>NC_137493.1:16074024-17348627 GCF_963082875.1 Corella eumyota | reverse complement strand
TAGAACAACGAAAGTTGATATCATCGGACAGGAATATTATCGGATCGTGACATCATCAGATAATGACATCCACGGAAAGTAACATGATTGAAGAGTACATCGAATACTGACATCATCGGATAGTGACATTATCGGTATAGCAACACCATCGAATAGCAACATCATCGAATAGAGACATCATCGGATAACAGCATTATGAGATGGCAACATCATCAGATACATCATCGAATAGTTCCTGATCCAATAATGATAAAACAACAATGTTCAAGTGGGCAACAATAGTTTTGCCACATCAAGATAACGAAAGTCAACAGTTAGTGACATCATTGAATAGTAATTTCATCAGTTAGTGACATCATCGGACATCGGACAATATGATCAGAGAGTGAGGTCATCAACAAGGCTGGTTTGCATCAAACACATGTAGACAGAATTACCTCGTAAAAATAAAATAGATTAAATATGTTCTCTTTTAAGGTTACATAATTTTATTTAAATATTTTAAATTTAATTGAGAATTTATTTATACCAATTGCATGAACACCAAACTTTTACTTTTATTAGGTTAATGTTATAAAAAAAGGAAGGGGGGGGGGGGGATATTAAAACAAACTAATTAGATTAAAATTTAATAATTAATTTAAAGGTAATAAAAATGATTAAAAGACCAACTAATTATTAAACAAAGACAAAACACAAACTAGTAGCCTACTAATTAATAATAGGTAACTAATAATCAGTGATTATTTAATTAATAATAACCAACTAACTAGTAGCTAACAAATCAACTAGCAAGCATATGTTCTCCCAAGCAATCTCACTCTTCTGCGCCAACTAGTGGTTGAATATTTTAGCTACATAGCTCCATCTAGCGGATGATAATAAAACAGCAATGCCTAGTATCAGTACACCACCTAGCGGATAACCTTTTTAAAATAAATTAATTACCCCAGTGAATGCTATTTCTGTCTACTTCAGCATCTAAATGACGTAACAACTAAAGCGACGCACTCGGACGTAAAAACTTAAGCGACACAAACTGACGTACAACTAAAGCGACGCAAACTGACGTAATAGCTAAAGCGGCGGACGAACCGATGTGTTGCAACACGCGCAGCGAATTTAAAGTTAAAGTAAAACTGACGACTTGTTTAATCGAACTAGGCTGATTCTAGTATTAGGTCATTTGAGTATGATATCTGTAATCAATATTATCCTAAACCTAGCAAGTGGGGGTCATTGCCTTAAGGGCAGGGGTTGTAGGCCTTTTCTTAAAGGGTTACATGTAAAAAGTATGATGTACAAGCAAAAGGTATAAATCAATTTATTATTATTTATTAAATATATACATTTAAATAAGAACAAGTATCTCACCTGTATGTTAAAGGAATCACCTTTCTTGGTCTTTTCCTCACAGCTCATCAATACCTAAACTAACAACTACCTTAGGGCCACATCCAATACTTCATCTCATCTTCAAATCACCGTAGAATCGCCTGATTAGTTCCTGTAAAAAACAGTTTAGTTTTGTTAAATACGATAAGTATTTGATTAAAGATTTCAAATTAATAATTATCTACTATTACAACAGCTAAATTTTCTGATGTAAAAAGAAGCAAATGTTAACCTTCCTCCATTTCTAATGTTGTCTTCTTTCGTTCCTCCATTCCACGTGACGTAGAAACTAAAACAATTATACTTTATTAGTAAATATTCAAACGTTAAATAATTACTTCAGTAAGACTACGTTAACTCAATATTTATAAAATTTTAATAAAAACTATTTAAAAGTTATCTTCCCTGTTTGTTGTGCGATGTTTTTTTTAGCTCTTCTTCATTATTGACGTCATCACCCTTTTCCTCCATTCTCCGAGACGTCGCCGTCCTTTCCTCCATTTTCTGTGACGTCACAATCCTTTCTTCATCCCCGAGTAGTAGTTCGTCGATCTTCGCGAGATCATCATCTGAAACCTTAAAAAAGAAACAGGGGCAGTTATCCATGTCTAATTAAATATTATTTAATTATTTATACACTTTTAAAATGGTGTCGTGTTCTGAATATGCGGACTGTTAAAATTCGCCAGACTTTAAAATAACGAGTGTCGACACGCGCGCGATCCTACCCCTAACCCGTTGCATATTCAGATCAATAACACCATATAAACTTTATACAAGTTTTTATAAAACATTTATATAACTTTACAAAAACTAATCTACTTAACCCGATTTGTTGAAGTTCGCTTCGTTGAAACACCAATCTTCAAATCTTGTAATATTAACGTTACTTATAATCTATACAGATAAACATTAACATAATAATTACAGTTGTAAAGCAATTTTTAGTTGTCGGTGTCTCAATTAACTAAGCAAACCGATTTCATCACCTACAAAGTCAAACTAAATGTCCTTCAACTAAATCTCGAAGCGGCTAACTAACTCTGATGTCAATGATTGGCCAGTGCATTCAACTGTAAGATTGCAGGAGCCAATCACAAACGACGGTTAAATAACATTAAACTTAAAATCATCGATCCGTAAAATTAACTTACACGTCAAATGTATTTGTCCGCTAAAATATAAATTATAAAGTAATCTAAATAAAGAAATGTTTTTCGCAAACAAAAAAATTGACTAAAGACTTTCATAACGATTATTTATTTAAAAAAAATCGAAAACTAACTTATTTATTACCTTTATATTTAAACTAAACCTAATATTACTAGCTTAAGCACGCGTTACTAACTAAAGAACTACAACGCCCTAATCAAGGCTTTGAGTTTTGCGTTTGCGCCTTAAACAAGGTTCGTTTCAAACCAAAAATTCTATCTTGAAGTTTTAGGCAATATTACGTTAGGCAAGTTTAAAAACAACATCATTTTGTTAAATTAATTTCTTGGGAGTTTTAAAACAAAACAATTTTCTTGAGATATTTGATGTTTTTATAACTTGTATCGACGTCATATTAAAACTTTGTATTACGTCATATTGGGCATATTATATATGCAAATTAACGTCAAATTAACATTTGTGTTTAAACGGTGGGGCGCTTGATCATGCAACTTAATTTCAAATTTTATATGTGTTGATGTAAGAATATATTTCAAAAATAAAATTAAAAAAAAAATTCATAAAATAAAATTTTGTAAATTTTTTTACAATAAAAAAGGATTTTATTTGTTGCAGTGTTGTCAAAAATATTTAAAGCAATTATAATTTTTCAGTTCTAGTTTGTCCCCAATTTAAATTTTTAAAATAACAACTTTTGTTAACTTAAACATTTTTTAAAATAATAAATTGTTTTAATTGAATTTTTAAAACATTCACAAAAAAAAGGTTTATACTATAAAAATAGCAAAATAATTATATGATTATAAACTACAAACTTCAAGCCATTGGTAATTCCTTATGAAAAACAATAGTCCATGCACTCACCAATAATTAACAACGAATTCTTACTACGTACTTAACCTACATTAAAATAACCTTAAGTTACCTTTGCTATTTACCATATCCAAAAACACCCAAAATAAGGAACCAAAGTTTTCGGTTTGCTTTGTTATGAGTTATAGTTGAAGGGGAACTTCAACAATCACTATAAAAGAATAGCTGTCGTTTTAGTATGCTTTTTGATATCGGGTTTTAAATATATTGGTAATTAACCACTTTAAAGCAGCATAAAGTTACCTGTGGTTATAGATAGCCTAATTTGTAGAGGTTAACTTAATTAGGAAGGTATTTATTATGTTTTAAAGGCAAATAAAATGTTAAAAAATATAATTTTCAATGTCGTCATTCTATATTTGTAAACATTACATCATATGCATAAAATAAACTTACAAGTTACTTGTAATTTTCCAGACAAAATCTATGAAACTATATTATTGTAAAACGACGTCATTTAAAAAAAAACACAGTTAAAATAGTATTCCTAACGTTAGTTTGTAAGAATGGGGAATTGTTCGCCCAGCAAAAACATTACCTACGATCGAGAAGATCAAACAGAAGAAATTGACCAGGAAAATCAAGAGACAAAGAAAGAATATTTGAGCTTACCTTACTTCTGGTCAGAACTTTCACGTGACCAGGTAATTAAATTAAACCTTACCATGTATAGCGCTCCTGAATAAGTCGTTATCATACGATTTTTAAAGCCGAACCATCAGCAGCCCAATTATTAGGCAATTATAATCAATAATATATCATACTACCAAAGTCAATTTAGGACTGGGACGGGGTAACTGATGTCACCCTATGTTAAAGCCGTGAGGTCGACCCTCCTACATTAAGGATAAATTTATATGAAACCAAATTTTAAACGAATAGTATTAACATAACTAAGTTTTCTTAATGTTTTATTGTAAAGTCGCTGAAAAATCGCCTTTTGTTATTGTAAGATACAGCACACAAAGTTTTATTAATTATTAGCCAATACAATAAATGTAACAACTTCAGTACATAAAATAAAGTTATTTATTGCGCCTAGGCAAACAATGAGGTTAAAATCAGAATTTTATTTGTTCAAAGGCCGAAGATGTATTAAGAAGATATGCAAATAACCCTGGTACTTTTCTCATAAGATACAGCAGTGAATACGGGAAACTTGCTTTAACAACAGTGTAAGTAAACAAAGAGGTTTAAATATTGTTGAAATCGCAACTACAAGGCCCAAGATCCCCACTTAACAAAAACTGTAACATGATAGTAGAAGTAACTTTGTTGTAAATATCACCTTAAGATAATAGGGTTTATGTTTTATTGGGGAAGTGTGTTCTGTTGTAATATGGTTAAGCTAGACTTAAACGCTGGGCTCGAATGCAAATAGTCTGGCATTTTTACTCGTTATTCTATACCATGACCAGTATAACATTTTATTGAACGTAATATTAGCGGAAACCAAATCCATTTTGTAGTCTAAAAACACCCCATCTAGCCGCCAGTATTTAAACGAAATTTTCCACAAAAATTTTAACCAAAAACAACCAAACTAAAAAAAAAAAATAAAGAGATTAAACCCTTTATTTTATGTTTAATTATTGCTTTTTATGTTTAATTACTGCCAGTTTATTAGGTTAAAATATCGACCATTTAAAAACACAAAAGCCTAAATTTATTTTTTTGTTTTTACAGAGTGTCGCTCAATATGATCGGCAGTGCGATAATTTATTCACATTTCAACAACTTTTACTTGGAGCAATCCTTAAAATTTCCAACTCTCGACAGTTTGGTTAAACATTACCAACATGTCGATCTTCCTAATAAATCAAACGCGTATTTTAACTCAAGACTCGGGTAATGTGATCAAGTATTATTTGTATTTATTTATATATATTCATATATAAGCTTTCTATGGGTGTTTTTTGCAAATGTTTCCAGTTTAAAATAAAGGTAGAGGCGTTAAGTATACCCAACAAACAGGTTGTATAACAAAACAACGACCTGTTAAGACCAGAATTAAATTAAAATATATCGTCTAAAAGTTTTGTAAATATATTTATATTTTAACTAGGACCCCGTTAATGAAAAATCGTCCTCCCGCACCCCGCCCTTATGAAGAAATCGACGTTGAAGAGAACACGGAGGCAAACCTGTATTACAGTAGAATGCACCAACATATACATGACTACAGAGATAGAATGGGGTAAGTGTTTGTCCAAAACTTTGTACAAAATCCAGTGTGTACAAATAAGCTTAGTAAACACACAATCTATATGTTTCTATAGCCCTACAAATTAAGTAAAATAGCCCCGGTTAATTTGTTGCGCAGGCAAATTAACGCGAACTAATATTAGTTGAGAGTTGCAACCATATTACAACAATTTATAATGTAGATCCTGGGACGGGCTATTGAATACTAAAACAAAAAAATACAAAACAAAAAAAGTTTTAAAAATGTATTTTTATTTCTGCACGATTTAAATTTGAAACCCAATTTTACGGTAATTCCCCATTATTTCCCCCAGACTATCGAACCCAAGACCCGCACCCCGAAACAACGAACCCCAATTCACCCGTTTAATCAACGAAGACAACGGGGTGATCGTTGCTATGCGAACCCCACCAGTCCCAAAACGACGACGACACAAGGACCGGACGAACCCGGATAACACGGTGCCCAAACAAATCAACGACGGATATCTAGACATGAATCCGCAAACTGATCTGATCCGGTTTAGTCGATCGAGTATGGACGAAAACTTATATTCAAATTTCGGAAGTTGATTTAAATTTTTGTTTCAAAAACTATTTTTTGGACAAGTATGCAAGAGTTGTTTAACCGACATACGTAAACGTTACTTAAACATATTTGTATATCTATACAATAGAGCTATATTTTCATATGTATGTGCAATTTATAAGCCTGCAAAGTAAATTAAACTGCCGTTTGTGGTGCATAGGTAAATTATTGCTGGCAAACATCAGTTGAGAGTTGTGACAATGTTACAACAATTAAAATCCCAACTGTAGGGCTATCGAATAGTATTAAGTTTTAAATATTAAGTTATTGTGTGGATTGACCTAAGAATGCCATAATTTGCCAGTAAAAAACACAAGTTTAATTTGCATATAAACTCGATGTGCCGCTGTAAATAAGTTTGGATAAAAGTGTTTTATATATAACCCACAAGGTGCTTTTAGTAGAAATTGTAAAAAATGTTTAACTCTGTATTTGTGTTCTGAAAAGAAATTTTTACTAAAATTTGTAAAATAAAATAAAATTGTTTTAAATCAATTTAATGCAATAAAATAATACAACAACAAAAAGTTAATTTCATTATGGCAGCAATAAAGATTTTTTTAATAAATCCTGATTAAAAAACAATATTTTAACTAATTTAACAATTATTATTTCTTCTTTTAAATTAAAATAACCAATGTTAATATTAATAAAACAACTAGAAAAAATTTTAAACAAAAGAAAAATAGGTAAAATTTCTTTAAACAAGTTATTCATGATTGTTAAAAATAATGATTGTAAAAAAATTAACTTAACTCTAATATAATTAATCAAAAAATTAACAAAATATTTTATCAACTAATGTATATTGAAAACAACAGAATCTTAAACAACATTCAAAACCAAAAAAAAAAACTTAAAACTTAACATTCATAAAACCTATTTACAAACTTTTACAAAAACAATTTCATAAAAATATGTTGTTATTATAAACAACTTGATCAATTTCAAATTTTTTTCGATTTAATTTTTCAAAAAAACAACAATCATAAATTTAATAAAGGTAAGACAAAATGTAACGCAAAAAATAAAAAATAAACTTAATTAAAAGTTAATTAAACTTTTTTAACAAGAAAACAACATTTTAATTAACAAGAGTTTCAATTAGTAAATTTAATACAAAATCCTCATAAGTACCTCATATCAACTGTTTACCACCCCATTGTGTTAATTAGGAAGCTTAATTGTGAGCTTGGGTCCCTTATTCCTAAAACTTCCACTCATTCCACTAATGTGCTCGATATTTTTGTTGCATTCTTCATCACTTATCTCCAATGAATCTGTGTCATCTGTAATTCAGTTAAAACATAGTATTATAAACATGTTGTAGCAACCTTTAGACTTGGGTTTGATTTCAACCAGGGCCTGCTGTAGCATCCCTGAGTAATACCCAAAATCTTATGTTTAATTCTCACTGCTGATATGTTATGGAATCCATAAGTAAGACCATTTGATTACTACTGCTAACATGTTGTAGCATTCTCAAACCTTAGACCCAAGGTTCCTAGTTTGATTCTTACTGTTAGCATGATGTAGCATCCTAAAACCCCACCCCTGTGGTCGTGGGTTCGATTCTTACTGCTGATGTAGCATTTTTTAACAAGTGGACAAAGTAATAACTAGACTGATCCAGTATGGTAAAAGAAGCCTTATGATTGAACTGTGATTTAAAAAAAAAACAACTTAATATTTACCTTCTTCTGAGCCAGATGAATCAGCTACCCTGACATTACTCAAATCAGGGACTTCACCTAAGTAAGTACTGGTTAGAGAGTCGATAAGTTGGCAGATTATGGAAGCATTCTCAAGTGAAGCAACCTGAGTGAAAATTGTTAGAATTATGAAAACAAACACTATATTAAATAGAGTCTTACATTTCCCATCCTAGTATGTGATGGCCTTGCTATATTTAAATACTGTTGACCAAATGATTTTGTCTTATAATTAACCAATCAGGTTATGGTACGACAGAAAGATTTTTAGAATTTCTTTAAGGACATAATAACATTACTTTAGTTGGAATCAAACAAACAGCTAGAATTAGGAAATTAATGTTTAACCGTTTACTGTATAATAAATGCCACAAATTAAATAAATAAATAGTTTTAAATTCAAAGTGCTATGTTACAGAGTTTTAAAATTTTGTGAGTGATGTATATAGCATGTTAGGATGGTTAACAATGAATCATAAAATTGCTTTAGAACCTTTAAAAAATGTCTGTTTTAGTTACAATTTAATTTTCAAAAAAACTGGAAAATGATTAACATAAAAAATCGCGTTACCATATTTTTTGTGTGACGTAGAAAGTACAAAAAAGCGTAGTGAATGTATACAAGCTAGTACTTTCTATGTCATCACAAACAGGGCTTCCCTTTTCTTTTTTTCTTAATTAATTTTAATTTTTTTTTTAAAGTTGTGTAACTTAAAATGTAGGTGAAATTATTTGAAATTAAAACCATTTCTGTGTTCAGTGACACCAACTTATTAATTTTTGAGTATAAAAATATTGCTAATATATGACTTTAAACAAATTTGAACTTACTTTAGCAAAGGGTCCAGCAAACCACCACATTCCTCCAAATCCTATTCCTAAGAAATAATAAAAAAATAATTCAAAAGATTAAATTTAAAAAATAATTTACATAAAAATCAAAAATTTTCGTTACTTTGCAGATGATTGAGTTGTTTTCTTTTCTGTTCATCTTCATTATTAGCAAACAATAAAGCATTGTGGACAATTAATTGAACATTGTTGAGTATTGCGCTATCTTCACAATGATTCAAAACATTGTTGATCTTGTGGTCTAATAAGCCATGACTAAAAATAGTAAGATTTTTTTAAGTAAAAAAATCATTTATTAATAACAAATAACAGTTTTTTATTATGGGTTAAATCCCACTGCTTTCATGTTGTTAAAAATCCTTGTTAGAGCAATGGTAAAGTAAATTACTTTCTGCCGACCAAAAACCAGTTTAACATTTTTACAGAAACTTTTTTTGGTAATTTTGACGAATACCATCATTTTAAAAACCACATTTTATCAAAATTCAGGTTTCAAATTACTTAAAAATTAAAATGATTTTTTCTAGCAAAGGGATTAGGATAAAAAAGGAGTTAATATAATGTCAGTTTTTTGGTAAAACCACATTTTGAGGACTATAATTTTTTTCTCCATTTAGTAAAAGTTTTTGTTATTATAAAATTATTCTGTATAAACTTACATGATAGGAAATATGTTAGGGAAAGCGATGCTAGCTTCAGCTAAATATTCGTACAAAATTTTAACCTCCTTGTGAGTGGGGGAGTGTTTAACTTGTGTCGCCAACAGAGAGAGTAACAGAACCTAAAAAAATTAATGTTTATCCTCAATGGGGTACCATTTAATTAACCATAATTTTAGTAAAAAAATGTTTTTTTCTTTTAAAATTTTAAAACATTAAATCTTACAAAATTCTTAATGAAATAACTTGAAAATAATCCACAAATATAAATTATAATTTTTACTAAAAATTAACCCAATAACCACCCACCTGAGCATTATAATCTAACACTTCTTCATCAAACAAATAGTTTAATGTAAGAGTGGAATGTTTAGTCCTGGTGGTTTGAAAACTACCTGAGCTGCTATCTGAGTCTGGGTGATGAGACTATAACAAGAAATATATGAGGTTTTATATATACCGACAACAAGGTATAATGGTTGGAACACTTGGCTTTACCCCATAAGATCATAGGTTTATTCATCATTGCTATCATGCCGTAGAACCTCTAAGAAAACGGTATAGACAACATAATCCCGTACTGAATCATGACTTAAATAGCAGATAAACTACTTGCCACTTATAATCTATAATATCCCAACTGTTAAAGGCAACTTAAGACTGGGTAGAAGTAACTGATGTTACTCGATGTTTAGTTTGTAAAGTCGACCTTCCCGCATCATAAATAAATATAAAAATTATCTGACAATAAAATAAATATTACAACTACAAAATAAAGGCTCACCACTCTAAGTTTATGTGGGGTCATTTGCTCATCTGTAGTTGAACTTTTAACGCCTAAAACAAAATTTAACATATTCAAAATATTCTATATACAAGCGCATTAATAATGCAAATAATGTATAACAACTAACCTCTAGCAGTCTTATGGGAAGTTGGAAGCACAATCGTTTCTTCAGGAATAGGTTGATGTAAACTAAGGTAAGATTTATTTGTTGTAATTTGTTTAATAAAACTGAACAAGATCTTAAAGTTAATGTTAAGAATTTGTTCTAAAATTTATGATTATATTCTAGTGACCTTTTTTTTACAAATACTAGTTAAAAAAATATTCAAAATATTGCAAAACGTAAATTTGGTTACAAAAACTAAAAAAAATTTTAACTTACTTTCTTGAGAGTTGTACGTCCACGTTTGAACTATTTACATTAGATTCCAGTTCATTGACATTCAAGTGACCGTTTGATAACTTTGACGTGGATGTGTTCGATGAATTCTGGCCACTAGAGGGTTGTTTCTTGATCGGGGGGCAGTGATGTCGAACCTCTGAGCTCACACATAACAAGGCTAAAAACATTTTAGATTTTATTAAAAAATTAAAGAAATTATTTCTATCTTAAAAAACATTTACAAAAAATAAGATCTTTAACTTCAAACCTAGTATTACAGAAACAAATGTATTGTGCTTTAACATTTTTCTGTATTTATTTATTCTTAATGTTAAAAAGTTAACTTTACAACTTAAACATAGAGTAACAACAGTTACCCTGATCCAGTCTCGAGTTGCCTGTGGCAGTTTGGGATATTATAGATTATAATTGCCCGGTAATTAAGCTGCTGATTGGTTTTTAGTTTTGTAGGAGTTTATACCATTGATAGCAATCACTAAGTGTGCTACAGCACATAAGCAATGGGAATTGAACCCAGGACCTTATGTAGTAATGTTTTAAAACCACTACACCATGTTAAAACTTACCAGTTAAATAAGGTGCACTATCTGCATTCACTTCATATTTGTGGCAGTTTTTATTTCTTGAAATAAGCTCCAGGATAAATTCCATTATTCTGATCACACAAGATATAACTGCACTGTCTGGGTGGCGAAATCCTAAAACATATTTTTTAAATTAAAAATGATCAAGTTTACAACTTATTTAAAGAGTAACTTGATTTTATTTTTATTTATTATCAATGTAAGAAGGTCAACTTCACGACCTCAACATAGAGTAACACCAGTTACCCCGTCCCAGTCTTGGGTTGCCTGTGGCAGTTTGGGATATTATTGATTATAATTGCCCGATAATTATGATTTGACTAAGCACGAGTTTATATCATTTATAGCGCTTTACTAAAACCTTAATTGCATTTATTTAGTTTAATACATTGTCGACCTTTTAATAAAGTCTGGTTTTTCAAATTGCTAAATTGTTTAGCATATACCAGAAGTAGATACTATTACCCTTACTACATAACATTGCAAAAACTTAAACAAACGCCCTTTTAAAAGACTTAAATTTATTTTATTATTTAAAAGTGAAATTTTACCTTTTACAAGATGTGTAACGAATGCATAATGAAAGTTTGAGTGGAAATTAATGTTCAAAGCTTCTTCTAAGTTAAGAAAATAAGTTTCAATTTTTGAAATACAATTCATCAACATTGTGTCAAAAGACTAAAATGTAAAAAACAAACAGGTTAAGAATTACCATAATCTTTAAAACTATAACTATATTTAACCCAAATTTTTAAACAAATTTAAAAATAATTTTTCTATTTGACTAATTATCATTGGCCTAAACTCATTGTGTTTATTTTGTACATTACTCAAATAAAATTATATAAATAGTTAAGCTCATAGTTGGCTCTTAGGTTTGCATTTTAATTGTTATAATATGGTCGCAACTCTCAACCAATATTTGCCGGCAATAATTTATTTGTGCACCACAAATGGCAGTTTTATTTTTTCTATAAAAAAGAACGTGTATCTATTGTTCACTAAGCCTAATTATTTAAAAATTTAAAAGTTACCTTATGTTGAAAAGCTCCTAACAGATCAAGTCGATGCAGGTTTTGTTCAATTAAACTGAGTCCTGATGAATACAGTTGTTTCTCGTTCAATCCCATCACACAAATACCCAACCAGAAGAAAATACAATGAAGTTCAGGACTCTAAATGTTATAAGATTTCGGTTTAGTTATTAGTAAAACCCATAGCCAGAGTTTAATTTGCTGTTGGTATATATAAGCATTTATAAGTTACTTTTATTAATACTTACTTTAACCAAGCCAAAAACCAGTTTAACTAATAGATAATACCTTATGTTATATTTGGCTTAAATTAACTTAAAACTTACAGCAGTAATAGTCAGTTGTAATCTTGTCAAAGACAAAATAGTTGCTTCAAGCAAGATAGGGTCAGCATGGCATTCCAATGACTGTAAAGCAAAGGTATTCAGAAAAAAAAATTGCAACAAATTATTTTATATTAATTCTTATTAAGAAATGAAATGTAAAATTAAAACTTGTTCAACAATACTAGAACTCTAAAAAACACAATATTTAAACTATTAACATGAGATAGCCAGCAGCGTGGCGTAGTGGTCAGAACACTTGGGTTTCTACATAACATCCTGAGTTTAATTCCCACTGCTCTTATGCTGTAGAGCCCTTAAGTAAGGTGCTATAAATGACATGGACACTTGCTAAGCCAAGAGACTGGGTTAGGTTAACAAATGTTACTCTATGTTCAGGTTGTAAAGTCCATCTCAGATTAAGGATGTAGTGAAACACCAACCTTTCCCATGATGTTAAGTATTTGTTTCAAGCAACTAAGACTTGTTGTTTTATTGATGCAACCGAACACAACCAATGCTCGAGGTTGTAAGGAGGGGTTGTATTGTAGCGCAAACTTTCTACTGAGTTCCTGCCATTCTAATAACCAGACACAGTTTGGAATGTCTTTAATACAAGCCTATGTACATCAATATACATTTTATTTCTAACTTAACTTAAAATCAAATAATTTTTTTAAAATCTTGATTTTGTTTAAATGCATTTATAATAATATTTCCAATTAGTTAGATTATTAACCCTGTCTCAAAATAATTTAGGTTTTAAGTGAATTAGAGTAATATATGTTTACAAATAAACAAAAATATATTTATATTTCAAAATGGCTTTGATTTTAAATTGATACTAAATGAACAAAATTAAATTCAAATTTTATCTAAAAACTATGTTAAAGGAGATTCAATTTAAAAAAAGTTTTAACAAGTTCAAAATTAGATTAAAAATTTAACTTAAAGTGAATTGGATTTAAGAATTGTTATTAATATATACAAAATACAAAAAAAATATAAAGTCAAATTAGAACCATCATACCTCCATAACTTCCAACAAAGCATCAGTAACAGTATCCAAGTAAGTAAGGTTGATAACTTCATTGTTTTCATTCATGTTAGTGTTAGTAGGGATGGGATAGATATCCTTCACTTTATCCATTGAACCTATTGTAAAAGCTGATTTAAATTAAAATAAAAATTTTTTTATGAACCGATAATAGATTAATGTCATTTTTTATCCTTAATGTGGGAAGGTTGACTTCATGGCCTAAACATAGAGTAACACTTGTTACCCTGAGCCAGTCTCGATTTAACTTTGCTAGTTTAAAATAATAAAAATTAAATTTTTTTATAATTAATATGCTGGTTGGTTCATAAAAGTAATTTTTATATAAGTTCAGTTACATTTCTTTGATGTATATTGTATTGTGTATTATACGGTATATAAGTTACTTTTATTGTTATGTTAAACTAATTTAAAATTACCATTAGAACTAAAACTAAGCAGAGGTTTGAAAGCTGTATCTGCGGCATACTTGACATCAGATATTCCGAAACATCGGTAAAATTTGGGCAGGCAAAACTCAGTTAAACTTAACCTCAATATCTGCTGGGTTTCATCTGTTAAACATTACAATTTTGATTAAAGTTATGGCTTGTTAATTATACATATTTTTTTAAACAGGTAATTTTTCTTAAAATAAATGCTGTTTTCCAGTTATTATTAAAGTACAATCTATATATAGTATAGTTTAGTGGACGACATATATATATATATATATATATGTATGTCCAATTTAAAGGCCTACAAATAAATAAAACTGCTGTTTGTGGTGTGCGAGTAAATTATTGCTGGCATATAAAAGACACAAGTTGAAATTATATTATGACAGTTGAAATGCTAACCAGAGGGCAAGCTATAGACTGGTTTAAACAAAAATGAATTAAATTTAAAATCATGTATAAAAATCTGCTTTTTTAAACTAAAATACATTTTTACAACTCACTAACTTACCAGTAAAAGTGATCTGTTCACATGTTAGTAATGAATGAATAATATTGACCACCAACCCATGAACCGAAGCTCTTAATGATGAAGGCCCAGTATAAAGAAGAAGGGATACAAGATGGAATAAATAGGGAAGATGGTTCTCTACATCAAGGTTGTTGTTGAAGGACAACATCAGCAAATATCTAAAGATAAAACAAGTGGTAGTTAAATACGTAAAAAAGTTACTTTAGCCCTGGATTTAATTGCCCTTGATGGCATGTTGTAGCATCTCTAAGAAAAGTATAATTTATGGAAACTTTTTTACTTTAAATCAACAAATTAATCAACAAAATAGAATATTTGGCCTACTATAAATTTACACATATACAACCATCAAAAATAAGCATAAAAAAGAATGTTAACAAAGATTTGTTTACACAGTACAAAATTAAGCTAAAATCTATATAAGTTATCCAATAATTAAAACTCTTGTACATAAAGTATAGAAGTAAATAAAGCACCAACCTTGCTAGAATAGCAATCTCATCCCAATGTTTATGTTTCTCAAGAGTAGGAGTCGGTCTTAAACAAGTTTTATCCACAATAGAACACAATCTGCTGATTATTTTACTTGAGACCAACTTCATGTTGGTGGATGATAAAGCAACTGAAGTATCTGCCATTATCTCAGCCTGAAACATAAAGAAAAGGAAATTTAAAGTAATTTAGGTGCAAAAATTGTGGTTTTGTAATATTTAAGTTTTTTTTTGTGGGAAGGTTGGATCTAAACATAGAGTAACATTAGTTACCCTGACCTAGTTTCAAGTTGACTTTGGCAGTTTAGGATATTATAGATTATAATTACCCGATAATTAAGCTGCTGATGAAGTGCTGGCTCAGCAGGAGTTCGTACCGTTTATAGTGCCTTACTCAAGGGCGCTACAGCATGAGATCAGTGGGGATTGAACCCACGACCTCATGTGTGGTGTAGCAAGTGTTCTTACCACTACACCATGCTGCCGGTATGTTTACTTAACAAATCTGCTTTTAAACCCAAGACAAATTTATATCAAAAAAAATTTAAAGTCAACCTTTAGGTTTTACCTTAGCTGACCCTAACCCTCCCTGCTGACTTGCTTCAATGAAAAGTTCCAACACAATATCAATAATGAGGTTCATCTTTCCTAAGTTTGCCCAGATCTTGGTTTGAATGCTCGGGTAAAAGTTTTTCTCCTGGGTTGTGAGGTCTATCAGTTTCTTGATCACATTCTTAACCTGAAATAAAAATATTTTCAGTTTAGTTTAGAGAATTTATTTTTTCAATGTATAGAAATTATAATTTTTTAATGATTAAATGGTACACTTTTTAAAATTTAATTTTTAAAATGCCCAAAAATTAGCATGTTGGTTAATAAACAGAATTTCTAAAATTTTAATATAACAAACAGGTACAATTAAAGGTTTAAGCGGAACAAAAAATCGGTTTTTATGTTTTGAGAAAAATGTAAATAAAAAAATTAAATAAATTACTAAAACTTAACAGGTAACTACAAACCTTATTTCTCTGTACTTGGTTGGTTTGTGTAAAGTAAGGAAGATTAAACAACCAGGGTTCCATATATTCAAGACATAGAGTTTTTAATTTGTTGTTTGAACATTGAAATCCTATAATTAATATTAATACCAAACTTAGAAAAAATACAGAATAGCAACTATTATAACTTAGATTTACCAGATTTACATATATTAAAAATTATATTAAATATAACTAAAAAATATCAATTCCTTTGACTAAAAAATCTGCTCATAGCATATAACATAAACCAGCAATGCAGTGTAGGGGTCTTAACACTTGGCCACACTACATAAGATCGTGGGTTCGTTTCCCACTGTTCTCATGCTGTAGCGCCCTTGAGTAAGGCTCTATGAACGGTTTAAACTCCTGCTGAGCCAGCACTTAATCAACAGCAAACAAATATAATCACTAATATTTTAAACCGCCACAGGCAACTTGAGACTTAGTTGGGGTAACAAATGTTACTCTATGTTTAAGTCGTGAAGTCAACTTTTTCACATCGATAATAATTAAAAAAAAAGTGTTACAAAAATAATTTAAATTCTAATTAAAATACCAAATACTAAATAAACATAGAACTTTAACATACCAGCAATACATTCTTCCAAAAACTCCAATGTTAAATGTCTCTCATTCTTAGCCAATGTTTGACTTATAGAAACAATGAACAAGGTATTATTAGCAGGAATACATAAACCTTCTGATTCACATAACCTTCCATTTAAGTGGAGTTTAAAAGATGATGTTAGACTACAGAGTAAGTTGTAAGCACAGGATCTCACTAATGGCTTGGGACAACCTAAAAAAAGGTTTAAAAAATGTAAAAAAGTAATTTAGGCAGGTTCACAAAAAGCATAGAAAATCTAAACATATTTCATACATAACAGAACTTAGTAGGTGATATTTAAAAGTATATCTAAAAATTGCCAATCGTGGTGCATGTGTAAATTAACAAGGGCCTGTATTAAATTATCGTGAGCATATATTAGTATATTAAACAATTATTGGCATATATAGTCTTTACTTAATCTTAACATTTGTAAACTTTTACAGGCATATATTAGTTGCAAGTTACAATATATTGACAACTAGATATGTAGCCTAAATGACAGGCAATTAACTAGTTATATTAACTTAAGTTAGAAACAACTGTTTCCCTTATTGTAATTCATTTAAATAGGGAATTATGGTCCAACATACCTAGGTTTAGTAGAGCCATGTTCAAGAGGGTCCCAGGAACATCTTTTGCTGATATTTTATGTCTGGTGGACAAGTTTTGTTGAGGTTCCATTATCTCCCATCTCTCTCTTATATGACTGATCTCCTGCAAGTTTTAGTGTTATGGTCAATATTTTCTATATACTCTTAAACTTCATAGCCTCAATATAAAGCATTCAGAACCAATTTTGAGATGATCTTGCCAGTTTAAATATTATTGAACTAGGGATGTAGCATGGTTGTCTAACTGATAATATGTTTAAATCTTAGATGTTAGTACTATGAAGGGTTTGTGTTTAAACATCAAAAATTAAACCAAGTTTTACCTAATAATCTTAAAGATTTTATTAAGGCTACTGCATGTAAATTTATAATGTGTTTAAGTGTATATTAATGGCTATAGTATCAACCACAAAACTCAAATTTATGAATTTTAAGTCTTAGTTATATTTACATTTTTAATAATTAATATGCATATGACAAAGTATTGCAAAAATATATTTAAATTATAAATTGATAAATACTTTAAGAACTAACTTGTGCAATTTTCCAGAACTCAGGATGTGAGAACAACATGACCGAATTATTTGTATTTTCCTTTAATCTGAACGAATTATTTTCTTCACATATTTCAATTGATTCAATCTCACTTGAGTAATAAACGTTGTTCAATATCACCTCAAAACTTAAAAACTAAAAAAAAAACATTAGGTTAAAATCTTAAAATTATATTTTAGAAAAATAAGAAAAAATAAACACATATATATACAATGAAGCTTAGTAGATGATATACAAGAGTATGTTCAATTTTTATGGTTACTAAATAAGCAAAAAATGTCACATTTAAAATGCCAACCATAGAGTGAGTTATCGATTTTACATTATTATCAATTTTTTTTCCACAATTTTACTGTAAAATAAAATTACTTAAACATTTAAATTAAATCCACCAAGTAAAAATAGCTACATATGTTATTATACATATTGTGATTACTCTTAGTTAATTTAATAAGCCTAAAGTACAATAAGTCCAACTTGAGGTGTTGTTTACCTTGATTTTCTCAGCCATAGTGATCTGGATAGCTTTTTTACCAACTTTAATGTGAATTTTAGTGTGACCAGACCTGAAAACAAATTATATTCAATTATAAACAACAATTTTAAAGTTATACACATTTAATTTAAAACAAATACAGAGTAAATTATACCAAAAAAAAACAGTTTGCAACTGGGTAAGGTCAACATAGATCAAACTTAATTTTTACTAAATTTGCTTTAATATAAAATGAACAAGTAGATATATACTAGGCAGAGCCTATTTAAATTTCAATACCATTTTGCAAATAAAGTTATCTTTTATAGATTAAGAATAAGTAATAATATATATATGAATATCTTCTTACCTGTATCCATTTAAATAAATAGAGACATCTTCATCCAGGTCCCTGGTAGCAGATGGAATGTTCTGATGATCTTTCTCGATGAAATTATTAATTTCAGATAACTTCTCAATAAATTTAATGCTACAAACAAAAAACTAAGTTTTAAAAATTAATAAAAAGCTGAAAGTGTGGTGTGGTGGTTAAAACACTTGGCTTTACTACATTAGGTCCTTGGTTCGATCCCCACTGCTTCTACGGTAAACCGTACTGGAGTAAGATGCTATACAGATATGAACTCCTGCTGAGCAAGCACTTGATCAGTAGCATAATTATCGGGTAACTATAATCTATAATATCCCAAACTGCCGAAGTCGACTCGAGACTAGGTCAGGGTAACAAATGTTTCTCTATGTTTAAACAGTAAATTCAACCCTTCCACATAAATACAAAAAAATTAATTAAATATATACGATATTATTAGCGGTTAAACATACCAAATTCATAAATAAATTAAAAATTATGAATTTTAAATGCTAAAACAATTTTCGAAAACAAGTAAATAAAATATTTTAATTTTGTATCTAACCTTGCTTGATTAGCAATTTTGTTGAATATAGTTTCATTGTACTTCACATATTCCTTCACCCAAGTATTAGGGTTGTAAATATAAACAGAATCCAAGTTCTTGTAAATATTAGGAGGGTATACCACCAACCATTTGGGCAAAAACTGGCTGCGAAACCTAAAAATAATTAAACGTGTTTAAAGTCTATATACAATAGGGCTTATGTTTGTCCAATTATAAGCCTACAAAATAAATAAAACTGGTATTTGTGGTGCATGGGTAAATTATTGCAAGCAAATATTATTTAAAAGTTGTGACCATTTAGTGATTAAAATCCCAACTGTAATATGGGCTATTAACAAGTGTAAATAAATGTTGTTCATTAGTCTTAAAACAAAAATGAATAAAAACTTAGCTCAATTTACCCATTTTTTGCTCCTACATGAGTTAAGTCAATAATTAGGTCAAACTTCCTTGCAGCATAAGGTTTAAGAGCTTTCAGAATATAAAACATTAGAATTTCTTCACTGATATCTGATACAATATATCTTCTTGCTATGTAGTAAAACACTGGGTATCCCATTTTGGAACGACCAAACTAGAAAAAAAGCAACAAACAAATATTTACAAATAAAAGTTTTAAAAATATAGATAACTAATTTAACTATCAGCCTGGTGTGATTGGTTAAAACTATTGGGTTTATTACAAAAGGTCCTTAGGTTTGATTCTCACTGCTCTTATGCCGCAGTGCCCTCAAGTAAGACAGCATAAACAATATAAACTCCTGCTAATTCAATAACCAATCAGTAGATTCAAAGAGCAATTATAATCAATACTATCCCAAACTGGTAAGGTCAACTTAAGATTAGGGAAGGGTAACAAATGTTACTCTATGTTAGGGTCTTAAAATAAGCCTTTTACATCAATAATCAATTTTAAAAAAATCATATAAACATTTAAAATCTACTTACGTGTATTCTCAAAAACGATTTTTTAAACAAAATAAGCAACATACCTGATAGAAAATGTTGAGACTTTTCACAAGTTTGTATTCCTCAGACTCTGTAGCTTTCCTCTTGGTCATAAGTTCCTCAAACTTACATGGCATCATGTTTTGGGCAATATATCGGGTTTCTAATACAGGCCTGCAAGCAGTAGTTAGCGTTTAATCCAAGTATATTGATGATAATTATAATTATTTTAAATGATTGGTTGTATTTAGAGATTAAATGTAAATTTTAATATTTTTATGGTTTAAAATGGCTTAGTTACATACATTTTTATTATTAATTTCAATATAGTTTACCTGGTATAATCAGGTGGGCCAAGGTAGGCCAAAAGTGTAACCATTTTATCAAAAGGTCTTCTTCCAACTGCCTTGGCACTTCTATAAAGTAACATAAGTTAAACATTGTTAACAATACAAATTTACTTGCAAGTATACTTAATATTTATAAACATAAACTTTGAAGGAGTAATATAGCTTAGTTTAACTTGTTTACACCTATCTACTAAGATGCTGATTTTAAAATTTATACATAAAAGAGCTTTGTTAACAATATATCATGTTATGACCAATTTAGAGGCCTACAAAATAATTAAAACTACAGTTTGTGGTGCAAGGATAAATTATCACAAGCAAATATTAGTTAAAAGTTGTGATAATACTATGACAATAAAAATCCATACTGTAAAGCAAGCTATCAACTAGTACTAAACAATAGTAGTAGATTAGGCATTAAAGTTATGCTTTCCCCACCTGCTTTTAGCTAGATATCTTCCAATTTTTTCCTGATCGTTCCACAGTAATCGATGTAAAGCGGTCACGTTTGTATCATTCATATAAGAAGTGTTGTTCACCACACTATCCACACTTGTACATTCTGGGGTTGAAATTTGCACAAAAAATCTAAAAAAAAATCAAGCTAAATTTAAGATGAAAACCACAGAAAACAATGCTATAATCCTATACAGAAATTTTTGATAAAATATATTTTAAAGCATACTTAAAAAAAAACAATATTGCTAAAAAACAAAAAATTTCTTTTAAACTCTACTACCATGTTTAGTTATAATACTTACTGCTGGCAAACATCAAATCTAGCTTTAACAAACTCATTGAAATGTTTCATATGTTCTTCCTTAGTGAATACAACATGGTTGGCTATGTTTTGCATTATCTGAAATAATAAGTTTTAATATTTAGTAAGTTTAACACGTAAGTGAATTTCTAAGAGTTAAAAGTCCTAAAAAAAATTAAAGTGAATAAAAACTTGGCCTTACTAGAATAGAGTTTAATTATACTGCTTTTATGTTGTAGAACCCTTAGGTAAGGCAATATATTCAGTTCGGTACAAACTCATGTACTAATATAGTGCTTTACCCAAAGGTCTATGTTATTATTAGACAATTACAATTAAAAATATCTCAAACTGGCAAAGTCAACTCGAGACTGGGTCAGGGTAACTAACGTTACTCTATGTTAAGGTCATAAAGTCGACCTTCCCACATCAAGAATAAAAAAAAATAGAAACTTTTTGACAAGTTAATAAATGATTATATCAGCTTTATTATAAATTAGTAAAAACTACAAAAGACTGAATGCTACAAAAGTTTATAGCATCTTACCTAAGACCACGATTAATATTCATAAAAAAAGTAGTAGATTTTACCTTGCACATGAACTTGAAAGCACGAGCTAGATTAGGGGGTAATGGTTTATCACATAAACCCCCTTGATATGGGGTCGCTATAGCAGGGTTAAGGAACCTGAGAAAGATAGCACTTGCTACAGCCCCGTTTCCACTCTCTATGAACCTCTGTGATACAACTTGATATAAGCAATGACAAACACTCTTCAGTTGTGGTGGGAATCTATAAAAAAGTTGAAGTGGTTGGCAGCATTGAACTTTAACAAAAATGTAAGAGCTTTATCCTCTCCTAAACCTAATGCTTTCATTGACCTGCTAAAAGACATTATCTTTTGTGTTCGATGTTGCTCTTACTTAATATAATTTTCTGTCCTACTTTACAGTCTTTGCTAATTCTTTTTTGTAATTTATATTTTTTGCTAATTCTTTCTTGGACTTTCTAGTCTCTGTGTGTCTTTTTTTTATTTCCCTTTTTTGGTTTACAGTCCTCACCAATCCTCTTTTGTGTTTTACAGTCCTAGTTATTTTAATAACAGCAAAGTACAAGTGATCCTACACAACTTACTTATCAGTTGAAGTCATGATCCTTGTGAAAAACCTTTCAGTTAATCTTTGAAGATTCAACCGACATTGAAGTATATCTGCTCCTGGAGGCAATCTTTTCTGGTCAACCTGTAACAACATACTTGATATTAAATTCTATTATTAATAAAGCTTAGTGGAACCCTATATCTAAATATGTCCAAGTTAAAACCTTCAAAATAAATATAAACTACCATTTGGGTTGTGAGGGTAAATTATCGCAAGCAAACATTAGTTAAGAATTGCGACCATATTACAACAATTAAAATGCAGCCTGCATGGCTGGCTATCAACTAGTATAATACAATGTAAATAACAAAGACAAAGAGTTTTATATTAAAGATAAGAAAATTTGCCTACAAAAGTTTGGAGAGAAAATATAACATTAACTTCTCTTCTATTTGCTTTTATTTTTGACAACAATTTTGCCTCTAAACATGTACAACTTGAAACACTTACATCAAACTGTAGCGCAGCAATCTCAGGTGTTAGACTCCATGCCACTAGTGGTTCAACCAAATTATGAAGATAACTTGCTCCATATACTTTAAAGCAGAATGTCATGATCTTACTGGCTAGAGAGTTGCCTCTGAATAATGTTTGAACACTGTCAGCTTCCTCAACCTGGAAAATATAAATTTTAACCAATTTAACTCATATTTTAGTGTTTTTTAAAGAATTATAAAGTAAAGTTTGATCCCTTGTTTTAGTATATTAAAACAACCAAAAATCGAATTATTTTTATATTTGCTAATTAAATTTTGGTGACCCCAATAGTAGGTAGTTTATAAGTAAGCAGTTACAAAGTTTAAACAACTTTAATTATATTTAAGTGTTTTCAATAACTTTTAAAATAGGGTTTGCTTTCTACTGCAGGTAAAACAATACAGCCTAGAATCTAGTCTTATAAGATCAACCTTTGTTGTTTCCAACAACATTTTATAAGTTGACAATAAACTATTTAAGTTTGTTACAAAAAATTAAAAACAAATGTTTTACTTCCTTAGTGAACATATTCCATAGAAGTTGGTACAAAAGATGTTTGGCATCAAATAAAGTAACAAAAACTCGAGCCAGTTCATCCTAATAATAATTCAAAGGACATGATAAATAAAATGTAAGTTAAATTAACAAAAAGCGGCAGTTGGTAGCAAGTGCTATGTAGTTTATGGTATCATAAAACCAAAAAAAAACAAATAACTTAGAAAAATATCGAAATTAACGACAATAAAGGCCCGTTCACACGACGTTCGCAAGATAACATAATGCAAGATTGCACAACCATTTAAAATGAACAGAGTCGTTCACACGTACAAAAGTTTGCGTAAGTTACGTAAGACAATGTTACCTTGTGGTGTGAACAGGCCTTAAGTAACTTAAAAATATTAATACAAATTAATTAGGTCAATAGTTAAAAAAAAGTTTAGTTTTCATACTAGAAAAAGACCTAACTTTTAGCTTACCATATAGTTGGTGTGCACAACATTAGCCAGTGCATTCGCAATAGGGAGTTCCCCATTATCTCCCATCATTGTAACCAGCTCAATCAACCTCTCGTACCTTTCTGCACTAACACTTTCACCCAAACTATCAAACCCATGACTACCTTGCTGAAGGATCTTGGTTAAAACTTCAAGGAAGGCTGATCTGGTTTGGATATCATCATGGTATGATAAACCTAAAAAGTTAATTTGTTTTGTTAAATATTGCTTGGTAAGTTATAAGATATAAATTGGCTATAAAGTGCAGTTGTTAGAACACTTGGTTTTAATACGTAAAGTTTTAGATTTAATCCCCACCGCTTTCATGCTGTAGCGACCTTGAGTAAGCCAATATAAACGATATAACCTCTTGCTAAACCAGCACTTAATCAGCAGCAAAAAAATCTGGCAATTATGATCAATAATATCTCAAACTGCCACCGGCAACTCGGGACTGGGTCAGGGTAACTGATGTTACTTTATGTTTAGGTCGTGAAGTCGACCTTTCCACATCCAGGATAAAAAATTATAAAAAAAAATATCATATCCTAAACTGACAAAGTCAACTAAAATCTTGGTTGTGGTTACAAGAGTTACCTATTCTCTAGGCTGTAAGGTCTACCTTCCCACAAAATAAACAAACAAAGATACTTACTCATAGAATGGACGAGTCCATATTCAATATTAGCACTCAGCAGGTTAGACATTGCTAATATCAAAGATTTACGAAGACTGTCTGTTCTCTCTATACTTGTGATGTCATAATCATTACTTGTTTGATATTTTCTCTCTTGTAATTGGTCGGTACATTTGCCGAGAAGTTTCATAAAAAGTGTGAAATATCTGAAAAATATTTTTAAATTTTTAAAAACTAATTGATCAGTGATAAAAGGACTTTTGTATTTCAATTCGCAATGCATTTTTATCATATTTATTTGCAATTAACACCCAAGACCTTTTAATAATAGAGTTATATATGTATTGACTTACTTCAGGAATAAATGAGACTTTGCATAAGGCACATTCCCTCCATCTCCTTCATCAGGATGAAGTGGGAGACCGTTTAATAAAACACCAACTGCTATTACTGCATGTTCATCCAAGTCCCTATAATTAAATATAAAAGTTACTAAAAAGTTTTTGGATCATGTATGTTGTCCGGCTCTAGTTAAAACAACATTCCGTTTACCGTAGGGGAGAATTTATGAGGGCCGTAATTTAATTATGTTTTGTGTCGAATTTTCATGTGTTCTTTCTACTTGTAAAAGTGTAACTATTAATATAATAAACATCAACTATAAATTACTATGGACCGTAGTGTAATTATGTTTTGCTTAGAACCGGACAACATATGTGACCAAAGTTTTTTTTTTGGTATCACTTTGTTTTATATTGAGAAAAGGCGTGCTGTTGTGACGTGTTTTTATTATGTAGCATCTGACTTATACCAAAAACCTTTTAGGCCGCAGTTGAAGCCTCCTGCCACAACTAGTATACTACACATTAATTAAACTTAGTGGACATAATGAGTATATCCAATTTATAGGCCTACAAAATAAAAAAAAAACTGCCATTTCTGTTGTAAATAATACAAGCAAAAATTAGGTTTAAGTTGTGAATATGTTAAAACAAATAAAATGCTGGTCATAGGGTGGGCTATTAACTAGTATAATAAAAAACAGCTAGCCTAATTTGAATTAATACAACTTTAAAAATTCCTAATAAAAGCACTAAGAGGGACAAATGTAAAACAAGTTTTTTATATATGAAATATTTAATGGTAACCTGAGAGTGATGTCATCAAAGTGGATGTTCTCACTATTAGGTGTCATAATCCAATCTGTAACATGATCAACCACTTTGTTGGAGAACTTGATCTCAGATAAGAAGAAGAAATCGTGTTTGCGTGTCATCATCTATAAATAGAGATATTTACATTAACATTTTTCAATATTTTATAATTTTCAATTAAAAATCGAGTCTAGGTTGAGCTTTATATAACAATTAGTAGACAGCCTACCATTTAGTCAACATTTTAATTGTTGTAATATGGTCGCAACTCTCAACTAATATTTTCATGCAAAAATTCAACCACACCACAAACAACAGTTTTATTTATTTTTTAAAACCTTTAAATTTAACATACATATGTATATATTGTTAACTTTGCTCTGTTATATAGATAACCTAACTTACACTAACTATCATGCTACAAAATCCAATCCTAAGTTGAATGGCTTGAGCATTTAGACCCATATGTCTTATGTATCTGCAATCAAAGATTGTTAAAATTAATAATAAATAAATAAAAGTTTTTCCTAATATTAAAAAAAGAGTAAAAAGCTAAAAAAGCTATGACCGATCCTGCATAGTTTAAAATTTAATCTACGAAAAAGGCATTATACAACATCATAAAGTTATAAACCATACTAACTAAGACAACTTTAGATTGCAGAGGTAATGAAAATATATATTTACTATTCTGAAAAGTTGACCTCCTAACATCAATAATTATTAGAGTTAAACACATGAGATTACCTGACAATTTCGATAATCATTGCTTCCATGCTTTCCTCAGCTAAATACTCCACATCATTAACACTACAATGTTGAAACACTTTGTCCAATATAAACACGATGTACCCAATAAACTGAGTGTTGCTTCGACTTAGAGAAATTTGCTAAAAAAAATTTAAATATTAGAATTTAAAGTTGAATACTATTGTAAATTTATACCCCAATTATACAGTAGATTCTAAACATTCATTTTAAAACTATTATCTGAAGTTTTTGGCTTTTTAATTAAAATATAAACACTTATACCAAAATAACTTACATTGCCAGTTGTATCAAAGATATTGTTTTTAAGAAATATTTTAATTTGTTGAAATAATGAAGGAAACAAAGATGGATGTAGACTTGTAGCAAGCAGGTCTCTGAAATTTTAACATAACAATTTCAAATACAAAATATTCTACGTTAAAGTTAAAATTTTGATATAAAAAGTCACATTATTAAAAAAAAATTTAGCAAAATTGATAATTTAATAATTATATGCTAGGTTTAGATATTGACTTTGCTTTATACAAATCACATTACGCAAATCAACAATGTCAGCCTAATATATGTATTACATAAACAACAAGTGATTACTATTTATATATAATGAAGATTAGTGGATGATATATACAAATGAATTAAGTATACGCAATAGTTAAAACTGGCGTTTTGGGTGCATGAGTAAATTATCACAGGCAAATATTAGTTGAAAGTTGTGACCATTACAACAATTAAAATACTGACCGTAGGGTGGGCTATTGACTAAACAACATCAACTATAAATCCAACATACCTGATAGAGTTGTTGATATCCAGGGTCTTGATGTTAAAACTTCCAAGCAGGTTAAGCAAGCTTGATATAAACCTGCTCACATGAGTGTGAGATGCTGGGTTCTTGTTGTTGGAGGAGATTTGTTGGTGCTTGTTGGGTGTTACGTTCAACCTGGGTTCACCATTTAAACTTAAATCACTGCTGGAACTAAATGAAATATTATGTTTATGAATTCTAATTGATTTTTGAAGTGGATAGTAGATATAGACTTTATGTTAACATAGCTAGAAATATGTTTGGTTTTATATTACTTTAAAGTGATAGGTTTTATATTTTATTGGGGAAGGGTGTGCTGTTGTGACTTGTTTAATCTTTCTGTAAACTCCGGGCTCAAGGGCAAATATGGTGGCATTTGTGCGACTTAAACTTAAATCTGACTACACAGAACCTAATGTAATTTACTGAAAAAAGAGTTTGCTGTTGTGATGTGCTTAAGCTATCAGTAAACACCGGGCTTAAAGGTAAATAGTATGACATTGGTGCGGCTCAAACCCTAAACTTTTCGACTCTTAGTCTAATGTCACTTTTATGATACCAAACTATTAAACATTTACAAAAATTTTACTTACATTGATTGGACACTCTTCATACACACACCACCTAGTGAGCAAAGATATCCCGTCATATTAACCCAATCCAACACATCAACCTTAAATAAACAATATATTACCATGCTTAAATAACAATACAATACAATGGATACAAATACGATTTTTTACCATTTAAAATAAATCAAATAAGTTTATTAAATACAAACCACATTAATATGCTTCCTGGCTTCTAGTTTGGTAATATCATCAGCCATGATTTCATCTTTACTTTGTTTAAAACTCAAAAGTTGTGGAGTTTTTTCCTCCCATTTAATCTTGGTGTCCTCCCAAGCCTGAACAATTTTGATATGCTTTTTTTATTACCAATAGGCATAGGTGAGGTTTGTGCTTGGTGTATAATATGAAAGTTGTTAGTGATGTATTTATTAAAACTAAGTTTTTAAACCTCTAGGTTAGTTGGTTTAGGTCTAAGCTTAAGAGTCTAGGTTTAATTTCAGCATCCCATAGTTGTTAATTGTAGTTATATGGGCAAGTTTAAGCAAATGCAGGTAAACAAGGCTAGGTTAAATTAATTTAAAGTTATTTTAAAAGTAGGTAGTAAAGATAGGGTATATATTGATAGGGTATATTGAAAACAAATTTAAATAAATCAGTTATTCAACCTAGAATTCTCTGCTAATTTTGATCTTATATAACAAAATTTAACATTACAACTAAAAATGAGGGTTAATAAATTTTGTGTCATAATAAAGTCACGAAGTTGACCTTTTATTAATAATACAGTATATGGTTGGCCAAAACTAAAATTTTCTATGCAGATTGAACCTTAAACTTTATGTCGAGTTCAATCTTGCCTAAATATTAACAATTAAACATTTTACCTCCAAGCAGGCTGGTAGAAACTTGTTGGTTTTCCTGAACACCGACAATGCATGTTCCTGTATTGGAATATCAGGACAACATTCAACCAACTCTCTGTACATCTCATTTGTGATTTGGAGGGTGCTGGAGAGGGGTAAACTCCCATATGAAGTCACTCTGGAATATTACAGTGTAAAATTATTATATTGCAAAAGTATCTATGCCATCTATATATAATAGAACTAAGTGGGCGATAAAAGTTAATGTATGTATGACAAATTTATAGGCCTTTAAAATAATTGAAACTGCTGTATGTGGTGGGCTGGTTAATTATTGTGGGAAAAAATTAGTTTTGAGTTGTGACCATATCACAACAATTAAAATAATAGGAC
The DNA here is from genome assembly GCF_963082875.1 of Corella eumyota. Lineage (NCBI taxonomy): Eukaryota > Metazoa > Chordata > Ascidiacea > Phlebobranchia > Corellidae > Corella > Corella eumyota. Next base: position 17,319,406 of record NC_137493.1, on the reverse strand, counting down.
AGGCTTTTAACTAGTCTATATAAAATAAAGCTTAATGAAAATAAGTTTGTCCAATTTAAACTTAAAAAAAAAATCGCATTTGAGGTGCATGGGCAAATTCTTGTTACAACCACATTACAACAAGCAATTGAATAGAAACTGGCCAAATGATAATGCAGCCAATAGGCCATTTAACTTACTTAACCCAATATGCTACATTGCTAGTAAACAAGATAATAATGTTTACCTCAAATCATGTTCATCTATTAAACATTGCAAACAAGAGATGGAAACCATCACAATATCAATATTTGAGTTCCATAATTGTTCAAGAAGCAACATCTCAAGTTTCAACTAAAAAGTTAATATTAGGTAAAAGTTTAATTAACGAAATATACTCAATAAACTATAAATTGTTAGATTGGGCTAAAATACTTGAACAAAAAAAAGTTAAATTTTCGATTTTTATTATCTAGCCCACTAAAATTAAGGTTAATCTATAAAATATATCAATATGAATAAAGTCATACAAAATATTTATTAACCATCAACTTTATAAAGGAGTTAATATATTAGGACAATAAAAATCACCTAAAAATTATAAAAATCAATTCAATTAAATAAAATGTAAAAAACTATGCAACAATAACATAAAAAACTGTATTTAAATTTTAAACTTTTAACTTAAACAGCATAGTTTAAATCACCTTTGATTTCTTGACAATATCAGACTTAGCCTGATCACAGTTAACATTGGTGTTCTGCGATAAAAACTCAACCCTGTATATCAACACTTGGTGGAGCCATTTCAATGTCTTGAGAGTTACCTCGTTGGTTGATATTAACTGTTGGGTGATCAACTTTTCACAGATGTGGTTCAACACATTGGAACTAAAATATAATGAAGTTAAGCATGTATTTAGTTGCAATTTGCGTCCATATTACAACACTTGAAATGCAGCGTGTAAGATGGGCTTTTAACTAGTATTATATAAAGATTGATAAAATTAAATTCTTAGTTTAAAATATAAAAAGTCAGAATTTAATTTACACCAAATATAAAAATAAAATCAATTAGTTTTCAATTAAAAAAAAAAAAAATGAAAAAAAAACAATTTTATATTTTTAAACATGCCAAAGATTTTTAATAAATACACAAACTGAAAAAAAAAACTCCTATTGTAATAGAAAAAAAGAACTATACTAATATAAAAAACAAAAATACAATTTTTTGTTTAAAAATCAAAGCCAATAAATTAAAATAACAACCCTTAAAAATTTTAGTTAAAACAATTGATCTTTTACCTTACTATCCAGAAACTGTACATAACAGCCTCACAATTCCACTGAGCAATAACCAGAGGTTCATGAAGTCTTAACAGAGCTTCTAAGCTATCTGTGGATAAGTTCTGTTGGTTGGTTGAACTGTGGACTGTATATAATGAAGCCAAGGACATGAAGAACTCTAACACAGAAGCATGGATCAGCTCTTTACTGGTTGCTTGGGTATTCTAAACATTAGGAAAGTTATTTTAGTGTATTTCAAGTTATAGTATTAGATAAGTTGGTTGGAGAAAAAAAAGGTATTTTAAGAAAAGTTTAAGTTTTGTGAGTTGTTTCAAAATTTATTAAACTGTTTAAATGCCTTACTTAAACTGTGTTAACTTCAGTAATTTTGACAAAACTTAGGCCTACCAATAAACAATCAATTTTGTACAAAGATTTATTATAAGTCAAAGCCAAAATAACTTTATAATATGTATAAATTTATCCTCGATGTGGTAAGGTCGAATGCGTGACCTAAACATAAAGTAACATCAGTTACCCCAACCCAAACTCGAGATGCCTTTAGTAGTTTGGGATGTAATAGATTAAATTTGCAAAAAAACACATAAAGGATAAACCCAAGTTTTATAGAGCAAATATAGGAAGTAGAATAGAACAACTTACCCTTAAGAATAATTCCGGATCAGCTTGAACAAGTTGAACAATCACTTGCAACAAGTCCTTGAAAGTTGACTCTGTTCGTTTTAAACCAACATTTTTACGTTCCATCCTCTCAAGCAGAGACTAAAATATAAGTTCAAGGTTTAAACTTAAACTTAATGTTTATAAACAACCAATAGTTACGCTGTATTAGTAAGAAATAAAATTAAGTTCATAATATTTATTTTTAATTCTTTTTGGTGACCTAAGTTTACAGATAAGTAATTTAAATATCAGGCAATTATAGTCTTTTAAACTGGCAAAGTCAACTTGAGACTGGGTCAGGGTAACTGATATTACTTCATGTTTAGGTTGTGCAGTCAACCTACCTACCCACATTGAGGTTTAAAAAATACAAAAAGAAAATTTTAAAAATATCAGTGATATAAAATGCAACATAAATAGGCTAATATTCCATACCTGTCTGTTCCTAGGACTTAGATGGGTGCTGGCTTGATGTTTAACCATACAATCTTGAAATATCTTGCGAATATCAACCCCGTATTTGTTTAATGGGTCCAAGTTGGGCCACCAGTCTAAACATGGCTGTAAATAAAAATAATAATTAAAATAAAATAACACAAAAAATGACAATTGCAAACTAAAATTAATAATTAGGTTGTCTATTTATAATATCGTTAAAAAGTGTAACTAATTTTGAGTTATTAAAAGTATATGTTTTATTATTTAAATTTACTTTTGGAATTTTAATTAATAAAATTAATTTATTTAAACAATTACATGTTTTATTAGGAAGTGTTTTGGTAAATTCATGAAAGCTATATTTTTTACTGAAATATATTTGATATACATCCAAATTTAGAATAATGGCAAAAAATGTCAACTATTTGTCATTATTGAGCAATATGTTAAACAAAATTACAGAAATCAAAATCCTAAACATGGGTTGCCAATTTAAACAACTGATAACATAAAATGGTATAGAAAGATAAGATAAAATGTGTAAATAGATAAGAAAGTTAAGCAACAATGGGCTTGGAAAATTTATAGATGGGTTACCAAACAGTTGTATAGTAATAGGTATGCTATAATTTTGTTGTAAAATAATAAAAATTAATTCAAAAAAAAAAAAAACGTAAAAGACCTAATAATACAAAGTTTTTACTTCATTAAATAGATATTTTAAAACCAAACAAAAAATTTACAAAAAAATCAAAGCAGCATTTTCAGTAAAATTCTACCTAGTAAAACGACCTTCGCACATTGAGGACAAATCACACATAAAATTTAAATTAAACATACCTCAGTAGATATCCAGTTTAAAGATTGGACTAAAACAATCTTAAGTTGAACACTAGAGGAGCTAGAAGCACACAGCTTTGCCAAGTTCTCTTTGATGGGGAATAACCGAAATGAGGAAACAAAACAATTTATTAAAAGATTTTGGTCGTTTGTCTTCATGAAGTATTTTGAACTTGGCATGAACAAAACATTCTAAAAAAGAGATAAATATATATAAAATAAATAGTTGCCTCCATAGATAGTAAGACTGTCTAACAAACATTTAAATTGTTTCAGACCTTTTCTATATACTAAATTAGTCAAAACTATTTCATATATACCCATACAGAATGCATTAAAATTGTTGTAATAGTCGCAACTCACAACTTACATTTGCCCGCAATAATTTACCCATTCACCACAAACAACAGTTTTTTTTACTTTGTAGGCCTTTAAATTAAACACACATATTTATTATTTACTAAGCTTCATTATATATAGAGATGGTTATTGTAAAATGCTGCAGTTAACCTTTTTTTAAAGACCTATATATTAAACAAACAAAATAATATCTATTATGCTCAACAAAGATACAGTTTATATTTTGCTTTGTTACACACATATATATATTTAACAAACCAGTACAAAATAATTTACCTGTAAATCAGGTAAAACATCTTTCACGATAGATAGAAGTGGATTAAATTCATCATTTTGTTGAGAAAAACAAGTTGCAGTCTTGAGTAATCTTACATAGCACTCAACTGAGTTTTCTTGACGGAGTCCTGAGCTGGATAATCCCTTCTTGAGATGCTCAAATAAATCCTTAAATTAAAGATAAATTGTTATGTTTTTAGTGTATAAATATAACAACTTTACTGATAAACACAAAAAGATTTTATACAAAAGTTGGTCATGACTACTGGTAGTTGAAAACATTATAAATTTATAGTATAAACTTCAAGATTTAAGTACATGTTCATTAACTTAGTTTAAAAATATAAACTGTTGATATATTACCTTTGTGGATCTGTTTCCTTCTGAGCTGCAAATCTGGCTTAAAATTTCCTAAAATATAAAATTAGTACAGTAAAGACAATAAAAATAATTAAAATCAAATATTTTTTCACTTTTTAAATTAGACAGGCTTTTTACACAATACAGTTATCACTAATATAAATACACTATATACTTCAAAAACACACTTTAATAATATTAAAAGTTTTTTGTAGAAGCAATTTAATAACTGACCGGACAAAATACGAGCAGCATAGCTTGTAGTGGCCACAAAGTCAAAGCTTTTTTCTTTGAACCTTCAGTGCTTATATCATACAACTTCACAGCATATTTGGATATCTCGCTGTTTAACTTCTTTTGATCATTTATTGCTGACTAAAATATTTTAAAAAAAAATTAAAGTTTTAACAAAGTTTCCAATATATTTTAAAATATATACAAATTTAAAAGCACTATTTTGTAGTTTTTTTAACATGCAACATCTTCAAAAAATTTTTTTTTACCAAGTGCTTAGTGTATATTAAAAGAGTTATTCAAGAGTTTATTAAAAACTATTTAAACAGTTTTCCATATTTTAAACAGTTTTCTGTTGTTTTTCAACAGGGCCATATCATATTTCAATACGGAAATACATGTCACTAATATCGCAGTTGTACAAAGTCTAACTACACAACATACCAACCTGTATATCTTGCTGTGAGTTTTCATCAACATTTAATCTTTGTTCAACCAAGTTTGGTTCATACAGAAGTTGTAACTCATCAGGGTAGGAACTTAACCAGGTCCACAAGGCCTTAAACATAAAAAAACACAAAATAAAAATCCTGTAGGTTATAGGTCCAAGGTTTAATCCCCATTGCTCTTATGCTCCTGCTGAGCCAATACTTAATCAGCTGCTTAATTATCGGGAAATTATGATAAATAATATCCCAAACTATCAAAATAAACTACGGGGTAACAAATGTTATTCTACGTTTAGAGCGATAAGTCTACCTTCCCACATCAAGAATAAATAAACAATTAATTAATTGTATTACATAAGTTAGATGTATTACCAAACACTAATTTAAAAACTTTATAAGTTGGATGTATTATTATAATATTACCAAATAATGATTTAAAGTTTAAAAAAAATGACACAAACCAAAATGTGGAAAACTTTGGTTAATTAATGTTAAAAGTTTAAGCAAATAAAAACAAAATTGTTAATGCAATTGGTGACATAAAAGTAGAGATAAAGTTACATGTTAGTATCAGGTTTAACATAAGTTTAAAGTGAACTTTAAAATGTAAATAAACTTACCTTGTCAAGGTTAGATAGGATTGCAACTTGAACACATTTCTTTAAGTATTTAAATCTTTGCACTGTATCTATAACAAAAAATAAATAATCAAAAAAAAAATTTTCAAAGTGCTCACATTAATTGTTAATGAAAATTTATCTTTTACCTTCTAGTAGGATCTTAATTTTCCTGAGGTCAATTTGAACATGATTGATTAAATTAATATCACTAAGATCAGAGAAGTCATCACTGTTTAACGAGAGGTCATGTAGTCTGTAACATAACATTGTTATTATTATAAACACTGGTCCTTTATTCTTGCTTAAAATATCAACAATTTACTGCTTTGACATTTTTTCAACTAAAGAAAGGAAAAAATAAAAGTTTAATATATATATGAGGTCCTGGGTTTGGTTCCCACTGCTATCATGCTGTAGCACCCTGGAGTAAAGCAATATAAACAGTAGGAACTCCTGCTGAGCCAATACTTAATCAGCAGCTTAATTACCGGGCAATTAACATCTATAATATCCCAAACTGCCACAGGCAACTCAAGACTGGGTCAGGGTAACTGTTGTTACTCTATGTTTAAGTTGTAAAGTCAGCTTTTTAACATTAAGAATAAATATATATGAAACAAGTTGGTTTTTACCTGGATGAGATTCGATTAAAAACAACAGAAAAGTTTTTCTGACTGATGCAAAGAAGAACTTTAGAAGCCGAAGATTTTAAGTCGGTTAAAACTGCTTTGTCATTTAGTGGTTGGTTTAAAAGCTGAAAAATAACGGAAAAAGGATCAAGTTTATAATCCAACCAGACAAATAAAAGTAAAAAAAACTAGATTGTAAATTTTATTCATTATAGAATACATTTATAAATAGGCCTATACACTAATCTTTACAACTATTACTTCAAAGTTTTGTTTAATTGAAAACTAACTTGACATATTTCCGTTAAAAGTTGTTTCATTATTAAAGAATCGTTTGGTAAAGAAAATTCCTTCTAAAAATTAAATTATGTCAATTTTTAACTTTATTTAGTAATTTCAACGACATATAAACCAAACTGTATTATTTTAAGTATTTGCTTTTGCATATAAAAGTTAAGTTGTTTATTATTGTTATAAGGTAGTTACCGAAGCAATACATTTCTCCAATAAATCCAATACAATAATTTGACTTGAATACAAATTAATCTCCTGTCGGGCTCCATAAATTCTCTAAAAATTAAATTTCCAACAATTACAAGATATTTTATGTCATACAGTAGATTAAAATCCTCTTTTTAAGGTACGTATATAAGTATATATAACCTAAATAAAACAGTCTTTTTAAATTATACAGAACCAATTGGATAAAATAAATTCCAAAGAAGGAAGGTTTATAGATTGATTTATTTAATTTATCTATTTATTATATTTATCCATTAGAACTTGTATGTTTTATATATATATATTTACCTATAATATAACTGGCAGCTTAGTGTATTGGTCACAACACTTTGCTTTATTATGTAAGGTCCTGGGTTTGATCCTTACTGCTCTTATGCTGTAGTGCCCTCAAGTAATCTATGATATCTCAAACTGCCAAAGTTTTGAGACTGGGTTGGGGTAACAAATGTACCCAATGTTTGGGTTATGAAGTCAACCTATTTGCATTTCAAATAATTAAACATAAACAAAAAATATATACCAATAATAGAACTTACCATAGCTGACAACTTATGCAAACTGTTAATGAATCCACTAATTACGATTGAGCAATTAGTCTGACTTATTTTAATTAAACATTCTTTATGACTTTCCAATTCACTTGTTAACATTGCATCTTGGTTTGGTGTAAGAGAGGTTTTGGAGTGCAAGACTGTGTACTCCAACTAAAAACAAAATAAATCTAATTGAAATAAGAGTCAATATGGCAGAACCTTTTTTTGTATATATCTTTATCCTCAATGTTGGGAAGTCGAATGACCTATACATAAAGTAACATCTGTTACTCTAACCCAGTCTCAAGTTGCCTGTGGCAGTTTGGGATATTATAGATTATAATTGCCCGATAATTATACTGCTGTTTATGTACTGGCTCAGCAGGAGTTCATATTGTTTATAGCGCCTTACTCAAGGGCGCTACAGCATGAGATCAGTTGGGATTAAACCCAAAACCTCATATGTGGTGTAGCAAGTGTTCTTACCACTACACCATGCAACATAATTGTTTTATGTCTAAGATTTATGCCGGTAAAAATAGTTTAAATAGTTTTTGCCAATCTTGAGATCCTTTAATTATAGCTTCCCAGTTTCAGTGAAATTCACACATTTTATGGCAGTTTAAGATTAACCTTTGCCGATTATTTATCTCACAAAACATATAAGTTTTAAAGCTGTTTATAATGACAACACCTACAAACAAAAAAATAATATTAAAATGTTCAACAAACTTACCAGTTTATCTAACCGAGACAAAACAGCTGTAATCCATTCCTTAGGCCGTAGGTTGGTCATTTTATTTAAAACATTAGCTATTTATAAAATGAAATATATTTTAAATCTATAAATTCACTAAAAAAATAAACAAAAGTTACAGAAATTCCTAAGTTACATTAAACTTAATCTATTAACATAAATAACAAGTAACAGTCCCAAAACTTTACTAATTAATTAACTTTTTACAAACTTTACTAATTTGTAGTTAGTCAGTTAGTTTAACGCCATTTTACAGTTTTATACAATAAACAACCCTTTCAACTAACTGACAGACTGACTAACGTAATAATAATGTCGTTGTCCAACAGCTTACAAATATAATACAACTTGATTCTTAGATATTTCCCTTTACCCTGTTAAACTATGTTTAATTCCACGTGTTTAAGTTGCCCCAAGTTTTGTTATTGTTTTCATCTGAAGACACAATAGATTGCAAAACTGCTTAAAAGCCCCAACGTGCGTAGGAATATTTTTAAATATTTTAACCACATAATAAATATTTTTATCCCCAATCTAAATTTATTTAAATAACTTTATCTTGCAAAATACAACAAATAAACTGTTCATAAGCTGAATTTATATGCAATAAAAAATACAAAGTTATATTAAATGCTTTTAGTTCAGTAAAAAAAAACAAGTCTTTAAAAAGTAACTCTTATCAAAAATGAAATTTCAATTTTTTGAATATCGATTTTAGTTGTAATTAAAAGGAAAATGTAGAAAATAATTTCGCCAATGTGTCCAAGGATATCCATGAGTGCAATCCCGAGTGACCAGAGTTTTGTTTCCCAACAAATGCTTAGGTGTAGAGTACATTATATAGAAGTTGCACATCTCATCTGTGTGTTTAGGTCCCAAGTAAGTTACTCTATCACGGAAGTTGTGCATTACACATCTTGCAGCCTAAAATATAAACTTTAATTTTTACATATTTTCATGTCCTGGTCTAGTGTTATGCTGTAGTACCCTCGAGTAAGGCGCTATAAACAAAATAAACTCTTGCTGAGCCAATGCAATTTAATTAACAGGCAATTAAATTTAATAATAACTCAAACTGTCAAAGGCAATTCAAGAATGGGCTAAAGTAACTGATGTTACTTTGTGTTAAAGCTATGAAGTTGACCTTTCCACATCAAGGCTAAATAAATGTAAAAAAAGTCTAAAAAAACGCTACACCAAAGCAGAAAACTTTTGCACACACAAAAAAAGACTAACTAAAAATTGAATTAAAATAGATACATAAGTATATAGACAAAATATTTCTTACCAGCCAGTCGCCTTTCTTGATAACAATATTTTGATTTTTCATCGAGTAAAACGCTTGCGGTAATTGTGGACTTATATCACCTAACAATGTCCACCTCTGGTTTCGAACCCGGTATCCCATGACCTCGACTCCTAACTTGTGAGTGTGAACCCGAAATGCAAACGGGTGCATCGGTATATCGCTGTTGTACCTAAAATATAAAATTGAGTCTACTTGATTTTTTTTATTTATTTATCCTTGTGGAAAGGTTGACTTCACGACCTAAACATAGAGTAACATCCGTTACTCGATCCAGTCGTGAGCTGCCTTTTGCAGTTCTGGATATTATTGATTATAATTGCCCGATAATTATTCTGCTGATAAGTGTTAGCTCAGTAGGAGTTTATACTGTTTATTGCGCCTTACACAGGGGCGCTACAGCATGAGATCAGTAGAGATCGAGCAAGGGACCTCATGTAGTAAAGATTATATACAATATTTTTTTTAAATTCATACACCTACATACCTACACACAATATCCATATTAAGAGTGCTGTGAGGGGAAATCGAACCAATGTCACTCGCAAAATCATAAATCCCTGCTACGTTAGGTAGACGTTGAGTTGTAGCTATTACATCCAAACCAGTGCCTTTAACCCCTATTTCTGTAAATAAAAAAACTGGTTAGGAAAGAATTAATAACAGTAACAAGCTATACATAATAAAGCTTAGTGGACGAAATATATGTATAAGTATCCAATTTGAAGGCCTTTAAACTAAAACTGTCGTTCCCGGTGCTCAGGTATTTACCATATTGACCATATAATGACAACTGGACAAACAAGCGGCCATTTTAAACGAAGACACAAATAATAACCTGGGCACAATCAACATATTTACCGTTTGCTTTCTTTTTGGTTCTGATGTGAACTTGCAATGTCAGATACTTGACATTTGTGTTTGCCCCGACTTCAAACCCAACATTTTTTGGTAATTGTAGTTCTGGTGCATCATTCCCCCAAGCATATAAGATATTGTCACCTTCTGCACAAACCCTACCCTTGGGTAAAGCACTTGTACCTTTTAAGTCATCGTTGTTGTTGTTTGGTGAAGCATCTGACATTTCACCTTCGCAATCCCTGAAATAACATTTAAGTAAAAACTTGCTATCAGCGTGATGTAGTGGTTAGAACAAGTCCTTTGTTTGATACCCACTGCTTCCGTGTGTGTTGAAGCGTCCTTTAGCAATGCGCTATAAATTGTCTAAACTTCCGTTAGGCAAAAAACAATCAGCATAAATTTTCAGGCAATTAATAATAATATTCCAAGCTGCCAAAGCCAACTTGAGACCGAGTCAGGGTAAAAAAATTTGTTCTATAGTAAAGTCGTAAAAGTTGACATTTCCACATCAAGGATACGAAATACAAAAAAAAACGTTCTAATCAACAAGTATTGAAAACTTACCATAAAGTTTGATTGGTATATCCAGGTTTAAGGCAGCCGAACAATAACATATGATGCGCAATATTCTTGGTGTGTTTGGGCTGATATCCAGCTAATAACAAACAGATATAAAATAAATTAAAGTTCACTATATTGGGTACTTAAACACATTAAAAGTCAAATATCAAAGTATATTTTACTTACTTATATACAGTGTTTTTAGGTCATCTAGTTTGTACGTTTTACATAGATAAGTATCGTCCTGTAACAACATTATTGAATCAGTATTCTTAAGGCTTATAAATATAAATAAACGACACAATGTTTATATAACAAAACATCCCATATATGGAATATTGAATAGTTTAATGCTTAAGGAAATGCTTTTTAACTATAGAACCTTAATGCGTATTAAGTATCATATTAAAGAAAGCTTACCCTGGAAATGTGGATTTTAGGAAGAGTTAGATCCAACTTTAAGTTTTGATGTTGAACAACATTCTTATTCTTCTTTGATTCATCTGTCTCAACATTTTGAATATTTTCTAAAAACAAAAATACAAATTTAGAAATTGAACACTTTAAAATAATTTTTTAAACAACCTTTTGTTTTGTATTCATCCGCTAAAACCGACAGAAGTCGTTCATTAAGTTCATCTTGCATGACGTCATCAGGACCATTTGTACACGTCACACATAGAGTTAATGTAGCAAATACAATCAGTTTAATACCTAAAACACTTATTTTCATTTTAAATTCTATTCACAACCTAAATTATAAAACAAAGTTTTAAATATTGTAAGCTATAAGTTTTACCTATGCTGTTTATATATCTCTTTAGTAAAACAGTTAGGCGTTAATTTTTAATGCGAAATCTACTTAAAATTTAACAGAACTTAGCCTGAGAAATCTAAACTAAATCATCTCTAAACTGTTGTTTAACCGATTACAATACCAGCCATGATTTTAAAGTAAACGAAAATAAGGAAATCAATGATTTCCTGACTTATGGTAAAATAACTCCATGATTTTTTACAAACATAAATATTTCATGGTAAATGTTTGTAATTCAATTACTTGAACCGTGTTTTAAGATATATTTAGTAAGGTGTAAACGCACTATCTTATTTTTAATTTAATTTTCTTAAATATTTAATGCAATTTGAATTTTTGATATAAAACCCGTATAAAATTTAATACTCGATTATATTTTTTTAAAATTAAAAACAAAATTGTAAATCACAAAAAAAGCATTTTTTTTATAATTTAAATCATAACAATTATGTGTTAACGCTTAATAATTTAAATTTGACCACTTAACATTTTAAATATTTGAAAATTAATTTTATTTACTTTAATAATTAAATTAATTATTACACTTTTTACATCCGGTTTGAGAAAATATTTGAACATTTTATTAATTATGTTCATAAACACTTCAAGTTAAGAGCACTTTAATTTTTTGTTAAACTAAACGTTATCCTACTTGTCATTAATTAAATACGTGTTTAAATATTGGAAAAAATTTAAATTTTTTTTCTGGTTTTAAAATTATTTTTGTTTAGGTAAGAAAGCTATTTAAGAAATTTAAGTATGGTAGTTTAAATTAAAAAAATATATTTAGTATTTTTCCATTTTATAATTTTAATACTTTGTATTTTTAGTGCTGGATGTTAAGTCATTAGTTAAGTTTTTAAAAGTTTCAATAAGAGCAAAACTGGGATTTAAAAAATTAAACAAAAAATGTTTCGCAAATCTGAGAAAGTCTTTCTATTAGCTATTATACTGGGTAAGATTTTTTGCAAAAATTTGTTATTTAAAAGTTAAAAACGATTTCGAAAAGCAATTTTAATTTCAAAATGTTTTTATTTTTTACACGGATCTTTAAGTTTTTGCGGATTTAACTTTTATTTACGGAATTATTTTTAGCGCGGATACGAACAACTAACCAACAAGGTTGTGGAGGTACATTACCCGGATTAACCGGAGATCTGACCCACGAAAATTATCCGGAAAATTACCAATCCGACATGAACTGTCAGTGGGATACAATTGCAAGAGAACCTGATAAAGTTTTCTTTGATTTTGAATTGTTAGACATAGAAGCGGATAATAACGGAGCATGTTCTTACGATTTTGTAAGGTAAACTTTTGAAATGTGTAAAAAAACTTTAATAATTTTTTGTATGTAGTTATATTTGGTGTAGGAAAGTCAACTTAACGACCTAAACATAAAGTAACATTTGTTACCCTGACCCAGTCTCGAGTTGACTTTGGCAGTTTGGGATGTTATAGATTATAAATGCCCGATAAATATGCTGCTGATTAAGTGCTGGCTCAGCAGAAGTTCAGACCGTTTATAGCGCCTTAGAAACGAACCATATTTGATAAGATTAAAATAAGTTACCTGTTGTTCAGCATTAAGTTTTCCGATGATAGCGACGCTACGAAGTTTTGTGGACGCGAAGAACGAAGAGACGCGGACGAAATTCTCCACAAAAACGGAACTGGAAATCCAATCATTAAATTTGTGTCTGATGACAGTGTTGAATATACCGGCTTTCTTGCTAAATATAGAAGTAAGAATCTTTAAATTTTAAAGTTTTTTAACAATTTAAATTTGCTTAAACTGTAAAGAAATATTTTATTAAGTAAAAATTATTACCCTTTAAAAATATTCAAAAACTGCAAAAATAAGTATTCCGAATTTGCATCTATTTAAAAAATTAAATAAAGAACTACATTTAATTAGTTTTCATTAATTAATTTTTATTTTAATCAAGCATAGTAAGTAAGTAATTAATTTAAAAAAATAAAAAATTTGCCCCGACCCGGGATTGAACCAGGGACCTTCAGATCTTCAGTCTGACGCTCTCCCAACTGAGCTATCGAGGCAAGGTGGTGGCCAGTACGGGGATCGAACCCGCGACATTCGCGTTATTAGCACGACGCTCTAACCAACTGAGCTAACCGGCCAGACATTTGAGCGCTACTAAAATGGGTATCTAACCGCGCGCCCTCTAGTTCAGCACCACTTACTAATTTTTCCAATAAATACACCACAACATCTTATTTAAGTAATAAACCACTTTAAATTTAAGTTGAAAGATACGATTACTGCCTGAGTCAACCATGTGAAAACAACTCAACATGTGAATTAGACGATAGTAAAGAAGAAGGGTGGTTTTGTGATTGTCAATCGGGATGGACTGGCCAAGTTTGTGGGGAAGGTAAATTACCTAATTTTTATGTGATGTAAAATCACAAATTATGCTGCTTAAAGTTGATATTGCAAATAGTAATAACTTGTATGCACTTTAAAAGATCAAGTACATGTTAAAGCTATACAAAATGAAACTTAAATGACACTTATATATTCACCAGCGTACTTGATTTATCACTAAATATTATTCTAATTAATTAGTAATAACATTAACAGGATATTTTAAACTTTTACAAGCCCACTTTAACATAAACTACCATTCACTACAAAGGTTATTGAGTTTATGACCAAATTAAATATTAACTAATATTAATTGCCAGTTTTAAACATTTTAAGTTTATTAGTTAGTTTTTTTTTTGTTTAAATTGTTTTCTAGTTGGAAACAACTGGCTTTGGTGACCATGCCATAATATACTTTAAAATCTTTAAGTGTTTTAAATTATGGAATTGATTTTGTCATTTTTTCCCGTCGCATTAATGTTATACTTATTGTGTTTAACTTCATTAAGGCGCAAAAAATAAAAAAAATTTACAAAGGAACTTTGGGCCTGACGCATACCAATTTTCAACTTTTTTTAACCTTTATAAATGTTTAGATTTGGACGAATGTGAGGAGGTTCCATGTGAGAATGATGGCGAATGCACAACACCTGAGTTTGATATGTATGAATGCGAATGTTTGGAAGGTTTTACTGGAGAAAACTGCGAAACTAGTAAGTCTGAATACAATTAAATTACCATTTACAGCAAAAAAACAATCAAATTATGTTTAATTTTATATATAATTTAAATATAATGAAGCTTAATGGACGATATATATGTATATATATATATGTATGTCCAATTTATAGGCCTTCTAAATAAATAAAACTACTGTTTGTGGTGCAGGTAAATTATCGCGGACAAATATTAGTTAAGTAATGCGACCATATTACAACAAACAAAAACCCAACTATAGACTACACTAGTATAGTTAAACTAGTGCACACTTGCTAAAGTAAACAAAATTTATGATTTAATTAGCCTATAAAATCGACCACTTCACATAAAAACAAACATACTACATTTAACTTAATGTTAAGATATAGACGAATGTGAATCTGATCCGTGCCAGCATGGAGGAAGCTGTGTTGATGAAGTGAATAGTTACAAGTGCGAGTGTAGCGGAGGGTTTACGGGTGAACATTGTGGGGAAGGTAGGTACTTTTATTAGTAAGTAGAAACTTTTTCTTGCGAACATTCTTAATACCGTTTCTGTTATGTACAACCGCTTTAAAATTTAATTTAAACCAGTCTATGTTATTCAGAGTTAAACGAGTGCGAGTCGGAGCCATGTCAAAACGGGGGAACATGCGAAGATAAGATGGATGGATACAACTGCGTTTGTATAAGAGGATATAGGGGAGAGAACTGTGAGATCGGTAAGTGTACAACTATGGAATCACTCGTACTTTGCGGTTTTAGCAAATTCCTTTCCGTACTTTACGGTCCTAAGTTTTTCCCGATCCCAGATATGGTTCCTCACTTAATGTAAAACCGCATTTTAAACGTTTTAGATATTGATGATTGTGAGGGAAGTCCTTGTGAGAATGAAGGAACCTGTAACGACGAGGTTGATGGTTATTCCTGTGTTTGTAAGGATGGGTTTACTGGGTCTAATTGCCAAGAAGGTAAAACTTTCAAAATACAAAACCTCATTAACGTTAAAACGTCGACTTTACAGATTTAATTAAAATTCAACAAGCCATATTAACGCAATAGGGGTTGTTCCTTTAACATTTAAATATTTTTATGTAGAAATAAATGAATGTTCGTCAGAACCTTGTCAGAATGGAGGAACTTGTGTCAACGACATCGACAGGTTTGTTACATTCCCCTCTCAAGTATTTAAATTACCTTTTACACATACATTTTATATGGCAATATCTGGTCATGAATGGGTAATTGTAAAGGTTGATTTGGGATGTTGAAACTCATATTCGTAAAACGAACGAAGCTTTTTTTTATTAACTAGAATATGTTTTCTAGAACCAAGATAACTATGTGTTAAAGCATCTTTTATACGCCTTATATATCTTAAGTCTTTTCAATGCGTAACAATTTAACCCCCTTTTTTTAGTTACAAATGTGCGTGTGTTGAAGGCTTTACGAGCCAACAATGTGAGATCGACTTGGACGAATGTGATAGCAATCCATGTCACAATAGCGGGCATTGTGTCGATCATCCCTCTATGTATGAGTGTATTTGTGAACCGGGGTTCGGTGGCGTTAACTGTGACGAAGGTAGGTGTAATTATGACGTCAATAATTAAGAAAATTTGTAAAATAATTAAAAAATACACAAATAAATAAAAACAAACACAAATATCTTTATTTAGAATCAGCAAAAATTGAACAAATATATATTATAGTCTTATATTTAAAAAAATTAATTCAAACAACAAACACCTTTTTTATACAACAAATTAGATCAGATACTAACTTTCAAACTTAACCATAAATACATTACACATAAGCTCCTTTAGCAGAAACAAAATTATTTTTGTAAGATGTATTCCAAACTATGCAACAAACTTTATAATATTTTGCAGATGCTTGTGACCCTTCACCCTGTTTAAATGGGGGAACTTGTGAATATGGACCAGGGGGTTATAACTGTGTTTGTACCCCAGATTTTGAAGGAGTACATTGTGATGGGGGTAAGGTTTTAACATGAGGCAATGTTTGGCCAAAAGTAATTTTAATCATTCTAGCCAAATCATGATTTTCCAGATAAACTAGGCAATAATGTCTGTTTATTAGGCTAAAAATTATTTTTTGGGGGTTTTGAAAAGTAAGTTCTATAAAAACACTAAAATGTAGGACTGGTGGGAATCGAACATAAAACCTTGAGTCTTAAAAAAAACACAAAATTCACCCATTAAAGCAACAACAATTACAACTGATATAATGTTAATTAGATGAGCCCGAACCAACAGCTCCACCTAATAACCCTGATAATAAGAACCCCAAAAATAACAAACTTGATAATAACAACCCTGATATAAAGAACCCTGATAGCCATTTACCTGGGAAAAATAATAATAAAAACCCTATAGGAGACACCAATAATGGTATTACAAAGCGCAATAGGCAAATGCTTTATTTAGAATGCTTATGGGGGCTTGAAAATTGGAAAAAAAATTAGAGTAAAGGCTTGCAGCGCTTACAAATAAACCAAACCTATTACAAATGTCAAATAGAGATTAACCAAATTATTTATCTTAAACTATATATTGCATGAAATAATTCAAGTGAAGCATTTTGTACAGCTACAGCTTAGTTTCCTAAATCAAGCTAATATAAATCAACTGTGCAAAAACAGTAAGCTGTAGTTACTAATATGTATATATCTAATTTTTAACAACAAATTTTTCAATTACAGAAGCAAGTGCTTGTGCATCACAACCATGTTTAAATGAAGGTTTATGTTCAGTTGAAAGAGATTCTTATTCGTGTTTGTGTAAAAGTGGATATCAGGGAAATAATTGCGAAACTTGTAAGAAAAGTTAAAGCAACTTATCTTAATTTAATATAATTTTTGATTACTTTAAATCTGTAATTGAATTTTATCATCATATAATTACCATAGCATTTAAAATAAATTTCAAACTTCCATACAATCTTTAAATTTTATCAGTTTTATCAATAAGAATATTTTAAATTTCACCAACCAACCCTTAACAAACTAAAAAGATAAATATCAAGTTGCATAACCACATTACAAATATATTTTTTATTGACAAGCAAATAAAATTTTAATAAATCCTAGTGATAACCTCTTGCAATCCTGACCCATGTTTAAATGAGGGATTATGTCGGGAGAACGGGGCAACTTACAGGTGTGAATGTAAACATGGATTCACTGGAACTCATTGTGAAACTGGTACAAACTTTTAACATATTTTTTATTTAAATTAACATTTTTTGAAGAAAAGTCAACTTTTTATACACCTTATTTGGTAACACTTGTAACACATTTTAAGATGAACATTTGCTGGTACAAAAATTTTAACATTTTTCACTTGATTTTCGACATTTTTTGGAGTAATATCAATTTTGACACACTACATGTTAGCTTATATAGCAGACTTCAAGATATATATATTTTTAAATGTTTACATTTTTTAAAGTAGTATCAACTTTTTATACACATTATATTGTAACATTTGTAGCATATTTAAATAAACGTGTGCTGCCAACTTGAAAATAAAAACTTTAACAATATAGAAACTTTATTAAAAATTTTTTTTAGATGAAGAAAGTGCCCAGCATGAACGAGCTCATTTACTTTCCGCTCTTCTACCCAGTTTACTTTTTTGTTTGGTTTTACTTATTCTAGCACTTTTATTCTTTTTATATATTCAAAAAAAGCGAAAAAATGAAACCCAAGTTAAAGTGATCAAAGTAAAACCATCAAATCATAAATCACGTAAGCAAAACACTTCAAACTAATGTCAAGCACTTTCAACATTTTTTTAATATTGATTTTTACCCAATGATCAAATTATTATAAGTTTATGTTAAATTAATTCACAAAAAGCAAAGGCAATTAATCTCAATATTGATTTTTAAATTAAGTTACTGTACATTTTTAACCAAATTAAAATTGTAATTGTACACAATTATAAAAACATATTTAAGTAATTATTTTTTGTTATTAGAATTTGTTAAAAAATTAAAAAAAGATGAACCCAAACCAACTAAGAAGAAATTACGTCATAAAAAGAAACATGGATCTCATAAGAAACCAGAATCAGATAGCGTGACAGAAGTTGAAAATGAATATATTCGACCTTCATTTGATAAAAGGTTAAAAATTAATTTTACAAAACTTTGAAAACTTTATAGCCTATTCTCTTCAACTAAATTAAAGAAGAAGTAATGCAATAAGCCTAATGTATTATGTTATTATGGTAGCAATGGGATTGAACCGAAGACTTTAATCTCACAAGCTAACGAGAACTTTGGCCTTAAACAAAATTCTTTACCAATTACTTTTCTTTACCAATTGCCATACCATTGTTGCCATATTGTATCAATCTTTGCAAATATTTACTCAAAACAATATATTTTTAGACCGAGTGCATTTGTTGGAAATATGAGCATACCTGGAGTTCCAATGTTTTACAACAAATCAAACTTAGATCAACCAGGGAGTTATCATAACAATAGTTATTATGATGACAATATAGTAAGAACACATGCATATATATTGTTTAAAGCCTTAAGGTATAATACTGTCATTTAAATATTAAACAATTTCAAAAAGCAATTTATACCCAACAAAATTTTAATAAAATTCAATATAAATACAACACAATACCTTATCTTTCCTTACATAACTTATAACAAACAAATTAAGTTAACTTTTTTTAGATATCACCTCAGATGAAATATTCTTACAACAATGCAGCATTCGATCAAAGTAATTATGGTTACAAAAAACATGGATATGATTCTGAGTTATGGGCTACACAATCAAAAAGAAGTCAACAAAAGTTAGTTCAAAGTTTTATGATAAAACAATTGTTGTACAATTTTAGAAATTTTGCAAGTGCATTTCTATAACAAACTTTATAATAGAGTCTGCAGTAAAGGGATTTTTATATTAGGCTTCAAAAATAACAATAAAACAATTAATTTTACCCAGACCAAACCAACATAAATATCGCAACAACATTGACCAAAGTGATTTAAGCTCTTACAGCAACAAATATGACACCTCAACAGATGAATATCAACAAAACCAAAGTAATGGTAAAAATCATTTTTAGTTTAATAAAAAATTTATGAACATTTCTTACTACTTTGGCTCCATGTTAGCTTTAACAAATATAGATTATTTCTGCAATATAATAAATGTAACTTTGAATCAAAATCTGTAAAATTAAATCAAAATCTTTTAACTTAAACCAAAGATGCTCACTGGCAAGATAGAGACAACAAGAAGTTGAACAATTGTCCAACAAAACATATTTTTTACGTTCCTGATGGCCCGCCTAGACTAGAAAGTAAACTAGAACATAAAAGGTAACAATACAATTTCTATACATTTAAATTAACAAATTTATAACAAAAAGCTACAAGAAAAACAACATTTAAAACTGTCAAAAGCAACCCCAAACTAAATAGAATACTAAAAACCTATACTTTGAGCAAAAGTACAACATTTAAATAAGATTTACCAATCTAAAGCTATAAACATATTTATTTTATTTGATCAAAGATTTTAAACTACAAAAAAGTTTTCTAAAATATACAACTTTTATTAAATTTAAATTTTTAAAGATCTCCTGACCAACCAGCACAACCAACCTACACTGACAAACTATCATTTGATAACAGAGGTAAATTAATACTTAATCCGCTCTGGTTTTTAACAAAGTTGTGATTATATATCGTCTTGTGATTATATAAATATAATTCTTATTATTTTATTCACTATTATTTTCTTACATGTATATTAAAAAGCAATTGTTTCGTGTAAAAAAAACATTTTTTATACTAATTCTTTATTTATCTTTATAGAACGAATTCACAGATTTCAACGCGAAAAAACTCAAGCCCATTTACATGACAACAAGTAAAAAAAGAGAATATATATAAACAATAAACAACTTTAGTTTCAGTAAAACTATAAATTGAAAACAAGTGTTAATGTTAAACCTATTTATTTATTATCAGTTTTCCTTTTTACACAAAATTAAATATATTTTATTTTTGATTTAGGCCAAAACACAACAACACTAACTCTTCAATTCTTTTAAACAACCAAAGAAAACAAGATGGAAGGTAACTTTAAAAACATATTTAAAATAAAATAGATGACTTGATTGTTTAATGTACGCACAAAACTGTTTATTTATCAATAAAAATATATTTAAAATTATTTTTTCTGTGTAGAAAATTACAAGCTCGAAAAATTTCATTCGACCCAAGAGTTCAATCTCTTTCTCCAATCACAGGTAAATAACAATATAGAAAAAATTAATAAATTAATTATTAAAAGACACTACACAATTAACACACTCATATAAATTGTTTCTAAATTAACTATTAACCTAATTACTAACCATAATAAATTAATTATTTATATCAATTGGTTAAATACTTACAAATTAATTACTAACCAATAACCTTAAACTATTAAGTTACCTTGAAATTACTTACTATGTTAAATTACATTTACCAAAACTCAGTGTCAAACTCAGTGGTTAAAATATAAAAAGTTAAAAATAAATTTTTCAGAACATCAAGTTCGCTACGAACGATATCCGCCAGAGGGCGGTATAGACACAGAAATGGAGCCTGAAATAAAGCATAAAAGTTCCCCCTCAAAACAAGAAATTCCTAAAGTGTCTCCATTCAAATGTATTCGCAAAAACAATCCACTAAACATCAACCGAGGTAGAGGGTTCACGAGAGAAAATGCTTTCATTCAGAAAGTTTAAAAACTCAAAATCTTTTAATATTTAACTAAACTGTAAAAAGGTGTTACTAAAAATATTTTACATGTTGTAAATTTATATTTATTAAAGTGTAGTGGACATTTTTAATTTAATTAATTAAATTAGTTCTATTAATTAAATGTAAAAAACTTTAAATAATATAATTTGTTAATATTTAACTAAACAGTAAAAAGTTGTTACCATAAATGATTTAACAAGCTGTCAATTATATCAACGTAGCATAAAACATGTTAAACTAACTAACCATTCTAACACCCATTTTTCATTTTATATTATTGCATTTGCTTAACTGTAACAACATTTTTATTAAAAACAATATTTTTTAACAGAATAAATATTAATTTTAAGTAAATCACAATCAAACTAAAAATTTAACTAAAGAGAAACTAAAATATTTCAATATTTTAAACTTGTACTGAACTTTTTCTTTTACAAACTTTGTATATATTGTTTTTTTTTGTATAAACATTCAACTAAGCCTTTTTAAATCTTATTTACCAATAAATATAATAAACATAATATAATTGCTTATAAAAACAACCAATATCTAATATCTCGACTAAAACCATTTAAACATAAGTAAAAAAGAAACAAAAATAATTTTACCTTTTTTCAATCCAATTCATGACCAACTATTCAGCAATTTCCTATTAGGAGTATTTTTTTTTTTTTTTTTTTTTGTATATATCTTTATCCTCGATGTGGGAAAGTCGAATGCGCGACTTAAACATAGAGTAACATTAGTTACTCCGACCCAGTCTCGAGTTGCCTGTGGCAGTTTGGGATATTATAGATTATAATTTCCTGATAATTATACTGCTGATTAAGTGCTGGCTCAGCAGGAGTTCATACCGTTTATAGCGCCTTTCTCAAGAGCGCTACAGCATGAGGTCAATGGGGATTGAACCCACGACCCCATGTGGGGTGTAGCAAGTGTTCTTACCACTACACCACGCTGCCGGTCAAATTTTTATTTGAAATTAAATTCATGCTCTGAAGAATGAACAAAATCTTAACCTCTTGTCTAATTTGCAAATTGGATTTAACTATTTAATAATTACTTGTAAAACTTTAAATCACGTGGCATCAATGTTTACATACACACGTGCGAGACTGCCGTAACCGATTTGTGTTACTGGATTACTTTTTTTCAAATTTAAAAAAAAGCATTTAGTTTTACATAAAATTTAAAAAAATTAAAATTAAAAAAAAAACGAATTAGTAATAATTAAATTTCATAACTAAGAGAATTGAAACACAATCTGATAATAAACAACATACTAAAATTTCAGAACTTTATATACACAAGATCAAAGTTATTTTATTTTAGAATTCGGATAAGTAAGAATAAAAATATTGACAATAACAATATGTTTCAAAATCTAAGATTTGGAACCATAATAAGCAAACAAGTGCAGGATAAATGTGTTTAAAATAACGCAAACAATATTGTTACAGGCTATTATTAGTTATATTTAAACCTACCATTTAAGTGTTAAATATATATTCTAAGGCTGTTAAAAAAACATTAATTAAGTGAATGGCAAGATAATAGCAACATCAAGCATGTTTTTTTACTACATATTGCATAAACCCTATAAATTATGAAAGAAAATGCGCACGAGAAATAAGAAAAGAAGGAAATTGGTAAATATAAGGGAATGCTATCACATAAAACCGTATAAGATAAAACAAAAGCTCTTAAACGTGATATTGTTATTGATTAGACTTGTCTTTAATTGCCTAAACATGGGGCAATGCTGTTGTGGTTCGAATAAAAGAAATAGAAGAACTGAAATGAATACAAATGCTGTTCAAGATTTGTCAAATAAAACTGGTTTGGATATTGGCGAATTACGAAGTTATTACAACGAGTTTATAAGGGTAATTAGTACAATATTTTAAAACTTTTTTTTAAATTTAAAAAGTTGTTTTTTCGTAAGTTTTTAGAAGTAAGCAACAGTTTTTAAAAATTAAAATGTGTAAGCACTTTTTTTTCAAAAATAATGATGTCCAATTTTCCTAATTAAAATCTATTTTAAAATAAGATATCGTTAATCAAATCTAACAAAAATTATTGATTTTGTATGTTGAGACTAGATAGTTAAATCAATTCGTTAAAATATTTAATTTTTTTTTTAAATAAAAACCTTTTTTTAAGGATTATCCGAGCGGGCATTTAACAAAAAAACAATTCCGGAAAATTTACAAAAACTTTTTTCCAAACGATGCCAGAGTCAGAGAAAAAGTTGAAAAAGTTTTTAAAACTTTTGACCAAAATAACGATGGTAAATCACATTTTTAAATATTTAAAAAAAATAAGAAAATAAGATGTTAAAAATAAATTTGTAATTTCTTACCACTAAATAATATCATAACTTTTATATTTTTTTATGTATTTTTAAATAGATAAATCGTTTTTTTTTGGTAAATCACATTTTTAAATATTTAAAAAATATAAGAAAATAAGATGTTAAATATTAATTTGTAATTTCTTACCACTAAATAATATCATAACTTTTATATTTTCTTATGTATTTTTAAATAGATAAATCGTTTTTATTTTAAATACTAACAACGTCATAACAAGATAAAAAATACAAAAAACAAAATTAACTAATTATATTTCTGTTTTTAACTTATTTTAATCCTGCCATTATTTATTCGATAACTTTAAATTGGAAAACTTAAAATTGATTTTATAACTAATTAAAATATCAAGTTAATTAGTTCCGAGTAAAAATTCAGTTTTTATAGCTCCGCAAATTGCGTCAAAAGTGCGCTCAAGCATTCGAATTGATTTTTTTTTTTTTTTTTAAATAAAAGAAACTTTACCAGCAAGTTTATATTACATTAAAGCTATATTAACAAAAAAAATTGCAATATCAAATATTTGAATTATCTCAAAAAATAACAACGTAAACTTAACTTTAATTTTATATATTTAACACAGTACAAAACATAAATTACCAAAAATAAATTGTTAAAGGTACAATCGACTTTCGAGAATTTATGATTGCTTTGAGCGTTTTATCCAAAGGAACGCTTGAACAAAAATTATCGCTTGCCTTCTATCTTTACGATGAGAACGGAGATGGAGTTTTAAGTTTTGATGAAATATTAGGAATAGTAAGGGTAAGAAAAACCAACTATATATTATAATATTTAAGTAAAAAAATTAATACTGGATTTATTAAAAAAAAATTTTTGTTTATTTTGGGGTAAAAGTTTTGGTCAAATTTTGGATTCAAATTTTGGTTATTTTGGGGTAAAAGTTTTAGTGAAATTTTGGATTCAAATTTTAGTTATTTTGGGGTAAAAGTTTTAGTGAAATTTTGGATTCAAATTTTAGTTATTTTGGGGTAAAAGTTATGGTCAAATTTTGGATTCAAATTTTGTTTATTTTTGGGTAAAAGTTATGGTCAAATTTTGGATTCAAATTTTGTTTATTTTTGTGTAAAAGTTTATAATATTTTTAGAAAAAAAATTGAAACAATTTCGGATAAAAGGGTTACATAAAAACACTTAATTTATTTTTTATTTAAATTTTTAACACAACTTTAACCTTAAAACTGTGACAATAGCGTTCTTGCAAAAACTTTATAAACAGACCAAGTTTACTATTATTATAACACTGAACCACGTTAATTATTAAAATTCTAAGTATTTTTAATCGTTCTCGCTTTCCAACTGTTTACAGTGTTTACTTTTAATTTCACTTATTTAAATAATTAATGTAAGTGTGAGTATTGTTACGTCATATAAGCGTCATCAAACGCGTTATATTCTACCCAATCAAGTGTCTTGTTTCGAGCGATCAATAATTGAATAACTAAATTGGCGAATCAATTAGAAAACTGAAAATTAGTGGCATTACTAAGAATAACCGAAAATAGGTTTCTAGGAAGAAAATTGATTTTTTCTTTGATTTGATTGATACCAAAATGTGACTCATTCGTAAAAACAAAAACATTGACCCGAGAAAATAATTGAAACGACCTTTTCACATGCCATTTGTTCTTATTTATTAATGTTATGCATATCTTTTAATATTTTTATAATATTTATTCGCACAATATATAGCGAACAGGCCAAAAAACACGCACTAACCGAAAAATGACATCAGGCTTTTAATTTAAATATAAAAAAAATGTTAAAACCAAACTTTAAAAAATTCTAAGATAAGGATATTAAACATATTTTTGCAGAATTTTTTATTAAAAAAATATAAATTGAAGCCAAAATTTATAGAAAATAAATTAAAAATCGTTATATCGATTTGCTGTTTTATATACAGAGTATTTAATTATCATATACTAGATGCGAACATTAAAACTGAATTAATTATTTATAAGTTGCTAATACCGATGTTAAATCATCGCCCTGAAATTTATTAAGGCAAAATAAATAAGGAAAACACAATGTCATTTAAAAAAGAAATAAGCCAATTTGTTGTCGCTTTGTTTCCGTATAAAAGAGTTAGCAAAAATTTATGATAACTTTGTGACAATTGACTTAAAGTCAATACCATAGCCACTACTGCAACAATCTTTATAAGAAGTTTACTGATACACTTGTAGTTTTAAAGTAGGTATTAAAATAAGGCCTTTTTTCAATATCACCTTTAGTTAAAGGGTTTACAATTTGATTGGGTTGTTGTGACGTGTTTAAGCTATCTGTAAACATTGGACTCAAGGGCGAATAGTGTGGCATTGGTGCGGCTTGAACCTAACATCTTTTAGTGTGTTTGAGCTATCTGTAAACGTTGGGTTCAAGGGCGAATAGTGTGGCATTGGTGCGGCTTGAACCTAACATCTTTTAGTGTGTTTGAGCTATCTGTAAACGTTGGGTTCAAGGGCGAATAATGTGGAATTGGTGCGGCTCGAACCCGAAACCTTTTGGTGTGTTTAAGCTATCTGTAAAAGCTGGGCTCAAGGGCAAATAGTGTGGCATTGGTGTGGCTCAAACCCAAAACCTTTTGGTGTGTTTAAGCTATCTGTAAACGCTGGGCTCAAGTGCGAATAATGTGGAATTGGTGCGGCTTGAACCTAACATCTTTTAGTATGTTTGAGCTATCTGTAAACGTTAGGTTCAAGGGCGAATAGTGTGGCATTGGTGCGGCTTGAACCTAACATCTTTTAGTATGTTTGAGCTATCTGTAAACGTTGGGTTCAAGGGCGAATAGTGTGGCATTGGTGCGGCTTGAACCTAACATCTTTTAGTGTGTTTGAGCTATCTGTAAACGTTGGGTTCAAGGGCGAATAGTGTGGCATTGGTGCGGCTTGAACCTAACATCTTTTAGTGTGTTTGAGCTATCTGTAAACGTTGGGTTCAAGGGCGAATAGTGTGGCATTGGTGCGGCTTGAACCTAACATCTTTTAGTGTGTTTGAGCTATCTGTAAACGTTGGGTTCAAGAGCGAATAGTGTGGCATTGGTGCGGCTTGAACCTAACATCTTTTAGTGTGTTTGAGCTATCTGTAAACGTTGGGTTCAAGAGCGAATAGTGTGGCATTGGTGCGGCTCAAACCCGAAACCTTTCGGCTCGTAGTCTGATGCCATTTAGGATAACACTTTATTGAACTTACAAAAATTAAAATTAATTATTTTTAAGGCGATGTACGGCATGACAGAGACACCTAGCGAGGAGGAAGATTTACCTTCGCCGCTCGTATTCGCAAAAGGTTTATTCGCCGAGCTAGACAAAGATAAAGACGGTAAATTTACTTTTAACAATGTCGCAATGTCTAATAACAAAGTATTTGTCTATTAACAATGCCCCCATTGTTTAGGAATAATAACAATGGAGGAATTTGTTGAAGTTGGATGTCAAGATCCAACTGTAGCCAATTTACTTCTCGCCAACGTTAACCAGGATGATTTTGGTGATGACCTCATGGAATGACGTCCACATGGTGATAGTAACGTCATACTGAAAACGTACTTAAACTGACTGAAGACATCAAGTCAAAAAACAACAATGACGTAACAATCAAACCTTGTGATAAAACACAGTAATACGTAATTAAGTGACATCATTAAATTTACGCGCCAAAAATATTTTATATGTTTAATTTTTATTTATTTATTAAACCGATTTTTAAGTCATGAGTTAAATAAAAAAATCTTTAACACTAACATCCTAAAAAAACAAGGCTGAATATGAGTTTAAAACCAAGTTTAAGTTAAAAAATGATCTCACAATTAAAAAAATATTGTTTTAAATTAAAAATATATTCTAACATTTATTGATTAAAATATCTTAATTAATTAATTCCCTTCGGAAACATTTCAACCATATTTAAAGACTTATACATAAATAAAAATGGTAAAATTATATAGAATATTGAAAATATGTCAGCTCGGTAAAAATAATTGAGTCATGTTTTAATATATTAAAGTTTATTTTAATTTACTTTTGCTTTTTATATTATTATATTGAACTTTAATCGTTATTCAACTGTTTTAATCTTACAACAAATACATGTAAAAAGAATCAATAAAATGATCGATTAATTTGACTTAAACTGAGATTACAAAAGCTGGACAAATTATTTTTAGATTTAGTTGTAGTAAAAGAAGTCAGACAAAGGTGATACTTAAAGAAGAGGGTGAAGGAAAGACAGGAAAGAAGGAGGGGCTAAAGGGAAAGTATTTTGCAGTCATTTTAGTCAGCAGCGGATATTGTCGATGCATAAGGCATTAAGCAGTAAAAATTTTCTAAAAATGACTGCAAAATTTCTAAAAAAAACACTTTTAACTAAAAATGACTGCAAAATTTCTAAAAAAAGCGCTATTAACTAAAAATCACTGCAAAATACTTTTCCTTAAGCCTCCCCCCTTTTTTGAAGGTTTCCCTCCCTCTTCTTTTTAGTGTTACCTGTTAGACTAGTAGCAAAAAAATTCGACAGCATTTAGCTACTATATAAGTAAAAACTAGTTAAGAAATTTGTTTAACAGACTTTATGTTTTTAGAAATATAGGAGGTAAATAATTAACAATTATGACGTTAATAATCATGATTGTAAGCGCAACAATCGCTCTAACTGTTGTCACAATTCTAATTTGTTTCTTGTGTTATTGTCGTTTCGAAATATTTTGTCGTTCAAAACAGGAAAAAGATTTGGATAAAAACGTCATCGATTATTTAACTTATGACGTCACAATTAAACAGCGTGAATCACGTCATCAGGATGACATCACAATAAAAAAATTTTAAGAAAAAAAAATCATTGTTTTGAATGTGTTCTTTATTTGCGAATCAAAAATGAGGTCACGTGATCACAAAGTTAAGCCACGTGATCAAAAATAAGGTCACGTGATCACAAGTAAGGTCACGTGATCAAAAATAAGGTCACGTGATTACACATTCACACCGTAGTAACTAAGAAGAAATATTCCGAGTAAATTCGCGCCTTTTTTGGCCTTGAAAAACTTGGAGCAAAAAAGGCAAAATTGAAATGAAGGCGAAACAAAACGAGCCTCAAATAAGGGCGCTTACTATAAAGGTTGAGGTATTGGTCGATAAATTACAAAAAAAAAACAAGAAAATCGTCAAAAACACAAAATTTTTACACAACTGATTGTTACACAACACCACCTGAGTTATAATGGCAAAAAAAACCAATTTTAACAAAAAATGGCTTACAATAACTTCTCCTCACAACTGCATGATACTCGATTGATGACGTCATCAGCGTAAATGACGTCATCACAAACGTTTTCACAGGATTGAAAACAAAAATGCATAATGATGCAAAACTTGAAGCATTTCGAGGATTCTTTGGTAACAATAACACGGTATGACGTCATACAAGAGAAAGAGAGGCTACTTTGGTTATTATGACGTCACAAAAAAAAACGATGAAGAAAAACGCGCGATCACAGAATAAAAAAAAAATTGAAGTTTTACAAAATTTTGAAGGTTTCGAAAATGTGAAGAAATTATCTGATTGTACGTACGGTAATTATGACGTCACAATATCTTTGGTCACACGTAACAGTAATAAGTAGAGAGGCGCATTGTTGCTTTGAGGTATTCAACTTTCACAGTAAAAATTATGTTGTTGTTATTTTATGTTGTTAGTTTGTGAAAATTAAAAAATAAATTAGTTAAATTTTTTTAAATTTTAGAAAATTAGTTTTCAAAAAAGTTAGAAAAAACTACTTTGTGAGGTTTAGTTTTTACAAAAAAGTTATTTTTCTTATTTGAGATAATATCGGGGCGATTTTTGTGCATTCTTGCATAAAAATTAATAGAAAAAAGCAACCAAAAAAACGTTACTCTAAACCAAAATAATAATCACAAAATAATAATAGGCTGGAGACAAACACACAAAAAATATAACACGATAATAAACCCTTGAAAATAAGCATTTTTGGAAGAAATTGGGGCTAAATTTTACCCCTATTAGCCTAATAGAATATAAACTTATACTTTTCCTGTTTAAATGCATTGGAATTAGGATGAATCAGTATTATCCTGACTGCTTCGATCGTTGCTTGGTGAACCCGATATTTGTTGACCGCTAGATGATGCTGTCGAGCTAGTTGTTGACGATGGACCGAGTGAACTGTTGCTTCCGTTCAAACGAACTGGGTCACTTCCTGAGGGCAAAAAGTTGGTAAAAATAAAAAAAAAAACAAATAAGTAACTTAAAATAAATTTAAAATTACAAAAAAAAATTTAAAAAAAATTAAACTTCTGTTTTAAAAAAATTGTGTTTTAAAAACAATTTAAAATTGCAAAAAAAAGTCTCCAAAAATTTAAAAAAGAAGAAAGAATAGCGTATTTAAAAATTTAACAAAAAATTATGTTTTCTAAGTTTCTAAATAAATTAAGAAGTAAAAAAAATCAAATTTTGATTTTTAAAATGTTTACCTCTATGCGTGGTTAAATCCAACATAGTCGCAGCTGCCGCCATTTTATCGTCATCACGTGACCCACTAAAGTGATCACGTGGTCCAAAATGACGGGCGTTATTTGGTGACGTAGGCGAGGGTGGATTTGATTGGTTGTTAGTCGATGACGTCAGTTGAGCCGATTGGACTTTCTGTAGCTTGCAAGTGTGTAATATTGCCTGAAAAAAAAAATGTTTTTAAACTTTTATTCTTACTAAAAAACGACTTGGAGGCAGTAGGAATCAAACCCATAACCTTTAGCATAAAATATAGGTAGTTCTTAGCTTATATTTGATTCTAACTCACCTTAAATAGAAGTGGGAGCTTGGGTACATCCGTGTTCAACATCTTTCCAGCAACATATCTGATCTCGGGAAGACAGAGCATCAAATCGCGGAACCTGGAAGCTCCAGACGCCGCAGAATTTGGCGAAGTTTCCCGACCTCCGGTGCTTCTTTCCATAGCTCTTAACTCGGTGAAACGTTGACAAGCATACCAATATTTCTTGTTTATTTCTTCAACTCTATCAACTTCTTGAAGCCCTTTAATATCTAAAGTAGAAAAAGTAAAAATTATTAAAATATTGCACTTTTAATAGATTATATTTTAAATCTAAATGTAAATTTTAACCAAATCTTATAATTAGATAAAAAAGCTATTTAATATCTAAGGTAAAAGAATTTAAATTATTCAAAAAAATCGATTTACATTTAAAACATTATATCTTAAACTTAAATGGTAATTTCAACTTTAACAATGTCTGGTAATTCAATAGATATATCATGTTTCAAGACAGATTTACATTTAAAAATAAAGGTAAGAAATGAATAATCATCATGACATTAGTTTAATTAAAACTAGACATTCAAGAAATAAATGTTGGCATCGTGGTGTCTACAACTAAATATAAATCTTTAACGTGCGTTGATAAAAATTATTTAAGTTCGGTTTAAATGGTAAAATATTTATTTTAAGTTAAAAAGTCGAACTTAAAACCCTATACCTGCGATGACCATTTAATTAACATAAATGTAAATTTTAAAGAGTTTTAACAAATCTATTATTAAAATTTTAGTCAGAACAGTAAGATAGGTCGAGTCAAGAAAAAACAATTATTTTTTTTTAGATTAACAAATTTTTTTACCACAAAAAATACAAATATTTAAAATAATTAAAAAAAAATTAACAAAACGCAAAAAAACTAATAAAAAAGCGATAAAAATTAAGGTTATTAGACAATGTTAAAGATTAGAACTTAAATATTAGAATAAGTTACTGACCTTGATTAAGGAAGTTTATAACCTTCATGATCACATATTCTTCTTTATCTATTTTAAGATGGGCAAACTTCTGATACAAATACGTCATCCTTTCCAATATCTCCATCTCATAATCAGTAAATCTAAGTAAAAACAACGGATTTGAATAATTAGTTGAACTTAGAACATTTAAGTTTAATGTTGATCATGAAATATGACGTAACAAACAAAGGAAGTGACGTCACAAAAGTAAAACTAAGTTCAAATGGGTTAAAAGTGTAACGTTGACGCGTTTTGATAATTTTTTTAAACTTTTTTTTATTTAAAAGTTAATTAAGTTCAATTTGCGGTGGAAGTTTTAAAAAAAACACCAAAAACAAAAAAATTTCCAACATATTCGAAACAAAATCAAAATATTTTTTCTTATTATGCGTGGTGGTATAAGAACAATATCAAGTGACAAAGGATATTATGACGTCACTGAGAGGCGTTTCCGGATCGGAAAATAACAAAAACGCTTCTTGAAATACCATCAGATACAGCTTCAAAAAAAAAACAATATTTATTAAAAACATCAACTACCTTGACAGTTCGTCCCTGTCTGGAAAATATTTTGCTGTTATATCAGCCAAGTCACCAAATAATTGATCTTCGTGAACGCACAATGCTGCCAGAAGAATAATCTCCGCCCAAGTTGTACTTAACAACGTTGTGTGATCTAGAAAAATATAAAAAAAATTGAAAGTTTAATATTTATCCTCGATGTGGGAAGGTCGGCTTTACAGCCTAAACATAGAGTAAAATTTGTTACCCTGACCCAGTCTCGAGTTAACTTTGACAGTTTGGGATATTATAGATTTTAATTGCCTGATAATTAAGCTGCTGATTAAGTGCTAGCTCAGCAAAAAGCTTTAATTTGTAATATTTAAGTTAAAGATTATATTTTTCTATTAGTTTTTATTTTATTACAAATTTTCAAAGCTTTTAAATAACATAAATGTATGCTTTATTTTTTTTAAGTTGATTTTTAGACAAACCTTTGATTGAAATATTCTCGAAGAACGGCAACTTTTTAATCCAAACAATTTGTCTGTACAACATTTCATCAGCTACTCTGCACAACACCCCAAATAACTGATCCTAAAAAACAGAAATTTAAAATATTAAAAGTTTAAAAAATCCCATAAATAGTCCTAAAATATGGTGTTTTATTTTAATACCAAACTAAATATATTTAAAAACAATTTAAATACACCAATGAATATCCCTTTATAGAAAACGAAATTTTAAATTTGAACCACCTTTGAAATTGTTGATTCTTTTGGTATCTGGTTTGGTCCGATCGAGGATAAAAAAGAAATATCTTCGGCAAACACCAACTGCTCCACTAGAGAGGCGCTAGAGAGTTCATTCTTTGAATCCGGAGATCGATTTCTAAAAAATCATTTTTATTGTTATTTAAAATGGTGTAAGAATGGTTTACTGGTGTTAAAATTGGTTAACCTGTATTCGAATGGTGTAAAAATGGCTAAATGGTATTTATATGGTGTTAGTATGGTGTTGTAAATAATAAAAACTGGTTTATTGGTTCTTACTTAGTGTTAAGTTGGTTTTATAGTGTATAAAAATATTTTTTGATCATTCTATTGTGTTCGATGTGTATGATGGTGTTTAAAAATGGTTTATTTGTACTTACATGGTGTTAGATTGGTGTTGTGGTTGTTGAAACTGGTTTATTGGTAGTTGATAAGCAGCAGCAGCTGCAGCAGCCATCCCAGGATAATATGGACTTTCTCTGTACAAAAAAATTCATTAATTAATAAATAATTATCAACTTTTAATTAAGCTATCTATTCTACTAAAAAATAATATTCTGGTTAACCATTGGTTTATATTAGAACAATATGTTGAACAAATCATTTATCTTCTAAGAAATTTAATAATGAGTCAATTATATTGACAGATGTTTTAGGGTTTTTGTTTTTCTTATTGTTGGAGTATTTGATATTTCTGCGTATACTAAACCAATATGTTATACTATAATACAATACGAAATGTTTTAAAGTAATTGTAAAATACGAAAAAAACGTCAATATTGCGATATATTTGATTAACAATGTTTATACATTTTAATGATGTTTAAAAATTGGTCAAAATTTTATTTTACTTAAATATGTAATTTAAATTTAACTTTTTTTTTTTTTTTTTTTTAAGGTCAATAATGATAAAAAGGACTTTTAGTTGTTAATATTTAAATAAAAACGGATTTATTCACCTCATTCCCGAATATTGTGGCATGAATTGCGATGAATTCGTCCCTCCCATTAAACCTCGTTGCATCGACGCATTCGGACCTCGGAACACTCCGTTCAATGCAGGTGGTGAACCTGAGGCGCTCGAGACTAAGTTGTTCTGGTCGCGGGGAAAGAGCGACATGAATCCCGGGGGAGCGTGCGTGAGTGAAGGGTACGAATTGGTGGGGCCGAGTTGGAGTTGTTCACGTTGGGCCTCTTCTTCAAAATCTTTTCCGGAGAGAATTCGATCAATTTCTTCTTCCGAGATCTAAACAAAAAAATTTAAATATTAAAAAAATTAAACGAAAATTAAAACTAAATACCAAATATTAAAATAGTTTATTAATTAGCAAATTAATTAAAAAAGTCAATTACAAAATTCCTAATTAATATTATCAAGTTTCCTAATTAAACTGAAATTTTAAAATCTATTTTTAAATTTAAAATGTCTTAAAATTTTTCTTAAAATGAAAATAAATCAGACTTTAAACTTTTGAGTCTATGCTTGTAATGTGGTAAAATCACGTTTTTACTCATATTTGATTCATAAAATTAAAGGCCAAAAATACAAAAAAATTCTAAATATAAGAAACAAAAATAAATTTCAAAGTAAAATAAAAAAATTTTTAATTGTAAAAAATTTGAACGATTTTAAGAAGTAAATACTTTAAAGTGCCTACTCACTGTTTAATTTAAACAAATTTCGTTCTAAAATATAAAATAAATTAAAAAAATTTAAAATGTTTCAAAGGGTAAGAACTTTAAAGTGCCTACCTGTACAGGGCCGATACTTTTATTCCTTCCACCAGGCATTCCATCTTCACGAATCGCTAAAAAAATAATTTATTTAATTAAAATTCTAATTAATCAAAATTAATTCTTGAATTTTTAAAAACTAAAAAAACTTTAAATTTACCTTTTCTATTCATTCCCATCTGCAGACATTTCAATAATCTGCAAAACTGACATCGATTCCTCTGTTTTCTTGACATCACACAATTTTTACTCCTCGTGCATCTGTACACCCTCTTGTTGCAGATACTCCGTTTAAAGAATCCCTTACATCCCTCACATGAGATGATCCCATAGTGGAGTCCAGTGGCTCGATCCCCGCAGATCAGACAACTTTTCACTTCTTTTCCATCATCTGTAAATAAGAAAAATAAAGTTTTAAAAAAAATAAAAAATTTAGTTAAGTTGCCGTTGTCTGTAAAAACAAAACAAAAAGCTATTTAAAGCATTTTTGGGTAAAAATAATAAGTTTACAGTTCATTATTTGGTATTTTTTGCCTTTTTTAACCTTCTAAAATACCAAAATTTTGAAGTTTTAATAGAGAAGGTTTTAAAGCATTTAAATAAACCAAATTTATTCTAAAAATTAAACTGTTTTAAAGAATTTTATGAGAATAAAGATATTTTAAACCGGTATTTTTTGCTATTTTTAAACCGATTTTAACTCTCTGAAATACAAAATAAATAAAGAGTTTTAATATAGAAGGTTTTGGAGAGTTTTAAAGAACCCTGTGACGTAATTTACACCCGAAATGGTCAGGTAAAAGTTGCGTGAATCGTGACCAAGATTTGATAGAATCGTGATCGAGGATTGAATGATACCGGGAACTCATCACAACTTCGTGCCCGCGATAAACTGGCCGATGACGTCACAATAAGATTTATTATTCGACCACAATCCGGAAGAAAATTGGAAAAGGTTGAAAATAGTTGAACACGATTTAAGTTCGTAGCTGAATATGGTTGGAAATTGAAATTCAGCCAAAATAAACATCGTTTTAATTCCGTTTTATCCTCGCTATTTTGTTTAAAATTGCCATATACGACATTGTAAGCTTTGAAAGTAAGTTGATTCTGGCAATTCTAAAAACTTTGCTAAATTTAACAAATTCAAACTTTGCCAATATTGAAAACAATGTCTGAAAAATTGGCGCCGTTTGTTTAATGTTTTTGTTTTCTCAAAATAATTATTCACAGTCATTTTCAAGTAATAATCACTAAAACAATTTACATTGTTATCTGTTTAATTGTTAGAACAATGCATAACAATCAAGTCATTGTTATAGTTGTTGAACAAGTGTTTATGACAGATAAAGTCACATTCTATTCCAATTGTTGTGAATTAAACAAAGAACGAATAATTAAGATGAGTATTAAACCACCTGTTACTTTAAACTTAACGTTTTAAACAAAATTTTAATGTTTTTAATTCGCTATAATGCCCCCAAATAATGCAACACTATTTATAGTTTACTTAAAAAAGAGAAAACATGTTTGCATTGGCCAAGTTAGTTTTAAAACACGCTTAAAAGTTGTACAATTAAATTTGTAAGCTTTAAAGCCCAGAAAAACCTATTTCATTGTTAAACCCACTTAAAAACTCTACATTTTTAGTTTTAAAGCCTTAATTAATGTTTAATGATGTTTTAATTGCTTTAATATTTAAAAATAAATGCAATACCCTTTATATTATACTTAAAAAGTCAAAACATATTTAAATAAGCCAAATCAAGTTTAAAAGTGCTTTAAAAATTTAACTTGTGCAACATTAAGTTAAGAAAAAACTTGATTATTGTTAAAAAATTTAAAGTTTCATTTTTAAAACTTAAATATTTAGTTTCAAACTCTAAAGTCAACGCCCATTATAGAATAAGTTCAGGACATGGTACAGGGGCGGAAGTGACGTCACGCGGACAGTCATGTGTCTTCGGTGCAACGTCATCTTAGTGATTGTGACGTAACTCATTGTTTAAACTAATATTCGAGATTTCGTGACTTGCAGACATCAAAATTAACAACAAAATTTTCACCGAAATAAACCCTGTGCGTCAGGTTGTTCAAAATATTTTAAATTAATAAATTTTCAACCAAAATAACTTTAACAAATTAGAAACTTTACTGAACACAAAATCATGATATAAACCAAACCCATAAAACTGATTAAAAAATGTAGATTAAGATTTATTAAAGCCCGATTCATCATTGATATTGATTTTTGCTTGTTTAAATGCATGTTTTAAACTAGTTTTAAAATTTAAGTTATCAAGTTTTTACCGAATTTTTGGAATATTTTACAAAAAATTTATTTTGACCCAAATTTTAGTAAAATTATAACCGAATTATCAGCACAAGATAGACATCCAATTCTTACGAATTTTTACTAATTTTTCCCAGAGGTTGGCTTACCTTTTCGATCAGGATCTTGCCTGTGATGATTCGGTGAAGTTGGGCTATTTACTGCAGGGGGAACATAAGCGTAAGGCGAGTTAAACCCTGCCATACTTGCTCGTTGTTGCATCAAATGTTGCAAGTTTAAACTTGTTTCATTATTAGGGAGGTTAAACAAAGAGCGCTGGGATTGAGATATTAATGACAAACCACTCACGCCTTCCATTCTATGTCTACTCAAGTCCAAACTCATAGTTTTATGCTTTTAGAATTTTGAGTTAAAAATTTAAATAAAATATTTTCTAAAAAAACAAAGTAGAATTTTGCGTGTTGTTGCTTTTGCGTCATTTTATGATTAATAACAGCAATTTGTTGTTGTTTTACTTATTCTAACCTTAAAAACTAAACATTAAAAAACTACATCAAAGCTTCTTTTGCTAACTTGAAATTACATTTTTAACTTAAGAAATTTAAACTAAAACCTGAAACCTACAACTAGCAACTATATGCTTTACTAAGAGGCGACTTTAACTTAAAACGTTAATACACTGACAGAATGTCCAACACAAACGACTATTATGACGTCATTTCCTGTTTCAACTGCTTCTAATCATTTGCCCTTTTTCTGTTAAGGGTATTATCAATCTTACGTATGTTAGTTATTTTTTTTCGCTGGTGAAATATAATATTTCGCTAAATATCAAATTTATTCTTATTTTAATTTCTGTTTTTTTATATTACAGTTTATATTACTAATCTATTTCTTTCTATCTCTTCTATACAAACCTTATTTTAGGACTTTTTTCTGACTGAACACTGCATTTGAATTTGCGTGAATAAAATAATTTAAAAATTGATTTACAAAATATTTAAAATTTTTCTTTTTTCTTGAAATCTTTTGTTTTATTTAATGCGACATCAAGACCACATTTGTTAAAGGTTAATTATAATTCAAGGTAGAGTGGTAATTAAGTAAAATAATTTCATTGTTCAAGATCGAACGTAAAGCGATAAACAATAGAAATGTCTTTATACGTCATAATCATAAAACAAATAACAACTAACGACTTTCTAAGTTAAAAAAATTGTTTTTTTTTATCAACAACCTTGATTCAAAAACATAAGTTTTTAAAAATTAAAATTTTTTTTTATTAAAATAAAAACTCCGCGCAGATTAACATAAGGGCCAGCATATGATGACCACCTAAAATGATTTCCCTTTTAGAATTTTGAAACGATTTTAAAAATACCAAAAATTTTAACTTTTTTAACCCACACGGTTATTATTAATTACCAAAAATATAAAGAGGTTTTTAAAATATTAAAACTATTCCAAATAGCATCATCAGGTTTTTACTCATTCTTATTAAAAATGCGTTTTAGGTATTTTTATTATTTTTAGTTTTAATAAAAATAATTTAAATAAAATATGCAACTAATATATTTAAAAAACAATATCTTTACAAAATTTAATTTTAAGTGTGGATTTTTAACCTTTTTATAAAGAATATTATTGAATGTTACGACCCAGGGTTATTAGTTTAGGTTGAGCCGCAAATCTTTAAAATTAAATATTTTTCGTTGTTTCCGAAAAACCACATTTTTCCGATCTCGGTTTATTTGATATTTTACAATTATAATCGAGTTCATTCAAAATAAAATTATTAAGTATCATCCAACCCTTTAATAAACGTTGATTGTAATTTTTGTTAATGTTATTATTTTAATAGTTATATATTTAGCCACGTCTACAAAGTATATGAATTAATTTATACCCTTTAGCGCCATCTCGAGACTGATATTTTTGTTAAACAAATTCAAGAACGGCGACTCAAAGTTTAAACAAATAAATTTAATTTGTTACAAAAACTTATAGAAAAAACTAAATTAAGCAAGTTAATACTGGTTTTTAAGCAATAAAAATGCGCTAAAAACACTACAACTAATAGGGTACCATTTCTAATACGCAATATACCTAAATTTTACTTTAATAAATATAGAATATAATGCTTATAAGACTATAACATGACTCTAACTTCGCTGTACTGTTTTTGTTACTACAAAATCGTTGTTAACTCACAAGCAACCAACATAGGTTGTTTTATAGCCGGGATATTCACAAGAAGCGGAAGGAATGTGATCTGAGTCATTGTCACAATTAATCCGGGTCTGTGTCGAGGATTTATAAGTTGTGTGTGTGTGGTTGTGTTGATTGTTTTGGTTTTAAACGTTTTGTCGGATTCATAAGATTAAGATATTTAACCAGGCATTTAATTGGTTTTAGGTAAATACGGTATTGTAAGATCTATTCATTATATTATAATATTATATGCGCTAACCCAAAATGAGACTTGAAATAACGGAAATTAAAACTTGTCCCAAGAAAAATAAAAATTAAAATAAACATAGTTTAAATAAACCCTTTAATATAAAGTTTAATTCAATTAAATTTATTGTATTTTATGGTTTAGTCTTTTCTTTATCACTCTAACAAAAACTAAATATTAAAATAAATTAAATCTGTTCTTGAAAAAGCCTTTTTAAAATATTTTTAAAGTTATTAAAAAAATTGTAAAAATCCAACAACTAAATAAACTAAACTAAAAAGTAAGTAAAAAAATAATTTAACACAAAAAACACCTGTAACCTTAAACTAACTTTAACAAAATATTTAACTTTCTCTCCTTTAATACTCAATAAACAACATTTTCAATACACAACTGCAAAAATAAACAAAACAGACAAAAACTGGGATTAAAAAGAGACAGAAACTCGGTTGACCGAATTAAGCATAAGCGTTGCATTTGAATTTGCATGGTTTTAGTTGAAATAAAAAGATTAAAAAATTTGGGTCATAACTCAAAATATTTCAAAGCACAAAATCAATATTTAAGCGTTGCTAATTGCTTGTTAAAATGACCTTAATAACTAATTACAAACTAATATTTTCTCTCATCTTCAAATAAAAAAAAAATTTTTTCTAAAAATTATTTATTTTTAGATATCAAAAAATTAATTATAACTCAAGTCATCGCTGAAAACGATTTTCTAAACTGAAATATCACGACAACCTCAATTGAACTTTTTTATCTCACGTCGACCACGTAATCTTATAACGTTGTATGACGTCATAATAGACGATATATAGGTCTTTGTGATTCATTAATACAGGAAAATGACCAAATTGTTTGTTGTGAGGTAAATAACAAACAAACATGCAACATTCTGCACAGGAGTTTCATTATTTCAATTAATATGTCGGTTTATCCTCGATGTAATATCATTATTTAATCTAAATTTACAACCTAATTACAAATTTATAAAGTCTATATTATATTGAGGTTGGGGTTTTGGCCTTGTCTTAAGTTCAACTAGTTATAATATTGACTTTATGTCTGACTATCAACCTTTAGAGTAGTTTTAAACTTAATTAAAAAAGAATTAAAACTTTTATAGCATGGAAGCAGTGGGTTTCGAACCCATGACCTTGGTAAGACTAGGAATCAAACACAGACTTATTAATCTATATTTAAAAATCTTGATGTAAAAAATGCAAAGTACCACAAAATGATGTCTGTAAAAAATCATTTTAATTCCATCTAGCGATTGATTAAATTAATATTTACAACCGCATGTTTTGACTATTACAACATATCTTTACGTTTTAATAAACTTTTAATATTAATTTTACAATTTATGACAAATATTTAAATAAAACTATTTTGAAATCTATAGAAATCAAATTATTTTCTAATAATTAATTCAACAGGTCAACAACATTTTAAAAGAAGTTATCGATTTTTTAAGTTAATGGTTTTGACGTCCCAAGTTTTTACGTTTTTTTTTAAATTTATCAACGAAGTTTAAAGTTTTATAACTTTTAAAAAATTTAAAATAAAAAGTAAATTTTTTTTTAAATTTGGCCATTTATATTTTTAGACCAACTTATTAACGTTTAGATATTAACTGTTATAACCTATTATACGAAATAATAAAATAAATAAACAACTTTATTTTTTCTTCGTCTTAACACCAAACTTTATTCTAAACTAAACTAAAATTTTGTAAAAAATCCGTCAAAAAAACAACAAAATCACAGAAGACAGACAAAAACATTTTCCGACATTTTTCGGATAATCTTTAAAGTGACGTCATAATAAACAAACAATGGACTTCAAACAACGTCAATAATCAAGGATTTCCCCAATAATGATGATTCAAAATACGTCATTAACGATTAGTCGTAACGTCACATAAAAAAACGGGAAAACAATTTGGAATTTAAGAACTTTGAACCTTCGTAAACTTTTTAAATTCAAAAAAATTTTTTTAGGATTCAAAATATTTATTAAATTATCCTCGCTCGACCAAACAACCACTTGGGGTCCCCATGGAAACCAGGAAGTGGTACCAGGTTGAACCGGGTTGACTTCGTTTAAGTTTTAGTAATTAGAGAATTAGGAAATATTAAAGAAGCTAATTCAACTTAAACAACATATTGTTAAAAGCTTTTTTTCCATGCAGTTTTTAACCTAACTTTTTTAACAAATTTCTATTTTTTAAACAGTTTTTTTAATTTTTGCCCTTTTTTTATATATTTTTTTTAATTTGTTTAAATTTTAATTAACGTACAAGTATTTAATTTTCATTTTTTCCTAATTTTATTTTTGAATTCAAATCTTTCAACGTTTAACGAATTTTTCAACATAGTTTCAAAACGCCTAGATATCAAATTACTTTGACACATTGACCACATAGTTGTAAGGAAAGGGGGGAAGTTGTAACGTTTATACCAGATTTAAAACACCACAATTTAAAGTTTTATTTTATAAGATTTTTATGCCCAAAATTTAAATTATTTTTTCGCATTTTTAATCTAAATAAAAATCAATTTTAGGTACTTTTTTGCATCTACAAAACCTTTAATAATTAGTTTTTAATAACAGTTTTAGTTAATTCCAAAAAAATAAATAAAAAAATCTCGAAAAATCGAATTTTTTTTAAAGTTTAACGAATTTTTGACCCTCTTTAAAAGATTCGTTTTTCATGGTCACGTGACCTTATCACGTGGTTCACTTTCAAATTGAAACTCGAGCTACGAACAACAAGATTGTGAGTCACTTTAACCATTGTTACGTCACAAAACCTAATTCAAAGAGATTACTTTTATCTTTTGACTCATTTTTACTTTAAATTAGAACGAACATCAAAAACAATTTTATTAACTCTAAAAATTAGTAATAATTTAAACAACATTTACCATAATTCAAAAGCAGTAAAAAACATATTTAATCGGCAAATTTTAAACAACATTTTATATAATTTAACTCATTTAAAGTTATTTCAAAAATTCGAAGTATTTTATTTTTGTTTGACCAATGTGCTTTCGTAATACTTAAGTTTTTGTGAGTCATGACCGATTTATTTACGAGTTTAAACTTTTTCAAAGTATTTAGAGTCGCCAGCTTAACTTATAAAAATAACTATTCGGGGGTCAATAATGTTTAATATTATAATGTGCTAATAATATCGAAGATTTTTACATTTTTTTTTCAAATTTTTAACTTACTTGTAAAAATTTGGTTTTAACAAATTTGTTTTTAACAAAGCTTACACAAAAATTTTTTTAACATTTTTTAATTACTTATAAAATAATAAGGTCAAAAAGATCTAGGACTTATTTAAATTATTAAAAAATTTCAATCAAATTTTTCGAGAAAATTAATTTTTATTTTTTAGTTTTACCTGAAAAGGTTTTTTCGTAGTTTAGCTGAAGTTCTGGTTGGATTAAATCATGAGATCTTACCATAAACATTTTTAAAATAAATTAAATATATCTGAAGAAACAAGATCACAAATTAACAAAACTGGGCTCAAATCTTACTACATAAAACACGATGTTTTTGTTTTTTACAAAATTAAAATTAAGGATAAATGAAACTTTATAAAATACACAAAATATAACATTTCTAAAATATGTTTTTCACCCCAAAAAATCTGAGTTTATACCAATAACTTTAATGTAGCATGAAACCTTGAAATTTAAACAAAAATAACTTTAAACACCCCCTACTGTACTTGGCGTTAGTTTTTGAAAAACAAAGTCCTTCAAATAGATTTAAAGTTAAAGTGGTTAAGTCATAATTACCTCTGTTGATTGATTTTAAAATATTACCACATTCTTTCAAAAATTTAACATATTTATTATATATAGGGAAGTCTATTATTAATTACATATTGAAAATCACTATTTAAAATGTATATCTAACTGACTTAGTTAACGATTATATAAGTATAGTTTAAATTAATGCAAAAAACTAAAGAAAATGACGAATCCTTAATTCTTAACCGATACAAAATAATTATTAACCAATTTTTAAAACTATAAATACTTAAAACAACGACTTATCATTTACATATAACTTTGTTAAAAATTTCATTTAAAAATTACAACAAAACTGATCTAGATTTACCAGTAAACTATGTTAACGTGAACTTTAAATTAACAATTTATCTCAAATACCTACTTACAAGTTAACACTAAAACAACCGCGCATGGAACACAATAAACATATGCTTTGTTACTTCGTGTGTTACCGGTTAAGTAAAGGAAACTTAACTGTAACAACGACCTTATATTAACATAAGTTTAACTCGACCTATTTATTATTTTGATTTATAAGTTGTTAGTTTCTTATTCGGGTTTATATTGAAATAAAATATCAAAACTTGTCAATAAATTGAGATCATCACAGGTTAATTTTCGTGAACGAAAAGTAGTAGCACTTTAAATTAAATATATTTTGGATTTATGATACATTTAAAATGAAAGTATATAAACACCTGTGAATTTGTATTAATCTAACGTACCACAACTTTCGTTAAAATTTAAATATATATTTATACCTTACACTATTCCATGCAAAAAAATATTTTTTTCAAAAAACACTTAAAATTCAGTTAA
The DNA here is from genome assembly GCF_963082875.1 of Corella eumyota. Taxonomy (NCBI): domain Eukaryota; kingdom Metazoa; phylum Chordata; class Ascidiacea; order Phlebobranchia; family Corellidae; genus Corella; species Corella eumyota. The sequence goes on along the minus strand of NC_137493.1, from coordinate 17,275,397 downwards.
TCAAAACCGAAATATTTTAACATTAAACGAACATAACAATAATGTTTACACCTTACGTGAATTCCCTTTTATTTACTTTAATTATTTCAACTAACTGTCGTTAATGTTACTTCGAATAAGTGTTTAGTTTAACTAACCACAAATATTTGTTTAAAAATAATTCAACTCCGAAAAAATAAAATACAACGACACAATTAACTTAAATCAAAACCCTAACTATAAAACTCTTCTAAAATATAACATTTATCAAAATAAAGAATCCCAAATTACCCCTAAAAAGCACAAAAACAATTTAAAAATGCCTTATAACTGCTTTATACATAAGCGCCCTACTCGACCAACTAGCGAGCACTCAAAACATTCGACTTGGACTATAAGCTTAAACCTATTGGAACTGGGCATTGGTCAACATATTACCCGACCAACGGACTGGAACGGAGAGAAATCGTTTGTTGACCTTGACGTGGTTAAAAAGAGAGAGAGAAGGAGAAAGTGAGAGAGAGAAGGGAATTGTGAGTCACACTTGTTATTCAATTTTTTTTGTTTGTTTTCGACAAAGGTTGGTGACCAATAAAAAATAAATTTTATTACATTTATATTTTTAAATAACATTTTATTGAATTATACTTAAATTTTTATATTCTTTTTTGTAAATATTTACAAGCAAACAACTAAATACTTTAGCCCTCTATACCCAATATTAATTTAAACCCACTTTGTCTATTTTAAATTTTTTTTTTAAATATTTAAATCTTGTTGAAATTAATATTTAGAAATATTTGGTCAGTGTATATCAACACCGGATAACGTTATAGGATATGTCAGTTTTAAAAAAAAAAAAATTATTTTTATAACAAGTTAAAATTAAGATTTGATCGGGATATGACCGAAATTTACCCTAATTCTTTACAACACTTCTAATTATTCTAATTAAAACAAATTTTAAAACAAAAATTAATAACCTTTTAAGCATACAACGCCCCCTCTACTACAATTTATAAATTAAATTTGATTAAAACATAAATGTAATTTTTAAAACAAAATATCGATGGTTTAAGAGTTAGAATGGAAAGAGGTCAACTTAAGGAAGTCTCAGGTTTCGTATTTAAACCGCATGGCCACAAGGTTTACTATAACGTTGTAGAAAGTGCAATTGTTCTTGTTTAGAACAAGATTCTATTATAACCACACGACCATAATACCAATATCTATAACTATAAGAATTTTAATGTCAATTTTTCGATATTAAATAAAGAAAATTCTATTTTAAAATATAACTTTAAAAAATTTAACTTTTTTAACAAAATGTCTGCAAATAATACAATTCGCTAATTTTTATTCTTAATATTTAAATAAATTAATAAATAATCAAGGGAGTAAACAAGTTTAAAGTTCAAACTACAAAAACAACCCAACCTACGTCACACAATGCTCTCTGACATCACAATGTTTAAACAATTAATAACTTAAACAAACAACTCAACAATGGTTTTAACCTTTAATGTTCGCGCTAAAAATAAAACTGGAAAATATTAATAAAATAAAATATTTAAATATTTAAAAACGATTGTTGCAACAAAGTAAATAGTTCGCGCGAAACGACGATGGTCAACTTGTATTCATCCGCTGGTTAACAGTTCTTAGAGCGAGTTGAAATTACTCCACTTTGAAAAAGATTTTAAAGTCAAGTTTAAATTTAATTTTTAAATTTAAAATCACTATTTTTTTAACAAACATAAGTTAACTTGGTTTAAAATTAATTTAAAGTTTAGATATTTTTGTATTATTCTCCCTAACTGCCTTCCTTAACAGGTGCTTCTTTAAAACTAAAACTAAACTGTTTAAAATTTAACTTTTAACTCCCTGAAAGTCCCAAATTCTAGACAGTTTTAATTCTTATTTGTATTTTAAACTATTAGCCGCCCTTTCATCTCCACTTTACTTCACTTTCCAAACCACATTAACTCTGGGAAAAAAGTTGAATTGAAAAGAAATAAAATCTTAAATTGTTAAAGTTAAAAATGACGAGCCATCGTTGGTGGATCTTGTTACAGTGAACTTCAATACATTTTAACGTTAAAGGATTCGATTACAAGCCGATACAAGGGTAAATAATTGCGACATCTTTACAAATAATTTCAAACAAGTTTTAAATAAAAGATTTCTAATTCTGTCTGGATTTATATTAAGTTTTATAATCACTAATTAAAAGTAGTCTAAATTTAACTGAATCACGCTTAAATATCTTTAAATAAACGCCATTTTATTCAATTTTCGAAAATTCAGAAAAAAATAACTAAAATCTTTACAAAAAATTCCAATTTCGAGAGAATTTTAACAAAAATATTTTACTAAAAATCCCAAAACTGAACCAAATAATATTACCAGGTGTTTTTACCAAATTATCCCCCTTTTTAAAAACCCTTTACTATCGTTAACCTCATGTTTAAGAACCTTGCATACCACGCGGACTTCACCGAAATATTAAGACGAACTTCACCGAAACATATGGTGAGTTTGAGTCATGGAAGTTTCCCGAAACTGATTCATTTTTCCGAGAAATTTTTATCAAATTTCAAAGCGACAAAAACCGAATATTTTATTGAATTACAAAAGGAAAGGGATATCATTCTCTGAACTTAATTAATTGTATACCCAAATTGAACGTTTGTAATTTTTTAATAATTTTTGAAATATTTTTTATTGTTTTTTAAAGTTGTGATTTTAAATGTTTTTAAAAAAAAAAATCATTTTATTTTTTATCAATTTTTGAATTTACCAATTTTAAAATCCTAACCAATCAAATTACACGTGACTAATGACATCACAGCGTTAAGAGTGCGTCATAAATGGGGTCAAAGTTTAATCGGGGTCACACGCGTGAGGTTAATTCAACTTCCCATGGTAGCGCACGTCCTTAATACGTTAATTCTATAATAATGTTCTCCCTAGGGGCCCTAAATGACAGACGCTAAAAAATTTCAAGATTTGAAACAAGAATTGAAAAATATCTTAAAACGTTAAAATTATGATCTTATAAGTGCTAACTATGTCTTTGATTTTTAATTTTTTAACACTTATTTATTTATATTTCAATACAAAATGGAAGGTTAAGTGAAAACAGTTTAAAATTCAGTTTAAATTTAGTTACAAAAAACTTCATTCATTTATAAATCGATGACAAAAAAACGAATTTTTCCAGTTGAACAATGAAGGAACAAAACACAAAGCGGGGTTTAAAAGCAGAAGTGTTAAAAGGACTAAGTATTGAGAAAATTGAATTCCCTGGATGATTCGAAATGTCTAAACTCACTTAACCTAATTTCAACAATTTTACGCGCTGACAAAAAAAAGGATTTTACAAAACCGAAAAAAATCAAAAAAACGCCAAATAATTTCAAACACAATTAATATTAAAACTTTAATTAAACGCAAAGTGATTAACAATTGAAAAAAATTACAATTAATAAATTTTGAACAAACAAGATTAAATACAAAAAAAAAATCCTCAAGATCAAAATGTCACTTTATGCGATTTCAATTTTACCTATGACGTCATAAATACAAATTTACGTCATAAGAAACAAAAACGCATTACCACACCTTGTTACGTAGCCGTGACGTCATGCGCAGACAACCCACGTGACAAAAAAGGCGACGCGTCGCGATTCTGACCCAGTTTCGATCGAGTTTAAGCGAGTCCATCGAAGCTCATTGGTTCATTTAATTGTGACGTCATAGTGATGACCTAATTTTGCTACTTCAGTTAAGGCGAAAGGTTCAGTTCGGTTCTTCAGGGTTGCCAATTGATTTTTCAACATTTTACGTTTTTTTAATCGAAATTTTTGAGTTTTTACGATTTTTAAAATTACGTTTTAAAAGTTTTAACATTTCAAATATCATTTTATAAAAAACAAAACCCAAGCTTTAACAAAAATAACTTAATAACCTTTCTCTAAAATAAATTTAAACTTTAAACTGAGATTTTTAAGTTATTACCATTTTTAAAATATCGTTTGAAAAATTTTTAAGAAAATGTTATTTTATAGAATTCACCTTTAATATCTCCTATCTACAAACTTAGCTTTAAATCTAATAACATAAACTTTTACAAACAGTTAAATAACGAAGCGATACAAAAAATTCCATCATTAATTAAAGCTTGAAAAATACAAATAAAGTGAAACAAGAAAAACGAGAAAAAATTCTAGTTTTTAGCCAAGTTTTAAACAAAAAAAAGACAAAATTTAAACATTTATTTAGTTACAAAATTTTTTTACAAAAACCCAACATTATTTTAGAAACTTTTAATTTTTTTTAATGGCAACACTTTGCCAAACAATGTTGTATACGGGTGACCTACATTGTTAAGTGCCTGAGTTAATATCTAATCCTATGACGTCATTTACGTGACTGACCGTACTATGATGTCATAGCGACTTCAATTATTTCGTAGTTTTCGCCATTTTTAAACATTTTTAGGAATTATTTCAAATCAAAATCTAAATATTTGCGAAATATTATTTTATTTTCACTTCAAACTCAACCTGTATTAGCCTTAAATAATTTTTTTATTCCATTTTCCTGCGTAGTAAACATGTTTACTCGTTTTATAAATGATTAAATAATTTTAAGAATATTTAAAAGTAAAGGATGTGGCATGACCTTATTGGTTGTGGTTTGATTATCCTAGAACCCAAACCAATATTTAAGTTTCAAGTTTACATAGTTTTATATTCACCACTAAACCAGTTAAGTCAACATTAAACTTTGTGTTTTGTCAATTTTAAACCTAATTCAAAATTAATTCAGTAACCCCTTTTTAAAGTGGTTAATTTTTTTTAATATATTTATAGTAGATAAATAAAAGAATATTAACTTTGAGAAATGTTACTCAAATATGAAATTCATAGATTCTAAATAAAAATAGGTAATAATTAATTCATTTTGTGGGAACATTTGTGAGACAAATATAGATTCTCATAAAAGTTAAATATTAAACCAACTTGGTATTTACCTTCTTTCCACAATTGTGGTAAACAAAATTCCTTTCAACAGGTTTTAAATATCGATAAAAATAAATTTAATTTTAAAGAGAAATAAAGTTTTTTATTGTTTTTGGAGTTTACTGATTGCTAAATCGCAATTTTAGTTTGTATAAAAAAATTGACTTTAAATATTTTAAAGAATAACTTAGTTCATTTTTGAACATTTTAAACATTTAAATTAACAAAATACCTTTTTTATGGCACTTTGTGTGATTAACAAACAAAATGAGTTTTTGTATGAAATAAACACATATGAATAAAATTAATTTACATAAAATATGAAGCAATTAACAATTAAATATATTTTAAAATATCTCCCAAATTTTTTACCCAACCAACCTACCTGTAAATGTTGCGTTGTTGTTCACTTCTAAGTTGGGGTGGGGGGAGGGTGAATCGAGGTTTGGGGGAAGGATTCGGTTTTGACCCTGCCAACCGGGGTACCCTGAGGTAAAATGTAAATAATTAGTTACATAAAATTACACAAATTTGTTTAATTAGAAAGCAAATAAAAACTAAAAGAAATATAACTTATGACCACCAAAACTAAAACTGCAAATATTCAATTTTCTTTGCCAGATGAGCTTAAGTTATGTTTAAATTAATCATAGAATTATCTACATTAAGAAAAATGAAGGTTATTGTAAAATAATCCAAATCAAATATATCAGAAAAACCAACAAGTTTTGCGGTCATATGTAATATTAAATTAAATTTAAAAAATTTTTGACAAAGTCAGAGTAATATAAGTAAGCCTATAATAAATTGACTACAATAAAAATTAATCAAACCAACATTTTCAAAACTTAAAATATTAAAAATCTTACGTGACATGTCAACTGTATCAGGAAAGTTGTAGCCTTGATTAAAAATAGCAATGTCCATACTTTATCAAAAGTTGAGGTAATTTGAATTTGAGGTGAAAAACTGAGGTCATGAGGTCAACATTTTAATCTCTTAGTAAGGCCTATTTAATCTGTAAAAAAGAATTACAATTTTTAATCTTTAAAAAATAAGTTTAATATTACGTAAAAAATATTCACTAACTTGTATTTTTAAGACCCTTAAAACCAGTTTTTATAAACCTATAACTATTCAAAATGTACATTGTATAAATATATCTACTTAAGCTGATTAAAAGTCAATTGTTCTAAAAATATTGTGTGGTCATTTTATGATTCATTCTTTGTTAGATTGTTGCCTAAAAAAAATAAGACCATGATTAATAACTTGAAGAATAAAGTTGCTGCTGAATAAATTCACAGAACAACTATAAATACTGACAGACTGATGACCATCTGACAATATTATCAATATATTCTTTATAAAAAGTCAAGTATCATGTTTTAAATTCTATTAAATGATTATGGTAAATATGATTTAGCAAAACATGTAATATATTAGTTGAACAAACTTTATAAAACTAAAAAAGAAAGATTGAATATCTTAAAAAAAACGGTATTCAAATTCCAAAAGTCTGAAAGTTCAAAACGTCAATCATTAGATTTTAAAGACAAAACATGGCTTAAAAACCTAAACACTTAAACCTGAGATAAGTTCATGTAAACTTTAACTTAAACAACAAACTTAACACATGCTAACCACGTGGTTGATGTTACTACAAGTCTGCAATTCCTAAAATGCCAACGGCGAAAAAATTTACTGAAAAAAATAATTTTTACTCTGACCGTTTCGATTGAATGAAGCTCGTGACAGATTTAGGTCAAATTTTTACTCTTAATGAATGGACAACAAATGTAACTGGGGTGTGTCTACAATAAAATTAATTTAATAATTATTCAATAAATTACCTATTTTAAATGGTATACCATTTCCAAAAAAATATTCGTTTTTAAAAGTATTTAATAATATTTTTTATTGTTGTTATTTAATTTTAACGTTTATCCAAATCCTGTTTATTTCAGAGCAAATTTTAATAGACTGATTAAAATCTTATCACCATTTAGTCACATATAAAAGCTACCCTCCGGCATTAGATATTGTAAGCATTAACATTTTAGGTTTGAGTATATTAGGTATTTACAGCTAATAATGCTAGGAAAAAATGATTAAAACGCATTTGCAAAATAAAAATTAGAAAGTTTAAGTTTAGGTCAGTTTATAACGAAAGATGAATAAGACTGAAAATTTTAAATGTTAATAAAGATTTTAAAACATTAAAAAATTAAATATATTGCATAAAAATTAGTTCTTTTTTATTAAATTAAATTAAACTAAGCACAAAAAAATGGGACGTCATATGGTACGCAACATTGCATTTCTATTACGTCACAAGTCACGCAGCATTGAACTTTTAATCCCAGGGGGTTCAATATTCAATCAAGCGTAACTTAGTAGAAGATCAAATATCAGAAAATTTTTTAACAAAAATTGTTTACATTTTTTTGCAGCTCAATAATCTTAGTAAAAATACCTAAACCTAAAATAGATTTTTAAATTACAAAACCGCAGGAAAAATTTATTTTAAATATAAGTAAAAAATAATCAAGATATTGAACTGTAAACTAGCTTTAGAAGCGTATATGGTAAATATAAACAAACAGTTTTTTATTTGTTTTTATAAGCAAGTGTGACAAAAAGTTGATGTAACTTAATAACATTAAAGGTTAAGTGTAAAAGATGTAAGTATTATAAAATTAGAAAAGGAAATAGTGGTTTCACCATTATTAGAAATATATCTTATTACATTTACCCATAAAACTAATTATTTATTTAGATAAAAGGCCAATTACAATATTAAAAAACAACAATTAAAAATGCAGAAAATGCGAAGTTTTTACGAATATTTAAAGAAGGATATATTGCAAACACATAAGTTAAAATGGAGTAACATAATTGTGTTAACTCTTATTCATATTGCTTCAATTTATGCGATTCTAATAATCAATAAAACGAATATTTATACCATTTTATTCGGTAAGTTTTTACTCTATTTACGTTTTAAACATTAAATTAAGAATTAATGTAATTGTAGCTAGAAAAATTGATCTACAAATTTTAAGACCAGTTTATGTGTACTTTTTAGTTTGCAGAAATATTCAAATGCCTTAAATAAATCATTTTTTTGCAGAAATATTTATGTTTTTCGTAATGATTCCTGGTATAACTGCAGGAGCGCACAGGTTATGGGCTCACAGATCTTACAAAGCTAAACTTTTACTTCGTTTATTTCTGGTCTATTCAAACCTTGTCGCTTTTCAGGTTTGTTTGTATGTTATATAATACCGAAAACCATTTTAACGAATGAACTTATCCCGAAATTACGAAGTTTTATTAACTTCATTTTCCCAAAATTTAAGGCACATTTTTCTCAAAAAATTAAAATTATTTTCCAGAAATAAGTTGGGGTAAAAAGAGTTCAATAAAAATATTGGCATATATGATTTTTGGTAAAACCTCCATTTGATAAAATTTTTTTTTAAATATGTCAAAACCCATGTACTAAAAGACTACATTGTACGCAATTTTCACCTAACCCTTTCAGTCATACGTTTACATCACATTGTTTTTGTAGCACAATTGCTCTTTTATTGCACTTTACACAAAAATTTCCTTTAACTTAACTGTGTTGAGACAACACTAATCCCAAAAGTAATTAGTAAAACCAACTGATGGTTCAATTTTAAATGAATCAAAGTCAAAACGGGCTTTTAAGTTAGTAACTTGTACAACGTTAAAATAAACAAAACTTGAATATTTTTACCACAGGGCTCGATATGGAACTGGGTTCGAGACCACCGGGTCCACCACCGACATTCGGAGACTAACGCTGACCCTCACAACGCTAAAAGGGGGTTCTTTTTTAGTCACATGGGTTGGCTATTGGTGCGTAAACATAGTGACGTCATAGAGAAAGGTCGTAAGATCGATTTAAGCGACATCGAAGCAGATCGAATTATAATGTTTCAACACAAGTTTGTTTATATTAAATTGTTTAATGTTAACAATCGAGCGTTTAACTGTTTCTATAATAAACGATGTACAAGTTAACTTTGAAAATATTTGTGTTGGGTTAACAAAACGACGGTAAAAATTTTACCGAATAAAATGGCAATATAAGGCATATAGTTTTCGATAATACGATAGAAAAGCATTACACGATAAAGAAATGTTATTTATTTTTAGATACTACGTAGCTTTAGCTACAACAGCGTGCATGATTTTACCAACAGGTTAGTCTAATACTAGTTGAAATAACTGAAATTTGAACTAAATAGTTAAAACAATTATCTTTTACAGTCATACCCTTAATGTGGGGCGAAGCTATTATGACCTCATACGCTTGGTGTTTGTTACGTTATACTTACAGTCAACACGTGACCTGGTTGGTTAACAGCGCCGCGCACAAGTGGGGCAATCGACCTTATGACGTCACAATTAATCCTTCGGAAAATTTGTTTGTTTCGTTATTAGCGGGAGGTTAATTTTTTTTTATCATATGTCCTGTAACAAATAACTAATTTTTTATTAAAGTTCTCACGTTGAGGGCCATTGGTTTAAATCCCACTAAAGACATGTTGTTAGACTTAGATCCTGAATTCAATTTTTACCTTTAGCATGTTGCAGCATCCTTAAGTAGGATCTAAGGTCCTAGGTTTAACTCCCACTGCTGGCATATTGTAACGTTTTTAAGTATGAACAAAGTCACTTAGTTTAATTTCTACTGCAAAATATGTAAACGGTTTTAAGTATAGTGTTTATTATTGTGACTTAACACCAAATCTTTTCAATTCTTAGGTGAAGGTTTCCACAATTACCACCACACTTTTCCCTATGATTACTCAACCAGTGAATTCGGTCCCTACTTCAACTTTACAACAATGTTCATTGACCTTATGGCCGTACTGGGCCTCGCATACGACTTAAAAACTGTTTCTAAACAAGCAATTGAAGCCAGAAAACTAAAAAATAAAAATTTGATTAAAATAAACAACGATTTAGATAAGGAAAGTTAATTAGTATTTATTCTAAAAAAAAGACCATTAAGAAAGGTTTGTGATATATATTTTTTTACCTTTATCGTACAAACTAACGTTATTTTAAACTAATTGTTTACTTTCAATTTTTAATCGCTTTTATGCGTTGCTATTAATATTGCTTCTTTATTTAATAAAAATTCAATTTAAAAACGTATTACATGCAAAATGTTTGGAATTCGCTCACAAAATTTACCTTAAAACGTTTTTGGGATGTACACCTCCTTGTTAGCTAAGTTATGTAAAAAAAAGTTCATAACTCCATAACCCATAACCGCAAACCCAAAATCCATTAAGTATTCAAAGTAATCGGATTATATAAAAAAAATTTAATTATTGAACGTTACTTAGTAGACTCTTGTGATTTTAAAAATGGTAAGTTCCTTTAATTTCACTAAAAAAACAATAACAGAGATTATAAAAGATGAAATATTATTAATTTAAAAAGAACCTTTAACGCGCCTTTTTCCAAATATATAAAATGTGCTTTGGCTCAACAACTTAAAATACATACTCATTAAACATAATTCAACAAAGCAAACGTTAAACCGATTTTCATTACTAAACAACATTTAGGTCAAATAAAGAAAACCTACGAGATATACAAAAACTATTTATAATACAAACTTCAAATATGTTAGATGCCTTACGTTACATTCTAAAAGAGTAATCAAAAACTGCAAAAGTTAAGCATCATAACCAAAAACCTCTTTCTATTTAGTCCATAACAAACAAACTGAGCTTCATAACTAGCTATATTGCAAACAAACCAAGCTTCATGACTAACTAACAAAACGAATTCTTGTATATAATTAGCGCAAGATATTTACCAAAAAACCTAGCAATCCACCTAACTACTAAGACTAAAGCGAACGATCTACCAAAAAACCTAACAAGCAACCTAACTACTAAGACTAAAGCGCAACACATCTACCAAAAAACCTAGCAAGCGACCTAACTACTTAGACTGAAGCGCAACACATCTACCAAAAAACCTAGCAAGCGACCTAACTACTAAGACTAAAGCGCAAGACATCTACCAAAAAACCTAGCGATAAGGAACCTAAACACTACGACAGACTAAAACTCGGGACTAAAAAACTGTGGGCAAAATTCATGGGAAAAACAGTTTCTGCCATAGCGTAGGTGATCCGATATTCAAAAAAGCGAACAGTCGATCAAAGCCATCGGCCTAAAGGCACTACAAGCTGATCAGACGCGCTTATGAAACCAATGAATATCCACGTACGGAGAAGTGTTTGGCCCCCCATTGTGTCGTTGGGAGGCCTCCCATTTAAACTTCCCTAACTGTACGTTAAACATCAAATTCTTGAGCCTAGGTTAAGCCTAAAATAATGCTATTTGTGGTCCTTAATAAAAGCCTAAATTTGTCCTAAGCCTAAGTTAAAGGTTTGGTTATGGATCCGTTTAGCAAACAGAAACAAAATTTTAAAGTACAATTTTTTTGATTTTTGTAAAGATAATCAAAATAGTTTTTTAAAACCTAAATTAAATAGTTTTTAACCTATTTATTAATAGAAATTGAGGTAAATAAACTTTTATTTAAACAATTCATTATGCTTTATTATTTAAATAAATTTTGATAACATGTTGAAAAAGCGGAAAGATACGGATTGAAAATGTTTATTTAAATTTTACTTAAAAATTTAATATAACGCTTATTAGGCCATAGTGGAAAAATATAAACACTAAAAGGGAAATTCCCTACTTGTGTTTACTTACTTGTAGAGGCCAAAAATGATCAATCTTAAAGTGAATATGTCATTTAATCATAGGTGGGCACAGTTAAACGAAAAAGCAACTTCGTTAAATGGTTATTCGTTACACATAACAGTAACTTCGCTAACGTTTTTTCGGTAAATTAAACCAAGTGTAACGGAAGTTATCGTTAAACGTTAACGTTAATATTTAATTAAAACAAACAAAGAAATTACCTTTTTTATAAAAAAAGATTTAAAAAAAATAGTTATTTTCTTAATCGATGTTTTAACTAGACGAAAATGGTTTAGAAGAAGTTTTTAAAACTGGCATAGGCCTAATGCCCAAATAACAGTGGCCGGATATTAATTACTTACATCGTTTAAAAATTGCGACGATTAAACCCGAAAAACGGCGATTTTAAACATATATATTCCTTATATTACCATGGATTTACTTGTAAAATATTGAGTTAACGGGCTTAATTTAACGGAAGCACAATTTAACGAAAGTTAACAGGTCCGATAACGATTTTTAAAATTAACTTAAAAGTTAAATTTTAACAAAAAAATTAACTTCGTTATTTAACGTTTAACGCATTAACGATTTGGTGCCCACCTTTGCATTTAATACAAATTAATATTGTTAACCAGCATATAATAACGAACACATACTATTATTAGTATTTGTTATTTAAAAATCTGAAAATAATGATTATTAAAATATCTTACATGCAATATATCAACAATATTTAAGACACTTTTTAAAAAAAATCAAAATTCCTGAATAAAATATAAAGTAACTTAATTTTCACAATGTCTGAAACTTTAAAATTAATAATATATGAAAATGTGTGAAACCTTAGCGCATCTTGTAAGAAACTTAATTAAAAACAAACGCGTATAAAGCTTTAAAAAACTTTTCAAAAAAAAAATTACAATTTTTAGTACAAGTTACTAAATTAAAAAAAAAAAAGAAGCAGTAGGAAAATGACCTTACATATGACACTAGAATAAAGTAAACACTGTGATTAGGTAATTAATAGGTTTAAAATTAAAAGCCTGATTAAAGACAGCTTCAGGGATGATAAAATGAGTAAAAAAAGTTTAAAAATATGATGAAAAACATAATTTTCTTGTTAGTTAGTTAGTAAGAGATGAAAACAAAAATATATGGTGTAGTTCAACTCACAATAGAATAATATTCATTAATTACTACTTTACTAATGAGTTATTTATAATTAATTGTAAACAACTAATTTATCATAATTATTAACATAACAGATCAGTTAGTAAAAAATATAAGTGAATATAAGTAAATGTGTAAATGTTTTAATATTTGTCCTCTATTTGTTATATGTGAACGCAGGTTGTGACCAATCATAGTATGTGTACTGAGGCGCAAATGATGTTTGCCCCATCAAGTGTTCATTGTCTTCATCCTCCCGTACGCTAACTTCTCCACCTGTTGCTGCCATGTAAGAAGGAGGGGGGGCTAAAAAGATGGAGGTTACATTATTTATTAAATTTTAAGTTATTTTCAGTGTAAAAAAAAAAAAAAAAAGATAGGCTTTTGTTAATTTGTGTTTTTTTGTTTAAAGATAGGCTTTTGTTAATTTGTGTTTTTTTGTTTAAAGATAGGCTTTTGTTAATTTGTGTTTTAAAACAACAAATAAGATTATGACAAACTAAAAATTTACAAATAAATCAGAAATTTCAGAAAATCAGAACAAACAAAAAAAATTCTTTTTTAAAATTTTTTTAATTTAACAAACAAACCGTTAAAATTTGTTGTTCCAGCTGTTGGGGGTGCGGTGGGGGTCATACCCATAGCCTCAGGGGGGATATCAGGCTGGGGCATACTTGGGGGAGCTTCTGGATAAGGGAGTCCAGCAGGGGGAGCACCCATAGTAGGAGGCCCAGCAGGGGGTAACATGGAAAAGGGTGAGGCTCCTTGAAGTGGAATTGAACCGATGATCACTGGTACACTGATCTTCATGTTTATACTTGTACCAGGAGTCACCACACAATACTGGAAGAAAAATGCTTTAATTACAAACATTAGAGTATTTTATGTGTTTTTTATTGGAGCACGAAATGGTTCACTCTATAGCCTAAACATGAGTGACTTTTGTTACCCAAAACAGTCTCAAATTTACTCTAGCAGTTTGTATATCATTGATTATAATTCCCCGATAACTAATCTGCCGATTGGTGGAAAATCATCGTTTATGGACTCCAAAGGCAATAGCCTGGAAGCAGTGGGAATTGAACCAAAGACCTTGAGCTGTTATGCTGATTGTTTTAACCATGTCGCTGGTATTAAAACAATACAACTAAGATTTAAACTTAGGGCCTTATGTAATAATGTTTGGTGCTTTTATTACTCTGCCATGTCATTGGTTTACCCAGAATAAAAATCCCAACTAAATTGTTTGCCCATCTAAAAATGTGAGCCCAGAAGCAAAATTTTATTAATAAAACTTAACCGGCAGCGTGGTGTAGCGGTAAGAACATTTGCTACACCACACATGGGGTCGTGGGTGTTAACCCCACTGATCTCATGCTGTAGCGACCTTGAGTAAGGCGCTATAAACAGTATGAACTCCTGTTGAGCCAGCAATTAATCAGCAGCATAATTATCGGGCAATTGAAATCTATAATATCCCAAATTGACACAGGCAACTCGAGACTGGGTGTAACTGATGTTACTCTATGTTTAAGTCGCGCATATGACTTTCCCACATCAAGGATAAAGATACAAAAAAAAATAGCTTGTATTTACCTGCACTGTATAAGCAATGTTGATAATGTTGCAAAACCTTAGAAAAGAAGGTGGAACCGGTGGAATCTAAAAAAAACAACAAAGAGTTTTGGTTTTTATTCTGTTGTACAGAATTAATAGAAAAAAAACTTGTTACCAATTTGTAATATACAAAAAAGAATTTTTCTACTTTAAAAAGGCCTTTTTTTAGAATAATGGAATAACAAAAGAAATTTACCCCTTATCTGTTACTCAATTCCAAAGAAAATCAAAGTTACAAACCTGAAGTCTCTCACCCTGCCAGTTAACAGATTTATGAGCCTCACACCCAGGCCCAGCAATTTGTGAAACATTATTGGAAAGACTCCGAGATTTGGTGGTGGCTTGGTAGGTGACTGTTTGGATCAAGGTTGCATTGGTAGAAGGGAGTTTCGATGAACTAAAAGTTAATTTAAAATTGGTAATAAAGCAGAAAGTTATAAGACTGAAGTAAAATAGTTATAGAAAACATTACTTTAATTACTGTGGCATAAACTACAGATCAAGATTAAATTGTCTGTTAATTATTAACTTGATAACTACCCTGTATTTTACTGTATAAGTACAAAAGAGAATTGGTGAAGACTAGACTGTAAAAGTGAAAATAGGCGGGTACCAGAATGTACAACTGAGACCTAGGAAAACAGTACGTACAAAGGAGAAATAGCAACTGACCCAACTATTTAAAACAGGATGTTTTTATTATTTTCTAAAAAAAGTTAAATAGATATATATGTTACCTTGCATTTTCTACATTGGCATTCACCAAAATAAACTCTCCTGGCACGTAACCTTGTCGGTTAAGATGAAGTTGAGCCTCAATCGGACCACTTGCACAACATAAACAACACAAAGTCTTCGAGTCGTTTACACCAACTTGGTTCTAAAGTAAAGAATAAATCATTAATCTTAGGCATAAGGAATTTCAACCAAACAATGACTATAAATATAAGATAAATAAATTTTGTTAAACTTGTTTTATTACAGTACCAACAGGCCTATAAACTGTATTTTTATTGCTGGTGATGTTTGTAATTGTCAATAAAGAATGAAGATAATAAATTATAACTGCGTTGAAGAGAAAAAAATAAAACATTTTAAAAGTGAAACATAATTTTTGTCATAACATGATTATCTTAATAACAATGACCCAAATCCTGTCAGATATTTTCTATATTAGTCATAAAGTAAACTTGTGACAATATCTGTGTGTATATAACAAACGACAAAACTTTTTTTTAAATCATAAAAGTTTAATGCAAATATTAATAAGCAATGTTTTTCGTGCCAATTATATTTTCACTAGCGCAAAGAGAAGGTAAATTATTTTAAATTATTCAGTAGAACAATTGTATAAGTAATTGTAAGATAACTGGAACTAAATAATCTTAAAACCAAGTTAAAATAACAACAAATTCACCAAAAAAAACACCCTATAACCAAATAAGCATTTAATAAATTAAAACCAACTCACCCTTGCATT
This sequence comes from Corella eumyota, assembly GCF_963082875.1. NCBI lineage: Eukaryota > Metazoa > Chordata > Ascidiacea > Phlebobranchia > Corellidae > Corella > Corella eumyota. The sequence continues at coordinate 17,259,348 of NC_137493.1, read as the reverse complement.
AGGGTCCAAGTTTAAATCATAAGTGTCCAAAACAGTAAAAACTCTTTTCGTGTTGTGGTCGAATTTCCAAGGTTTGTCAATTGAGGCTTTTATTGAGTAACGAACATTTCCAGTGTGGCCTAAATGTTGAGTAATTTTAAACCAAAGTTAAATTTTATAAGATTAAATGTATTTTGATACCCAGATTATGTTATTGGAAATGTTTTATAGTTATAGAATTAGATCTACATAAATTCTATTTTATATTTTGAGGTCAATAACACCTTAAACTTGTACAACTTAAGACAGCCCCAAAGCGGTAATTTAACTCCTGAAATACCTAAAATTTCAACTTTTGACAGCTAAATAACATCATAAACTTACTTTCAAAAGACGAAGGCAAACTGACAGGAAGTTGGAATTGGAATGGGTAAATACTCTGACCAGTTGGAAGTTTATCGGCAGTGCTGTTTACAGCAGAACCTATGAACAAAGTTTGTGTTAGAAATAACATGTATGGTTCCGATGATTAATTGCATCAACAAACAGCATCCTTTAAACACTATCCAGCAATATTGGTAAGTAGTCATTAGTTAAACCCACCTTAAAAGGTAATCATACATCATATGTATAAAACCTAAACTAAAACAAATGTGATAAAATAATGCCAAATGCATTGTAATCTCACAAATGTGGTAAAATAATGCCAAATGCATTGTAATCTCACCTTGCCCAAAAATGGCAACCTTTTGATTAAAATAAGTTTCTCTTCCGGAATAATGTCTTGTTTCTGTTCTTCTGTTATCACCTGATCCTGTGCTATGAGATTCTGTCCAATGTACATAAGCTTTCCCCACAAACTCCAAGTTTACAGCTAAACATCAAAATAAAACAGTTAGCATTTAATATGATCATTTTTAGGTTTTGAACAGCAAGATTTATGACAATTATTTAGATTTTCTTAGAACATTTCCAAATCCTAATTTTAACAAAGTCTTTACACCATATTGACTATTACAATAAAACAAATTTCGGAGCTCTATTAGCGTAGTCTGCCAAGTTCATAAATGCCGCCATAGGCAACATGAGACTGGGTAATTAATGTTACTCTATGTTTAGGTTGTAAAGTCAACCTTTCCACGTCAAGGAACAAAAAAAAAGATTTCCCGTTGGTGCCTTTTTTATTTTAAATTATTTGGCATTATTATCAATAACATCCAAAACTATCAAACAACCTAAAAAAGGGCAGGTGTTTTAATGCGGTGCTGTCAATAACAACTTATTTTACCGGCAGACTGGTGTAGTGGTAAGAATACTTGCTACACCACATGAGGCTGTGGGTTCAATCCAAACTTCTTTCATGTTGTAGCGCCTTTAAGTAAACTGCTGAGCAAGATTTTAATCAACAGCATAATTATTGGGCAATTATATATAATATCCCAAACTGCCACACGCAACTAGAGACTGGGTGGGGGTTACAGTGGTTACTTCACGTTTAGGTCACTTATTCGACCTTTCACATAGAAAATAAAGATAAAAATATTGCCACTTATAAAATTATTACCTCTCATTTTCATTGAATCATTTAGTTGTATTACAACTGTTCCAGATACAAATTCACCCGGAACATAAACCTCTTTGTTTTCATTAAATGTGATGTAAAAGGCAGCCAATTTACCCATTTTGTCACCTTTTCACAATTTTAAACAGTAAAAATAATTCTTAAAAAAAAGTACGTGTGAGACTAAATTAGATCTTTTATAACTGAAACAGACAGAAAAAGAAGTACAACCTGACATTTCGTCTGTTTGTTTAAAAGTCATTTTATTCAACCCTCAAAATAAGCTTGGTAACTAAATGAATATTATTAAATATATGATAATGCCTTCTAATTACTGACCTAAATAGAATTTAATAGCGGCATCTTAATGCAATTGTTTAAAGGGCTTAACTTATAGAGGCACGCCTATGCTCTACACATGGTCCAAGAAGGATCGCCAACAATGACGTAGCTGTTCCATTAGTGACGTCAGCAAATTTAAACCGAACGATTTACTGTAATAACAATTCAGCATAAAGGTTCCGAAATAAAGACCAAAAAGCGAACATAAAATTTACCACGAAAATAACGGCCATTTTTTTATTATAGCTTCGTAGTTGGACCCCGGCATTTCCAGTGTCAAAAAGGGACACAGTCTAATAAGTGTCCAAAATAAAGTACAAACCCGCTGCGTGGTGTTCTGGTTTGAGCGTTTTTTTATAACATAAGGTATTAAGTTTGAATCCTACTACTCCAAGGCTATAACGCTGTTAGGTAATGCTTTACTTGCTGTTTCAACTTAAGCCGAGCCAAATAAAACATCCCAAATTCCCATAGTCAATTTAAGAGTGGGTTCGAGTAGGTTACAATTACTACTCTATGCTTAGGCCGTATAGTTGGCTATTTCACATCAACAATAAATTCATATAAAAATAACTACTCAACCTTGGTTTGATTCACACTCGTCCCCAGCCGCAGCGCTATAAACTTCGACTAGTCCCAAAGCTTGGCCTACTGGTTAGAACATTTAGCTTTACAACATAAGGTCCTTGGTTCGTTTTTCACTTTTTCCATGCTGTAATTACTTAAGATCTTATAAACGGTACAAATTATTGCCGAATCAAAACCAAATAGGATCAATATTTCCCCAAATTGCCAAAGTCAACTCGTAATTGGGTCGGAAAAACAAAAGTTACTTAATGTTTAGGCCTTAAACTCAGCCTTTTTACATTAAGAGTACATACAGCAACAGAAAAAAATAACTACGTGAAGATTGGGTTTGATAATCAATAATCCAATACTGTAGCTCTTTTTAGTAAGGCAAAACAATTCCAGCTGAGCCCAAAGCGAGGTGTACTAGTTAGTACATATGGCTTTACAAGATATCTGTGATTTGATTCCCACTGCTTCTATGCTGTAAACCTTCAAGTAAGGCATAATAAATTAAACGAAAATCTGTTGGGTTAAAATCAATCAGCAGTTTAGGCACTACAACTTTAGGTGACCTTAAAGTTAAGTGCAATAAGTAAGTGCACCTGGCTTTACAAAGCAAGGTGTGGTTTAATTCCCACTGCTCCTATGCTAAGCCAATACATAATCAGCAGCTTATAATAACCAGGTAAATATTATATCCAAAACTGCCAAAGGAAACTCGAGACTGAGTCAGGGTAACTAATGTTACTCTATGTTTAGGCCAAAAAGTCGACCGTCTCTTACCAAGGATAAATAAATATGAAAAAATATCCCAAACTGCCAAAGTCAACTTAAAACTGGGCCAGGCATATATTTTTAAAGGTCAATGAGTTTGATTGAACGCAAAACTCAAGAATTGGCAAAAAACCCATGGGCGTTAGTATAATAAATAGTAAAACACAACAATTAAAAATATATATATTTGCTCATTGCTTCACCGACCCCACAGTTTTGTTCCTTCGCAAAAGTTTTGTGATCTTCTTAAAAAAATAACATGTGGAACACTGCACTAACAAAACTGTTGTCAACTGCCTAAAAAGTAGGCTATTTATTAAAACGACAAGACCAAAATTACTTTAGCCTACGGTAAAAAAATAAAAAACCTACCGTCGTCCGGTCCGGGTAGCCTATCATTAATAAAAGTTAACCAATCTGCAGTTGTAGGCTTAGCCTGCTACTAACATCATAACCTAATAAAGAACATAAAATTGTATTGTAACAACCTATTAGTATAGCAAAAAAAGCAATTTTAACGTTAAAAATATTAAATTTGCGGGTAAATTGTCAGGAAAAAATTAGCATTTCTAAAGGCTGCTTGTAGTGGCTTGTATAACTGATTGTAAGCCTTACTACATTACAATTAGGCTTAAACTAACATTTCTTAATTACATTAATAAGTTAAAAACCTAAACTTTTAACTAAAAAGTTACTTAACCTTAAAAAACGTCCATTTCTCATTTGCTGTAAGCTTGAAAAGATGTAAATATTATTGTCATTATTTACGATAAATTCTAGCCTTTCTATTGGTCGAAAATTTTTTTCCAGAATGATGTGTTATTTAATTTATCCTCGATAAATGTTATTTTCATTTTTAAATAATTTTTTCGTAATTTTAAATAATAACAAGTTTTTAACATTATATTATTTAAAATTACATTGCATTAGACAAGCCAGCAAAAAAGATTCTGCATTAATATGAAATAAAAGTATACTGGTAATTGTTTATCAAAGAAAACAAAATGTAAACAAAATATCCGAAATTTGGTTGAAATATATTAACGGTTAATTGACCTAAATAGCAATTAACAAAATAATAGCCGTTGATACAGGACGTCAATATTAAAGCAGGCGCTTAATAAAATTAAGCAGGCATTTAATTTTTTCCCAATAAGGTTTTCAAGTAATTTTCACTTCAACGTCTTTTAGTTTTGTTTGTTTAACGAGACCACCAAACATCACGTGTTTTATCAGAACGAACGTGACACTTTAAAGTAATTATTGTAATTGTTTTTCAGGTAATGTTTTTGGTATAAACTCACAGATGTTTTTTAACTGTTTTTTCTCAGGTTTAAGTTGCATTAAAACCACACAATTTACCCTTTTTTAATATCACATGTTTAATTAAAACAAACGTGACTCTCCAAATTGTTTGGTAATGTTTGTTAATAAATTATTATTTGGTAAAGTTTGTTAATAAAAGGTTTTGTATACTTTGTTTTCGGGCTTGGTATGGTAAGCAACAAATTTACATAGTTCGGCCTTTAGCTTGGTGCTTGCACGATCATCGTTGCAATTTTAACTCAAACCTTCTGAACCTATTGTTATGAACTGTATACCACTCCACCGGACACCTTTAATAAACTTAAACTAAAAGTTACTATTAGAGGTTATAAACGTTTTTTTTTAGTAATACTACATTATTTCTTGGTATTGTTTATCAGTGTAAGTTCTTCGTAGAAAATTCCAGATGTTTTTTTCCGGGTAAACAAAATTGCACAATTTGCCTTTGTAATATGAATAACAGTTCCTAGTATTATTGAGGTGGTTCCTAGTAGTATTTATCAGTTTATGTTCTTGGTAAAAACCTCTTGGTATAAAGACAGATGTTTTTTTGTTGTTTATTCTCATGTTCAAGTTACTTTAAGGCTACACCATGTCACATCTTTAAGTTTATTCAAGCACCAAGCTTATGTTTCTTGGTAAAACCTCTTGGTATAAAGACAGATGTTTTTTTGTTGTTTATTCTCATGTTCAAGTTACTTTAAGGCTACACCATGTCACATCTTTAAGTTTATTCAAGCACCAAGCTTATGTTTCTTGGTAAAACCTCTTGGTATAAAGACAGATGTTTTTTTGTTGTTTATTCTCATGTTCAAGTTACTTTAAGGCTACACCATGTCACATCTTTAAGTTTATTCAAGCACCAAGCTTATGTTTCTTGGTAAAACCTCTTGATATAAATACAGATGTTTTTTTGTTGTTTATTCTCATGTTCAAGTTACTTTAAGGCTACACCATGTCACATCTTTAAGTTTATTCAAGCACCAAGCTTATGTTTCTTGGTAAAACCTCTTGATATAAATACAGATGTTTTTTTGTTGTTTATTCTCATGTTCAAGTTACTTTAAGGCTACACCATGTCACATCTTTAAGTTTATTCAAGCACCAAGCTTATGTTTCTTGGTAAAAACCTCTTGGTATAAATACAGATGTTTTTTTGTTGTTTATTCTCATGTTCAAGTTACTTTAAGGCTACACCATGTCACATCTTTAAGTTTATTCAAGCACCAAGCTTATGTTCTTGGTAAAAACCTCTTGGTATAAATACAGATGTTTTTTTGTTGTTTATTCTCATGTTCAAGTTACTTTAAGGCTACACCATGTCACATCTTTAAAAAAAACATGACACTTTATTGTATTTTAGGTAATGTTATTGAGTAAACTACAATATGTTTTTTATGTTGCTTATTCTCAGGTTCAGTATGCTTCAAAGTTACACATTTACCTTCTTTAAGATTACCACATGTTTAATTACAACGAACGTGACCCTTCAAAATAATTCTAAGTTTTGTTTATCATTTAATTTGGAATACAAAGCTTATTAGTTTTTAGGGTTATTTTATTGTTTTAACACGCGGAATTATACTATAAAAGAGGATGCTTTGCCAAGCTAGTTCGTCTATCTTAAGTACTTAAAATTATTTTTTGAACTCAAGTTAACAAAAGTTTTAAAATATGATTTCATTAGCAAGTTTCGCTGTTGGTATAATTGTTCTTCTCCCATTTGTCTCGGGTCAAATGTGTTATTGTAGTCAAGGTAAATTTTAGATTAATATATAAAAACGCTTAAGTTGTAGTTTGTTTGTTAAAGAATAAAACAATAAGAAAAAGATAATAACACATAATTTTAAAAAGAAAATAACACATTATTTTACAGTTGATTGGCCAGGCGCATATAGACCAGGAAACGGTTATGAGTATGCTATTCAATTTGATGTGTACAGCTACGCCGACGCTAAAATGGAATGCGCATCAATTGGTGGAACAATAGCTGTCGTGGGCCCAAGAAACCCATATTACAGCAAGTGCGTAAAAAATTCTGATTTAAATTTTTTTAGCTTTAATTGCTTAAAAATAAAATTATTTGACCGTTCCTGCCAATAAAAAAGAGTACAGTTAAATTATTATTTTATTTTAAGATTCATTACCGACAATCTATTGAAAAGCCTTGAACTTTCTTATGTCTATTTTGGATTGGAGGACATGGTAACAGAGGGTTTATTTATATGGAATGATGGTGAAGGTTTAACATGGTCAAACTGGGATGCGGGACAGCCCGGAAATAATAGTGGCAATGAAGATTGTGTCGTTTATTCATTAAATGGGCTTTGGCATGACACAACTTGCGACCACCACTATACTGCTATAATGGGCGTTTTGTGCGAAAGGCCTACGCTATAAAACACGTAACAATGTTATGATTGGATATAATGGTAATGGGTTTTTAATATCCAATGGCGATAATGGTGTGCTTAATAAATTGACTTAAGGGTAAAACTGTGTTGATGCTATGAATCAGTTTAAGTATGTTCAATAAAAGAAAAGTTTTAGTTTTAGCAAACAACTGAACTTTTAAAATTCTAATCATTTTTTAAAAATTTAAACAGTGATTGGTATTTTTGCTTAATTTAATAAAAATGTTAAGATGTAAAAAAAAGGCCAAAATAGAAAAACTTAAAAATACTAAATAAAGCCAGTACACTGAAGGGAATAATAGTTTGATTAATATTGACTTTTATTATCAACAACACACACAGCTAAATAAAACGTCCACCTATGGGGTGACTTAAATAAAACACAACACGATAAATAAACAATATAAATTTGTTTTATCAACTTCACAGAAAAACGTACCGTCGTCCTGTTTAAAAACCTTTCTTTAAAGTTGAGTTAACTATCACGGAACTTTAGACTTACTTTTGAAATATAATCTAAAAAAAAACCTAAAACTTTATTGTAACAACTTTTTAGCACGGTGAAAACAGCAATTTAAAGGTTAGAAATATCGAATTTGTGGATTAATTGTTTTGGGAAAAACTATGTTTTCGAGTACCGCACATTAGCTTCTAGTGGCTTATAATTGGTTATAAAGGTCATACCACATTACAATAAAGATTAAACTAACATTTGAAACTTAATTTAATAAGTCCAATGCCTTAAACTATAACAAAAAAGTCGTCATGTTTTTAAGATCATTTCACTTCAGAAAATGCCCATTTTTTATACGAAAGATGTAAATATTTTTGTCATTATTTACGACAAATTCTAGCTTTTCTTTTGATTAAGAAATATTTTAGAATTGTGTGTTTATCCCTATTTATCCTCAGTAAAACGTTGCTTACATAACATTGCATTAGACAGGACAACTAAAAGATTTTACATTAATATTAAATAATAATATGCTGCTAATGGTTTATTACAGAAAACAAAATATCCTAAATTTGGTTCAAGTAAATTAACGCTTAATTGGCATAAATAGCCTTCAACAAAATAATAGCCGTTAATACAAGACATCAATATTAAAGCAGGCGTTTAATAAAATTAAGCAGGCATTTAATTTTTTCCAATAAGGTTTTCAAGTAATTTTCACTTCAACGTCTTTTAGTTTTGTTCAATATCAATATCACGTGTTTTACCAGAACGAACGTGACATTGACAAACGTAGCATTAAAAATAGCATTGACAAACGTAAGAGCCCAGGCTTGTTTAGCGAGAAATAGACGAGTTATGTTGTGCTCTTTTGTTTTAAGCAAACCACCTAAGAATTTAGTATTTGTTTGTTAAAATAGAGCAAACGTAACGTCCTAAAATACTTTTTATTGTTGTTTGTCAGCTGTTTTTAAACAATTTTCTCCCAGGGCAACCTTGCCTGTTAGTGTCCATTTGTCAACCTATAATACCACATGTTTATTAAAAAAACATAGCTTTGTTAAGGTTTAAGCCATTAACGATTAAGAAATATGATTTTATCAATCAGTCTTATTGTGGGTTTGTTTGTTTTTTCTACCGATTGCATCAGCTTAAACATGTTCCTGTCCTAGAAGTAAGGCGTTTTCATATTATATTTAACTAAATAAGTTATTAAACAAGCATCATTGTACATAAGTACTGAAATTTAAATATTTTACATTATAGTTAAATGGGCAGATGCATATAGACCAGGTAACGGTTACCAGTACGTAGTTCGCTATAATTTGTATAGATATGCTGAAGCTAAGTTGGTTTGTGCAGCAATCGATGGTTCAATTGCTGTTCACGGCCCAAAAAGCTCGTATTATAACTGGTAATTTTAGGTTTCTTAAACAAAGTTTCTGAATCGTTAAGACATGCTAAATTTATCTAACAACTAGTTTTTAAGCAGAGTGGTCATTTAAGTCTGTGTTAACTTATACATGTAACATGTTAGCGTTTTATGCTAAAGACTAACGTTAGAACTCATCCTATTTGTACTATCCATTTACTAAGGTTTTTTTAGGTATATATACATGAACTTACTAAACAATCCTGTAACTTTTTATACCTATTTCGGATTAACCAACATTACCTATGACACAGCATAGCTTTGGGATGATGGGCAACCTATGACGTGGTCACATTGGAGATATGGTCAACCTGATAATTTGCCCAACGAAGACTGAGTTGTTTATGATGTGGATTCTAATTGGGCTGATGTACCATGTAAAAACTTGAATCAAAGTCATTTGTACGCTGTTCTGTGCGAACGGTCGTACTAAAACAACATGTTAAGCGTTTACATGGTTAATTGTGGTAAAGGGGGGGAAACAGTGTGGCAACACACGAAAAATCAAGTTTGTTTTGTCGTGATACAATAAACGGTATATTGTCTATTTTTGTTTATCGAAAGTATATTAAACTCAAAGTTATTAATATTTAAATTTAACAAATAAAAACATTAAGCAAGTAACAAATTTAAAACACCAAATTAGTTTAAAGTATAAAAACTTCAAACCTACATTTTAACAATTATAAAACGCAACAGTAGGTTACCTTAATAACTAAGATTACCGCCTGCCACTTGTTCTGTTATTTACCATACAAGATATTCTTAAAAACCACACAGCATAGCATATAATTACCCATTACCTCAATATAAGGTTTAATTTTAACCTTGTAAAAAGTTGGCGATACAAAAATGCGTAAAACATAATGTTATTACATTAAAATGTTAAGAGAAAAATGGTATAATATTAAATCGTTAACAAAATAAAGCAACGGAATATTTACATTTAATAACATCTCTTATTGCGGTAAAGAGATGCCGTAAAGAGAGAGAATAAAATTATATGTAAATAGTTTCCTAAAATCCTCGGTAGAACTATCGTCAACATCTGAACGGAAACCTCATTCTTTTGTTAAATATGAAATCATCGCACGCTGTACAAAATATTGTAAAATATTTCATCATTACATCTTAGTTTTATTTCTACAAGAGATTGGTTGTGAGAAGATTTGTTAAAGTAAAATTTAGGAATATTTGTCGAACGATGAAAGTTTTAAATCTGTGGGTTGTGATTGTTGCGAGTTTATTTTTAGGTAAGTTAGTTTTATCATGATATCTTTACTAAACCAGTGAAGATTTGTTATATACTGACAAGTCAAACTTAAAAAAATGTAGTTCATAAATTAAAATGTCTTCTAAACTTTATTACAAACAATTTAAATTTTTAACTTTGAATTTCGTTTTAAAATAGAAGGTTTCAACTTTACAATATATTGTCTAATATTAACCAAAAAACATCAATAAACGAATCAAAATTAGTTGTTTTTAGCCTTTAGGTCAAAGTGCACTTGGCCAATTTGTTTTTGAAGGGGTTCAGTATATTGTTGTAACAGGCGCTGGCGATTATGATAACCAGGTCTTAGCATGCGAAGGTAGAGGCGCGACTCCTGCAATTCTTGATAGTGCAGAAATACGACAATATCTTATAGACACGCTAGGTAATAATTCAACTATATTTTAAATTATTTAAAATATACAAGGACTTTAATCATGCTTGTGGTAGGTTTCGGCACCGGCTTCTATTTTGGACTTCGTCAAATCAGTTCCGGTAATGCTAACTCAAATTACCAATGGGATGATGGAAGAATTCTGGCTGATTCCGAAGCTGCATGGGCAACAGATCAACCAGACAATGTTACACATGCTTGCGTCGTTACTGCTAATAACCTGTTACAATGGGAAGATGTGCCATGTACATCAACTTTTCCGGTGTTTTGTAACATAAGTAAGTTGTAAAGGTTTATATTTTTGAAATATTAAAAGGGATTACATGTTTTTTTAAAGGTTTAACTGTTTTATAATCAAAATTATACAAATTACATCATGCAAAAATAAATACCATTTACAAAATGTTTTATTTTTTTAATGACGGTGTAACGTTTGCTTTTTTTTTGTATACAAGATATACTGGTGATGTATAATAGGTTATTATTGATATTAATCTTGCAATAAGCGTAAGTCAACTTTAACAATTAAACGCTAATTTTTTTTTACTTTAGTACCTCCCCCACCCTCAGTGGACGAATGTGCTGAAACAACCACTATTGTCGTTCCTGCTTCTAACTTTTCCCTGTCTTCATTTGAAGGATACAAAGTTGTAATAGCTCCAGAAAAATTGCTCTCCTACCAACTTACATCTGAATATGACTTTTGTTCCCCAACAATGCTTGAAGACAGCTTAGCTGTATTCACTTTCAACTTTACTGACTGTTTTCCTTTGGTGCAGGTACGGGTTTGTTTTTAAACATGTTGTTAAAACTTTACAAAAAAAAAACAATACATACCTTACAGGACGACGGAGATTACTTAAGTTACACTTACACAATTTGGGCAATAGAATGTGAAAATAGTTCATCTGTAGTTCTCCGCTACGAAGACAATTGCTTGAACAAAACTTGTGTTTACCCCAACGAACAAAACAAAACATCTGACTACGTTGTTCCTTCTATCAGGTAATTTTAGTTGTTTCTACTTTAAGCATCAGTAATAATTATTACGTTCTAATACCTTTTTTAACTAATTGTTTTAATTGCGTTTTTATTATAGAAAATTTACTTTCGATGCTGAAATAGGACAAGGCGAATTCAACCTTGAGTTTGGGCTTTATGCATATGCAAACTGTACATTTGAAGAACCTTTCACTGGGTTGCCATCGAGTGTTAAAGTTCCAGATTACGTGTTTGCCAAAATAACTGATGACGTCGAAAGTTCTGACTTTATACTTCAGGTAATTGAAAACTTACATAACGTAAACTATGTTCTAAGTTTAAACATTGTTCATGTTACAGGCTCAATCCTGCTGGGCATCGCCATACGAATACCCTTACACCAATGTCACATATCCAATTATAGTTGATAGGTGAGTATTTTAACATTTACTAACATATAAGTATCAACTTTAATTACATTTAACTTAATTACTTACGTACAGATGCCCTGCAAATAACCCGTTTGATCCAGCTAATGCCATTGAGGTTATCAAGAACTTCAATCAAACCATTTTGTTCAAGTTCAAGTCGTTTGTGTGGACCAACTTCACCGATGAAGATCAAAAGATTTACGTCCACTGCACAGTTACTTTTTGCGACACTTCAAGCGGAGAAGATTGCACAACTGATGTAAAATTAAACAATTTAGTTAAAAATTATAGGATTGCTAAATTTTAAACAAATTAACATGTAGATCTCGATAAAAATTTCATTTTAGTTTGCACATTTATTTAATCAAATATAGGATTGTTCTAAAAGACGACGTCGATCCCTAGACCAAAGTAATAGTCACGTGATCTCAGTTGGACCAATGAGCATCAATGTCAACCTGTGCGAAAATGTAAGTTTAAATATAGCTCTTTGCTTAAGTTGAATAAATTTTAATTATTAAAAACAATTCTAATGACCTACTTATTACTTTTTCAGAACAACGGAGGCTGTGAAGAACTATGTACAATGGTTAACAGTCAAAGAATGTGTTCTTGTTTTGGGGATAAAGTCATCGGGGAAGACCAAAGCTCGTGTGTTGGTAAGAGTTTAAGTATTTCTGTATGGCATAAAACATAAAAGCAAATCAAGCTAATGACCCAAACAACTTCTTAATTTACAAATAACACAATTGTTTGGGTAATATATATTAAATCGGTATTTGTAAAGATATTAAGCAAATTGTGTCGAGTCTAAGTCAGAGTCAGATGTTGGAAGAAACAACTTTGTTTGGATGGTTGATCTTCGGTATTTTGATTGTTGGCATTCTTGTTTTCTACATCAAGAACAAGCAACAAGAATACAAAAAGATTCCATTGTAATAGAAAAAAATGGTCCTAACCTGAAGACTTATATAAACTAAAATTTATATCTTATATTAAATATTTATACAGTTGCTTGTGATGGGTTAAAAAACCTATCTATATTTTAAACCAAACAATTTACACCTGATATCACAAACAAACTTTGATCTTATAAAAATTGTGTTTATACAAAAATTATTAAAATTTTAAGTTGTACAATTTAATGTTATTGTACGAAATGTCTGTTTAAAATTTTTGACACTTTGGATGCATTAATTCGGTTGCTCTAAAAATTTTTATCAATTTTTTTTAATTCAAATTAAAATTATATTCAAAATATGTATTAGAATTATCTTTTGTGACTTATATCATAAACTACAACTTTTTTATCGATAAATATAATTCACATAACAGTATGTTCAATATTTATTAGTTCAGCTGGTCAGTTGTTCACATGTAATAGGACTTAAATCGAAGTCAATATTGTTGAATCTACAATACCAAAAATTGAATAACTGTTTTGTCGTGTTAAAGTATACGTCATATTCTAAATGTATTACTAACAAAAGTATATTAAACTACAATTAGTATTAAACTTTTACAAATAAAATTTTCAACCAAAAACATAATAACAGCACTAAATTAATTTCGGATATTTCCCTTTATAACCTTTTTTATAACGTTTATAAAAAAAAAGCCTTGGAGGTTTATATTTAACATTATATAAAGTTGCCAATACAATATTTAAATTAAAATGATAAGAAAAATAAACATAAAATTATTAACAATAAAACCTTAAAATACGTATGGTAAATAACACTTTTGCAGTAAAGATATTATATAAATACCATTGTTAAAAGTAGTTTAAACTGGTACTAATAGTTTCCTCTCCAGTTTCGGTAAAATGTTGTCATCATCTTACCGGGAACTGCATTCTTTTATTGTAAAAAATGAAATCATTACATACTGTACAAAAAAGGCAAAATGTTTTTTTTACAATAGTTGTATTGGTATTAAAGATAAGTGTTTAGAGTGAGTATACGAATATTTGTCGAACGATGAAGGTTTTAAATCTGTGGGTTGTGATCGTTGCAAGTTTATCTTTAGGTAAGTTAGTTTTGTCATGATATCTTTACTAAACCAGTTTATTAAATTTCTACTAATAAGTTAAATTTGATTTAATTTAGTTAAAAATGTTATTATGTCTTGTAAAATGAATTTTAAACTATTTAAATCACCAGGAAACTTTGATAAAATTGGTTTTAATAATATTGAATGGTTTAATATTAGCCATGATAAACATCAAAAAATGTTTTAAAACTAGTTGTTTTTTAACTTTAAGGTCAAAATGCACTTGGGCAACTTATTTTTGAAGGAATTGAGTACATTATTATAGAAAGCATCGATACTTATGAAAATCAGGTGCAAGAATGCGCAGATCTTGGGGCAACTCCAGCGATTATTGATAGCCTAGAAATACGACAGTTTCTTTTTGATAGCCTAGAAATACGACGGTTAAAATTTATTTGAAACACGAATGAGAAACCGCTATTTTTGTGATAGTTGTACCACCAACCTACTATTTTGGACTTCGTCAAATCACTAATGGCAGCGCAAACTCAAATTACCAATGGAATGATGAAAGAATTCTGACCGATGACGAGGCTATGTGGATTGTTGGCGAACCAGACGATACTTCACATCAATGCGTTGCTACTGGTAATGCGCAGTTTCAATGGAACGACGTACCGTGCACATCAAATCACAGGATTTTTTGTAACATAAGTGAGTTGTGAATTTTTTTTTTTAATATTGCGATAGGGTGATATATTATGTATGTTGGATATCAATTTTTTTTTGTAAAATACTTGGAGTTTAATGTTTTCTAAATACAATTAGTTTTTAAAATTAAGACTATTTTCCGATTAATTTTTTTTTAAATCAGCATCGTGCAAGTTAAGTTAATTTAAAAGTAACCCAACAAAGAAAAGTTTTTATAAACTAATGAAGGCTTTAGATTTTTAATCATAATATAAGCAGTGGTTTATCAGGTAAATTTCATATGTTAAACTTACAGTTGGGGTCATTTTTTTAATTCTGTAATCTGTGAATATTTAAAAAATCAACATATTAATTTTTCATGTTAGTACCTCCCCACCCCCTCCAGCGGAAGAATGTGCTGAAACTACCACTATTGTCGCTCATGCTTCTAACTTTTCCCTGACCTCATTTGAAGGATACAAAGTTGTAATAGCTCCAAAAAAGTTGCTTTTCTACCAACTTACTTCTGATTATGACTTTTGTTCCCCAACAATGCTTGAAGACAGCTTAGCTGTATTCACTTTCAACTTTACTGACTGTTTTCCTTTGGTGCAGGTACGGGTTTGTTTTTAAACACTGTGTTCAAACTTCACAAAAAATAATGTATACCTTACAGGACGACGGGCAATATTTAAGTTACACTTACATAATTTGGGCAGTAGAATGTGAAAATGCTTCATCTGTAGTTCTCAGATACGAAGATAATTGCTTGAACAAAACATGTGTTTACCCCAACGAACAAAACAAAACATCTGATACCGTTTTTCCTTCTATCAGGTAATTTTAGTTGTTTCTACTTTATTTAAGATTCTGAAACAACATAAGCACCAGTAATATTATTACGTTTTAATAAAAATACAAGTTTTTGATTTTTTTGTAGAGTTCTAAGTTAGACATACCCTTTTTAACTAATTGTTTAATTTGCGTTTTGTTTATAGAAAATTTACTTTCGATGCAGAAATAGGACAAGGCAAGTTCAACCTCGAGTTTGGACTTTATGCGTACGCAAATTGCACATTTGAAGAACCTTTCACTGGGTTGCCATCGAGTGTCAAAGTTCCAGATTACGTGTTTGCCAAAATAACTAATGACGTCGAAAGTCCTGACTTTATACTTCAGGTATTTGAATTTAAAACTTACATAACGTAAACTATGTTCTAAATTTAAACATTGTTTATGTTACAGGCACAATCCTGTTGGACATCGCCATACGAATACCCTTACACCAATGTCACATATCCAATCATAGTTGATAGGTGAGTATTTTAACATTTACTAGCTTAGAAGCGTTACCTCAAATGACATTTAACTTAATTACTTACGTACAGATGCCCCGCAAATAACATGTTCGATCCAGCTAATGCCATTGAGGTTATCAAAAACTTCAATCAAACCATTTTGTTCAAGTTCAGGTCGTTTGTGTGGACCAACTTCACCGATAAAGATCAAAAGATTTACGTCCACTGCACAGTTACTTTTTGCGACACTTCAAGCGGCGAAGATTGCACAACTAACGTAAGACTAAGCAAGTTAGTTAAACAAATACTTGTATCATTAAATTGTTAACAAAATATTATGTAAATAAAAAGAAAATCCAAATTTTAGTTTGTCTATTTTTTTAATCAAACAGGTTTGTTCTAAAAAAAGGCGTCGATCTTTAGACCAAAGTGATAGTCACGTGATATCAGTTGGACCAATGCGCATCAATGTCGACATGTGCGAAAATGTAAGTTTAAAACATTGGCACCTAGCTTAGGTAAATGACCCTTAAATTAAAATATACAATACACTGAATGGCCTGCTTATTACTCTTACAGGACAACGGAGGCTGTAAAGAACTATGTACAATGGTTAACAGTCAAAGAATATGTTCTTGTTTTGGGGATAAAGTCATCGGGGAAGACCAACGCTCGTGTGTTGGTGAGATTTAGATATTTTTGTTTACCTTAAATGCTTAAAATCCACAATTGTTAAGTTGCAATTTATTCAATTATATGTTGTAAAGATATTGAACAAATTGTGTCGGCCCTTAGCCATGGTCATATGTATAAAGAAGGAATTTTGTTTGGATGGTTTATCTTTGTTATTTTGATTGTTGGCATTCTTGTTTTCTACATCAAGAACAGGCAACAAGCCTACAAGAAGATTTTTATGTAAAAGAGGAAACTTTCACAAATATCTGCCTCATCATAAAGACATATTAATTATTTATACAGTTGTTTGTGGTGGTTAAAAAACACATATTTATCTTTAAACTTAACAATTTACATTTTAAAACACAAACAAACCTTAAAATTATTATTTTTCACTATAACTTAGTAAAAACTTTGTTTTTCTACATATTTGAAAACAATTTTACAGTGATTTATGGTATTTGCAGTGATTTATGGTATATAAATCTATTAATAAAATTTACTACTAAACACTAAAATTGTTTTAAAACGATTGCATAAAAAATGTTTTTTTCCTTAAAACTATTTCAGTATATTAAATAAATTTCTTCTTAAAAAAAGGTAATACAAAAATTACATTATAAAAAGAAGTTATTTTTTCTCAAGTAAACACTTTTTGTTTACATATTTTTTAAATGTGAAAACAATTTCTGTAATAATTTTAAATAAAAAGTGTAATATTGTAAATCATTTTAATTAATAAAAAAAATCAACCTTAGAATAATACCATTTAAGTCGTACAAAAGAAAAGCATTTAACCGAGAGAATATATCTTTAAAAAGTAAAATAAAAAATGTCTTATTCTACCTTTTATACATAACAACGTAGGTTATATTATTTTATTTAAATATCGGTCCGCAAATTTTTTGTTTACCAGACATTTTTTATAAACCAATTCTACGTAAGAAAAAACTTCACAAATGCAATAAATGTAACTATAAAGATGCATGACAATACTGAACTAAAATGATAAAAAAGAACAATCACAAATTTTAAAATTCTCAACAGAAAAACAAGCGCAAATCATACTGGTATTATAACAGCGCTGTTTGTTTTACAATTGTTAAGGCTCTAAATACCACCAACGTAATGATTTCCTTTTCATACTCGGTAAAACTATTAAGTTATCATTATATCGGAAATTGCGTTCTATTGTTAAACATTAAACACAATATTTACCATACGACAGAGTTCCTTAAAATATAAATAAACACAATCTTTGCATTAAAGTTGGAGCATTATAAGGAATTAGTGCTACGAAAGGTTTTTGATGTGAAGTATACGAATATTTGTCGAGTGATGAAAGTTTTAAATTTTTGGATTGTAATCGTTGCAAGCTTTGCTTTAAGTAAGTTTATTTTATTTGGTTATCTTAACATAACTAGTGAATTTCTCTAATAAGTTGAAGCTAACTAAATTAAGCTCAAAACGTATAATTTTCTACAACGTTAAGAATTCAAATTTGCAGACAGCTTTATTATATTTGTTTTAGATTAAAAAAAAACTTGTGTTTAATAACTTCAAATTAAGCGAAATAAATTACAAATAAAACATTTAAAAAACATGTTATAATGTTAAGGCGAAATAGGACATGGACAACTTTTTCTCAACGGAATTGCTTACGCTATTGTAGAAATGACAGGTGATCTCCCCATCCTGGAAACTGCATGTTCCGTAATGGATATGACTCTTGCAATTATTGACAGCCCAGAAATACGAAATTTTATTTTGCCCCATACTCAAAATCGGTCAACATATTTTATTGGTCTTTTTCAAATTACTTCGGGAAACAACAACTCAGATTATCAATGGATTGATGGAAGAACTCTGGCCGATGACGAAGCTGTGTGGGAAACGGGTCAACCAGACAATAAATTAGAAGGCTGCGTGGTTGCAGAAGGTGCCTTATTAGAATGGCAAAATGTATACTGCTCGTCTCTCCACGGAGCTATTTGTAACAGAAGTGAATTTATAGTTCTATTGTTCTGTATAAGAGTTTTTAAACAGTTTCTTTTTAGTTAAGCGAATTACCATGCTTTATAGTATAAATTACTTTGTTTTAAATCAACATATAATTATAGTTTTGTTCTATGGTTAACACTACTATACACATTACGTCGTTGGGAGGAAACGTTAGGATTTATTTATTTTCCGTGCTTAAGCGCTGGTGTGATTCAGCCAGCTGTGCCGAAATCTAACAACATTGTTAACATTAAACAATATAACACCACGTTAGATACAAATATTTAACTAATAGTGCAAGTTTACTAATCAAACAATATTGCTGCCGATATGAGTTTTATTTAATTATAGACATTGCTTCTTTAAAATGAATTTTCATGATTTTTTTAAAACTGTAAAGATTTTAAAAATAGAATTTTTACTGTAGTTCCTCCTCCAGCGGATGAATGTGCTGAAACTACCACTATTACCACCTTTGCTTCTAACTTTTCCCTTTCCTCATTTGAAGGATACAAAGTTGTAATAGCTCCAGAAAAGTTGCTTTCCTACCAACTTACTTCTGATTATGACTTTTGTTCCCCAACAATGACTGAACCAACCTGGGCATCATTTACTTTCACCTTAACAGACTGCTTTCCTTTGGTGCAGGTACGGGTCTGTAAATCAAAATGCCGTTTATTGTTTAACAAGAAACAATATATTGCATTACCTTACAGGACGACGGAGATTACTTGAGTTACACTTACACAATTTGGGCAATAGAATGTGAAAGTGCTTCATCTGTAATTCTCCGCTACGAAGACAATTGCTTGAACAAAACTTGTGTTTATCCCAACGAACAAAACAAAACATCTGATTACGTTGTTCCTACTATTCGGTAAAATATAAGTTGGTGTTTTGGTGTTATAGAGTTACTAAAAAATACAAAAAGTGTTGTTACAAAATGGAGCCCTTGTTGTTACTTTCACTGCAAACAATAAACATAAATATCTATTATTGCTTGCAGAAAATTTACTTTTGATGCAGAAATGGGTCAAGGCGAATTCAACCTTGAGTTTGGACTTTATGCATACGCTAATTGCACTTTTGAAGAACCTTTTACTGGGTGGCCATCAAGTGTTAAAGTTTCAGATTACGTGTTTGCTAAAATAACTGATGACGTCGAAAGTCCTGACTTTATACTTCAGGTAATTGACTGTATAATTTACCTAAAATAAACTAAGTTCTAAGTTAAAACATTGTTTATATTACAGGCTCAATCCTGCTGGGCATCCCCATACGAATACCCTTACACCAATGTCACATATCCAATCATAGTTGATAAGTGAGTATTTTAACACTTACTAGCTTAGAAGTATTACCTTTAATGACATTTAAATATATTACTTACGTTCAGATGTCCTGCAGATAACCCGTTTGATCCAGCTAATGCCATTGAGGTTATCAAAAACTTCAACCAAACTATTTTGTTCAAGTTCAAGTCGTTTGTGTGGACCAACTTCACCGATGAAGATCAAAAGATTTACGTCCACTGCACAGTTACTTTTTGCGACACTTCTAGCGGCGAAGATTGCACAAATAATGTAAGATTAAACTTTTTTATTTTAAATACTCGTATAACTAAATTGTTAAAAAAACATGTAAACAATAGTGCTAATATTTATTTTAACGGAAACAATAGTGCTCATATTTATTTAACTAAACAGGTTTGTTCTAAAAGACGACGTCGATCCCCAGACCAAAGTGACAGTCACGTGATTTCTGTTGGACCAATGAGCATCAACGTCGACCTGTGCGAAAATGTTAGTTAAAAGCTTTAGCACTTTAATGACAATCGGTAAATTATAAATATACTAAATGACCTGCCTATTTCTCTTACAGGACAACGGAGGCTGTGAAGAGCTATGTAAAATGGTTAACAGCCAAAGAATGTGTTCTTGTTTTGGGGATAAAGTCATCGGAAACGATCAACGCTCTTGTGTTGGTGAGATTTAAATATTTTAAGAATATTTGTTTAATTATGTTAAACAAATTTAACCAAACTCTTAAAAATTAATTTATTGTAAAGATATGGAGCAAATTGTGTCGAGCCTAAGCCAAAAGCATTTGCTGGAAGAAACAACTTTGTTTGGATGGTTGATCTTCGGTATTTTGATTGTTGGCATTCTTGTTTTCTACATCAAGAACAAGCTACAAGCTCACAAGAAGATTCTAATGTAAAAGAAAAAACTACTACAAAATATTCTTAAAAATAAACTAATAAAATCTTAAAACTATATCCTATATTAATTATTTATACAGTTGTTTGTGGTGGTTAAAAAACATATATTTATCTAAAAATTTAACAATTTGCACTTTATATCACAAACCAATCCTAAAATTTATTATTTTGTTACTATAACTTAGTAAAAATTTTGTGTTTTACATAATTTATAAAAATTTTACAGTGATTTATGGTATTTGCATAATATGATTCTGTTTATAAAATTTTCTGCTTTAAAAATGTTTTTACTTGAGAAATGTTTTAGTGCTTAAAATCGAATTCTGTTTAAAAAAATGTAAAACAAGTTTGCAACATGAAAAGTGATTATTTTTTCTCTAAAAAAACACTTTTTGTTTTTTTGCTTTTATGTGGAAACATTTTGTGCAATATTTTAAAATAAAAAAGTGCATGGTTGTTAATTGTTTTAACTATTCAAAGTAAATCAACCTTAGAAGTAATATCATTAAAGTTAAACAAAAGAAATGCATTTAGCCAAAAAAATAAATCAGTTAACAGCAAAAACAAAACAGCCGTAAGTTACATTAATTATTTTAAATAAAAGTTCGCAAATTGTTTGGTTTACCTAACACTTGCACACTGTTTTAATAAACTAATACAACGTGAAAAACATTTACAAACCTGTTGCGATTTAGTATTAACTTAACAACTGCTCCTATCGTACCTATAAGAAGCATAATAATATTAAACTGAAATGACAAAAAAAAACATTTTTAGAATTCAAAATCCTTAACTTAATATAAGCGCAATTACATTAATACAATAACAGCGCTATTAGTTTTAAAGATTTAAGCCTTTAACTAAAATGCCAATCTAATGATTTCCTTTTCATGCCCCATAGAACTATTAGGGTTTTATCATATCGGAAATTTCGTTCTATTGTTAAACATTAAAGCACTGCTTTCACGATATGACAGGGGCATACTTGAATATAGATAAACACAATCTTTTCATTATAGTTAAAGCACCAGTAGAGATTAGTGCTACGGAGGTTTTTTAAAATAATATATACGAATATTTTTCGAACAATGAAGGTTTTAAATCTGTGGAAAGGTTTTAAATCTGTCGATTTTTACTTTAAGTAAGTTTATTTTATTATGTTACCTTAACTAAACTAGTTTATTTAATTTATGCTTATAAGTTAAACTTAATTAAATAAAGCTCATTACGTATCATTTCCTGCAATGTTGAGAATTTAAATTGGCAAAGAACTTTAACGATTTTGTTTTAAATTTAAAGATGAAAACCTTGTATTAAATTATTTAAAAATAAAAAATTTAAAAACCATTTGTTGAAATGTTAAGGCAAAATTGCGCATGGACAACTTGTGCTCAATGGGATTACATACGCTGTTATAGAATCAACTGGTAACTACCTTACGCAGCAAGCTGCATGTAAAGAAATGGATATGATTGTTGCGATTATTGATTCAACTGAAATTCGAGATTTTCTTTTGAATGAGACCAAAAGTAATTATTCAACTAATTAGTTATTTATGTAACAATTAACATAGATTGAATAAGGCTTTGTTTACAACAGCTTCGTCCTCGTACTATATTGGCCTTGGTCAAATCTCTTTCGGGAACGCCAACTCAAATTACAGATGGGACGACGGTAGAATTCTGGCCGATGACGAAGCTATGTGGGAGTCGGGTCAACCAGACAATGTTTTTGATTTGTGCGTGGCTGCATCTGGTAGTACATTAGAATGGCAAGATTTAGTTTGTTTGTTTCAGACCGGAGTCATTTGTAGCAGACGTAAGTTTAAAGACTTATTATTATATATAAAAAAAATTTAAGCTGGTTTATTTATACTGAGCAAGTTCCCATGGTTAATAAGCGAAAGATCTTTGTTTTAAAACAGCATATAATTACAACTTTTCTTTACTGTTAGTACTGGTAAACACATTACATTGTTGGGAGGAAACGTTAGGATTTAGTTCTTTTCCGTGCCTAAGAGCGGGTATGATTCAACCAGCTGTGCCGGAATCTAATACCATTATTAATAATAAACAATATAACACCATATTATAAGACAAATATTATATAAACTAATTATGTAATTTTTCTAATCACACAATGTTGTTACCAATTTAAGGTTTATTTTCTTGTTAGCATCGTTTTTAAAAAAAATAAAGTAAACGCTTTTTTAAAACTTTAAAATATTTGAAAAATAATAATTTTACTGTAGTTCCTCCCCCACCCCCTCCAGCGGAAGAATGTGCTGAAACAACCACTATTACCACCTTTGCTTCTAACTTTTCCCTCTCCTCATTTGAAGGATACAAAGTTGTAATAGCGCCAGAAAAATTGCTTTCCTACCAACTTACCTCTGATTACGACTTTTGTTCCCCAATTTACTTTTAGTTCATTTACTTTTAGTTTAACTGACTGTTTTCCTTTAGTGCAGGTACGGGTTTGTAATTAAATATTTTGGTAAAAACTTCATAAAAAAACAATGTATACCTTACAGGACGACGGAGATTACTTGAGTTACACTTACACAGTTTGGGCAATAGAATGCGAAAATGCTTCATCTGTTGTTCTCCGCTACGAAGACAATTGCTTGAACAAAACTTGTGTTTACCCCAACGAACAAAACAAAACATCTGATAACGTTGTTCCTACTATTCGGTAAAATTTAATTTGGTGTTTTGGTGTTATAGAGTTACTAAAAAATACAAAAAGTGTTGTTCCAAAATGGAGCCCTTGTTGTTACTTAACATAAATATATATTATTGCTTGCAGAAAATTTACTTTTGATGCAGAAATGGGTCAAGGCAAATTCAACCTTTAGTTTGGACTTTATGCATACGCTAATTGCACGTTTGAAGAAGCTTTTACTGGGTGGCCATCGAGTGTCAAAGTTTAAGATTACGTGTTCGCCAAAATAACTGATGACGTTGAAAGTCCAGACTTTATACTTCAGGTAAGTAACTTTATAAATAACATAAAGTAACCTGTGTAACAAATCCTTACAATGTTTTTTTTTACTTTCTTACAAAAAAAAAATTTTAGGCTCAATCCTGCTGGGCATCGGCATACAAATACCCTTACACCAATGTCACATATCCAATCATAGTTGATAGGTGAGTATTTTAACATTTACTAACATGTAAATATTATCTTTAATTACATTTAAATATATTATTTACGTACAGATGCCCTGCAGATAATCCGTTCGATCCAGCTAATGCCATTGAGGTTATCAAGAACTTCAATCAAACCATTTTGTTCAAGTTTAAGTCGTTTGTGTGGACCAACTTCACCGATGAAGATCAAAAGATTTACGTCCACTGCACAGTTACTTTTTGCGACACTTCAAGCGGCGAAGATTGCACAACTAATGTAAGATTAAAAAAAATTATTCAAAAAATACTCGTATTGGTAAATTGGTAACAAATAAACATGTAAATAGAAACGAAAATGCTCACATTAGTTTAATTAATTTTTTTAACAGGTTCGTTCTAAAAGACGACGTCGATCCCTAGACTAAAGATATAGTCACGTGATTTCAGTTGGACCAATGAGCATCAATGTCAATCTGTGCGAAAATGTAAGTTTTAAACTTAAGCTTTTTCCCTAAAGTTGAACAAACTTTAAATCAAGAGATACAATAATAAATTACTTACCCATTACTTTTACAGGACAACGGAGGCTGTGAAGAACTATGTACAATGGTTAACAGTCAAAGAATGTGTTCTTGTTTTGGGAATAAAGTCATCGGAAAAGATCAACGCTCTTGTGTTGGTAAGAGTTTAAATAATTAAGTCAGAACACTTGATGCAACAACCCAACATCCTTAATAACCACAATTATTTGGTCGTAATTAAATAAATTGTTTGTTGTAAAGATATTGAGCAAATTGTGTCGAGCCTAAGTCAGAGGCAGATTTATCAAGAGGCAACTTTGTTTGGATGGTTGGTCTTCGTTATTCTGATTGTTGGCATTTTTGTTTTCTACATAGAGAGCAAGAAATAAACTTACAAAAATATTCTTATGTAAAATTGAATACTTTTACAAAATATTTCTTAAAAAAGACTAATGTCAACTTAAAACCATATCTAAACATTTTACACTTTATATCACAAACAAACCTTAAATTTTTTTTTCCAGAACTTAGTAAAAGTTTATTGCTATTACTTTATTTTAAATAATTTTACAGTGTTTTAATGTAATGGCATAAAATATAACTTTGTTCATAAAATTTGCTTTAAAAAGTTTTTCTCCAAAAAATATTTTAATATCTAAAAGTAAAATTTCGTCAAAAAACATTAAAAAAAATGTTTTATGTCACCAAAATAAGAAACGATACTTTTAGGTTAACACTTTTGCTTCCTATTTTTTAAGAAACAACTTGTTTAATATTCACGAATAAAAAGTGTTTTATTGTTAATTGTTTTAATTATCAAAAAAAATTAAACTTGCGATTAATATTTTTTAAACTTAACAAAAAAGAACATTTAGCCTATAGGAAATGTTATTAACCAGTAAAATTAAAAAAAAATTGTTAATATTAGAGTGCGCAATTTTAATTTAAAAACCGTCTATTTAATTACTGTTTTTGAAACACCACAACGCTAGATATGTTTAAAAGTTTGTAAATTAACTAACATTTTTAAAATTTATTTATTGTTATATTTAAAAGATATGGTTATACAGAACCAAAATTTTGAGAAAAACATTTTAGATATTTTAAAAGATTATAAGCGAAAATTGCAATATTATAATATCAGCTCTTCTTGTACTAAAGATACACACCAAAGATAAAGGCTTAAAGAAATGTCAACGTAATAGTTTCCTTTTGAGCTTGGTAGAAGAACTATTGTCAATATATCGGAAATTGCATTCTATTGTAAAACATTAAATCACAACTTCCACAAAACCAGACAATGGTTTATTAAAGTATTGATAAATACAATCTTTCCATAACAGTTGTAACTCTATTAGGGATTAGTACTACGAAGATTTATCAGAGTAAAAAATACAAATATTTGTTTGACAATGAAAATTTTGAATTTGTGGGTTATGATCGCTGCAAGTTTATCTTTAGGTAAGTTAATATTGTTAATTGATCTTAACTCAACTAATTTATTAAATTTCTACCAATAAGTTAAATTTAACTGAATTAAGCTCAAAATGTAATATTTTCTGCAGAGTTGAAAATCAAAATTTGCAAACAACTTCTATACACTTTTTCTTAAATTTGCCAAATAAATATCCAATAAAAAATTTAAAAAAATATGTCATGTAATGTTAAGGCGAAATCGGACATGGACAACTTGTCCTCGATGGCCTTGAATACACTATCTTAGAATCAACTGGTACCTACCAAAAACAGCATGCTGCATGTAGAGCGCTCGGTATGACTTTTGCGATTATTAATTCAACAGAAATTCGAGATCTTCTTTTGAAAGAAACCATGAGTAAATAATTATTTAACTACTTTGTTAATTATGTAGAAAATTAACATAGACTAAAAAAATTATGTCAATGACAGGTTTATCCATGTATTATATTGGCCTTACTCAATTCTTACCTGGGAACGCCAACTCAGATTACACATGGAACGACGGTAGAATTTTGACCGATGACGAAGCTATGTGGGAGATGGGTCAACCAGACAATATGTTTCATCATTGCGTGGCTGCATCTGGTAACGCATTAGAATGGCAAGACGTATATTGTAGGGACATGCTCGGAGTTATTTGTAGCAGATGTAAGTTTACAATCTTATTGTTTTATACAAAAAAATTTAAACTGTTTTATTTTAGTTAAGTAAAGTCTTTTATTTATGAGGTGGAATACGTTTGTTTTAAAACAGCAAATAATTACAGTTTTATTATACTGTTAAACACATTACATCGTTAAAAGGAAACGCTAAGATTTAATTCTTTTCCGTGCTTAGGCGCCGGTATGATTCAGCCAGCTGTGCCGGAATGTAATTGTTAACATTAAATGCCATTGTTAACATTAAATGCCATTGTTAACATTAAACAATACCATTGTTAACATTAAACAATATAAACACCACATCAGAATACAAATATTACTTAAACTAAACGTGTTAATTTCCTAATCAAACCATGTTGTTACCAATTTAAAGTTTATTTTATTGTAAGCTTTAAAAATTAAAAAAAATATAATAAACTACTTTTTAAAATTGTGAAAATATTGATTTTACTGTAGTTCTCCCGCCACCCTCTTCAGAGGAAGAATGTGCTGAAACAACCACAATTGTCGCCTTTGCTTCTAACTTTTCCCTGTCTTCATTTGAAGGATACAAAGTTGTAATAGCTCCAGAAAAGTTGCTTTTCTACCAACTTACCTCTGATTACAACTTTTGCTCCCCAACATTGCTTGAAGACAGCTTAGCATTATTTACTTTTAACATAGCTGACTGTTTTCCTTCGGTGCAGGTATGGGTTTGTAATTTAACTTTTTAGTAAGAATTTTCAAAAAAACAATATATAAATTACAGGACGACGGAGATTACTTGAGTTACACTTACACAATTTGGGCAATAGAATGTATAAATGCTTCATCTGTAGTTCTTCGCTCGGAAGACAATTGCTTGAACAAAACTTGTGTTTACCCCAACAAACAAAACGAAACATCCGATTACGTTGTTCCTACTATCAGGTAAAATATAAATTGATGTTTCAATGCTACAAAGTAACTTTAAAATGCAAAAGGTGCAGTTACAAAATAAAGCCTTTGCAACTGTAATTTTGTAAAGTTGTAACTTTTACTGCTAAAAAGAAACATAAATATCTATTATTGCTTGCAGAAAATTTACTTTCGATGCTGAAATAGGACAAGGCAAATTTAAACTTGAGTTTGGGCTTTATGAATACGCAAATTGCACTTTTGAAGAACCTTTTTCTGGATGGCCATCAAGTGTCAAAGTTTCAGATTACGTGTTCGCCAAAATAACTGATGACGTCGAAAGTCCTGACTTTATACTTCAGGTAATTAACTTTATAATTTACTTAAAATAAACTAAGTTCAAGGTTCAAAAATTGTTCATGTTACAGGCTCAATCCTGTTGGGCATCGCCATACGAATACCCTTACACCAATGTCACATATCCAATCATAGTTGATAGGTGAGTATTTTAACATTTACTAACATATAAGTATCAACTTTAATTACATTTAACTTAATTACTTACGTACAGATGCCCTGCAAATAACCCGTTTGATCCAGCTAATGCCATTGAGATTATCAAAAACTTTAATCAAACCATTTTATTCAAGTTCAAGTCGTTTGTGTGGACCAACTTCACCGATGAAGATCAAAAGATTTACGTCCACTGCACAGTTACTTTTTGCGACACTTCAAGCGGCGAAAATTGCACAACTAATGTAAGAATAAACAAATTTTTTTAAAAATACTCGTATAGCTAAATTGTTAAAAAAACATGTAAACAGAAACAATAGTGCTCATATTTATTTAACTAAACAGGTTTGTTCTAAAAGACGACGTCGATCCCTAGACCAAAGTGACAGTCACGTGATTTCTGTTGGACCAATGAGCATCAACGTCGACCTGTGCGAGAATGTTAGTTAAAAGCCTTAGCACTTTAATGACAATCGGTAAATAACAAATATACTAAATGACCTGCCTATTTCTCCTACAGAACAACGGAGGCTGTGAAGAGCTATGTACAATGGTTAACAGCCAAAGAATGTGTTCTTGTTTTGGGAATAAAGTCATCGGAAACGATCAACGCTCTTGTGTTGGTGAGATTTAAATATTTTAAGAATATTTGTTTAATTATGTTAAACAACTTTAACCAAACTCTTAAAAATTAATTTATTGTAAAGATATGGAGCAAATTGTGTCGAGCCTAAGCGAGAAGCATTTGTTGGAAGAAACAACTTTGTTTGGATGGTTGATCTTCGGTATTTTGACTGTTGGCATTCTTGTTTTCTACATCAAGAACAAGCTACAAGCTTACAAGAAGATTCTAATGTAAAATAAGAAACTACTACAAAATCATACTTAAAATAAACTAATATAATCTTAAAACTATATCCTATAATAATTATTTATACAGTTGTTTGTGGTGGTTTAAAAAACATATATTTATCTAAAAATTTAACAATTTGCCCTTTATATAACAAACCAATCCTAAAATTTAATATTTTTTTAATATAACTTAGTAAAAACGTTGTGTTCTACATAATAATAAAAATTTTACACTGATTTATGGTATTTGCATAATATGATTTGGTTTATAAAATTTTCTTTTCAGGACGGTTTACATAGGACGCGAAGCGCGCAACGCAAAATTCGGGAATTCGCTTTGCGCGTAGGCGAGCGTTTACACTAAACGCACACGGGTGGGCGCCTACATACGTTTCTTATATCAAATATTTTTTTAAATTTTTGTTTAAAAATAACTTTTACACATTAATTTCAGTAAATTTAAAAAAATTATAATATTTTATTTTTTTGGGGTGCACTTACAGTTGAAATATATGTCAATATAGGTATTCTAGTACAAAATATACCCGTAAGTAATCCAATTTAATGTATTTTTTAATAATATAAGTTTGTAAACGTCTATAACTTTTTATTTTAAAATTAAGTTGCCTTTTTGTGACCTTTTTGCGTACACGCGAGATTCGCGTCTGTCGCTTCTAGAGGCTAAAATAAGAGCTTTTCGGCGAATCCCCGACATAATAAAACAAACGTAAAATTTTGCGTTGCGCACGGCGCACGCGCTTGATGTAAACAGGCCTTTAAGCACTTAACTTGGTTTGAGGCGGTTGCTTTAAAAATGTTTTAGTGCTTAAAACCAAATTTTGTTTAAAAAAATTAAAACAAGTTTGCAATATGAAAATTAAAAATTTTTTCTCAAGAAAGCATTATTTGTTTTTTTTGCTTTTTTTAAATCTGGAAACATTTTGTGCAATATTTTAAAATAAAAAAGTGTATGATTGTTAATTGTTTTAACTATTCAAAGTAAATCAACCTTAGAAGTAATTTATTAACGTTAAACAAAACAAATGCATTTAGCCAAAAAAATGTAACATTTAACAGCTAAAAGAAAACAGTCGTAAGTTACATAAATAATTTTCAATAAAAGTCCGCAATTTTTATTTGTTTACCAGACCTTTGTACATTGTTTTAATAAACTAATAGAACGTGAAAAATATTCGCAAGACTATTGCGATTTAGTATTTATTTTACAAACGCATCCATTGTAACTATAATAAAGCACAATAATATTGAACTAAATTAATAAAAAAAACATTTTCAAAATTTTAAATACTTCACAAAATAAAAGGGCAAATCCCATTATTATATACTAACGCCTTTAGTTTCAAAGATTTTAAGGCTTTAACTAAAATGCCAATCTAATGGGTTTTTTTATGCTCGGAAAAACGATTAAGATATCATCATATCGGAAATTGCGTTCTATTGTTAAACATTAAAGTACTGTGACCACGATATGACAGGGGTTTATTTAAACATAGATATATACAATATTTTTACTATAGTTAAAGCACCAGTAGAGATTAGTGCTACGGAGGTTTTTTAAAATAATATATACGAATATTTGTCGAACGATGAAGGTTTTAAATTTGTGGGTTGTGATTGTTGCGTTTTTTACTTTAAGTAAGTTTATTTTATTATGTTACCTTAACTAAACTAGTTTATTTAATTTCTGTTTATAAGTTAAACTTAATTAAATAAAGCTCATAGCGTATAATTTCCTGCAATGTTGAGAATTCAAATTGACAAAAAACTTGAATAAAAAATTTATATCTGAAAACCTTGATTATTTAAAAAAAATCAAATTATTTAAAAATGACCGAAATAAATAATAAATAAAAAATTTAAAAACTATGTGTTGAAATGTTAAGAGGAAATTGCACATGGACAGCTAGTGCTCAATGGGATTGAATACGCTATTATGGATTCAACTGGTGGCTACCTAAGTCAGCAAGATACATGTAATGCTTTCGATATGACTGTTGCGATTATTGATTCAACTGAAATCCGAGATTTTCTTTTGAGACAGACCACAGGTAATTATTCAACTTTTTTTTTATTTATAAAACAATTAACATAGATTAAATATGGCTTTGTCTACAACAGGTTCGTCCACGTATTATATTGGCCTTAGTCAAATCTCCGACGGGAACGCCAACTCAAATTACAGATGGAACGACGGTAGAATTCTGGCCGATGACGAAGCTATGTGGGAGGTGGGTCAACCAGACAATGTTTTAGATAGGTGCGTGGCTGCACCTGGTAACACATTAGAATGGCGAGATTTAGATTGTTCGGAAATGCACGGAGTTATTTGTAACAAACGTAAGTTTAAAGTCTTATTTTTTCATATAAGGAATTTTAAGCTGGTTTATTTATACTGAGCAAGTTCGCATGCCTAATAAGCGAAAGACCTTTGTTTTAAAACAGCATATAATTACAGTTTTTCTTTACTGTTAGTACTGGTAAACACATTACATTGTTAGGAGGAAACGTTAGGATTTAATTATTTCCCGTGCCTAAGAGCGGGTATGATTCAACCAGCTGTGCCGGAATCTAATACCATTATTAATAATAAACAATATAACACCATATTATAAGACAAATATTACATAAACTAATTATGTAATTTTTCTAATCAAACCATGTTGTTACCAATTTAAAGTTTATTTTATTGTAAGCATCGTTTTTAAAAAAAAATAAAGTAAACGCTTTTTTAAAACTTTAAAATATTTGGAAAATAATTATTTACTGTAGGTCCTTTGCCACCCCCTCCAGCGGATGAATGTGCTGAAACAACCACTATTGTCGTTCCTGCTTCTAACTTTTCCCTTTCCTCATTTGAAGGATACAAAGTTGTTATAGCTCCAGAAAAGTTGCTTTCCTACCAACTTACCTCTGATTATGACTTTTGTTCCCCAACATTGCTTGAAGACAGCTTAGCTGTATTCACTTTCAACTTTACTGACTGTTTTCCTTTGGTGCAGGTACGGGTTTGTTTTTAAACATGTTGTTAAAACTTTACAAAAAAAAACAATACATACCTTACAGGACGACGGAGATTACTTAAGTTACACTTACACAATTTGGGCAATAAAATGTGAAAATAGTTCATCTGTAGTTCTCCGATATGAAGATAATTGCTTGAACAAAACTTGTGTTTACTCCAACGAACAAAACAAAACATCTGATTACGTTGTTCCTACTATTCGGTAAAATATGAGTTGGTGTTTTGGTGTTATAGAGTTACCTAAAAAATACAAAAAGTTTTGTTACAAAATAGAGCCCTTGTTGTAACTTAGTGCTAACAAGCAACATTAATATTAATTATTGCTTGCAGAAAATTTACTTTCGATGCTGAAATAGGACAAGGCGAATTCAACCTTGAGTTTGGGCTTTATGCATATGCTAATTGCACTTTTGAAGAACCTTTCACTGGGTTGCCATCAAGTGTTAAAGTTTCAGATTACGTGTTTGCCAAGATAACTGATGACGTCGAAAGTCCTGACTTTATACTTCAGGTATTTGACTTTATAACTTAAAAACGTAAACTGATTAACAAATTCTTTACATTGTTTATGTTACAGGCTCAATCCTGCTGGGCATCCCCATACGAATACCCTTACACCAATGTCACATATCCAATCATAGTTGATAGGTGAGTATTTTAACATATACTAGGTTAGAAGTATTACCTTTAATGACATATAAATATATTATCTACGTACAGATGCCCTGCAGATAACATGTTTGATCCAGCTAATGCCATTGAGGTTATCAAGAACTTCAATCAAACCATTTTGTTCAAGTTCAAGTCGTTTGTGTGGACCAACTTCACCGATGAAGATCAAAAGATTTACGTCCACTGCACAATTCATTTTTGCGACACTTCAAGCGGCGAAGATTGCACAACTAATGTAAGATCAAAAAAATTTATTCAAAAAATACTCGTATTGGTAAATTGGTAACAAATAAACATGTAAACACAAACCAAAATACTTATAGTAATTTGAATAATTATTTCAAACAGGTTTGTTCTAATAGACGACGTCGATCCCTAGACCAAAGAGATAGTCACGTGATTTCAGTTGGACCAATGAGCATTAATGTCAACCTGTGCGAAAATGTAAGTTTTAAACTTAAGCTTTTTCCCTAAAGTTGAACAAACTTTAAATCAAGATATACAATAATAAATTATTTACCCATTACTTTTACAGGACAACGGAGGCTGTGAAGAACTATGTACAATGGTTAACAGTCAAAGAATGTGTTCTTGTTTTGGGGATAAAATCATCGGGGAGGACCAACGCTCGTGTGTTGGTAAGAGTTTAAATATTTTGTTTACAAGTAGTGCTTTAATGCAAATCAAGACACTAAACTAAAAAAATTCAAACGCTTAATAACCATCATTGTTTGATCACAATTTAATTTATTTTTTGTTGTTAAGATATTGAGCAAATTTTGTCGAGCCTAAGTCAGAGGCAGATTTATCAAGAGGCAACTTTGTTTGGATGGTTGGTCTTCGTTTTTCTGATTGTTGGCATTCTTGTTTTCTACATCAAGAACAAGGAACGATATTAAAAAAAGATTTTAATATAAAGGAAGAAACCACTATAGTATATTAATTAAAAAAAACTAATTTAAACTAAAAATTATACCCATATCCTATATTAATTATTTATACAGTTTTTGTGGTGGTTAAAAAACATACATTGATCTAAAAACTTAACAATTTACACTTTATTCTTTATTACAACAAATCTTAAAATTATTTTTTATCAAAAATTTTCATTAGGTTTTGTGTTCTTTCATAAATTAAGAAAATTTTTACAACTTATTATGTTTGCACAAAATGTCTGTTTTGATTTTTCTGAATTCGTATTACAATGCACTTTTGCAACTTATAAGATAAAAACTTGTTTTTTTAAACAAACGTTATTTTTCACTTTCTTTCTAATAGTTTTAAAAAAAAATGTGCAACATCTATCAGCCTCACTTAGTTGATCACATTCATTAGAATCCAAGTTGTATTCTTCTATTTACATTTCCAAAATATAATAAAGTGTTTGTTGTAATAAAATAAATGTATGTTTGTTAATTATGGTAACTATAAAGAAAAAAATCAAACTTGCAATCCTAAAATCAGTTAGTTTAACATTTATTAACATTGTATTGTTGTGGGCAGGATAACATAAATTAAATTAGCTCCGTTTACCCTATACCAATCAAAATAAATCAGTAGCTATAGTTTAAATACCATTTAAACCAAACAGCTTTTTTCGGTGTTGATTTTAAATCTATGTTTTTTTCAATTCACGTTTTGTTATTGATTTAAAATCTTATTAATCATTTTTTGCATTATCTAATACTTTATGTTAGGTTATTACTTAAAATAATTATATTAGGTGAACAAATTTGGTTATTATTTCTTACATTACTACATATTAAACTGTTATAGGCCTATCCTTATATATATACCATATGTTGTTAGTTAATTTAGTATAGTATGTATAGTATACAACGAAGCAAGGTAAAAGTATAATCAATAGTTGTATTTTATAAGCAATTAGGTGAGATTTTTTTAAATGATTTAGATTTCTTTTTGTGGATTTTAATAATATAAATTGCAAATTTGATTCTTTTTGATAGTAGACGCAATTAACAATATAACGTTTATTTTAACACGACAAAACAATTAATTTATATTTTTGATACCGTGAATGTAAAAATATCTGGTTGCAATTAGGGTTCTAACAACTGTGATCAACTAATTAGTAATTAATAAATATTGCACAAATTCGTTTTATACTTTTCAAAAAGTAAAGATAAAAACGTGAATATGATAAAAAAGTTGTTGTTTATCATATAAGTTGCAAAGAGGATTTTCAACACCAAATTTTATTTTAGATTTCAAAAACTTTTTTAAACACAAATCAAAATTTAAGAGCAACTGGTTTTATGTAAGTAAAAAGTAAAAAACATGTCGACAGCCATCGATTTTTTACTTAAATTAATATCAAGTTTGGTATAAAAAACAAAAAACTTTATCAATTTTTAACAGGACAATTATGATCTCCTGGTTTATTAGTGTTTTAAATGTAAATTGTTAAGTTTTAAGGTATAAATATGTTTTTTTAAACCACCACACAGACTATATAAATATATGATATAAGATATAAGTTTAAGTTTATATTAGTCCTTATTTTAAGGAATATATTATAGTAAATACTCCTTTTACATTGAAACTTTTTTGTAAGCTTGTTGCTTGTTCTTGATGTAGTAAACAAGAATGCCAACAATCAAAATACCAAAGATCAACCATCCAAACAAAGTTGTTTCTTCCAACATCTGACTCTGACTTAGACTCGACACAATTTGCTCCATATCTTTATAATTTACAATATTATATATATTACCCAAACAATTGTGTTATTTGTGAAATTAAAAGTTTTTGGGTTATTAGCTTGATTTTTTTTATGCTTTATGTCATACAGAAATATTTAAACTCTTACCAACACACGAGCTGTGGTCTTCCCCGATGACTTTATTCCCAAAACAAGAACACATTCTTTGGCTGTTAACCATTGTACATAGTTCTTCACAGCCTCCGTTGTCCTGTAAAAAGCATAGGTTAATTATTTTTTATTGTATATCATGATTTAAAATATTTTTAATCCAAATAAATGGGTCTAGCTTTAACTTACATTTTCGCACAGATCGACATTAAGGCTCATTGGTCCAACTGAGATCACGTGACTATCTCTTTGGTCTATGGATCGACGTCGTTTTTTAAAACAAACCTGTTCGATAAACTTTTTATTTTCGGTTTACATTTTAAATTATTAACAATTGAACTGGTTTGATCTTACGTTAGTTGTGCAATCTTCGCCGCTTGAAGTGTCGCAAAAAGTAACTGTGCAGTGGACGTAAATCTTTTGATCTTCATCGGTGAAGTTGGTCCACACAAACGACTTGAACTTGAACAAAATGGTTTGGTTGAAGTTCTTGATAATCTCAATGGCATTAGCGGGATCGAATGGGTTATCTGCAGGGCATCTGTACACAATGTCATTAAACGTCAAAAAGGGTAATATTTTTATGTTGGTGAATGTTAAAATACTTACCTATTAACTATGATTGGATATGTGACATTGGTAAATGGTTGTGCATACGGCGATGCCCAGCAGGACTGCGCCTGTAACAAATACAATGTTTAATTTAACACATAGTTTACATTATGTAAGTTACAATGTTAATTACCTGAAGTATAAAGTCAGAACTTTCAACGTCATCTGTTATTTTGGCAAACACGTAATCTGGAACTTTAACACTCGATGGCAACCCAGTGAAAGGTTCTTCAAAAGTGCAATTAGCGTATGCATAAAGTCCAAACTCAAGGTTAAATTCGCCTTGTCCCATTTCTGCATCGAAAGTGAATTTTCTACAAACCAAACGCCAATTTAACAATTAGTTGGAAAAGCTAAAACTTAAATTCAACATCGTATCATGAAGTGTGATAACAATGTAACAAAAATATGATTCGTGAAATTGAGAAGCTAGGTTAAAATACAAACAACTAAAGTTTAACATTACCTAATAGTAGGAACAACGTAGTCAGATGTTTTGTTTTGTTCGTTGGGGTAAACACAAGTTTTGTTCAAGCAATTATCTCCATAGCGGAGAACTACAGATGAAGCATTTTCGAATTCTATTGCCCAAACTGTGTAAGTGTAACTCAAGTAATCTCCGTCGTCCTGTAAGATAAACATTTTTTTTTAAAAGTCTTACTAAAAAGTTTAAATATAAACATGTACCTGCACCAAGGGAAAACAGTCAGTTAAGTTAAAAGTAAATGATGCCCAGGTTGGTTCAGTCATTGTTGGGGAACAAAAGTCATATTCAGAAGTAAGTTGGTAGGAAAGCAACTTTTCTGGAGCTATTACAACTTTGTATCCTTCAAATGAGGAAAGGGAAAAGTTAGAGGCGTAGGCGACAACAGTGGTTGTTTCAGCACATTCGTCCACAGGGAGACCTAAAAATAAAAAGTTTAATATTTTTAGTTACAGAATGAAAGTCGCAATGTATTATTCTAATTAGGTTAGTACAGTTTTATATTTATTTAATTAGTTATACAGTTGATAATATGTTACAAAACATATCAATATTACATTCTTATGTAACTCTGTATTGTTCATTGTTTACAATAATTCCAGATGCCGGAGCAGCTAATGAATCACACCCGCTTTTAAGCATCCTACTCATCCTGTTGGTATAAACCAATCAGAACAGCACAGAATTTTAATACTTCCTTCTAACACTGTATTTAATTTAAGGCTAATCGTCGCTAAATATTTAAATACCAACATAATACCGTTAATATTTCATACTTTTTATGTTAACAGTTACTTGTATATGTTCTACATTGAGTTGACAATTTTAAAAGATTACAAAAAAGGTGTCTTAATTTGGTGAGTGCGTCGTTGAAAATGTAAATCTATGGAAGATATACAAAATATTTCATTGGTCAATTAAACCGGCGTTGCTTTAAAACATGTTTAATTAATATTTAAATTCACATATCAACGCGATTTTATCTTTAATGCATACACATGCTAACATATATGTCCCCTTCCGCTACCAACAACTAACCCGATATAATCCACAAAACTTACCTATTTGACAAATAACGCCAATATGTACGGAACAATTTGCAACCTCCCATAGTAATTGGCCATTGGCCGACGTAGAAACGCAAGAAAAAGTCATATTATTTGGTTCGCCATTGTCCCACATGGCCTCGCCATCAGTTAAAGTTCGCCCGTCATTCCATTGAAAATCAGAGTTATTGTTCCCAGAAGTAACTCGTTGAAGTCCAATAAAGTAATTATCAAATGACCCAACTTCTACAATAAAAATATAAATTCAAATTTGTTAATTTTTAAGTAAAAGTCACCTCAAAAAATAGAACTTAAAATTTGCCGCTTTAATGTACATTATGTAACAGTTTTTTTTTTGAAAGCGAAATAATGAAAAAAAGTTTGTTCACTTACTTCCTAAAATGTCTCTATGAAAATTTCGTATTTCAAGACTATCAACAATAGCTGGTGTTCCACCAATCGCTGCACATGCTATGACCTGGTTATCGTACGTGTCGGGTTCAGTCAGAAAGGCATAATCGATTCCGTTCAAGACATGGTTAGACATGTAACCATGCGCGAATTCGCCTTAACATAAAAAATGCTGTTTGGTATTTTCAGATAATTTAATATACAATTTTGGTGGAATAATTATATGAAATTAGTATTAAAATGTAATAAATATTGGGGTAATTTAGATTTTTTTATGTAAATTTATCTTCGATGTGGGAAAGTCGACTTTAAAGCCGAAACATAGAATAACATCAATCAGCTACCCTGACCCAGTTAAGTAGCCTTTCATAATTTGGTATTATCGATTATAATTGCCTGATAATTAATTTGCAGATTAAATGTTTACTCGGCAGAAGTTTATACCGTTTAAATCCCTCTACGGGCGCTACAATATAAGAACAGTGGGGATCAAACCCAATACTTTATGTAGTGTAGCAAGTTTTTCGATAACTACCCCACTCTGTCGTATTTGCCGTTTATTACTTAAAAAAAATTAAGGCGTTATCAACTTGTTAGTAGCAACTTACATAAAGTTAAACTTGCAAAAATCAGGACCCAAAAAATTTTCATCGTTTAACAAATATTGGTATCTTTTACTTATAACAAATCTCAACCGCACTTATCTTAATTGTAACAACTCCGTAATAATTACAGAATACGTTGCAAGGTCCCCATATAAACTTATATAGTTTCCTTTTAGACTGATTCTTTTTAACAACATCTGGATATGATGTCATTGCTATTGTGTCGCTCTTACAATTTTATGTTGGCTAGAATAGCGCATTATTTCACGAAAGATGGTTTACTATATTATAAATTATGAGACTATTAAGATTACTGTATAAATTTTGCCAAACGTTTAACAACTTTTACAGAGTATTCTAATATCTAATCTAACCACTTCGTTAAATTTAATTGATTTATTTCAAATATTTCTAGTCTTCTTTTTTAAAAATAGAAATGTTTTTTAAGAACTTGAAAAAAAAATTTTTTAACAAAATTTGGAAGCAGGTGTTTTTTTAAGCAAAGTGTTAAAAATTTATAAACAGACCTTAACACATTAAATTTTGCAATTTGAAATTCTTTTAATTTATGGAAAATCATAAAAAGTTTTTGATTAAAAATTTATAAAAGCCAGAATTATTTAAAGTATAAAGTACAAATTGTTAAGATTTTAGTTAATATATGTTTTTCAACCAGCACAAAAAACTGGATAAATAATAAATATAAGATAAAGTGATTAGTATATATTCGTTTTTTATACATATTGTAGAAGTTTACTCTTTTACATGGTTTTTGTTTCTGATGTAGAAAACAAGAATGCCAACAATCAAAATAACAAAGATCAACCATCCAAACAAAGTTGTTTCTTCCAACATCTGACTCTGACTTAGGCTCGACACAATTTGCTCAATATCTTAACAACAAACAACTTATTGCTCAATATCTTAAC
Organism: Corella eumyota; assembly: GCF_963082875.1. Classification (NCBI taxonomy): domain Eukaryota; kingdom Metazoa; phylum Chordata; class Ascidiacea; order Phlebobranchia; family Corellidae; genus Corella; species Corella eumyota. The sequence continues at coordinate 17,219,871 of NC_137493.1, read as the reverse complement.
AACAAACAACTTATTGCGATTGGTGGAACACCAGCTATTGTTGATAGTCTTGAAATACGAAATTTTCATAGAGACATTTTAGGAAGTAAGTGAACAAACTTTTTTTCATTATTTCGCTTTCAAAAAAAAAACTGTTACATAATGTACATTAAAGCGGCAAATTTTAAGTTCTATTTTTTGAGGCGACTTTTACTTAAAAATTAACAAATTTGAATTTATATTTTTATTGTAGAAGTTGGGTCATTTGATAATTACTTTATTGGACTTCAACGAGTTACTTCTGGGAACAATAACTCTGATTTTCAATGGAATGACGGGCGAACTTTAACTGATGTCGAGGCCATGTGGGATAATGGCGAACCAAATAATATGACTTTTTCTTGCGTTTCTACGTCGGCCAATGGCCAATTACTATGGGAGGTTGCAAATTGTTCCGTACATATTGGCGTTATTTGTCAAATAGGTAAGTTTTGTGGATTATATCGGTTTAGTTGTTGGTAGCGGAAGGGGACATATATGTTAGCATGTGTATGCATTAAAGATAAAATCGCGTTGATATGTGAATTTAAATATTAATTAAACATGTTTTAAAGCAACGCCGGTTTAATTGACAAATGAAATATTTTGTATGTCTTTCATAGATTTACATGTTCAACGACGCACTCACCAAATTAAGGCCCCTTTTTTGTAATCTTTTAAAATTGTCAACTCAATGTAAAACATATACAAATAACTGTTAACATAAAAAGTATGAAATATTAACGGTATTATGTTGGTATTTAAATATTTAGCGACGATTAGCCTTAAATTAAATACAGTGTTAGAAGGAAGTATTAAAATTCTGTGCTGTTCTGATTGGTTTATACCAACAGGATGAGTAGGATGCTTAAAAGCGGGTGTGATTCATTAGCTGCTCCGGCATCTGGGATTATTGTAAACAATGAACAATACAGAGTTACATAAGAATGTAATATTGATATGTTTTGTAACATATTATCAACTGTATAACTAATTAAATAAATATAAAACTGTACTAACCTAATTAGGATAATACATTGCGACTTTCATTCTGTAACTAAAAATATTAAACTTTTTATTTTTAGGTCTCCCTGTGGACGAATGTGCTGAAACAACCACTGTTGTCGCCTACGCCTCTAACTTTTCCCTTTCCTCATTTGAAGGATACAAAGTTGTAATAGCTCCAGAAAAGTTGCTTTCCTACCAACTTACTTCTTTAAAAGTTGCTTTCCTACCAACTTACTTATTTAAAGTATAAAGTACAAATTGTTAAGATTTTAGTTAATATATGTTTTTCAACCAGCACAAAAAACTGGATAAATAATAAATATAAGATAAAGTGATTAGTATATATTCGTTTTTTATACATATTGTAGAAGTTTACTCTTTTACATGGTTTTTGTTTCTGATGTAGAAAACAAGAATGCCAACAATCAAAATAACAAAGATCAACCATCCAAACAAAGTTGTTTCTTCCAACATCTGACTCTGACTTAGGCTCGACACAATTTGCTCAATATCTTAACAACAAACAACTTATTTATTTACGACCGAATAATTGTGGTTATTAGGAAGGCTGGGTTGTTGATTCAAATGTTCTGACAAAATTATTTAAACTCTTACAAACACACGAGCTTTGGTCTTCTCCGATGACCTTATCCCCAAAACAAGAACCCATTCTTTAACTGTTAACCATTGTACATAGTTCTTCACAGCCTTCGTTGTCCTGTAAGAGTAATACGTCATTTATTGCATTAATTTATTTTTAAAATTTAGTTAGTTCAACCAAAGTTTCAAAGCTTTAAACTTACATTTTCGCATAAGTCGACATTGATGCTCATTGGTCCAACTGAGATCACGTGACTATATCTTTGATCTAAGGATCGACGTCGTCTTTTAGAACAAACCTATTTGATTAAATTATTATTCTTTGTTTACATGTTTATTTTTTTACAATTCAAAAATCCAACTACTTTTTAAACTAACTTAAACTTAATTTTACATTAGTTGTGCAATTTTCGCCGCTTGAAGTGTCGCAAAAAGTAACTGTGCAGTGGACGTAAATCTTTTGATCTTCATCGGTGAAGTTGGTCCACACAAACGACTAAAACTTGAACAAACATGTTATTCATTTCCATTCAAGACATAAGTAGATGAAACACTTGGTGCAAAGTCGCCTTAACATAAAAAAACACTGCTCGGTATTGTTAGATAATTTAAAATACAATTAATATAAAATATTCAAAGAAAAAAAGTCTTAAATGAACTGTGCAAAATCTTTTTTGGCATTTCAAAAGCATATGCCATTTTGCTCCTAAAAAAAGTTCAGAACATCAAAAGTACATTTCTGCACTGCTTCTGCAACTTACTTAAAGTTAAACTTGCAATAACCAAGATCCAAAGGATCCCCATCGTTTGGCAAATTGTTGTAATTTTATTTTAACAAATCTCCGCACCGCTTACCCTAATTGAAACAACTCCGTTATAAAGACGGAATACGTTGCAACACATTTGCTTTATCGTTTCCCTTTAGCTTAAATTGTTTTAACAACTGTCGGATGATGATTTCATTGCTTTTTTCGTATTAGCTAGAACGGCCCACTACTTCAGGAGATAAGCTCCGCAGTACAATATACCGCGTGACTCGATATTTTACTATACGTAAATTTAGCTAAATGTACAACACATTTTATAAAGTGATATAATACATATTTCAAAAGCTTTCATATATTTAATCATTTAAAGTCATTGTAGCCTTGTGTTAAAAAACCTTCACAAAACCACAACATCATTACAAGTTGTAAATATAAACTTTTATAAAGAGTTACCTTTTTTAAATGCAACCATAAAATAGGTAATCAATAACTAGTTTATTTAGCAAAGGTTTTCTATATGTCAACAACTTTGCTAGTGACGTCAGTAGCTAACTCGTAGACTTTGCATCAACTTGTTGTAGTAAAGATTTGATAAATTTTTTGAAAATTAAAATGTTTAAAAATATTTTTACAGTCAACAATTAAAACTGATGGTGTTTAATTTTATTTGTTTTAACCGTAAAACGTCAAACACGATTTGTCGAGTATCTCATCAATAAAAAATTACCTAATTTTTAATAACAACACTGAGTGAGTGGCGTTAGTGACACGCATTTAATGCTAAACAATAACAAACAATAACACTGTCGATGAGTTAACATTGCAAATATTTAAAACTAAAATAACGTAGAGGTAAAAAGTATCACATAGCATATTTCTTTGTCCATTCTTTTGCGTTTCGATTAAAAGTTTCTCGATCTGTTTTATAAAGACTTGCGATTTTAGGAACCAACGGATCGTCTGGGTTTGGGTCTGATAATAACGAAGATATCGACAACAACACTTTACTTATAGTAAGTGCCGGAGACCATTGACTTTTTAAAATATCCAAGCATATATCGCCTCTTGATGTTATATTAGGATGGTAGATCGTAGTCACAAACTTAACTTTAGGTGGTCTGAACGGGTAGTCTGTTGGGAATTCAACTGACAACGTAAACAATCCATCTGCGTAGGGAGTATCATGAGGTCCTGTTATTTTAGCAATCCAATGGTATAGGTTCTCGTCCTCAGGACCTGCGCTGCAGTTACTTGGTGGCTCTTTCACTAGTTCTGAAGCCTCTTTACGAAGCCTTTTTGACGACATCATCTGACCGGTAAACATTGAATTTTGTTGCCTAAAGCGGTTTGAACTGACTTTTTTTTAATTAGGTATATCCCAAAATCGTATTTAAACTCTTTTAAGACTAGTTTCGGTACTTTAAGTTTTCTTTTAAGTCACATCCAAACCAATTTTTTCAAGCAAACCGCTCAGTTTTATCGCGTAAAGTTTTCAATTCAAATCTGCCTTTCGCTATAAACACTCAGTTGTAATGCTTTGTTTACACGATGCGCGCCATTACGTTTAATGACAGGTCATACATTTTAATATGACGTATTTCCGATAAAGTGATTACATCGATATAAAGTAGGTGGTATTGTAATTAGAGCATATGGCAGCTTAGGCTTTTCATCACGTTCGGTATGACCCGTTTAATTGCAATACCATAGACATTTTATCAGTACGAGTTATTTAGCCAGCTATATTAGCTAAACAAAAATATAAATTAAATACACCTATCTAAAATAAAAGTTAGTTTTAAGTTATCCATAATCTTAACAAACGTTATGATTTTTAATATTTATAAACCACATATATTAGTATTTAAACTAAACAAAATATAAACGTAGTATTTAAAATATTTAAAAGTTAGGTTTTTATATTTACACCAACATTTTTTTTTATTATTAAGTTATTCATGGTTTTTAGTATTTAATAAATTACGTATTTTACTATATAAACTAAACAAAAATATAAATTTAATAGGCCTCATTAAATTAACAGTTATTATATGTTTTTATATATTTACAACAGCTTTTTATTTTATTTTTAATAAGTTATCCATGATTTTTAAAAAACTTTATAATTTTTAATGCTTTTAAATTACATATGCTATTTAACCAAACAAAATATTTTTTTAATATTTAAAATAAAAGTTATGTTTGTATTTTTACAACAGCTATTTTTTTTTATTATTAAGTTATCCATGGTTTTTTATCAAACTTTATCATTTTTTTTATTTATTAATCACATATTTTAGTATTTAAACAAAACAAATAATAAATTGTAATATTTTAAAAAAATAAAAGTTTTGTTTATATTTTTACAACGGCTATTTCTTTATTACCAAGTTATCTATAATTTTAAAATACTGCATGAATTTTTTAAAGTTTAAATCACATATTTTGGTAGTTATTGAATATATATATTAAACACTTCCTTTGCATATTTACTAAGTAAAATAAAGCTAACTTAAAAAACGCTTGTTTTGAACGGAATGTCAATATTAACAAGTTTATAAAAAGAAAAGGTTTTTTGTTTAAAATAAAACTTATGTTTTTAGACTTACAACAGCCTTTTCTTTATTATCAAATTATCCATAATTTTAAAACTAACTTACAATGTTTACTAGTTATAAAAACTCTATAAGAAACTATTTATCAAAAAACTTTTAACATACAAATTAAATTACTAAGTGTAGCTAACTTAGAAAACAAGCGTCAATATCTACAAATTTTCCAAAAAAAATAAAATATTTATTATTTAAAATAAACATATGTATGTGTTATATATACATGAGCTAACTCTTTATTAACATTATTTTTTTTAACAAACATAAAGTTTTTTGTTACAACAGCTATTTCTTATTATTAAGTTAAATATAACTTTGAATATTATAAGTAAAATATATTTCTATATCTTAAACACTTACTTTGCATATTTACTACTCATAAAAACTCTTAAAAAACTATTTATTAACAAACAGATAACATACACTAAATTACTAAGTATAGCTAATTAAAAAACAACGCGCTTTAACTTTTAAACGACGCAGCAATTTTCTAAGTTGAAAGGAATGTTAACCAGTTTCACAGAACGCACGAAAAGCCCTAAGAGCGATTACCAAAACAAAGTTTGTCCTAAAAACTAACCTTAACATAGCTTCCAAAATGTCAACTAACAACATAAACACCGTAGTTAACTGCTTATAACTAACAAGATTATAAACAACAAGGCTAAACATCTAACAACCAACGACTTTAAATTTCAAGGAAAATAACTCTATAACCAAACAGCTCCACTTAGTCTATCACGAATAAAACAAACTTAACACACAACTAACGCAAGACATCTAACAAAAACTTAGTAAGCGACCTAACTATTAAGACTGAAGCGCAACACACCTACTAAAAAACCTAGCAAGCGACCTATCTACTATGACTGAAGCGCAACACATCTACCAAAAACCTAGCAAGCGACCAACTACTGAGACCGGAGCGCAATACATCTACCAAAAAAACTAGCAAGCGACTTAACTACTACATCTAAAGCGCAAGACATCTACCAAAAAACCTAGCAAGTGGCTTAACTACTACGACTAAAGCGCAACACATCTACCAAAAAACCTAGCAAGTGACTTAACTACTACGACTAAAGCGCAACACATCTACCAAAAAACCTAGCAAGTGACTTAACTACTACGACTAAAGCGCAACACATCTACCAAAAAACCTAGCGAGAGACCTAAACATTACGACAGACTAAAACTCGGGACTAAAAAACTGTGGGCAAAATTTATGGGAAAAACAGTTCCTGCCATAGCGTAGGTGATCCGATATTCAAAAAAGCGAACAGTCGATCAAAGCCATCGGCCTAAAGGCACTACAAGCTGATCAGACGCGCTTATAAAACCAATGAATATCCACGTACGGAGAAGTGTTTGGCCTCCCATTTGTCTGTGGGAGGCCTCCCATTTAAACTTCCCTAACTGTAAGTTAAACATCGAAATCTTGAGCCTAGGTTAAGCCTAAAATAATCCTATTTGTGGTCCTTAGTTAAACCCGATTTCCTAAGCCTAACTTAGCGTAGCCTTTGCTTAGCTTAAAGCAAAAAATAACGTAGCCTTTAAAAAATTTTTATTATTACAAATTTTTTGTTTTACTTTATAAAAAAAGGTTACTTTAACGCATTGTAAGCCTAAATGTTGTGTAAACTATTTTTTTAACATTGTACAAAGTAAATTAATATAAACTATATTTTAATATAATTCCTTAGAAACCGACGTTTTAACTCACGCGTCGCAACATAGTTACAAGTTCTGTTGATTATTTTGATGACAATTTTTGTTTCTTTAAATTTTAGGTTTGAAGGTTAAAGTTAAAAATTTTAATTTTTTCTAGTTTAAATGTTGTTTCAAAAACACAAAAAGTACAGGTCAACTTGAATGTTATTTTTTTGAGTTTAAAAGGCATTTAATACCGATCAAACGTTGTCTAAATGCTGCTAAATTGCGTTTACCATTTAGTCACGTCAGCACGTAGCTGCAATTATTTTTGTATAACAACAAAAACCATTTTCGTATAACAACCAAAACATTTTCGTATAACAACCAAAGCTATTACTTTACTTAAACTATGTTTTATTTTATTTTTGTTCAAAATTATACAAAAAATAAGATGGGTGCAAATATTTGCTTTTTTATCCTCGATGTGACAGAGTTGACTTTAAGACCTAAATAATAATATAAAGTAACATTTGTTTTGTTTGTTACCCTGACTCAAACTTAAGTTAACTTTGGCAGTTTTGAATATTATTGATCATAATTGGCCAATAAACATTTTGGCTTAGCAGGTGACTGGTGTCTTTACAGAACTACAGTGCGTAACAACCCCAATTTAAAGTTGCCTCAGTGTGAAAGCAGTGAGAATTAAACACAGAACCTTACATAGTAAATTCAAGTGCTTTTATTTGAGTTTTTATTACAATTCCTTGTTTTTTTTCCAGAGATATTTTTTATTTTAAATTTGACAAAACCTGCAGGATGGCATCCATTGAGGAGAAGATCAAATATTTCCGAACCACTCCGTTTGATCCGAGGTTTCCGCAGAATAACCAAGCTCGACATTGTTTTCGTGATTATCTTGACTTCCATCGTTGCGAGAAAGTTATGACCGAAAAGGGAAAGTCAACTTACCCATGCAATTGGTTCAAGTTGTGTTACGAATCAATTTGTCCAAACGAGTGGAAGGAAAGATGGGACGGATGGAGAGAGGAAAATATATTTCCAGCTAAAATTTAATCCATCAAATATTTAAACTTTTTTGGGAATCCTTAAAATATTTTAAACCGAAATTTGTGTATGAAAATTATTGATATTAAATAAATAAATTCCAAGTGGTTTCTTGTATTAGGAACTCTTATGATAAATAAAAAACACAGCTTTTATGCCGTAGTACCATTGGGTAAGGGTGTATATAATTCTGGCAATCGGCAGATCAGTAACCTAAAAGAGAATGGAACGGGTAACAAATGTTACTCTATGTTGGACTGTAAAGTTGACCTTCCCACATCTATTATAACTAAATCGAAAAAGCAATCAAATTTACATTAGATGATACAAGTTTTATATTTATAAAACAAAATACAGTTTAAGAGTTATTAAACTTTATAAAATACATTCTAAACCAATTTCGAAAGATTTGACAATCAGGAATTTAAATCATTTGGTACAATATAAAAAAACTATAAACAAATCACTTTTTTAAATGGTAGTTCTTTAAAAATAGTTCATAAAACACAAATATAGATAGTTCTACAAGGTTGAAGTTGTTTAAATTGTGATAAATTAATGATGGTAATGATTAATATATGATGAGGAATACAGGTCATGTGAAATTGCATAAAACACAAACAGTTTTTAGTCATGTAAGAAAGATGTTTTTCAGGATTTAAAACTACACAGCAAATATCTGACTTAATACAAAGTATTATGGTGAAGCTAGGTATTATGGCAATAAAAAGACGTTGGAATTATGAGTAAAAACTTAAAAAATACAAATATTGGTTATAAATCAACAGTTATGTTAATAAAATAGTTGCTAAAAAATCACAGTAAATATTAAACAATTTAAAAAAAAATCCTTTAAAAAATAAAAAAAATGTTATTAAAATACCAATTTTAAAGAAAGAGAAATATGCGATTCTTTTTTACCCCTTTAAACTTAAAGACCTTCTAGTACGGCACCTTTAAATTACAGTATAAGAAACATGGCAACTTAGATACAAAAAAGAAAAAAGCGAATCAATATAAATGGCAACTCAAGACTGGGTCGAAGTAACTGATGATACTCTATGTTTAAGTTGCACATTTGACTTTCCCACATTAAGGATAAAGATATAAAAAATGCAAATATGCTTTGAAAAAGTTGACTGAAAAATGTTTTAATATCTTAAATCAGTTCATCATCTTCACAAAGAGCTTTCAATCGAGACAAGTTCTTCGTTGTGGGAAACAGAGAAACTTGTTGCTCTTGGGACTTTACGTTTAACTTCAACTTTATTGGAAATATTTGTCAGCGAAGCACTGTACGTTGAAGCTTTATTTTCACAGATCGGTTTTAATTGTTGAACTCTTTTGTTTAAAGGATAAGTGTTCTGTCGTATTTGTGACTTGGATCGGCGTGGAAACGTGCCACTAAAGGTCACATTTGTTATCCCAGAATTACAACCAGACAATCTTTTTTGATGTAAAGTTGACATTTCTAAGTTAGGAAATAAATCATCATGTTCAGGCACAGGTAAGCTTTCAGTGTAAAAATATTTTGCTCTATCTCTTCTATTGAACAAGTCCTGAGGCCCGAACCCACTTGGTTTTATTGGGGAAGTTAAACTAGATTTAACCGGCGACCTTTTTTCAGTGCTCAACAAAAGTTGCTTTTTTCTTTTCTCTAACTCCATTTTTTCTCGCTGTTTTTGCTCCAGTTTGATTTCAACTTCTCTCATTTTAACTTCAGCTTCCGTATCACCAACAAAATCTTTTCTTAATTTTTCAAAAGTTAATTCTGCGGAGTCAGTGTTTAAATCACTTTTTGGTGCAAAAGTTGTGTTGTAAACATGGGATGAATGCCTCAAAGAATAACAAGAACAAGCTGTTGAGTTAAGGCAGTACTTAGCCTCTTCTGAGGCTGTTCTAAACCTCTTTTTAGAGTCCTTGCTCACAGGTTCAATTTTGACCACAATTTCTTTGTTCACATCTGGTTGTTCCTTGTTAATTAATGGCTTTGTAGTAACCTCACCCTGAAGTAAAATCTCAGACCTTGGCCTTCGTTTCCGGACTTTGGGCTTCGTTTCAAAATTAACGTCCGAGTAAAATTCGTCATAACCACTGTGCCAAGATCGAAATAATGGAGATTTACGCTGAGAGCGGTAGTTGTCACCACAATGTGGCCTCATAGTTACAACGTTTACAAGACCTCCTAAATTTATCTTGGCATCAGGAAGCTGTTCGCTTTTATTAACAGGTTTAGGGTGTAAACATCCATAATAAAACAACATTAAACCCACCCCAACTAGAAGTAACACAGGTACCATAAGAACCAATACTAAAGCAATATCATCCGGGAAGCTCTCATTGGAGGTAAGCATAGTAGCGGATGTGACGTCAAAATTCTCAAAATTTGTTTTCCCGAACAAGGCGTCGATTAAACTTCCGCCTCCCTTTCTAAGATAGAACCACGACAAAGCCATGGCTATGTTCTCAACTGCCATTATGATGTAATAAACCAACATTTTATATTTATTGTGGGGACCTTGATGTACGTTGATGTATGCAAAGTTGTAACAAAATCTATAAAAAATTTAAAATAAATTGAAAAATATTTTAACGTCAATTTTATTTATATTTTATACTAACAAAATATATACTTTAAATATTTTAATAAAAGCAGTTTTTAAGAAAGTAGTTTTAACTTTAATTTAATTAATAAAATTAGAATGAAATAAAGTAGTTAAAGTCAAGAACAATTTAATTTAAAACCTTTTAAGTTTTTAAAAATTTAATAGAAGTTTAAAAGTCAGTGTAAGGGCAAAAATTACTAAAACTAAGTTTGCATCATATTAAATGTAATTATCACTTTGCAGATGAAGTTAGTTTAGCTAAAACATTAAACTTACCCTATAACAACATCATAAACAAACTCTCCAGCTCTTGATTTACAGAACATTGTATTTTGTGATGAAACCCAGATAGACATACACAACCAATGGAAGAGAAACAAACCAATCCAGGCCCATATATGGACGTTCAATAACAGGGCAAGAGCTAAGACCTAAACAAAATAAAATACCAAATTTAATTTTTTTTTTATATGTCTTTTGTTACAGAATTAGAAGTAAAGAGTTAACTTTTTTAGATACAAAATGTAGCTTCTTTATATAGTAAATAACTGCCCCAATTCTATTTAAATAATACAGGATTAAAATATATTAATTACAGGGCTTCGAAGCTACGTATTAGCATAATTAAAAATTATTATTTATACCCGCGACAGTATAGTACATGTTCGGTATAGGAACAACACAATGCTTCCAATAATTGAGATCTGATTTTTTTCTTCAGGATGAGAGTCTCTCAATGCTCGCTGATATGCGACAAACACTGCTGCTATTCCAAACAGAGACACAGAACATGAGAGGACTAAGGAAAAAGGGAAAAATGATAAGAACATAAAAAGTTGTGGATTAATCAAAAGTTTAATAAAATTCCTGCATTTTGAACAGGTATATTCGTGCACCAGTACTAAAACATCCGATAACTTGATATTTAATATTAATTTTGACCAGAACAAACAATTCACCCTACCAGTAATAAAAGGAGTTTGTTGGGTTCTCAGCATGATGTAGATCTGTAAAACCAACTGAGTTCCTGACTCTAGAAAGGATTCAAATAACCTTAGGAAGTTGACGTCACATAATTCATATTTCCACTAAACAAACAGTTTTTAATTGGGGTGAATTGGTTGTACTTTAGGTTTAAATTGTTCACAGTTTACTTCAAATAAATATTTATATATAAAGTTAAAAAACGCATGTGTGTTCAATTTAAAGGCCTACAAAATGGACAAAACTGCTGTTTGTGATGCGTGGGTAGATTAGAGTCTAAAAGTGTGGTATAACGGTCATGATAACAAACTACGAGCCAAAAGGTTCGAGGTTCGAGTCCGCACCAATGCCACACTATTCACCCTTAAGCCTGGTGTTTACGGGTAGCTTAACCATGTGTAAATATCACACCCTTACCCAATAAAAATATTAAAACTTATCTTCTTATGGCGATATAAAAAAAGAATATTAGTTGTCTATGCTGACCATGTTACAACAATTAGAAACTAGACCATAGGGTGGGGCTATAAACTAGTATTTAAAATGACAAAACCAGAAAATATATTTTCAATTTATTCATTTTGTTTTTACATTCGCACTCATTAAAATTTCAGTAGTTCAACGGAATATTTGAATTCCTATTATTTATTTATCTAGTTTCAACTGTGTGCTTTTAAACTTTCAATTCTTACTTAAGTAAATTAAATATTTATTATTTATAAAGTCAATGTTGTCATGACATTGGAATATATTCAAATTCTTTTCTTGTAAACTAATTTATTTTCACCTTGTTATTCAAATTGACGCCTCTATTACTTCAAACAATAGATTGAAATTAATGAGAAGTTGTAACATAAATTTAATGACAATAAAACCCAATAAAAGATATTTTATTGCCTGTGATATTAAAAATAACATAAAAATAATGACTTACCCTTTTATGATAAAAATTTCTCCTATTTTCGTTCCCCTGCAGTTCTTTAATTCTGGATTTTATTCCGAAATAGGCGGATCTGATATATCTGTAAAACAACAAAATAATTGGAATTTGTTTTACATTAGCTACTTAGGCCTTTATTAGTAATAGGTTAAAAAAAAGGATTTAATACTAGTCGTTATTCGGCACACTGTCGGTATTTTAATGGTTGTAATATAGTCACAACTCTCAACTAATATTAGCTTGCAATAATTTACCAGCACTACATACAGCAATTTTTTTTCCAGACCTTTAAATCGAACATTTAGTTTGAAAAACTTAACTCTAACTTTAAAGCAATACAAAAACAGTAGTGTGGTAAACTGGTAATGGCTTCGGATTAAAAGCCTGAAGGTTTCGGGTTCGAGCCACACCATTCACCTTTGAGGCAAGTGTTCAAGGATAGCTCAGACCTGTTCCAAACTGCACACCTTTACCCAATAAAAATATCAAAAACCTATCCCCCAAAAATTTAATATATTCCAACCTGAATATAGGAGCTACTTGTAGAATATGGGGTAATGAAACAATGATGATGTAGAGACATCGACTTCCCACTTTCCGACCCAACTCCTCCTTCTTCTTTTTAATCCGATTGGAATCTTCCAACTCCCACCATATTGAGAATACCTAAAAAATAAAAATTTTGAAATAAATGAAAAAATAATCTTTAAAAAATAATAGAAACATAACATAAATATTGAAGATATAATAGATTTATAAATCAATAAATAAAAAACACAAAAACAACATAACATGATAACTACTATATTAATATCTCTAACATGATGTTTACCAATAAGCTTAAATTATTTGCAAAAAACCCAAATTATTTTGATTATTTTTATGTCTTAATTTAGAGAACAAACAAATAATAAACAAAGTGCATTAACAGTGCCCCGAACATAACTTTAAAGCTTATCTAGCATGCAAGTATTAACCACTACTAAATAATTCAGCATCTACATGGTGGACCAAAATCAAACAACATCTACACAGGAGACCAAAATTAAACAACACATGATAAAATCTACCTGCATGATTAGAGATGGAATGATAATAAAGACCATTGTGAGGTAAAAATAAAGTAAATTGTCTTGGTTTTGTTCGTCATAATTGAAGTAATATGCAAGCCCGTTTAATACATCCGTGACAGAGTCAAAAATATAAAGTCCAATTGAACCTGTAAAAATAAACAAAAAATAGTTAGCGCAAGAAATAATAAAAAAATATTTATTGTCTATAATATCACATTGATTTTTTTTTATGCAAATTTAAGTTGTATTTAAATTAATAGGTAAATGCCCACCCTACAGTCCGCATTTTAATTGTTGTAATATGGTTATAACTCACAACCATAATATATCTGTAAAAATTTACCTGCGCACCAAAAACAACAGTTTTTTTATTTTAAAGGCTTTCAAGTAAACGTATATGTATGTACATTAGGCTTAATTACATATAGATAACAATTACAAATATTTGTCTTGTGCAATTCTAGCAACTATTTTACGTTGTTCATTAATTAAATTTAAATCAGTGATTGTCTATTGATAAACAATTGAAACTTAATATTTTAATTTAAATACAAAATTTTAAAACCCAGAGAAATGTTATATTATAATTTAAACCTTAAACAAAAGAAGCGTAAAAGGAATTGTTTACCAAAAAGTTTTGAAATATGAATATTGCAATATCCTCTATTATATTTCTACTACTTCCTTCACAACACATTTTCAATATTGCAACTTAATTGTTTTTAAAATTGGTGCGAGACTTTAAAAATTTAATAAACAAATACAAAAGATTTTTATTAAATCCATGAAATTGCAAATTAGGACAAGAAATATTTTTAATGGACTTTAGACGTTTTAATATTTATTATTTATGAATATGATTCACATAGAGTAATGTAATGCAGCAAAAACTAAAATAAGCATTTTTTTTAATTTCAAAAACAGTTTCTCCAAAATTTAATTAAATTTTTAAACAAAGTTTAAATTAGTAATATCACAGCTCCAAAAATAATTTTTTTAATAAATTTGAAGTATGAAGTATGCCAAATATATACAAACTTTATTAAAATATATTTATAAATTTTAAACAAAATTTAATAAAGTTTACACAACTTACCAATAGTTAAAATAAGGTCTACAGCTGAATATCTCGAAAACAAATATTCAAATTGAAACAAAATACAAATTAGCGTTGCACAAGTGACTGTAGCATCATTACCCTAAAAAATAATTTAATTTTATTTAAATAAACACAGCACAGATTTATATAATCTTATTTTCTATAAAGATTATGGTAGAAAATTATTGAACATTTTAGAATTAATTATTTATGGAATTTAAATTAACAAACAAAGGCTATATTGATTTAAGTAGTTATAATATTTAACTCTAAGTTTAAACAATTTTAAAATAACGACTAAAATAAGACAAAAATAATATTTCGAATCAATACAACTACAACAATAATTTAAAACATAATAAAACTTAATAAAAAATCAAAATTAGTAATTTTTAAATCAATATTACCTGGTAGGATTCTGATGTCATAGTTGAAGCATTATCATGAATTGATTGTTTTCTTATTGTTTCTTTAGAGCTTGTCATTTCATTGGCTTAAATTATTTTAAATTAAAAATTAAATAAATATATTTGATTATTGAATTAATAAAACAGCTGTAATTTAACAATATTACAACACACCACAATATTGTTTGTATATATAAATAATAGAACATAATTTAAATGAAATCTTTCATAGATTGATTAAAATCTTTTAATATTTAAATAAAATCTTTCTTTTACAGTTACAGAGATATAAAAAAAATTAAAATGTTCAATTTTATATGAAATAGTTCAAGTCTTGCAGCATAAACTATTAAAAAAAACTTACAACAATTACTTTCTACTTTATCCTCGACTAACTTTCTGTCGTCCCTCGTTGGCACAGCATCGATGACATCATCACCATGACGTTGTTTATCGTCAACTAAAGTTCGACCATCTCGGATTGGGACAGCATCAGGTTCAATTCTAAAATTTTAAAAATATTTTTTTGCTAACTAATTGTGGAAATATTTATAAGTCACAAAAATATTTCTATGGCTTTTTGTTGTTTTATATTTTTTTTGTGAATAGAACTTCATAACTTAATTATAAAATAACATTTGTTACCCAAACCCAGTTTTTAACAGTATTTTTTTTTTTTGGGATATATCTTTATCCTCGATGTGGGAAAGTGGAATGCGCGACTTAAACATAGAGTAACATCAGTTACTTCGACCCAGTCTCGAGTTGCCTTCGACTGTTTGGGATATTATAAATTGTAATTTTCCAATAATTAGGATGCTGATTAAGTGCTGGATCAGCAGAAATTCATACCGTTTAAACTGCCTTACTCAAAGGCGCTACAGCATGAGAGCAGTAAGGATTGAACCCACGACCTCATGTGGTGTAGCAAGTGTTCTTACCAATACACCACGCTGTTGGTTGAACTCACGTAATTTCATTGAAATTGTCTTCATTTTTGTCACTTAAAACAACAGCTTCGAGTTCCATTAAAATATCTCCAGCTGGCCTCAACTTTTCACTTTTATTAGGATAAGAAGTTTTCAGAATTGGCATCGATTTAATTCCAATGTTTGAATCACATGACGATATAGAATAACTAGGTTTTAGATTTTGTTGAATTATATCATTATCAGGATATACATTATTGTTATTTTCTATTTCATGGTAATCCATAAACAACTTACTGACTTATTTAGTTCTGTAAAACAAAGATAAAACGATTAAAATATTTTTAAATTCAACTTTTTGAGATTTATTTAAAATCCCCTTTTTGTTTTCCATTCTATAAACTTACAGTAATCTTTATTTTAATAATGTCAGTCTTGCTGTAATTCCACTGTAAATAACATTTATCTGTTTATAGACAATCTTTCAGTCTTTAGTTATTCGTAATTTCATCCGCCAAATCTGCTATTAATATATAAAATAAAACATTTTTGGTAGTCAGTTGGATTTTAATTAAACAACTTACATTTAATTTGGTAGGCCTACAATACATATAACAGTATCACTTGTTTATTTATAGATTTATTAAACTCTTATGTTGATGAAAACTAAAATCAAGTGTTGTTCCAAAGTTCAGCAGCGCGTAACTTTTTTCGGTAAAACATCATTTTCGGTAAAATGTATTCGGTCTGGTGATTTAAAAAAAATAATTTATCCTCGACGCGCTATTTGAAAATGAAAATAATCATTCTTGCAAATGTGTCTGATATGTTAAATAAAATAGTTTGTCTTAACATTTGATTGTTACAATAGTAAGTTAGATATTAGCTTTCCAAAATTCAATTGATTTTGTTTCTTAATTCTGTAAGATAAAAACGTGTTAAAATTGTTTTTGTATATTCTTATACCCTGGGTATTTTTGCATATTCCTAGACTTTATTTGTTTTTTGTATATTGATAGTAAATTAAATAAATTTCAATTATATATTTTAAACAACTGATATATTTTCAACAAGTTTTTTAATCAATAATATTAAGTTTATAAGGCAGTGTTAAAACACAATTTATTACATTGAAATAAATCAAACATTTTAATACAGCACATGTAAAAAAAATACAAAAAAATTTGAACTTGAAGTTCCATTTTGTAAATTCTGTTTTAAGAGAACTTTGAAACAAGATATATCAACATATGAAACAAAATTGACCTCTTAATAAGAAATCAGTTATGACCTACAGGATTTTTAATTTCTACTTTTAGAAGATTTTCTGCAGAAACTTTAATAAAAAATAAGAAATAATTTTTCTCAAATGTTTTTTATTTTTTGTTTCTTGGTTTCATCTCATCTGCAAAACTTCTCAGGAAAATATAATTCTTTTTCTGAGGGTTATAATGCTCATGACCCTTAAACAAATTAACTTATACATTTATTTCCAATTTCAGAAAGATAATATAAATAAAAAAGGTAAAAACTATGTGACAAAGTTATTAAGAATAGTTTTCAAAAATTTTATTTCGAAATTGTAATTTAAAATTGAGTATTTTAAGTTAAAAAAAATTTAATAACAACCACTTAATTATAAAATATATAAAAATTATTAGAATTAATTTTTTATTTAAGTATTTTGAATTTATTTACAAAACTGCCAATTTAAAATTAATTACAATACAAATTACCTTTGACCAATCATAACTTGAAGAATAAGCGAAGATATTTCCGTTATGACTGACCGCACAAGCAGATATTGATTGATCAAGCTGCTCCGATCCTTTCAGCTTGGTCCTCGCATCTTTATCCCAAAAACTATATCTTCCATCTGACCCCACTGTAGCTAGGGTCCCATATGTAGGGTGGAAGGCTATGCTATTTACCTTTAAACGATAAAAAAAACTTTTGTTTAAAGATTTGTGAATATGCTTTACAACATAGGTTTATTGCAATATAATGTATTATTACAATAAATAAAATTTGTCATAAATTTTATTAACTGGCACACATTAATCTATTAATGGTGGCATAATTAAACCTGTTAACTTTGTTTTTATTTTTCTTAAGGGCTTGTAATATGTTATTTACTTATAGGTGAATGCTTATACTTACAGCATATATATCTTGGGGTTGAGAAGTTGAACGATGACATTTAAAAGTAAAATTATCTCGTCTGAAATTAAAATAATTGATTCAGGAATTAATTAGCCCCTTTAATACATTTCTAAGTTTCCTGATTTCAATTTTATATGTATGTAAAAGCAAAAATTTAACCTAGGACTAACTGATTAAAAAACATAATTAACATGTGCATATTGTGTTTTTACTGTTAATCTTTAAAACTTTGACTTATAACTTAAATTGTACTTACGGGCTGTTGGGTTGAATATAATGAATAGCCACTCTTCCTTCAATACTTCCTAGTGCAAAACCAACAGGATTCTGTTGAGCTTTGTCCTTGAATATACTTATACAACGATGCTGTAAACAATAAAGATATATAAGTAATAAATATATGTCTGGTTTAAATGGTAAAAGATTTTAAATGATGAACTGTACAATGATATTCTTTATGAAATCTTTTAAAGACTTAAGGTTGTTTGACTTAGATATAACCTTGATGTGTTTACACTGGCAAAAAAACAAAGAGTTTAATAACCAACCTGATATTTAAGCGGTGAATCAAACTTCTGATATTCTGAAGGTTCATTTTCTAATTTCAAACAAATTAATTTTTTGTCAGCACAGCTTACCATTGCCATCGGGTATTTCTATACAAAAAACATTTAATTAAAAATTTTTATCCATTTATTTTAACCAAATTTCTTGTGAATAGTTTATATAAAACAACCATAACTTCAAGCCCACTTAAATTTATGATAAAAATTCTAGCAAAATAATCTTGTAGCAGTTATGGTAAAAATAAAATCAAGTTTCAACAAAATAAACTTTAACTCACCACATCTGCACAATAAACTCTTTCTGTTAAGTTTAATGTCTTCATTGGAGTTGGAGATCTAGTGTCCCAAAACTAAACAAAAAAAACATTTCCATAATTTAAAACAATTACATTATTACCTAAAATAATTTCACTTATTACTAGGTAACTAACAATCAGTATATTGAAAATATAAAGTTAACAATCACGACCTTTAATGTTTTGTCCCATGATCCAGTCATTAAACAAGAATAAGTCGGACTTTTGATCCAGTGACAAGTTTTGATTGGAGCATCATGTTGGGCCACCTAAAACACATAAAGGCATTTGTCACAACAATCTTTATTAAAATGCTAAACTAAATGTATTTCTGTTTAGCACAAAAACTACCAGCAGATTAATAAACATACAATAAAACCTAAGAATCAACAGGGACCGGCAGCGTGGTGTAGTGGGTTCAATCCCCACTGATCTCATGCTGTAGCACCCTTGAGTAAGGCGCTATAAACGGTATAAACTCCTGCTGAGCAAGCACTTAAATGTTACTCTATGTTTAGTTTGCGCATTCGACTCTCACACATCGGGGAATAAATATATATCCAAAAAAAAAAACTTTTCTCACCAAGGTTAAATAAAAAATAATAAAAATATGGAAACCTGAATAGATTGATTTGAGGCTAGATCCCAAACTTTAGCAGTTTTATCAGCAGAAGCTGTGTAGACCTTAGTACCATCCTTAAATTTAAAAATCATTTAAAGTCTTAAAAAGTTTTTTATAAGTGCCAAAATGTTATACCGTATAAATAAAGAAGTTAACAATATTTAAATTTTAACCTGTGCCAAAACACCAAAATAAATTAATGAAGTACTTACATCACTCCAAGAGACATCTAACACTGGCCCTTGGTGCATTTGTTGAGCTTTTGGAACACTTTGACCACTGTCCTCTATTTGCCAACATCTGATCTGAATAAAAGTTAAAACAACATTGTTAAGAATGAATGTTACATTTTTTGACCAAACCACATAAATATAACTTTTTATAGAAATTAGATCATAGTTGTCTAACTTTTATTTTATTTATCTTCGATGTAGAAGGTCGACTGCATGGCTTGAACATAGAGTAATATTCATTACCTAAACCCAGTATTATGTTAACTTTGACAGTTTTTAACATCAATTATTGCCCAAAATATAATTGGTTTTTGGCTCAGTAGGAGTTCATATTGTTTATAGCACCTTACTCAATAGCTTACTACTTCATGAAAGCAGTGGGGATCAAACCTTGAAACTTAAACTTTAGTTATCATAATACTAATCAAACTTACATCATTAGCCCATGATCCAGCCACCAGGAAAGTACCAGCCATGGCAGGAGGACTGAACTCCATACAACTTACACTGTCATCAGGTGGACTCGAAACTTCAATGTCCTTCATAGGGTTGTGGTTAGTGTTAGCAGTGGCTAAAAGTTGATGCAAAAAAGATCAATTTTTAGGGTTCTAAATAGCCTTAAAACATTCTTTTAACAATGAAATAAAGTTACCTGAACTACTAAAGAATGATCCTCCACTACTTGAAAACATTTTAATTAATTATTTAAACAATTTTTATAGCACCTAAAAACTAAAAAAGTAAAAATAAATTTTATTATTAATAAATAAACATTTTGTGCGTATTTTGAAAAAGCATAATTTAAAAATAAAAAAAAATAAAGTATTCTGAACATATTAATTGAAATATTAAAATAACAAAATAAATAGTCTAAAAAATCGTAATAATATATAACTCCAAACACAGTAAAAAAACAAAAATCAAGTAATATAATCTTTTTTATTAGAAGGTCTAACAAATTGAATCGACATTGAATGTAAGCCAGAATAACTTTGATTATTTTTATCCAATACATTTTCATCTAAATTATGTTCATTAAAATGTTTTTTATATTGTTCAGGGTTCACCAATTTTGATCCAGTTTTAACTTTAATACTATTTGAGTTTTTAGGAAAATTCTTGTTAATTTCTTTAGAATTTTTATCAATTTTAACCCCTTTATTTGGGTCAGCGTTATCAGAATTTAAATGGGTTTTGTTTATATCTTTATAAGTTTGTTTATCAGAAAATTTTTTGATATTTTTTGTTGTTTTTTCTCGATGTTTTAAAGCAGTTGAAAACTGTGACCTTAACAACCCACTGTCCAAATCAACATCCAGTTTTTCATCATAAATTGTTGAAATCACAA
The DNA here is from genome assembly GCF_963082875.1 of Corella eumyota. Classification (NCBI taxonomy): domain Eukaryota; kingdom Metazoa; phylum Chordata; class Ascidiacea; order Phlebobranchia; family Corellidae; genus Corella; species Corella eumyota. Next base: position 17,198,882 of record NC_137493.1, on the reverse strand, counting down.
TCCCGTCTTCTCCTGGGATCAATTTTTGACGTTCTTCTGGTCTTAAAGGTTTATGTTGACTTAAAACTGAAGTCAAATTGCTTCGAAATTGTGGAAAAATCCAAGAATGACTTGCTAAAGGTTCCACGCTTCTATTCGTTAAAAAATCTTCATTTTTATAAATATTTTTCTTCAAAACTTTATTAGAAGGTTCATAATGTTCCGTATGGTTAATCATGTCATCTTTTTGCAACTTGTCACCATGGAAACCAAGTCCTTTCTTTGAGTTTTGACCTTGTAATTCCACAGGATCAATAATTCCATTCCCAATCGCTTTTCCTTTTTCCCATCCCATTCTGTTTAACAATTTACTTCCAATCCCGGTTGTATGTTCCTCAAATCCTCCAAAGTCTTGTTTGTTTTTTTGCATGTATTTGTGCTTGGGAATTCTTTGACCATTTCGTAATCTGTAAATAAAGTTTCAAAATTCAAAGGTTAGTACTTGAAATGGTAACATCAAATAAGTACATAAAAAAACATACAAACATATGGTATCTAAAGTGAATAATACCACTATTTTTGAAATCATATTACTACTACTACTACTAAGAGTTAAGGCTAGCAAGGTATTAGATTACATATATAAAGTAAGAGCAAGCAAAGGTAGAGTTTAAGTTAGTAGTGGCAATACAGAAATCAATGTTAATATGCGTTATTGAAATATCTCTTCAAACAAACTACAAAAACACTTTTCATAATTTTATAAATATTGGAATGGAACACGAGACCTTTTTTCCTTCATAATGTTGATAAAGTCCCTGTTATCCCTGTCCCCTTCCTCCCCATAATACCCGGAATAATCCACATCCCAATCATCCGTGGTCTGTTCATCAAAATCTCCATCCTGGTCAGCCCAGTATTGAGCATCTGGGGGTACAAAAATTAAAATTATTTAAGATTTTTACTAAAATAAAAATTAAAAATAAATGAGTAGTAATGACACATGGTTAAAAAGCTCGACAGTAAAGCCTTTAAAGAAAGAAATTTAGGTTTATTATAACTGTTTCAACAGTAAACTACCCTCAGTCTTTTATTAAAAAAAACAAACAATACCAGGGGTAAATAAACAAAGGATACCAGAGCCATTTTGTACTAAAAATATTTATATTTTTTCAAATCAATTCCGTGTTAAATAATATTTATTGATAAAATTACAAAATCAGTCAGTTATTTAATGTTCAGATTACAATGTTGGCCTGATCACATTAAAAACAAACTGAAACTTAAATATCTGACCTGTATAGAACACAAGCCCGCTCCCCCCCTTCTCCCACTTTAACTCGATCTCCTCCTCAAACAACCTCTCCTTACACCTCTCCTGTGATGTTGTGTCATTATTGAGAGCATTGTGACGATCCCACTCTTCTCCCCGATCATCATCTGAGGAGGAATCTTTAAAAAAAATAAAATAGTAAAAAATTATTAAAAAAATTAAAATTTTACCAATATTTTTTTTTGGACGCAATTTAAATTTTATTTATTTTTTTAAATATTTTAACATACGCATAGTTTTAAAATTAAATCCGAACAGTTGAATTCCACAACTTAGCAAAACAAGTTTGATTGACAGGTTGTGGTTAAAAACAAAATTTTTAAAGTTCAAAAGATGAACCGACAAAAGTTCGTTTAAAGCCCACAACGTTTTAACAAAAATTCCAAAAATAAACATTTCTATGAAAACAAATTTCACAAATTAATTAAGATAGGCTTGTGATGTATAAATTTGGCATACTCTATGTTTAATTAAAAACTATGTAATTAGACAATAAGAATTCTTAAAACAAGAAAATACGCGATGCTACTAAAACCAAAATATTGTACTTTTTACCTTCATCACCTTGATCCATTTTTACATTGTCTTGGTCTAAATCTGGTGGATTCAAATCTAAACAAAATATTAGTTTTAATAAAAAGCTTCATGTTTTAGCCTAGCTTAACTATTTATTTATTTACTTTATTTATTTTATTTTGGTTTGTCGCACATTGATAAAAGTAAATAATAAATACGATATACAATTAATATTACAACAATGCGACGGGAAAAAATGACAAAATCAATTTAATGATTTAAAACATGCCAAAAGTATTAATGTTTACATAAAGATTTAGTATGTTATGGCATGGTCACCAAACCCACTATACCTAGTTTAAATCTACCTTCATCATTATAGGAGTTAGCTTGTACTTGCCCCCTATAGTTGAATTGAACATTGCCATAAATATTTTTACTGTTGGTCTCTGGAAATACTAACCCCAAACTTTTAATTAATCTAAAAAAAATAAACAAATTTAAATTAGAATTTACTGCTAAAATAAACAGCTTCAAAAAAATTTAAACTATTCAAAAGTAGTTAAAAATGTTGCTACCCAATCAATTTTAGGATTACATATAATAAACAAATAAAGATTCCATAACAATTCAACCTTGAGACATTTTAACCCTGGATCAACCAACCAAACAATGTCTCTATTTGTCTACTTAAAATAATTAAATAAACCACAAAGGTTGAGTTTGTATTGAGTTAAGTTAGACAGAGTTAGGTTGCCTAGTTATCAAAAAGAACTTAACATCTACAAATCAAAATACCAAACCACTTATACTCATAGGTAATTAACTAGGTAAAAAAACGTTATTATAATTTGGCACAAATAAATACCATCACAACTTTTAATACAATTACACAAAAATATATAACCAGAACTTTTCTTATAAATTTTACATATCACCACAACATTACTCACTTTGGGGGTAATTTACAATCACGGATTAACTTAAGGAATGTGGGGATCGGGGTTCCAACATTACCCTTCGGCATCACATTAATAGGGGGGTTCAGTTCGGAGAGTTTCAGAATATCCTCGTTTGTGAAAGTTTCTGACATTGTGTGTCGTTTGCGACGTTTCAGTTCAGCTTTAGTGTAGTAAGGACTGTAAAATTATTATCACAATTTGTTAATATGCGAATGTTTTTAATTTACGATTCAAAATTCAAACAAAAATGATTTTTAATTTCTATGAAGTTTAAGATTGCTTTAGAAAAGAAAGCTTTTCCAAAAAAAGTATTAGAAGGTTTTTATTTTAACTACAATGTTAGTGTGTGATATATACGTATATATATAATTTTTTTTAAATGAATATGTAAAAATATAACCAGATTTACTTAATATTAGACTCACTTTTAAAGAATTGCTTTACCTAACTAACTAATGTATTATAAAAACTTGGTTTATTTTATGATAAACTATAGTGTTTTAAAACACTTTTTTTAAATAAATATTACCTTGTTAACAGATTATTAGATTTGTCGATTGTTATTCTTAAAATAAAACATTTTTCTTTTAAAACTTTTTCACTTTTATCCGTCCAGTTATGATTGTGATATTTCTCGATGAATTTATTGCGGTGCTGATCTAAGACAAACGAGACAACACAGGAACAAGATTTATGAATTTTTGATCCATTCTCTAAAAATCAAACATTTTAGTGATTTCTTGAACTCCTGTAAAATTTTAAAAAAACAATCAGCAGATAAATTATCGGGCAAATATAATCTATAATACTCCAAACTGTCAAAGTCAACTCGAGACTGGTTCAGGGTAACTTATGTTACTTTATGTTCAGGTCGTGAAGTCGACCTTTCCACATCAAGGGTAAATAAATTCAAAACAATATAGTCAAGCTAAAAAAAAATTATTTTATGATTTCAACATGCTTTAATCAGAAATTAACTCAAGTCAATCTTACCAGCATTTTGCAGGATCTCAGGTCTATGTTTATAATGAAAACATCTGAACAAATTTTCTTCAATAACTTGTGAGAAAAAACTTCTGAGATCGGAGGAATGAAACTGTTTTGGGATATTTCTCACAACAGCATAACAACATTCACTCATTATTATTTAACCCTAATATCTATAATGAAGTAAATGAATAGGTGAGTCGTACACATCACAATTAAACAATTATGTCATGATAATAACAAAAAAAAACAATTGTCATGTTAGATTAAAGATCTTAGAAGCTAATATTTTAATATGAATATTTTTAAAGAAAATTGACATGACAACACTAGAAATATGAAATATGACTTTAACACATTTTTAGAATCTCATGTAGAGGTTTGACAATAAATAATTGCTTTATAAATTTGGTCATTTTTAGTTAAAACCCTTATTTGGTCTTTTTGTGGTATGGTCTTACATAAGATTTGTATGTTAAAAACAACTTGCCAATATTAAGGGGAAAAATAAATGCTCGTAAATGAGAAATTAACAACACGATAAATCAAAAATATTTACAATTAATTAAAAAACAAAAACAATTAAACAAACAATTAAATTGATAATTTGAATATCATTCATAGCATGATTAATGAGCATAACATTACAAAAAATCTGTTAATAAATTGGCATAGATAAATGATATGTTTAGTATCGATTCTTCAGTTGAAAATGTATTAATTTTTTAAATAAAAACAATGGAACTAAATAGGATAGACCTACATATCAAATGCTTTATTATAAACACAGCATACATACATAAATGAACTTTAAAGGAAGCTTCATACACAGGTACAAATATAAAGAATTACAAATTACAATGAATAAATGGTTATAGGGATTAATATTGCATTGGAAAAAATTATAATACTTGATTTTTTAACATATAATGTAAATCAGGAGATAATAATATTTTGGTTAAGAAATTTACTTTTTGGCACAGGCTCCACGATAGAATTTGGCAAATTCTGTTAAATTGACCCCCACACATTTCTCATAACTTTTCAGCTCACCTTTCATTGTTACCATCCATGCTTTAATCTTCGGAAAATTGACAAAGAAATCTTTCTCAGGAACCTTCAGGACACACAATGAACAGAATGCACAAATATCACAGATTGTCATATGATCAGCAGCCAAGTATTTGCGACTCTCCAAAAAAAACTCCAAGAACGCCAAGTTTATCTCCACCTCAGTTGAGTTAGATAGATCTGGAGTTATTCCCTTATACAGCAACGGGATAGCTCCAACAAAATCTGCTATCACATTATACGCATCAAAATCAACCCAAAGAACTTGGTTCACTTTTGTTCTTGTTTCTAAATCCTTGGGGTACAACTTCTCAAGATCCCCTTTAGCGTATTTGTCGCATAAATACTGAGCTATAGCTCGACTTTCTCCCATCGAAAAATCACCATCTTTTATCCCAGGACATCTTTGTCGATGATTAACGGCCTTATATTCTTCGGTCTTATGTTCCCCCTTAGACAATACAAGTGAATGTCCGTCATATTCTAAACCGAGCTCTTCCAATAAAAGCCAGATAGACCAAGATGGAGGACTAAGTGTTGAATAATAAAACTGAATTTTTTCAGATGCCATGATCAGATGATTCACAAATTAAATTAATAAAACAAAAAATTATTTTACCAGCTTGCTGTCTACAAATACAAATATTTGTTTTTCATACAAAAATAACTTTACAAGCAACAAGTATTTAAATATTTTATTTTTTATTTTTAAATTTATCCTTAATGTGGGAACCCGACTTTACAGCCTAAACAAGGATTAACATTTTTTACCCCGACACAGTCCTGAATTGACTTTGGTAGTTTGGGATATTATTAAATTGCTAATATTTAAATATTGCCTGATATAGCAGTATAGCCCAAACGTAAAACGTATAATAAAAATTTACTTATGCAGTCATGCCCTGATTATTATCCACTAGCAGACTAGACACCCAGTTTTAAACTAAAATATTACACTAATTAGACAGTCAAGCCACGTTAATGACTTATTTTTAATTAACAACGTGATCCGGCATGTAATTCATTCACGAAACGCAAAAATTTTATTTACGTAATGTAAGATATACTACTCTACTGACTGCATAAAAGTATACAAACTTTTAAGTGTTCTCTTTAGTTAAATAACTGGAAATTGATCACCTATAAATTTTTTAAATTTTAAATCAACAAAAATCGTCTTAACTTTAATAAAAACATATATTGTTAAACCTGCTTTGTAATCTTTTTAATTTTTTAATATTTAACAGTTTTTTAAAAATAGAGCAAAAAAAGCATATTTTTAATTAAAAGTTTAATTTTTGTTTTTATTCTGTAACTAGATGCAATTTCAGTTATCATAACTTTAGCAAATAAGAACTTATTTGTTTTGATATAAAGGCAACGGATATGGCAGAAGTTTACGTGGACTAACATCAAACAAATTAAGACCAAAACGCGGGAAAAATCCGTTTAAATTCCCGGGAAAAGTTGCCCGGTTTCGATGGTATTCTAACATCGGGAAACTCGAAGCCAATCCCTCGGGATATAATAAAGAATTTCCGGCGTTGATCCTGAAATTTCCTGGGTTCGAGTTTAAATGGATTCGGTTCAGAAAATGTCCAGAATTTGACGAAAATGATTTTTTTCGTAAGTTTAAAATATCGACTTGATTGAAAGAAAAAACATTTCCGGGGTCGTGGGAATTTGGATTCAATTGTTCCACGTTGTTCGGTAAAATAAAATCATTCGTACCCGATGAAATGACGTCACTGATAGCTGGCGAGATGACGTCATAACTGTTAGGAACATTGACGTCATCATTTTCCTGAACATCACCTTTTTCTGAAGTTCTAGAATTCGAATTCTGTTTCAAATCATCGACCGACAAAAAATGTTCGATCGCCTTGACTACGTCATTATTACATCCTTGTAAAACTAATTGTCTGATTGTGACGTCGTGATCGGGAAACAATCGAGTTAGAATCTCAGGGTTCGACAACCGACCAGGTCGAAATGACGACGCAATAGAGTTCGTGACCTTTAAATTGTCGGTTGATGACGTGTCACTTTCTGTTTGGCTTACGTGACGTGTTTGCTTTGTCACGTGGTTATATGGAGCTTCAACATTATTATCTAAATTCCAAAAAAGATAAATTATTCTTAATTAAAATTTTGATAATAATTTTAACATTTTTATTCAAGCAAATACCGAAAACATAAATATTAAAATAATAGCATTTTGACTCAAATTATAATTTTTTATTTACATCTAACTGTTAATTTTAGCAAATTCTTTTATCTAAATGCATTAAAAAAGATTACAAATGTTAAACCGAATAATTGGCAATAGTCTTTTAATTAACGTCTACTTTAGGTATCCTGTCAACAATAATTATATAAATTTTAAGAGGTATAAGCGATATCTTTCATTTAATACCGTGTTAAAAAGTTTAAACAAATGTTAAACCAAATAATTAGTAAATATCTTAAAAGTTAACCAAGTTCTTTTTCGCATAAAGTTTTAACGTAAAACAAACAAAGTTAAAGTGGGCAAAACCAAGGTTAAAATAATGTCACCAAGTTCAAATTTACCCAAAACAAGTTAAACTCAGAATATCAAAGCAAATAAAAAAACCAAAATACCTTATATTTGTGTGTATATAATTACGATTTTTTCTAGTTTATTGTTTAAAAATTTATTGAAAATTTTGTTAAAATTTTTACGGAAATTGAAAGAATTTTTCAAGGAAAACAGTTAGAGTAAAAAAGGGTTGATAAAAAATGTTTAATCGTTGGTAAAATGGCGTTTTCGGACAAATAATAATTGGTAAAACGCGATGTAGTGCAACTAAAAATATAGTTTTTTGTTAAACGTCAAAAGTTGTATAACTTACATTTTTTTTGCTTTTTTTTTTATATCACCTTAAGGTGATATTTTATATTTTTTATTGGGGAAGGGTGTGCTGTTAGGACGTGTTTTGAGCTATCCGTAAGCTATCCGGCGAATAGTGTGATGTTGGTGCGGCTCAAACCCGAAACCTTTCGGATCGTAGTCCGACGCCATGACCGGTCCGCCACCCTACATTTTTCTTACTTTATTAGTGAATTAACCTTAGCTGTGACGTCATAATTAGATTTGCCAATCCGTTTCCCATGCCAAAATATATATTTGTGGTGTTTTATTACCCTAGGCTCGTTACTGACTAAAACTTAACGGTTCAAGGACAATAATATCAAATATCTATGGATTTATCGTTACATGTTTTAAAGCTGTTAGATTTAAAAGTCTGGTTTTATGTAAAAAAGGAATTTTAATATTTTTTATTCACTAAATTACAAAATAAAGCCGATTTTTTGTTTGCAAAATTTTATAAAGAGTCAACTTTTTATTAAAATTAAAATTTTCTATTTTTTTAAAACTTTTAATTTTTTTTTTATAAATATAGATTGCAGTTTTCACTTAAATGCTTTATTTTTACTTAAATTTTATTTTGAACGAATATTTATTTAAAAATGGGGTAAAAAATCCTGCACTTTTAAACCTGTTAACTTGATACTTGTATTTTACCCTTAAGCCCAATCTGTTATAATTAGGATTAAGTTGAAACCAAAATTTACAAAGTTTAAAGTTAAGGTTACTTAGGTCTGGGTAACTTGATCGTTTCTAATTGTTTTCGGTTTCCTAATTAGGAAAAATAAATCGTTTGTAGGTTTACAAAATGTAGCGAATTCAGATAAAGTATTTTATTGAAAGCTTTAATACATGTTTAAACTAATAATGCCAAATAAACGTTAATATTATTGTATTAAAATGCCAATTTTTTTAAATTTTTTTTGCAATTTGTTTTACAAAGTAAATTACTGTGACCTTTCTGAAGGTCATTACAGCTTAATTTTTTGACTTTATGATTGACGTTTCACCCCCAAAACGGGGGTAATTCGAGCTAATTATTTAGCAACTTACAACTGTAGGAAATACAAGGTTAAGTTAAGGTCAAACTTGGACATATCGCTAATCACGCGAATAAGATAACCGATATCCTGGTAACAAATTGAAGGTTAATTTAAAGGTCATATTTTGTGGGAACTGAAGGCCTTGGCACGCTTATAATCAGGCTAATATTGATACCACATGTAAGCCATAATTTTAGTAAGTCGTAAAAATTTATGCAAATTTTTTTTTATTTTTAATATTACTTTTTTTCAATTTAATTTTTTTTAAGGTTTGTTCCAAATTTGATACTACGTTAAATTTTTTATTTAGGCATTTTAAATTAAACTTATATCTGAACAGCATTCAAATAGTTTTTTAGCATTTTATAACCAAACTTTAGCGACTAAATAAAAATAAAATACGACTTTAAAACTTTAAAAAGACTTTAAAAATTCGACTTTAAAACTTTAAAAAGACTTTAAAACAAAATCTCATGTAGTTACCTTTTGACATGTTTTCCGATGACGTAGCGTGTGGGGGTGATGACGTCACAGCCTGCACGTGATGCTCTGATGACGTCACACTCTCCGACCGTTGACCCGATGACGTCACGCGAGGGGAATTCCCAGAAACAAACCTTAAACCGAGAGCAATAGCGTCTTCAGCGGCTTGCTGCCGTTTTAAAGCAACCTAAAATAAAAAAATGTTTTTAATTAAAAAACAAAACTATCTTAAAGAAGTGGCTAAACTTTATTAAACAAACATTAGAAAATAAATATAATTTTTCTACCTGTGCAGCCATTACTCTTTGTCTCTCTGATATTAACTTGCACTTCACACAAACACAATCTTTATGTGGACATCCTCTCTTATGTCCCTTTAACCAACTAATTACTCCATGATTCCGACATCTTGCGCATTTTGGTTTCCGAGCTCCTTTCTCAGTGGTTGGATATTGGAAAACTCCTTTCATGATTGATTAAAATTTTAATCTGAAAATTATAAAAATTTGTTTTGGTAAAAGTTGTTAAAATCTAGTTTTAAATTTTTTATTCGTATTTTTTTTATCTTTAGTTAAAAAGCTATACTCTTATTTCTGTAAGATTCTGACAACTATATTTAACATTAATTATTATCAACGTTTTTTTAAATTATTAAACTTTAGACATTCATAAAATTATTAAACTTTTTATTTTTCTAACGTCAAGCAAAAGCTAATTATTCCGAAGCTTACAAATAAATATTTTTTACGTAAATTTTTTATTAAAATTGTTAAACTCTAAATTGCTTTTAATCTAAACAATGCAAAAAACTTTTAAATATTTTATAGGAATTATTATTTTTTTTTAATTTCAAACTTAAATTTATTTTCCACCTCGTTACAGATTTGCAAATATTCGATTACTAAAAAAAAATCTTTTTCCTGTTTTTTGAAACTGAATCCGAAAAAATAACGTTGCTACTTAGTAATATGACGTCACAACCAGTCGCCATTTTAAGAAAAAAAAGTTTTAAAAAAAAATGATTTGATAAAAGCGTTTTTTGTGATTCAAAAAAAATTTTGAAAGTTATATATTTTTATACGTAATTTGCAAAATTTAAAGCAATTAATTTATGGTATTAATTATTATTTTTATAGAAACAAAATAAATAAAAAATAAGATAATTTAATTTAAAGTAGTCCAATAATCTAAAGTAAAAAAGTCATTAATCAAAACAAAATTTTCTACCAATATTTTGATATAAAAAAGTAAAACAAACCAATAAAAACCCGATCAAACGATATTTAAAAGTAAAATATATTTCGCCAATAACAAAACAAACGCACGGGTCGTTAAAATAACAAAAAATTTCAAGTTTTTTTGTCAACAACCCGTAACCAACCAAGTCTCAAGTTTTTTCTTAAAAAATCTTAAATTTGTTTCAAGTGCAGACTGTTTAAGCTGATGATATTTAGTTTCAAAAAAAAAAATGAAACAGTTAAATAAATATTGTTTAAACTAACTAAATAACTTCATATTTACCAAAATTAAACATATTTTCTTAATCAAAATCAAATAAAAAATAACTGACTCATAATAAAATACCCAATGCCTAAAAAATAAAGTTAATTTAATAAATATCTATATGGTTGTAGTCTATGTAAAAAAATATTTAACTTTTTGCAAAAGTATTTTAAAATTATTGTTTTATTTGTTTTAAAATTTAGGTATATCAAAGCATCAGGTACTTGGTCAATTCGATTCGGAATATTAAACACTCAAGGAGCTTCGGAAATTATTTAATTTGAAAAGTACTTGGAGTAAATTTTGTTGTTTTAGACAAATAAATTAATATCAAAGTTTTTGATTTTTTGCGCGCGTACCCAAGTACCAGAAGTAAATATCATTAAAACCTTACTTGAGGCGACTACAGCGTGGTTACAGTAGGGATCGAACCCAAGATGTGGCGATGCCAAGTGCCTTCACCATCATCCAAAATCATGAGTATTAAATATTATCAAATACACAACTAAAATATCAAATTTTTATTGGGCCTTAATAAAATTTTCTCTAAAAAAAACTATGATAATGTAAAGTAACTTACTTAATAAAAAGTTTTAGTTTAAAATTGATTTATCCCCAATTTAACAACTTTTTTATTAAACCCTAATATACACCAAACACAATTTTCCAATAAGTTATAACTTATAATCATGAAATCATTTTTAATTTGCAATAAAAATCGTATTTTAACAAATTGCACAGTATTAGTGTAATATCACACAGAACAAGATAATATATAAACAATTACAAGTGAAGGCAATAAGAATCAACAAAAAAATAAACACTATTTAATAGATTTAAAACTGTAACAAAAAATCAAAAACAAATTTACAGAATTTTGCATATTTCAAGAAAAAACAAATGCAGTATTAATTTCTATGTTTTACCACGTTTAAAAAATTTTAAATAAACTATAAGACCCAAAACTACAAGCTCTAGTGAGATAAAAATAATAAGAAACACTTTATTTCCCAAAACATTAGTTTTTAGTTTTCTGATTAACTTTACTGAACGAGATAATTCGTTATTTGTTCCCTCCAACTATAAACAAACAAAACAAATAGTTACAAAATACATTTATATAAACGAATTCATAAAAATTAAAAAAAAGTCAATTTTTGAAAGAATTTATAAAAAAACCTATAAAAAGGCAAATTAAAAGGCTTAGAATTAGAAAAAAATAAAATCTAACCATATATATACAATAAGCCTAATTAATTAACCATCAAAAATAAAATTGCAAAAAACTTTACATGTTTATCAGTTTAGCTTTACAATTAGAACCATAAAAAAAACAGACAGGATATATAAAAATGAATAAAAGCTATCTAAATCGAGGATAAATCAATATTAATTAAATTAAAAGTCACTTACCCTGTCTCTTGTCCTGATAAGTTGGTCACCTTGGTCGTTTAATTCTTCCAAAATATTATTTCCAATCTGTTCACTTTCTGTAGCTATAACATGAGATCTTGCAATACTTTCACTTGCTCTTTGTAAGCTTTTATGACCTAATAATAAGTTGGATTGTTCATTGGAATGTGTGGGCTCCTAAAAAACAAAAATAAAAATGTTGCATTTTTTAAATAATAAATCACTTTTACATGGAAAAATATCCTAATATTGAATCATTTTTCACTAAAAATGTCAAAATAATAAATCTAAGAGTCAAATGGTAATAAAAATTAATTTAACTAATCTTTAAAATGGTAGCATAGATAGTTTAATTTAATTGTTATTGATTTTTCCGCGTGGTATAAATTGTTTTTAACTACAAAAACTTGGAACTTACACTGAATTGTGAGGTGCTTCCCCTACCATAAGAAGCTTGTCTGGTGTAAGCTAAATTTTCATGCTAAAAATAACACAAAAGTTAAAAAAAATTGCATAAACATTCACATCCAACTTGTACAAATACAAGCTTATACGCTTCTTACATATCATATGTTTCTTACAAATAAACTTAAAATTTGGGAGCACGTAAACTTCATGATTCTTGCAAAAAACTTACGTCCATAAAGTATAAAAAAGAACTAGCAAGGACTTTTAAGTAAGTTCGTTTTTCTAATAACTATAAAGTACAAGTGATACAAAATATTTAAAATTGCAACTAAAATATATTTTGTTACTACCTTTTATTATGGTAAACATGAGAGAAGTTTTACCTTCAGCGATCGTTCAACAGTTTCAAGTTCAAAATAAAACTTTTTAAGTTCTCTGTTCATCTCAGCTCTCAATAACATAGGAGCATGGAAAATCTCATTTTCAAGGTCTTTTAACTAAAAAGTGTTAAATACATAAAACTTTCTACACCAAAAGTTAATTAAATTTTTTTTTGTATATATCTTTATCCTTGATGTGGGTAAGTCGAATGCGCGACTTAAACATAGAGTAACATCAGTTACTCCGACCCAATCTCAAATTGCCTGTGGCAGTTTGAAATATTATAGATTATAATTGCCTGATAATTATGCTGCTGATTAAGTGCTGACTCAGCAAGAGTTTAAACTGTTTATAGCGCCTTACTCAAGGGCGCTACAGCATGAGATCAGTGGGGATTGAACCCACGACATCATGTGTGGTGTAGCAAGTGTTCTTACCACTACACCACGCTGCCGGTTTTAAAAACTAGGACAGCATCCTGTATTGGTTAGAACACCTGACATTGCATCATTGGGTCTTGTGTTTGATTCCCACTGCTTCAATGCTGCAAAAGAAGGCTCCATAACCAGTATAACTTGGTTTGGACTTCTAAAGTCAACTTGAGACTGGGTCAGGTTAATAAATGTGACTCTATGTTTAGGTCATGAAGTCGAACTTTTTATATCATTATAAATATAATTAACTCAAGACTGGGTCAGGGTAACTGATGTTACTTTACGTTACGGCTTACATAAAGAACAAATACAAAACAAACTAAATTTTAAAAAAGTTTAGATTAACTTACCAACATGTTGGTATGTGAAACATTTCTTGCAATTTTCTTTTCATTTTGCTGCCGTTCTGCTAATAAAAAAAAACTTTTAATTCAACAAATTTAAGTTAAAGTAAACACAAGAATCAAAACTCAATTTTAAAATAGATTTAAAATTATGATAATTTTTTTTATTAATTTTAACATTTTTTTACCTCCAGTAATAAACTTGTCAGTTTGTTTGTTGATAACTTTCAATTCATCAATTAAACTTCTTATTTTCTCTTTTATATCTTCATATATTTCACTACTACTCATGCTTATCTAAATACATAAAATGAAACTACAAAATTGAACCAATGTGAATTTAAACTTTAGACAGTGTCTTATATTTTAACACTTAGTAGACATGTGAGAAATTCAATTTAAATATTAATTTTCCAATTATAATCCAATAATAATAAATGAAAAACAGTTTACAATACATAGATGAATAAATTGTTGTTTCAAAAATTTGCAACACTAAAAAAATCACTATAAGTAAAGTTTGTTGCAAAAAACAATTTAAGTACGTGTAAATTATTTATAAAAGATGACATCACAATATTGTAAAATCATTTTGTCTGTTTCATATTTAAAAAAATCCAGGCTTATTTGTGTGGTTTATACAATAAATAGGTACAACAAAATTACGTATATTATAATTGAATTTATATTGACTTATATCAAAATTTGATTATTTTAAAATACAGTAACTGTAAGTACAAAATAAGATATAAAACATGTAAAAAAATCATTTTCTATTTCAAATTTGACCAGTAAAAAAAGTCAAACGCTTGGAACTGTTTTACTTAAATTTATTCAGCAATGCAGTTAAATAAAATGCTGGGTCATCAATAATTCAATGGGCAGTGTCTTATACTTTACTTATAGAACTTCAATAATTCACAGTTTACAGTTACACAGTATTTACAATAGGCAAGATCATTTTTGTGAAAAAAACTTTTATAAATCTGTTTTTCATGCAAAACAATAACACATAAACCAAAAAAAACATAAGCAATTCCATATGTTATATGTAGTAGTCCCTAAAAAATTTTGATATAACATGTAAAATTATATGACAATATATAAATGAATTATAGTTAACTTTGCAATTCTGTAATTTTTTACCAATAGCCATAAAGATTTTAACTCAGAAAATACAAAATCTAACAACCATGCAAATAATTAGAATTTAACAATCCACTACAAATTCTACATGAACACTTTAAAAATGAAAACAACAGGAAAAGATGACACTTTTGATTGTCAACTATATTACATCATAATAACAATACATGCTAGGCTTTAAAATTTTTACTTTCTTTAAAATTTTTACTTTCTTTTACAGTTGTGTTTCTTTTTACAAGTATAAAACACATCTTTTATGGTGAAATTGGTATCAAATAACAAGAAATATAAACAGTTTTATTTATAATTTTTGTTGTAAAGTAGGTGTTCATAAAATGAAAAAAAAATCCTAATCTTTGGCATTACGAGTTTATAAAATTTAAAGTTTTATATTTTCACTTGTGTTTTTTAAATTTTTTCTTGATGATTTTATTCCTGTTTCTTGCTAAATCTACCCATAGCATTTGCTCCCTTCTTCAACAAACCATGGTGTGCCAATCCTGGGATCATTGCAATGATCAGAACCATGAAATAAACCAACATTAAGTTGTGCATTTGGTTGCCTAGCCAAGCTAGTGTGCTCAGAGAAACAGTGGACACAGCTACGTACAACCACGGGTTTGTATCTTTCAGTTTAAACAAACTTGACAAACTCTGTTTAACGGATGACCTGGCCTCATATAAAGCATCACAAGCATGTGAGAACTCCTTTTCCTTTGTTGAATCCCATTTGGCTTCCGGGAACACCATCGGCGACACAAACGGAACGATGTAATCACACAAACATGCGATCATAAGAAACATGGAGACCCCTGTGATAAGAGATGGGTCTAAATACCATATGAATATGAAATTAAGGGTGATAATTCCAATTACAATGCCAGGGTAGTACGGTTGTTCCCATTTTAGCAACTTGCTAGCAATCACAAATATTTCTCTCCATCCTCTAAGATTCGATTTCAAAGATCGTGCGTCACCTGATCCAGTAACAACATCCATTTTTTTAATTTTATTAAATTTTTAATTAATCACAATATAGTTATCTAAATAATTTGTTTTTATTACTTTTATGTGTATTCAAGTTAATGCAAAACAGCCAGGCTAGTCATGCTGTAACTCTTATATTCCAATTATTGTTTTAATACTAAGTAACACACAGGCTTGCCTTTAAAAATCTCTTTATATAAATTTAAAGTTTATAAACGATATAGATGTCTCTTGGTAAAAATCTACCGTTTGTGGTGCCCAAGCAGTATTCGTAATCATACAAGACAATTGTTTTAAAAATCTCCTACCAAAAAAGAAAAAATTCAACCCTACTAAGCGGGTGTTAACTAGTAAGATCTTAAGTTCGATTCCAATTGAACGTAACCTAATAAAATATGTAAAACTATCAAAATTAAAGCGTAGTAATAAATAAAATGTTACTGCCTTACAACAATAATAATTAAATGTCTTTAAATGACTAATTGCATTAATATTACGCAACTCATAACACGGAAAAACAACGTTTTCTCATTACAAAAATCAAAACAAAGCAAAATATTTAAACGATTGAGGATAAACAAAAATGCTTTAGTGTTTCCAAATTATTTTAAATAGGTTATCCTAAATTTGCGCAATATTTTCTTATTATTAAAAAAAACTATGTTATTGTAATAAAATTTAAATATTATCCAAAAAAGTTGCAAAAATTAAATATTTATTAGCAAATTTTCAATACAATTATTACTCAGTGTCATGATATTGATTTAATCAATTATAAATATTTTGTTAAACTTTAGTTTATTTATAAATTCTCAATTACATGATTCATATAAAAGTTTCTAAACAATTCGATCCAATTTAAACCTTGCAAAAAGTCGAACCAGCTGCCTTAAAGTGATTGGCAAATTTTAAACAAAAAATCAAAATTAGTTAAAGAATCAAATCAGCTGCTTTAGAGAGTATTAGAAATTCTAACAAACTTAGATTCTCCAGTGTCTGATCAGCTGTTTTCAACCTCTTTGGCGCACCTGGCGTACTCCAAAACCTCTCAATTTAAAGATGTTTAAACTTTGAGTTGCTTAATTGAATTGTGACGTAATAAAAAGATGATTGTTACAGGGTGTCGAGTTAGAACGAGTTGTCTAATGACGCAGGAACGATCCAAAAATCTAAAAAAAAATTTAAATTTAAATATTTATAAAAATTAAAATAAAAAAGAAAAAGGGGAAATTTTACGTTTGTATACAAAATCGAGGGTTAAGTTGAATTTAAGCGGTAAATATAAAGAAATAAAAAGTTTTGTCTTATTTAAAAACCAGCATTACTTTTACCTCAGCGATTGGCGCCGTAAAATTTAGTTTTGTTCATTTTACAATAAAGTTGCCACTCAGTCTAACTACTTAAGTTTACTATAATAGTTTGTTGTTTACGGTAATCTAATTACAAAGATATAGCGAGAAAGTTTTCAGGAATAACGTAAAGCTAAAATTTATTCAATTTACCCATTTAAGTTACTTTTTTTTACAAATTAGTTACAAAATAGTTTTTAAAAATTTAAGCCTTTTAGGGCAAAGTAACTTAAACTTATATTAAATATTACAGAATTTAGGCAGAAATCTAAATGGTTTAGCTTATAACTGTTTTAAAACAAAGTTACAGCTAAAGTATACAAGTTCAACTTACTTTAGGTCAAACTAACTAAGGTCAACCTAACCAAGGTCAACCTAATCAAGGCCAACCTAATCAAGGTCAACCTAATCAAGGTCAACCTAACCAAGATGAACGAAAATAGCAAATCAGATTTACATCGAGATTTAACCGAAATCCAGCAGAAAGAACCTCAAAACAATGATTATGAATCAAGAGAACTACACCGTTTATATCTCACATTAAGAAACATTCTTCCAAACAACACAAACTTGGTGGAACAAGATTTCAACGAACTCAACAGCGAAGAAATTTTAACAATTTTAATCGAATCCATCGAATATATTCGAACGTTGAAACTTAAACTCGGACTTAGCGAAGATCAAGTTATTTCTTGCTGCAATTGTTCTACCAGTATGACGTCATTATCTCACATACCTACGTCATTTTCCGATAATAATGATGTTATAAATAAAAGCTTAAGGCTTAATGACGTCATAAGGAAAAGTTTGCCGTGCTGTGACGTCACCAATTTAACCACACACTTTATGACGTCACAAACATAAAACAATGCTTTCTGAGAAGTTAATAATTTTGTCACAAGCTTTATGAAGTCACCAACATAAAACATTCTTTTTGTGACGTCACTGCTTTGAACACACACTTTATGACGTCACTTATAAGACATTTCTCTCATAAAATTTATCGTGTTTAAATTCTTATAAAATCATCAAATTGTGATGTCATAACTACTTAAAGTACTTAGACGTAATATAATGACGTCACTTAGATAAAAAAAAAAATTTTTTTAAATAAAATTAGAAATTATTTATTACCTGAATTATTCACTCGTATGTTATAAGCTTGGGATAATATGAAGTGCTTATTCTTATAAAGAAAGCGATGCAACCAAATGCAAAGGCAGCCAAGTAGATCCACAGAAATAATCGGTCGATGATCATCGCTATATAAGCCCAGTCATCCCGTATCTACAATTATTTATTAATATTTTATATTTAAGAGTATTACCTTAATATACTAAAGTTAAATTTGCTAAACGTGTATGGAAAATTTTATTTGATACAATACGGTACAAGTTCTGTTAATATTATAAGTTAAACCGACAAATAGGTGTAGTGGTTAAAACACAAGTTTCTTTTTTAATTATGTTGGAATTTTTCCAACTTGCACGAGGATACCATTATTTTTTAAAAGAATTAACAGCATACCCATAATTTGTTAATTTTTTTCAAATACACCCTACCCAATTAAAAATACTTAAAAAGTAACAACTGTCTTATATAATATGGCTAAATTTTGCTTTTTATGCTAAGTTTGTTTTCTGCAAAAAAAAATTAAAAAAAGTATAACAAACTGGTCAGAGAGGACAAAATAAGGTCATTTTCCTATGTCTGCCAGCGTATGAACTTAAGCAATGACGTCGTGCGTCACGTGACTCGCAAGCGTAGGAATTTTCCCCATTACAATATTTAGCTTCAAATTCCGATATCTCAAAAACTACTTGACCAATTTTTAAAATGATGGTATCCTCGTGCAAGTTGGAGAAATTGCAACATAATTCTTTTTAAGTATATTGGAAAACACTGAAAAAATAATTTTAGAAACGCTTACGATTTCTTGCGCCCTTGCTGCCTTATTATGTTGAGCAATATATCGAGCATGCTTCATCGAAGGTTTAATAAAACGAGGTGGAGATTGAATACTGGATGGTATAATCGGGTCAAGTTCGATCAATTCCGGTTCGTTCCGTCGCCGGGTTTGGAAACCAAACAGGGTTGCCTGTTTATTTTAAATCAGAAACACAATAAATTTTGATTATTAAACTGAAATGAAGGTTGTTAAAGATATTGTTTACTTAGTGCTATTGTAATTTAATTAACTTTTTATTATCTTATTCAACTAAAATTTGTTTATTTACTCTAAAACTAATATGAAAATTAAATATAGCTACGTGTTTATTGTAGAAGTTTTCGCTAAGTGAATGTCCATTTCTTAAAGTTTGGTTTTCGTTTGTTTTGTCCAAATTGTGATCTCTAAAAGTTTCTGTTAAAAAACATTTAAAAAAAGGTAAAAAATAAAAAAATTAAAAACCAGATAATACTCAAATAAATATATTAAATAAACTAAGTTTTAAAATTTAACGGTATATTAAAAAACATACAGATATTCTTTTAATGTATACTTTAATTATATCTGTAAAACTAACTTGAATTTGTTGATTTATTTTCCGTTGAATTCCATTTCTGTTTAGGTTGATGCAAGGATAAAGCAGGGCCCAGATATTTAATAAAAAAATTTTTCACCTTCGGATTTAGTTTATGACTTGAGGGAGAACGATAATGAACGTTGCTTACTATAACACTAAAATAAAATTCCGTTAGACTAATATAGTGTGATTTACCGACAATGGCATCAGACTATAAGCCGAAAGGTTTCAAGTTTGAGCCGCACCAACACCACATTATTCGCCCCTTAAGCTATGTGTTTACAGATAGCTTAAAAGCAGGTTACAACAGCACATCTTCCCAAATAAAATATTAAACCTATCACCTTAAGTTGATACAAAAAAATAAATATATTTAATTTAGCACTAAAAGAGTAACAATAAAAATTAAACAATGCTTTTAAAAATGTTTAAATAATTATACTTTAAATTAAACGTAACTAAAAATACAAAAACTAGATCAAATAATTTAAAAATACATCTAAAGTTGATTTCAAACGTACCATAGTAAAATACAAACACTTAGCATCAACATTGAGAATAAAAGAAAGGCCGCAATCCATGGAACACTGGCAACAGTCGGCATTTTTTGGGCGAACAAGTAAGCAAAAATGGTGTCACCAAGTAAAAGAGATATTGTCAAACATATTTTTTCACCTATAAGATTATAAGTTGTTTAAATAAAACATGTTGGGTTCAATTTTGTTAGTCTATATCAGACAATTTTAAATTAATTGTATCGGCAGCGTTGTGTAGTGTTCAAAACATATGGCTTCACTACATGAGGTCCAGGATTCGATCCCCAGTGCTCTCATGCTGTAGCGCCCTTGAGTAAGGCAATAAAAAACTGTTTGAATTCCTGCTGAGCAAGCACTTGAACAGCAGCATAATCATCGGGCAATTATAATCTATAATATCCCAAACTGCCACAAGCAACTTAAGACTGGGTCGGAGTAACTGTTGTTACTCTATGTTTAGTTCATGAAGTCAATCTTTTTACATCAAAATAAATAAAAATAAATAAGTTTATATCAAGCAAAAATTGGATACAGGTCTTACCTCCAACTGTTGGTAGATAAAAAGCCATGCAAGATAACATAAGAAGCATAACACATGGATATAACATGTTTAAAACATAAAACTGTGGCCTTCTACCGAGGATAAAGTGAAACCATATTTGTTGTCGTTTATTGTTATTTGGCCACGTCACAATTGAGATTGGTCGTTGTAATAAATCCCATTCACCGTTGGGGACAAACGCTTAAAATATTTTAATTTAGTTAAAATGTTGCTACCGTAGTTTTATTTTCTAAAAGAAAATTCAACTTATAAAAAATAGCCTTGGAAAAAGTGCTCAGTATAACTAGCAATTTTGCTAACAGTACTAACTTATGTCAAAAACCTAAAGTTATAGGCCAGTCAAAAAACATTGCTATGTTAAAATATCTTAAACTGCCAAGAGCAACTTGAAACTGGGTTGGAGTAACTGATGTTACTCTATGTTTAGGCTGTGAAGTCGGCCTTCCCACATCGAGAATAAATAAATAAAAGAAAATTTAAGTTGAGGGTCTAATTCAACTTTCCAACATTATAACTATAGCAAAAAAACAATATAAAATTACCGTTTACATCGATATAAATGTAACTTTCATAAGCCAAACCAAATACTAGTTCTGACTGGTCATAATCAGCAGGTTCAAATATAACAGAACAATTTTGCCAGTCATAAGGAAATAATGCAACCTAAATAGGGCAAATTTAAATATTTTAAGCTTAATAATTACATTAATTTATGTTGGTACAATAACTAAAATTTAAACAGTTTTTTTTCAAATGTAAAATCATCTAATTGATTTATAATATATTGTTATGACAAGACAATCAAGCATTCTTACGTTTATATTGCAAGTTGTTTCGTAAATAATCGGAGGTAACCATGAAATATGTCCATTATATTTGACCAACGCATTGACTCTAAATGCTTCTCGAATATTCTCTGAATTTCTTAAACATAAATATTAATGGTGACATTACATTAAATTTAGAAGCAAATATTAAATAAAAATAAAGTTAAAATAAAATAAATATTCTTAAAAATAAAATTTAAAAAAAAATAAATTATTTTAAGTGGCTAGCAGTTTGGTGTAGTGGTCAGAACACTTTACTTCACTACATAAGGTCCCGAGTTCGATCCCCACTGCCTTCATGCCCTAGCGCCCTTGAGTAAAGTGCTATAATTTGTATAAACTCTTGCTGAGCTAGCACTTAGGCAGCAGCTTAATTATCGGGCAATTATAATCTATAATATTCCAAACTGCCAAAGTCAACTCGAGACTAGGTAGGAGTAACAAATGTTACTCTATGTTTAGGCTTGTAAAGTAATAAAAACTAAATAATTAAAAAAATAAAAAATCCCCTAAATAACCCCCTCTTACCCATTTGCAAGCACAATACGTGGAACCCAAATCGAATCAATCGGAATTCTTGTAATATTTATTCCTTCATATTCACTCGGCTTCCATTTTAAACGATCGTCTTGCCACTCATAAGTAACGTAACCACTTATCTTCATCTCTTGAGTTTTCTCTTTCTGTGGAAATTAAAAAAATATTAAAAAAAGTAAAACAAAAAAAATTAAAAAAATATAAGTTAAAAACTAAAGAAAATTATGAAAAAAAAAATTTTATTAAAAAAAAAAAAATTAAAAAAAAAATTAAATAATTTTTTGTAATTTTCATTTTTTTAAATAATTTTTTTAACACAAACCACGCTCAGAATTTGTAGCAAGGTCATTCCGACTTTAACTTCAGTTGCTTCGTTTTGACTGCTTCGTGGTCGAATCTTTTAAATAAAAAACAATTTAAGCGATGTTATAAAACGAGACTGGGTCGGAGTAACAGTTGTTACTCTATGTTTAAGTTGCACTTTCGACTTTCCCACATCGAGGATAAATTTATATACAAAAAAAATTAATAAACCTAAGCGGGTTTGTTAAACATTTTAAAATTTAAAAGTGGTTTGGCTTTACTACATGAGGTCCTGGGTTTGATCCACACTGCTCCCGTGCTGTAGCGCCCTAAGTAAAGTGTTATAAACGATATAAACTCCTGCTGAGCTAGCATTAAATCAGCAGCATATTTATTAAGCAATTATAATCTATAATATTCCAAACTACTAAAGTCAACTTGTGACTGGGTCAGGGTAACAAATGTTACTCTATGTTTAGGTCGTAAAATCGTCCTTTTTACATTAAATATAAATACAAAAAAAGACATATGCGTAAAGCAACCCTATAATATATTAACAAGGCCCTACTTTTAATATTTAAAAATAGTTTAACGAATAAACAAAACTATCAAAAACATCAGTTAACCTAAAATGACTTACAGTGGCTGAATAGTTTGTCAAAAGCTTATTAATCAATTTTCCTTCTTCAGAAAAATGTAAAGTTTTAGAAACATTTTTTGATGCCGCGTTTTTGTTTAAATTCAACCAAATTAAAATTATTAAAAAGTATTTCATTATTGTAATTTATATACCTAATAATAAAAATCATAACAAAACAAGTTAAAATTAAAATCTACTAATGGTCAGATTGTTTTTTAGTTCTAAAAATCTGTCCTTAACTTTAAACCTCTTAACTTAAAATGACTTAAAATCTTCAAATAGTACAAACTTACTTAAATAAAATAACTATTTGTGCGCATATATCTTTTTCAGGTACACAATTAAAAATTAAAAACAGTCAAATGTAAATCTATTAAAATATTATCCAATAAACAACAAATAGTCAAGTAGTTTTAAAACAGATTTATTTGCAACTTTAAAATTATCCCAAGAGACAATCTACCCCGTCATAAAAATGCCATTCCAGCAGCTGATTGAATCACAGATTTATTAACTCTGAAATTACCCTGTACTACGTGAACCTATTACCACAAATAAACTACATTTAATTAGACATTATAAGTTAATACTAACTACACAATGAGGCACTTTCTTTGATATAAAACTAAAAGAACACCAGACTTAATTGTTTACGCATATGCTTATATTATAAATATTAATCCCACTTATAAACAAGCATTCAAATATACTTTAACCACAGACTAGTCCTTATAATATTTTTTATAGTTTAAAATATGCTGTAAATATAGAGATATATATGATGATATATTTGTCTGCTACTTTTTACCATGCGCGCGTCTTGACAAATTGATACAAAACAGACTAAGTTTAAAAATACAAAACCACTTCACCAACTTGATTTAACATTCGTTAAGTTAACACTAGATTTATACAAGCAATGCATAGCACAAAATTTAAGCTAAAAACACTTTTGTTTTGACTAAGTTTTGGCAACTTTTTTACGTATTTTGCCCTAAGTTAAAATTTGCAGGTGCAGATGTTAAGCTAAAAAATATTTAGTAAACTCAAGTTAGTGAAAATAGGTTTAAAATTAAATTGGTTTTTTAAAATAATTGTTTATGTATTTTTCAATTAAAATTTTTTTTTAAAGGAATCATTTTTAAATTTCTTTATTTAAACTAATTTAACAACATTATTGAAATATGACACCATATTAAGTTGCTACTCAAGGTCCTAAGTTTAAATCCTAGCACTGCTTAAAACTTAAATTATAACTAAGTTAAATTTTTAGATTTTATTCAACACAAAAAGAAAATAAAAGTAAAAACAAAAATTGAAAATTTTACTAATTTGTCATGTTAATATCGAACGTAATAAGCACAACAACACAATAACAAATCTGTTATAAACAGCATTAAACATTTCTGAAATTTTACGATTTTTTTAAAATAATAAACGAATTTTTTAAATTTTAATTAAAAAAAAGTTATTAACAATTGATATAATAATCAACTTGTAGTTTATTGTAGTAAAACAATCACTTTTTTATATTGTTTATAACAATGAGTATTATTGTTGGAAAAACAAACAATTACATATTGTTAAAAGATAGGTAACACAAATTTCCATATATATTTCAAGTCCTTTTATAAAAAAAGGTTTTTTTAATATGGCCAAATATAAGAATACAAAACACTGCATTTAAGACTGTGCAAAAAAAAAAAGGTTCAAAATAATATTCATTTTTCAATTAATTTTTGACTAAATTATTTTATTTTTTTTTCAAATAAAAACATTTTTATATTTCATGAAATTAACTTTTATTAATTTAACTTTAATATTACTAAATATTTATCATACTTTAATAAATACTAATAAAAAAAACAGTCATAAATTGCCCTAAAAGAAAAAAAAATATTAAATTTTTTAAACATGAAATTTGAAGTTTTAAATTGAACTTATTTTAATTTTAACTGAACTGGCAAAATTTAATATCGTTTACAAAATAAAAAAAGTGGTATAAAATTTTTGTAATGATATATTCACGTAATAATACCATTACGAATTGGTTACAATTGTCATTAAGTTTAAATTAAACAAATTTCAAAAGAACAAGCACATTAAGGTCTTAATCGACCACAAAAAATGGACAAAAATTGCCTATAACATTAACTTACAGTTTACTAACATTGAATAACTTTAAGGTTTAATAGATTGCCTATATTGTTAATAGTAAAGTGATCAACTTTAAAATTAAGTTTTTTATTAACTTAAGTCCTCAGTGTCACTAGGTAAAGCATCTTGGTAATCATTCTCATTATTGGGTTTCATAAATCTAAAATTGAAAGTAAAATTTAGTTAAAAATAAATCTAATTATGCTTTCATTTCAAGCATTATATCAATAATTTAATTTAAAATTTTATTAGCAACAATTGTATAAGGTCCTTTAATATGGACTTAATGTACTTTTAGTATGCAACATCAAGTTATATTTAGTACAGCAAAAACAAGAAAAAAATTTTTTTAAACTTTTGCTAGTTCTAGTTTTTGCCATAATACATACAATTAAGTAACTGTTATAGAATTACATAATGTAAGTCCTGTATACTAGCTTTGTTTATTTTAAATGTGTGAAAAGCTGAAACAAATATAAGGAAGTGAACTAGAACAACTGTATCCTGCTTTACAACAGAGTGTCAATATTTTAAGATTGATTATTCAGAGTAATTTATTCAAATTTTAGATGTAAGTCTATTGTTATTATGCCTGGGTATGGAATAATTTAATATGACTCTAATGGTGAAAAATATAAATATGTTTTAGATTATGAAATTGTCATTTTTCTGAATAAATTTTTAAATTAACCAGCAGCGTTGTGTAGTGTTTAAAAAGGTTGGTTTCACTACATGAGGCCCTGGGTTTAATTCCCACAGTTTCTATACTCAAGTACCCTAAAGTGAGGTCAGCAGAGCCTAAAACCAAACAGCAAATTAACTATCAGGCAATTATAATCAATTTTCCAAACTGACAAATTTAACTCAAGACTGGGTCGGGGTAACAAATGTTACTCTATGTTTAAGTCGTGCATTCGACCTTTTCATATCAAAATAAATAAATACAAAAACATTGTTGTTTTATCTAAATTGAATGACCAGCGTCAATAGTTTTAAACAAAAGTCCATTCATAACAACATCTTATTAAAAGCAAAACTTACTTATAAAAAGGTTCAAATAGAGGATAGGTATTCCTGACAGCTTCGATAGCTCGTGGAACAGATCGAGCAGTAACCGTAACCGATCCCGTTGAAAAAATCTTTAAAGTTGCTTTCGTGTCAGCGTGTCTAAAAGTCACTCCTGGATGTAATTCTGGTTCATAACTAAAACATAATAGGGGTTAATTTTAATTCATAATAAAATTTCTGTTTTATATTTATTTATCCTTGATGTAGGAAGGTCGACTGCATGACCTAAACATAAGAGTAACATTAGTTACTCCGACCCAGTCTTGAGTTACCTTTGGCAGTTTGGGATATTATTAATTATAATTGCCTTGTAATTATGCTGCAGATTAGGGGTTGGCTCAGCAGGAGTTCCAACCGTTTATAGCGCCTTACTCAAGAGCGCTACAGCACAAGAGCAGTGGGGAATAAACCAACACGATTTAATCTGTCTGTAAAAAATGGAAAATTTTCCTTGTTTTGAGAATGTGATAAAAACAGTTTGTTTAAAATTAATTTTTTACTCATTTGTACAAATGCGATCATCAGACACTTAACAAAACTACATAAGTATAAATACACTTAATATAAAACAAATACCTGCAATGTCTTCCTCTTTGTGACTTTGAAAACTCGTTAATATCGATGGCGAATGGCATTTTACTCACAGCAAGAACATTAACCACTTTAAAGTCAGCAAATCGAACCTAAAAGTTAAATACTTGTTTTATTAAATAAGTTTTAATACAAATATTCCATAGTGTTGGACTGTATAGCAGTTCTTCATATATAATATAAAGTTAAGGTACAAAAAAGATATATACACAATTTACGAAAATAAAAAATTGCTTGTGATAATAAGGTAAAAATATAAAAGAATTTAGGTCAAACTAATTGCTGTTATGCAATCAAATTTGATCTCCTTTTTTGATATTATGTAACCGATACTTTCTTACATAAGTTTAACATGTAACAATAATATTTATTTTATTGCTATTTTTAGAATTAAAAAATCATATGTTACATAAAAAGTCCCCGTAACTTAAAAAATATTGAACTTTTACTAATAAAAACGTAAAAAAGGGAAAAATAACCAGATAAAATATGTTTTCAATGAATACCAAAAAAAATATTCACAAAATGAATAAAAAAAGTAAATTTTACAAACTAACAAAAATTTACAAACTAAGAAGCCCATGACCCGTTTTAGAACATTAAACCAATCAACAAATATTCACCCGAAATCCAAGTTTTTGAAGCCTTCTTGCGAATCTTTTTGCAGCTAACTTTGCATCATTCGCGGAACTAGATCCGGTGCAAACTATTTTACCTGACGACCACATGTACGCCGTGCATTTCGGTTTTCGTAATCGCATCACTATTTTCTGAAAATAAAATAGATTAAGTATTATAACATTGTATTTTTATGAATAAAAAATGGATAAAGACCTACAAAAGTACACTGGGAGCGTGGTGTAGTAGTTAGAACACTTGCTACACTACATAAGGTAGTGGGTTTGATTCCCACCGCTCTCATGCTGTAGCACCATTAAGCAAAGGTGATATAAACTGTATGAACTCCTGCTGGGCCAGCACTTAATCAGCAGCATGATTATTGGGCAAATATAATCTATAATATCCCAAACTGCCACAGGCAACTCGAGACTGAGTCAGCGTAACTGATGTTACTCTATGTTGAGGTCGGCATTCGACCCTCCCACATTGAAGATAAAAATATACAAACATAGGTATCGTGTTATACACAACCATAATGTACCAGGTTATTTCCCTGCTTAAATTACACAAAGAAAGTAAGTTTAAAAGCTAAGCCACAAAGGCTGCTGATTGCAGCTTTAAATTATTAATCAAACTTTTATTCTTTACCTGAGACTCCCTTTTATAAACTACATCCACACTTTGTAGAGCAATTTGTCTTAAATTTAGATGGCATCGAACTCTGAATGAGGCGACCACATTGCAAATTATTACTCTAAGTTTGGATCCATCTTTTAAATCAAGGTTGGATTTTGGAATTTGAATTTCATTCTAAAGAAAGTATATAAGTATTAAATTAACCTTTGCATATATTGGTAAAACCCTATTTTAACCTTATAAAAGTAACTTTTTTCCATTATAATAGTTGTTTTTTTTTTGACATGTATAATTTTATTCTTAATGTGAAAGGATTGACTTTATAGCCTTAACATAGAGTAACATTTGTTACCCTGATCAAGTATAGGTTGATTTTCAGAATTTAGGATGTTGTTTATTATGATTGCCTTATTATTAATCAATAGAGATACAGAATGAAAGCAGTAGAGATTTAACACATAACTTCATGTAGTAAACCAAATTGCTTTAACCACTACACCATAACGCTGATCATTTCAAAATGCTATTCTTATAGTGTGCAACTTTGTTAACTTGGTTATTGTATTTACTGTTAAACTTAACACTTTATAATAATGCTTTTAATATCAAACCAAGCTTTAAAAAGGCGTGACAAGTAACACCCTTTATCACAGTGCCATACAATCTACAAAAAACCCCAAAAATGTTATTAAACTACGAATTACCTCAATTTGTTCAACTTTCACATGAGGTAAGAATTCACTTTTTATCGTTGGCACAGTTTGAATAAAAACTTTATTTCCATCAACATTTTTCTCCGATAAACCCGAATAAAATTTTATCGGAATCGTTTGGTTCGAGTTTAATATTGGCAACGTTTTAACCATAATACCACTCTGTGTGACAACTTTTGATGTTCGTATTATATTCGAAGATCCTGGAGTCAAATTAGGTTTTAATTTTGTAAAAACTTGAGCATTTGTTGCAATTGGTTCTTGTTTAATAACCGTATTTATAGACGTTGTTTCAGTTAAAGTATTTTCCAGCATAGAATCTAATGATTGTGTTGTTTCAAATCCTGTTATATTAGTTGAGGTTTTAGGTTTATTATCTTCCATTGTAAATTGATTAGTGTTAGTAGAATACATATCCAGCAAGTTTGTTGAGTTATTTATTGGATTAAAGCCCATATCTCCCATTATTAAGCTGTCTAGGTCAGTAGTTTGTTCATGTAAATATGAGTTTCTAGAACTTTCAAACATATTAACGTTCGATAAAGTTGTTGCACAATGTGAGAACCCGTTATTAGATGGAGTTGCAACGTCAAAAAATGAGCTCCCAAATTCGTCCATTTCAATATTAGTATTTATTAACTTACACAATCTAAATGTGAAAAATATTATTTATTAGAAAAAAACAAAAACATGCCCCGACTGCCTGAACCCGAACGTCAATGATAAATTAATATAAATTTCTCGCCTGCCAGCCTAAGGATTAGGTATTCAAAACTAACTTATTTACTTCTATTACTTTTTCTCCAAAATATCACCATTAGTTAATAAAACTATGACAATATTGCTTTTATAAAATATTTCTAAATAGCAGTGCGCAGAATCGAACCTCATCCTACGAACAAAAACTTATTCTGAGGATTTTATTTCGAAAACAAGTTTATTTATTGATAAAAATTGTCGATAAATTAACGCCAGTGTTTCCCCGAAATGTTATATCGCAACATTGTTATTTTTAACGCATATTTCTTTCGCTAAAAATGTTTTAAATACTTCATTTTTACAAATTTTGGTAAACATAATCTTTTTATTTAATTAAATTATAAAAGACAATAATCAAAAATGAAATTTAATTATTCTTGTTAATATTTCGCTCCGCTGAACAATGAAGTATTTTTCGCTTACATATGGTAAACAAAATGACTAAGCGTTTTTTTTCAAAACTGCTTCAAATATAAAACGTTTCATTTTGCCAAGCTTAGTGTAATGAATACTGTATTACAAAATTCTGTATAGTTTTGCATAGCTAAGCGATATCTTTGTATTACTTAATATTCATAAAATTTTTCCATTCAGATAACGATAGATAATAAGCAACATGCATAACGTATTTGTGTATGGAACATTAAAAAAGGGGTTTAGAAATTACCATCATTTAAACGATGAAAATAACGGAATGGCCAAGTTTATTTGTAATGGTAAAACAAAAGATAAATACCCAATGGTGATAGCTACCCCATTTTTTATCCCATTCTTATTGAATGCAAAAGGCCAAGGTCATGTAAGTAGTATATGTAAATAAAGTTGATTGTAAAATATATATATAACATTACCTTAACTACACTGGATTGTATAATATTATTAAATAAACAAACAACATATGTGTTAAGTCAGTTTTTTGTATGTGGATATTTTAATGACTATGATATTAAATTACTTATTATCACAGAGTTTTTACAACAAAAAGGTAGTTAACATATGGTATTTTTAAACTTATTTAAGGAACAAACTTTTATACTTTAAAATAAACAACATATACTTAAAAATTATTCAACTAACAAATTAAGTCCTATTATTTTTTTTAAATTTATTTTAAATTTCAAAAAACTTATTTTTTAGAACATACCTGGTGAAGTCTATGAAGTTAATGATAAAATGTTAGAATTTCTGGACAAGTTTGAAAATCATCCAAAGTAAAATTTTATTTTAAAGTTTTATAAGTTTAAGCTTCAAGTTTAATAAATTAAATTTATTTAAAAAAATCAAATATTAGAATTTTTATTCAACCTTAATATGTAAGGAAAAAGGGAGTAAAATTGTTACTAAAATTTTTATTTTTATTTGTAAATTTTAAAGTAAAACAATTTAAAAAATTGTTTTTTTTAGATTGTACACAAGGACCAGCATAGAAATAACAACCGAAAATAAAACTCTAAATTGTGGAGTTTACATTTTATATGATTTCAAACCCAATTTACTTGATCTAGATATTCTAGAATGTTATTCGGGTTCAAAGGATTACGTTCCACCTGCTGATCGACCATCGAAAGATGTTTTATTTGCAGTTAAGAATAATTAGAATATTTTAAAAGTTTATTACTTGCTGAATTAAAAATACAATTAAGTACCTAACCATTACCTTAATTGTGCATGTTTTTATTGAATCCAAAATGGAAATATTTAAACGTTTATTTTTCAAAAGCTTTTTTAAAAACGTTTTTATTCATATTACCCAAATCTTTGTAAGTATTTCAGCATTTTTTTGAATACCGAAATTACTCAAAAATTTTATTGACATATTGTTCCGTAAAAATGTTATTGACTATTGTATTTTTAATACAGTGTTACTGTGTATTAGGACTTAGGATGACAATTAGGATGACACATTTTATTTTATTATGCTTTTAAAGGCTGTGTATCACATAATTTTTTTTACAATTCATTTCAAAACTCATTTTTAAAGTTTTAATATAATGGTTTTATTTATTGTGTTTATTATAAGTGTTACTTTGTGTTAATAACATACATCTCAAATAAATAACACCGTACTGTTATGTTCTTCATGCATGCTTGGTGTTATAATATAAATTATTACCTACAGAGAAAGGGGAATTCGTAAGCTTGAATTATAATAATATTGTAACACCGTGTAACCGCAGACGACGCTCCCGGCAATATTGCGTAAGTCAAAATATTGAAAAAAAATGATGTAACATTTTATAAGCTTCACGATGTAAACATATTATTGTCATCTTACTCAAGACGTTATTTTAGTTTTTTTTAAGGTAGAAATCTGTTAAAATAAACCTTAAGCAGTTTACGTCAAATAAAGGACAAAGACAAAGAACGGCCTATTTATAATAGACATTTAAAAAGAGAAAATTGTATTGACGTTTTTTAACGTGGCAGTTTATGTTTGTAGGTAAACAGGTTACACTAGACTTAAATTGATTTGTATCTTGTATAGACTTATTTTAAACTGTTATTTTTTATTTAATGTTTACAAACGAATCGTTGTTAAGTAGATTACAATGACATTTACATTATACAAAGCTAGTTTAGAAGATATTTTTGTTGTTTCCGGCGTATACATACTGGTAAATTTTGGCGTTTAAATACCGGTAATTGAGAAATACTTCCTGACTTAGTTACTCAGTTTCATTTAGATCACACTGCTACTAGTAGTGTTGTTATAGGCCAGATGTTGTTGTTTTTTATAGTTTAAGTAGGTTCTTACATATAATAATTTAGGCATATTTTCACAGGTTTACAATACTGTTACAGTCATATATATCTACCTATTTTATATCAAAATTAATTAGCAAAATGTGCGGAATTTGGGCTATTTTTGGCTGCGATAAATCGTCCGTTAGTTACTATGAAAGTGCTTTTAAAATAGCACACCGTGGACCAGACTGTTATCATCTACAAAACCTTACCCAACTGAATAACTGTGCTATGGCTTTCCACAGGCTGACAGTTGTTGATAATGTCAGAGGCATGCAGGTAACAATGGGCATTGTTTAATATATTTGTGTTTAATTATAATTTATCCTCAAAGTGATACTATATATTTTAAATACAAAATATTTGTTAATTTTAAAATAATTTTCGTTATTTTTTAGCCAATGAGATTGCAGCAATATCCGCATCTAACTTTAATGTGTAACGGAGAAATTTACAACTTTGATCAAGTAAGTAAAAATAAATTTTATCTCCTAAAATCAACCTCCAAAACTTAACTTTTTCTCATCTTTTTGCAGCTTAGAAAAGAGTTTGGTTTTAACTTTGAAACAGCCTGTGATTGCGAGATTATTTTGCATTTGTACGAAAAATTTGGAATCAAGGTAATATAACTGGGTTTAGTGACCATCCCATAACATAATATCGTCATGTAAACATAAATACTTACGTCCTGTTTTAAATTATGAAATCGAATTTATTGTAAAAACCTATAAAGAAGTAAACTAAAGATAAAACACAATCAGTTTTGTTCCAAAATAGATTTGGTATATTGTTTTAAATACATGAATTTACTTGTTAGAAAACTTGCCAGCTATTGGACGGAGTCTTTGCCTTGATAATCGTCGACACCCGGTCCCGCAAAGTGATGTTTGCCCGTGATACCCACGGAGTTAGACCCATGTTTTATTTTGCTCTTGATTCGGGGTTAGTTGGGGTTTGTTCCGAAGCAAAAGGTGGGTTAAAATAATCCAATATTTTGTTGTATTTTAAAGTTAGAATTTAGAAACATTGTTTGTGCTATATGTTTTTTGTATAAATCTTTATTGTCGATGTGGAAAGGTCGACTGCGCAATCTAAACATAAAGTAACAACAGTTACTCCGACCCAGTCTCGAGTTGCCTGTGCCGGTTTTGAATATTATTAATTATAATTGTCTAATAATTGAGCTGCTGGTTATGTGCTGCCCCAGCAGGAGTTCATACCGTTTACAGTGCCTTACTCAAGGGCGCTACAGGGTGAGATAACTGGGGATCGCACCAAAGACCTCATGTAGTGTAAATGTTCTGATCCCCACACAACGCTGCCAGTGTTATACGCATCCATATGTTTCTTAAAATTGTAGACATTGACTCTTACACTGATAAATTACTTTCAGGTCTTTCGGAAATTCTTAAAGGAAATAATGGAAGTAATATGACGAAACATTTGGAAATCTTCCCTCCGGCTCACTTCATGGTGTTTGATGTCCAAAAAGGGGATAAACTGATATTGGAAAGAAGCGAAAAATTTCACGACTTTGCCATTACGCCAGAACATTGGCAATACCAAGGGGTTAACCTTGTCAAGGGTAAACACACTTTTAGTACCTTGTTATCACTACTAGCATGCTTTTTTTAAGAAAGCGTTTTCCTTGCTGTTTTCGAGCAAAACAGGACGTCATATAAACGCCCCTTTGTTACGTGAAGTCATCAACTTCTCTTAATTTTGACATCAAGTAATAATTTCATCTTTTAATAGACGAAAGTGAGGAAGGAATGAAAGAAAATATTAAAATTTTGTTGACAAACGCAGTTGATAAAAGATTGATGTCAAGCCGAAGGGTTGGAAGTTTGTTATCGGGTAAAACATTATTTTAATTTTTGAGCTTGTTTAATAAAACATAAATGTTAATAACTTCAATTTGTATCTTTAAGACTCTAAAATATCTAACTTAACCCATACTTCTTGTCAACATTTCTTGTAAAATGTTATTTGAGTTCCTATAAAAACTGTTAATATAACTCTGTAAAATGATGTTTCTAATTATTTCTTTAAAGGTGGTTTAGACTCATCTTTGGTAGCGGCCATTGCAGCCCAAAAGTTAAAGGAAAGAGGATCAGAACTTCCTCTGCAAACCTTCAGTATTGGAATGGGAGAAAGCCCAGATGTTATTGCCGCAAGAAAGGTAACATTGGCGTTTATAAAAAGTTTAGGCAGATTACATCAAGATTTGACAAAATTTTCACTTCAAATTTTAAAAGAAAATTGTTTTTAAATTTCTTCTGTTAACTTTTAATTAAAATTTTCACCATATCGTTATAAGCATCTTAAATATATTTGTACTTTGTTAAGGTTGCTAAACATATCGGAAGCGATCACCATGAAGTTAGTTTCACTGCAGAAGAAGGTTTACAAGCGGTTGATAAAGTTATTTTTGCCACAGAGAGTTTTGATATTACAACCATAAGGGCTTCTACGCGTGAGTTTCAATAAAATTTTAATTAAACCTTAGTTATATTTTTCTAGTGATATATATGTCACACAAGCTGTAAAAATTTATGTGGATTTTACATTAATCAAAACTCTAATGATGAAGAAATTTTCGTCAGCTTGACATTAGAGCTTTTAATTGCAACATTCACTTATTTATTTTTTCACACTTATTTTCATATAGCAATGTACCTGCTATCAAAGTATGTCAGCGAGCAAACTGACACGATTGTGGTCATGTCGGGAGAGGGCGCTGATGAGCTGGGACAAGGTTATCTTTACTTTTACAAGCAACCAAGTACCGAGGAAGGCGATGCTGAAAGCAGGTGAATTTGCTCAAAATCAACATAAGTGTAAAGTTTTTTTAATACCTAAAAACTTTATTTAAGTATACAATTTTAAAATAACAATAATGAAATTGCATTACATTAGCGGATCTAAAACTACCCACGTACAATTCTTATATAATCTAATAATCAGGAATTCTAAAAAATAGGTTTGCATCAAACGTACGTTAAACATAATCTCATTGTTTTAGACGAATCTTAAAGGATTTGTACTTGTTTGATGTCTTACGAACAGATCGTAGCACTGCAGCTCATGGGTTAGAAGTTAGAGCTCCATTTTTGGATCACGCTTTCACTTCATATTTTCTATCTCTGCCCGGAGAATATAGAAGACCAAGGGTAGATATTTTTTACAAGTTTAAAACTTTGTAAAAATACATTTTATTGATGCAATTATTTTTAAACTTGTTCTTTTAATATTGGGTTAGTACTTTATTTAAGTTATAGCTTGTTTTGTCAGGTTGTTAAATTTAAGCAAGAATATGTTTTTGACTTTTTTAAAAGTGTTCTTTTATAAAAATAATGTCAAAATATGTGTTTCTATAGAACGGTATAGAGAAATATATTATTCGATCATCGTTCGACAACCAGCAACTTATTCCAAACGAGGTTTTATGGAGAAAGAAAGAAGCGTTTAGTGATGGTGTTTCATCCAAGAAAAACTCCTGGTTTCAAATCTTACATGATTGCTTTGAAAAACGGGTAAGTTTGTGTTTTAAACTATACATATATATTGGATCGGGCTTAGTGGACATATGCCCACAAAAATAATTAAAACTTATGTTTAATGCGCAGATAAATTACAAATATTAGTTGCGAGTTGCAACCATATTACGACAATTAAGATGCCCACTATAGGGCGGGCTATCGAATATTAAAATAAGTCTATTATATAAATAAATACCAACCTTTATTGACAAACTAACCATAACGTTTATAGGTTTCTGATGCTGATATGCAAAGAGCTGAGGAAATCTATCCAAATAATACCCCAAAGTCGAAGGAAGCGTTTTACTATCGGCAAACATTCGAGAAAATGTTTAGTCCAGCACTATCAAAGCTTATTCCATATACTTGGCTGCCAAGATGGGTTGAATGCAATAACGACCCGAGTGCTAGAGTCTTGGCTCTCTACAAAAACGACGAAAATTAATGTATAAGACATAACGAAGTGCATAATATAATGTAGATTTATAATAATAATAAACTGTAGCCAATTGCAAAATACTTTACAAATCATAATATGCGGTTTAGTTAAAAATTTGTGTTTATTTTTCTATAGAATTGTTTTTTTGCTAAAAAAATGCGATTACTTTGCATTTTCTTTCCATTTTTAAGTTAATTTGTGCTTTCTTGGTGCTTTTAGATATAATATTAGGTTAAATTTCACAAAAAATAAATCATATGTTTTATTTATACTGACGTGTTTCGTAAAATCATGTTTTTAAGGCAAAATGCGATTTTTAAAATAAAATCTAAAAAGAGGATAACCGACAAAAACGACCTTCAGGTTATTTAATTTGGTTCAGTGATTTACAGCAAATGGCGATTGTTGACTTTTGTAGAAACTCACGTTCACGTATTTTTAACTAGTTTAAAATGGGTTTAACGTTAATTATACTTTATTTAAAAACTTAATTTTTATTAAAAATACATCTATATAATATATTTTAAGTATAAAGTTATTTTAAAACTATTTTAATACCGTTAAAATATTAAAAATTGCGAAGCAAATTTTTGCAGTTTGACAATTTTTTTAATTTAATTTTGTTTTACTTTAATTACAAACAATCTCTTAATTTTAGTTCAGTTTTATTTTAACCAAGCACAATGTCGAGTGTAGCGACTAAACTCTTGAAATTTGCACCTCTGGCAAAGGGCCCACTTGCCAAGCCAGACGGAATGCGAGGTGCCTTACTTCAACGTCTTAAAACTTTGGCAATCCCACTCACCGTTACATCGTTTGCTTGTTATGGGGCTGCTTTGGTATGTTATATTGAAAATTGTGGTTTGGTATATGATTTAAATAACTGTTAATATGTTATGTTTACTTTTAGATTCTTTAAATTGTAGACATTTCAAGATCTTTAGCTTAGTTTAAATGCAATTTTCAACATTTAGCTGATTTGTTTTAATTATTGTCGCTTAAGCCTTTAGACCATCCACCTTTTAACTGTGTACACAGGATAGTTTTCTGATGCATCAAACCTTAATCAATGTTAATTTTTCTCTTCTAGTACGTATGTTACTTCCGCCGTTTACATCAAATTGAGGCACACATGGCAAACTTGGACCCTGATGCTTTGTTCGAGGAAATTAAGGAGTATGGAGCGTTCAGAAGTGTTAAAGCTTCATGGCAAGAAGATGATGACTAACTTTTATTTTGTAAGTTAAATTTTCAGTGTAAACGTCCCTTTTTTAATATCACACCACATGTATGGGTATGTTTTTCATTATTAGATGGTATGTACTTTTTACCAAACTTATAATACTTGGTTTGATTTTCAATACTTACATGCCAAAGTAATAAAAAGTGCTACAACATTAAAATAACAAAAAATTAATGAATGGGAACAGAATACCAGATAACCCAAAAATGAAGTTGCATAAAATGCTTTGTTTTTTAATTTACTTCATGTTGTTTATTATATATTAAAGATGTTTTTTATTATTTTACAGAATTTTTCTTGTGGATGTTATTTAAAGTTCCCCAAATTCAAAACTATCTTGGAATTTTTTGTGTACAAGTTTTAAATAAATTTATGACCTAAAAATTTGTGTATTTAATTAAATACAACACTAGATCAACAGCTTAATTAAGTTTTGTTTTAAAAACTACAGTTGCATGATAGATGTTATATCAAAAAAAAATAACAATAGAACCAGAAAATAGAATAAATTTGCACATTTCTGCAGTAGAGCCATACAGTTGAAATAAATATTAAAACTTTAAATTCAAAATTGGCCCCTAGAACAGCATACCAGGGTCCCTTACACTTTAAAGGGGTAATGAATTGATTGTTTAACCCTAGCTTAGATATAATGTGAATGAATCATAGAAAAAGTATTTTAGTTTTTGGAGGACCATAACTTCATTGTACTTCCCCTTAAACTAAAATAAAAGTTTATATAGTTTCAACGAAAATTGATCCAGCAGCGTGGTGTAGTTGTCAGAACACTTGACTTCACTAAACAAGGTCCCGAGTTTATCCCCCACTGCTCTTGTGCTATAACGCCCTTAAGTAAGGCGATATACAGTATAAACTTCTGCTGAACCAGCACTTAATCAGCAGCGAATTACCGGGCAGTTGAAATTTATAATATTCCAAACTACAAAAGACAACTTAATATTGGGTAGGGGTAACAGATGTTAGATAGTAAAAAAAATTTGTAACCAAACACGTAATTTAATATTCAAGTATGCCATAAGTTACCAAACCCACCCTTTAACTTTTGACTTCTTTGGTTTTACTTCCACTCCAGCAGATGGGGAAGGATGATTCGTACGGAGTTCAGTAGTGGACATATAATCTAAATCTTGGCTACTTGCTTTTTTAATTGTGCTCATTATATTCGTAACCTAATGAAAATAAGAAATATGAATGATTTACACGTCTTTCATGCTGTAGCACTTCAAGTAAGGCACTAGAGGTCGTCTAAGCTTCTGCTTACCCCTTAATCATCAGCAGTTTAACTATTGGGTAATAATAATTAATAATACCCCAAACTGGCAAAGTCAACTCAAGATTGGTTTATGGTAACAAATGTTATGTTTAAACCGTTACTCTAAATTGACCTTCCCACATCAAGGATAAATAAGGAAAAAGGCAACTAGGTGATGCTTTTTTTATTTAGAAATAATAAATATTGGTAATAGTTTTACCTCTGTTGCAATTTGTGCTTTTTTGGCCGCATCATCACTCAAATATTTGCTTGCATTTCGTACCTGACCTTCTATGCTTTGTAACATTGATTCACAACTTGTACACCTTTAGGAAAAGATTTAAATTAACAGTTAGATCAATTTTGAAGTGACACAGTATACAAAGGAGTAAAAAAATATCTGATAATTTGGTAAATAGAAGAATACCAAGTTGACAAAGTTTTAGTGATGTAATCCAAATCTTCTGGGGTTAAGTCTCTTCCTATTGTCCAATCCACCTCAAACCTAACAAATAAATTTAACAACTTTTTTTTTTAAAATTTATCCATGATGTGGGAAGGTCAACTTCACAACCTAAACATAGAGTAACATCAGTTACTCTGACCCATGTGGGAAGGTAGACTTTAAGCCTAAACGCAAGGTAACATCTGTTATCCTGACCGAGTTTTGTGAGTTTGTTCTGCAGGAGTTTATAGCACTTTACTTAAAAGCGCAACAGCATGAGAGCTGTGGGGATCGAACCCAGGACCCTATTTAGAAAAGTCAAGTGTTTTGACAACTACACCACGCTAGCAGCAACTTTAAAGCATAAAATTTTAATATATATCATGTTTTATACCTTGTATTTTGTTGGTCTAATCTTCCATGTATAATCCCAGCATAAATTGCTGATATCAGCAAATCTTCCAACTCTCTTGTGCCACTGATGTTTAGTTCATCAATCACAGCGTTGTAGTTAATATACTGTAATAAAATACTGGTTATACCTTTAAAGCTTCAGCAAGTAATAAAAGTTTATATTATGATAGTTTTTAAACAAATAAAAAATATACAAAACTACATTATTTTACAATCATTTTAACTTTTCTTTACCTTGGATTTTGCTGCCATGCTTACAATGGTTAAAAGTTTAAGTTTCTTGTTCATTAAATTACTTAAAGGAGGTAAATTAGCTGCAAGATTCATGTAGTCCCTGAAAGTCCCATAAGAAAATATTGTTAAAAGTTTGAAGTGTTTTGCAAGGTCAGCATTATTTTCCATCTAAAAATAAACAAAAAATGTATAAAAGGATTTTTCAAAATATATTTATTCTCAATGTAAAAGGATGACTTCATAGTCGAAACATAGATTAACACATGTTACCATGATCCAGTCAAGAATTATTTTTTGCAGTTCAAGATATTGTTTAATTATAATGTCCCGATAAATGTCTTTCTAATTGTTTTTTGGCCCAGTAGAAGTTTATCTGTTTATCTGTTTAAACAGTTTATAGGGCTTTTAAATGGAAAAATTAACCAAGCACTATCATGAAAAATATTGTTACTAAAATAAAAAACTCATTAATCATTGTTTGTAATATATCACATTATTTTTTTTACCTCTTGAATTGATTGTAACTGAAGTAATTCCCCAAACACATAAACTCCATTCGCTTCTAGTACTTGTTCAACTAATGCTTTTAAAGCTGCTCCCTTGGCAGACTTTGCAAGCACCAGAAAAGGTTCCAAGGGTTGATTTGTTGCTTGTTTTATATCGGGTTTATTCGATAAATCACTTTCCATTTTGATTATTTAAACTAAAAAAAAGATTTTATTAAACATTTTTTTAAAAATATATTTTTATCCTCGGTGTGGGAAGATCAACTTCACAACTCAAACATAGAGTAACATCAGTTACCCCGACCCAGTCTACAATTGCCTTTAACCAGTTAACAGTTTAGGATATTATAGATTATAATTGCCCGATGATTATGCTGCTGATCAAGTGCTGGTTTAGCAGAAATTCATACCTTTTATAGCAAATTACTTAAAGACTCTACAGTATAAGAGCAGTGGGGATCGAGCCCACGACCTCAAGTAGTGTAAATTGTAGCATGTGTCCTGACCACTACCTTACGCTGCCGACATAAATTTTATTAACATATTTAATCAAGTTTTGACATCTGTATTTTTATGGCAATTTACAGATTTAAAATAATACTTACTTTTTATTGTCTAATTGTTAGCCAAATTATAAGAATGTAAACATTAAAAAATAATTCAACTGGCAACACTAGTTTAAGAACGGTTACGTTTTTTTGACACATTTTGTCAAAATTTGGTGTCAAGCAAATAACACATTTTTGTGCATTCTTATTTAAAAATGCTGAATAAGTTACAACATGTAAAAAACAAATCTATAAAAAATAAAAAATCGATTAATTTTTAATATTTAAGTTTAACAGATGGAGCAGTTTAGGAGGTTAAGGTCACCTTGCGTAAAAAAAATGGTCACAACTCTTGTCCCCGAAAAGCACGTGCTTTTGTTTTGTAAACTATAACAATGTTATTAAAATAAAATACACGTTTTTGGTCGATTTTGATATTGTTTTAACGTAAAATTTAATAAATAATATACTTCAAGCTGCTAAACAATACATTTTTTATTCTTTAAACTAAAAAAAGATTAAAAATTTGATGGAAATGTTTAAAATAAGTTAAATAAAATGTATTTTCGGGTTATAAACAATGTTAATCTTTTATATCCTCGCCATTTTTTACTTGTTGCATCTCGGTGTAACGCACACAATATCCATGTAACAAACAAAGATTGGATTAACAAACAGAAACGAAAATTAAAAAAAAAACTAACTGTGGAATTTCAAGAAACTTTAGACAAACAACCTAAAAACACTGTGAGAAATATCTTTTTATTTTTACTATATCTTTATCCTCAATGTAAAAATGATAACTTTACTGCTTTAACATAGAATAGCATTTGTTACCTTAGTCTAGTTTTATGATAATTATAGCTGTTTGGGTTTTATTGGTTATAATTGCTTTAGCAAGAAATACTACTGTCTATAGCTTTTTCAAGGGCACTACAGCATGGAAGCAGTGGGAATTGAACGCAGGACCTCATGTGGCAGAGCCAAGTGTTCTAAACAAC
Source organism: Corella eumyota (assembly GCF_963082875.1). Lineage (NCBI taxonomy): Eukaryota > Metazoa > Chordata > Ascidiacea > Phlebobranchia > Corellidae > Corella > Corella eumyota. The sequence goes on along the minus strand of NC_137493.1, from coordinate 17,156,788 downwards.
ACCACGCTCTTTATTTTTAGTGATACAAGTTGTAAAAAATGTTGTCTAATTTTACCTTTAAACAATAACTTAAAATACCTAGTATTTAATTTGTTAACTGATATCTTTAAACATAAAAAGTCAAACATTTATCAATATGCTTTATATCCAATAACAAGTTTATAATCAAAGAATATTATAGATTTTATTACTTTGATGAAATAAATTAAAAAATAATTAATTAGACTCTATGTTAATAATTAAATATTAAATTTTTCTTTTGTAGAAAACCAAACCTGAATTTCCAGATATTGAATTTGTTGGAAAAAATAAATTGGGAGAAAAAAAAGGTTCCAACAAATTATTTTAATAAAAAGTTAATTTTTAAAGTATTTAATTGCTTGAAGTGTAATCTCTTTTATATTTTTTTTAAACTAATTAAACCTAAAATTTGTCTAATTATTTTATTGTAAACCTTTTATAGATACCAGCTCCCATTTGCCTAGTTTTTACAGCCCAGAGTATGTTGAATCAAACTGGTACGAATGGTGGGAAAAAGATGGTTTATTTCAACCCAAACCCAGTAATGGGACCTACAGCATGGTTATACCTCCACCTAATGTCACAGGAAACTTACATCTGGGACATGCTTTAACTTGTGCTATTGAGGATACTATAGTAAGATGGTGGGTTGATTTTAAGTGTTTTATTTTAAGACTTTTTATTCTGTGTTTTTTAATCTTAATGTGGAAAGGTTGACTTTACAATCTAAACATAAAGTAACGTTAGTTACCCTGATCCAGTCTCAAGTTGACTTTGAAAGTTTGGAATTTTATTGATTATAATTGCTCAATATTTAAAGCTGCTAATCGATTTTCGGCTTAACAGAAGTTTGTATCATTTGTAGCACCTTACTCTATTAATTTAAATCAAACCCAAGGCCCTGTTGTAATTTAGTAAAGCCAAGTGTTCTTATCACTACACCATCCCAGTGTTATTATAAGATTAAATAACATGTATTAAAACTTTTAGGCAAAGAATGTTGGGGAAAGAGGTTTTGTGGCTGCCAGGTTGCGATCATGCTGGGATGGCAACTCAAGTAATCGTTGAAAGACAACTTGCTGAATCAAGTGAAGTTGGGTTGGAGAACTTGAATCAACAAGAAATACAAAGTGCTATATGGGCTTGGAAAAAAAAGTATTTTTATTTCGGTTACAGTAAAACTAAAGAATTTTAATATAGAGCACCATATCATGCTCACTTTAAAAACTCATGTTTAGCATTTTAATTAATCTACCAAGTACTTTAAACTAACAGAGTTAAGCCCAGTTATAGATTAAGATAGTAGTAATAACATAATTTTCCATAGGCCAACAATCCTTCCTGTTTGGAGGTGCTGTAACTATATCAAGCATTAAACCACTTTTATTTATAGAAATGGAAATGAGATATTCCAACAACTAAGAAAGCTGGGAGCTTCTTTGGATTGGAATAAATCAGTTTTTACTCTTGACCCCAATTATAGTTTGGCTGTTCAACATGCTTTTATCAAGTAAGTTAATATATTTTGTTTGTTTGTAACAACAACTAATTTACGGCCTAAAAAAATCAACTTTGTTTCTTCTTATCTTAAAAATTACTTCTGAAGATTGAAGATATGTTTTTTGTGTTTGTTTTCTTCAATGTGGAAAGTCGAATGCACAACTTAAACATAGAGTAACATTTGTTACTTGAACCCAGTCCTAAATTGATTTTGTCACTTTGGGATATTTTTAATTATAATTGCCTGATAATAAAGCTGCTAATTTAGTCTGTCCATTGCTTGTTTTGTTAAACAAAGGTATATACAAATACCTTTTATACTATTAATTGTTTACTTCATTGTATTATCAGTATATAAGTTTTTGAAGCAATTTCTTTTTAGATTTAAAAACTTAGACTAAGTTTTGAATAAAACTTATTTATTTAGACTCCACGATGAAGGTTTAATATATCGGAACAAGAAGTTACAGAACTGGTGTTGTCAGTTAAACACTTCATTATCTGACCTTGAAGTTCAATCCCAATATTTAGAAGAACCGATTTCAATCAAGTTTCCTCATCTTTATGATCATGCCAAATTTGGAATTTTGTTTCATATTGCATATAAGCTGGTAGAACCAGTTGGTAGGTGAATTTTTCTTTGAAAAATATATATTTTTTGTTCTTAAATTGAAAAGGCCGACATTACAGCTAAAACATAGAGTAATATCAGTTACCCCTACTACAGTCTCAAGTTGACCTTGGCAGTTAGGGATATTATTGATCATAAATAGCTAAAAATTAAATTTAAGATTTCTTATTTAGCTTTTTTTACTAATTATAGCATTCTAGTTTACACCTTTTATAATGCCCAACTTAAGGGCACTATGACATAGAAGCAGTTTGGATTGAACCCAAGATCTCATGTTGTAAAACTAAGTGTTCTAAACACTACACCTCATCTTACATCGCAAATACTTTACATTTTCATAATTTATAAACATTTTTTTTCACAAAAAAGGTGATGTTGAAGAAGTTGTAATAACTACCACCAGACTTGAGACAATATTTGGAGATGAAGCTATTGCTGTTAACCCAAACGATCCTAGATATTCAAACCTGGTCGGAAAATTTGTTTTAAATCCACTTCTGCCGCACAAGAAACTTCCAATTATTGCAGATGAGGCTGTGGAGATGGAATTAGGAACTGGTAAGAATTGGTTTTAATGTTTACTACTTTATTGTCAAGCTGCATAGTGTAGTGGTCAGAACCCTTGTTTTCACTACATAAGGACTGGGTTTGATTCTCACTGCTCTTTCTGCTGTAGCGCTCTTGGGGAAAGCACTATTAACTTCTGCTAAGACAAAACCTAATCAGCAGCTTGATTATTTGGCAATTATAATCTATAAAACTACCAAAGGCAGCTCAAGACTGGTTCGGGGTAAATAATGTTACTCTAAGTTTAGGTTGTGAAGTTGATAATTCCACATCAAGAATAAAGATATAAAAAACAAAAAAAATTTTGATCTTAAAAATATTATAAAAATGCAGATAACTTTTAGGTGTTCTTAAAGTCTCACCAGCGCACGACTTAACTGACTTTGAAATTGCACAACGTCATGACCTTCCAATAACCCCATGTTTCACATATGATGGTCACATGTCAATAAAAAAGTATAATCCAGACCCAATTATTGCTCAAAAGCTCGATAAAATTCACAGATTTGAAGCAAGAGATTTAATCGATAGATATTTGATGGATATTGACCAATTTAGGTAAGTTTAGATTTTAATTATTCTTATGTTCAAAAGATAATTTTTACATAAAGTTATATCCACACTTTGGTATTTAAAGTTAGTTTTAGTTTGTGTTTAAAATTTTATAATAATTCATTAATAGACTTTATGTTTTGCATGGACATTTGCTCTTGATATTAATTGAATTTAAGCTATACCAATAGTTTATTATTAATGCACAAAAATCTTTAGTAAACAAGACTTAAGTAAATAAGTAAAGTGGCGAATTTGTGACCGTTTTACAAATTCTTTAAAACAGGGGATGTCATCCACATAAAATGATTTTAAGAACATGTCAAAGAAGTGGAGATGTTATTGAACCCATGCTAACCACCCAGTGGTATTTAAGGTAAAAAATAACATTTTTTATAATTTTGGCTATTATAAAATCGACAGCGTGGTATAGTGGTTAGAACCTTGGGCTTCACAAATTAAGGTCCTGGGTTCGATCTCTGCGCTAAGCCAAAACCAATATCAGATAAATTAACGGGCAATTATAATTTGTAATATTTTAAACTGACGAAGTCGACTTGAGACTGGGTTGGGATAACAAATGTTACTCTATGTTTAGGTTGTAAAGTTGGCCTTTATATATTTGAATAAATAAATGCATCAGGACAATTGTCCTTTTTATTAAATGCACTGAAGTAAGGCTTTATATACCAAGACTTAATTAACATTAAATGATTCCACAGAACATCAGAAATGGCTAAAGCAGCTAAAGAAGCAGTGGACAGCAATCAAGTTGAAATCCAAGAGAAATATCACAAGGAATGGAACAATTGGATTGTCAACCAACACGATTGGTGCATTTCACGACAAATCAGCTGGGGACATCCTCTACCTGCTTATAAGTGTACTGATAAGAATACAGGGTAAGTGAATCATTTTAATTTTACTGTTAATTTAAAGGGTGCAATTAATGGTTGCATGGTTACTTTGTGGGACCTAAATTTCTTTTTTATTTTTGCGCAATTGTATTAAAATTTACTTAAATACAAAGTACATTTTAATCTGTACTAAAGGTACATTACTAAACTAAAATTGAACAATCGGCAACCAGTTAAAATTTACTCCTAAAAATGTTTTTAAACCTTAAAAAAGTGTAAAAAATAAGTTAAAGTTAATTTAAATTGAACTAAATATTTTCTAGCAAATCTGTCTGGGTTTCAAAACAGAAACTAATTGATGTAAAAAAGAAAGCAAAGTTGGAATTAGGAGTTAAAGAAGGAGATATTACTTATGAGAAGAGTTCCGACGTTTTGGACACTTGGTTTTCGTCAGCTTTGTTTCCCTTTGCTGCCCTCGGGTGGCCAAATAATACTGAGGATTATAAAAAGTAAGTTTTGTGCGGAAGATTGTGTAGTTGTAGAAACACTACATGCTGTCTTGGGTGTGTTCCCCACTAACTTCTACCTGTGGTTCTCCTTAGTAAGGTGCTTTTTTTGTATATACTTTTATCCTCGATGTGGAAAAGTCGATACGCAACTTAAACATAGAGTAACATCAGTTACTCCGACCCAGTCTTGAGTTGCCTGTGGTAGTTTGGAATATTATTGATTATAATTGCCCGATAATTATGCTGCTGATTAAGTGCTGGCTCAGCAGGAGTTCATACCGTTTATAGCTCCTAACTCAAGGGCGCTACAGCATGAGATCAGTGGGGATTAAACCCACGACCTCATGGTGGTGTAGCAAGTGTTTTTACCACCACACCATGCTGCCGGTGGACTAAACAAACTTCCGCCAAGCCAAAAACTAAAGACAGATTAATTTTCAGGCAATTATAATCAATAATAAACCAAACTATCAAAGGCAACTTAGACTGGGTCCGGGGAACAAATGTTACTCAATGTTTAATTGGTAAAGTTGACCTTCCTATATCACAAATTCATTCCCAAACCAAGCAATGTTAATCTTTTTCCAGGTTTTATCCTTTAAATTTGATGGAGACCGGTCACGACTTGATTTTTTTCTGGGTTGCTAGAATGTTGATGTTAGGCATTCACCTCACTGGACAGGTGTTTTTTACTACTAATTTTATTATGACAAGTATTTCAAGTTTGTTAATGTTAAAAACCTATTATTTTACTTAGTTAATACTTTGATAAAATTAATTATATATACAAAAAAAAAACAATTTATGGAATGCAAAGTCTTGAAATTTTTTTGTAAATTTATGTGGAATAATTTTTAGGTTCCATTCAAGAAAGTTTTGTTCCATCCCATGGTTTGTGATAAATATGGAAGAAAAATGAGCAAATCTATTGGAAATGTAATTGACCCTGTGACCTTGGTCGATGGTTGTTTGGTAATTTAATTATTTGTTGAAATCAACATTTTTAACTAAACAAAGTGGTCAAAATTTGCAGGCTTAAATTTGATTTATCATTTTAAAGAATTATTTTTTTAAAAACCTGATTTTATTTCGGTTAAAACAAATCAATTAAAACAATATAAACTTTTGCTAAGCTAAAATCTAATTAGCAGATTAATTAACAAGCATTTATACTCAAAAATATTACTAACTGGCAAAAGTTAACTTAAGACTGGGTCAGGGTAACTGATGTTACTTTATGTTTAGGCTGTGAAGTTGACCTTCCCACCAAATTAAAAACATTTTTTATATTATTTTTATAGTTTAATAAATATTTCTAAAAAATATTTTTCTAAGGTGAAGAATGTTCCAAGATGTGGAAGTGATTCGTTAAGGCTTGCTTTATTACAAAACAACTTGGAGGTAAATTAAGTTCTTTTTCTGTTAAAAATTTGTTTTTTATTTTATAAAAATAAGTTAAACTAACCGACAGTCTGCTGTAACGTCAGCATTTTTAATTGTTGTAATATGTTCGCAACTCTTAACTTATATTTGTCTTAATTTACCAGCACACCACAAACGACTGTTTCATTAATTATAAGAACCCTTAAATTGGACATACATAAATATCTATCATTTCGAAGCTCTGTTTTATAAAGATTTGCTATCTACTGTAGTAGAATATTAATTTAAATCTTGCAATCAGGATTAAACAAAGTTTTATTTCTATTTTAGAGCAATCAAATTAAGTTCAGAGTGGAGGATGTTATACCAAACCGAAAATTCTTAAATAAAATTTATCATCTTTTCCATTTGTTATCGGACATAGCTAAAGACCAAACTTATGCTTTAGAAAAGGTTTTTAATGTTTATTTTTTTCTAGTTTTATTCTTAATGTGAGAAAGCCGACCTTATGGTTTAAATGTAGATATAATGATGTCTATACAATTGGTATATATACTTAATCTTAATAAATATATTGGACAAACAGATATATGTATATATATATATAAATTTATATATATATTTATAAAATAATACTTTATTGTAAATGTATGCATTTATCTTAAATGTTGTTTTAGGATCTCTGTTTCTGTAAAATCCTACCCTTTTATAACATTAAAATTTTATTAACATATTTGTGTTTATTTATCCTCAATGTGGAAAGGTTGACTTCACAGCCTAAACATGGGGGAAGATCAGTTACCCTGACCTAGTATTTTTTTTTTTTTTTTAAAAAATAAATTATTTATAAACCGTTTAAATCTAATCATGGGGGTCAACACTTTTAAAAAAGTTAAAAAAAGGATAACTTTAGATAAATGAGAAAGACTTTGATCGGAGGAATTTGGACAAACATTTATGTGATTCCTCGAAGTGGATTCAAAGCGAATATGAACTTGCTGTAGAATCAGTTAATAAAGCCTTGGAAAATAACAACTTCACTGTTGCTTGGTCTATTTTAAATAAATTTCTTGTTAGCGATTTTGGAAATACTTATATAGTAAGTTTAACAATTATTTTCTTGTATATATTTTTATCCTCGATGTGGGAAGGTCAACCACATGACCCAAACAGAGTTGCATTTGTTACCCCGACCCAGTCTCGAGTTGCCTTTGCCAGTTTAGATATCAGTTTAGATGTTATCGATTATATTTGCCTGATAATTAAGCTCCTAATTAATTGATGGCTCAGCAGAAGTTTATACAGTTTATAGCGCATGAGAGCAGTTGGGATTAAACACATGACCTCATGAAGTGCATCGTTAAACTTGCATTTTAAATAACCTTTTAAAAGATTGATATCTTGGTGTTATACAAGCTAAAAAACATTAATTTTTAACTGAAATTAAGTAAAATAAATATATATATTTTTTTTATATATATCTTTATCCTCGATGTGGGAAAGTCGAATGCATGACTTAAACATATAGTAACATAAGTTACTCCGACCCAGTCTCGAGTTGCCTGTGGCATTTTGGGATATTATAGAGACTATAATTGCCCGGTAATTATGCTGCTGATTAAGTGTTGGCTCAGCAGGAGTCCGTATTGTTTATAGCACCTTACTCAAGTGCGCTACAGCTTGAGATCAGGGGGGATTGAACCCACGACCTCGTGTGTGGTGTAGCAAGTGTTTTTACCACTATTCCACGCTTCCGGTATATTAAATAAACTCTTTTGCAGGAAATAAGAAAGAATTTACCTCACAACATTAACACAGCGGAAAACATTAAATACCTTATCGTGAGCGACAGAGGACTTGCATATCTGTTAAACACTTTCGAAATCTTCGAAAGCTTTTTAAGATTGTTTTCCCCATTTGCTCCGTTTCTTAGCGAGGAACTATGGCAACGGTTGCCATGGCAGTTGTTACCGGGTGTTGATCGACCGAAAAGCATTACAATTTCTCAGTATCCGCAATGTAACGACAAGGTTTGTTTGTTGTAAATTTAATTTATTCTTGATGTTAGTAACTTTCCTATTTTTTACTTAACTTTAGTTGTAAGAAGTACAAATTGTTTATTTATATATCTGATAAGGCCTGTAGTGATGGTACAAGAAGGGGCTTCAATTTGCTTGTCGTACATTTACCAATTTCAAATTAGCAGTGTGTTGTAGTGGTTAAATAACTTGGCCTTTATTACCTAAGGTTTAATTCTTACTGGGGCCGTACCCTTGAACTCAAAGTCTGTGTTAAGATTAAAGTCAACTTTTGACTTTCGGGATAATCAAATGTAAAAAAAATTTCTTATCATAATTTTGAACATTTTTATGTTTAGTACAAAAGAAATAAAACTTTAGAAAAAGAAATGCAATTGGTGCGAAAATATGTACACGGAATAGAATCTAAATGTACGCAATACAATTTGAGATATTGTGATATCCTTTTAACAATCTTATGCAAAAATGAAGAACTTAAAGATATACTAAAAAAGCATGTGACTATAATGGCCAATCTGATTAGCTGTAATTTCCAAGTTGCCAATATGAATGATATTTCAGAGTCAGACCAAAGTTTAAATTTTGAAGTAGATGACGAAGTGAATTTGCTTATTGAACTTCGGGTATTTAAATTTATTTTTTTGTTAATAATAATAATTTTTTTTTATATAAATTTATCTTAGTTGTGGGAAGGTCAAATGCGTGAACCAGTCTCGAGTTGCCTTTAGCAGTTTGGAATATTATAGATTATAATTGCTTGATAATTATGCTGCTGATTAAGTGCTGACTCAGCAAGAGTTTAAACTGTTTATAGCGCCTTACTCAAGGGGACTACAGCATGAGATCAGTGGGGATCGAACCCAGGACGTAATGTAGTGTGAAAAGGGTTCTGACCACTACACCACTTAATTTTATTTTTAATTAAAAGTTTTAGTATAAATCTTTTGTTTATAAAATAGAAATTTTTGTCAGTTAAATTTTACGTTTTTTTATTTAGAATCCTGAATTGTATGTTGCAACTAACAAACATTTACTTCAAGAGCAATACAAAAACCTGATTGAAAAAATTGAAGACCTAGAAAAACGTCCAAACGATCAAAGAAAAAGGGTGACAAAAATTCCAAATTAGCTTTTACTTTTATGGTTCAAATTTAAATAATTGATAATCTAATATAACCAGTTGACCAATTTATGTGTTTTAAAATAATACCGGCAGCTTTATGTAGTGGTAAAAACACTTGCTACACTACATGAGGTTGTGGGTTCAATTCCCACTGCTCTCATGCTGTAGTGCCCTTGAGTAAGGCACTATAAAACTTCTGCTGAGCCGGCTCTTAATCAGCAGCTTAATTATTGGCTAACTATAAAATATAATATTCCAAACTGCCGAAGTCAACTCGAGACAAGGTTGGGGTAATTGATGTTACTCTATATTAAGGTCGTGCAGTCGACCTTTACACATCAAGGATAAATATATATAAAAAAACTAATTTTTTAACTTTCTGATTTATATTTAGATTTCTAAGATAAAAGAAAGAGCTGAGAATTTCAAAATTTTGTTTAATTTGTTTGAAAAAATTGAAAAAAAATAATTGTTTAGTTTTAATAAATTTTTACAAAATATTACTTCCGTAATTTTAATTCAAAACATTATTTGAGTTACAAACATATTATCAAAAACACAATTTTTTTACCGACAAAATGGCAATTTCTATTAAGCACTTTCTACCCTAACCCTTAACCTTTCAAATGCCCTTAATTAAGGTAAAAAAATTTTGACCTAGATTGTAAATTTGGTTTTTAGTCAGGATTGTAGACCATATTTTGTTGTTTTATATTTAGAGTTTAAAACATACAGGATCGAATAGATAGGTTTGATCACACCCTATCCCTTACTCATTTAAAATTTATTTTATTTAATCCATGCAGTTCTGTTGTTTTATAGGTACAATTATGACTATTTTTTTTATTAATAAATGCAGCATTGGAGCCTAATAATAGAACAACTTCTAGTTTAAAATTTACTTCAAAACAACGCCAACAAATATTTTAAATTAATATTTATTTGTAAACCAATTCCAAATCTTAAACGAGAAAAATTTTATTTTGAACTAAATTATTTTGGTGCCAGTCGGAAATCATCGGTGCTCTCCACGTGAGGATAAACAGGGTATTTCTTGAAGTCTCGACGAAGTTGTGGAAAATGTTCACGAGCGTCGTCCTCCGTCATCTGCTCAAATGGCGGCAACTTATTCAAGCGATCCAAATCCTTCATCACGCTCGCAATTGACTGATCGCTCTCCTCCAGAAACTTCTTTACATTTTCTTTATCCTCGACCATTTTTTGAGCGATAATCGAAGACTTTGTATCCTTTGGTTTTGGTATTTCAAGCGATTCATATTTCTTCTGGAAATCGTCAACCAGCGCTGTATTAGAGACTGCTTTCTTGTAGTGCGCCCAATCAATTTCCAATTTAAATTCCTTTGCTCGCATGTAATCGGTTAGAATCGAATCACTTTTGGTTTTGAAAGAGGTCATCTTTGCTTTGGCCTCTGGAGCAACTCTTTCCATAAGTTTACTCCAGTTAACAGACTTAATTATTGCCCTGGACGTCATGCTTGATTTTATTTGGAAAAATCTAATAACTGTAAAAAATTAGAAAAAGTGAAAAAATCTTTGAATAATTTATAGGCAGTTATAATGAACTTTACAATCAATTTCAAATTAAACATAAGGGCATTTAAATTAAAAAAATCATGAATCATTTCAGATAATAGTGTGTAAAGTGTAGACTTATGGAAAGCATTTCACTACAATAATAGGACCTTAAAACGCAACGTTAGCCAGGTATTAAATTGTCAAACCGGGTTACGCATACTTTGACTTGTTTATTCATTTTTGTAGTAAACCGGTATAATTTAAATTTTAAAAGGCCAGTACTAAAGTGCAATATTAACCAAAGGTCACGTACACTAATGAGTATAAATTTGTACTCTAAAATGCTATTAAATTTTCTCTAATTTAAAGTTTGGTAAATTCACATCATCTAAAAAACGTTCATAACCTTGGAGTGCGACTCTTAACCACTTCGACGTAAGTGCCACAGCGCGAAATTGTATGTGATGTTATTTTTAATTTAATTATTAGGAAACTATAAATTTTGTTATTAGGGATTTTTAATAATGTTCTTGATTTAGTAATACTCAGTTCTTAATTCTTTAAAGTTAACCCCACTTAATTAAACTCAACGCTAAATCAACGAAAATACATGAATTACGTTACAACTTCTGTTCTACTAGGCGTGCATTTTAATAATTAGAATAACTTAAACTTCACGAAACGCTTTATAAATCTTCCTAATCTTATTTATTGTTAACTTTAGTTTTTTAAAGCAGTTAAAGCGTTTTCATATAACTATATAACTATATAAGTTTGTTTACATATATTTTTATAAGTAAAATAATTGCCTGCGATAAAAAAAATTCAAGTAAAATCAATAGTGAACCAGCAAATAATCGAAAATGGCGGATGAAAATTGGGCGGATGCTGCAGATGAACAAGAACAATTGTCAAACAATGTCGCAAATATTCAGATAAACAACCAACAAAAACAACCAGCACAACCACCACCACAAAATGAAAACGCGAAAGATGAAAACTACGAGAAACCACTCACTCACGAAGAGAGTTCACTTTTAAAGAAAATGTTGAGGGACAAATTGGTTCAAAATAATCAAGAATTGCAGGTTCAGCAAAGAGATCCCAACTCACCGTTGTATTCTGTTAAAACATTTGAAGAGCTTCAGCTGCCAAAGGAATTATTAGATGGTATTTGTTTTTTACTTTGCTTAGTTTATGCTTTAAAACCCTTGTAGCATACAATATAAACAAGTAATTGTGTTATTAAAGGTTTTCAAAAGTTTGTATATTTAAAAGGCATGCTAAAATATTTATTAGTTAAGTTAATATTAAAACAGAAGTAAAAATGTTATGTAAAACAACATATATTTATTTTAGGAATATTTGCAATGGGCTTCAACAGACCTTCCAAAATACAGGAGACAGCATTACCATTACTTCTTGCTAACCCTGCAGAAAACATGATTGCCCAATCACAATCAGGTACTGGAAAGACTGCTGCATTTGTTCTCACAATGTTATCAAGGATTCAAACTGATGTACCATATCCACAATGTTTATGTTTGTCACCGACTTATGAGTTGGCTTTGCAGACTGGGAGAGCTGTTGAGCAAATGGGAACGTTTTTAAAGGATTTAAAAGTTGCATATTCTGTGCGTGGGAATAGAGGTTTGTGTGTTTTATTGTGTACTAAACTGAAGTAAGTATAAACTTATAGCTATTAAAACAAGATAATTGCCCTGAATATCACAGTTTGGTAATTGTTTTAATATAGAACACTGTTTATTGAACAACACTAACAGGGCCATTAGTTTTTTTCCAATCTGAATCTGTAAAAATTGGTTATCTTCTACAACTATGGAATTTACTCATACTTGTTTTATTTTATTAATTTTGTTCTAGTTACGAGAAACCAAACAATAAATGCTCAGATTGTGATTGGGACTCCAGGAACAACATTGGATTGGTCAAGACTAAGGGTAAGTTAAACCATCAGTATTTTTAACTATAGTATATACAAAGTATTGTATAAAAAGCTGATAACATTTTATAAGCTGTGTTTATGATACATAAACCTTACATTATTATTAGTATTTTTATGTTAACCTTTATGTTTTTAAATTATTGTGTTATGTAACTTTATTGGGTTATAACTATGACCTATTATCCCTTTGTTATCAATTGATTTGTTTATTTCAGGCATTTGATTTAAGTAAGATCAAGGTATTTGTCCTCGATGAAGCAGATGTTATGATTGACACACAAGGTTTTAAAGATCAATCGATCAAAATCCACCGAAGCTTGAGGAAGGATTGCCAGTTCTTGTTGTTTAGTGCAACTTATGATGATGAGGTCATGGAGTTTGCACAAAAGATCGTCTCACAACCAAATATTATAAGAGTAAGTAAATTATTACTTGTTATAGTGTGAAGGTTAACGTATGCCAAATCTTTTAATATATCTTCTACATGTCATTGCTTTTAATTTTGGCTGACTTTTCCAGCTTAGTTAATTATGTATACTAGTTAATTACCTGCCCAAAGAGTTGCATTTTTATTGTTGTAATATGGTCCCAACTTCCACCTAACCTTTGCCTTTGATAAATTACCAGTGCACCAAAAACAGCAGGTTTTATTCTAAATTACTATGATGCATACATATTGTCTTTTAAGCGTGATAATGTAAAGAATATGGGGAATATTTTTATATACATTACGGTAGTGTGGTAAAGCCTTCATGGCTTCGAATTACTACCAAAAGGTTTTGTGTTTAAGCCGCAATAATGCCACACTATTCGCCCTGAAGCCCATCATTTTCTTTTACCATAAACATGTCACAGCAGCATACCCTTACCTAATAAATTTATAAACCATAATAAAATCTACTTTCACATTACCTTTAGTTACGAAGAGATGAAGAAACTCTAGATAACATCAAACAATATTACGTCAAATGCAACAACAAAGACCAGAAATATGACTCGCTTACCAACTTATATGGAGTTCTGTCAGTTGGTCAAGCGATCATATTTTGTGCCACTAGACGTACAGCTTCATGGCTAGCTAAGAAAATGTGTGCGGAGTCTTTTATTGTTGCTCTACTCAGTGGTGAACTGGATGTGGCACAAAGAGCAGCTATTTTAAGAAGGTAAATTGGCTCCTTTGTTTTTGTTTTTTTTTTTGTATTAATTTTGTAACTTTAAACATCTTTACTACATGTGGTCCAGGATTCTATTCCTACTGCTCTTATGCTGTAACACTCTTTAGTAAAGCACTATAAATGATATAAAATTCAGCTAAGCCTACGCTTATTTAGCACCTTAATTATCAACCAAAATTTATTAAAAGGTATCTTAAACTGTCAAAGTCAACTCGAGACTGGGTCAAGGTAAAAATATTACTAAAGTTGGCTTCTCTACATTAAGGATACAGATGATTAAAAAATATTTGAAATAAAAATATTTACCCAACCTAAACTAGATTTAAAGAAGCAAAAGAAAGAGTTTTAGTTACCACAAATGTTTGCTCCCGTGGGATCGACGTCGAACAAGTGACCTTGGTCGTGAACTTTGACCTTCCCATTGACCAACAAGGTCGTCCCGACAACGAGACATACTTACATCGAATCGGGCGAACAGGTCGCTTCGGAAAATCAGGCGTCGCGATTAATTTTGTGACAAATGATTACGATCTAAAAATACTTAAAGATATTGAGGCCCATTTTGGTACAAAGATCAACAGTTTGGATACTGATGATTATAATGATATGAACGAGAAATTAGGGGATGAATAAATAGGGGGTCAGCAGGAGCTTGCTAATGTTTACTGACGTTTCAAGAGTTCTCATTCTGGGGAAATATACTATTTGATGTGTTTTACACACATACATGTCTGATCTATTCAGCCTACATAAGTATATTTTAAGTAATTTGACCTGTGTTAAAAAGATCTTTTTGTAAGAATTCTTTTACTAAAGAATTTGCCAATGTCATTTTGGAATTGCCAGCAACAAATTTACGATAATCTTTTTAGAAACTTATTTAATTTTGAAAAGATTTTTTTATCTTGATTTGGGTTCAGCATTTCTATAAAAAATGTGATTTTTTTTTTTATCCAAAGGATACGTCTTTTCATTGCAACACAACATTTTGTATAAAATCCCAAAATTTCAGTTACATATCGAAGGTAAAATCAAGATTTTAAAGCTGAAACTCAAGAGTTGTTTTCTACTTTTGATGAACTCAATTATGTGCCAATCACAATGGTAATACAACACTGCTAATTTTTGCTAATTCTTTTTACTAAAAATCTTTGTAGTTCTTATTCTTAAAAGTTCGTTAATAAAACTTTAATCATAATTGCAAGTTACTCAATACCTAAAAACTATCACAATATACATTAAGCTCTTATAAAAATTACTTTATAGTTAGGATATCTTGCTTTCAACATCAAGTAAAGTAAGTTAAACCAATAAGATAATATATATATTAAAATAACTCATCGATAGCCTGCCCTACAGTTGGCATTTTAATTGTTATAAAATGGCACTGCTCTTGACTAATATTTGATCTATAACTGGCAATTTTGTAGGCTTACTAATTAGATATATATCTTCTACTAAGCTTTAATATGTATAGGTGTCTTTGGCAGTTGGTTGATCTGACATAGATACAAACTTTATTGACTGGAAATAATGTTTAATATTGGAAGAACCACAAACCTAAGTCTACTCTAAACTGTACAGTAACTAGAAATAATAAAAGTTTTACACAATTAAGTTTACAATCATAATATTTTATTGGATAATAATGTGAAAAAATTGGTTGAATCAGCAAAATATTAAGTTTTAAGCAATTTAAAAATATTGCACATGCTTGAACGAATTTTGGAACTTTTATTTATTTTAATTATTGGCGAAATTAGTAAAAAATTTAAGGCTTTAAATAATGCAGTTTTGCTAAGATCTTACAACAGATAAATTTAGAGAGAAAAAAATAACAGAAAAAAATCAGAAGTTTGTACATAAAACTTTATACAATGTATGTTAGAAATTAACAAAAATGGTCACAAAATTAAAACTCTACTTCTTAGTTTGTTGATTATTTTATTAATGGTAAACAGAAATAAATGTTTACAAAATATTTAAAACTATTATAACATTTTGTGACAAACTGGGTTAAAACAACCAGGCAAACTTTTGATCAAATTAACTTAAATAATATCATTTTTAAAAAGGAAATTATAAATATTTTGTCTTTGAAGGTATATTCGGCCTTTACAAATTAATAACTTATATTACCTATTTTCATTAATATTGGATGGTTTGCCAAAATACTTTTTTTATAAATATATAGGCTATCAATATAAAAAAATATGTAGTTAGAAATCATTATTTTTGCCCCAAAATTTAAAACTTTTGTTAAATATACCCCTCCCCAAAAAACAAACTTTTAAAACATCCTCAAAATTTGTCCAAAATTATCATTACACACAGATATATACTCAACAAAAAAGTCCTTTTAATTAACATCCACAATTACTATCTTTTGGTCGTTGTTCTGTGTTTTTAAGATCAATACGATCGGGAAACTCATTGTATAACTCCACGTCTGATTCCTGGATTAATGCTTGTTTTGCCACGGTTTGAAACGCAAGTTCAACGTTGATGTTATCCTTGGCCGAACACTCAAAATAGGGAATTGCGTTTTTGCTGTTGCACCAGTTTTGTGCACGTTTGTGAGATACCTTAATTTAATAGTTAGTTTAGTTTTTTATGACTTTACAATGTAAAATACAATTGGTTAAAAATAAATGCACAGGTTTACTACATTCAAAACAAACTTGTACAGCAAATATACTTGTTAAGGTTATTCTTATTAAAAAATAAAGTCCCAAAACTCAGACAATTAAAAGAACCTTCATAAATACAAAATTTGTATATACAAAAAATACTCCAATTTAGGTAAGTAGCATACCTATACCCAAACAATTAAAACACCAATAAAATAAGTCAAGTTAACCAAAATTAAGCTGACTGCAAAGGTAAGAAAGGAGAGTATGCATATTAAGGTAAATGTTGAGATACTTTTTGATAACATAAACAAGGCACTCACCACCCTGTTTTCCAAATCAATTTTATTCCCAATCACCACAAATGGAAAGTTTTCTGGGTCCCTGGGTGAAGCTTGGATCAAAAACTCGTCCCTCCAACTATCCAGGGTTTTAAATGTATTGGGCATTGTGACATCATAGACCAACACACAACAATCTGCTCCTCGGTAAAATGCGACACCGAGTGACTGAAATCGTTCTTGACCGGCAGTGTCCCAGATCTATATAATTTTAATTTAAATATTACAATAATGCACGGTTTAAAAATGGTGATAGCCGCAACAAATATTTATAAATATATTTTTTAAATGTTGTATTAGTATGGTCTTTATCATAAAGAAAACAACCTAAACCTTATAACAGGGTAACTTCTTGTACCACTGCTTAGCTTTAATAAGACTTTGTGAGCATATTCTTAAGATTTGGATCATTAATTTGTTTGCATTGAATCTGGCAAACCAGAGTTATTTGACATTTGTATGATATATGGCCCTAATTAACTTTTGTGTATTTTATCTTAAAGGTATAACAACTTTTTTAGCATTTCTACCTTAACAAAATGTCCATGAAAGATTTTTATATTAAGTATGAGTAATTTTAAGATGAATCACTGTGCTATACACCACTCATAGTATTGTATAAAACATTTTATCTACACTGTTGATATTAAAGCTTAAGGAATTCCTAATACAAACTATGTATACAAACATCAGTGACAGTTTTATACCTACAAAAATCTTAATAAAATAATTCTTGGATTAGAATAATCATTAACCTATTTAAAAAGACCTAAAAATAAACAATGTATTATTTGATATTGAAACTGTTTTAAAATGTACTAAAACAAAGATATTTAAACTGACAAATTTAACTGGAGACTGGGCCAAAGTAATTAAGGTTACTTCGTTATTAGGTGACACTTACGACCTTTTAAATTGAGTTTAATTAAAATAAACCAACCTGCATGGTAACCAGTCTATCTTCAACCATCACTTCCTTGGTTAAAAAGTCGGCACCAATTGTTGCTTTATATTGGTTACTAAACTTTTTGTTCACATATTGGTTCATTAGTGAAGTTTTTCCAACTCTGTAAAAGTAAAAACATAAATTCAAACCTAACCTAAAATAGTGAATTGGTTTTGTAAAGTTTTGGAATAATGAAATACATTTGGTTTTAAAATTTCCAGAGCTCTATTAGCGTCGTCCACTGGTTTAAACGAGTAGTACTAAAATGAATACAAAACTGGCGGAATGTACAAGAGAAGATTAGGGTAAGGTTATAAAAATTCTGCCCTTTCCGCGTTTATAAATTCGGCTGACAACGCTGATAGAGCTCCGAAAGTCCTTTTTTGTAATTGGTTTTAACATGAAAACAATTTAGTTGAATATCAATAAATAATATGATGTTTTAACTTTGTTGTTTGAATTGTTTAAACCGCTGTCAGCTATGTTATAATATGATATGGTGGTTATCATTTTTGGTCTAGAATAAATTCAATAATAAAATAACAAACAAATGTAAATATATTTAATAAACACTTGCCCACTATCTCCAAGTATAATAACTTTTAATAAAACCTTCTTTCTTGAAGCCATTTTCTAAAAAAACAATCAAATAATATTAATAAGTGAAAGTGGATATTTCAGTTTACTTTTCCAACTAAACAATTTTATTTTCAGTTTAAAAGTTTATTTAGGATATTTTATTTATGATAGTTGACATTTAGTTAGAATATAACACTTCCATTTTAACTTGACATACCTTTTAGATTGATTAAAAGTTTAAATAATCGCTTGTAAATCCAAAATATTTGCAATACAAAAAATATATTTTAAATCTTATATTATTTGAAACAAAAAATCTAAATAATTAAGGCATTTAAAAATTATTTTTTGAAAAAAGATTAATATCAAACGGGCAGACAAAATATTATGTCGAATTTTAATAGAAATTTACTTAATTAAATCACAGTTATGTTAATAAATTTAGCCTTTGCCATTTATTTTTGCAAATAACCAAAATTTAACAGCTGACTAACGAACTTTGATAAATTTATCTGACATTTTTTGACTTTTGGTAATTTAAACTAGACTTTTATACGAAACCCATATAAAACTAAACACTATAAAGTTAATTCTCAATGAAATGTTTATTTAAAACAAGATTAGCCCAACCCAATCAGTTTTATGAATAATATTTCAACTTTTGTTTACTTTTCTTTATTTTTTTCCCAAGCTTGCAACATCGCTTTGTCTTATTATTTCTATGGCGGTGACGTCACGGTCACGAGACATTGCTGACAACTTGGTTCTGTTTTTTGGCTTGTAAACAATAATTTGAAACTACTAAAGGGTTAAATGTCAAAAATTTTAAAAAATAAATAAATAATAGAACTTTAAATCTTGAAAAAGTAAATCAATAGCGATTCATAACATTTAAATTAACGTTATAAAGGTTGATCTACTAAATATTTTCTAATTAAAACAGTACAAAACAGTTGTGCTTAATTATACTTTTGTTAAAATCGTAAATTTATTCTTAAAATTAAATAACGATATATTAGCATAAGAAGGGTGTTATATGCAAAAAACAAAATAAACAAAAATTTAATATACATTTATAACGCTAGAAAATCTTTAAGAATTACAATAAATAAAAAGAAAAATTATATTTTTACAAAGAAAAATGTTTACATTTGCTTGCTTTTCACTCATGATAAAATATTGAATGCACTTTAAAGTTGGGCTTCTTTTTCTTTGTAATTTATAATTTGTACTTTATCGTCGTTAATCAAATTTCTTCGACATTTTCTTAAAAGTTGTCCTGATTCTGTTAAACATAAACAAACATAGAAAATTTACTGTTTATGTTATTTATAATATTATTGATAAAATTCTATAGGTTGTGTAATGAAAGTTGATCATGTGACAATACAATAAACTTTTTGTTCTACTTACTATGTAATAGGTTAAGGAAGAGTCTTTACTATGGTAATTTTTTGGTAAGCCCCCGTTGTTATTAGGTCTGCTAAAACTAGGTAGTTGTTTGTACATTTTTTGGCTGTAATAATTAAAAAGAATATAACAAAAATTGATTTATTTAAGTCTGAATATGTAAATTTTAAATAATCAACTTAAAAATCTTTTTACTTACCGACGAACTTTGTTATTTTTTCGTGTTTTCTTATAACAATATTTTCCTGCAATATATATTAATTCCAATACGCATAGAAAAAAACATATCACACTTAAAAAGTTCATGTAGCGAAGGAATATCGTTTTTTCCTAAAAAGAAAAAATTGTATAAAGATATTTATATGGTAAATTATATATTTAAACTAAACATGACTTAAAGATAATAAAACCGGCAGCGTTATGTAGTAGTCAAAACCCTTTCTACACTACGTGAAGTTCTGGGTTCGTTTCCCAGTGATCTTATGCTGTAGCGCCCGTGAGTTAGGCGTTATTAACGGTATAAACTTCTGCTGAGCCAATACTTGATCAGTAGTTTACCTATCGGGCAATTATTATTTATAATATCCTAAACTGCCAAAGACAACTCGAGATTGGGTCGAGATAACCAATGTTACTCTATGTTTAGGTTGCGCATTCGACTTTTCCACATCGAGGTTAAATATATTTCCCAAAAAAATATATCTGTATATTTTTTTGCAAACTTAAATTCCTCTTTAAAATTAACAAGCAGCGCTTTGAAAACAAACCATATATTTTAAACTTACAAAAGATCTTGACACAAAGCACGGAACAAACCCAGTTCTACCACCAAGGAAGAAATGTTGACTACAGCTTGTTTTTACTTCATTACTAAGGTCAGGATGGCAGACAAATATGGCTGGTACAGTTTGCCATACTAAGTGTGAAGCAGTATATTCTGGTTCGCATACCTTAGTGGGTTGAACTAAACTTCCATCACAGATCGGGTCCTAGTAAATACAATTGTAGGTCTATGACGTCATAAATTAAACTCATAGTAATTAAAATTTAATTAATTTCGAGTATTGATAATTATAAAAAAAAAACATCTAAAATAACATGTTAAACGTTATGTAAAACTTTTAAATTTGTTTTTACTGACGTCATGAGTTTATATGACGTCAGAACTTACGTAAAGATAGTAGAGATGATATCCAATCACGATAAACGAACCTTCAACAATCATCCGAACAACGACTGTTATATAGTAAGCACCGTAGAATTGGTTTGTTTTTGAAATCTGAAAATTAAATTCGGTAAAATAAATTTTATAATAGTCATAAGGGCTTATTATTATGCAGAGTAAAATGTATTTAATATTTAAAAATGTAATATTTATAAATGCCTAACATGTTTATCTGTTGCCTTTCTTGAAACTTTATTCTGATAATTTCGAGTGCACTTCCACGAGAAATAGTGAAATAGGACCACTGGTGTCGTGATTCCAAGTAACTAAAATTAACATTAATTATGTAATGAGCCATGTAGTGTGGTAATACGGTCATGGCGTCAGACTACGAGTCGAAAGGTTTCGGTTTTGAGTCGCACCAATGCCACACTATTTGCCCTTGAGCTCGGCGTTTATAGATAGCTTAGACACATACAACACTGCACAACGTTATCCGATAAAAATATCAAAAACTTATTCCTTTAAGGGGATATAGAAAATTATGTATATTGCGCTACTCATTTTTTATTAATGACTAATTAAATTTATTTTTTGTTTAGTCATGCATTGCACAACTGTAACGTCATTTGACGTCACAAAGTCATGATATTAACGTCACAAGTCGTGCAATTTTTGTAAAAAGAACAATTTGTATTTACAATAAAAAAAGTTATTAAAAAACTCTAACAAATTTGAAAAAAATCAAAATAAATTTTGATAGCCTAAAATATTTTCGTTTACAGCTTTGCATGTTTAGAAAAACGTTAAACTAAAATATATAAAGAATAAACTGAATACCTGAAAAGCCCAAAACACAATTTGAGATAACTTCGCGAACTCGTTGTAACATACAACTTGACATTCTATGTCAGTGCTGCATACAAAATTGGTTTGGTCGTCTTCAAACACTAAAATTTAAATAATTTGATGTTTATATTTCACAATATCTAACATAAAATAGTAAAAAAATAATTTTACAATAAAGGATAATAAAATTAATTCATTTTTTAAACTTATACTATTTGCCTTTAATAAAACCCAAAAGAATTTTAATTTCATAAAGCTTTAATAAAACTAAACAAGTACTAACTTTTATAATATGTAAACTTAAACTTCATATTTACCTGAACTCCCAAGCGTAGCTACAACCATAAGTCGAAATACGAATACGATAATATACCAAGTTTGACCAAAAAATGTGCTGTATTTTATGATCTGAAAGTTAATATAATTGACTCACTAACATTGACAAAATTACATGTTTAACATCAAGTTAAATACGATAAAAGCTTGAATTGATAGTTTTTGGATCGAAAATTGCATAAAAATTTTAACATAAACAAAAAATTCTGCTTTTTAAAAAACAAGTTATTTTAAAACGTGATTGTATATACCTGTTCTGTTAGTTTTTTAAATAGACCCATTATTTTCCACAGGTTTTTAAAAGAATATCAGTCTTTTTTTGTTAATCTAAATATTTTAAAACACATTATTGATTCTAATATATAAATTAAACAAAGTTTTTCAACAAAATCATTTTTTTAATATATATATTTTGTACATTTGTTGTTAACAACTGCCTTAGGCCTATATAGAATTTCTTTTATAGGCTTAAAAGCATGGAAAATTTTAGGGAAAATCGTTGGTACTTCACCGTAAAATTTTTTTTTAATAAACCCATCACGGGCATTGTTGTGTTGATGAATTATTATATATGATACAATTCAAGTGTTGGTTAAGATTAAATTTGCGCAATAATAAACGATAAAGTAAAAGAAGTGGCAATATGATACAAGGAAATTAACTTGTTTATAATATTTTATCGTCATCAAGCTGTTTTTTACACTGTTGTTGCTGGATTTTTGGTTTAGATAGGAACAAATTATGATGAATTTTGGTGTGCCGGTTTCTTTGAAAATTGTTTCAAAAATTTTCCCTTTATAATTCCCCATTCAAATTACCGAATAAAGCGCCACCAACCATCGTTTTATTGCATTACGTTATATTTTATTAAATAAAAATGACTAAGGAGTTATAAATGTTTGTAATACTTTATTTCAAACATATTTTGGAGTTTAAACTTCACCATTTATTGTAATATTTCTAACCAATTTTTTTTAATATTGATCGGTTTAATATTTCAACCAAGTACAAAATTTGTGTTTAAATTGCGCGTACTGAAGTTATAGAGTATTGTTACATTATCTTTGTTGTAAAGGCTAAAAATAGAAAAACATGTGCGTTTTGTTTAGCTTATTTTAGAAACTGTCGAACTATTTTAAATGGTACTTGAAATAGGTGTTATCAAGTATGCTTACTTAAAATTAAATCTCAGATTTTACAGTATTTACAAAATTTATTTTGCTAACTGATGCGATAATTTCCAAGTTTAATTAACATTTCAAAAGGAACAAAATTCAAAATATTTGTCAAAGAAAAATTAAGTCTACGTTATATACATTAAAAAATTTTAAAAATTAAATTTGAAAAAGTTAAGATATTTGAAGAAAAATTACAAAGTGCATAAGAACAAAAATCACATATTTACAGGATAGAAAGCGAGTTGTTTATTGCACTTTAATAACCTGCATGTTATTAACTTAATCATTTCAAATTTACATTAAAAGCTTAAAGGGCTTCGTCGTCATATTTTGGGTTGTCAATGGTTTGTATTTTATTATTTTTTACAACCATATTTGCCGGTTGTTGTTGTATGCTTGACAATGTAGTCGGTGGTCCTGAAAAATATT
Organism: Corella eumyota; assembly: GCF_963082875.1. NCBI lineage: Eukaryota > Metazoa > Chordata > Ascidiacea > Phlebobranchia > Corellidae > Corella > Corella eumyota. The sequence continues at coordinate 17,133,066 of NC_137493.1, read as the reverse complement.
TAAATTGATAAAAACATATAAAGTTACCTAATGCTCTTTTTACTAAATTTCTAAAACAAATTTGGCAACAGTTTTTAAAACCCTTTCAAAAAACTTAACTGGTAGAAAAACTAAAACAGTTGAACAAGGTTAATTAAAGCAATTTGGGTTAATTAATTTACTGTTAATGTATTTAAATTTTATCTCTTGCAATTTAAAACAAAATTTTTTTGGTCAAATATGAATAAAATTGACTGTTAATAGTCAACTGTCAGCATGTGGCGCTATTGAGTAATATATATATAACGAATTCGTCAATATTAATTAAAATAAATCAGAAAACTCCAAGCAAAATATTTAGAACAGTTTACTGTTATTAACTAAACCAATCGTAAAATCTTAATTCAAGCAATTAGTTTATACATTAAAACTTTATCTGCATTTAATTTTTATTTTTTACGATTTTGGTAAATGTTAAAAGAGTTTAACTTACGTTGAAGTGGATTATTTTCCAGATAATACATATCATGATGGTTATGTACCGGGTGTAAGGTGTAGTCAGTTGGGTATTTGTAACTACTTGCTCTAAATTTATCATATTTTTTTAAAGTAAAGATTGGGATAATTTTGTTTGAATTTGTTTGTTTAATAAAATCCATATTTACTTTATTATATGACAAAATTCATGGGTAGCAAATTGAAAAAAAAGGTTTAATATTTCGGCCTGTTTACTTAAAATATTTAAATAAAGAGTAAAATTATCCACTAGGTTATCTAGATTTAATTGTACTATTTTACCTGCGTGTTTTTCGTTGTTTTTTAAAGATAAACCTTATTGGAATGTATACCAGCTCTGCCAAGCAAAGACAAAAACAAATTACACTCAAAAAGTTCATATAGCGAAGGAACACAGTTTTCTCCTAAAAAATAAAATTTTAAAGTTTGTTAATTTGTTTTAGAGGACCTTAAAAAACACACGACCCTAAAATTTTGTTTCAAAATTGGGGCCACTGAGGATCAAACCATAGACTTCATACTTACATATGATCTTGACACAAAGCACGGAACAAACCCAGTTCTACCACCAAGGAAAAAATGTTGACTACAGCTTGTTATTACTTCAGCACTAAGGTCAGGATGGCAGACAAATATGGCTGGTACAGTTTGCCATACTAAGTGTGAAGCAGTATATTCTGGTTCGCATTTCTCAGTAGATTGAACTAAACTTCCATCACAGATCGGGTTCTGAGGAATTAAAAAAATAAAATAGTTTTAATGGATTTTTAAAATATGATTTCTTTTTTCAAATGTTAAGTTCGTATACTTATTTCAAATACAAAAAAATGCCAAAAATAATTTTAACTTAGAATTGTTTTGTTATTTTTTTACTGAAGTGACGTTATAAGTTTATATGACGTCAGAACTCACGTAGAAGAAATAAAATTGATATCCGAGAGCTATAAATGCCCCTTCAACAGCCGCTCTAAAAATAGTTGTGACGAAATAAGCGATCTGAATCGCGTTTGTTACTGGAATCTATAAATAAAAAAAAAGTTTTAGAATTTCTGGGGTGAAATTATATTGGGTTTAACATTGTAGAAGAAAGTTACCTCTTCTACTTTATCTCCGTCGAAAACTCTTTTTTCGCGAACTTTTCCAACCATTCGTTGTCGTCTTTGCATTTGGCGATAAGCTTCTTGTTGGGCATGAGAACGAAATCCCTAAAATTCAAAAAAAATTAAAAATTTTAAATTAAAAAATTGTTTACAAATTTTTTTTTTAATTTAAAAATTTGTTAGAATTAAAAAATTTGCTTTGTTATTATTAAATATATTGAGAATTGTTATACAAAGACATGCTATAATTATAACTGCTTTGTAAGGATGAATATAAGAATATAAAAAAACGTGACAATAAAAACTAAAATATTTCTAAGAATAATTTGTTTAGGACAGTCCGGCGTATCCTTCATTATTTAAATAGCTAGCCATACAAAACATGATATGACAAAATATTAAATAATATTTTAAACTTTTCAATAAGGAAATACTACTAAAAATGTGTTGAAAAACTAGTTACATTTAAAACTTTTAAACTTGTGTTAACAACCATCTACTGAAACAAGGGCAAAAATGAACCTTTATTCTTAAATATCCGTTTTTTTTACAATATTTTTCACATAATTTTTTACTTTTTTAATAACTCAAAATTCCAGGTTTAATTCTCACTGCTGTTCTTAATAAAAAAAAAACCTTAAAAAACAAAATGTCACTTTTAATTTTCCAAAAAATAACCTAGACATCTGAAACGAGTTAGTATTCAGACAGTTGTATGTTGCCTTTTCTTGAAATTATCAAGCTTTTTATATTGGTTTAGAGTCATTAATAAATATTATGTTGGTTATATAGGTATATGTACTTAATATTAAGTTAAATTAAATTAAACAGTTTTCTTACATCACCGGACCCGGATAAGACTTCATCATTATCACTTGAACTCAACAGTTTTTTAGCCGAGTCAATTTTTGCAATTTGTCCAGTTATAAACAACGAAAAAAAATGAAAAGCAACGACGGGTGTAGTAATTCCAAGTAACTAAAAATACAAAATTTATGAAAGAAAAATTTTTATAAAGAGAAAAAATTTAAAACTTTTTTATTTATTTTGTATTTTTATGATTTTTATTGAATATTTTAACTACCTTGGGATAAAATTTAAGCATTTAAGACATACAGACATGCGCTGTTTTCTAATTTCAAATCGTGCGATATTTTTGTCATGTGTTATATAAAAGCTTGCCAAAAATGTTTCGAAAAATTTTATTTTAAATTTCTTTCTTCATTTATTTTTGTTATATTCTTGTATGATGTCACAGTGATCACGCATATTTACGTCACAGTTTCTTGTTTGTTACGTGGTATAAAGTAAGAAACTTATTTTTGTGAAAGAAATATATTTTTCAGGATTTAAATAATTATTTAATTTTGTTTGAGGGAGGAGGCGTTTCAAAATACGCCCCTATGCAAAATAACTATTCCCTAAAACCAAAAATATTGCTAATCATCATCTTAATTACTTTTGTTCGATGAAATTTTTGTCTCATTTTAAAGTCTAATTAATTATCAGTTAAGTTTTAATGCGTTTTAATTGGGAAATTTAGCAAAAGAACTTTTAAAATATTGAATTTTTTTATTTTTTATAAAACATCGATTTAAAATTGAGGACAAACGTAGTACCTGAAAAGCCCAAAATCGAAGATGTGAAATTTTTGCAAACTCATTGAAACAAACATTCTGACACCCTATGACCTCAGTACTACATGTGAATGCTGATTGTTCGTCATTATAAACTGTAAATTAAGTAATATTTAAATTAGTTTTATAAAATATTCAATTTTTACCCTAAACATGCCCGATAATTAAACTGCTGATTAAATGTTGGCTTAGCAGGAGTTTATACCATTGATACAGCCTTACTTAAGGACGGTACAGCTTGAGACCACTGGGTATCGAACCCAGAACTTTATGTAGTGTAGAAAGTGTTCTAACCACTACACCATGCTGCCGGTAGTTATTTTATTTAACCTTAATAATATGATTTTTTACACAACTGACTATTAACTGGCTTATTGACAAATGTATTCATATAGTTTGATTTAAAGGCAGTAGGGATAAAACGTATGGCCTTATTTAATAAATAAAAAATATATCAAACACCAAATTAAGCAAGGGCAACAAAACTAAACGAGTACTAACTTTTATAATATGTAAACTCAAACTTCATATTTACCTGAACTCCCAAGCGTAGCTACAACTATAAGTCGAAATACAAATACGATAATATACCAAATTTGACCAAAAAAAGTGCTGTATTTAACGATCTAAAATAAATTTTTACTTCAATTAATTAAACCTGTATAAGTACCCCTAAATTTTAACTCATATATTTATTTTTTTAACAATAAAAAATGGATCATTTTAATCAACCTAATTGCTTTAGTTAATTATTAATTAATTTACCTGTCCAGCTATTTTATTAAACCAGTCCCACATTCTCTTTATTTTTTTTCAATCCTTTTTTTCTTAAATTTTTTTCTCTGTTTTTCCTTCAAATTTACTAAACTACTATTTTATTTATCTAAAATTGTATACATCAAATCTTAAAAACAAAATTAAAAAAATTTAAATATTAAAAAAAAATAAAAATAAGAATTCCAAATATGATGAAAATTCACAAAATGTTAAATTTTAAACTCAGTTTTAATTGTAGAACTGTGCGGTTACTCAACAATGCAGTAACATTTATTCCAATCACGACATCTTACTATGACGTCACAATATTAAGTCACGTTGTCGGACTGTTAAACAATTCCGGAATCAACTTTTAGACGTTTTAAGAATAACATTTTGACCACAAATTTTTACTTTTTTAGATCTCTTAAATGTCTTGTTCTTGGATTAATTTTCTTAGAAACAGATTTTTCTCGCGGATGCGGTTGTTATGTTGTGACGTCATAGACATTGTTATGACTTAATAAAACTTTTTTGTTGACACTTAAAAATACAATCTCTTAAAATTTTTTTTTTGTTATAAACTGCTTATACCGTCATATACCTTTACTGCTTTCTTATTTTTAAACCTAAATAATTTTATTGATAATGATATACTAAGGGATTTATAAATTATCACAATAGGGAATAGGTTAAAAGTTAATTGTAGAAATACCTAAATTTAAATAAAATGATTTAGCCTTTTTTATAAACTTATTCCAAAACCTAAAAAAATGACTTTTAACTTATTCTATCGTTTTTTTAAAAATTAAATTAACTCATATCTTTTTATATAAAAAACTTCGTTTTTTTTATTTTTTCAAATTCTTAGCTAACACTTTTGTTAGCGTGAATAAATGTGTTGCAATATTAAGTCACTTAAAGCAATCTTACTTAACGTCCATTAATCAATTAAACGTTTGCAGTCTAACTAAACACGTACCGGAAAGACAATTTAATTATCTCGAAGTGGAATTTTATGGTCTTTTTAAACTAATTTAAGCTTTAAATTTGTTAAATCCAAACACTATATTTAAAATGTTTTAATATTTAAATAGGTTTTTTAAATTTTTATTATTAAAAATAACCTTTTTTAACATATGATTTTGTTGCTAAATTTTAATAAGTAAATATTTAGTTATTTAGCTTGTTTAAATTATAAAAGAATACATTTATTAAAATTCATTATTATTAAGATAATTTACATTTTAGTTTTCACTTTTTTATTTAATTAGTATAAAAATTTGATTAATAAATTTTTTTGTACATGCAATTTGATATGGAACAATTTTTAAATACTTTCTTAATCTAATAACCGCGAGATGATGCTCTTGAGCAATGAGTGGTATAATTTTAAACTTGGGTGAAATGAAAAATTTGTACAAATTTTGTTAAATAACCATAAATTAGACTATCACATTGCTTTATTGCTATTGTTTAAAATTTTTATTTGTGAAAAAAAATTTAAAAATTCTCTTTTAATAAACAAATTTTAAATTTAAATTATTTTTGCTAAAAAAGCATTTAAAAAAACAACTTGATTATAGTTTTAATATTTTATTACCTAAATTTTTAGTTATTATAAGTAAATTAAGTTTAAAAAAATTTTGGTTAAATTTTACAGTATTTTTATGCAATTTTAAAGTGCTTACTATTTGAAGTATAATCGAAAAAGTGTCTACTCTAGTAAGTTGTAGAAAATTCTATCGAAAACTAAATTTAAAGGTTTTCTCTTTTTTAGGCTACGCAAGTTAATGTGACGTGTTAGCCAACAATATGCTTAGTATTTAGGTATTATAATACAAAACTAAGGAAGAAAACTAATTTATATATTTTATGTTTAACAGATATTGAAAATGCTGTGAACAAAGTACAAAAATTTGTCTAGTTAAATTTATAAAATTTTAAAATAAAAAAAAAACAAGAAACGGAGGTTATGAGTTTTCGAAAACTTCAGTGGCTTATAACTTTAACAGCAATATGGATTCAACTTACATACAGGTATGTAGGATTTTATTGTTGTGTTAAAGTGTGACCATCTGGTTCTGGCATATATAGACAATATAGTTTAAACAGATTTTTTTAATATATGTTCTGCCTGTCAGTCTTTATGTCAGTCTGACTATATTGTAATAATGAAATTTTTATTATAAGACTTTAACTTGAAACTGGATTGGGGTAATAGCATGAAGTCAATAATATCTTAACCTTGTACAATTTGAAACTGAGTTGGTGTAGTATTATAAGGTCAATAATATCTTAAATTTGTACAACTTGAGACTAGGTTGGGGTAATATCATGAGGTCAATAATATCACAAACTTGTACAACTTGGGACTGGGTTTGGGTAATATCACGAAGTTAATAATATCCCAAACTTGTACAACTTGAGACTGGGTTATGGTTTATATTATGAGGTTGAAAATATCTTAAACTTTGTCAACTTATTTTACTATAAATTAACTTTTTTTTTAGTCAACAAGACAAAAAGGTTATTCCAGATGAATTTCAAAGAAAAGACAATAAAGAAAATTTGGTCAAAATTTTTGAGGAAAAATTAGAAGAATCACCAATTAAAGAAAACAACGAACAACAATCTAAAAACAATGTGCAAAAAACTGAAAAAATAAACCAAGAAAGTATACAACCTGAAGAAAACGAACATTCGGATATTAACACTCAAAATAAAGAAAAAATACAAGTAGATGAAAATACTGAAAACAATATTGTGAATATTGAAGTACTAGATCCAAGTTTTGAAATCAATAAAAACATAAAAGAACAAAATGAAAATGAATTAAAATCAAACAAAAACGAACTCAAAGATTCAGAGGAAATTAAATCTACAGAAGATTTGGAAAATGTCGAGAAAGAACAAGAAAAATATGAACCGGTAAGTTTGTTTAATTTTAACACTTTTTAAGTTTTGAATTTAAATTATCAACAATATAGGTTTTTTAAAAAGAATTATAAATTGCCTGTTTTTTTGAATTATTAATAACATAAGTATTAAAAAGTGCTTATAAACTAAAAAAATTGAAATAAAAGTTTTAACTTTCGTGCAATTAAATTAATATAGAAATTCCATTAATTTTCCACTAAGTTTACTATGTTTAGATTTAAATTAAAAACTCTTAACTTTAAGCTATAAGATAGTAAAAGAATTACTAGTAAGGTTCACTTTTAATACAATTTCTGTTATTCCCAAATATATGATTAGTGGTCATGGTACAAAGATTGTTTGCAACACCACAACAAAGTAAACATTTCATAACCTCAAATAAAAGTTTCATATTCATCGCTGTCAGGTATTTTGTCAATGTTGTATTCAGGAAGTTGGTTATTATTTACATATTTTGTTCTCAATATTGTTGTTTATTGTCGATGTTATAGAACAAAATTCAGGTTAATATCAAGGTTATATATTAGGTAATTGGATTTTTAGATTTTTTTGCAGTATTTCTGTTTGTTAAAATAATATGAAAAGTACTGATGGTAAAAAATTGTTAAAAACTCTGCCAAGAAAGAATTGTATTTAGATGAACCTTTTTATTACCTCTTAATAATAAAAAAAAGGTCCATGGCAAGCTAATTTTCATATGTTGGTTCTTTAGAAATAAGGGGCCGGTATGTTACAGAATAAACATTGTTATTATCTCTTTTATTACCTTAAACTGAAAGTGGTTTATACATATTCAAATGACTTTAGTTTTTCAATAATTTTGTATTTAAATGTTTTGCTAATCCTGGACTTTGAATGCTTGGTTAAATATTGCTTCAAATATAAATCAGGTTTAGTCAACAGTCAGCTTTATTTGTTTAATAAATATTTGTAATAGTTTAGACAACTTAAGTTCTTTTCTCGTTGTGTACTTTAGGTGAATAGAATAAAAAGTCTTGAAATGATTAAATGTTTTATAGCGGAGATATTCAAGTAAAAAGCTATTAAATTAGAAATAAAAACTCTCTTTTTTAGATGCGTTGTTACATAAAAGTTAAGTTAGTTGTTTAATCAAAAAGACAAAAGCTAAAAAAATTTATTTTTATAAGTTAAGTACTTACATAGAAAAGAAATTTTTGTCTTTCTTTTAAATGTAATTTGTGCTAAACAGGTGTTTGTAATATATTTTTATGTTAGTTATTTAAATTCTAAGGTATAACCTACCTAATTCAAATACATTTATATAAAAATTTAATTTATTATTAATTGCTGATGTGACATATTTGATATAATTGTGTGGTTGTTATAGGGAAGCCCTAGGTTTAAGGATATCCTGACTTGCCAGGTTGAGTATAGAAAAGGTTGGGTTTGAAATGTGTGGCTGTAGCCCTATTGCTATATAGAAAAATATTTTATATTATAGTTATAAGTGAAATGTTTAGTGTTATACAGAATAAAAATTATCATAGATATTTTTTAGGAGTCTATCTCTTAGTTTTACTTAAAGCTATTAGTTTAGTTGGCCAATTTTTAAGTGAATACAAGGATTCAAAATAATAAATATCAGCAAATTTTGTTATGTAAAATGTAACGCGTTTTAATTTACATTGTTAAGTGCATAGATAAGGTTTTTTATCAACATTTTCAGGGTAAAATATTTTAGGTAAATATTCTTTTGTTTAAAAGCTGATATTATTTTACTAGACGAGTAGTATAATTAGACAAAGTATACAAAACGATTGTTATTTCTAGCAAGCAATGTAGATTTAACACGTACGAGCAATTAATTGTTTAAATAAACGCGGTATATTATTATTGGCTGCTATTCCTATATTACTATCATAGTGTTTGTTATATTCTGTAGATTGTTTTTAAATTAATTAATTATTTTGCAGATTTTTGAAGTGATTATTACATATTGATAATAATTGATATTTTAGGTGTATTAGTATTTCTAAACGACGTTATACCAGGACAAAAAACAAATAAATTAATTGGTATTTTTGGTGTATAAAAAATAAATTATCATAGTATTAAAAAAGTATGTGATATGAATTTTTTTAAGGAAGATATACAATTTTGTTTATATACAGTAAAGTACAGGATACAGTAATCAAAGAAACAGTCAAATTTCTTAATAATTTCTTTAAAGCAAATGTTTATAGTAGGATATTACCAATCTTGAGTTAACTGCTTTTTTTTCTCGTAAACAGTTTCTTTAAAAGATGCTTAGGCTTATAAACTCTATATTTTAATAATTCTTTTAAATGTTATAAAATTTTGTTTATTTTAGATGTTAGTTGTCAAGTTATTTAGATATATTTATTATTTTAAAATACATTTTGACATTAGTTAAAATGAAGTATTTTGAAATTCAAATAATTATTATTTTACTACTTTGCTGCATTTTTGCTACAAAGGTAGAAACTAGAGCATAGCTAATTAAAGAATATGTGTTAATTAATTATTTTTAATTCAATTATTAAACCAATTTTTTGACGTAATTGTTTTTTAGTTTTTTTCTATTTTCAAAATAAAAAAATAAAAAAATTTGCATTTTAATTTAAAAACTAATTAATTTTATTTTAAATTTGAGGTTGAAGAAACTGCAAATGAAGAAAACAATTTAAATTTGGATTCTAAGATAAATGAAGATAATAAAATTGAAACAGAAGACCAAAATGTTATTGAAACTAAGGTGTGTTATTTTTTGTGATTTTACATAGATTTAAACAAAAAATGAATAGTAAAAATGGTCAATTATTATACTTGTCTTCCAAAACTAAATTAAATTATACTTTTTGTTGTTATTTGTTGTTGTTATTGTAATTTTCCTGTTTATTTTTTCAGCATTTAAATGTTATACAAATCCCTAACCTTTACTCTCTCCTATTGAAAAGTTGTAGGCACCTAAGGGCCTGTAACAAAATTGTAAATCATTTACATTAGAAAGCAAAAGTTTGCAACATTTTGTAAGCTTATAAAAAAAAATTTTGAAAATCTTCTGACATTTTTTTTGTATTTTTACTTTTTTTAAAAACACAAGATTCCCACTATCTGTTCTTAACCACAAAGTTATGTTAATAAATTCCTCTTTTTTAGGATCAACTTGAAGCTGAAGATAAAATTAAAACTAAATTAGTTGAAGCGGAAATTAAAGAAGAAGTCAAATTAACTAATTCATCTGAACAAGTAAGTTAGGTTCAATTTACTAGGAATTAAATGTAGTTATTTTAACCCTCTAATTCAAGGGTTAGGGTTATACGGCACATAATTCAAATGCTTATTTTCTATAAAGATACCCCCAACCTTAGAGCCAGAAAATCTAGAAAAAAGTGAAGTAGTTGAACCTAATCATCAACAACAAACTAATGAAGAATTAAAACAAGGTAAAATTTAAAAATTTATAAAAACAAGCCAAAATTTATAAATTTTTACTATTATACACATATACAATAAAACAAAGACAGACTTGATTAATTAGAAAAAACTCTATAACCTTTGATTTGGACTTTAACTTAATTTTTTAAGTCTTAAAATAGTTAAAAGTAGTAGCTATGTAAGCATAAAGCCTACCTCTAAGAAACTTCATACTTACAGTGGTTGTCATAACTCAGTAATTCTCTAAACAAACAAAATTCTTTGTTGGAATTTCCATTTTTTTGTTTAAATTTTGGACAAAAGTTTTTTGTTTGTTTTCAGTGATTTAGTTTTCGGCAAATTATTTAAACCTTAAGTCTAATATATCATACATATTTACATCTGTCTTTTATAACATAAACTCACTAGAATTTTTAGTAAATTGTAATAAACCAAATTTATTTATCTTCGATTTGGTAATTAGTTTTTACTAATTAGTTGTTTTTTTCTTTTTAGAATTAAAAGACATAAATGAAAACAAAAACACAGAACATCAAGAAAAAGAGAAAGTGGATGAAAAAGTTGAAATAAAAGTGGACGAAAAACAAGAAACTGAGAAAACTGAAAGTAAATTAAAACTTTATTATTTATTCAACCCAGTCTCGATTTTTACAACTTTTGTATTCTTGTGGAAAAGTCATATATGCGACCTAAACATAGAGTAACATCAGTTACCCCAACCCAGTCTCGAGTTGCCTATGCCAGTTTGGGATATCACAGATTATAATTGCCTAATAATTAATCTATTAATAAATGGTTTAAATCAATATTTTAACAAATGTTTCAATTTAGCTCCAAGTAAAAGAGATGAAGGTGTAGCATTGGAGGTGGACAGCATTCAATCATTTGAGGAATGGAAAAAGAAACAAATTATAAGCAGGGTTAGTATTAAAACTTATAAAACTAGAGAGATACAGAAATAAAATATACTATGTCATAATTTAACATAAAATCTTCATGAAAACATTATTATTTATGGCATAGGTTGATTTTGTCATGTTTTCCTCTGCAATAAATAATACAATGTTTATTATATATATGTTATGGTTGTTATCACTTTTATTAATGCGTAAAAAACCTAAATAAAAAAAGTGTTATGTATAATATTTAAAAATTTAAATGTTCACTATTTATAAATTTGTTTTTTGTAGGGTTTAAATTCTTAAAAAGTTTTATAAAAATTCAACACAGTTAGAGGATTATTTATAAAATTTATCTTCCATATGTTTAGGAGGTTGCTGCAGCCACCGAGAATGTGGTCATGCCTCAACGCACCATAAGAGCGAAGAAAACTCAAGTAAATTACGCATCTCAAGATTGCGGAGCAAAGATCTTAACTCACAACTCAGAAGCCAAGGTAAGTTAAGTGTTTTTACTTCGTGAATTAACATCATGGTATTTTTGGTAGAAATGCTTTCCTTAGAATTCCAGTTCTTTTTTTTATTGGTTTAATTTCTTTCTAGTGCCTATTTTAATAGATTGATTTCCACTGCTTTTATGCTAGAATGCCTAAGTTTGTTTTTGGTACTAAAACTATTAAAAATCAGATTGTAAAATTACTGTGTCAATAATATATCCATCTGGCACAGCCATAAATAAAATTCTTGAAATACTTTAACATTTAAACTTTAAACGGGGTCTTATATTTCTCTTCAACATTTGAACCAGTATTACCTATAAAATCTACAAAAACAAATATATTGAAAAAAATGCATTATTTAGGTGTATTATAAATGAATAAGGGTTAAGGTTTAATTTATTGGATCCAGTAAATTTTAATACTGTTTTAGGTACCCAATTTATGCTTTAATTTTTGTTGTTTATTCTGATTAAACTTTGTTTATATCCTAGCATGTAGCAGCAGTGTTAGATGAGAATAAAGATATGTATATGCTTAACCCTTGTTCTGCTGATATTCACTTTGTTATTGAACTTTGTGAGCCAATTCAAGTAAGTTAATGTGTTCAATATACCTAAAAAAATTATGGTTGTTTACCATTATTTAGCTAGTGATTATACAAAAGCATTTTTATAATATTTGTCATTTATCATTGTGATTTATTATTGTGCTATTTTTTAATAATAATCTTAGAATAAATGTTAGTATACACTATTTGTAATCTTTTTTTATATAGTTTTACTGTAAAACTTTTGTTTTTTAGATTCGTCAACTACAACTTGCCAATTTTGAGTTATTTTCTTCTTCTCCAAGAATTTTCAATATTTTAATAAGTGAGAGGTTTCCAGCAAGAGAATGGAGGTATGTTTTTTTTTTTTTTGTAAATTTTAGACTAATTGGCCAATTTTGTTTTAAAAATATAAAATGGTAGACTTTAACTATTGGTATGAATTTATAAAATAAGTGTAAGTTGGATCACTATTATGTTTGTGGTGTCATAATATTGGTTTGTTTATGTCAGATTGGTTGGAACATTTGAAGCTAGAAATGAACGAACTTTACAAACTTTTGTCCCAAATCGAGAGGAATTAATGTTTGCAAAATATGTAAAAGTAAGTAAATTGTTGTAACAAATATGTTTCAAAATACATCAAGCATATAAATCCAAGCCTAATATGCCTGGTAATTCGGGTTATTTTGTTACACAAAAACTTTAAAATCAACCACGTGAAAATTTTTCTTGGAATTGAAAAACACGAAAAGTTATTTTAAGGCCTTAGGTGATTTTGTATTTAAAGTAGTTTTAAATTAGTTTTAAATTTAATAATTTGGTTTAAAAATTGTAAAAAAATTACTTGTTAAATTTTAATTTAGAAGGTATTTCTAAAATGCCATATTATACAACCAAAATTTAGTTTTCTATATTGTTGTAATTATCCTATAATATTTTGGTTTACAATTTTTTGGTAAAATTGTAACAATAGATTCAAAAGGTTTTTTTCCAAAGTGTTAAATTATTAATTAATTCATATTTTTTCAAATTTTTACATCAATTTTGTTTTACAAATGAATTTAACATTGTTGCATCATTTTATAAAATATTAAAGTGTTTAAAGATGAATAGGAAATACAAATGATAATAATGGCCCTTAACTTGATATTATATTTGTAAGTGGTACTTTGTATAGTACTTGTTATAACTTATATTGTTTAAAGGGTCATTCAATATTGATTTGTAATTTTATATCCTGTGTTTTTCAGTTGTTTTTTTAAAGAAAAATTTTTTAAATTTAGCGAAAAAATTAATAATTTTAAATTTTTGTTAATTGTAAAATTTGCTGTTGATAGACTTTTAATCTTTTTGACAGGCTGTCAATTAACACTGTTTGCTATTAACTGACAATGTGTTAACATAACTGTACAACTTAATATTGAATATACAAACTAAATATAATAATTAATAAATTAAATAATTAATTATCTTGCTAATTAAATTTTTATGAAACTTTTTTATGTCAAATTTTTTTAATATTTTTTTTTAGTTTGAGATGAAAAGTCATTTTGGCAACGAACATTTTTGTCCGCTAACTTTGGTCAGATTGTTGGGACTCTCAATGGTCGAAGAATATGAAGAGAATGAGGATAAACAAGACGAAGAAAAAATAGGAAATAAAATGAATGATGCAGAACAGGTAATCAAAAAAATCAAATTTAAAAAAAATAATTTTTATAAATTAATAAATTTGTTTTACTTTTTAAAACAATTTTAAAAGTAGTAAATTAATTTTTAAAATTAAATATTAAAGGGTTTTAAAAATTCTTTCATAGGACTAAAAGAACACTGCAATTTATAAACTTATTTAATTTATTTTGAAACAAACTTCATTTATTTATAAATTTTTTTAATATTTTTACAGACTAAAATATAAAATTTATTAAATGATCTTAATATTCTTTTTAATATTTTTATTTTAAATATCTTTACAGACTGAAAGCACTGATATAGAGGAAACAGACGAGGAAGGATCAATGTCAAAAGTTTACAATATTGTCAAAACAGCAGTTGATAATTTACTTGGAAATAATGAAGAAAACAAGGATAACAACTCAACCAGGTGGTTTTAAAATAGATACCAAATTCTGTGAAAGATAGATAGATGTATTTAGTTGTTTAAAAAAGACATTACAACATGTTACGTCGTACATTTTATTTTTTAAGTTTAGGAAACTCCTTTTTTTGATTTAAATTCCCTCGATGTGGAAAGGTTGACTTTCTGACCTAAACATAGAGTAACATCAATTACCCAGTCCCAAGTAGCTTATGGCGGCATTTTTACCCCGATCTAGTCCCAAGTTACCCCGATGTAGTTCCAAGTTACCCCGATGTAGTCCCAAGTTGACTTTGCCAATTTGGGATATTTTGAACTATAATTGCTCAGTAAATAAGCTGTTAATTGGTTTAACCAGGCAGCAGTACAGTTTGTAGGGCTTCGCTTAAAAGCACTAAAGCATGCGAGCAGTGGGGATCAAACTGATAACCTCATGTAGTAAGACCAAGTGTTTTGACCACTACATCATGCTGATGGATCAAAAATTTTGTTTATTAAATTTAGTACTTACATGGTTTTAACTTTATTTTTATGTTTCAGTACAAATGAACCTGATGTAAGCTCAACTGAAGAAGAAATAATTGATCCAAATTGGGAATCCCCTGTTACATTAGTCACTAATAAGTGAGTTTCATAACCATATTTGATATTTGCTCTTTTTAACTTAATACTTATGGCATGTCATATAAAATCTAGATCCAAATAAAGCATAATAACAATAAAATGTTGATGTAATTTCTTATTACCCAAAATAAAAAATAATTTAAATTTTCTTACAAACTGTTTTTGCTTATACTGAAATACTTTTAACTTTTATCTAAAATTAAAAAATCAAAGTTTTTTATAATTTTAAATCAAAAAATTATTTTTTTTTATAGATCCGAAGTCGAAAGTTTACAATCTCGTTCACCGATCATAACCCTTATTGAGACAGGAGTGGTTAACACCCCTCCTCACCCCCCTTTATACCCACTTGTGTTCCTTGATCAATTTATCAAAACTGACTTCAATATTCAACTATGTTGGTTGTTAGAGTTTGTATATAGGTAGGAAAATTCTTTATTTATTTTGTGAATTTTATTTTTTAGAAACTTTATTTATTGTTGTATCTTTACATATTACTAAAAACCAATTTACTGAATAGACATATTTTCCTGAAATTTTAGGTTTTAAAAATCATATTTCACTTTAATTTGGGTTCCATTGAAAGGCATTTTTAAGTTAAGTAAAGGGATTTATTAAAAATTGTCTTATTATAAGTAAAGTAAGTTTTCAGGCATGTAGTTTTTAGTAAAAAGCCCTTTCAATAAGGACGCTTTACAGAAACTTAAACTACATGACAGTCATCCATTTACAACATTTTTGGCTAGTAGCACCTTAATTTTGTTATGTTTTTTTAATTTAAAATTGATGTAAAATAGAAATTAAACTCCTTTAAAAATTATTCAGAGTTTCAATAATCCATTGTATGGTACACTCCAATCAAACTTCAACTTATGGAGCTTTTCCTGCAACAAACTTTAACAAAAACACAACTTTACTTCTGTCTAATCTATCTGAGCAACCGGAAAAAGTAAAAGAAAGTGATTCCGATATTGTAGAGCCAAATTTTGTGATTGTTGGGGAGAAAATGGCAGAAAAAATGGAGGAAAATAACGCTGAAAATGAAAAATTTTTGACTGAAAAAAATGTTGAAAATGAAGATGTTGATTCTATCAAAAATGAAAACATTCAAAATGATGAAATCAAGGTCAAAATGCAAGAAAATGGTGATATTGAAATTAAAAATGATGAAAAGGCTGTTAAAACTAATCTAGAAGATTCTGACAATGAAAAGTCTAAGAAAGAAGAGAAATTAAAAGAAGAAAAAAATAATTTATTTGAAAATTTTGAAACTCCTAAGAAATGTGACATTCCTGCCGATAAAAACACTAAAGACAAACAAATTGAAACTGAAAATATTAAAATTAATGACAATAAAATTGAGGACAAAGTTGTAGATAAGAAAGATTTAAAAGACAT
This sequence comes from Corella eumyota, assembly GCF_963082875.1. Taxonomy (NCBI): domain Eukaryota; kingdom Metazoa; phylum Chordata; class Ascidiacea; order Phlebobranchia; family Corellidae; genus Corella; species Corella eumyota. The sequence goes on along the minus strand of NC_137493.1, from coordinate 17,116,649 downwards.
TGTTAAAGTTGACGAGAAAACGGAACAGGATCCAGAAAAAAGTGAAAATTCGGACAAAAAAGTCGTCTCAGTTCAAGAACCTAATAAAGAAGTTGAAATAAAGGAAGAAATAGTCGACCAAGAACCTATAAAGGTGATTTCATTTACATAAAAAACTAATTTATTTTTAACTTAAGAAAGGGCAATAACATAACCCAATTATAGGGCAACTTACTTTTAAATTTTAAGTCTGATGGCACCGTGTATTAAATTTTATTCATTTATTCCTTTTTTAATTAAAGGATTATCAATAATTTTTTTAACTTTTCGTTTAGGTAAATGATGAAGAAATTGCTGACAAACCTGTTGAAGAAGTGGCCACTGCAATTCCACCTTTAAAAGTTGATGAGAATAATTATGTCGACCAAATACTAACTCACAATGAGGTAACTTCTATATATCTACATGTAATGGAGTGTAAGGGTTGATATACATGTATGTATGTCCAATTTATAGGCTTACAAAAAACTAAAACTGCCATTTGTGGTGCTTGGGTAGATTAGCACAAACAAATATTAGTTGAGAGCAACCATATTACAACAATTAGAATGCCAACCGTAGGGCGTGCTAATGACTATTATTAAAAATTATGTTTAAATCTTCAACAATATTTTCGCAAATTTTAATTTAAACCCTTTTAACCCCACAGGATCAAGTAGTAATCAACCCGGGCACAAACCAGAAGGAATCGGTTCTTATGAGGTTAAGCAACCGGATTCGTGCTTTAGAACAAAATATGGCACTTAGTAGCGATTATTTGGAAGACCTTAGTCAACGGTATGTTGGTTTATGTTTGTTTTCAAGTTAAAAATTAATATAATTCAAGCAGAAGTATACTAATTGTAATTTTACTGATTTAGATTTATATTTTTGATTGCAAAATAACATTTAAACCTTAACTTATGCATGTAAATATTACATTAGATTTTACATCATATTTGCCTTAATCTAGTATAAGATAATTGTCCTTTTTAACCTACAAACATAATATAAAATTGTGCCTACAAAACAATAAATACACTATTATATTACTTGAATTTTAAATAAATATCCATTTTTCTTATTCTAGGTATAAGAAACAAATGGATGAAACCCAGCGAGCTTTCAACTGCACTCAAACCAAATTGTTTGAGTCTTCAAAACTTACTCAAGAGAATGATTTAAAACAATCTGAGGCCATTGCACAAGCTCAAAGTGACAGAGAAAAACTTAAGCAAGTGGTGAGTGAAATTGTTTAAGTTTTAAAAATCCATATTTTGTTAGAATCTAACTAAGTTGTGGTTAAGGCTTTACTTGCATTAGTTTAAATTTTATTTACATGTACTGATAACATTAGTTTTTAAATACCCTCTTTTGGTGTGTTGTGTTTTTGACATGATGTCTTTAAAATGATTAAATATAATTAAATTAACAAACCTATATTATCATGAAATCTTTATCTTAACAAACTGTTATAGAGCAAATTTAAATTTAAATGCAAATTTAGGCATGGTTTTAGTAATAAGAAACTCTATAGTTAGGTTCTAAAAAGTCGTTTTTTGACATTAGAATCTAACTAAAATAAACTGTTTGTTTTTTAGTTGCATAACACCCAGGAGTCCATGGATCAGTTAAACAAGGAGATGATAGCTCGCCACTTGTTTTTAATGGCAGTAGAGAGCATAGTGTTAATTGCCATCTGTGTAACTTGCTTTGGAGTAAGGCAAATAAGGTGAGGATAAAATTTAATTAAAACATTTAATGGCACAGTAATAATAAAATAATTAAAAAAATAAAGTTAAACTTTTTTATCCTTTCCGAAGGCATTATTTAAAAAAAAAATAAAAGTTAAAAAAAATTGTGACGATTTATATATTTTGAAGTTAACCTTATGTGCAGCAGTTAACTTTATATTTTCTTTCTTAGATTGGTTAAAAGAATAGAAAAAACTGAGTTACAAATGCAAGAATTACTTGAGATGCATCAAAAGAGTTCACATACCAAGCAGAAACAACTAACTACTAAAATTAAACAAAACATTGAAACACTACAGTAAGTTGAATTTTTTAACTTTCCAGGTTTTCATAAATATTATGAAATCAATATTTTACAACGCTTGACCTTACTACATAAGGTCTGGGGTTCGATTTCTACTGCTTACATGTTTAAGTGCCCTCAATAAGGCACTATAAACTATCTGAACTTGCCAATACCAATCAGCAGATCAATTATCAGGCAATCATAATCAATAATATCCCAAACTGTCAAAGGCAACTTAAGACTAAGTCGAAGTAACAATTGTTACTCTATGTTTAAGCTGTAAAGTCAACATTTCCACATTAAGAATATTTATGTATAAAAATAGAAGATGTCCTTTTTAACATATATAGCAACTAAAGCTTATTTTTTTAATTACTTTTATCAGAAATGTAAAATCTCATGATACAAACCCTCCCAAAATATTAAAACGAAGTCGTTCAAAACTTTCAATACTCGATCTACAAAAACCAACCCCACATAACCCCCCTTCACCCACTATTATAAGACGGCGGGGCTTAACTAAACCCTATCCAATGCATAATAGAAAAGTGGGCAATCACTATATCGGAAAAATCCGAAAAAATAGTTTAAAAGTTAGTTTTACGACCCCAATACATCAACAACAACAAAACCTTCCTCTTGGAAAATGGAATTCAGATGAAAAATTGTTAACAAAAACTAACAAACCTAAAAAAATAAATATTAAGAACGAAAAAAAGTTAATTCCAATTGAAAACCCGGTTAATTACACAAATGGTTTTAATGATATAGGGGCTTTTAATGAAAATGATTTTGGGAATGTTTTAACCAGTTGTGGAAATAATTTTAATGATACTCCGTGGCAGAATCCAATTATTCTGTCGGGTAAAGCAAGGTAGAATTTCTTTAAAAAAAGTTAAACTTAGAACATCTTTGGGCAATAATTTTAAGGTTTTTGGGCAGCTTTACTTTTCTATATTCTAAAACACTTTAATTTTAATTTGACATTAATTAATTAAAAATGTAATTGAAGTTAGAAAGTAAAAATAATCTGTTAAGAGATAAAAATGGTATTTTTTGGCAATTTCTTACTTTAAAAACACTTTTGTAGAAATAATTTAAATGTTATTACAATTTGTGCTAAGAATATATAATTGTAAATAATTTGCTATAATGTACAATAATTAACCCAAGGTTGTGCAATATAACTTTAATATTGTTTGAAACGTCCTTTTATATAATATGCACAACAACTGTGTGGATACCACTAACAACATGAATTATTTATTTCAAAATATCCAACTTAGGGATATTAATTTTTTATGACAACATAGGTTTGACTGTTTATATTTTTGTTTTATAAAAACCAATGATAGGTTTAAATATTAAATATTTTTTATTTTATTTTGTAAAGTATTATTTATTTGTGTTAAAACAACATTTAGGATCATCTTATGCCTTAAATCTTCATTTTATTTACATGTTGGTGCCCAAACTAGTTTAAATTGTCAAAATCTGGTGATTTTGTTAAATAATTTATTTATTTTAGATGGTGTTAAAATGTTCTGGTATTTTAAACTAGTTCTGTTTGTTGCTTAGCTGAAACAGTGTATTAGATATTACAATATTATTCTTTAGTATTTATTATTAAGATATTGTTTTAATGAATCTTCTGTAGAAGTATACAGCACAAATTAAAACAGGAGTTGTAACTAAATATGATCATTGTATAAAGAAATTACTTACACAAAATTTTTGTTAAATTTTATCAAAGGTAACTAAATATGTTAAAAAGTAAACCCTAGCCTTTTACTTTTTTTAAGTATATTAGGAAAGAGATAATATATTTAAATTTATTAAAAACTTTATATCTGTAAAGTTTAGATTTAGATATCTTTAAAATTAAGTTGTTTTATTAAAGCTGAACTTTTTTTAATTTAAAATAAATTGCTAAGAATGTTAACCGACAGATGGCGCAACCGAGCACTGGTTATACATATTCGTATTGCAGCAATTTACTGCCGCTGAAATCAAGTTTTTGCAAGTTTATACCGAGAAAAAGTAAGCCAATAAAACAACAAATAAACTAGCTCAATCAGCTGTTTAAAAGTTCCCACTAGTATTTAAAAATAACAAATAAAATTCACGAAAACTAAATTAATTTGAATTAATATGCAAATTATTTATTTCAATTAATTGAATATTTACAAATAATTATGTGTATTTAAAATCTATTTTTAAAATAATTTTAAGCAACACAAAAGTAGTTTAAGTATCGTAACGATGCTTACGCAGCCCGAGCTCTTCAATTCTAGTATTATTGTTTATCTGTGAGGTCATAATACAGACATTGAGGAAACCAAGGACGCTCGCTACGCTATTAAGTTCGTTTGTATTCTCTGGAAATCGTAATTCGCCATATGGTGTAATATTATCAAGTGCCTACGGGCCGAGCGAGCCTAGCACATTGGGACTGGGTAGAGTGTGAGTTTGTTTTGATTCTGGCTGTAATTTCGCTCGTGAAAAAAGCTGACTCTGTAACTAAATGGTGCAATTTAATGTACCTTGAATTAAAGTTGAGTTTCTTGTTCTGCAAGTTCGCTCAAATTTTGCTAGTTCCGCAAATCTTTAATTTATTTCGCTTTTCTTAGAAAGTCACTAAAGCGAACGTAATCTGAAAATTTATTAAGATTTTAATTAGTAAAATGTAATTTTTAATGTTTATCAGCGTGCGGCTACGACTTCACGAAATTTAAGATTGTAATTTAATAAAAAAATCGATATTTTTGCAAAATAAGTCGACGATTTTGCAACGCTCGGCAATAAAATTTTCCTTTTTTTCGTCGATGGCGAAATTTTAATGAACCTCTGGCGCAATGTTTAAAATCGAATCAACAAATTGCATAACATTTTATTATCGTGAGGTCTCTATATATATATTCATAACATCTTCATTTACATAATATTTCATGTCTTGACGTCATAAGGAGGTTATTTTAAACGTCGATATTATTCACATTTTAGATTTTTTATGTCAATATATTTCAGGAAAAAATAAGACATAAATATGCAATTCACTTGGTTATTTATTTGCTATATTGATAGAGTTGTTATGACATTTAATTGATTAATAATAATTAGTATTAATTATCAATTAAGGTAGTTTGTAAACAAACTTTGCAGAGAACGGATGTTACTAATACTATATCAGCTTTGTAATTATGTAGTTAGTTGAGTTCATTTGTAGGTATGTAATAGTATAAGCATTATTTTAAGCAAGAAATATACAATAAACTAACAACATAATTTATATCTTACTTTGAAAAGGTATAAAAAAAGACTAAAATTGTATTTAAAATGGGTATTAAAGTAAGATACTGGCTTATAATTTAATATCAGCTTCATACAGATTAATTTAAATGATAAGCATATCTGTTAATATTTTACACAGAAATATAAAATTTTTAATTTCTAAAAATCGAAATCGTAAATTTAATATTTTTCTTATCAGTGCGAGAGATTACGAAACGCGAGAGAGCGAAAGAAAAAAATGAAAATTCGCGATAGAAAAAAGGGAAATCGTAAACAAAACGAAAATGTGAGGTCATTTATAACTAAGCACTTACGGAAAACGCTTTCATTTTTTTAAAATCGGGTTTTTGGAATTTTGTTGAGTTATGTAACAGGAAAAAGTAAGCAAAAAACTAGTTTAAAGGTCAGAACTTTAAAAAAAACAGGCAGACAGCTTTAATATATTACTTAGCTCAATATTAAGTGCCATATTATTTTAGCATAGTCAGGATATTGTAATGGGAACTCTTTTTATTAATATTTTATAGTTTTGTTTACATTTTCATCGAGTTTGTTTATACACCTACCTTAATATGTCATTTCGATACAGGATATTATGACATCGTTCATTAAGTCATTTTTTAAACAATATCATAACAGAAAAGTACTATCATAATTTCCTTTTTACTTAATATATTCAACGCTAGTTAAGTTGATTCAGTATTATAATACTAGTTCCAGTAGTTAACGCTGTCTTATTTGGATTTTTCAGAAATGCTGCTATTGAAAACGTGTTTTAAATGATAATATTTTACATATAAGTTTACTGTGTTTTATTCGCAACGAAAAGTATAAAAATGCTTCAGTCTCAGAACATTATTAGAAAGGAAGCGATGGTGAATTCCGCGGGGTATTCGAGCTTTTCTGACCGCAGAAATATGAACAAACCGCCGGGGTCACCCGACTCGGCTGTCTCTAGTATGTATTCGGACAGTGAGTTAGACGAAGAGTTGATATCGACCCAAAAAGAACAACTGAACAGGCTTAAGGACTTAACAAACCACGCTAACTCCCCTTCACCGACTCTAGAGTGTATCAACTGCCCAGAAACAAACGAACCTTACATTTTCGACAGAAATATTAAAACAGAACATGGCCTATCACCACTTAAACAGGAATTCAAACAACCAAGGCCTCGAACTGTTTCGGAATCTAGTAAAGCTAGCCTTGAACACATTATGGAGGAACTTAAAAACCTGCCCGATACCCAAATCAAGTTGCCACCACCATCTCCAAGTAGCCAGAAGAAGTTTGCGGCCAGGCCAGGTTACATCAAACGTCCAATGAATGCGTTTATGATTTGGTCGCAAATTGAGCGTAGAAAGATAATGGCTACGAACCCTGAAGTACACAACGCTGAGATCAGCCGAAATTTGGGTAAAATCTGGCGAGAGCAACCCGAGAATGTGAAAAAACCTTTCCTGATCGAGGCTGAACGACTACGCTTACAACACATGCGAGATCACCCCGATTACAAATACAAACCAAAGAAAAAGACCAAAGGAACGGCGAAAAGTGAATTGTTAGGCGACAATGTATCAGCTGATTGCGAGTTTACGCAACAAGACGCTTTGGGAGAAACGAAAAAGCGAAAGACCGCAACGCAAGGAACCACTGCCGTTAAAAAGTCAGTGAAACGTAAACTCGCCAGCGTCAAAGTGGAAATGAAAACCGACAAGCCAATTCTCAATCCAACTAACTCAAACCATGCAAACGAAACAACTAACAACAACGTACCTCATCATACCAAAGGTGCTTTAAACTCACGAGCAAATGAAGTTTCAACGACGAACATCAACGGACTAACCTGCCTGACCGCAGTCGGGGCGAAGAAAATTAAGTTAGAAAGCAACTTAACTTTAAAGGACCCTAAAACACTTAACCGAAGGGTCGAACTGTTTAAAGGCACAGTCATAAAAACCGAGGGCAATCAGCAGTTCATATTACTTTCCGGCCAACCCAATACTGTACAGCCAAACAATAACAACAAAACCACCATAAAAAGCGACCAAAAAACACTACATCCCGGTTTCGTCCCAATTTCGAACTCCATGGACAACAACGTCCACATCGTTAATGGATGTGTAGAGAATATAGGATACCAACCGAACAATAAGACAACCATAAAACGAACCCAACAACCATTACAATTTCACCAGGAATTAATTAAGGTAGGATCTTAATTTGTTTAATTAAAAAAGTGCTAAAACGTAGCATGATATTATTTAAAAACTCGCACATTTTTTGCTGTTTTTAACACCGTATTAAGTTGTATGTTTGGTAAACTAATAAGTTAAATACTTGTACAATCATCAAGTCAATTTAAAAAAAAATCGCGGGCTTCAAATAAAATTTAAACAGTAAACATTCAAAACTGTCAAATCGAAGGCAATGTATGTACGAGGAAGTGACGTAGAAATGACGTCAGAATAAATCGTGACGATGAGTTAGTTATTATTGATATTCAATGCATTGAGTAATTAGTTGTGTACTGATAAACTAATGACTATAAGAACAAGAATAGAATAAATGATCAAATTAAGGACAATTATAGAAACTTGTATTTTCTAGCTTGTTTTATAATACAAAATAGGCCACTACAGTATGTATTGAAAATACCATAAGCAAGCTATTCATGTAAAATTCCACTTCAAAACAGTAAACATGTTAAAAATTGTCCAAAAATAATTAAAAAAACTGTTCAAAATGTACTCCCAAAAACGGAATAAATTTAAAGTTTATAAAGTAAAAACGTTATAGGTAAAATAAACGCGCAAGGTCGTATTTATAAAAGGTCAAATGTTTGATTTTAGTTGAAATTAGGTATGTGAAATTTTTGTAAACCAATAATTATTGAATATCTAATCGTCACGAACTTTCTACGTAACTTTGAAATTAAAGTTTAATTAATGCTTTGATTTTCCTGAAATTTTATTTCAAAAACTCACGAAAAAAATGTCAGACAGTTACATTAATGGGTAACTGAATTATCAGAATTTTCAAAGCCTTTTTTTACTACTGCTGACCTTCAAAATTCACAATAAAAACTCACGTGACTTTATCAAAAAAGCGTTAATTAACGAAGCTAAAATGTAAAGTTTAATATCGCGCTTGCGTTGCTTTAAAGCTCTTACTACGTAACGAGTTAATTTTTTACTAGCTAAAGTAGGGCGTAAAGCCCAATGTCATCTGCCCTTAGGGTAAATAACAATAACAATGATGTTTATGATGTCATATGGCTATTGATTTTTACGACATAGTTCTCCTTTATGAAGTTACTTTTAAAAGTTTTTAATTTAGGTTTTTATGTTAGTTTTATTAGTTTAATTTTATTTGAATTTTTGGTAGAAGTTTTATAACTTTGATGTTTAAAATGTAGTTCCTAAAATTGTGGTTTTATTGATATTTAAACATCGAAAGCACGGTTTTAAATTCAACTTTCTGTTTTAAAAATAAGTTTCTGTTTTTTAAAGGAATTCGTGTCTAAAAAGAAAATTCATTCCATTATATATGTTTACTCACTTTTAATTTCGGTTTATTTTATTAAAACAACTTTTACTTTAAAAATAAGATTTACGGCGCTTTTTTTAAAGAAATTGGGTTAAAAAAAGACATCTAATATGTTTCGCTTTCTTATATTTTTCTACAAAACTTAAAATTATAAATAAGTTAATTTAATTAAGTTTATTTGGTTTTTAAACACAAGGTCGTCAAATTCTTGCTTTAAAATTTTATGTTCCCGTTTAAAATAGACAAGGACGTTTTAAAATCAAGGTGTTAGGTTACTCCATCTATTTATACCAGGGTAACATTAGTAGCTTTATCAAGTTACTTGTTAAACATTGTTGGCTGACCCTTTATAGATTTTTTCAACTCAATGGCTTGGATTACGTATTTATATACATTAAATGAACCTTTTTTAGCCTTATGTGTCTATAGTGTTACATTATTATAATCTAGGTCAATGTTTCAAGGTTGCTAAATTAGCTTTATTTTTCAAGTCAATATTTAAGTTTAAGGCCGTATATATTTATAGTAAAGTCAATATTAATACAAACTTAACCTAATACATAAATCTATAACAGTTGAACCAGAATTACACCGAGTTTGGTTTAATTTTTTAGTTACATGTCTTAATTTTAAGAATTATAAAACACAGCATGATGTAATCATATTTAATTTCAATTTTCTTTTTCCCACATTCATTCTTTTCATGTTAAAACCAGGTCATGTGTTATATAATAAGCAATAATTAATGACCCAAAATAAAGAATTTTGGAAACTCTTTTACATCTGTTTTTATGGTAACCTGCTGTGCCCCTAATTACCACGGTTTTCTATTGTGGTAATAAAGCCATTTCTATGACGAATAATCATTTTTCTATGACGTCATTCTTACACAACAAACGCAAAAACACATCAATTTTTTATTATATCTGAAAACCTCCCCTTTTTGCCCTTACAAAATAACTATTTGCTTATTTTGTTTGTTAAAAGTTAGGCTTATTGTGAATTATAAAACAACGCCCTTAAATATGAATATTAAATTAGGTTGTTAAACTTAGTATTACATTTATTACATATATAAATAGCTACAAACTTTACAACCAACTTGTATGTAAATTAGGGTCTTTAAAATTTGTTCAAAATATTTGAAAAAAAAACTTAAAAAAATCGGAATACAATAAATTAGGTCAAAATTGAAAACTTAAACAGTTTTAAAGTTTCGTATTTTAGCATCTTAAACATACTTAAGCTAACAAGTAGCTTTAAAATGCTGTTTCAAAACACTAGACCCTGGCTAAGTGGTCTACTACTTTTTCTTAATATATCACGTATTTTAAAAATCCACTAAATTAATAAAAAATATTAATTTAAAGATTTCGTTAAATTTTGAATTATTATAAATGGAAATAAGTTTTGAAAACCGTTTTTTTTTTTTTTTTGTGTTTTGGTTTTTTTAATAATATGCAAATAATTGGGAAATTACGCAAATGTTTAAAACTGGACCCGAACTGGGGTGCCTAATTTACATATTCATACTGAAAAAACAGGAATTTTTCTTAGTACGATTCATATTTTTATTCACACTATTTCTAATTGTGATTTTTAATAATTTATGATAATCTGAAAAAAAAAAAATTAACACATTTTAATTTTTAACACATTTTTTTAACTTTCTTTTTTTGATGACGCAGATATTAACTAAAAAACCACGGAACACGTTTTCTCTATTTCTGTAAAAATATTAAAAGTTAAATTTAAGGACGAACTTAATTTAAAAATAACTTTTTTAAATATTTTCAAATTGTTGTGATTAAGAATTATAACGTCACAAGAGTACTTGTTCGTACTTTGTGGTTAGTGAATAAACCCGTTTATTACGTCACAGTCAACTTAATTTAACGTCATAATAAAGTTGACAATCAACAAGTTTAAAAATGTGATTTTTATGGAAATTTAAAAGTTAAAAAAAACTTATTTTAAACTAGGGAAAATCTAAAATAAAGTTGTTGTTCTCTTTTTCTTTAAAATTCCCCCGTTTTTTATCGTTTAAATACGAGGAACAGAAAACTCAAATATTTATTTTAGGTTTGTTTGGTTTTCAATAAAGTGGTGCAACATATTGGTGCCACAAAAAGAGCAAACATTCACCTCAATTTATGGCATTTTTATTCGGGTTTTTATATTTCAATTTTAGTAAATTTAACTTTTAGAATAAATAACATCACATGACCCCTTCAAATTTTTTTTTAAATTTTTTTTTAATTTACAAAAAAATTATAATTTTAAAAGTTAAAAATGTTGTCTCGTGATCGAATAATTAATTTTAAGCTAAGTGGAAAAATTCGATTGTTTTTTTGCTGATGTCATAATTGGATGAGTCATAGTAGAGAAGTAGTACACGATTCGAGTTTCGGGAAGGTCGTTGTTTTTATTTGTTTTCAACTTTTTTAAAACTATTTTTGGAATCAAAAATTTTAAAACTTGTTTTTATAATATGGGGCTCAAAATTTCTAAAATTAGATTTTTTTTTCTTATTTTGCGTAAAATTTTTTTTTAATTTCTTATTTCGAACCCTTCTGTTGACTTTGTCCTTTAAAACCGCGTGACGTCATCGTAGCAGTGTTTTGCGAATTTAAAATTAATGAATTCATGAATTAAAACCTTGTTTATTTAAATAAAAAGCAACATAATTAAAGCAAAAATTTAATTATTAGTTTATTACATTCAAAAACCCTGTATTCAGTTAAAAAGCAAAGCTTATTATTAAACAACAAACATATACATTGTTAAGTAATAAACAAGCTTCAAAAACAATGTCGTAACCTCGCTTTAGGTTTTTTAGTCACGTGATTAAAACGTGTTTTTCTTGATTTTTGTTTTTCTACCGATCCTGAGTTCACGTGCTCGACGTTGATTGGTCGAGAGGAAGGCGGGGCTTTTTATGGATATTAATAATTCAAAATCAATTTCAATATAAAGATTTAAAAAGATTTTGGAAGCAATTTTTAAAAAATACTTTAAAATTTAAGTTTAAATTTCTGCCATTCTGTTTGTAGTTTAACTATTTTTAAATACAACTTTATCATTATTAGTTAATATATTCCTATTTTTTATTAAAAGCCTGGTTTAAATATAAACAACAAACTAAAAATTATCTTGTTCAAATATTTTGCCGAATTGTTGATCGATTCGTTCTTGTTTTTGGCATCAACAAAACACAAATATTTCTTGTTTTGAACAAGGGGGAATTCCCTTTTTGTTGATCTCTGTTAAGTAGAGTAAGAGAAAATATTTTGCGTTGTTTTTGTGGGTTGTTTTTTTTAGTGCATGGTGATACTAAATATAAATTAATTCAAAGTCCAATACGTAGGTAATTCTGTTGAATTAATAAAATAAAATCATTACTAAATTTTTAAAAAACCCCTTTTGTCTATTTTTTAAATCCCTACAAAAATTTTGTTTTAAGAAATTTTTTAATTTGTTTAATTATTTTAAATTTTTAAAGGTCATTGCTTGATTGTAACGATAAGTTAAAGATTATGACGTATCAAGAGATTACTATGACGCAAGTAAATTTTCTAAAACATGAATGATGTTGTTTTGTATATATCCCTACGTTAACGTTATTTAAATATAACTTTGAATTTGAATTACGAATTTAAACTAAAATTAAGTTCAAGTTTAACGTTTGTTATACCACAAATACGTTCTTGTTGCGTCATAATCTATTCACACCTTTCCGTCTAAAGGTCACGTGGTACAGAAAAGATTTATTCACATTATCACTTTGTCTTAAACAAACATGAATTGACTGAAACCTGTAATTTTAAAAATAATCTGATTTTAATTTAAAAACCTCTAATTTGAAAATCGTGTTGTTTTTTAAAGGATTAAAGTAGAAAGTAGAGGTAAGTACTTTATAACATCTGCTAATCGGTTACAAATAAATATAGAACTGGGTGCGTTCTTGTTAATTAAGTTAAGTTAGTTGTGAATTTGGATTAAAAAAGGTTTTTTGTCAATAAAACAAACAAAAACTTATTAATTTTGTTTAAAAATAAGTTTTTGTGATATAAATTTGGCACTTGAAACAGTAGTAAATAAAGTAAATGCCATATCTAAGTTCATATTTAAAAATAAGTTTGGCACATTTTTAATATTTTTACTATATTTGGCTTCATATACAAAGTGTATTTAAATGTGAAATTTGACACAATTTCAAGCAGACTGAATCGTGTAAGGTTAATATTACGATTCTAAGGAAAAAATTTAAATATTTGAAACTTATATCACGAAAAATTTAAAAATAAATAAAATATGATGAAAATTTAAAAAATAAGTGATTTATATTTCTTATAAGTTTAAAAATATTGACATAATCTTTATAGTATTGCTAGTTAAACTTTTTATTGAATTAAATCAATTTTTAATATTAATTATTGGTGTATTAATTAGTTAAAAACATTCAAAAAACTTTTAAATTTTTTTAATACGAATTTTAAACTCTTTAAATTAAAAATCCCAGCTTGAAATTAGGTCAATATACATCTATATATATCTTATACCGTCATACACTTAAACTTAAGTTTACATCACCACGAAAACCGAACATAAACAAACCTTTTTCCTTATAAGTAAACCTATCGTGTTAAAACTTAACGCTTCGTCGAAACACGTGGTTGACTGTTACGTCACAATTCGACATCCTTTGGGAGAAAGGGGAAATTTTAGGCTGACGTCATCGAGTGATGACGTATTTCCGGGAAGTTTTAGATTATGATATTGTTTTTTTTTTTTGATTGTTTCCGTTAATATGAGATTATATTTCGCTCGGCTGATTTATTAAAATTTTAATAATGGATTTAAGTTTATATAAGTTTTCAACTGCATTGAGTAACTTAAAAATCTCAATTTTGTTTCATTTTTGGTATTCAAGTAAGACTACAAATTTAAAACAACATTTTTAATTTATATATTTAATATTGTATCAATAACTATCGCAATTTTTGTTTAATTTAAAAATTTTAATTCCTGCGGTCCAGTATTTAAACTTATATTTAAATCCTTGTTTAATATAGGCAGGTGGTAACCGATATAAATATAAAACATCTGCTTATCGTGAGTAAAACTCTAATCAATTCGAGCATCTGTAAGCTTGTTGTTTATAGCATATGGCGTGCGGTTACCTGATTTAATCTTATATGTTTTCTAATTAAAATATTAATTAATAGGGCGTTTAAACCACGAGTTTAGATGTAAATAATTGGTTGTAATATACAGCTTTAATACATGTTGTAAAGGCATTTAAAAATTACAAAAATTGGGTTTTTATTTATTTTGCAAATACTAATTAAATAGAATACTAGTACCTTTAATAACATTATATTTTAACAATATAAGCAATACATGATTTCCATCTTAAACCTAATTGTATAATAAAATAATTGGTTGTATAATATACATGCTTTAATACATGTAGTAACGGTATTTCAACTTCAATTTTTTATTTTACAAACACTATTTAAATCGAATACAACTAACTTTTATAACAACATGGTTTTACATTATTAGCAATACGCGATTCACAGCCCATACCTTATGTTAATATTTCCGTTTAAAAGTAATTATAAGTTGTTAACCTTAAGACATTATAAGTTTGTAATCTTTGTTGTAATTTATTTCCAAGTAACAAACTTTTAATCGTTTTAAATTAAAAATAAAATTCGGATTAAAATTCAGTTTCAAGAAAAAGTAAAGAGAAATTAAAAAAATGATTGTTACATAAAAATTAAATTTTGAAAAAAATCATTTTAAAATATTTTTAAAACAGACTTACATGAAACTTTTTGGCGACATTTTAAGGCACTTTATTCTAGAGTGCTATTCAAACAAACTTTTAATTGTGACGTCATAATGAGCTTTAAAGCGTCGTGTGAACGGTTTGTACCAATTTAACAAAAACCAAGTATTGAGTTTTTTACAAACTTTTAAAATCGTTGAAACTAACCTCTAATTTCGGTTTCTTATGAGTCATCAAAGTAATTGTGACGTCATAGGGTTATATTTCACGCTTGTTGGTCACAAATTAACCCACAGGATTAATAAATTTATTATTAAAAATATGAAAAAAAAATTTAATAAAAAAAAAACTGTTTTAGTTTGTGTTATAACAGCTGCTCTCTAAATATTTTATTTAACTTTTTAATGTGATTTCCAGCTGCCATAATATTCAGTTTTTATCTTTATTTTGGTTGGTTTAAATGAAATACCAACATTAGAAATTGTATTTATTTAACATTTTCAAGAGATTGTGTTTCAATTTAAAAGAAAAATAAATTTAAAACCAACAAGCCTTCTTTATTTAAATAAATGTATTCAGCACGTTTTCTATTTGTGAATTGGAATGGAAAATCTATTGAAATACACAAAATAAACAGTCTGCAAACAGCTTAAAAAATATTCATTAATTTCGGCTTAAAAAGAATTATTTTTAATTTTAAATCTGATTTAAAAAAAAAATTTAAAGCTGGATTTCTATAAAAAAAATGATTGTTATGTAATAAACTAGACTTTGTGATTTAATAAAAATTCTGTGTTTTTAAAAGTTATCAATCTGCGTCAATTGGTGTAATATTTTAAAAGCAATTTAATACTTAAATGATAAAATCTTATCTTAAAAAAATCTATCTAAAAAGTAATTCATCAACACAGTAATTTAAATGTCAAAAAATCCATTTATTTCTTTGGAAATTTGTCAGTTTTAAATGCAATTGTTTTGTATTTAAAATGATGAATCAAATAATAAACTAATTAAAACCTGTTTTCAATAAAAATTCAACAATTTTGACCCTAACTCGAATACAAATTTGCGCTAAATCCTTATACTCGATAATAATATTCATTGTGACGTTACAGTAATAAGAATTGTTACGTAAGAAAATCAAATATTGGTTAATTATTACATAAGAATTCATAGAATTAAAATTCACCTGCCAAATATTATCAGCAAAAATATTGAATAACTCAACCAAAGAAAATAACATATCTACTCAATATTACATAAGCGAAAATGGACAGTCGAAAGGTTTCCTTTATTTCCGTACAAGTCTGACTCGCAAAGTGTGTCTCCATGCTTCAGTGAATTGCTGACTGATTTTGTAAACATTCGGTTTTAATGGACTCGTGCCAGGCCAAAATAAAGGGGCCAAAGCTTGCCCTATTTTTAAATTTAAAGCTAATATAATAAAATATAGTAAAAAATCCTGTCATATTTTCAATATAACAACATATAAGTTGTCTTAAACATTAAATAACACCAATTTAAAGCACAGTTGGGCACTGTATTTACTGATTGTTTTAAAGCTACACTCCTTTAAATAGGAACAAAAGTAAATAAAGATCTTAAGTCTTACACGCTCGTGTTAGTTTTTTAAGGGTTGGGTTATAAAGTAATTGAAATGTTGCTGTTTTAACCGATGTTAATTAGACCATTACAATAAGACCCAGTGTCTGGGGTTTAATTCCCACTGACAGGGCCCCTAACAAGTATGTAAACTTTTAAATATGTTATGGAATATTTAAAAAGGTTTAAAACCAGTAAGCTTTATAGGGTGGCTTAAGACTTAGTTGAGTTGATATTATAAGGTCAATAATATCTTAAACTTGTACAACTTGGGACTGGGTTGGGGTAATATAATGAGGTCAATAATATCTTAAACTTGTACAACTTAAGCCTGGGTTGGGGTAATATCATTGGGTCAATAATATCTTAAACTTGTACAACTTAAGACTGGGTTAGGGGAATATCATAAGGTCAATAATATCTTAAACTTGTACAACTTAATACTGGTCCAAAGGAAATTTAAAATCCCTTAGATTAAAGATTTTAAACGAACTTAAACGACATTAAAGGTAATTCAAAAATCCAAAGTTCAAATTACCATGTAACACAACACAATGTCTAGCCTAGCAAACCACCTTTTTCTACCTTATTAGGTTTAAAGTGACTTCATTTCCGTATTGTATAAAACCCTTTTTTGTGCTTGATTTTTACTCACATCTTGTTGGGGCACTTTGTAAGTAAATGTATAGGAAAAATGAATCGCGGTTTTTAGATATACTGCTATGTAATTAAACAATAGAACAAGATATCGTTTTACACTCATTTAAAAACGAGACATTTTTGACTCATTCTGTAGCTACCTTCTACAACAGTTAAATATCATTTTACGTCGGTTTTGAGCGATTTTTTTGGTTAATTTCTGTGGTTTGCGGTTAACACAAATTTGTTTGAAGATAATATCTTTTATTTCATGGTTTAAATTAGATTCAATTTATAAACAAGTGTTCATATTAAAAAGTCATTTTTTGGGTTTTTCACGTGTATATTAATGTTCTTTTATGTATATTTATTTTTTAATCTACGTAGGTTATTTCAATTTATCATTTAAGTTCATACTAGTTCAAAATATTTAAATATAAAACTTATTAATCATCTTTTTTATCACAATTTGAACATCCCATATTTGCTTACAATTTTACTACAAACACTTACTCATTATGACGTCACACTTAGGGGGGCAGTGCAATGACGTAAAAGGGCAGTGTCCACGTTTAAACCAATCAGATTAACGTTCTAGAATTATAATAAATCGAAAAAGCTGATTCATTGTTAGAACATTTTCGGTTGTTTGTCAAAATCACGTGACCCTATAAAAATTTAATTTTGTTGATTTTTGGTTATTTGATTTTTAAATTTAGAATCCCTCAACCTTTAAAATGTTTATAAAGATCGGTATTGTGACGTCATAGCACCAACGTGTTGAGGTGTTAAAGGGTTGGGGGTTATTTATAGATTTCTTAGTACTGCTGAACACGGCTTACTAACTGGCGTATAAATAAAAATATAAAATATTTATATTCTAATTAGGGGAAATTTAAAATTTTAAAATATAATCTACAAAAAATTAAGATTATATTTGTAAACCCTTGACGTAGAAAGTAGCAGAGTGAATGTATACAAGCTAGTGCTTTCTACGTCATCACAAAAAGGGCTTCCCTTTTTTTAATAATTAAATTTTTTCTTTAAAGTTGTATAACTTAAAAAGTAGGTGAAATTATATAAAGTTAAACCATTTTTGTGTTCAGTGTAACCAACTTTATCATTTTTTTAATAAAAAATAACCGACAATATAGAACTTGAAGTAAAATTTAAATCGTGGGGGTTTCTTTGTTTAAGTTTATTTTGGGATTTTATTATTGCACCATTTGGGGTAAGGTCACGTGATCTATACCAAACCAATCTGATCTCGTTCTTTAAAATGAGTCAGCATCGAAATAAGCGATGTGGTCGCGTTCCTAGCGCAACTTTTTTAACATTTCGTGCGACGTTGAATTTGACACGTGGTCATTATTTGATTGTGACGTCACATAACCACATCACGCCATTACCATTGTCGCGTAATCTGACGCAACATTGAACGCGAAAATTCGTTTTTTTTAGGAAAAAATGGAAATCATAATTTTTGTAAAAATTTAACAATTTAAAGTTAAAAATTAAATCAAAGGTTACTTGTTTTATTTTTATATCTTAAACACGTGTTACTATAAATTTTTACCCTCTAAAAAATCCTTTTTTTACCCCCGAAAAATCCCTTTTTTACCCCCAAATAATTCCTTTTTTACCCCCAAAAAATCCTTTTTTACCCTTTAACAAATCACTTTTTTACCCCCCAAAAAAACGTTTTTCACCCCCCAAAAAATCCTTTCTTTACCCCGGAAATCGAATGTCGTTTGAAGCCCCATGGGTCGATTGCTTTGTTTAAAATAAAAGTTCGACGGTTGGGCTGATGGCATGGTCGCACGTGCTTTATTATGACGTCATAATACGCAAGATAAAGGAAGATTATATGGGGTTATACGAGTGGGTTTTAACAATAAAATAATGGTGAATAAATTTTATGTTTTGTATATCATTATACCCACGCGATATTCATGGTTTTTATAAGAATTGTTTAACTGGGTTTTGAGAATGGTTTTTATTCATTTTTGTTCAAAAAATCGTTTTTGTTAGATGTAAATTCTACTTTTTTGTTCAATAAAACATGGTTTTAAGCATTTTCCTTAATGAAAAGTAAAGTTAACAATTTATTAAAATTACATTTTTAAGATTTATTGTTAAAAAGAATTTTTTCTCACGTAAATTCATAAACATTTTACGGGTATTGGTTTTTTAAAGTTAAATATAAACCAACCATATGTGGTTGTCTACAAAACATTAAATATTTAAACTTATTTAATTATTCATTTCAGTTTCAACATTTTACGATTTCACACTAGTTAATATTTTAGGATTTTATTTAAAATTATATTTGATGAAAATGATAAAAAATAATATCTAAAAACATATGTTATTTGACCTAACTTCATTTAAAACTGATTTAAAGGGTAAAAAAATTCATAAAATTTAAATATTTTTTTCACATAAATTTCTGTTTCCCAGTAACCTTATACAAAGCATTTAAATTAAAGCCTTTCTGGTTGACCAGATAAAATGATAGCATATGGTCGCCGAATTTTCTTTAAAACACGAATACCATCTGTTATATGTTAGGTTTTGTATAAATATAAAGTGAAAAATAAGAAGTTGGGTTAATTAAGGCATTTTTTATGGTAATAAATAAGTTGTAAAAAAAATTTAAATTAAAAATGTTTTTTTATTAATTATTTCGTGTTAAATTTGTTTCCCAAGCTATAAAGCATTACTACATTGAATGACCCAACAACCTAATGTTTTTGAAATTAATTTGTTTAAAAAACAGACAAAATCAGTTAAAAAAGCAATATAACAACAAAAATCAGCTTTTAAATTGCTTCATTCAACTACACGCAGATGTTCAATCAAATACTAATTCAAATCCAATTCATTTAAATCCCACACTATGACGTCATAGACCTCAATTGAAAACAAACAAGCGTAAAGGCAAGCCAGCACAAGCCTATGTTGTGTTTTTATTTTTGAGGATAAAAAAACTCGATTTTCTAAAAATATATTTATTTGAAATGGTGCAATTTGGTATAGGGCAAGTCCGGACATGATTTTTAGTTTAATATCGCGACAGACATTTGGTAAAAATTAAAATATAATGGGTTCAGTAAAAAAGTCTGTTCAACAAACTGGTCATGAATTTTTTAATATATCCAATATTCAAGTTTTAATAATTTAAAAATATCAGTTAAACGGGTTTGTTTCAAACCAACTTCTTATCGCACAAAGATAACCTTGACTTAAAGGTTGATAAAAAGTTAAATATATTACCTGAAAAGATTATTACATTTCTGTGATTTTAATCTAAAGGCGTTGAAAAGTAATTTTCAAAACCAATCTTAAGTGTTAAAACGGTTTCCCTAGTAGGCTAGTCATACAAAATTAGGTTTTTGCTGTCGTATTTTATTAGATATTCAAGTTAAAATACATTTTAACTATAATAAACTCAAATATATTTCGCCGTGGGGGCTGAATGTTGTAAAAATATTATAATTTTGGGTTTTAAAGTCGTCTTGTACACGAAATATTATTTTACTGGCGCCGAACTGAATTAAAAACGAGAGAAACTTTGACGTCAGCAACCTTCTCTCTGTTTACAGTCGCTAGGCAACCGCTCTTTAAATAAAAATCAGCTGATTTAAGCCTCTCTCGCATTTTGCAGGCTTCTGCGCTCTGCAATTACATAATAGAAATCAAATTTATTTTCTGTACCACAAATTTATGCCAAAACGCAGTCCTTAAGTGTTAATTTAAAGTTAATAATTGGTAATACGGGTAAGACTGCTTTTTAAAGACTTATATATAAATATTTGCTGGTTTTCAGTATTTTTCACTTAATTTAATAAACATGCTGATAGGTAAACAAGTTATTAGTTTAATTAAATGAAACAATGACATAGCATCATGATATATTAACAATTAACTTAACATGTTTATAATTAATCTTAAATTTAAAAGCTAGAAAGGTTTTTAATGAATAATGTCTCTAAAATATATAAAATTAAATATTTGATTAAAATTATATATTATGAGGTCAACAATTCTTATTATTACAAAACAAATGAATAATAAATATCCATTATTACATAAACAAGTCCAAAGGTTGTTGTTTAAACTGACAAATGTAGCTAGGTTAGCAAATTTGAATACAAGGAAATGTCCTTCAAATATTGAACGAATTTTTGACGTTTTTAAAAAGAACATCCTTTAGTGTGTGACCAGTTTTAAATTACAATTAACAAAGTATTGGTCATCTTATTAATGCCACTTAATTACTAAGAAAAATACGCTTGCGTTTAATGAAAAAACCTATTCAATATTTTGGCTTAATAGGTCTTTAGTGCGATGCATTAATTTTTGCTAATTAATCAAAATTTATAATTAGCAAAAATTTAACAGAATTATCTAATTAGCAAATATTTAATAACTTTTCGAAAATCTAAAATAAATTTTTTTTTGTTCTAATTTATAGTCACGTGACTAAGTTGATAAAAATCGAATTTTAAATTAAAGTTTTTTTGGAAATTCCTTGCAACCAAATATTTATTCTGAGTCAAATCCCAAACGACCTTTTATCGATTTTTACATTTTCTTCAGGAAAACATAATTTAAACTTCTCTAAAAAATTGATTATATTCGCTCAAAATCAATAGTTTAAATATTGGAACAACGTTTATTTTGCAAGCCAGCACAAAATTACATAAATTTAAAATATAAGAATCTAATTTTATTTAATAATGATGCAGCAATTTTTGCAAAAAATCAATTAATGTCATGCTGACTAAGCAATATCGACTTTAATTAACATTATTATTTAATAAATTTTTCCTAATTTTACCCAACATATAATCAATGTTAAAATGTTTAAAAATCAAATATTTTGTTAAAGTTTTCATGAATATTTTATCGAGTAAACAATTTGAGCTTATTGTGTGTTCCCTGAATTATTTAAAAGCAAAAAATTTGCACAAAAACAAATTTAAAGTCAATTTTTAGAAGAATTTTTTTGTAAATTTTTACAACTAAATATTAAAAATTTTGCTCTATTTTACAACTTTAGTATTATGTCAACTTTTGCACCCTATTCTTAATCATTCAATTTAATAAAAAAAATTTAAATTCACATTATTATATTCCAGTAACTCAATATAGGTTAAAAAGTTTATTCGCTTAAGTTAATAGGAATGCAAATCAAGGTCAAAGAGTTATTGTTTTTATGGTTTTAAAAACAAATAATTTTTAAATTTGAAACCAAAATTGTGGTTTTGGGTTAACGCGAAACACGCGCGCGCGTGTTTATTACGTCATAATAAGTGGTTGTTTGTTCTTTTAAAAACAGCAAAAAATGCGAATTATTTAACCATATTATGAATAAAATGATATTTAAAACTGAAATATTTAAAAATTAAATCAAATTTTTATTTTCTTATTTTAGGGAGATTACCATTTGGATCTAAACCAAATGACCTTGGGTAGTGGGATGCCCTTGACCGACCCCACAAGGTCAAAATCACATTTCGATCTTTTTGATATTAATTTTGATGAAGTTAATCAACTTATCGAGGATGGTGATTTACACTGGCCCGCTTACGACACCACGTGGTAGAAAAAATGCCGAATTTTTTCCTGAAATTTTGGTGTTTATATTTTTACAGAAAATTTAATACAAAAATTAGCAGTACATTTGTAATCTAGATTTGTTTAAAAATACGAGGAAAAAATAGGATTTTAAATTTGTTTTTTCGGGAATAAATTGTAAATATTTTACAAAATATTTTTCACTTTTTTGCTGCAACGTTAAAACCAAGTTTTTGCTTTTTTGCCATGTTTTTAAAATGCAACATTTACGTAAATCTAATTAATTTTTTCTTGTTTTTGCCTTTTTTGTTAAATAATTTCGGTTATTTTATTGAAATTATTTTAAAAAAGCCATTTTTAAAACTTTTGTTCCATAATTTTCGGTACAATTCGAAAATTGAAACTTTTTTACCTCAGATAAATTTAAAACTTTATTTTTTTTGTTATATTTGTTAAAATCTTGGTTTTAAATATAAAAAAATTTTAATCGAAATCAGATAATACATATTTTCATTTTACCCCCTTTAACTAAATTCATTAAAATTCACTAGATAAATTTTTAGTCAATTTTTACTAGATATTTTAAACTAAAAATTGATCACCTTCTTCTTATTCATTTTCCTTTATTCTGATTGGCTAGCGTTTGACACGTCATAATCTACAACAATCCGTTACATTATGCAAGACCAAATTTAAAATCCAAAAATTGAAAAATTTCTAAAATTTAACTTTTTGTAAATAGTTAATTATGTTTATCGTACAAAGTAAATATTGCCATATTATTATTCGATTTGTATTTGTAAAATAATACTTAAAATCTCAATACAGAAGCACATTGCTGCTTTTTGATAATTTTTTTGGGCAAATTATTTTTCACAAAAAACTAAAATTGTAATTTTTTTGCAATTTGTAAAATATTTTAGTCTAGAATTAGTTATTAGTAGTTTTGTATTTTAGAATTTTTACAGCTTTTTTATAATCGATTTTTATTTCAACATTTATTCAACAAAAAATTGGTTTTTGAAATTTTTGTTTTTGAAACGCCGTGTACAGTACCTGCCTCGCTAAATATTTTTCTTGCATTTTCTGCCTTTTTTCATCTCTTATTATAGCTCTGCTGGTTAGAGACTATGAAATTTTCCTTTTTTTGCGTTTCCGCGTATTTTAGAAGCGGGGTTTGAAGTTAAAAAAACTTTCACAAAATTGTACAAAATTATAGAGTTTTTATTTTTTACATCAAAGTTAGTTTAAAAAAAAACAAAAAGGAAAGGGGAAATTATATTAAAAAAATGTAAACACAGTTTATAAGCTCACACAATTTTTACTTATATAATTTAAAATAAATTCAAAACAAATAAATTATATTATTTTAACAATTTTCAAGTTAGTTTATAAATTTTATGTTTTTTACATTAACAACAAATAAAATATCAATGTAAAAATTTAAACATTTTACTTTTAACCTAACCTTAACTAACATATCATATAATGACGTCATATTTTTCGCTTGGCGTTTTTAAGCTTGAAGTAAAATACGTTTGTACGTTTTACGTTTTTTCTTAATTATCCTTATAGTTAGGCCTTGTATTTAGCATATGTTAAAAGGTTGTTTAGTTGATTGTAGTTTAATAGTAAGTGCTCTAGTTTTGTAAACAGGTTTGTTTATAGTTGAGTTGTTATAAATATATTTTTTGTATGCCAATTTAATATTAAGGTTTATGTTTAGAAATAGATTAAACTTAAAATTAGTAAAGTTTTGTTTAATTGTGGTTACTTATACAGTAGTTTATATATGTTAAAACATAATGGTTATATTTTAGGATTATAAACTTTACGTTAGTTTTTGTTTAGCTGTAGCGTTTGTAAGATAAGAAGTATGTAAAAAGTTACGTAAAAAGTTTTAAGTAAATTAATAAGTTTTGTTTAATTATAATTACATATATAATATTATAATTAGATTTTTAATAAATTAATATCAGACCACATCGTATTATGATATATAACGTTTTATAAAGTTAATCATTGTTTAAATATTATCAATATTTTTATAATTAAATGTTTAATTACAAAGTATTTTAAGGATATTAAACTATTTGAAGTTGAACTAAGATTTTAAATGAAGCTTGCTGATCAGGTTTTGTCAGTCTTTAAAATTTAAGATGTATAGAAAAGAAGATATTTTTGTTTATATGTGAGCCTGTTTTAATTTTATTTTTTATAAGAAATGTTTATTTAAATATAATTCGTCACTAGGGGCGGTATCGTTGATTTTTTACAAAATTTATTCATTTAATCAAATCTTTTAATTTTTCTTTGACTTTTTGTTGGTTTTGAAATTTTTTCAATGTTGTTTATCGATGACGTCATTTAAGTATGTGATGACGTCACAGGTCCTATAGTATTAACTATTTAACCTTAACCATAGTCTTAGTACAAAATAAATCAGTTCTATTGTTTATTAAGCATAAGCAATTAAGACAATTTGGTTAAATACATTTATATACAAACTACTAATGGTTAATAAATCATGCACAGAAATTAAAGAAAACACAAAACACAGGATTACAATTTTGTTCCTAAACAAGAGTTTATATCTTAAACCTGTATAGGAACCAATATTGGTACAACATGTTAATGTTTAACCAGTATTAAGTTTGTAGCGGTAAAACAATTACAACGCACAAAATGACGTCACAGAACGATTTGAATGGTAATTGTTAGAACAATGGTCTACACAACTTAATTGGGGTTCGGTGTTATCTTTAAAATTCGAATTTATTTTACTTCTTAGATGAAGATTGAAGTCGTTTGTTGATCTCAGACAACTTAGAATTACAACCCTGGATCCACCATTTTCTTTCTCCGTCGTCCACATTCTCAGCTTTCTCGTAAGCTTTAATTGCTTGAAGAAAATTTTCTTTTGCCTCTGAGTATTGTGATTTTCTTTTATAATAATCACCAATGTGGCGTAAAAGTTCGCCGTAAACTTTGTGTTTATTTGCATTTGATCCAAACTCGTTATCCATCAAATTCAACCCAGTTTTGTAGGTTTGTAACTCATCATCGATTTTCATGACGTTTGCGTAAACCCCGATTCTTCGTAAACAATCAGCTTTGTCGATGACGTCAAGATGTTTGTTGTTAGTAACGAAAGTTTTTATTCTCTGCATAAGTGGAGCCACGTGACCTCGAATTATATTCTTCTTGTTTTCATTTTTCTTAAGTTTATTAACACACGAACTTATTCCATCTAAACATAAATTTAAAATTCCGATATTTTTGTTCGGATTCCCTTCTTCATCCATCAACATATTTGCTGATACTCCACTAAACAAAATTCCTTCCAGATATTTCTCTTTATTATAAAAGGTATGAGCAAATAAGTTAATTTGTTCTGCATCCAATTGAGTGTGGTTTTGGATCAGTGACGTCATCTCGGTAATGATTTCCATAGCGGTATCGAATCTGTTCGTCATTAAACTTGAGACATAGAGCTTGGTGAGTTTAGGAATGTAATTGATGTTTGCTCCGAATTTGTGCAGGGTTTTTAGCTCCAAAAATGACTTGTCATATTCACCCTTGGTCCAGTGGTTCACTGACTTTTCTGTTAATATTTTAACATGTGAAATATTATCAGTAACATAACTGTTCTAAAGTTTCAGATTTAAATTCAGCTTATTACAAAAATGAATTAAAGTTAACTGATTTCTAATGTTTTATTCGTTTATTGTTTAAAAATAAGTTAAATTTAACATTATTTTATTTTTTACCTTCTAAGTCAAATAGAGTTTGCAAATTCACTTGCTGAAAATTTTGATCTAAAATAAAATAAAAAATTAAGAAAAGAACTGACCGGTGGTGGGCGCTACAGAGTAAGCAGTGGATTACTTTCTCTTTAATATTGTTTACCTTTTAAACGTGACTGTGTTGTTGATTTTGGTCGGGTCATGTGACCTGATACGCTTGATAGATTAGACACGGTTGATTGCGCACTGGATAAAGTTCCTACCCCGCTGGACACGCTTGATTGATCATCCTCATACGGAAAACTTTTCGGATAAAATCGTTTTTCAAATTCTTTAGATATTTGTTCTGTTTAAAAAATTGTTAAGATTTAGTTGTCGATTGTTAATTTTTTTAACTTATATTAACTATGATTTGATATAGGAAATAATATAAATGTTATATTTCGAATTCTTGAATTTTTCAAATTTATTTTTAAAAAAATGGTGTAGTCGCAGGTTTTTTTTTTAATTATGTTGAAATTTTTCCAACTTGCACGAGAATACTATTATTTTAAAAATTGGTCAAGTAGTTTTCAAAATATCGGAATTTGTAGTTAAAATATTTTAAATAGGGAAAGTCCCTACGCTTGCGAGTCACGTGACGCACGACGTCATCGTCTTAAGTTCTTACGCTGGCAGACACAAGAAAATATTCTTATTTTGGTCTTTCTGACTTTTTGCAGAAAACAAACTTAGCATGAAAAGCAATATTTAGCCATATTATATAAGACATTTTTTACTTTTAAAGTATTTTTAATTAGGTAGGCTGTATTTAAAAAATTCTAACAAATTAAGGTTATGTTGTTAATTTTAAAAATTAACCAGCTAGAAACGGTTGATATTGGCTGACAAACACTTACAAGAAACAGACAAGTCAACTGAGTGTTACTGAAGCAAAGTTTACCTGTTAAAACAGTAGGTTTTGCTTAAAACTTAATATATCCGACAGTTTTGTTGGGTATCATATAAAAATGGTTCTAATCACTAAACGTCACATGGGTTAAGACACAAGTATATTATACATCAATAAACTATAAACTAAATATTCTGGTTAAAATCTTTAATATGTTTTTTTATTAATAATTTCAAACAATTGTAACATATATGTTTTGTCATGCGTCAGTGGCTCCTGACACCTGATAGTCTGTATATGCCCTAGTATATCTATAATTAATTAACCTTATCGAGATTTCTTGCCCTAAACGGAAATGTAGCGCCGAATGTTGTATGTAGCGCCTACCAAAAGGTTAGTTCTGACTTAGGTGCGGTTAGGTGTAGTCGTATTGTTTTTATACTGTTTTATTACTCTTATGTTTTTATTGCAAGTATTGTTTTAGTAGTTTTTATTGACTATTAAAAGTAAGCTTACACACCTACCGTACATGTTAATATAAATAACAGAGTTAGCCAACTTGGTTTTTACGGTGGACCGTTAAAGCGGGGTATCCTAGGCTTTACTAAATTAGGGAGATCGTCTCGTCCTAATAAACAGTTAAGGGTGAGGGTTTAATACAATTAGGACCTTTATTATATCTCCACCTAAACGTTAGGCTAAATTACGAGACGATCAAACTTATCTTGTAACAAATTGGGCGAGCGCGCCAGGACCCCGCCACCGTGCTAGCTCTGTTAGATATAGTCAGTACTTGGTAATCTATGCTTATGTTAGTATGGTAGTATATGGATGTTATGATGTGCCCCCGTTTTATATTAACGTTATAACTCCTCCACGGTTTCTAACGGGAGAAAATTTTATTGAGTTTTTTTATGAATTTAATTCGTTTTGTACATGTATTGAAGCCACGGATGCACAAAAGAGATATTTATTTCTTGGCCAAATTGATGTCATTCTAAAATCGAGAATTCAGCAAAGAGACATCAATGTTTACGCGCTGGATTACAATGTAATTATTCAAAGGGCTTTGGAAGCCACAGTGCACAAAATGCTTATCCCCGGCGTTTACCGTCAGTTAACAATCTTGGCTCGAAAGGCCAATAAAAATGAAGAAGAAATCCCATTTGAGAAGTTGGATTTGACAGATATGGAGTCCAAACCGAAAAGAAATAATTAACCACATTCGGTTATGGATTCAGTCGATGAATCAAGAAATATAAAGAACCCTGTTGTTGGTGGCCTGCATAAAACTGCAAAACAGAGAAAGGTGATGTTGGCACAACAATATGTCCGAATTCGCAGTTGTTCCAGTAAATTAAATCAAATAAATTAGCCACGCTATGGATTAAAGCATAACTACTGCAAAAATATTAGAAGAACGTGGGAATCAGTATTAAATGACTATTTTAGGCAAATTGTAAAAACATCGTATGCCTCAGATAAATATTGCAATGAAGTTGTGATTTTACCCAACATGGTAAACACTTTAATACTTGATAAGGGTCGGACGAAAACGTCTACTAAATTTAATATTCTAAATCTGGACAAACAGGCTTATCATGACCCTGCCCACAAGATAAAACCTATGGCCCTTAAAAGAAACCTGCAACAAGAGCAGAGGTTAGTAGCTGGGAATTTTTCACGTATAATGATATTTTTTATGTTTTTCTATATTATCTCACTAAATTTCCCTCGTTTTTGTTTACTTGCACATTATTGTCACTTTAGACTTGCGTTGATCATAACCAACAATATTGTTTTTTCTTTCACTTGAACATGTTTTGTAGTTTATAATGCGCTTCTTGTTTTCTTTTACTCTTAATTGTATTTGTTATTTAAAACACTATTAACGCTTACACTTAAATAGTTTGTTGTTGTATTGAATTTTCCTGTAACGTAAAAGTTCAGATTTTGTTGTTGTCGTGCCTTTAGTAGTATTTAAATGTTTGTTTCACTTTTTGTATCACAATGTTATTGCAGGCCTACGTTTTTTACCTCTAAGTATTGTAATTGTTGATGTTTTCTTTATGTCATAAGGAATCTGTTTTTTGTAGTATTTCAACCACAGGAGTTGGTTGTATTTAAGTGGGGGGGTGTAACATATATGTTTTGTCATGCGTGAGTGGCTCCTGACACCTGATAGTCTGTATATGCCCTAGTATATCTAATTAATTAACCTTATCGGGATTTCTTGCCCTAAACGTAAATGTAGCGCCGAATGTTGTATGTAGCGCCTACCAAAAGGTTAGTTCTGACTTGGGTGCGGTTAGGTGTAGTCGTATTGTTTTTATACTGTTTTATTACTCTTATGTTTTTATTGCAAGTATTGTTTTAGTAGTTTTTATTGATTATTAAAAGTAAGCTTACACACCTACCGTACATGTTAACATAATTAACAGATTTAGCCAACTTGGTTTTTACGGTGGACCGTTAAAGCGGGGTATCCTAGGTTTTACTAAATTAGGGAGATCGTCTCGTCCTAATAAACAGTTAAGGGTGAGGGTTTAATACAATTAGGACCTTTATTATATCGCCACCTAAACGTTAGGCTAAATTACGAGACGATCAAACTTTTCTTGTAACACAATTTTTTAAATATAACGTACAATATACGTAAGTATTTGTACCCCTGGCAACAAATATTAGTGTTTGCTGCCTTTCTTACTTTTAGTTTGTGCTTTACACTTGGAAAATATAACCAAAATAAAAGTATATATCGTCTGTATAGACTTTATATATATATAAGCTAACTTGAACAATTTGACAATATATTAGTTACCAACGTTAAAGTGATTTTATTTTAAACTATAAACTAAGACTGTGTTAACGGTAAACTTTGCTTCAATAACACTAAGTTGACCTGGTCTTTCTTGCAAGTGTTTGTAAGCGTTTTTGACTGGTAAACTTTTAAAATTAACAGCATACCGATAATTTGTTAAAATTTTTAAATACGGCCTACCCAATTAAAAATACTTAAAAAGTAACAATTGTCTTATATAATATGGATAAACTTTGCTTTTCATGCAAAACTTTGCTTTTTTTAAAGTGCAACAAACGGCTCAGAGAGGGCAAAATAAGGCTATTTTCCTATGTCTGCCAGCATATGAACTTCCGACGATGACGTCGTGCGTCACGTGACTCGCGAGCGTTGGGACTGTTTACAATATTTACCTTCAAATTCCGATATCTCAAAAACTATTTGACCAATTTTTAAAATAATGGTATCCTCGTGCAAGTTGGAAAAATTTCAACATAATTTTAAAAAAAACTCTGCAACCGAATCTATTTAGGTTTAAACTTACCGACATCAACTTGTTTGTCATCTGTCTGTAATAAACAAAAGTAACGTTTAAATATTTGTGTTTTATTTAAATTTATTACCTTATTAAAAAAGTTCGGAATTAAATGAAAATTTTTAAAATTTAAAATCTATATTTTACAATTATATTTAGATTAAATAACTAGTAAATTATATTTTTATCATTATTTAAATCAAATTACCTGTGCCAATATCCTAGTTAATCTTTCATCAGCTTCCAACTTCATTTCTTCGTAGGTTTCGTCCGTTTCAATAACCTCAACACCCATGAGCTCAACTTTATCAAACTTGCCAAAATCTTCAGAACACTCGGAAACATATTCGTTTAATCTGTTCAGCATATTTTTTGAAGTATAGTCAGTCAGAATAAGATCCATTGTCTCATGATCTTTAGCTATGACGTGGACAGAAAAAGATCCTGACGTCACTCGGTTAATAAAAGCAGCCCCACCAGCAGCTGCTACTACAATTTTAAGCATATCTGTACAGAACTTTTCCTTGTTTTCACTTGTAAATAAAGTGTAAGCACATGCACCGACTCCTACTGCAGCTGCCCCTATAACGGCTCCTGTTGTTATATAAGCCATGTTCTCAGCTGCGCGTCCTTGCAACCTTAACTCTATAAATTTGAGGTTAAGATTAAATCTACTGATCGGAACTTGTTGTTCTTGAATGGGTTGAACTGGTAAACCTTGCCCTGGTTCAGCTTGCTCAGGACCTTGAGGTTCAACCCGTACTTCAGGGTGAATGTGTTGTATGTGTTGATAAATTGTTTGTTGATTTATATTTTGCTCGTGGATAACTGTAAGTTGTGGATTTTGTTCTGGTTCCGCTTCTGCTTGATCTTCGAGTTGGATTTGTCGATTTATTTGTTCAACAATTTGACCTGGTTCTTCTGCCATGATTTTTCAGCCACAATATTTACTAAAAGTAACTTAAAAATGTTTAAATCTTGGATTACTTTGTTTGTCTATTTTATTGATTTTCTAATCATTTATTTAAATTATTTTTTAGCACTGTAATTAAAGTTGAGTTATTTCTCGCATTCAACTTTTATTGTTTGCCTCATTTTATTTTCGTCTTTAACTTGACTAAAACAAGTTTAAAAACGTAACTACCCAAGCTTAACATTCTTTAACTTATTATTACGTGGCTATTACGGTGAGTAGAAATTAACTCAACCGAAGCCTGTTTGTAAAACCACATTACCCAGAAAAATGTTTTGTAATATTGTAGTTCATATTAGTAGACGATTGAATTTAAAATGTTTGTATCTTAAGAATTTAATCAAGTTACTTTATTAAACATTAAAATGTTATATTAACAAAATTAAGAAAAAAACATTAATAATGCTAATTTTCTTGAATTTTAGAGTTTAACTACTTACTTAAAAATTTTGCACTGTGACCTTTACGTATTTGTACAATCGGATGATTTTGAATTTTTGATGTTAATTTTAACCCAAGTTTTAATTTAAAAGGCCAAATATAGAAAGTTATAAACTTTTAAATTCAAAATTAAAGTTTTTAGATTTAAATCACTTACGTTAATTTATGTTTAAAAATAATTATGATTTAGTTCACACATAAAACTAAAATTTAAAAACAAAAATTTTTGTAAAATTAATTTTTGTCGAGGATAAACGACATTTTGTTTAAAAAGTTAAAAAAGTGTTTACTGAACATGTTTCAAGTAGTTACTGTGTACAAACAGCGCACGTGGGCATAGTAACTTGATAATTTTAAACAATTTTCACTTTATTGCAACTAAAAGTTTATGTGGCAAGCAATGTTTTGCGTAGTTTTGGCTGCTTTTTGTTGGGGAATAACCAACCCATTTATTAAGAAAGGTAGCAAAGGATTTGACCAAATAAAAGAGGACAAAAAATACAAAGAAATTTTCCGAAAACTTTCGTATTTAGTTCTTAATTGGAGATGTGGTTTGCCTTTACTTGTTAACCAGTTTGGATCAGTGTTGTATTATATTGCTCTATCTATAACAGGTCAGTATTAATTTACAATCTGCAGAAAGAATTGTTTGGTATATTTACTTAATTGAAAAGCTATGAGCATTTAAATTTTAGAAACCTTATTTAAAACTTTATTTTATGTTTTAGATATTATAACTCTTGCTGTGCCTTTAACCAACTCTTTAACTCTTCTGTTCACAACAATATCTGGATATTGCCTTGGAGAAATAATTACAACCAGTATGTAAATTAAAACAAAATTTGTAGTTTTTATTTTTTTTATCCTTAATGTGAGAAGGGTCCACTCTGGAAGGTAGGGCAGTTTTCGACGAGATCTTGTGCGTGCAAGCGTAAAAAATGCGTGAACGTGCATGCACGCATACCAAAATTTCTGGTCTATGCGTGCACATGTGATATATGTTAGCATGTTTTAGGCGTCAGTACCGCGCGTGCACATTTAAAAAAGAAAACAGGCGTGCAAAACGCAACTCCAGGCGTTTTTTTTAAGAAAAAAATCTCGTGCGTGCACAGTGCCCTACTTTTCAGACTGGGGAAGGGTGACCTTAGTTACCCCGACCCAGTCTTATGTTGACTTTAATCAACCATTGGGGGTCGAATTCATGACCTTATGTAGTGTAGGAAGTGTTCTGACCACTACACCACTCTGCCGGTCATTTTAGCTTTCCAATGTTTTGGTTTATTTAACAAATTATAACAAAGTTTTAATTGTTTAGGACAAGTTATTGGTTCAATTCTAATCATCAGCGGCGTTAGTTTTTGTGTTCTTGGAAAAAATGTCGATGTTGAAGGACTCGGTGAGGATCCAAGTTAGCAGTGTTCTAAACAGGGACACAACACAATACGGGAAGAAATATTTGCTCAATGGGAAACCTGAAACTTGTTGGAATTCTGATCAGGTTTTTATAATTTATTTTGTTTACCTAAAAAAGGGTTTTGTCAATTAGAAAAAAAAAGTTTATTTTATAACAAAACGCATGGCAAAATAATGTTACTAAATTGCATGAACTGATAAGAATTTAGATGGTTAACCTTAACAGTGAAATATTATCAGATCAATGTTGTAATTTGCCAACTTTAATTTTACATGATGAAAGCCAAGACTTTTATTGTGATCATGATTAAAAACCACATCATGAGATTCATGTGGTAGAATGAAGTCGTTGTGATCACTAAGTTGTTCATGAGAAATCATGTCATGATCACATGATTTTGTATCATCATGATGATAAGTTTCATGAAATTGCTTTCTTAAAGACTCATGAAAGTTTCGTGATTGTTCGTGAGCGTGAGTTTTCGTGAGATGATTCCAAGCAGAAAGCAACAGCTACAATTAAAGTTCATGATTCAACTAATCATGAATTTCATGATTCAACTAATCATCAAAAGCAAAATTGATTTACACTGGCCCGCTTACGACACCACGTGGTAGAAAAAATACCGAATTTTTTTCTGAAATTTTGGTGTTTATATTTTTACAAAAAATTTAATACAAAAATTAGCAGTACATTTGTAATCTAGATTTGTTTAAAAATACGAGTAAAAAATTGGATTTTAAATTTGTTTTTTCGGGAATTAATTGTAAATATTTTACAAAATATTTTTCACTTTTTTGCTGCAACGTTAAAACCGAGTTTTTGCTTTTTTGCCATGTTTTTAAAATGCAACATTTACGTAAATCTAATTTTGCTTTTTAACAAATAATTTAGCTTAATTTTTTCTTGTTTTTGCCTTTTTTGTTAAATAATTTCGGTTATTTTATTGAAATTGTTTAAAAAAAGCCATTTTTAAAACTTTTGTTCCATAATTTTCGGTACAATTCGAAAATTGAAACTTTTTTACCTCAGATAATTTTAAAACTTTATTTTTTTTGTTATTTTTGTTAAAATCTTGGTTTTAAATATGAAAAATTTTAATCGAAATCAGATAATACATATTTTCATCTTACCCCCTTTAACTAAATTCATTAAAATTCACTAGATAAATTTTTAGTCAATTTTTACTAGATATTTTAAACTAAAAAATGACCACCTTCTTATTCATTTTCCTTTATTCTGATTGGCTAGCGTTTGACACGTCATAATCTACAACAATCCGTTACATTATGCAAGACCAAATTTAAAATCCAAAAATCGAAAAATTTCTAAAATTTAACTTTTTGTAAATAGTTAATTTTGTTTATCGTACAAAGTAAATATTGCCATATTAATATTCGATTTGTATTTGTAAAATAATACTTAAAATCTCAATACAGAAGCACATTGCTGCTTTTTGATAATTTTTTTGGGCAAATTATTTTTAACAAAAAACTAAAATTGTAATTTTTTTGCAATTTGTAAAATACTTTAGTCTAGAATTAGTTATTAGTAGTTTTGTATTTTAAAATTTTTACAGCTTTTTTATAATCGATTTTTATTTCAACATTTAATCGACAAAAAATTGGTTTTTGAAATTTTTGTTTTTGAAACGCCGTGTACAGTACCTGCCTCGCTAAATATTTTTCTTGCATTTTCTGCCTTTTTTCATCTCTCATTATAGCTCTGCTGGTTAGAGACTATGAAATTTTCCTTTTTTTGCGTTTCCGCGTATTTTAGAAGCGGGGTTTGAAGTTAAAAAACTTTCACAAAATTGTACAAAATTTAAGAGTTTTTATTTTTTACATCAAAGTTAGTTTAAAAAAAACAAAAAGAAAAAAGGGGAAATTATATTGAAAAAAATGTAAGCACAGTTTATTAGCTCACACAATTTTTACTTATATAATTTAAAATAAATTCAAAACAAATAAATTATATTATTTTAACAACTTTCAAGTTAGTTTATAAATTTTATGTTTTTTACATTAACAACAATGAAAATATCAACAATCAATCTTAAACATTCACTTTTAACCTAACCTTAACTAACATACCATATAATGACGTCATATTTTGCGCTTTTAAGCTTGAAGTAAAATACGTTTGTACGTTTAACGTTTTTATCTTAATTATCCTTATCCCTGTATTTAGCATATGTTAAAATGTTGTTTAGTTGATTGTAGTTTAATAGTAAGTGCTGTAGTTTTATAAACAGGTTTGTTTATAGTAGAGTTGTTATATATTTTATTGTATGCCAATTTAATATTAAAATTTATGTTTAAAAATAGATTAAACTTAAAATTAGTAAAGTTTTGTTTAATTGTGGTTACTTATACAGTAGTTTATATATGTTAAAACATAATGGTTATATTTTAGGATTATAAACTTTACGTTAGTTTTTGTTTACCTGTAGCGTTTGTAAGATAAGAAGTATGTAAAAAGTTACGTAAAAAGTTTTAAGTAAATTAATAATTTTTGTTTAATTATAATTACTTATATAATATTGTGATTAGATTTTTAATAAATTAATATCAGACCACGTGGTATTATGATATATAACGTTTTATAAAGTTAATCATTGTTTAAATATAATCAATATTTTTATAATTAAATGTTTAATTACGAAGTATTTTAAGGGTATTAAACTATTTGAAGTTGAACTAAGATTTTAAATGCTAGATTGCTGATCAGGTTTTGTGAGTCTTTAAAAGTTAAGATGTATAGAAAAGAAAATATTTTTGTTTATATGTGAGCCTGTTTTAATTTTATTTTCTATAAGAAATGTTTATTTAAATATAATTCGTCACTAGAGGCGGCATTGTTAATATTTTTTTAAATTTATTTATTTAATCAAATCTTTTAATTTTTCTTTGAATTTTTGTTGGTTTCGAAATTTTTTCAATGTTCTTTACCGATGACGTCATATAAGTATGTGATGACGTCACTGGTCCTATAGTATTAACTATTTAACCTTAACCATAGTCTTAGTACAAAATAAATCAGTTCTATTGTTTATTAAGCACAAGCAATTAAGACAATTTGGTTAAATACGTTTATATACAAACTACTAATGGTTAATAAATCATGCACAGAAATTAAACAAAACACAAAACACAGGATTACCATTTTGTTCTTAAACAAGAGTTTATATCTTAAACTTGTATAGGAACCAATATTGGTACAACATGTTAACGTTTAACCAGTATTAAGTTTGTAGCGGTAAAACAATTACAACGCACAAAATGACGTCACAGAACGATTTGAATGGTAATTGTTAGAACAATGGTCTGCACAACTTAGTTGGGGTTCGGTGTTAACTTTAAACTTGAATTTATTTTACTTCTTAGATGAAGATTGAAGTTGTTTGTTGATCTCAGACAACGAAGAATTACAACCCTGGATCCACCATTTTCTTTCTCCGTCGTCCACATTCTCAGCTTTCTCGTAAGCTTTAATTGCTTGAAGAAAATTTTCTTTTGCCTCCGAGTATTGTGATTTTCTTTTATAATAATCACCAATGTGGCGTAAAAGTTCGCCGTAAACTTTGTGTTTATTTGCATTTGATCCAAACTCGTTATCCATCAAATTCAACCCAGTTTTGTAGGTTTGTAACTCATCATCGATTTTCATGACGTTTGCGTAAACCCCGATTCTTCGTAAACAATCAGCTTTGTCGATGACGTCAAGATGTTTGTTGTTAGTAACGAAAGTTTTTATTCTCTGCATAAGTGGAGCCACGTGACCTCGAATTATATTCTTCTTGTTTTCATTTTTCTTAAGTTTATTAACACACCAACTTATTCCATCTAAACATAAATTTAAAATTCCGATATTTTTGTTCGGATTTCTTTCTTCATTCATCCACATATTTGCTGATACTCCACTAAACAAAATTCCTTCCGGATATTTCTCTTTATTATAAAAGGTATGAGCAAATGAGTTAATTTGTTCTGCGTCCAATTGAGTGTGGTTTTGGATCAGTGACGTCATTTCTGTAATGATTTCCATAGCGGTATCGAACCTGTCCGTCATTAAACTTGAGACATAGAGCTTGGGGAGTTTAGGAATATAATTGATGTTTGCTCCGAATTTGTGCAGGGTTTTTAGCTCCAAAAATGACTTGTCATATTCACCCTTGGTCCAGTGGTTCATTGACTTTTCTGTCAATATTTTAACATGTTGAATATTATCAGTAACATAAATGTTCTAAAGTTTCAAATTTAAATTCAGCTTATTACAAAAATGAATTAAAGTTAACTGATTTCTAATGTTTTATTTGTTTATTGTTTAAAAATAAGTTAAATTTAACATTATTTTATTTATTACCTTCTAAGTCAAATAGAGTTTGTAAATTCACTTGCTGAAAATTTTGATCTAAAATAAAATAAAAAATTAAGAAAAGAACTGACCGGTGGTGGGCACTACAGAGTAAGCAGTGGTTAGTATATCTTGTATCTTAATAATATTGTTTACCTTTTAAACGTGACTGTGTTGTTGGTTTTGGTCGGATCATGTGACCAGATACGCTTGATAGATTAGACACGGTTGATTGCACACTTGATAAAGTCCCATACCCACTGGACACGCTTGATTGATCATCCTCATACAGAAAACTTTTTGGATAAATTCGTTTTTCAAATTCTTTAGAAATTTGTTCTGATTAAAAAATTGTTCAGATTTATTTGTCAATTGTTAATTTTTTCAACTTATATTTACTATGATTTGATATAGGAAATAATATAAATATTATATTTCGAATTCTTGAATTTTTCAAATTTATTTTAAAAAAGATGGTGTAGTCGCAGAGTTTCTTTTTTAATTATGTTGAAATTTTTCCATATTGCACGGGGATACCATTATATTAAAAATTGGTCAAATAGTTTTAAAAATATCAAGATTTGTAGTTAAAATATTTTAAATAGGGAAAGTCCCTACGCTTGCGAGTCACGTGACGCACGACGTCATCGTCTTAAGTTCATACGCTGGCAGACACAAGAAAAAATTCTTATTTTGGTCTCTCTGAGCCGTTTGTTGTACTTTTTTTAAATTTTTTTTGCAGAAAACAAACTTAGCATGAAAAGAAATATTTAGCCATGTTATATAAGACATTTTTTACTTTTAAAGTATTTTTAATTAGGTAGGCTGTATTTGAAAAATTCTAACAAATTAAGGTTATGTTGTTAATTTTAAAAATTTACCAGCCAGTAACGGTTGATATTGGCTGACAAACACTTACAAGAAACAGACAAGTCAACTGAGTGTTACTGAAGCAAAGTTTACCTGTTAGAAATAGTAGGTTTTGCTTAAAACTTAATATATCCGACAATTTTGTTGGGTATCATATAAAAATAGTTCTAATCACTAAACGTCACATGGGTTAAGACACATAAAGTATATTATACATCAATAAACTATAAACACTAAATATTCTGGTTAACATCTTTAATGTGTTTTTTTATTAATAATTCCAAACAATTTTTAATATAACGTACAATATACATAAGTACTTGTACCCCAGGCAACAAATATTAGTGTTTGCTGCCTTTCTTTACTTTGGTTTGTGCTTTACACTTGAAAAATATAACCAAAATTATTTTTATATATCGTCTGTATAGACTTTATATATATATATAAGCCAACTTGAACAATTTGACAATATATTAGTTAACAACAATGAAGTGATTTTATTTTAAACAAAACTAAGACTGTGTTAACCGTAAACTTTGCTTTAATAAGACTTAGTTGACCTGTCTTTTTCTTGCAAGAGTTTGTAAGCGTTTTTGGCTGGTAAACTTTCAAAATTAGCATACCCAGAATTTGTTAATATCTTTTAAATACGGCCGACCCTATTAAAAATACTTGAAAAGTAACAACTGTCTTATATAATATGAATAAACTTTGCTTTTCATGCTTTTTGTTTTCTGCATAAAAAAATTTAAAAAAAGTACAACAAACGGCTCAGAGAGGGCAAAATAAGGTCACTTTCCTATGTCTGCCAGCATGAACTTACGACGATGACGTCGTGCGTCACGTGACTCGCAAGCGTAGGGATTTTCCTTATTTACAATATTTACCTTCAAATTCCGATATCTCAAAAACTACTTAACCAATTTTTAAAATAATGGCATTCTCCGAACCATCTTTTTAAGTTTAAACTTACCGACATCAACTTGTTTATCATCTGTCTGTAAAAACAAAAAAGGAAAATTTAAATATTTGTATTTTATTTGAATTTATTTCCTTATTAAAAAAGTTCGGAATTAAAGTAAATTTTTAAATTTAAAATCCATATTTTACAATTATATTTAGATTAAATTACTAGTAAATTATATTTTTATTATTGTTTTAATCAAATTACCTGCGCCAACATTCTAGTTAATCTTTCATCAGCTTCCAATTTTATTTGTTCGTAGGTTTTGTCCGTTTCAATTACCTCAACACCCATAAGCTCAACTTTATCAAACTTGCCAAAACCTTCAGGAAAATCTGCCACATATTTGTTTAATCTGTTCAGCATATTTTTCGAAACATAGTCGGCCAAAATAAGATCCATTGTCTCAGGATCCTTAGCTGTGACGTGGACAGAAAGAGATCCTGACGTCACTCGGTTAATAAAAGCAGCCCCACCAGCAGCTGCTACTACAATTTTAAGCATATCTGTACAGAACTTTTCTTTGTTTTCACTTTTATATAAAGTGTAAGCACATGCACCGACTCCTACTGCAGCTGCCCCAACCACGACTCCTGTTGTTATATAAGCCATGTTCTCAGCTGCGCGTCCTTCCAACCTTAACTCCATAAATTTAAGGTTAAGATTGAATCTACTGATCGGAACTTGTTGTTCTTGGATGGGTTGAACTGGTAAACCTTGCCCTGGTTCAGCTTGCTGAGGACGTTGAGGTTCAACTCTCACTTCGGGATGAACATTATAGATGATTTGTTGGTTTATATTTTGATCTTGGATATAAGTAAGTCGTGGATTTTGTTCTGGTTCCGCTTCTGCTTGATCTTCGAGTTGGATTTGTCGATTTATTTGTTCAACAATTTGACCTGGTTCTTCTGCCATGATTTTTTAGCCACAATATTTACTAAAAGTTACTTAAAAATATTTAAATCTTGGATTACTTTGTTTGTCTATTTTATTGATTTTCTAATCTTTTATTTAAAATATTTTTTAGCACGTAAATATAAAGTTAAGTTATTTCTCGCATTCAACTTTCATTGTTTGCCTGATTTTATTTTCGTCTTTAAACTGATCAAAACAAGTTTAAAACGTAACTACCCAAGCTTAATCTTCTTTAACCTATTATTACCTGGCTATTACGGTGAATAGAAATAACTCAACCGAAGCCTGTTTGTAAAACCACATTACCCAGAAAAATATTTTGGATTATTGTAGTTCATATTAGTAGACGATTGAATTTAAAATGTTTGTATCTTTAGAATTTAAACAGGTTACTTTATTAAACAACATGTGATATTAAGAAAACATTAATAATCTTTATTTTCCTAAATTTTAGAGTTTAACTATTGACTTTAAAACTTCACACTGCAACCTTTACGTATTTGTAACAGTTTTCAGATTTAAATTACTTACGTTAATATATATTAAAAAATAATCATGATTTGGTCAGCACAAAAAAACTTGAATTTTGTTGGTATTTTAAATAAAACCCTAATTTAAAAAAAAAAAAATTTTTGTAAAATTAATTTTTTCGAGGATAAACGACAATTTTGTTAAAAAAGTCAAAAAGTGTTTACTGAACATGTTAAAGTAGTTACTGTATACAAACAGCGCACGTGTGCATAGTAACTTGATAATTTCAAACACTTTTTACTTTATTGCAACTAAAAGTTTATGTGGCAAGCAATATTTTGCGTTGGTTTGGCTGCTTTTTGTTGGGGAATAACCAACCCGTTTATTAAGAAAGTTAGCAAAGGATTTGACCAAATAAAAGGGGACAAAAAATACAAAGAAATTTTCCGAAAATTTTCGTATTTAGTTCTTAATTGGAGATGTGGTTTGCCTTTACTTGTTAACCAGTTTGGATCAGTGTTGTATTATATTGCTCTATCTATAACAGGTCATTATTGTAGAGTTTATATAATGAGTTTTTGGGTTGCTATTCTTGTAGGGTCACCATTTGTATAGTTAATTGTTATTTTAGTTTGATTGACAGAGTTTATTTTTTGCTGTTGATTTACTTAAGCTACTTTGTTGAACCTCACTAATTGATTAGCTAATTTAGACTACTTGATTGTATGTTAACAGTCACACTTTTATTAGTGAAACGGCGTAAACTTGGCGATACATGATTACCAATGCGAATAATCGCAACGATAACTA
The DNA here is from genome assembly GCF_963082875.1 of Corella eumyota. Taxonomy (NCBI): domain Eukaryota; kingdom Metazoa; phylum Chordata; class Ascidiacea; order Phlebobranchia; family Corellidae; genus Corella; species Corella eumyota. The sequence goes on along the minus strand of NC_137493.1, from coordinate 17,074,943 downwards.
TAGGTTTAACACATAATCTTTATCTCACTGAATATTAAGCAAAATAAATTAAATATATAGGCGATTCAATGACTCAAATTAGGGAAACAAGTGACGTGTCACGCGATATAAAATGATAATTGATTGACAGCACATTTCGGAGTTTGTCCATAAACACATTATTCGTGTTCTCGTGTAGCTTAATGCTTACTGGTGCTCCTTGCTAACCGCTGATACAGCTGTATATCTTCGGGTTAATTAGGTTCTAACAGACATTGTGATTTCCGCACCAGGCATTGAAAAACAGAGTATAGTTTGTTTGCAGTTATTAGCCACATTGATATTTTGTTTGCAGTGGTTAGCTTCACGTTGTCCATACACATAATAAAAGCGTCCTTTAATGTGCCATCTCTCATATCACTCCATATCACGTAAAGGGATTGGTTGCACAAGCAATCAATTCCACAGTATTAACTTACAATCTGCAGAAAGAACTGTTTGGTATATTTACTTAATTGAAAAGCTGTAAGCATTTAAATTTTAGAAACCTTATTTAAAACTTTGTTTTATGTTTTAGATATAACTCTGTGCCTTTAACCAACTCTTTAACTTTTTTGTTCACAACAATATCTGGATATTGCCTTGGAGAAAGAATTACAACCAGTAAGTAAATTAAAACAAAATTTGTAGTTTTTTATTTTTTTTATCCTTAATGTGAGAAGGGTCCACTCTGGATAGTAGGGCAGTTTTCGACGAGATCTCGTGCGTGCAAGCGGAAAAAATGCGTGAACGTGCGTGCACGCGTACCAAAATTTCTGGTCTATGCGTGCACATGTGATATATGTTAGCATGTTTTAGGCGTCAGTACTGGGCGTGCACCTTTAAAAAAAACAGGCGTACAAAACGCTAACTCCAGGCGTGAATTTTTTTTAAGAAAAAAATCTTGTGCGTGCACAGTGCCCTACTTTCCAGACTGGGGAAGGGTGACCTCAGTTACCCCGACCCAGTCTTATGTTGACTTTAATCAAGCGCTACAGCATAAGAGCATTGGAGGTCGAATTCATGACCTTATGTAGTGTAGGAAGTGTTCTGACCACTACATCACTCTGCTGGTCTTTTTAGCTTTCCAATGTTTTGGTTTATTAAACTATTTTATAACAAAGTTTTAATTGTTGAGGACAAATTATTGGTTCAATTCTAATCATCAGCGGCGTTAGTTTTTGTGTTCTTGGAAAAAATGTCGATGTTGAAGGACTCGGTGAGGATCCAAGTTAGCAGTGTTCTAAACAGGGACACAAAACAATACGGGAAGAAATATTTGCTCGATGGGAAACCTGAAACTTGTTGGAATTCTGATCAGGTTTTTATAATTTATTTTGTTTACCTAAAAAAGGGTTTTGTCAATTAGAAAAAAAAAGTTTATTTTATAACAAAACGCATGGCAAAATAATGTTACTAAATTGCATAAACGGATAAGAATTTAGAAGGTTAACCTTAACAGTGAAATATTATCAGATCAACATTGTAATTTGCCAACTTTAATTTTACATGATCAAAGCCAAGACTTTTATTGTGATCATGATTAAAAACCACATCATGAGATTCATGAGGTAGAATGAAGTCGTTGTGATCACTAAGTTGTTTATGAGAAATCATGTCATGATTACATGATTTTGTATCATCATGATGATAAGTTTCATGAAATTGCTTTCTTAAAGACTCATGAAAGCTTCGTGATTGTTCGTGAGCATGAGTTTTCGTGAGATGATTTCAAGCGGGAAGCAACAGCTACAATTAAAGTTCATGATTCAACTAATCATGAATTTTATGATTCAACTAATCATCAAAAGCAAGATTGATTTACACTGGCCCGCTTACGACACCACGTGGTAGAAAAAATACCGAATTTTTTCCTGAAATTTTGGTGTTTGTATTTTTACAAAAATTTTAATACAAAAATTAGCAGTACATTTGTAATCTAGATTTGTTTAAAAATACGAGTAAAAAATTGGATTTTAAATTTGTTTTTTCGGGAATAAATTGTAAATATTTTACAAAATATTTTTCACTTTTTTGCTGCAACGTTAAAACCAAGTTTTTGCTTTTTTGCCATGTTTTTAAAATGCAACATTTACGTAAATCTAATTTTGCTTTTTAACAAATAATTTAGCTTAATTTTTTCTTGTTTTTGCCTTTTTTGTTAAATAATTTCGGTTATTTTATTGAAATTATTTTAAAAAAGCCATTTTTAAAACTTTTGTTCCATAATTTTCGGTACAAATCGAAAATTAAAACTTTTTTACCTCAGATAATTTTAAAACTTTATTTTTTTTTGTTATTTTTGTTAAAATCTTGGTTTTAAATATGAAAAATTTTAATCGAAATCAGATAATACATATTTTCATTTTACCCCCTTTAACTAAATTCATTAAAATTCACTAGATAAATTTTTAGTCAATTTTTACTAGATATTTTAAACTAAAAATTGACCACCTTCTTCTTATTCATTTTCCTTTATTCTGATTGGCTAGCGTTTGACACGTCATAATCTACAACAATCCGTTACATTATGCAAGACCAAATTTAAAATCCAAAAATTGAAAAATTTCTAAAATTTAACTTTTTGTAAATAGTTAATTTTGTTTATCGTACAAAGTAAATATTGCCATATTAATATTCGATTTGTATTTGTAAAATAATACTTAAAATCTCAATACAGAAGCACATTGCTGCTTTTTGATAATTTTTTTGGGCAAATTATTTTTAACAAAAAACTAAAATTGTAATTTTTTTGCAATTTGTAAAATACTTTAGTCTAGAATTAGTTATTAGTAGTTTTGTATTTTAGAATTTTTACAGCTTTTTTATAATCGATTTTTATTTCAACATTTATTCGACAAAAAATTAGTTTTTGAAATTCTTGTTTTTGAAACGCCGTGTACAGTACCTGCCTCGCTAAATATTTTTCTTGCATTTTCTGCCTTTTTTCATCTCTTATTATAGCTCTGCTGGTTAGAGACTATGAAATTTTCTCTTTTTTTGCGTTTCCGCGTATTTTAGAAGCGGGGTTTGAAGTTAAAAAACTTTCACAAAATTGTACAAAATTAAAAAGTTTTTATTTTTTTACATCAAAGTTAGTTTCAAAAAAAAACAAAAAGAAAAGGGGGGAAATTATGTTAAAAAAATGTAAGCACAGTTTATAAGCTTACACAATTTTTACTTATATAATTTAAAATAAATTTAAAACAAATAAATCATATTATTTTAAAAATTTTAAAGTTAGTTTATAAATTTTTTGTTTTTTACATTAACAACAGTAAAATATTAACAACCAATCTTAAACATTCACTTTTAACCTAACCTTAACTAACACACCATATAATAACGTCATATTTTTCGCTTTGCGTTTTTAAGCTTGAAGTAAAATACGTTTGTACGTTTAACATTTTTTCTTAATTATCCTTATAGTTGAGCCTTGTATTTAGCATATGTTGAAATGTTGTATAATTGATAATAGTTTAATAGTAAGTGCTGTTGTTTAAACAACAGGTTTGTTTATAGTAGAGTTGTTATAAATATATTTTATTGTATGCCAATTTAGTAATAACGTTTATGTTTAGAAATAGATTTAACCTAAAATTAGTAAAATTTTGTTTAATTGTGGTTACTTATACAGTAGTTTATATATGTTAAAACATAATGGTTATATTTTAGGTTTATAAACTTTACGTTAATTTTTGTTTAGCTGTAGCGTTTGTAAGATAAGAAGTATGTCAAAAGTTACGTAAAAAGTTTTTAGTAAATTAATAATTTTTGTTTAGTTATTATTACATATATAATATTATAATTAGATTTTTAATAATTTAATATCAGACCACGTGGTATAAGGATATATAACGTTTTATAAAGTTAATTGTTTAAATATTACCAATGTTTTTATAATTAAATGTTTAATTACGAAGTATTTTAACGGGTATTAAACTATTTGAAGTTGAACTAAGGTTTTAAATGCTAGATTGCTGATCAGGTTTTGTGAGTCTTTAAAATTTAAGATGTATAGAAAAGAATATATTTTAGTTTATATGTGAGCCTGTTTTAATTTTATTTTCTATAAGAAATGTTTATTTAAATATAATTCGTCACTAGGGGCGGTATTGTTAATATTTTTTTAAATTTATTCATTTAATCAAATCTTTTAATTTTTCTTTGACTTTTTGTTGGTTTCGAAATTTTTTTAATGTTGTTTATCTATGACGTCATATAAGTATGTGATGACGTCACAGGTCCTATAGTATTAACTATTTAACCTTAACCATAGTCTAAGTACAAAATAAATCAGTTCTATTGTTTATTAAGCATAAGCAATTAAGACAGTTTGGTTAAATACATTTATATACAAACTACTAATGGTTAATAAATCATGCACAGAAATTAAAGAAAACAAAAAACACAGGATTACAATTTTGTTTTTAAACAAGAGTTTATATCTTCAACCTGTATAGGAACCAATATTGGTACAATATGTTAATGTTTAACCAGTATTAAGTGGGTAGCGTTAAAACAATTACAACGCTCAATATGACGTCACCGAACAATCAGAATGGTGATTGTTAGAACAATGGTTACCACAACTTGGTTGTAGTTCGGTGTTAACTTTGAAACTTGAATTCATTTTACTTCTTAGATGAAGATTGAAGTTGTTTGTTGATCTCAGACAAATAAGAATTACAACCCTGGATCACCATTTTCTTCCATTCGTCGTCCATATCCTCAGCTTTCCCGTAAGCTTTGATTGCTTGAAGAATATTTTCTTCTGCCTCCGAGTATTGTGATTTTCTATTATAATAAAGACCAATGTCAGACAAAAGATCACCGTAAACTTTGTGTTTATTTGCATTTGAGCCAAACTCGTTATCCATCAAATTCAACCCAGTTTTGTAGGTTTGTAGCGCATCATCGATTTCCATTAAGTTTTCGTTATCCCCGATCAAACATAAACACTCAGCTTTGTTGATGACGTCAAGATGTTTGTTGTTAATAACTAAAGTTTTTATTCTCTGCATGAGTGGAGCCACGTGACGTTGAATTATATTCTTCTTGTTTTCGTTTTCCTTAAGTCTATTAACACACAAACTTATTCTAAATAAACATAAATCTAAAATTCTAATGTTTTTGTTTGGATTTCCTTCTTCATCCATCAACATATTTACTGATACTCCATTAAACAAAATTCCTTCCAGATATTTCTCTTTATTATAAAAGGTATGAGCAAATGGGTTAATTTGTTCTGCATCCAATTGAGTGTGGTTTTGGATCAGTGACGTAACTTCGGTAATGATTTTCATAGCAGTATCGAATTTGTCCGTCATTAAACTTGAGACATAGAGCTTGGTGAGTTTAGGAATGTAATTGATGTTTGCTCCGAATTTGTGCAGGGTTTTTAGCTCCAAAAATGACTTGTCATATTCACCATTGGTCCAGTGCCTCACTGACTTTTCTGTTAATATTTTAACACGCGAAAAATTACTTTTACTACAAAAATAAATTTTAGCGCAAATAATGTAAACTGGTTTTTTAAGTTTTATTTGCTTATTGTTTTTAACATTATTATATATACCTTCGAAGTCAAATAAAGTTTGTAAATCCACTTTTTGGCGATTTTGATCTGCAAATAATTAAAAAAAAACAAATTAATGAAAGATAAACTAATCGGTAGTGGGCGCTATAGAGTAAGAAGTGGATAGTATGTATTGGATCTTAAGAATATTGTTTACCTTTTAAACGTGGCTGTGTTGGTGGTTTTGTTCGGGTCATGTGACCTGATACGCTTGATGGATCAGGCACGGTTGATTGCGCACTGAACAAAGACCCAAACCCACTCGATGAAGACCCAAACCCACTCGATGAAGACCCAAACCCACTCGATGAAGACCCATACCCACTCGATAAAGTCCCATACCCACTCGATAAAGTTCCATATGCGCTGGACCCGCTTGATTGATCGTCCTTATACGGAAAACTTTTCGGATAAAATCGTTTTTCAAATTCTTTAGAAATTTTATCTGTTCAAAAAATTGTCCAGATTTATTTGTCAATTTGTTATTTTTTCAACTTATATTTACTATGATTTGATATAAGAAATAATATAAATATTATATTTCGAATTCTTGAATTTTTCAAATTTATTTTAAAAAAAATGGTGTAGTCGCAGGTTTTTTTTTTAATTATGTTGAAATTTTTCCAACTTGCACGAGGATACTATTATTTTAAAAATTGGTCAAGTAGTTTTTAAAATATCGGAATTTGTAGTTAAAATATTATAAATAGGGAAAGTCCCTACGCTCGCGAGTCACGTGACGCACGACGTCATCGTCTTAAGTTCATACGCTGGCAGACACAAGAAAATATTCTTATTTTGGTCTTTCTAAGCCGTTTGTTGTACTTTTTTTAAAAATTTTTTTGCAAAAAAACAAACTTGGCATGAAAAGAAATATTTAGCCATGTTATATAAGACATTTTTTACTTTTAAAGTATTTTTAATTAGTTAGGCTGTATTTAAAAAATTCTAACAAATTAAGGTTATCTTGTTAATTTTGAAGATTTACCAGCTAGAAACGGTTGATATTGGCTGACAAACACTTACAAGAAACAGACAAGTCAACTGAGTGTTACCGAAGCAAAGTTTACCTGTTAGAACAGTAGGTTTTGCTTAAAACTTAATATATCCGACAGTTTTGTTGGGTATCATATAAAAATAGTTCTAATCACTAAACGTCACATGGGTTAAGACACAAGTATATTATACATCAATAAACTATAAACTAAATATTCTGGTTAACATCTTTAATGTGTTTTTTTATTAATAATTTCAAACAATTGTAACATATATGTTTTGTTATGCGTCAGTGGCTCCTGACACCTGATAGTCTGTATATGCCTTAGTATATCTAATTAATTAACCTTATCGGGATATCTTGCCCTAAACGGAAATGTAGCGCCGAATGTTGTATGTAGCGCCTACCAAAAGGTTAGTTCTGACTTGGGTGCGGTTAGGTGTAGTCGTATTGTTTTTATACTGTTTTATTACTCTTATGTTTTTATTGCAAGTATTGTTTTAGTAGTTTTTATTGATTATTAAAAGTAAGCTTACACGCCTACCGTACATGTTAATATAAATAACAGAGTTAGCCAACTTGGTTTTTACGGTGGACCGTTAAAGCGGGGTATCCTAGGTTTTACTAAATTAGGGAGATCGTCTCGTCCTAATAAACAGTTAAGGGTGAGGGTTTAATACAATTAGGACCTTTATTATATCTCCACCTAAACGTTAGGCTAAATTACGAGACGATCAAACTTATCTTGTAACAAATTGGCGAGCGCGCCAGGACCCCGCCACCGTGCTAGCTCTGTTAGATATAGTCAGTACTTGGGAATCTATGCTTATGTTAGTATGGTAGTATATGGATGTTATGATGTGCCCCCGTTTTATATTAACGTTATAACTCCTCCACGGTTTCTAACGGGAGAAAATTTTATTTAGTTTTTTTATGAATTTAATTCGTTTTGTACATGTATTGAAGCCACGGATGCACAAAAGAGACATTTATTTCTTGGCCAAATTGATGTCATTCTAAAATCGAAAATTCAGCAAAGAGACATCAATGTTTACGCGCTGGATTACAATGTAATTATTCAAAGGGCTTTGGAAGCCACAGTGCACAAAATGCTTATCCCCGGCGTTTACCGTCAGTTAACAATCTTGGCTCGAAAGGCCAATAAAAATGAAGAAGAAATCCCATTTGAGAAGTTGGATTTGACAGATATGGAGTCCAAACTGAAAAGAAATAATTTACCACATTCGGTTATGGATTCAGTCGATGAATCAAGAAATATAAAGAACCCTGTTGTTGGTGGCCTGCATAAAACTGCAAAACAGAGAAAGGCGATGTTGGCACAACAATATGTCCGAATTCGCAGTTGTTCCAGTAAATTAAATCAAATAAATCAGCCACGCTATGGGTTAAAGCATAACTACTGCAAAAATATTAGAAGAACGTGGGAATCAGTATTAAATGACTATTTTAGGCAAATTGTAAAAACATCGTATGCCTCAGATAAATATTGCAATGAAGTTGTGATTTTACCCAACATGGTAAACACTTTAATACTTGATAAGGGTGGGACGAAAACGTCTACTAAATTTAATATTCTAAATCTGGACAAACAGGCTTATCAAGACCCTGCCCACAAGATTAAACATATGGCCCTTAAAAGAAACCTGCAACAAGAGCAGAAGTTAGTAGCTGGGAATTTTCCACGTATAATGATATTTTTTATGTTTTTCTATATTATCTCACTAAATTTCCCTCGTTTTTGTTTACTTGCACATTATTGTCACTTTAGACTTGCGTTGATCATAACCAACAGTATTGTTTTTTCTTTCACTTAAACATGTTTTGTAGTTTATAATGCGTTTCTTGTTTTCTTTTACTCTTAATTGTGTTTGTTATTTAAAACACTATTAACGCTTACACTTAAATAGTTTGTTGTTGTATTGAATTTTCCTGTAACGTAAAAGTTCAGATTTTGTTGTTGTCGTGCCTTTAGTAGTATTTAAATGTTTGTTTCACTTTTTGTATCACAATGTTATTGCAGGCCTACGTTTTTTTTACCTCTAAGTATTGTAATTGTTGATGTTTTCTTTATGTCATAAGGAATCTGTTTTTTGTAGTATTTCAACCACAGGAGTTGGTTGTATTTAAGTGGGGGGGTGTAACATATATGTTTTGTCATGCGTCAGTGGCTCCTGACACCTGATAGTCTGTATATGCCCTATTATATCTAGTTAGTTAACTTTATCGGGATATCTTGCCCTAAACGGAAATGTAGCGCCGAATGTTGTATGTAGCGCCTACCAAAAGGTTAGTTCTGACTTGGGTGCGGTTAGGTGTAGTCGTATTGTTTTTATACTGTTTCATTACTCTTATGTTTTTATTGCAAGTATTGTTTTAGTAGTTTTTATTGATTATTAAAAGTAAGCTTACACACCTACCGTACATGTTAATATAAATAACAGAGTTAGCCAACTTGGTTTTTACGGTGGACCGTTAAAGCGGGGTATCCTAGGCTTTACTAAATTAGGGAGATCGTCTCGTCCTAATAAACAGTTAAGGGTGAGGGTTTAATACAATTAGGACCTTTATTATATCGCCACCTAAACGTTAGGCTAAATTACGAGACGACCAAACTTATCTTGTAACACAATTTTTTAAATATAACGTACAATATACGTAAGTATTTGTACCCCTGGCAACAAATATTAGTGTTTACTGCCTTTCTTAACTATAGTTTGTTCTTTACACTTTGAAAATATAACCAAAATAAAAGTATATATCGTCTGTATAGACTTTATATATATATAAGCTAACTTGAACAATTTGACAATATATTAGTTACCAACGTTAAAGTGATTTTATTTTAAACAAAACTAAGACTGTGTTAACGGTAAACTTTGCTTTAATAAGACTTAGTTGACCTTTCCGTTTTTTGAAAGAGTTTGTAAGCGTTTTTGACTGGTAAACTTTTAAAATTAACAGCATACCGATAATTTGTTAAAATTTTTAAATACGGCCGACCCAATTAAAAATACTTAAAAAGTAACAACTGACTTATATAATGTGGATAAATTTTGCTTTTCATGCTAAGTTTGTTTTCTGCAATTTTTTTTTTTAAAGTACAACAAACGGCTCAGAGAGGGCAAAATAAGGCTATTATCCTATGTCTGCCAGCATATGAACTTCCGACGACGTGCGTCACGTGATTCGCGAGCGTTGGGACTATTTACAATATTTACCTTCAAATTCCGATATCTCAAAAACTATTTGACCAATTTTTAAAATTATGGTATCCTCGTGCAAGTTGGAAAAATTTCAACATAATTAAAAAAAAAACTCTGCAACCGAATCTATTTAGGTTTAAACTTACCGACATCAACTTGTTTGTCATCTGTCTGTAATAAACAAAAGTAACGTTTAAATATTTGTGTTTTATTTGAATTTATTACCTTATTAGAAAAGTTCGGAATTAAATTAAATTTTTTAAATTTAAAAATCTATATTTTACAATTATATTCAAATTTAATTACCAGTAAAATCTATTTTTATTATTGTTTTAATCAAATTACCTGTGCCAACATCGTAGTTAATCTTTCATCAGCTTCCAACTTCATTTCTTCGTAGGTTTTGTCCGTTTCAATAACCTCAACACCCATAAGCTCAACTTTATCAAACTTGCCAAAATCCAAAGCATATTTGGCCAGATATTCGTTCAATCTCTTTAGCATATTTTTCGAAACATAGTCGGCCAGAATAAGATCCATTGTTTCTTGATCTTTAGGTATGACGTGGACAGAAAGAGAACCTGGTGTCACTCGGTTAATAAAAGCAGCCCCAACAGCAGCTGCTACTACAATATTAAACATATCTTTACAGAACTTTTCCTTGTTTTCACTTGTAAATAAAGTGTAAGCAAATGCACCGACTCCTATTGCAGCTGCCCCTATAACAGCTCCTGTTGTTACAAAGGCCATGATTTCGGCTGCGCGTCCTTCCAACCTTAACTCCATAAATTTAAGGTTAAGATTGAATCTACTGATCGGAACTTGTTGTTGTTGGATATGTTGATGTAACTCGTGAATAATATTGATTTGTTGATTTTGTCCTGGTTCCGCTCCTTCTTGACCTTCGGGTTGGTTTTGTGGACCTTCGGGTCGGTTTTGTGGACCTTCGGGTTGGTTTTGTGGATCTTCGGGTTGGTTTTGTGGATCTTCGGGTTGGTTTTGTGGATCTTCGGGTTGGTTTTGTGGATCTTCGGGTTGGTTTTGTGGACCTTCGGGTCGGTTTTGTGGACCTTCGGGTTGGTTTTGTGGATCTTCTTGGTTTTGTGGATCTTCAGGTTGGTTTTGTGGATCTTCTTGGTTTTGTGGATCTTCGGGTTGGTTTTGTGGATCTTCGGGTTGGTTTTGTGGATCTTCGGGTTGGTTTTGTGGATCTTCGGGTTCGATTTGTTGATTTATTTGTTCAACCATTTGACCTGGTTTTCCTGCCATGATGTTAATTCGGTAGATACGATATATATTTCGTAAAACGTTTTCGTTGTAGTTTGTTTAAAAGTTAATTTACCTGCGATTTTTTAATGCTTTGATTTTTAAAATATTAAATTGTTTTTTATTAACTGTAACCTAAATTAAATCAAAACAAATCATGAGAACTAAAAACACAAAGAGAAAACTTAATAGGCTATAGAGCAGTGGGTAAGGTCACCACTAGCCTAAAATCGTAAACGTTTAAGGTTAAAATATTATTTTAAAGACCATTCACCTTTTTTAACAAATTAGTTTATTATTTTATCTTATTTTAATTTTTGCCAATTAGCCATTTATACTTTGTTAAAAACAATTTCGTTTAAGTTAATGAAAGTTGTTTGGCAACAAAACAATATTTATCGAGTTGTTAGTATCAAAAGATTTAAAATATTAAAGCCTTTGTAAATATCTTTTATGAAACTCCATAAAATAAATATGTTGAGCTTATACTCTATAAAATATTTAATATTTTGAATACTACTTTTTATTTCACTCGCTTTTTCTACGCTGTGTAACTTTTAACTGTTCAAATAAAGTGGCGACGTCTTGTTTTATTGTGAATGGCAACCTTGTGTTGTTGTTCAGCTAAATACCAACCCTACTGAATGTAATCGTCATGGTAATGAATGAAAGGTTTCCAAGCACGTGCGGCGCGAAGTTTTGTTCTAGCGGGGGGTTCCCCGAAACATTATCTTTTCCGATTCGGATCTGAGTTCCTAACATGACATTTCGTCCTTTAAAGTTTGCTCTAATATTTAATTAAACAAATTATAAAACCAAATAAAATACCACTAATTAATATTTAACGTTCACTTTTAACCTAACCTTAACTAACATACCATATAATGACGTCATATTTTTCGCTTTGCGCTTTTAAGCTTGAAGTAGAATACGTTTGTACGTTTAACGTTTTTTTTCCTGATTATCCTTATAGTTAGGCCTTGTATTTAGCATATGGTAAAAGGTTATATAGTTGATTGTAGTTTAATAGTAAGTGCTCTAGTTTTATAAACAGGTTTGTTCATAGAAAAGTTGTTATAAATGTATTTTATTGTATGCCAATTTAATATTAAGGTTTATGTTAAAAAATAGATTAAACCTAAAATTAGTAAAATTTTGTTTAATTGTGATTACATAAAAAGTAGTTTATATTTGTTAAAACATAATAGTAATATTTTATGGCAAAAAAGTGTTTACTGCTCATGTTTAAAGTAGTTACTGTATACAAACAGCGCACGTGTGCATAGTAACTTGATAATTTCAAACAATTTTTACTTTATTGCAACTAAAAGTTTATGTGGCAAGCAATATTATGCGTAGTTTTGGCTGCTTTTTGTTGGGGAATAACCAACCCATTTATTAAGAAAGGTAGCAAAGGATTTGACCAAATAAAAGAGGACAAACAATACAAAGAAATTTTCCGAAAACTTTCGTATTTAGTTCTTAATTGGAGATGTGGTTTGCCTTTACTTGTTAACCAGTTTGGATCAGTGTTGTATTATATTGCTCTATCTATAACAGGTCAGTATTAACTTACAAGTTACAGAAAGAATTGTTTGGTATATTTACTTAATTGAAAAGCTATGAGCATTTAAATTTTAGAAACCTTATTTTAAACTTTGTTTTATGTTTTAGATATAACTCTTGCTGTGCCTTTAACCAACTCTTTAACTCTTTTGTTCACAACTATATCTGGATATTGCCTTGGAGAAAGAATTACAACCAGTAAGTAAATTAAAACAAGATTTATAGTTTTTATTTCTTTTATCCTTGATCTGTTGATGTGGGAAGGGTGACTTCAGTTACCCTGACCCAGTTTTATGTTGACTTTCGCAGTTTGGGATATTATATAGATTATAATTGTCCAATAATTAAGCTGCTGATTAAGTGTAGGCTCAGTAGAAGTTCATGATGTTAATAGCGCCTTAATTAAGCGCTACAGCAAAAGAGCTTCAGGGGTCAAATTTATGACCTTATGTAGGGTAGGAAGTGTTCTGACCACTACACCACGCTGCCGGTCATTTTAGCTTTCCAATGTTTTTGTTTATTAAACTAATTATAACAAAGTTTTAATTGTTTAGGACAAATTATTGGTTCAATTCTAATCATCAGCGGCGTTAGTTTTTGTGTTCTTGGAAAAAATGTCGATGTTGAAGGACTCGGTGAGGATCCAAGTTAGCAGTGTTCTAAACAGGGACACAAAACAATACGGGAAGAAATATTTGCTCGATGGGAAACCTGAAACCTGTTGGAATTCTGATCAGGTTTTTATAATTGTTTATTTTGTTTACCTAAAAAAGGGTTTTGTCAATTAGAAAAAAAAAATTTATTTTGTAACAAACTGCATGCAAAATAATGTTACTAAATTGCATGAACTGATAAGAATTTAGAAGGTTAACCTTAACAGTGAAATATTATCACATAAACGTTGTAATTTGCCAACTTTAATTTCTAAATAATTTCTATGTTCTATATGACAGGACAAAGGTAGGTTAGCTAAATAACATTTAGGCGGCACAGAACGCTTGCTAAATCATCTTGGTGTAACATTGGTATAGCTAACCAAGTTACCTTTATTTTGCATTTAACTTTTAAATAACAGTTCTCCCTTATATTGCAAGTCATATTAATCTGATTATTGCATGGATGAGTAACAATTAAAATGGGTTTAATACTTCGCCTGCAGCGAACTATTAAAATCTTTAACCGTTTGCTTTATTGCTTTAAACTATTAGTTATACTGCATGGCATAAGTGTTATGTGCATGCCGAGTTAACCATTCATATCCATGAACTAAAGCAATCTAAGTTCTACAAACAAGTTTTGCCTTTTCTTTCTTAATGGTAGTACTAATATAATAATGCATGGCAAGGTAATTCTGTTATGGATTGAAAATCTATCTTAATATAAGTTTGCATGGGAATACAAGTATTATACTGGATAACTGTATAAGTATTCACTGATTGAAATAAATAATGGTTATGTTTAAAACTGCTTTAAAAACACAATTTCTAAATAATTTCTTCCAATATTGTTTATAGGGTGAGCACCAATGGATTAAACTTTTGTTTGAAAACTCGTTAGATATAAGCAAACTTAATCAGTTAAAACTCCAATTCCAAGGTGGGTTTAGTAGCAAGCATTGCACTATTGAAGTTTCTGATAAAGAAGGAATTTTATGTTCTACTGATATTTATCCTGACGATATCAACTCTATCCAAACTTTTGACTTAAATTTTAATTTAAATGAAAACTCTATAAACCCAAATATACAAACTATGAAGATTATTTTTAAGTCTTTTACCGACTTTTTTGGGAGAATAACAGTTTACCATTTGGATATTGTTTAAAAATACTGATCATGTTTTTATTGTTGGAATAATTGTGGTTAAAATCTTGATCTCCAATTTATTTTGTTTAATTTGAATTTAATTAAATAAAATGTGAAAGGTGGAAACCATTTTGTTGCCAAGTTTTATTTTATTATTTTTTGTACTGGGGTTTTGGACTTAGTGATTGATAATTTTTTTAAGATGTAGGTCGAATGATGGTACTTTAGAGTCCCTGTAATACTCTCGTTATTTACAGTTCGAGTATTTATAAATTTAAAAAACTGTAACAAATGTAATCAATATATATCTTATAATGGGTTAGGTTAGTGTTTTTTTAATCTCTATATTCGAAACTATTTTTGTTGTTACACTTTCTATTTTATGTCTCATCGCTGTTAGTCTTAAAGGATGTATAGGGTTTTATAAAGTGAATTGTTGTTTAAATATTACCAATATTTTTATAATTAAATGTTTAATTACAAAGTATTTTAAGGGTTTTAAACTATATGCAATTTTTCTTTGACTTTTTGTTGGTTTTAAAACTTTTTCAATGTTGTTTATCTATGACGTCATATAAGTATGTGATGACGTCACAGGTCCTAAAGCATTAACTATTTAACCTTAACCATAGTCTAGGTACAAAAAAGATTATTGTTATTGTTTATTTAGCATAAGCAATTAAGACAATTTGGTTAAATACATTTATATACAAACTACTGATGGTTAATAAATCATGCACAGAAATTAAAGAAAACACAAAACATAGGATTACAATTTTGTTTTTAAGCAAGAGTTTATATCTTAAACCTGTATAGGAACCAATATTGGTACAACATGTTAACGTTTAACCAGTATTAAGTTTGTGGCGTTAAAACAATTACAACGCACAATATGATGTCACAGAACACTCTGAATGGTTATTGTTTAAACAATGGTTACCACAACTTGGTTGTAGTTCGGTGTTAACTTTAAACTTAAATTTATTTTACTTTTTAGATAAAGATTGAAGTTGTTTGTTGATCTCAGACAACTGAGAATTACAATTATGGATCCTCCATATTCTTATTCCATCGTCCATATCCTCAGCTTTCTCGTAAGCTTTGATTGCTTGAAGATAATTTTCTTGTGCCTCCGAGTATTGTGATTTACTTTTATAATAATCACCAATGTCATATAAAAGTTGGCCGTAAACTTTGTGTTGATTTGCATTTGATCCAAACTCGTTATCCATCAAATTCAACCCAGTTTTAAGTGTTTGAAACGCATCATTGATTTTCATTTTGTTTTCGTAACTCCCGATCCAAGTTAAATAACCAGCTTTGTTGATGACGTCAATATGTTTGTTATCAATAACTAAAGTTTTTATTCTCTGCATAAGTGGAGCCACGTGACTTTGAATTATATTCTTCTTGTTTTCTTTTTTCTTAAGTTTATTAACACACAAACTTATTCCAACTAACCATAAATCTAAAAATCGAACAATTTTGTTCGGATCCCCTTCTTCATTCATTAACATATTTGCTAATACTCCGTTAAACAAAATTCCTTCCGGATATTTCTCTTTATTATGAAGAGTACGAGCGAATGAGTTAATTTGTTCTGCGTCCAATCGAGTGTGGTTTTGGATCAGTGACGTCATCTCGGTAATGATTTCCATAGCGGTATCGAATCTGTCCGTCATTAAACTTGAGACATAGAGCTTGGTGAGTTTAGGAATGTAATTGATGTTTGCTCCGAATTTGTGCAGGGTTTTTAGCTTTAAAAATGACTTGTCATATTCACCCTTGGTCCAGTGGTTCATTGACTTTTCTGTTAATATTTTTACACGTGAAATATTATCAGTAACATAACTATTGTAAAGTTTCAGATTTAAATTCAGCTTATTACAAAAATGAATTTTAGCGCAATTAAAGTAAACTGATTTTTAATGTTTTATTCGTTTATTGTTTAAAAATAAGTTAAATTTAACATTATTTTATTTATTACCTTCTAAGTCAAATAGAGTTTGCAAATTCACTTGCTGAAGATTTTGATCTAAAATAAAATAAAAAATTAAGAAAAAAACTGACCGGTGGTGGGCGCTACAGAGTAAGCAGTGGTATATTACTTTCTCTTTAATATTGTTTACCTTTTAAACGTGACTGTGTTGTTGGTTTTGATCGGGTCATGTGACCTGATACGCTTGATAGATCAGACATGCTTGGTTGCGCACTGGATAAAGTTCCTACCCCGCTGGACACGCTTGATTGATCATCCTTATACAGAAAACTTTTCGGATAAAATCGTTTTTCAAATTCTTTAGATATTTGTTCTGTTTAAAAAATTGTTCAGATTTATTTGTCAATTGTTAATTTTTTCAACTTATATTTACTATGATTTAATATAGGAAATAATATAAATATTATATTTCGAATTCTTGAATTTTTCAAATTTATTTTTAAAAAAATGGTGTAGTCGCAGAGTTTCTTTTTTAATTATGTTGAAATTTTTCCAAATTGCACGAGGATACTGTTATTTTAAAAATTGGTCAAGTAGTTTTTAAAATATCGGAATTTGTAGTTAAAATATTTTAAATAGGGAAAGTCTCTACGCTCGCGAGTCACGTGACGCACGACGTCATAATATATAAGACATTTTTTACTTTTAAAGTGTTTTTAATTAGGTAGGCTGTATGTGAAAAATTCTAACAAATTAAGGCTATGCTGTTAATTTTGAAAATTTACCAGCTAGAAACGGTTGATATTGGCTGACAAACACTTAAAAGAAACAGACAAGTCAACTGAGTGTTACCGAAGCAAAGTTTACCTGTTAGAACAGTAGGTTTTGTTTAAAATTTAATATATCCGACAATTTTGTTGGGTATCATATAAAAATAGTTCTAATCGCTAAACGTCACATGGGTTAAGACACATAAAGTATATTATACATCAATAAACTATAAACACTAAATATTCTGGTTAACATCTTTAATGTGTTTTTTTATTAATAATTCCAAACAATTTTTAATATAACCTACAATATACATAAGTACTTGTACCCCTGGCAACAAATATTAGTGTTCGCTGCCTTTCTTAACTTTAGTTTGTGCTTTATACTTGGAAAAATTTAACCAAAATTATTGTTATATATCGTCTATATAGACTTTATATATATATAAGCTAACTTGAACAATTTGACAATATATTAGTTAACAACAACGAAGTGATTTTATTTTAAACAAAACGAAGACTGTGTTAACAGGTAAACTTTGCTTCAATAACACTTAGTTGACCTGGTCTTTCTTGCAAGTGTTTGTAAGATTTTTTGGTTGGTAAACTTTCAAAATTAACAGCATAGTCATAATTTGTTAAATTTTTTAAATACGGCCTACCCAATTAAAAATACTTAAAAAGTAACAACTGTCTTATATAATGTGGATAAACTTTGCTTTTCATGCTAAGTTTGTTTTCTGCAAAAAAACTTTTTTAAAAAAGTACAACAAACGGCTCAGAGAGGGCAAAATAAGGCTATTTTCCTATGTCTGCCAGCATATGAACTTCCGACGATGACGTCGTGCGTCACGTGACTCGCGAGCGTTGGGACTATTTACAATATTTACCTTCAAATTCCGATATCTCAAAAACTATTTGACCAATTTTTAAAATAATGGTATCCTCGTGCAAGTTGGAAAAATTCCAACATAATTAAAAAAGAAACTCTGCGACCGAACCATCTCTTTAAGTTTAAACTTACCGACATCAACTTGTTTGTCATCTGTCTGTAACAAACAAAAAAGTAAAATTTAAATGTTTGTGTTTTATTTACATTTATTACCTTATTAAAAAAATTTGGAGTTAAATTAAATTTTTAAATTTAAAATCCATATTTTACAATTATATTGAATTTAAAAAACTGAAAAATCTATTTTTATCATTCTTTTGTCAAAATTATTATTGTTTATTATTGTTTTATTCAAATTACCTGTGCCAACATCGTAGTTAATCTTTCATCAGCTTCCAACTTCATTTCTTCGTAGGTTTCGTCCGTTTCAATAACCTTAACACCCATAAGCTTAACTTTATCAAACTTGCCAAAATCTTCAGAACACTCGGCCACATATTCGTTTAATCTGTTTAGCATATTTTTCGAAACATAGTCGGTCAGAATAAGATCCATTACCTCATGATCCTTAGCTATGACGTGGACAGAAAGAGATCCTGACGTCACTCGGTTAATAAAAGCAGCCCCACCAGCAGCTGCTACTAAAATTTTAAGCATATCTGTACAGAACTTTTCCTTGTTTTCACTTTTATATAAAGTGTATGCACATGCACCGACTCCTACTGCAGCAGCTGTACCAGTCACTACATAAACCATGTTCTCAGCTGCAGCTCCATGCAACTGAAATTCCATAAACAAAAGTTTTCCGCTACACGAACTAACTATTTGCTGTGCTACGATTTGACCAGCTTCTTCTGCCATTATGATTATTAGACTGACAAGATATTAAATTTATTTTTTATAATGTTATGCTTTTTTTGTAAAGATAAATTACCAAAAATGTTGTTTAAATTTAAATCTATGTTAAGTAAGAGCAAATCATTATTAAAATTCAAAGTAATTAGTAAAAATTTAATTGCACTGATCTAAAATCAACGACAATAAATATTAAAATATTACTTAAATACTTTTTTTATTATTGTTTAGTTTTTTTTTATTTCAACCCACAAATTATTTAATCATTTTTATTTTGAACTTACGTTTTACAAAGATTTTTATTTTGTTGAAACCAATTTTGTTTTTGTTAACGACCAATTTTAGACCGCGAAAAGTTATTTATAAAATTGTAAGTATAAAAAAAAAATATTAAATCTTTTGTTGATATCATTTATAACACCACATTAAATAAATATGTTGAGCTTATACTCTATAAAAATATTGTCAGTTTACTAAATATTTAATATTTTGAATACTACTTTTTATTTAACTCGCTTTTCTACGCTGTGTAACTTTTAACTGTTCAAATAAAGTGACGACGACTCGTTTTATTGTGAATAGCCACCTTATGTTGTTCAGCTAAATACCAACCCTACTGAGGGTGATCGTCATGGTAATGGATGAAAGGTTTCCAAGTACGTGCCGTGCGAAGTTTAGTTCTAGCGGGGTTTGGTTTCCCGAAACATTATCTTTTCCGATTCGGATCTGAGTTCCTAACATGACATTTCGTCCTTTAAAGTTTGCTCCAATAATGTTTGCTCCAATAAATTTTTTAATTAAATTTTTAATTTTTGCCAATAACTAAAAAACTTTTTGTTGGTTTAGAATTTTTTTTTATTTTTCTTTATCAGTGTGTATGTAGTACACATCACGTGTGTATGTAGTATACACATCACGTGTGTATGTAGTGACGTCACAATTTTCATGGTGTTTATTTTTAACTTTTATTTTAGTTTGCCTGATTTTATTTTCGTCTTTAACTTGACTAAATTAAGTTTAAAAACGTAACTACCCGAGCTTAACATTCTTTAGCCTGTTATTACATGGGTTTGACAGCAAATAGAAATAACTCAACCGAAGCCTGTTTGTAAAACCACATTACCCAGAAAAACATTTTGTAATATTGTAGTTCATGTTAGTAGACGATTAAATTTAAGATGTTTGTATCTTCAGTGTTTAAACAATTCGCTTTATTAAAAACAACAACATGTGATATTAACAAAATTAAGAAAACATTAATAATCTTTATTTTCTTGAATTTTAGAGTTTAACTATTGACAAAAAAAAGTTTATTTTATAACAAAACACATGGCAAAATAATGTTACTAAATTGCATGAACGGATAAGAATTTAGAAGGTTAACCTTAACAGTGAAATATTATCACATCACTGTTGTAATTTGTCAACTTTAATTTTACATGATCAAAGCCAAGACTTTTATTGTGATCATGATTATTTGAGATTCATGAGGTAGAATGAAGTTGTTGTGATCACTAAGTTGTTCATGAGAAATCATGTCATGATCACATGATTTTGTATAATCATGATGATAAGTTTCATGAAATTGCTTTCTTAAAGACTCATGAAAGTTTCGTGATTGTTTGTTGGCGTGAGTTTTCGTGAGATGATTTCAAGCGGGAAGCAACAGCTACAATTAAAGTTCATGATTCAACTAATCATGAATTTCATGATTCAACTAATCATCAAAAGCAAAATTGATTTACACTGGCCCGCTTACGACACCACGTGGTAGAAAAAATACCGAATTTTTTCCTGAAATTTTGGTGTTTATATTTTTACAAAAAAATAAATACAAAAATTAGCAGTACATTTGTAATCTAGATTTGTTTAAAAATACAAGGAAAAAATTGGATTTTAAATTTGTTTTTTTGGGAATAAATTGTAAATATTTTACAAAATATTTTTCACTTTTTTGCTGCAACGTTAAAACCAAGTTTTTGCTTTTTGCCATGTTTTTAAAATGCAACATTTACGTAAATCTAATTTTGCTTTTTAACAAATAACTTAGCTTAATTTTTTCTTGTTTTTGCCTTTTTTGTTAAATAATTTCGGTTATTTTATTGAAATTATTTTAAAAAAGCCATTTTTAAAACTTTTGTTCCATAATTTTCGGTACAATTCGAAAATTGAAACTTTTTTACCTTAGATAATTTTAAAACTTTATTTTTTTTTGTTATTTTTGTTAAAATCTTGGTTTTAAATATAAAAAATTTTAATCGAAATCAGATAATACATATTTTCATCTTATCCCCTTTAACTAAATTCATTAAAATTCACTTGATAAATTTTTAATCAATTTTTACTAGATATTTTAAACTAAAAATTGACCACCTTCTTCTTATTCATTTTCCTTTATTCTGATTGGCTAGCGTTTGACACGTCATAATCTACAACAATCCGTTACATTATGCAAGACCAAATTTAAAATCCAAAAATTGAAAAATTTCTAAAATTTAACTTTTTGTAAATAGTTAATTTTGTTTATCGTACAAAGTAAATATTGCCATATTATTATTCGATTTGTATTTGTAAAATAATACTTAAAATCTCAATACAGAAGCACATTGCTGCTTTTTGATAATTTTTTTGGGCAAATTATTTTTAACAAAAAACTAAAATTGTAATTTTTTTGCAATTTGTAAAATACTTTAGTCTAGAATTAGTTATAAGTAGTTTTGTATTTTAGAATTTTTACAGCTTTTTTATAATCGATTTTTATTTCAACATTTATTCGACAAAGAATTGGTTTTTGAAATTCTTGTTTTTGAAACGCCGTGTACAGTACCTGCCTCGCTAAATATTTTTCTTGCATTTTCTGCCCTTTTTCTTCTCTTATTATAGCTCTGCTGGTTAGAGACTATGAAATTTTCCTTTTTTTTGCGTTTCCGCGTATTTTAGAAGCGGGGTTTGAAGTTAAAAAAATTTTCACAAAATTGTACAAAATTTAAGAGTTTTTATTTTTTACATCAAAGTTAGTTTAAAAAAAAAACAAAAGAAAAGGGGAAATTATATTGAAAAAAATGTAAGCACAATTTATAAGCTTACACAATTTTTACTTATATAATTTAAAATAAATTTAAAACAAATAAATCATATTATTTTAACAACTTTCAAATTAGTTAAATTTTATGTTTTTTACATTAACAACAAATAAAATATCAATGTTAAAATTTAAACATTTTACTTTTAACCTAACCTTAACTAACATACCATATAATGACGTCATATTTTGCGCTTGGCGTTTTTAAGCTTGAAGTAAAATACGTTTTGTACGTTTAACGTTTTTTTTTAATTATCTTTATAGTAAAGCCTTGTATTTAGCATATGTTAAAAGGTTGTTTAGTTGATTGTAGTTTAATAGTAAGTGCTGTAGTTTTATAAAAAACTGAAAACACAAAAAAAAAACTTAATAGGGTATATAGAGCAGTGGGTTAGGTCACCACTAGCCTAAAATCGTAAACGTTCAAGGTTAAAATATTATTTTAAAGACCATTCACCTTTTTTAACAAATTAGTTTATTATTTTATCTTATTTTAATTTTTGCCAATTAGCCATTTATACTTTGTTAAAAACAATTTTGTTTAAGTTAATGAAAGATGTTTGGCAACAAAACAATATTTAGCAAGTCGTTAGTATCAAAAGATTTAAAATATTCAAGATTTTGTAAATATCTTTTATAACACCTCATAAAAATAAATATGTTTAGCTTATACTCTATAAAAATATTGTCAGTTTACTAAATATTTAATATTTTGAACACTACTTTTTATTTCACTCGCTTTTTCTACGCTATGTAACTTTTAACTGTTCAAATAAAGTGACGACGGTCTTGTTTTATTGTGAATAGCGACCTTGTGTTGTTGTTCAGCTAAATACCAACCCTACTGAATGTAATCGTCATGGTAATGAATGAAACGTTTCCAACCACGCGCCGCGCGAAGTTTTGTTCTAGCGGGGGGTTCCCCGAAACATTATCTTTTCCGATTCGGATCTGAGTTCCTAACATGACATTTCGTCCTTTAAAGTTTGCTCTAAAATTTTATTAAACGAATTAAAAAATCAAATAAAATACCAATAATTAATATTTAACGTTTACTTTTAACCTAACCTTAACTAACATACCATATAATGACGTCATATTTTTCGCTTTCGTTTTTAA
Source organism: Corella eumyota (assembly GCF_963082875.1). Taxonomy (NCBI): domain Eukaryota; kingdom Metazoa; phylum Chordata; class Ascidiacea; order Phlebobranchia; family Corellidae; genus Corella; species Corella eumyota. Next base: position 17,051,833 of record NC_137493.1, on the reverse strand, counting down.
GCTTGAAGTAAAATACGTTTGTACGTTTAACGTTTTTATCTTAATAACCCTTATAGTAAAGCCTTGTATTTAACATATGTTAAAATGTTGTATAGTTGATTGTAGTTTAATAGTAAGTGCTGTAGTTTTATAAATAGGTTTGTTTATAGAAAAGTTGTTATAAATATATTTTATTGTATGCCAATTTAATATTAAGATTTATGTTTAGAAATAGATTAAACCTAAAATTATTAAAGTTTTGTTTAATTGTGGTTACATATACAGTAGTTTATATTTGTTAAAACATAATGGTTATATTTTATGGCTCATGTTTTAAGTTTATAAAGTTATAATACTTTTATATTAAAAATTAAAGTTTTTAGACTTAAAGCGCTTACGTAAATATATATTTAAAAAATAATAATAATTTGGTCAACACAAAAAACTTAAATTAAAAAATAAAATTTTTGTAAAATTATTTTTGTCGAGGATAAACGACATTTTTGTTTAAAATGTCAACAAAGTGATTACTTAACATATTTAAAGTAGTTGCTGTATACAAACAGCGCACGTGTGCATAGTAACTTGATAATTTCAAACAATTTTTACTTTATTGCAACTAAAAGTTTATGTGGCAAGCAATATTTTGCGTAGTTTTAGCTGCTTTTTGTTGGGGAATAACCAACCCATTTATTAAGAAAGGTAGCAAAGGATTTGACCAAATAAAAGAGGTCAAAAAAATACAAAAAAATGTTCCAAAAACTTTCGTATTTAGTTCTTAATTGGAGATGTGGTTTGCCTTTACTTGTTAACCAGTTTGGATTAGTGTTGTATTATATTGGTCTATCTATAACAGGTCAGTATTAACTTACAAGTTACAGAAAGAATTGTTTGGTATATTTACTTAATTGAAAAGCTATAACCATTTAAATTTTAGAAACCCTATTTAAAACTTTATTTTATGTTTTAGATATAACTCTGTGCCTTTAACCAACTCTTCAACTCTTTTGTTCACAACAATATCTGGATATTGCCTTGGAGAAAGAATTGCAACCAGTAAGTAAATTAAAACAAAATTTATAGTTTTTAATTTTTTTATCCTCGATGTGGGAAGGGTGACTTCAGTTACCCCAACCCAGTCTTATGTTGAACAACTAATCTGCTGATTAAGTGTAGGTTCAGTAGAAGTTCATGATGTTAATAGCGCCTTAATTAAGCGCTACAGCAAAAGAGCTTCAGGGGTCAAATTTATGACCTTATGTAGTGTAGGAAGTGTTCTGACCACTACACCACTCTGCCGGTCTTTTTAGCTTTCCAATGTTTTGGTTTATTAAACTAATTATAACAAAGTTTTAATTGTTTAGGAAAAATTATTGGTTCAATTCTAATCATCAGCGGCGTTAGTTTTTGTGTTCTCGGAAAAAATGTCGATGTTGAAGGACTCGGTGAGGATCCAAGTTAGCAGTGTTCTAAACAGGGACACAAAACAATACGGGAAGAAATATTTGCTCGATGGGAAACCTGAAACTTGTTGGAATTCTGATCAGGTTTTTATAATTGTTTATTTTGTTTACCTAAAAAAGGGTTTTGTCAATTAGAAAAAAAAAGTTTATTTTGTAACAAACTGCATGCAAAATAATGTTACTAAATTGCATGAACTGATAAGAATTTAGAAGGTTAACCTTAACAGTGATATATTATCACATAAACGTTGTAATTTGCCAACTTTAATTTCTAAATAATTTCTATGTTCTATATGACAGGACAAAGGTAGGTTAGCTAAATAACATTTGGGCGGCACAGAACGCTTGCTAAATCTTCTTATTGTAACATTGGTATAGCTAACCAAGTTACCTTCTTTGTATTTAACTTCCAAATAACAGTTCTTCCTTATATTGCAAGTCATATTAATCTGATTATTGCATGGATAAGGAACAATTAAAATTGGTTTAATACTTCACCTGAAGCCAACTATTAAAATCTTTAACCAGTTGCCTTATTGCTTTAAACTAATAGCAATACTGCATGGCATAAGTGTTGCATGCCAAATTAACCATATCCATGAACTAAAGCAATCTAAGTTCTACAAACAAGTTTTGCCTTTTCTTTCTTAATGGTAGTACTAATATAATAATGCATGGCAAGGTAATTCTGTTATGGATTGAAAATCTATCTTAATATAAGTTTGCATGGGAATACAAGTATTATACTGGATAACTGTATAAGTATTCACTGATTGAAATAAATAATGGTTATGTTTAAAACTGCTTTGAAAACACAATTTCTAAATAATTTCCTCCAATATTGTTAATAGGGTGAGCACCAATGGATTAAACTTTTATTTGAAAACTCGTTAGATATAAGCAAACTTAATCAGTTTAAACTCCAATTCCAAGGTGGGTTTAGTAGCAAACATTGCACTATTGAAGTTTCTGATAAAGAAGGGATTTTATGTTCTACTGATATTTATCCTGACGATATCAACTCTATCCAAACTTTTGACTTAAATTTTAATTTAAACTCTATAAACCCAAATATACAAACTATGAAAATTATTTTTAAGTCTTTTATCGCCTTTTGTGGGAGAATAACAGTTTACTTTTTGTTGGTTTCGAATTTTTTTCAATGTTGTTTATCGATGACGTCATATAAGTATGTGATGACGTCACAGGTCCATAGTGTTTACTATTTAACCTTAACTATAGTCTAAGTACAAAATATATCAGTTCTATTGTTTATTAAGCATAAGCAATTAAGACAATTTTGTTAAATGCATTTATATACAAACTACTAATGGTTAATAAATCATGCACAGAAATTAAAGAAAACACAAAACACAGGATTACAATTTTGTTCTTAAACAAGAGTTTATATCTTAAACCTGTATAGGAACCAATATTGGTACAACATGTTAATGTTTAACCAGTATTAAGTTTGTAGCGTTAAAACAATTACAACGCACAATATGATGTCATAGAACGATCCAAATGGTAATTGTTTAAACAATAGCACAACTGAATTGGGGTTCGGTGTTAACATTAAAACTTGAATTTAGTTTACTTCTTAGATGAAGATTGAAGTTGTTTTTTGATCTCAGACAACTTAGAATTACAAATCCCGATCAACCATTTCCTTTTTGCGTCTTTTATATCCTCAGCTTTCTTGTAAGCTTTGATTGCTTGAAAATAATTTTTTTTTGCATCTAAGTTTTGTGATTTACCTTTATAATAATCACCAATGCTGCGTAAAAGATCGTTGTAAACTTTGTGTTTATTTGCATTAGATCCAAACTCGTTATCCATCAAGTTCAACCCAGTTTTAAGTGTTTGTAACATATCATCCATTTTCATGACGTTTTCGTGATGCCCCATCATTTGTAAACACTCAGCTTTGTTAATGACGCTCAGATGTTTGTTGTTAATAACAAAAGTTTTTATTCTCTGCATGAGTGGAGCCACGTGACCTTGAATTATATTCTTCTTGTTTTCTTTTTTTTTAAGTCTATCAACACACCAACTAATTCCACGCGAACTTGAATGGAAAAGTCCCAAATTTTTGTTCGGATTCCTTTCTTCATTCATCCACATATTTGCTGATACTCCACTAAACAAAATTCCTTCCAGATATTTCTCTTTATCATAGAGAGTAAAAGCAAATGAGTTAATTTGTCTTGCGTCCAATTGAGTGTGGTTTTGGATCAGTGACGTCATTTCGGTAATGATTTCCATAGCGGTATTGAATCTGTCCGTCATTAAACTTGAGACATAGAGCTTGGTGAGTTTAGGAATGTAATTGACGTTTGCTCCAAATTTATGCAGGGTCTTTAGCTCCAAAAATGACTTGTCATATTCACCCTTGGTCCAGTGGTTTACTGACTTTTCTGTTAATGTTTTAACACGTAAAATATTATCAGTAAAATAAATGTTGTAAAAGTAAAATTTCACTTATTATTACAAAAAATTATTTTTAGCGCAAATAATGTTAACTGATTTTTTAGGTTTTATTCGCTTATTGTTAAAAATAAGTTAAATTTAACATTGTTCTATTTGTTACCTTCTAAGTCAAATAGAGTTTGCAAATTTATTTCCTGGCGATTTTGATCTGCAAATTATTAAAGAAACGTTGATTTAATAAAAAAAAATCGGTAGTGGGCACTATAGAGTAAGTAGTGGTATATAGCTTTCTCTATGATATTGTTTACCTTTTAAACCTGACTGTGTTGTTGGTTTTGGTTGGGTCATGTGACCTGATACGCTTGATAGAACAGACACAGTTGATTGCGCACTGGATAAGGTTCCTATCCCGCTGGACACGCTTGACTGGTCATCATCATGTAAAAAACTTTTCGGATAAATTCGTTTTTCAAAATCCTTAGAAATTTGTTCTGTTAAAAAATTGTTTAAGTTTATTTTAGTTTATCTAGTAACTATTATGGTGCTATTCACAATAAATAAACAATATAATATTATATTTCACAAAATGTTGACAATTTATTTTTAAGTATGAACTTACCGACATCAACTTGTTTGTCATCTGTCTGTAACAAACAAACAAAAATTATATAGGTGTGTTTTATTTAAAATTATTACCTTTTCAAAAAAAAATCGGAATTAAAGTAAATTTTTAAATTTAAAATCCATATTTAACAATTACATTCAAATTTAATAACTAGCAAACTCTATTTTTATCACTTCATGTTAAAATTACCTGTGCCAACATCCTAGTTAATCTTTCATAAGCTTCCAACTTCATTTCTTCGTAGGTTTCGTCCGTCTCAATAACCTCAACACCCATAAGGTCAACTTTATCAAACTTGCCGAAATCCATAGAAAAATCGGCCACATATTCGTTTAATCTCTTCAGCATATTTTTCGAAGCATAGTCAGCCAAAATAAGATCCATTGCCTCTTGATCTTTAGCTATGACGTGGACAGATAGAGATCCTGACGTCACTCGGTTAATAAAAGCAGCCCCACCAGCAGCTGCTACTACAATTTTAAGCATATCTGTACAGAACTTTTCTTTGTTTTCACTTGTAAATAAGGTGTAAGCACATGCACCAATTCCTACCGCAGCTGCCCCAATAACGGCCCCTGTTGTTACAAAGGCCATGATTTCAGCTGCGCGCCCTTCCAACCTTAACTCCATAAATTTAAGGTTAAGATTGAATCTATTGATCGGAACTTGTTGTTCTTGGATGTGTTGATGTAATTCGTGGATAACTGTAAGTTGTGTATTATGTCCTGGTTCCGCTTCTGCTTGATCTTCGAGTTGGATTTGTTCGATTTGTTGATTTATTTGTTCAACAATTTGACCTGGTTCTTCTGCCATGATGATTTTTCAATTTTTTTTTACTTTTAATAATAATTTACTAATTTAAAGTTGCTTAACAGCTTGAAAATACTTGAATCGTTAATTACTTTTGTTTGTCTATTTTATCGTTTTTATAAATCGTATATTCGAATTTAATTTCGTCTTTGTTACTATAAAATTAAGTTATTTTATACATTTAACTTTCATTGTTTGCCTGATTTTATATTCGTCTTTAACTTGACTAAAACAAGTTTAAAAACGTAACTATCAGCACTTAACATTCTTTAATCTATTATAACGTAGGCTTGACAGCTAACAGAAACTCAACCAAAGTCTGTTTGTAAAACCACAATACTAGATAAAATATTTTGTAATGGTGTGGTTCTTATTAGTAGAAGATTTAAATTCCTTTTTTAAACAACAACGTATTATATTAACAATATTAAGAAAACATTAATAATCTTTTTTTTCTAAAATTTAGAGTTTAGCTTTTTCCTAAAAAATTTGCACTGCGACCCTTACGTATTTGTACAGTTGAAAGATTTTGAATTTTTGATGTTAATTTTTAACCATGTTTTAATTTAAAAGACCAAATATAGCAAGTTATAAACTTTTAAATTCAAAATTAAAGTTTTTAAATTTAAAGCACTTACGTTAATATATACACATAAAACTTGAATTTTTTTTGTATTTTAAATAAAACCTTAATTTAAAAGTAACAATTTTTGTAAAATTAATTTTTTTCGAGGATAAACGACATTTTTGTTTAAAAAGTCGAAAAAGTGTTTACTTAACAAATTTAAAGTAGTTACTGTATACAAACAGCGCACGTGTGCATAATAACTTGATAATTTCAAACAACTTCTACTTTATTGCAACTAAAAATTTATGTGGCAAGCAATATTTTGCGTAGTTTTAGCTGCTTTTTGTTGGGGAATAACCAACCCATTTATTAAGAAAGGTAGCAAAGGATTTGACCAAATAAAAGAGGACAAAAAATACAAAGAAATTTTCCGAAAACTTTCGTATTTACTTCTTAATTGGAGATGTGGTTTGCCTTTACTTGTTAACCAGTTTGGATCAGTGTCGTATTATATTGCTCTATCTATAACAGGTCAGTATTGACTTACAATCTACAGAAAGAATTGTTTAGTATATTTACTTAATTAAAAAGCTATGAGCATTTAAATTTTAGAAACCTTTAAAAAACTTTATTTTATGTTTTAGATATAACTCTTGCTGTGCCTTTAACCAACTCTTTAACTCTTTTGTTCACAACAATATCTGGATATTGCCTTGGAGAAAGAATTACAACCAGTAAGTAAATTAAAACAAGATTTATAGTTTTTATTTTTTTTATCCTTAATGTGAGAAGGGTCCACTCTGGAAAGTAGGGCAGTTTTCGACGAGATCTTGTGCGTGCAAGCGTAAAAAATGTGTGAACGTGCGTGCACGCGTACCAAAATTTCTGGTCTATGCGTGCACATGTGATATATGTTAGCATGTTTTAGGCGTCAGTACTGGGCATGCACCTTTAAAAAAAAACAGGCGTGCAAAACGCTAACTCCAGGCGTGCATTTTTTTTAATAAAAAAATCTTGTGCGTGCACAGTGCCCTACTTTCCAGACTGGGGAAGGGTGACCTCAGTTACCCCGACCCAGTCTTATGTTGACTTTAATCAAGCGCTACAGCATAAGAGCATTGGAGGTCAAATTCATGGCCCTATGTAGTGTAGGAAGTGTTTTGACCACTACACCACTCTGCCGGTCATTTTAGCTTTCCAATGTTTTGGTTTATTAAACTAATTTATAACAAAGTTTTAATTGTTTAGGACAAATTATTGGTTCAATTCTAATCATCAGCGGCGTTAGTTTTTGTGTTCTTGGAAAAAATGTCGATGTTGAAGGAGTCGGTGAAGATCCAAGTTAGCAGTGTTCTAAACAGGGACACAAAACAATACGGGAAGAAATATTTGCTCGATGGGAAACCTGAAACTTGTTGGAATTCTGATCAGGTTTTTATAATTGTTTATTTTGTTTATCTAAAAAAGGGTTCTGTCAATTAGAAAATAAAAGTTTTTTTTATAACAAACTGCATGCAAAATAATGTTACCAAATTGCATGAACTGATAAGAATTTAGATGGTTAACCTTAACAGTGAAATATTATCACATCAATGTTGTAATTTGTCAACTTTAATTTTACATGATCAAAGCCAAGACTTTTATTGTGATCATGATTAAAAACCACATCATGAGATTCATGAGGTAGAATGAAGTCGTTGTGATCACTAAGTTGTTCATGAGAAATCATGTCATGATCACATGATTTTGTATCATCATGATGATAAGTTTCATGAAATTGCTTTCTTAAAGACTCATGAAAGTTTCGTGATTGTTCGTGAGCGTGAGTTTTCGTGAGATGATTCCAAGCAGAAAGCAACAGCTACAATTAAAGTTCATGATTCAACTAATCATGAATTTCATGATTCAACTAATCATCAAAAGCAAAATTGATTTACACTGGCCCGCTTACGACACCACGTGGTAGAAAAAATACCGAATTTTTTCCTGAAATTTTGGTGTTTATATTTTTACAAAAATTTAATACAAAAATTAGCAGTACATTTGTAATCTAAATTTGTTTAAAAATACAAGTAAAAAATAGGATTTTAAATTTGTTTTTTTGGGAATAAATTGTAAATATTTTACAAATTATTTTTCACTTTTTTGCTGCAACGTTAAAACCGAGTTTTTGCTTTTTTGCCATGTTTTTAAAATGCAACATTTACGTAAATCTAATTTTGCTTTTTAACAAATAACTTAGCTTAATTTTTTCTTGTTTTTGCCTTTTTTGTTAAATAATTTCGGTTATTTTATTTAAATTATTTTAAAAAAGCCATTTTTAAAACTTTTGTTCCATAATTTTCGGTACAATTCGAAAATTGAAACTTTTTTACCTCAGATAATTTTAAAACTTTATTTTTTTTTGTTATATTTGTTAAAATCTTGGTTTTAAATATAAAAAATTTTTAATCGAAATCAGATAATACATATTTTCATCCTACCCCCTTTAACTAAATTCATTAAAATTCACTAGATAAATTTTTAGTCAATTTTTACTAGATTTTTTAAAACTAAAAATTGACCATCTTCTTCTGATTCATTTTCCTTTATTCTGATTGGCTAGCGTTTGCACGTCATAATCTACAACAATCCGTTACATTATGCAAGACCAAATTTAAAATCCAAAAATTGAAAAATTTCTAAAATTTAACTTTTTGTAAATAGTTAATTTTGTTTATCGTACAAAGTAAATATTGCCATATTAATGTTCGATTTGTATTTGTAAAATAATACTTAAAATCTCAATACAGAAGCACATTGCTGATTTTTGATAATTCTTTTGGGCAAATTATTTTTAACAAAAAACTAAAATTGTAATTTTTTTGCAATTTGTAAAATATTTTAGTCTAGAATTAGTTATTAGTAGTTTTGTATTTTAGAATTTTTACAGCTTTTTTATAATCGATTTTTATTTCAACATTTATTCGACAAAAAATTGGTTTTTGAAATTCTTGTTTTTGAAACGCCGTGTACAGTACCTGCCTCGCTAAATATTTTTCTTGCATTTTCTGCCTTTTTTCATCTCTTATTATAGCTCTGCTGGTTAGAGACTATGAAATTTTCTCTTTTTTTTGCGTTTCCGCGTATTTTAGAAGCGGGGTTTGAAGTTAAAAAACTTTTACAAAATTGTACAAAATTTAAGAGTTTTTATTTTTTTACATCAAAGTTAGTTTCAAAAAAAAACAAAAAGAAAAAAGGGGAAATTATGTTAAAAAAATGTAAGCACAGTTTATAAGCTCACACAATTTTTACTTATATAATTTAAAATAAATTTAAAACAAATAAATCATATTATTTTAACAATTTTTAAGTTAGTTTATAAATTTTATGTTTTTTACATTAACAACAGTAAAATACCACTAATTAATATTTAACGTTCACTTTTAACCTAACCTTAACTAACATACCATATAATGACGTCATATTTTTCGCTTGGCGTTTTTAAGCTTGAAGTAAAATACGTTTGTACGTTTAACGTTTTTATCTTAATTATCCTTATAGTTAAGCCTTGTATTTAGTATATATTAAAAGGTTTTATAGTTGATTGTAGTTTAATAGTAAGTGCTCTAGTTTTATAAACAGGTTTGTTCATAGAAAAGTTGTTATAAATGTATTTTATTGTATGCCAATTTAATATTAAGGTTTATGTTAAAAAATAGATTAAACCTAAAATTAGTAAAATTTTGTTTAATTGTGATTACATAAAAAGTAGTTTATATTTGTTAAAACATAATAGTAATATTTTATGGCAAAAAAGTGTTTACTGGTCATGTTTAAAGTAGTTACTGTATACAAACAGCACACGTGTGCATAGTAACTTGATAATTTCAAACAATTTTTACTTTATTGCAACTAAAAGTTTATGTGGCAAGCAATATTTTGCGTAGTTTTGGCTGCTTTTTGTTGGGGAATAACCAACCCATTTATTAAGAAAGGTAGCAAAGGATTTGACCAAATAAAAGAGGACAAAAAATACAAAGAAATTTTCAAAAAACTTTCGTATTTACTTCTTAATTGGAGATGTGGTTTGCCTTTACTTGTTAACCAGTTTGGATCAGTGTTGTATTATATTGCTCTATCTATAACAGGTCAGTATTAACTTACAATCTACAGAAAGAACTGTTTGGTATATTTACTTAATTGAAAAGCTATAAGCTTTTTAGAAACCTAATTTAAAACTTTATTTTATGTTTTAGATATAACTCTTGCTGTGCCTTTAACCAACTCTTTAACTCTTTTGTTCACAACAATATCTGGATATTGCCTTGGAGAAAGAATTACAACCAGTAAGTAAATTAAAACAAGATTTATAGTTTTTATTTCTTTTATCCTTGATGTGGGAAGGGTGACTTCAGTTACGCCGACCCAATCTTATATTGACATTCGCAGTTTGGGATATTATATAAATTATAATTGTCCAATAATTAAGCTGCTGATTAAGTGTAGGCTCAGTAGAAGTTCATGATGTTAATAGCGCCTTAATTAAGCGCTACAGCAAAAGAGCATTGGGGGTCAAATTCATGACCTTATGTAGTGTAGGAAGTGTTTTGACCACTACACCACGCTGCCGGTCATTTTAGATTTCCAATGTTTTGGTTTATTAAACTAATTATAACAAAGTTTTAATTGTTTAGTACAAGTTATTGGTTCAATTCTAATCATCAGCGGCGTTAGTTTTTGTGTTCTTGGAAAAAATGTCGATGTTGAAGGACTCGGTGAAGATCCAAGTTAGCAGTGTTCTAAACAGGGACACAAAACAATACGGGAAGAAATATTTGCTTGATGGGAAACCTGAAACTTGTTGGAATTCTGATCAGGTTTTTATAATTTATTTTGTTTATTTAAAAAATGGTTTTGCCTATTAGAAATCTGTGTCATTTTTTGTTTATTTTATAACAAAACGCATGCAAAATAATGTTACTAAATTGCATGAACTGATAAGAATTTAGAAGGTTAACCTTAACAGTGAAATATTATCACATCAACGTTGTAATTTGCCAACTTTAATTTCTAAATAATTTCTATGTTCTATATGACGGACAAAGGTAAGTCAGCTAAATAACATCTTATTGGCACAGAACACTTGCTAAATCATCTTAGTGTAACATTGGTATAGCTAACCAAGTTACCTTTTTTTGCATTTAACTTTTAAATAACAGTTCTTCCTTATATTGCAAGTCATATTAATCTGATTATTGCATGAATAAGTAACAATTAAAATTGGTTTAATACTTCACCTGCAGCCAACTATTAAAATCTTTAATCGTTTGCTTTATTGCTTTAAACTGATAGTTATACTGCATGGCATAAGTGTTATGTGCACGCGGAGTTAACCATTCTTATTCATTAACTGAAGCAATCTAAGTACTACAAACAAGAATTGCCTTTTCTTTCTTAATGGTAGTACTAATATAATAATGCATGGCAAGATAATTCTGTGATGGATTGGAAATCTATCTTAATATAAGTTTGCATGGGAATACAAGTATTATGCCTAATTACAGTATAAGTATTCACTGATTTAAAAATAAATAGTGGTCATGTTTAAAACTGCTTTAAAAACCCAATTTATGAGTAATTTCTTCCAATATTGTTTATAGGGTGAGCACCAATGGATTAAACTTTTGTTTGAAAACTCGTTAGATATAAGCAAACTTAATCAGTTAAAACTCCAATTCCAAGGTGGGTTTAGTAGCAAGCATTGCACCATTGAAGTTTCTGATAAAGAAGGAAATTTATGTTCTACTGATATTTATCCTGACGATATCAACTCTATCCAAACTTTTGACTTAAATTTTAATTTAAACGAAAACTCTATAAACCCAAATATACAAACTATGAAGATTATTTTTAAGTCTTTTACCGACTTTTTTGGGAGGGTTACAGTTTACCATTTGGATATTGTATAAAAATACTGATCATGTTTTTATTGTTGGAATAATTGTGGTTAAAATCTTGATCTCCAATTTATTTTGTTTAATTTGAATTTTATTTAAATAAAATGTGAAAGGTGGAAACCATTTTGTTGCCAAGTTTTATTTTATTATTTTTTGTACTGGGGTTTTGGACTTGATGATTTTTTTAGATGTGGTTAAATAATGGGTACTTAAAAGTCCCTATACTTCCTCCATTATTACAGTTTTTCGAGTATATATAAATTAAAAAAAGTATATATCGAGTATATATAAATTTAATAAAAAAAAACTATAACAAATGTAATCGCTTTTTATCTAATAATGGGTTATTAAATTGTAATCGGAATATTTAGAAATATTTTTGTGACATATTTTGTTTACACGTCTCATTTCTGTAACAATCCTAAAACTTCTGTTACCCTTTTTGTTTCATGTCTCATCGCTGTTGGTCCTAAAGTTTTTGGAGACGCCTGATTCTGTATTTTGTACACAACATAACTATACTGTATTAATACCTAAATTATTAAAAACAAAATGTGTCTGAAAAATGATTTATTACCAAAAAAAAACACTTAAAGCACTTGGTATATCAAAGAACATAATTTACATTGCAGTCCCCATTCTAGCTGTACTTTTTAATGAAACTTGTTGGGTCATTGTCTGTGCTAAGAGAGTTGATGAAGCATGGTCCAAAGCAGTTGTCCCTTCTTCGCCTATATATAAATTTTAAAATTAATTTGGTATCTAAATTGCCAGTTAATGTTAAATAGCTACAGTTTGGGTGGCCATTTTATGTTGTTTTTGTATTTTTAACAGGGTGTTATGTATGTGAAGCTTTCCATAAACTCCGGCTCAAGGGTTAATAGTGTAACGTTAGTGCGGCTTAAACCTGAAACCTTTTCACTTGTGGTCCAATGGTAACACCCAGTATTCAATGAGACCAGAATATTTTCTAAATCAAACTTTTCTAGCAAGATTTAAACAATAGTGATTTGTATAAATTTAAATTTATCTTGGGCAATATTGTTGGTTATTTTTTCCCCTTTTAAACAAAAAAACTTTCACTTACCGAGTGATAAAAGAACATTTGAAGCAGCTTCTCTAACACTAGGTTCAGCATCACTGTGGTATAAGTAAGCAAGTTGTGGAATACATTGCTCAGCTGATAAAAAACCAAGTGATATACAAGCGCATTGCCGGTCTGTTTTTGCCTTGCTTTCGAGTAACCTTGCGTAGAATGTTATAGCCTACAAAAAAAGAGATAAATGTTGTATAAGTCTCTGATTAAAATATTGTTAGTTTTGTTTGTTAATTCAGACATAAATAGTTTGTTTATATTTAGTATAGTTTGTTTATATTTAGTTTAGTATTATATAAAACAGGGTTATTAGACCTTTTCTCTAAGCAACTTCTCTGTTGAGATATGTTTTATATGTGCAGCAGCAGCAGTTCTTATTGCCCCATCTTGATCAAGTAAAAGATGAGATAATGCTCGCAGATTTGAAAGTTTAAGAGCTAGAAGTGAACTCAGTCTTTTAATAGCAACCAGGACTAAATCACGAATTCCACTGCGTAATGTTGATGTTATGAACACTAAAAACAATCGAGTTATATTCTATGTACTGATACATACCTTAATTTTTTCTGTTATATATAAAATCCTTGACAGATTTCTTAGTCTTATTGTACATTACGTTAAAAAATATTTTTTTAAAACAGATATCAACTTCTATTTGCGATAAGTTATGTTATCAATCACTATAGAATTTATTTTTAAAAGTTTGGGACAATTTTGTAATAGTTAATACGAAAAAAAATGGTATGGTGGTCTATTTGGTTTTGCTGTTAGATTTTTAAACTTCTACATTTGGAACTGAATTTTTTTGACATACTTTCTAGTGCCAGTTTCTCAACAATTTTATCCAAATCATCGGCTTGATCATCAGTTGACGAAGAAACAAAGGTTGTAACCTGGAATAAGGTCACCATCTCTGTCTCGATATCAAGCTTTTCTTCGTTTAACAAAATTCTTTTCACAAGTTCAGAAAATGCTACAGTAGAAAAAACAAATAATTTTTTATTGAAAGCGCCATTGAACTTTAACTTAGTCATTCAAAAGTTTTATTTTAAAAATCTACATATATTGGATCTGGGTTGATGATATAAACATATATATTTATATGTCCAATTTGCAAATCTTAGTTGAAAGTTGTAACCAAATTATGACAACTAAAAACCTATTTATATTAACTAGTAATTGTATTTCTTTAAACTTTAAAATAATTAAAATTATCTTCTTACCATCATCTCCTACATCTGGATGTCGACTCCTCACGCTCGCCCCAAACATCGAAGTTAGTTCAAGTCTCAACATGCAACCACTGATGCAAAACGACTCTTTATCCTCGTTTGCCGATTGCCAAAGTTTTAGTAAAACTGGCCGATCTTTAAACTCCTTCATTTCTTTAAAAAAGCAAAATTTTTATTGAAAAAAAGGCTGTGTTTTTAAGACCAAGAGTATTTTTGCTTTTATGTTGTAATTATCAGGCAAAACTTGGATCTCTACATAACATAGAGTTTAATATGTAAAGTTAATCTTTATTTATGAATCAGACACCTTACCCTCATAGTTGACTTGTTGTTTAGAAACAGCAATCTCACATAATCTTGTGATATTTTCAGCCTGGTCCTGCAGTTGATCTAATGCAAGAATTTCATTCACTTTTAAAGGACCGAACACACCAACATTCTGTGAAACATAAGTACTTCACTTATATACCAGTTCCATAATTTAATTTATTATACAACTTACAACAAGAAGTTGATGCACAAGTTTTAGATGGATTGTTAAAGCTTCATCACAAATAATTGATCCACTTGTTGCCCATTCTTTTCTAAACATCAAATTTATTTTGTTAAAATATGAGCCGGCAAATTCCTAATTAAATTTAATGATTGGTTAAAAATAATAATAGTTACTTACTTTGTATAGTCGTCGCCACTATCTGGTAATTCTGTGCTGTTTAATATAATTCCATCATAACTATTTGATGTAATCTGTTAAAACATCAAATTTATTCAATATTTTTTTCAAATTGGAAAGAATTTATTTAAACTGTATGAAGTCAAATCTTCAAATAACCTTTAACTGATGTTGTAGATCAGTTAAAGTCGTTTCCAGTTCCTTCAGTTCTTTATATCTTCCTCTGTAATCGTTCATTTGTGAGTTAACCTTTATGCCCCAATCCACTAAATCATAACCAATCTGTCTATCTGGACCTTCATTCTAAATGTATATGTATATACACGAAAACAAATGTTATTTATCAACTTTAAAATTACCTAAAGTGTTTTAAACTCAGCCAAGCAGTATTTAGGTTTAACAACAAAGCCTTTAAATTACCAAGTTTTTTATTTCCAAATACATATTCACATGCTTTTGTTTCTATGTTTTAATGTAAAAAAGGAAAACAAAAACCAGATTTTATGTTACCAATTGAACAGATTCAACTTCAATATTGGGTTCTGTTGTAGTCTCAAAAACTTCATTATCTGTCGGTAGTTCCACTATGTTTTCAACTGGTTTTGTTTGTTGTTTATTGATTGAATTGTTCGTAAGTGCAGCCATGAAAGCATCTTCCTCACTAAGGCAAGGTTTCCTTGATAAGTTCTGTTACAAACAAATTGGATTAATTATCATGAGTTTTAAAATATACTGATAGGTAAATCTTTATATGGAACAGAAAATATTAAATTTTGAAATGCATGCAATCAACTATATGTAAACAAAGTAATGCTAAATACTGTTTCATTGTATTCTGGTTGTAAGTTTTCAATATCTTGGTTGTTGCTGTTATTGTTGTTATTACCATTGTAGTTCATTCTTGCAGAAGAAGCTCTAAAAAGAATATTTACAACATATTTTAAAACAATTTTCATACATTTAACTTTACTTTATTTCAACTTTTACTATACATACAAATTTAGGCTTGGTTTCTATACAGTTTATGTTGCATATTTAGTTCCATCTTAAGTTTGTTTACCTGATATTATAATACTATAAAACTACAAAACATAATTCTTACGAATATATAACTGATAATGGCCTTGAGAAAGCTGTAGACAGTCGACTTCTTGGTGTGATGAATGGATCACTTGATCTCTCAACAACTGATTTTGATCTTAATCTTGAAGTGGTGGAGAATAAAGAATTGGAAGGAGGTTCCACACTTGCGTTTGCTGGAGATTCGTATCCATCATAAGGGCTGAAATGCATCAGTGTTTGTTTTATTTTGCATCAGTGTTTTTTTTTTTTTTTAAACCTTAGATTACGTTTTAAAGATCTAAGTGTATCTTGAGATGAATTCAAATGTGTTTTTTTTCTTTGTTTGATTTTTTTAAACGTTGTGTACTAGATATCAGTTGTTACTTTAAGTTAAAACTGCACAGCTAACAACAAGTCAAATGGATTTTCATTGCAGTTCAAGCTCTTTATTGCGCTTTCTATACCAGAAATATACCTTAGTTTACAAACTCTTACCTCCATGAGATTTTCAGATTTAATTTCAGAGTTGCCATATCATTTAAATCCACCAGAAGATCCTACAACAACAAAAATATTTAAAAGTCAATTTTGAAACCTTATATTTGGCAAAGCATATTTTTACTTTAGTCTTATGTGTAATAAAACTTGTTTAATATAATAATTTATAAGTTGTAAACTGTTCTTACCTGAGGTTCTACTTTAAACAGATCTTTAGTCTCACAAGTTACATTCCCAACTGTGGAATGCTTGCCTAAGATTTTAACTTCATTTACCTGTTAAACAAATGTATATTTGATAACATAAGCAAATTACTCTTATATATTTAATACCTCCTTTCATACAATTTGTTGGTTAAACAGGTTTCAAAAATACATCTGTTTAAGTGCTATTAGAATCTAAATTGATGTCCGGTAGTGTTGTATATTAGCTATGACAACCAAATCAGAAGGTGTTTGGTTTGATCCCCCCAATGCCATACTATTTGCCCTTGAGCGCACCAAATTAGTTAGGATTCTTCTTTTGTAGATTGTTGAAGTGTTATATTACTTGAATTTTTTATTGTGGCATTGTATGTTAATTAATCTCACACTAGAGTGGGTCGTTAAGCTCTACAAGGTAAATTTCTTACTCTTATATGAATAAGGTCATTGAGCAGGGGTTGTAACGTTCTCGTTGTATTCCCCCACGTTTGATCAAACGAGGATTTCACCGAACCTTTCATTTTCCACTTTTGTGTTCCGTATCTTATTATGACCTCATAATGGTCTCCTGTTCTTAGTCGGGCAAACCCCAAAAGACCTGGAAAATATTTTTGTTAAATTATTTAAACATAAAATTATTTTTGATTTTAAATCTAAATTTTTCAACAGAAGTAACTAATATAGGCTTGTAGCATACCCAGGAAGTACAAATGACATTTTTTTATTATTTTAAAGGCCTTAAGCTCCATTATAAAAATAGTCTTGTTGGTTTTTGGCCTGTACATGTAAACATACATTTACCCTTCATTTTTACTTTAGATTAACAAATAATAATTTGAATCTAAATTAATTTACCCAATAATGATTAATATTAATCTTATTATGACATCATGTTATTATCAACAATATTTTAATACAAAACATTATTCCCTGTGGACATAAAAATCTAACAAGGCCTTTAATGTGAATTATTTCTAATTCCCATGATATTACCTTTATTTATTTAATATAGTTTTTTATAAGCCAGTAATTTATATAATTTAATTTAAATATTTTTAGGATAAAGTTAAAGTTTGATATTTGCCACAATTAGTGAGTTAATATTGTTTTGTAAATGTATTAAAATTTTACCTTTCATTTCCACATGAAACCTGCCCAGAAATGTAACCAACTGTTGTTCAATTTGACAGAGTGTCTAAAAATTTAACAAAAAATATTAAAAAATGATTTTGGAAATTTTTAACACAACATATTTACATATAGCAACTGTTAAAACAAAAAAATCTTTATTTCTCATAATAAGTTGTAAAGTTTGCTAAATTTATAATAAATAAGACATGCTTTTTTTAGGAATTAAAATACTACTTAATGTACACTTAATTAATTATTATAAATTATGCATAAGTAAGTCTAAAGCTTATTAAGCCACCATGAATTAAAGTGATTTACTACATGAAAAATCAGATTGAAGCTTATTAATTTTAATTAAATGTTTTAATAACCACCAAATTAATGTTATTAAAGCATTTTTAAACTACTATAGTCGAAAAAAATGACCCTTAATAATTATTGATGTATATAATTTTAGAAATATGTAAGAACAAAACTAATTAAATGAATTAAAAATTAACATTCCTAGTAGGAAAAAAATATTGTTATTTTAAAATTATTAAACTTTAAAAATCTTTAGATTGAATCTAATTAGGAATTTCAGGAGATTAAGGAAATGTATAGGAAATTAAATTAGTAATCAAACAAAGTGAAGCAATTAGTAGATCACACACTTATGTGAAACTATTTTCATACCATAATCTCTCCAAGTTACTGTTAAAAAGTTAAGCCTTGATGTGTTTAAAATAACTTACATATTAATATGATTCATTATAATTACTTTTACGTAACTCTATACCATTATTTAGTCATATGTATTATACATTACACAATAATTTTAACTTATATGTTATGTTATTCAATAAAATGTTATGTTTCTTACAGGCCCTATGTATTGGTTACCTTAAAAACAAAATTCTTAAATTTAAAAAATAAACTTTGTTAAAAAAATGAAAAAAACCTAGAGAAAATAAAAATTTAAAATAAAATTTTAAAACAGAAAACATGACATAATTATGACACCAGTAAGTAACATGCTAGCACCTCCGTGCAACGGGATAAGTCAGTTTTTATTCCGAGCATTGATGTTCTTCTACTCACTCTAGAGGAACTGAGTGCTGACTTTAACTTGTAAGCTCCTTAAAATAAATAAACGTAGAGTTAACTTAAGCACATTTAAAACAATTAATATTAATATCAGGCCTACATTAAGTAATATTGTCTCTATTCAACAAACTTTAAAAAGGAGAAAAAATGAATGTATATTGTATTGCTTTACAATCAACTTTTGGAAGACTTATATTTTGTCTTAAATTTAGGTAGTATTTTTCCATACCATCACCTTGCCTTACTTGTTATTAAAGAAACATGTAAGTACCTAATTGTATATGTCTAAATTTTTACTTAAAATGTTTTGGATCTTTTTATATTATTGATTGTGACAAATATTATTTCAATGCTATTTGTCAGCAATGGCAAATTGAATAAAAATTGTTATCACAACATTTCCAATACAAAAATCAATACCTTTTAAGCTAATGTTATTACACTGAAGGGAAAATAACAATTTAAAATATGTAAAAAATATATATAACATTGAATATATATGTACAAAAAATTTAATACTTCTTATTGAAAGCTTTAGTATATGTTATTTTAAATATCACCTTCTCTATATCTCTGTTGTAAAGTGTAAGTTTCGTGCAACTCATCTAACTGGCTTTGTTGATATTGTAACTTGCTTATAACTCTTTCCAAGTGCTTGATGTACTAGAAATTAAATAGAGAACTAATTACTTACACTAGCACTTGACATAAATACAAGTATGTTTTATATAAACAACACTATAAGATGTTTAAAAAATTTTTTTTTTATGTATTTTTCTTACCTTGTCCACTTCATAATTTTGTGCCTAAACATAAAATATAAAACAAATGTTTATAGAAATTGAACTAATGTTTTATTAGGCGTTATATATTGTAGTAAGTAATGTTGACAATCTTATATAAAGTAAAAGTAAAGTAGTGAACGTTCTTACCACATTTGTAGATTGCATTTCCGAATGTTTAACTTGCAAAACATTTAATTCAGCAGTGTTAACAGATATATGCTCCCTAAAAAACATTTTTATATATTTGCAAAGAAAATTATAATAAATTATTGTAACTTTAATTATTTAAAACTTTGGTAAAATATTGTTTTTTTATGTTTTGATAAAATTTAACTTTTTTAAAGACTGTATTGTTAAATGACTTTTATATTTGTATATAATGGCAATAAACAAATATTGTAACCATATTTAGGACAAATAATTACGTTTAAAAACTAAAATTACATTGCCAAACTTTTAAATTCATATTTTATTAATTTAAAATTGTTTAAATTCAGTTTTAAAAGGTTGAGAGAATTGGATATAATAAAGGAAGTTGTTGTAAAGTATTATTTCCCATTTTTACTTGGCAAAGAAATGACAAACTTAAATTTCTGACAATTTCATAAACTATTGCTTGGGAATAATAACTGTATTTTAAAAATACTTTAAAATAATGGCCCTAGAATTAAAGGTAGCCTATTATATTAATGAAAAAAATCTATTTTAATTTCATCTTAACAAAAAACAGCAATTTTAATAAATAAATACATTTTAAATATATTTTCAAATTTTATTGAAGGTTGTTAAATATAAAACCAGACATAAATAATTTAATAGATTCGCAAACCTGACACCTTTACGCACAGCGTGATACATTAAATTTAACCTTAAAGGAGAAGGCATTTTGGGGTTGCTACCACTCGGTGCTTGCTCAAAAGAGCTCGATGAAGCCGACATTAAATCTGAATTCTTGCGACCAAAAAATGATAAACGGCTTCTCCTAATAAAATAAATTGATATTTTATTAAGATAGCTAGTTAATATAATGATCACAACTAATTTACCTGCACACCACAAACAGGAGTATTATTTATTAGGTTTACCTTTAAATTGGACATACATTTATATGATTAATGTCCAAGTTCTATTATATATAAATTATAATAATCAACAACATTTAAATGTGTAGACAATATTAAAATATGTTTAAATCAACAATCAAATTACATTAAACATTTTCTTTAAAATTAATTACTTTTGTCAAATTATTTATTATTTTTACATAAAAATATTAAAGATTAAAAACCCCCCTTACCCAAGTCTGGGTGAATCGAAACTGGGTTGACAGGGAATGGAGTAAGACCTCGATAAAGTTGAATTATGGGGGAGGGTTGCTGCCCCCCTCCAAGTTTGGGGACTTGACTCCCTTATTGATGGTGAAGTTGACCCCCTTAAGGTTTGAGGGGGTGAAACAGATGGGGAAGAAGAACTTCTGCACAAGTTAAAAATATTTAACAGTAGTAATTCAATGAGACATGGTTAGTGTCTACTAGAGGTCGAAGGTTTAATTCCAAATGCTGGCACATATTTTTTTAGTAGTTATTTAAATTAAGACATTAGTTTTTGAATTAAAATTATATTTTAAATGTTTGTTAAGGCAGATATTATATTTTTTACAGGCTTTTTAAATCTATAACGTTTTACACTAGCATAGCTTAATCTAGTTTTTAACAAAGATTATCCTTGACTAAGTATATGGTGTTATTAATATTGATTTATTTTGTTTAAAAATAAATCTAATATGCTGATAAAAATACTTGAATATTTTATTTATAAACGAAACAGAAATTCAGAGGCGTTCAATTTAAACTCTAGTAATAAAACAATAAAAAAGCCTGCAGCTAAATTATAGTGTGTGTAATAAAACAATTTAAATACAATTTAAGGACTGGTTTTACTAGAATAATAATCATAAGATTGTTGAAAATACTTAAAAAAATGCAATATACAAATTTAATTATTTCACAAAACTTATAATTTATCGTTAAAGAATTTATTTTTATATAAAAAAATAATTTTTTTTGTAATTTATTAAAAAATTATTTACATGATCTCATCAACTGATGACGTATACGAAGAAACATTTCGGCTCGAAGTTTCCGATCCTTGAATACTTTTTTTCGATTTTATTTTATTCTTTTTATCGCTAGCCGAATCAGGCATTTTAAAAGAAAAACTTTAATTTCACTGTAAGCTTAGCCTCAAATTTAACTTAAAATGCTAAATACTCAAGCCTTTTAACACTTTAAGACTATAATTATATGCTATACTGCCTTGCTTTGTTTACAAATGCATTAAAATACCGCTTTTAGATTATATTTTGTTTACTTTATTTACGTTACTTGATTGACAGCCGAATGAGAATGCTCGCAACGGAATTTAATGAATTGAAGTTGCGCCTTTTTTTTATTTCCGAGAGAATCGGTCATGCGAATCTCTCTCGTATTGTTTCTGAAATAAACTACCTCAAAAAGGTAAAATGTTAAACTAAATATTTCACGTGTATTTTAAAACAAAAAATGTTAAATTATAAGACAGATTTGGGTCAAGTATGTTAGTAAAACCATGTACTAAATATGACAGCTTTATTCTTACGAAAAATATCAAAAATGTTGACTAGAAGTTGACTAGAAAGTGAACAAACTTAAAATTACATTTAACTTTGCTAGTCTGTAAAATTAAGGTGTTTTTAATCATAACTAGTATTTAAGTGAATTTTAACATTATATTTATTGTTACCTTTTTCTATTTAAGAGAGATAGCTCAGGTTAAAATTAACTCTCAGAGTTAGACCGTTAGAAGAAGTTATACACCGTTATTATTAGTTTCCATGCGAATGAAATCAGATAACCATGCAGTAGACTGTCTGGCAACATAACTCAGTTGTCTATGTTGTATGCTATGCTATTGCAGTTATTTTGTATTCTATATAACGTATGTGTTTATTTAAGACGAATAGGGTATTGAAAACGAAGTGACGATTTTAGTAAAATAATATTAAAGTTAAGTGAAGTTTAAGCTGTTTTTTACTTGGCTAGCAACAGAATAAAAAGCATAATTTCACCTATGATCTGATGGTTTAAAATATAACTAAAAGAATGCCTTTTAGAAAACTGTCTTGTCTAGCTTCTCCAGACCAAGAAAATCATGGTAAAAAGTATTAATATTGTTTTTTTTTGTTTTTTTTTAATTGGTAATACTAAAGAAGACTTAATGTGATTGTTATTTTTAATATGTGGTTTAAATTAAATTTATATAAATTGTTTTTTGTAGAAAAGCCAAGAAGGAAAACAGCGGATGAAAGTGAATTGCAACTCGTCGTAGTCAAACCCGATGAAATACCAGGTTTATATTTATTTAATTTGCAAATATATAGTGTAATATTGGATACTTTTTTTATAATAGTTTTTACTTCAGGAAAAATAATTTTAAAATGAAAATCGGAAGTTCTTTTTTAGGGGTGTTTTTTAGGGGTGTTATTGTCTCAGTTAGTTTTATTACTAGATTTTTAAATACAAAGTTAAATTCTTTCATTTTTATGTTAATTTTATGAATTTAAATTGTTGATGTCAATTTTAAAATGTTTAAACTTCACAGATGAAGAGAGAGGAACCTGTGTGGTTAATTTAGAGAAGACAGATGGTTGTGGTTTGGGATTAACTGTGTCAGGTGGTGTAGATAAAGAATCCAGACCAAGAGTTTCAAGCTTGAGAAGTACTGGTATTGCTGCTAAGTAAGTTGTTGATAAACAATTTATAAAAGTCATTTTATTATTTTAAAATGTTTGAATTAAAATGTATCCCAAACAATTAGTAATATAATATTAAATTTAAGTTTTTACATGAAAAAGCTTATTGTACATTTGTTTTGTTTAGTTTACATTATTTTTCCACATAAAATAATTTAACCAGCAGTGTGGTCTAGTGGTCAGAACACTTTCCACAATACATGTGGTCCTGTGTTTGATCCCCTGTGAACTCAAGCTGTAGCGGCCTTGAGTAAGGCGCTATAAACGACATGAACTTTTACCAAGCCAGCACTTAATCAGCAGTATAATTATTAGTCAATTACTTTCTATAATATTCCAAACTGCCACAGGCAACTCGAGACTTACGGGGTAACAGTTGTTACTCTATGTTTAGGGCGTACATTCGACTTTTCTACATGAAAGATATAGATATATACAAAAAAATAGTTTTTTTTAAAGGTATTTTTTGACGGAAATATAAATTTTTTAATTTTTGTTATTGTGTTTAAACAGAAGTGACCAGCTTCAAATTGATGATTTTATTACCTCCGTCAACGGGATTCGAACCTCCAAACTCAAGCACGGTGAAATAATCAGCTTGTTGAAAAATATTGGTGAACGAGTTTGTTTGGAAATTGAATACAGACTTCCCCCCACTAGTAAGTTATAAGAAAAATATTTATTTAATAAAGTTTAAATTTATGATATTGTTTTTAAACTCTACATATATAAAGAAAGTCATACAAACCTATGCAAAACCAATGGATATTTTTAAAAAGATTTAAAAAAAAAAAAACTAACTGGCATAAAGCCTGTTACTAAGTTGTTCAAATTGTTTGTAGCTGTTTGTATTAAATTTAAACTTTTTTACTTTTTAAAAAATATATTTTGGTTGTGCTTATGTAGATGGAATAAACAAGTTTTAGTTGCAAATATATTTATAACACAAACAATTAATTTTTAGCTGTACAAACCAATAGTATTATTCAAAAGACAACTGACATCCACTTGCGAAAAATCAACAATTCGTTCGGTTTTGTTTTAAGGGGGGGTCATAATGATGAATATTGTAAAGTTCGACCGATTGTTGTAACCAATATTTCACCTGGATCACCTGCTGATAAGTAAGATTCTTAATTTCAACTAGGTTGACTTTAAATTTATTTCATGTTTAAATTAAGTATATTTTGTGGATTTTTTTTATGTTCTAAATTAAAAAAGAGTTTTTGATTTTACATAAAACTCTCCTTTTACTATTATTTATTTTTGATGTGGAAAGGTCAATTTCATGATCTAAACATAGAGTAACATCAGTTACTTAGACCCAGTCTGGAGTCGCTTTGGCAGTTTGGGATATTAAAGATTATAAATGCTCAATATTTACGCTTCTGATTAAGTGCTGGCTCAGCGGGAGTTCATGTGCCGTACCTAAGGTTAGTGCTGTACCTAAGGTCGACACAGCACAAGAGGAGTGAGGATCCCAGGATCATATGTAGAAAAGTCAAGTGTTCTGACCACTACACCACGCTGCCAATGTTTTTTTGTAATGTTTTATTAACATAGGCTTTAACATAAAGTACACACTTAATTGTAATACAATTTTTTTTTTAATTATTTTTAGAGAAGGGAGCCTTAAAACAGGGGATAGAATAATAGCAATAGGAAATACACCTTTAATATCGATGACTTTGGATCAAGTTAGTGATATAATAAGATGTTGTAACGACCATACCCAACTAACTATCGAATATGATGTATCTGTAATGGGTAAGCTTACATTTTAAAATAACCTTTTTAATATACTTAAAAAGATATTTTATAAAAGAAAAATTGCCTGTGTTGGTGATTTATACCTATATTCCTATTCATTTTACAAGTAGTTTGAGTATGTGGTTTTACTTCTATGTTTGCGAAGCTGTTATAATAGTTTAGAGTGTTGTATCATATTAGCAGACAATTGGCCCTAATTTCTTCCCGTAGTAAACACTATATTGTCTCGACGTTTAAATCGTCAAAATAATTGTTTGTTGGCAATTTGTGTATTGGTGGCATGTATTTAAAAAACAGTTTAAATTAACATGTAGAGCGTTGGTTGTAATTTTGTAATATTTTTTAAATGTATTTTAACGAAAAAAGTATTTTAACACTATTTACACAATAGATTTATAGACCAATTAATATTTCAATTGATATATTTTAACGTTTTAAAGTATATAGACTTTAAATGAACAAGAAAATCTTTATCCTACGTTTGCATATATGTTTCATATCACGTTTTCACGTCAAAGATTTGCGATATAAAAATTTGTTTAATGTCTTTTTCTTATCTAAGATTTTACATCAAATAACTTCCTTATTTAAGTGGTTTTTATCTTTGTTTATTATCAACATTAATCGATCAAAAATGTCGGGAATTTGAGGGTTTAAAATATTTTAAACTTCACGTTAACAGTTTGTAAATCTACTAAGACAAAAAAACAATTATCAGGTTAATTAAAATAAACAGAAACTGACAAAACTGGCAACGCGGTGAGTGGTTAGAACACTTCCTACACTACATGAGGTCTTGGGTTCAATTCCCACTGCTCTCATGCTGTAGCGCCCTTGAGTAAGGCGCTATAAACAGTATGAACTCCTGCTAAGCCAGAACTTAATCAGCAGCATAATTATCAGGCAATTATAATCTATAATATCCCAAACTTCCACAGGCAACTCGAGACTGGGTCAGGTAACTGATGTTACTCTATGTTTAGGTCGCGTATTTGACCTTTCCACAACGAGAATAAAGATATACAAAAAAACACCTTGTGACAGCAAAACTCTAAGCATTAACGACCAATATTTTTACTTTTTTAGAAGCTGTAGCAAATGCGAGTGGTCCACTCTTAATCGAAATGTCGAAAACTCCGGGTGCCGAGTTAGGTTTAACTTTGACCAAGTCAACGTTCAGAAAGAAACCTTGTATTTGTATCGATTATGTTAAACCTGCAAGCATATCAGACAGGTAAAGTGTTAATTTGACCTATAAGAATATTGTAAGCCTTTTATTAATTGGTTTATTGTAGCTTACTGCTGACAATACTTACTCTTATCTAACCCAAAATAAATTAGCCAGTTTTTTTTTGAATAATACGACCAGGTTCATAATGTACCTTATTTTCTAGTGCATGTAAAAACTAGACAGGGCAATGATTTGCCTAATAATTGTGCTTTAAATTTGTCTTTTTAAGCTAAAAATTAATGGTTTTGTGTAGTAAACAAAAATACGAGAATTAATATATTCAGTTAAAGAACAAAATATCAAAATTTTAAAGTCAAGCGGTCTGCGATAAATTAACAAATTAAAACAAGATCAAATGGCACATCTTAGTAGTTTTTTGACAGCATTCTTATTTGATATAAAGTTAAGGTTGAAATGCAATGTATAGTAAACATACTGCGGTCCTATAAACCTTAATAAGTTTAAAGTTTTGGGTTAAAATAAAATACTATTTTGTAACGGGTTTAATTTCCGGTCGTTTTGTGTTAAAAATTTACAAAACTAGTCACGGGAATCTACGAAGTCATTTAAGTTTACTTCAATTCGTGGTAATACGGTTGAGAAGACGTAAGCCTTAGTTTTAAGTGCTTTCATTTAAATGCTGATTGATTAAGAATGATGTTAACTTAAATAAGTTTAAATTTCGTAGACCTCACAGATTGATTGGCGGCCAAAATATTTCAAAAATTTTCCGTTTTTTGTCGATTTTAAAAAGTTTTTTTTAACGATAAAAGTTTAATTTTTTATTTTTAAAATATTTAATTCCCATTTTTATTTTGTTAAAATTGACTTTAAAAAGCAAATTAAATTCTTTTAAAGGACATACAAGTTAAAATTATTTGTTTATTTTTATATTACTTGAGCCAAATGTTTAGTAAATAAAGTTTTAAAATTTTTAAACAAAATTTAAAGTTTACAAAATATCAACTTCTTATCTTGGTTATCTGCGCTTTATTTTGTAAATAAGATTGTTTAAATATTTCAATTATATCGCTTTTAAATAATAACAAACAGTAACCACTTCTAAATAAAACAAAAGTTTAAATATAAGTTAAAAATTAAAACTTAAAAAACTTTTGTTTTAAATATTTTAATTAATTAACGCAACAAAAATTTAATTATTATTTAAGCTAAAAAATATTAAATTTCACAATCAAAACTTTAAAAAAATAAAAAAACACTTTGTTTAATAAATTAAATTAATTAATAAACACACCTTAAAAATGTAATTAATTATTTTAATCAAAATAACAAAATTTTTTTTTCAGATGTGGCGCTTTACATACTGGCGACCAAATCCTATCCATAGATCACGTGACAATGACCAACCAATCAGTGAGCGTTAAAGAAGCTTCAGATATGCTCAACTCTGTTTCCGATCAAGTTAAATTAGAGATTTTACCAGTGGCTCGTCTCGCGATTGCCGCCAAACCATTCAACCGTGAGTATGACGTCATAATAAACTTGTATTATGAAGGAAGATAAAATATTTATTTAATTTTTAGCAAAAATAAATTAACATTATTACGTCACAGAGAACAGATTTGCACCGACTATCACGTCACAATCGATGCACGCCCTCAACAGCAGATTTGTGGGGGGCCGATACCCCTCTAACAGCGCCACCTTGGGTTATAATAGAGGGGGAAGCGGAAGGTTTAGTCGAAGAAAAATGCAGAGAGGAAAATATAGCGCAAGTGCAAGTAAGAAATAAAAAAAAAATTTGTTTTTTTTAGAACTTGAAATTTTTTTTTTTAGTATTTATAAAATTAAAAACAGGTTATAATTTGTTTCACTTTGATGTAAAGTGAATTAGGTTAAACAAGCAAAAAAAAACCCGTTTAGTTATAATTTCTTTTTTGTATAAAACGCATACAGTTTACAATACAAAAAAATTAAATTTATTGACAGATTTAAATGCTCAAAATTCTATATTTTAACTCAATTTATGTAACTAATTTAATTTTAAAAGAATAGTTAGTGATAGAGTATTTAATTATCAGGTTTATAGAATTATTTTTGCGCTATTTTTGTAAATAATTTTAAAGTTACAACAAGTTGTCTGTAAAATTGACGGAAACCTGAAACTTAACTATTTATGTTAACTAAAACAACATTCATAACGGTTGGTGCTCTCCTATGTTGTCCACTTTAACATAATGTACGAATCAGTGTGAGAAAAATGCCCGATTTTTTCTGTGTTGTTTGTTATGCAGATATTATCGTCTGGCCATCATCACCAAATGTGCTGATAAATTAATAATTAAACTTTAAAGTTGTGGTGGTCAATTACTGGAGAGATTAAGAGATTGAAGTTATTTTGAACTTCTATGTTTGAGGTTAAATTATGTTTAAAATTTTGTGTTATTACTCAAAATTTAACGCCAATCCTTGAAATTAAAAAGTTTCTGATAAAATTTTGATAAAAAAAGTAATTTTTTTTTCTTTACATATTTTTTAATTAGACTTAATTTGCGCTTAATTAACATATTTAAATATGTGTTAAATAACTGCCAACATTTACAGCGTACTATAACTACCGTATACACATTTTTAGACAAAATAAAACAGCAGTTAAAACCATTTAAAAAAGCAAAGCCTAGTAGTATTTAGAAAAAAGTTTCTTTTCCATGTAGAGTTATGCCTAAATCATCACCAAAATACACCTCGTCTGTAACTCTAGATTGATTTAAGTTCCGCTTAGTAAAACTAAATATTTAATGCAACATTGCCTGTGGTTTGTGGTACTTATGTTACTTGGTATATTTTAACATCATGAAATTATATATGTGTGAAATGTATAGAGTTGTACTTATAATATTCGTGTGAATTAAGTGGAGGATTTAATTGGTATAAGTGGTAATGGTGTGAATGTAATTTTAATTATAAGTTAGGCTGAATTATAAACCACTTTTACACATGCATTAAAATATTTATAGAAATTTAATTAGTACTTTCTATTTAAATCTACTTTGTTCATTGGTTAAAAATTTATAAATCAATTTTGCATATTAAATTATATTTCAATGCGTATAGCACCACGTCATATTAAAAACACAATAAATTCAGTCAGCCCCATATATAATAAACAACATAACATTCTGGTCCGGGTGCTGGATTAACCGGTCGGGACCTCTTTTTAAAGCTAGCTCTAATTTTTCGTTCAATTTCTCGTGTATTGAAGTGAAATACGTAATTGATTTTAACTCTTTATCTCCACCATACGAATCCTTTCGAACAAACGCTACGGAGTGGTCACGGTATGATCTTGATTTTCGGGTTAGGTCGGTTTCACCAGTGTTAATATAACCACTTGATACTTCGTTTAATATTGGTGCTGTAAATGAAAAAGTTTCAAGTCCGTAGATTGTAAAAAAATCGTCAGAATCGACCATTTTCTGACAGTATCTCAACCGCATACTGGCAGAATAAGAATAGTCGATGATATTTTTTAAAACAACTTTATTTGAATTTGAATTCGGGGCATTGTTACAACAAATTGTTACCGGTACAGTATACCACCAACTCACGGCATTATTAGCTTCGTTTTCCCTCGAAATCGTCTCAATATCGTCGATGTTGTTCGTTGTGCAGTGGCACAATTTTAGAATAGCTAACAGCACACAGTTAAAATCAGAAGTACATGTACAGTTCTCCACTAAAACTATATCATAATCAACATTAGCTTTAAGAAATAGAACTGTTATTCCAAGGTTTTGTTTCAGCAGAAAAATGAAAATTCCATAGGAAAATATCCAACAATTTTTCATACTTTTTGTTAAATCATTTTTTTAACATTTTTTTTTATAAATATCAAATCTATAAAACAAAATTTCTAATTTTAAAAGTCATATAGGTTCTTCACTATATTTTTATATAATTTTTTAATGATCTTTTTATCTACTTTACTTTTACCAAACTCTGATAATGACGCTTGCTAGCTTATAGTTGAAATTACAAAAAACATTATTAAAAAAAAACGATAACTTAATTAAAAAATTAATAAAATTATATTTAAACTTAAAAAAAACGATTTGGTTAATTCAATTTAAATAGACCTTTTTGCAGAGCTTTCTAACATATATGTTGGTTATTTAAACTTAATATCGCGTTTTATTAAATTGACTTTATTAGGGTGTGGACTATTTAGCCAACTTTTATTAACTAAATTAAATTCAATATCTACAGCAATATTGGTGTAAATGTTATATTAAAAACTGTCAAAAATTCTGCAAAAAAAAACGTAAAAAATTCGGTATAATATTTTAAAGACTAAACTTTGATTTTAACACCTTTATCTTGTTACTATATCTATAAATTAACCTTGCGTTGGTCTTTTAAATTACAATGTTTAAGTTAAGATTATCAGTTATTGACTTTGTCAATTGTTCCTAATCCTTGACAGCAAAAAGTTGTCAAAATCCGCTTGTAAAACTTTCAGTTGATTTTGCTTTTTGAAAGCTTAAACCAACGACTTGATATTGTTTGCATAAAACATTTTTTGTGTTTCTAACTTTAACAATTCATAACTTAAATACCTTATATGATTATAGTTGTTAGTTGTATTTCTAACCAAATAATGAGTATTAATATGTTATCAATTACTCTTTATGACGTGGGTGAAGCGTAACAATGTTATTTGAGAATGCCCTGCCCTTATCGAGATGTAGTAGAATTTCACATATTTTATTAATTTTATGTAACTTTTATTCGCCTAATTTTTGGGGATTTTTAAACTCAAAAATGGGTAAAAAATACTTAATTTTTTTACTTGAAATTTTTGATTTTTTTAAAGGTAGGTTGGACGGCGACCCCGACAATTTTGGGACTTTGCAAAAAAGGGAAAAAATTAGTAAGACGCAAAAAAGCTTGTAGCAGTAGATTTGCACGTTTTTATTTAAATATTAAGTTATTAGATTTTGGCTGGTGATTAGATTGGTTATTAATTAAAAACGCTTAATTAATTAGTTGTTGCATACAATAATTCATTTTGTATTTCTTTTAAATTGAAATTATACTCGCTTGTAGAAAATTTAAATTAGGATTAAATTTTTGACTTATTTTAGCTATTTTGACCAATTGTTAAATGGCACAACAAATGTAACTTGGTCTGCGTTTATTATACCCCTGCTTCTAGTAAGCCTGTGCTTGCTATATATGCTATAATACAA
This sequence comes from Corella eumyota, assembly GCF_963082875.1. Classification (NCBI taxonomy): domain Eukaryota; kingdom Metazoa; phylum Chordata; class Ascidiacea; order Phlebobranchia; family Corellidae; genus Corella; species Corella eumyota. The sequence continues at coordinate 17,020,252 of NC_137493.1, read as the reverse complement.
TGTACACATGCTTAATATAACCCGCAGTAGTATTAAACTTAGTTATTTATCTTTATATAAACTGTCTGATTAACGCTTTTTTTTATAATTAGTTAATTTTGTAAACGCTAAATTTAAATTTCATATAATTTTTATCACTTAAAAAATTTTTATATAATTTTTTTTCATATAATTTTTATCAGTTAAAAAATCCTGACTATGTATGGCCTGGCCTGTAAGCAGACACAGTAATTTTATCTAATTTTCAAGTTTGTTATCTGTATTCTAAATAAAACACGGTTTAGGGTGCTGGGAAAAATCTAGCTATCTTTCTAGTTAAATGAACAGAGAATTTATTTTTAATTTCTTGTGCTAACTGGTGCGTACTTGTTTCGAATTACTTTTGTTGTTCGATTTCGAGTTTTGCTTCTAATCAATCAATGGTTGTGTTTGGCTGGAGTTTCTGCTTACGTTTTAAGGAGCTTGCTTACGTATCATGCTAATCATGTGGCTTTAAAATTCCCAAATTTGCATTTTTGTTAATTTTGAATAATTATTTTTACTTTTTTAAATGAAAAAAATGTTTTTTTTATCAATTAGAATAAAAATTTGTTGATTTAAAATATTTATTTAGCCTTTTTAAAAAAGTTAGCCTTTTAAAAAACCATCAATTAAAAAATAAATAAAAAGATTTTTGATAAAAAAATATTACTGATATTAATTAATAAATTAATTTAAAATCTAATTTTTACATATTATTAATTTTTTTTAAATTTATTTTTAGTGTCACTAGCTTCGACTGATTTCTTGAGCGGAAACCAAATCGTCCACACTGAGGCGATAGAGGTTCCTTTACTGACCGATGACGACGACGACCACGTGATCAATTCAACTTTGACCCCGAATTTTGGCATCCAATTACAAGGCAGTATTTTCTCCACCGAGATTTTAAATTCAGCGCCAGTTATTGCTTACGTCGAACCAGAAAGAGCAGCGCAAAGGTAAACAAACGTTTTTAAATCTTGGGTTCGATTCTCACTGCTGTCATTCAATATCTAAAGTTTTTGCATATTTTCGGTAAAAAGTGGGCTGCTGTGACGTGTTTAAGCTATCTGTAAACGCCGGGCTTAAGGGCGATTGGTGTGGCATTGGTGCGGCTCGAACCCGAAACCTTTTGGATCGTGGTTTGTTCCATTAAGGGTATCCCAAACTATCAGAATATTAGAGCTAAATTGGGGCAACAAGAGAAATTGGTTGTGTTATGCCATGCCTTAGATAAAGCGGCGTCTCAGTTGTGCCATGCCTTAGATAAAGCGGCGTCTCAGTTGTGCCATGCCTTAGATAAAGCGGCGTCTTAGTTGTGCCATGCCTTAGATAAAGCGGCGTCTCAGTTGTGCCATGCCTTAGATATAGCGGCGTCTTAGTTGTGCCATGCCTTAGATAAAGCGGCGTCTCAGTTATGCTATGCCTTAGATAAAGCGGCGTCTCAGTTGTGCCATGCCTTAGATAAAGCGGCGTCTTAGTTATGCTATGCCTTAGATAAAGCGGCGTCTCAGTTGTGCCATGCCTTAGATAAAGCGGCGTCTTAGTTGTGCCATGCCTTAGATAAAGCGGCGTCTCAGTTATGCTATGCCTTAGATAAAGCGGCGTCTCAGTTGTGCCATGCATTAGATAAAGCGGCGTCTCAGTTGTGCCATGCCTTAGATAAAGCGGCGTCTCAGTTATGCCATGCCTTAGATAAAGCGACTTTTACTAGGTTTTGTAACACATTTAAAACGGCAGATTTTTACAGGTGATTGTTAAACATAATGATAAATAAACTAGCTTGTGTTCTGAATATTGTGCTACCGTTACACATTCTCTATTTATATTATTTTAACTATTTTAAACTTGTTCAGATGTGGAATGATCCAAACAGGGGACAGATTGGTTTCAATTAACAGATTTCCATGCGAAGCTTACAACGTAGAAGAAATTAACCAACTTTTAAGTGATGCCTACTCAGAGGGGCAGGTACAAAAATAGCTAAAAAAAACCTTAAATATCAAGTATTTAAAACTGAAATTTTGTAAGCAACAATTAATTATTATCCTTTTTTTAAAACTCTTTTTATGTTGTTATTACTATGTATAAAACAATTTCAACATTTATATTTATTTTAATTTTCTATTTATTGTATTTATTTTAATTTTTTAAATACTTCTTTAAACATAATTTTTGTGACAATTTATTATAATATTTTAGGTTTTACTTGAGATAGAGTTCGATGTAGCAGAATCAGTTTTACCAAGTAGTGGAACTTTTCATGCTAAACTTCCTAAACGAAGAGGGGTCGATCTTGGGATAGTTGTTAGTTGTGAGTTAACATTAATTTATATTTAATTTATAATGTAAAAAAATAAATTTTGTCACAACAACCCGGACTTTTGTTATACTAATAAGACGATATTGTGATGATTGTAAACCGTATGGCTGGCTTGGTGTAAGCAACGTTAAAACCTAACTAAGGAGCACTTTGGCATAACAGCAGTTAGCTGGCATTGAACCAAACACCCCTTAAAATAACTCAAATTCTTGTTTTTTCTTGTGCTTTTAAAAACTTTTCAAAATAAAAAAAACTGGCGTTGGTGTATGCAAGTAAATTCCTAGAAATAAACATTTGTTGCAACCATCTAGCATCAGTTGGTTTCTTATAGCCGACCGGATGGGTTAAAATGCAGTCTGTAGGGCACCCTCTAATAAGTTAATGAACTTGTAAACTGCTACCAATATTTTAAAATTATTATTTTTCCAGGTCCCACAGGCCATCATCAAGGAGAATATTTACTGATTTCCAACGTGAAAAAAGGTTCAGTTGCACACAGAACCGGAACCTTGGAAGTAGGAGATCGATTACTTGCAATAGATGGGGTCAAGATGAATGATTGCTCACCAGAGGACGCTCATGAGTTACTTGCGAGCGCTGAAGATGTGGTCAGATTGAAAGTACAGAAAGATGAAGAAAATTCAGGTAAAATATTTTGGAATTTACTTTGTAAAAACAATGTAGGTTAGTTCAAATTCTGTTAAAAAATTAAGTTAATTTTCTAATTTTTTGAGTACAATTTTGTGTAATTTTTTTATATGAAAACAATTTAAAAATTAAGTTAAACTTAAATTCATCTTCTGTCTAAATTTTACTTTTATTTATCTTCAAAAAAAAAAATTTATTTATAGAAGAACCTGACACTAGTCGTTCAATATCTTATACAGTTGAACTAAAACGTCATGGGGGACCACTAGGGGTCACTATTTCGGGGACGGAGGAGCCTTTCGACCCCGTCGTTATCTCGGGTCTTACCCCAGGAGGATTAGCGGCAAGGTAAGGGGACAAAAGAGGATAAATTTGGGGACATTTTTTTTTAAATTAAATAGAAATCCAACATTTTTTGTTTTTGAAAAATTTAAAATAATTTTTTAATAATTTTTTTTACAACTTCAAAAAAAAATATAAAAAAACATTATTATTTGTATTGCTTATTAAAAAAACTAAAAAAAAGTTTTAAATTTTTACAATTAATCATTTTGCAACTTCTAACAGCGCTTGAAAATGTTTTTTTAAATAGAACTGGTGCTATACATGAAGGCGACAAGATCTTATCCATTAACAATGTTTCACTGAGAGCAAAACCATTGAGTGAGGCCATCCAGTTGCTTAGAAACGCTGGTGAAACTGTCAACTTGAAGATTAAACGACAAATATCGGAGGAACTTAAGGTTTATTCCCCTAAACCGAAACCAACTCAGTTTTCGACAAGTACGATGGAAAAACAAGAACATTTTGTAAGTTGGTTTTAATTATTGTTACACAAGCTTTAGATTAACTTTCTGATAATTTTCGTGATATTTAAACTATAGCTAACGCCGAGCTTAAGAGCGAATAGTGTGGCATTTGGTGGAACTCGAACCCAAAACCTTTTGGTTCGTAGTCCGATGTTATTACCGGTATATTACACTTTTGGAACGGGTAACGTTTTGACGATAAAAGGAGTTAAAATTCTTCCAAATTTTTGTCCCTTAGTTGGCCCACTGACGTTTTAGTTTAAAACATGTAAGGTATTAAACAAACTTACTACAATCAGGTTAAAAGGTCAATATTACCAGGATAACAAAATCTCGAACTGTCAAAGACGATTCCAAACTGAGTCAGGGTAACAAATGGTACTCAATGTTTAGGTCATAAAGTCAACCTTCTAACACCGAGAATAAAGATATCAAAAAGCCGTATTAAAATTATTATTATTGATTTAATTTTTAGACCGACTCTCCGCCCGAGCTTAGTGATCCGGAAGACGACATCCTTCCACAACGGATGAAACTCATCCACTCCTCCAACGATGACGTCAGATCCGGTCACGTGAAGGGGGTAAGACCGGGTCCGGCTGGAGCCCCGAGTATTGATAGTGCTGTAGAATTGTGGGAAGATTCAAGTGTAGATTTGTATCGGACAAGAAGTAGTGTGGGTAAGTGGATCTTTTATTTAAATTTCATATTTTTCTATTCTTAATATTTGAAGGTTGACTTCACGACTTAAACATGACGTAACTTCAGTTATTCCAACCGAGTCTCTAGTTCACTTTAACAGTTTAGGATAGATTATAATTGCCCGGTAATTAAGCTGCTGATTAAGTGCTGACTCAGCACGAGTTCATACCGTTTATAGCGCCTTACTCAACAGCATGAGAGCAGTGGGGATCAAACACACGACCTCATGTAGTGAAGCAAAACGTTACCACCACTATACCACGCTGCCCTTTTTTCATATTAACTTGGATTTTAAATAAAGTTATTTAGGTATTTTTATAATTGTTTATTATTATAGATTTGTAATTTTTTCAAAGTGAATTAGGCGCGTTATTAATAGGTTGCAAATTATTTTTTTAAAACACTTTTTTTGTTAATTTAAAAAAAAAAATTAAATAATTTCAACCAATAGGAAGCCACCATTCTCCCGCTCCTCCAAATAGTTTCTCCCACTCGTTTTCCGATCCTCCTCCTCTCATAATGGGAAAAAAGAAACCCGAGAAATCTTCAACAATGTCAAGGTTACCGAAAATTAAAGACCCTATTTTACCGAATAAAAAACATTTCGACACGCTAAAAAATAAGTAAGTTGATGACGTCAAAATTTTGGGTTTTATGTGACGTCATATCTTATGACATTAGTTGTGACGTAATATCTTATGACGTAAAGAATTTAAGTTAAAAAGTCTGAAATTTTTTTTTGTTATTAATTTAAATTTTTTTTTTACTTAGATACGATACAGGCTCGCGCACGTATTCGGACACTTGGGGAACCAGAGAGCAAATTCGCGCCAGAAATCAAAGATCACCAGATACAAGGTAATAGGGGCCATTAAAACTTGGGAAAGAGAGCTTTTAATACCTATTAATTGGTCTTAAGTAAAATTAAAATTAAATTTTATATATTTGCTCTTTTAGTAAACTGCAGTCAGTAGATTGGGAAAGTGCAATCGATGATTTACAATCAGTTGGGCAATCGTCGGATTATTTAAAAGATTTAGAGGTGAAAAATATACAAAAAAAACATAATTTAAAATGTAAATAATATCCATTTAATAATTATATATTTTACTATGTAAAACATATTGTATTATGACCTAATAAAATCTTATTATTATTAGACAAAGTTAACTCTTAAAAGCGACGACTACAACCCATCACCCCATCAATATACCAGCCCCCACTACACCTCACAACCCCATATACCCCAGTATAACCAACCCTACCATAGAAGACAGGGCTCTTATGATAGTTATTCAAGGAGGGAGGTAATGAAATCACATACTCCAAACTACCACCAACAACTACACAAGGTTGGTTTATAATTTGTTGGTTTCGCTTCGAAAATATGACAGTAAGGCTAAATATTGGCGCAATTTGGAATACTACAATCTTAATATTAAGTTGTTCATGTTTAAAATATTTTAACATTTACTTTTTTTCAAACCAATTATTAGATAGTAACTAGTCCTAACAAAAAACCTTGTCCAATAGAATGTAGTGGACATAGCAATGTATTAAAGCCTTAAGGTTCCGGGTTTGAGCCGCACTAATGCCACATTAATCACCCTTGAGCCCAGCGTTTACGATTAGCCCTAACATATCACAACAACTCACCCTTTCCCAAAGAGATATATAATAAAAATGGTAATTTACAAACTTTTTGCCAGGTCACAATAACTAAAGAAGGATTTGAAGCTGATTTCGGATTCTCTTTGTCCGATGGCAAAATCGAACCTGGCGTTTACGTTCATTCTATTAAACCTGGTGGGCCAGCTTATAGGGGCGGAGTGCTACCATATGATCGTATATTACAGGTAAATATAACGTTATAAATAAGGTATTGGTCGTGTGGTTTTTTGGCTGTGATAAATCTGTGTCATATCATCTAAAACCACATTACCAAAATAATTTTTTTTTTCTAAAACGCTTATTAATTGAACACCTTTTTTAAAACTCCCCTGTTGGAAATGCTTTCTAATTTCTAACAAAATGTTGACCTAAACAGGGAACGAAATAACGGGTCGCTATTCGCTAAAAGCGAATCGTTTTTTAAAATTAGCGAATCGTTTTTTTACAAATATATTCGAATTAGCGAATCAACCAAAAAAGGTTCAGGCAGTGATAAAACTCTCGTGTATATTTTTACGATCTATTTTACACCGGTTTCACACTAATTTAATTACATCATTATAATCCTGCGTAAATGTAGGTTACTATAAGGCATTTAATAACAATAACTTTCCATGTTTTGGCAATGCGTAAATTTCGCTACCGAGGTCGTTCAGTTGTTGCGCAATTTTTTAAATGCATAACACAGCCTTAAAAGAATTAAAAATGTCTTGTTTTTCGTGCAAAATATTCTTAACCATTGTTTAACAATACGTTACATTTTAAAAATGCCACGCAACACGTCAAGTGTTACAAAAAAACGAAGATTATGACTTGAACCTAATAAAAATTCAACCTCATTTTTAGCGAATCGTTTTTTAAACGTTAATTCGTACCCTGCTAAATTCCGGTAAAATATCAGTTTTAAAATTTTGGTTTTCGAAAAAATGTCAATTCGGTAAAATGGTTCTCGGTAATTTTATCAGTTGAACTCCAAGACAATTTAACCTTTCCACAAGCTTTACAATTAAATAAACCCATCGTCTTATCATTACAAGTAATTAAACGGTATTGAAGATTACAATTTATTAATTATTAATTTTAAATACGATAGGTCTGATTAATTAGAAATTGAATATTTTAATGTTTTATCATTTAAATATTGGTGTGCAAGATTATGCCAAAGCTATTAAGGTATTGGCCAAACTAATTAATTTTAAGCTTTTTTGCGGTTGTAAACAAGAAATTAAACACAAGGAAAAATTAAATATTTCTTAAATTTTTTATATCGTGTTTTGTTGATTGGAAAATCTGGTTTAAAAGCCTTAACTAAAAATTTTTTTACTACAGAAATGTACTAAAAGTTATTCTTATTTTTGTTTTAAAAAACTTTTTTAATTTCTACTTTTGTCAGTACTTTCTTACTAATTTAAACTTTTATTTCGAGATTGGGTCGATGTAACGAATGTTACCTTATGTTTAGGCCCTTAAAGTCAGCCTTTTATATTAACAATAAAAAGTTACTGTCTTGAAGTGGGTAAAACTTAATTTTCTAACTAGATAAACGGTGTTTCGACCCATGATTCAGACTGCAATCATGCTCTACCCTTAGTTGCAAATGCTCACAACCGATTAGATTTATTGTTATCCCGGAATTACACCAACAACTCAATGATAACCCACCACCAAGGAAGACCTCTTTTAACACCCCCAGCTACTCGGGCCCACGATGTTTTTCCGCCAATGTAGGGTGGATTATGTACACTTGTAAAAGTAAATGTGCAAATAATTTGAAAGGGAATTTTTCAACTAAGTTTGCCTTTGTTTGACGTTTGGTACACGCATATTAAAATAATATAATAAAAATACATTTTTATCCTATTGACGGTGCTAAGTTACGCAATTTTGTTAAAATTGTTGCCTGTTTTGTTTGTTTATTAACCTATTTGACGGTGCTACGAATATTTTTTAACTTTTGCAAGATGGTGGTTTAATTTCTCCAACTTTTTATTATACCTCAACGTTTTAAAATCTGCCTTGACTTTTTTATTAACTATTTGATAATCAAATTAAACATTTTACCTGTTTGTTGTTTTATATATATGACACTTTGTATATATCTTTATTACCATTATGTTCAGCATATTTCTGTGTAAATCAACGATGCCAAGTGGTTAATATCAACTCTTTAACATAAAAATGTTGAATTTCATCTGCTACATAGTAGTGGTATATAAATTTTATTCGAATTATGGTGCTTATAGTTTGTTATTTTTAAAGTAACAACCTTTTTTTTCGTAACATATTGGTACAATTCATATTTATACCTTCTTGCAGTATTTTTTCTGACTAATAAAAGATTTTAATAGTTCTACTAAACATTTTGTTTACGATTTATGGTTCAAAATAGTTTGTAAGGTAGCTTTTAAGTAGGGTAACTAATTCATAGGAACGTTCTGAAGCAATATAATTGCATCAGTAATGAAAAAATGTAGAATTAGCCACCTAATTTCATTATTTAAATATTTGCAGACCATCCTTTTTATAAAAAAAACAAATTAAACATGATTTTATGTAGTGTAAAGATAGTTTAGCCAAGTTAAAACTGACCTTTTAATAAAAACAGCTGTTCTGAAGACTTAAAATATGGAAATCAGTGAGGCGTGCAATGTCTTCAGAAAATTAGGTCACATGTTGTGCAATTCTGAAGACGTTTTTAAATTAAAGTTTTAATTAGTTTGTTTTAATTATTTAAGCCATGTAATTTGTTGTAATTTAATTTAGATAATAAAAGGTTAATCCTAAAGTTAAATTTTTGTCAAATTCTTGAGTTTTTTCGGTCGTAAGCTTCTAATATTGAAAAATTCGATGTAATCTAAACCACGTGTTTTTTCGTTTTGTTACTCTTACTAATGCTGAATTGTGCAAATGCTTTAATAGTTTATCATGTTGGGTATTCTATAAGCAGTTGTAATGAGAAAATAGGTCTAAGCATTACAAAGCTGCATTAAATTGGCAAGTTACCATGTTTTATTTCATAAATTATGTAAAGGATCTGCAAGATACTATATTTTAAGAAAAATTATTCAACTTATCCTGCAATATTTTTTTCATTTTTCAACAGCAAAGCAGTGTTTGTTTTGTTAAGAGTGTAGTTATGTTGAAGTAAAAAATATTGCACAACCAAAGAATTTACATGCCTTGTTATAAGGTGGTGTGATATGTGTAGATCATAAAGAATGAAGAGAACCAATTTAACCTCAATTCTAGTACATTATATAACTACCTCGACATATCAGCACTGCTGCTTTGCAATATTTCAACATAGAACCAGCTTAACCAATAACTTTTGGTAAGTTTTCGAGCTAAAGTTATTAGTTTATTTTTTAATTTAAGATTATGATTTTATATAGTTTTTAATTTAATAGGAAAAAAAAGCATTACATTTCGGTTGCCTATTAGCTCCTAATTTAAACTTGATTTTGACTTTTGGTTTCTGTTTTTTTGGTAATTTTTAATTTTGGGTTATGAAGCACTTTTGGGTCTGGGAATATTTTTTTCATTTTTTTTCCCGAATTTTTTTTCTTAATCATCGAAATTTTTTTTTATATAAACCATATGGCATATTACACTTAAATCAGTTTCTTAACACTTCCATATGGTGTTGTGGGCATAAAATTTATGAAACATATTTAATTGCTTGTATTTTTTATTTAAAATTAAAGTTTAAAGTCTTACTCATAATAAAAATTCATTTTTCGGAGGGGGGTTTTATTTCCCTTTGGATTAACAGATTTTCCTATAAAATCAGCTTTTTTATTCTAAAAATTATATTTCAAGTTTTAAAATTATTTTTTCGAACTTGAGAAATCTGAGTCTAAATTTGTCTGAATTTATCGATCAGTTTAAACTAGTTTTGCGTTGCTTTTAGTGTGTGTTCAAAACAATCGGTAAGTACTCTAGTTTTATATTTTAAACATTAAAAAGTTAATAGTACGGTCGAGTTAATAGCAATCAAAAGTTTAATATTGGTATGATGAGAAAATATGTAAAGCTGTATGATTAAAGAGAAGCATTAATTCTTAAAATAGAAGAGTTGTATGGCATTTTAATATAGCACTTCTATAAAAAGAAATATTCATTTTATATAGAGAATATAGTTTTAACTTTCGGTCTTGCAAAAATGGTCTGCGCAGCTCATTAATATTTGATAAGCCCTTGTCGGGAGAATTTAATTTTCTTATCCAAAAAAGCTGGAATTGTGCCGCAATCGACTAAATATCTTCCAATAAAGTCTAGATTTAATTTTCGACTTGCAATTAAATTCAGATAAAAAATGCGTTTTTTCGTAATAATCCTAATTAAAATAAAATCCTTATTACAACAATCATTAAATTCTAAGTTAGATAATAAGATTATATAATAAAATATAAAGTAGGCAATGACATATTGCATTAAGTTGTTATGCTTTTTTATTATTAGGACATTGCCAGCAACCCTATTTTCTTGATTAAAAAATGATTGCAAGCACACAAGCAACATGTGCAATTTACTTAATTTAAATGACCTCACATCAATTTTTAAACCAAGTTTGGTTCAGCCAAATTAAAAGTAGATTATCCTTTGTTATCATTTAATTTATCAGGCTCAAAATTTTTGTTTAATTTTATTTTTTAATTAAATTTTGTTAAATTTTTTCTCGTAGGAATGAGCAAGAGAAAAATGGACCCACCGCCACCAGGGGGCGAAGAAGAGGAAGAAGAAGAGGGGAAGTACCCTCCAAAGCGTCCTACTCAACCCTCAGAGTACTTCTACGACGAGCCGGGGCCAAGTTATCGCCTCCCGGCAGAGCAAGAGCAGGGAACTTCTTCAACAATGAGATCTCGAGGGCCGGGAAGACCTCGTATTCATGTAAGTTAAACACTTTAAGCTTTTTATTCAAATACTAATTTTGGAAAATTTAAAATAGAAAATTGCCTGAACTTTATTTAAATAAGTACAGGAAATTGTCAACAAAGGATGTATATATATATATATAAACTAGTTCCTTTTTTAACTTATATAAAAAGTTTTTTTTTAAATGCACTGAAACAAGCACATTTGCCGAATTTAATTAAAAATGGCAATGCTTTTGGCTGGAGTCAAACTGATGAACCCAAAATTTATAAATATTCTATTAGCAAAGCTTGGCTGTGTCTGTGAACTGCAGCTTGTATAAGCATTTAATTTTACTGTCATAAGCACATGAGTGATGACTCAGACTTGATATGAATTATATTTATAATCTTATGACACATATGTTTACAGATATAAACTGTAACTTAACCTTATAATATGATGGACATATGTGCATGTATAATTAATGTCTGACTCGTATTTTGTAGCCACCCAAACCAGCTGGTATTAGCAGACCGAGAGGGAGGCCGAAAGGATCGAAAAACAAGAAGCCAAGAAAGGTAAATTTCAACTTTTAAACTTTGTATAAAATTTAATTTAAAATAGCATTTTTAATAGTAAACTGTCTGATCCCATTAATATGTAAATACTTTATTATTTATAAAGAAAATATATATAAAATTTGTATAGACCATGACATACTAAATTAAACTTTTTTTGATTATTAATTTAAAGATTTTATATTTTTAATTATTTAATTTAATTAAAGTTAAAATTATTTTTAATTACTAATTTTTTAAATTTGCTTTAAGAGAAAAGAGGTAATGGTAAGTTATGAAAATTACTTTAATATTTTATTAAAATTATCATTTTCTGGTATTAAATAATTTTAATTTATATTAAAACTGCAAAGTTTTAAATTTTTAAAATTACAATAATTGAAATACTGTGTTTGAAATGTCCTAATATTGTCCACCCCAAAATTAATTAAATTTTCTGTAAAACTGTCAATTTGCGAAGTTAATCTAATAGTGTTGGTGCGCAATTGGTCCACAGAGTCGAAATTAGGTTGTCATCTGTCATGTATGTCCAGTTTTGTGTTTATCTTTGCATTTTTGACCTAGCCCTGTTCTCTCTTGGGCCGGCAAGACTGCGAGTGTTTTAAATCACATTTTAAACCCCTCGGGAAATGTGGCAAAATTATTCTTAATTTCGATTTTGTAACTAAATAAAAAAAAACTGCTGACACTCGGCCCTTCCATCCAAACTTTCCTGACTAATGTGGGGAAGTACCTAAGTTTTAATTATGCATGAAGTATGATTAGCTGGTTAGGAATTGATTAGTTAATGTATTTTTTATAGAGAATCGAAAGACCGCCGAAAAGACCAAGAGGGAGACCCAGAAAATGGGTGAGGCGAAAAATTTGTTTAATTTTTAACTAACTTTTGTTTAAACATGTAGACTTCACATTTTTGCCATAAAAAGACTGTCTTAAAGCAACTAAATTTTTTTTGAAAATTCTTTAAAAAATTTTTAATTAAAAATTTGATTTATGTTCAGCCACCTGAGATGTGGGAGGGATTTCAACGAACACACGAGGCAGTGGTGCAACAACAACTTAAACACCACCATGGAATCCATCATCAACAATTACACCACGCTCCACCACAACATGAGGTCGCTATTTTTAACTTTATTTTAAAAAATGTCAAGTTTGGGGAGTGAAAAATTTAAAATGGTTTATAATATTGCTTGTTCTGTAGTCTATAGCATTTACCTATAGTTGTATGCCATTTAAAATTGTTAAATTTAAATAATTTGAATTATTTTTAACTTTTTATTTTTGTAAAGTTTTAAAATTGGATTTTCAAACAATATTTTTGTTTAAACAATTTGGTTTTGTGATGTCATAAATTGGGTTTTGTGATGTCATAGATGCCTGGACCCAGTCACATGTACCTTGATCCTCAACAACAACAACAACAACAACAAGAGGCTGGTATGAGACTACAACAACAACAACACTACATCCCGCAAATCCCTCCTCCTCCTCAGCAGCAACAACATCAATATGTCCACCAACATCCGCCTGATCCCCCTCAAATGCTCCTCATGCCTTCTTCCTCCCAACAACTCCTCATTCCTCCGGAGGAGCAGGAAGAAGAGGAGCTTTTGTGGATGCAGCAGCTCCAGCAGCCTCCCCCAAGTACTACCTCATGATCTCTTACTTTTCTTTCTCTCTTCATTTAGGAGGAGTTTTTTTACTTTTTTGGAGGATTTGAAACTTTTTTTTTCTTTGATACAAATTTACTTTAGAAAAATTCTACAACTTTTTACTTAGGCAAAGTTTTTTAATTAACAAAATAATTTTCCTTTTTTATTGATAAAATCTTAAAAAATTCCACAAAATGGTTGTCAGACAAAAACCGGGTTTTATGCAAAGATTGAAGAGAAGATATCTACCTCCAATTCTCCTCTCCTCACTTCTTTGGTACTTTCACCTTTTGTGACGTCATAACAATATGAGATGACGTCACAAATCGGCAAAAGACGCGTCTACCTCCACGAAACCTCAAATCTTATTAGCTGTTACCTCTATTTGTGTTTGTTACGTCATTATTACGTGATAATGATTCCATTTTTGTGACGTCATACTAAAGCGGCATCACGTGCCTTTACACGTCATAATCAACCAAATTTTAACGTTTTTTTGTTGAGAATTTATTTGTAATAGTGGGGTTATTTAATTTTGTATCTCTTTCACATATTTTCTTTATAAATATTAATTACTGAATAGATTTTTTTCACAGCATGTATTTTAATCTTAGGTAATATTCTTATTTTTTCAGCATATTTTTTATTATCACAAATAATATTTCTTCAATTGTATTCTTCAGCATATATTTTATTATCAGCAATGCTATATAAGTGCTTTTTCTTCAGCATATGTTTTTAAGTAATAGTGATCTGAATTTTTCTTATATTTTTAACATAGGTAATATTCTATTTATGTTGTATTTGTATACAAACAATTTACCAAAGATTTTCTACCTAACCGTGTTTTTATTTTTGCATTTGTTTCTTGCCAGCATGATTTTTACACTAGAGTTTCAATGTTGTATGTTCCATATTATAGTTCATTTTTGTTCCACCAATTTTTTATTTGTTTTTTAATGTTTTTAGATCAATTTTCGTGTTTTTTATAAAAAAAACTACAACTTTGTTGCTTAAAGTTGTATGATTTTACGTCTAAACTTAGTGTAATAAATTATTTTGTATTTTCAGTAAGCTTATATGGGTTTTATTCTGATTTTGGCTTCATTATGAACGTTTTATATTGATTATTTTCAGTTTCTACTCCCTTTTATTTTACTTTTTTTGGCTCGAAACCGACAATTGATTAATTTGTTTTATTTTAAATTTGAACTTTTCTAAATTTCTGTAAATTTTTAAACTTTTTCTGTAAGCATTCAACTGTAGACTTATTCTTCAAATTCTTTATATCAACATATTTAAATAATGTGACATTTTTAAATTTTTTTTTTGTTAAAATTTATTTTTCACAATTTCTTTATTTCTATCATTATCTTTCAATGTTCAATTCATTACCGAATAATTACCGGATAGTTTTATTATTATTACGTCATCACTGCCACGTCTTTCACTGTGAAATATATTCCGCTAGAGTGTGCTGTTGCTTCAAATATCGCTCTGTTTGGCCGTAGAACAAATGTAAATGCAGTATTACTTCACTGCTTTAGTTGCAAATATTTTATTTTCTTCAAAATTATTTTTTTGTTTTTAAAACACAATTTAAAACACAACTAAACGAAATTCAATTTAATTATTTTGGTCATGAAATGCTATTTTAAACATCCTGTCACATGATCACCTTTTATTCTGACGTCATTTTATGGTGCTCTACCATTTTTGCTTTCATCAATTCACAATCTACATTTTAATTACTTCATTTTTGTTGCATATTTGTGAGTAAAAATACTTAAATATTTTGTGTGTTAAGACCTTTGATAAGTTACATATCCTTTTATTATTTCACATTTTTCATGTTTGCATGCTTCTAAGTGTTTAATGCAGCATATTTCTTGTTTATTTTTTATCCTGTGTTATTATTTACCACTAAGGGTGTTATAGAGAATACATTTAATTAAAACTGCACAATTTTCAACATATTATACTCGAAAAAAGTCTTAACTAAAGAGAATTCATAAAATATGGCTTACTTTTTGAAACTAGCCTCAAGTTGTACAAGTTAAATGTATTAACGACCTCATAATATTACCCTAACCCAGTTTAAAGTTGTACAAGTTCAAGATATTATTGACCTCATAATATTACCCTAACCCAGTCCCAAGTTGTACAAGTTCAAGATATTAATGACTTTATAATATTACCCCAACCCAGTTCGAAGTTGTACAAGTTCAAAATATTATTGACCTCATGATATTACCCCAACCCAGTTTAAAGTTGTACAAGTTCAAGATATCATTGACCTCAAATTATTACCCCAACCCAGTCTCAAGTTGTACAAGTTTAAGATATTATTGATCTCATGATGTTACCCCAACCCAGTTCAAAGTTGTACAAGTTTAAGATATTATTGACCTCATAATATTACCCCAACCCAGTTCAAAGTTATATAAGTTTAAGATATTATTGATCTCATGATATTACCCCAACCCAGGTTAAAGTTGTACAAGTTTAAGATATTATTGACTTCATGATATTACCCCAACCCAGTCTCAAGTTGTACAAGTTTAAGATATTATTGACTTCATGATGTTACCCCAACCCAGTTCAAAGTTGTACAAGTTCAAGATATTATTGACTTCATGATGTTACCCCAACCCAATCTAAAGTTGTTCAAGTTTAAGATATGATTGACTTCATGATTTTACCCCAACCCAGTCACAGGCAGTTTGTGTAACTACATTAATCTTAGCCACTCGTATGACATGGAGTAATAATCTACATTAAAAACAATTATTTTAAACTGAAATGTCCTTTTTAACTGGTATATCTATCAAATTTTATTTCAAATTTAATAACTTTTAAACGATATAATTGTCAATTTACTTCCTTTACCTAATTACAGTGGAAATTGAACTTTAAAAATATTAGTTTATCAAATCAGTTGAAACTTGATTAACAAAATAAGTTGTTTTTAAAATAATATTTTAAACTTTTTAATATTAGAATGAAGATTTTATTTATTTGTTTGTGGATTTTTGCTGTTTTTACTGAGCGAGGTAATGATTAGATTTTAATTGCTAATTATACGTTATGCCTATTATTTAAGCTTGGCCTAGCCTCTGTAGTAAGAGTAACTTGCTTCATTGAGTTGCAATTTCAGTTTTTTATATCCCTTTTCGATTCGTACAAAAAGTATTTAAAACTGTTGTTAAGGGTCAAGTCTTCAGTGTTACGACTGCATGGAATCACTGTGTGGGGAACAGTTATTGCACGACTGCTCGGCTCTTGAAATCTATTGTATTGTTGGAAGTTTTGTAGCCAGTGGCGGGGGTAAGAATTGAGATAGTTTTGCTAGTGACTTACTTTATTTTATACGTGAAAAAATAGTAGGTTTGCACATCAAAATTGTTTTAATTTGGTGTTTTAATGTGATCTTAGCAACCCAAATTCGGTTATTTAAATGCGATAAATCCTAACGTCCCGAATTTATAAATTTTTTTCATTTTGAGGTGTTACTTTTTAAAATAAAGAGGGGTAGTTTAGCGTTTTGAAAAACTACATTTATTTTCTCGTTTTAGACACCAACTATGTGCGAGGTTGCTCTCGACAAAACGGAAAATCTTTTTGTCGCAATGCAGTGCGGGACCTAGCAGCTGCTTCGTGTTCTTTGGCAACTTGTCAGTCTGGTATAAACTATTTGGTTAAGCTTTTTTTTTCTGTATATTTTTCTTCTAAACGTAAGAAGGTCGGCTTTACTGCTTAAACATAAAGTAACATTAGTTACCCCGATTAAGTCTCAAGTTGCCTTTGACAGTTTTAGATATGAAATCGTAAAATTAACTTCTGATTTACTGGTTACATTATTAAACTTGTTGTTATATTATAAATTATACATAACGTTTTTCGATAGGAAGCCTTCTACCTTAAAGATAGCTTTTCTATTAAAATAAAACTGTTTTCAAGATGGCTGTAATAAAGACTGGCCAGCTCAAATGAATGTTCCAAAACCTATGGAGCCAATCACCAAAACAAATGCAGAAGCTACAACCTTGCCTAATCCTACCATGACTTTGAAAACAGAAAGAATAGCTATCCATGGGGTAATTGTACATTTGGTACCAGAAACTACGTCTAGAAATAAAACCACTGAACCTACAGAACCAGAAAGTACTACTACAAAAGCAACTATGCCCCTAGAACCTGAAAGTTCTACTATTCACAAAGCTACTATGCCAGTTACTAAAACCACAGCAATTGATAAATCTACTACACCTATTAAAGCAATAACAACCAGACCTACACCATCTCTTAGCACTTTATCAAAAGAAACAACAAAAACTTACAGTAAGTTAACTAATTTATTACGTAAAACTGTATTACTTAATAATACTTAATTGTTTATAGCTGTATTACGTCATACAACAAGTGGAGGGACAACGTTGAATTTAACTGATAATGACGTCACTACATCTTCTAAATCTAGTTCCACGGAAGGAAATATCTTTAACATATGTTTCTCTTTCCTGTTATTAAGTATATTAACAAAATTTTAGTAATTGGTTGTTTGCTTGTTTTTATAATGTTTTTGTTTTTCTGTTGTAAATAATTGGGAAGAGAAATATATAGTTTTACATGTTATATTGTATGTAGATTAGCAATAAATGAAAATGTATTTTGTAAATATACAAAAACGAATTCATTAAATGCTGTTTGTTGTAACAGGAAGTTTTCGATTACTATCATTAATAAATAGAATAAGTCTTAAGCAAGCAGAGTGTTAACAATTTTTAGTTAAGCTGATATCTGTTAATCTTATGTAGCAATATTAACTATATTATTTTCTAGATTTTCATTTTGTATAGGGCAAAAATCAGTTAAAATATGCCTAGCTGTTATTTTGTAAAATGTAATTCGTCCTTGGGTTTGTTTTATGCATTTCTTGCTTCATTTTTCAACAGTATATGGGGTTTACTATGTTCTAGATTGTCCAAACCATCTGGTCTGCAAGCTATTTTTGGTTTGATGTTAATATACTACTTAACATCTCTTCCTATAGTAACATACAGAACGTTTTACCTGAAAAAATCTCGATTTAATTTTGACTTTTCGAAAACGACTTTGTTTTTAATTACAGCTGCTTTTTTTTTCTTTCTGGACCCAGTTTTTTTAACTTCATCTTTGGAATATATCAGCCTTGGAGACGCTTTTGCGATAGTAAACGCTTATATATTACCAACAATTTTAATATTGTTTGTAGTTTTTAAAGGTAGGCTTTTTGTTTATTTGTTAGTAATTTCAAGAATTGTTCTTGTTTTAATTATGCTAGTTTAAGGCATAAATTAGGTTTTACCATAAGTGTAATACTGATTAAATTCTTATAGTTAGTTGAATAACTTGCAGATTTGTTTACATATTGCAAATTAAAATGTTATGTTATTTTGCAGAAAAACCACATCCTGTTAATATCGTGCTGGCTTTTATATCAGTTGGTGGAGTATTTTTAGTTGCAAGACCTTCCTTTATATTCGAAAAAGGCGTTGTGTACAACTTAACCAATATTAAAGGATTTCTTCTTGCGTTGGCAAGTTGTATTTCATTTTCAATCCGACTTATTTCCGAACATAAAGTTGTGAATGTAATTAATAATTTTGAATTACTGTTTTACGCTGGCGGACTAGGCTCTTTTTCTATGCTAATATTTATGAGAATAAACGACTCTACGTGGTATTTGCCATGCTTAACTGATTGCTTTTGGATACTTCTGTCTGGAGTTGTCGGAATTGTTGGCAAACTATTCATGATACAAGCACTCAAAACAGAAAAAGCAACTCACGTTGGAATGATTTTTACTAGTTGTACTTTTACAGCTTACATACTTGAAGCCCTGGTTACCCAAGTTTTACCCAATTATATCGCAGTAATAGGAGGTACTTTAATTGTTATTTCTTCCGTTGGATCAATATTGCTAAAAATATGGCTTCAGAAAAAAGAAAAAATTAATAACAATTAAATAATATAGTTTTTGTTAGCACTGTGTTTTTTTGTTAGTTTTTTTTTTGCAAATGTACACTACCATAAAAAAAATTGCTGTTTTTGTGAAAAATTGGTCTAATTTTGTATCCGCTTTTTTCCGCATATTATTAATATAGTATTCCGCATTTTCCGCATTTAACATTCAATGAAAAAAAAAAATTTTTGTCATTTTTCTTTGAAAAGAAGTTATATTAAGCGCATCTACTAAACCAAATTTAAAATATACATTTATGAAAGTAGAAACACTGATCAGCACATTTTAAAATCGCAAATAGAATTTAGATCGCTTAGTTGAAGATTTCTAAATACAACAAAGTTACATAGATTACGAAACCCTTTTAGCCGTTTTTCTATTTCGTATTATCACATCGAAATTAGAGCTATCTATAGAATTTTAAGCCTTTGTTAATTTACTTTACAGTCCGACGGTTAGCTTTGATTTTGCCTAGTATAAATTTGTGAAGCTCTATTAGCGTCGTCCGCCAAGTTTATAAATGCGGAAAGGGCGAAATTTTTTATTACCATACCCTAATCTTCTCTTGTACATTCTGTCCATTTCCGCATTCATTTTATTACTAATTGATTATTTAAACCGGCGGACGACGCTAATAGAGCCTCTAAATATGTTGTTAAAATAAAACGCATTTTTAATTTTTAAAGATATTTTTGTAAATAATAAAGAAATTGTAGTTTTTAATTGCAATAAATAATGTCTGTTGATAACAGCAGTTATTCAACTTCCCGCAATAATTCAGTTTCTGAATCACAATCAACTCCAAATGTTTCAAAATTATCAAAACGGGAATCGTTAAAAAAGCAGAAACAAAGTTATCGGTTGGAGAAGAAAAAACCTGAAAATGAACTTAAACAAACAGCAAACAATCCAGCTGTGATCCTGTTATCTGATTGGTTAAAAGTACGAAGCACATTAAAGAACTGGAGTAGGGTTTGGTGTGTTCTAAAACCCGGGATGTTAATATTTTATAAAAACTCGAAACAGAAACAATGTATTGGAACAGTGTTGTTAACATCAGTTGAAATAATTGAACGACCTTCGAAAAAGGAGGGTTTTTGTTTCAAGGTTTTTCATGCTTTAAACCAATCAATTTGGGCGAAATCGGGCAGTGAAACATCCAGTCTTCTCTCAAGCTCGCTACCAACTTCTTATCTTATTCTCCGTGCTCAGACTGAATCTGATGGTCAATGTTGGATGGATGCATTAGAACTTGCAAGAAAATGCTCAAACTTGCTGAAGAAATCTCTTGAAGTAAAAACTCCAGCTAAAACAACTGATCAGAATGATGACAAAAAGTTACCTCCAGTTAGTGAAATTCCGCTTTCTAATTTCGAGGATTCTGTCGACCTTGCAGAACTACAACAAAAACTAACTTTGATGGGTCAAGGTCAGTTAGTTAACAACCTTGATAATGGAAGTTTTGGTGGCTCCTCATCAATCTCGGACAGCGAGGATAAAGTCAAAATAGAGGAGGATCAAACAGACACAGAATCAAGTTGTTCATCTCGTGGAAAAAATGAAACCTTGTCTGTTTCTGAAGACATTAATGCTACTGTGTATATGAGTGATTCGGTTGAGGTAATAGCTAATGCTAACGAAACTACACAGACCGAGGTTCTGGCTGATGAAAATAAGAGCATTGTTTGGACCTTACTTAAACAGTTGCGACCTGGTATGGATTTGTCTAAAGTAGTTCTCCCTACATTTATATTAGAACCACGCTCGTTTTTAGATAAATTATCAGATTATTATTACCACTCTGATTTAATATCTGAGGCCACAAATTTGGAAAATCCATTTGAAAGAATGAAAAAAATCACGCAATGGTATCTTTCTGGGTTTTATAAGAAACCTAAAGGTCTAAAGAAGCCGTACAATCCAATTTTAGGAGAAACATTTCGCTGCAAATGGGACAATCCTGCTACCAATAGTTCAACTTTCTACATTGCAGAACAGGTCTCTCATCACCCTCCTATTTCTGCCTTTGTTGTAAGCGATCGTTTAGGAGGATTTCTGGTTAACGGAAGCATTTTATCAAGATCCAAATTCTATGGAAATTCAATCTCTGCTATTCTAGACGGCACTGCAAAAATTCTTCTTTTAAAACAGGGTGAAGAATACTGTGCTACGATGCCGTATGCGCACTGTAAAGGCATTTTGTATGGTAAAATGACGATGGAGTTTGGTGGAAAAGTGTTCATTAAATGTGAGAAAACTGGTTATACAACTGAGCTTGAATTTAAATTAAAACCTATGTTTGGAGGAAGCGGTCAAATGAATGAAATTTCAGGTCGAATTTTATTTGGAAATCGTGTCTTAGCAACTCTAAGTGGGTACTGGGACCGGGATGTGACCATAACAGATCTGAAAGAGGGCTCAGTTAAACAGTTTTGGTGCCCAACACCTGAGATCAAAAAATCAAGATTAAAACGGTCTGTCGTTGAAATGGAAAAGCAGGGTGAATTTGAATCACAATTTTTGTGGAGAAAAGTTACAAAAGCAATTGATGCCAGCAACCAGATTCTAGCCACAGAAGAGAAATCCATCTTAGAAGAAGCACAGAGAAAATCTGCTAAAGAACGAAAAGAAAATAACATCGAATGGAAGACGAAGTTTTTTGAGTTTGATTCGGAATGTAATGATTGGGTTTATAAACACACTGATGCCAGACCTTGGGATAACTTAAATGATATCTTTCAGTATGAAAAAGATGGGGTAATTTGCACCAAAACAAAGCATAAAACATCACCAGTGAAAACAACAGGTCGATCTCCATCCTTAGTTGGTATTCTAGGTCGTGAAAGCTGCTCTCGTTCATTTAGTTCCTCAGTTAGTTGTGATACCGATCTTCAAGAAAACAATCTTCAAGAAAAATATGCTTGCGGGAAAATATTCAACGAGTTTCAATCTGCGTTGTCCCCTGTGGCTGACAAACAAACCCAAATTGTTGCCAAGTTAGAAGATTTAGAAACAAGATTAGGAATTGTCAGCCTACGCTTAGAAGAAAACTCATCTTCTTTAGTTATCAACTGGTTGCCTGTTGTTGCGTCGGTTTTTATAAGTATCCTTATATTTTATTTCTTTAAATAGATAAACCCTTGCTTTTAATTATTACATTTAATTTATATCTAGTTTAATTCGCTTTTACGTTGATATTTTTACATAAATTATAGGGTTGTGTTTTTAACATTTTGTTTCTTTTATGTCAATATTTATTTTACTTCACCTTTTGTTTCATGACATTATATATTTTTATAGCCACAGCATGGTGTAACTGCTGTTTATTTTTTAGGTTGATTGGCACATTTATTATGAGGTTTTATTTGTCTTTAAAACTGTTGTTATTTTACATATTTTTAAACATATGAAAATGATGTTATGGTGAATTGTACTCGTTGAAATTTTTTTATATAATTAGTGTCGTAATGTTGTTGTTGATTATTTTAAGCCATAACTGAGAAAAATTTATTTTAATCTTATATTTAATCTTTTTTTTAAATTCAAGTTACCTCCCATAATTTTTATTCTTCAATCATAATATACTTACAATTTAATTTAATCTTTATTGATTAAAACCGAATATAATAGCTTTATGCTTTTTAAGCCATTCTTCAATATGCTTTACATAATACAATGAGCTTTTGGAATTTTAATTTTACTGTATCTATGAATGTGGATTGTCCTTTCTATAAACATAATAGTGAATTGACATTGTGCTGAAGACTGGTGTTTTATACACTACTAGTTAATGAAAGCCCTTGTCTTTTATTTACTAATATCAAAGGTTAATAGTGCAATGGTTTTAATATTACAATACCATGATAAATTTGAAGTGTTTAAATTCACTGTGACCTTATGTTAAAGTCGATTAAAAACTAAGCCATTAATACAATTAATACTGCTTATTCTAGCCTGTTTATTTTGCTAGTTTAAAAGTGTTTAGTTGAAACAAATACACAATATAATTGATAATTAATCATAGCTAATTACGTATTTCAGAAAAGGAAATTATTTACGGAATAAAATTTATTATTGATGATATAAAAATGTTCATAATTTTGTTTCTCATGTTAGACTTAAATAAACAAATTTCAATTTTGTTTGATTAAGTCCAATACTACTTAAGTGAGTAAAGTAATTACCAATATTCACTAGGGATTTAAAGACTGGTTTAAATGTTGTTGCAGTTTATTAAAATATCGATTTTGTTTCGCTGTTTGATTTTGAAATGCAAGTAAAAATTGGTGGGAATACAATATTTAAATAGTTTTAAACTTAGGCCTTTAGGTGTATATTTATTTATCAATATATCGGTTATTATACGGATTTTGAGTGCATTAACTTTCTTGCTTAAATTAGTTGTTACAAGACAAAAAATTAAAGTGATAACATTTTAATAAAACAAAAAAACACCATACATATATATTTTAATAAGTATCTTATAGTTATTTAAGACACGATTTTAAAGTATATGTTAATGCATTGGTTTTAATTATTTTATTAGGTTTTCCTGTTGGAATTTTTACGATAAACACCATCTTTTATGAATGATTTCATGCTGTAGCGCCCTTGAGTATGGCGCTATAAACGGTATAAACTCCTGCTGAGCCAGCACTTAATCAGCAGCTCAAATATTGGGCAATTATAATATATAATATCCCAAACTGCCACAGGCAACTCAAGACTGGGTCGGAATAACTGATGTTACTCTATGTTTAAGTCGTGCTTTCGAAGTTCCCACATCGGGGATAAAGATATATACAAAAAAATGACGGGCTTAATAAATAGCGCTCGATGTGGTTGGAATTTTGATAAGAGTATCCTTAGATACGGGACGCCATCAATGACAAACCCGATATTAAAACAAACAACAAAGAAAACGTCGTGTGTTCTAGTTAGATAAGGTTGCTTATACATAACTTGTAGTTGTTTTTATTAGCAACATATTATAGCTTTGGGTTCTGTAGTAAAAATCTATAAAAATAACGAATCGAAATGGTAAAAAAGAAACGCCTAATTACTTGTAAAAATTTAATTAGTTAAACTTTAATCCAACTTTTGGGACATAAATATTGGTTTATTTTCGTTAAATTATACTTTTTAATTGTTATTTTAGTTTAATGTAAGGATTATAATGGAACATTCAAATAAACAAGATGCTGAGAGTTCTTTAATTTCTGGCAGAATAAACGAGAAAGCGGAATTACAAGATCTCTATCAACGATATTTTAACTACGTTCAAAATGTCAGAACACAAAGAGAAAACCAAGTAATTATTTGTTTTATAACTCTTTAAATATTTAGAATTTTATTTCATAAAAGTTATAGTTAAATACCTTTAGGTAGATTGCTTTTTTAAAATAATTTAAAAGTCACAATTTAAATATTTTAAGGGTTTTATTTTATTTTTTACTGCATTGATTTTTAAACATTTTATGCTTTTAAACTTTTTTTTTTCAATAGCTTTATCCTTGATGTGGTAAAGTCGAATGTGCGACTTAAACATAGAGTAACATTAGTTACCCTGACCCAGTCTCGAGTTGCCTGTGGCATTTTGGGATATTATAGATTATAATTGCCCGGTAATTATGCTGCTGATTAAGTGCTGGCTCAGCAGGAGTTCATACCATTTATAGCCCCTTACTCAAGGGCGCTACAGCATGAGATCAGTGGGGATTGAACCCACGACCTTATGTGTGGTGTAGCAAGTGTTCTTACCACTAAACCTTGCTGCCGGAACTTGTAAGCATATCACTGCATATACTTTAATGTAAGATCAACAATTAAAATTGTACAACATAAGACTAACAATGTTTTCTTACAGAACACTCAAGCCATTGATTACAATTCTGAGCGACAATGGGCAGAACAAATTGAGAATTTACATGGAACTTACGAACAACAAATAAACGATCTTCACAATCAACTTGAGTTGTTAAATCGAGAGAAAAATGAGATTGAAGCTTCAAGGGCAAAATACGATTCAATGTCAAGCGAATATGAGACAAGGTTAATAATAAATTAGAATAATTTCCATCCCTAATAGAAATACATAGTTTATAGATTATTTGACAATTAAATCTTAAATAGTTTTAATGTAACCGGCAGTGTGGTGTAGTTGTCAAAACACTTAGATTCACTATACAGAGCTTGGATTTAATCCTTACTGTTCTCATGCTGTAGCACTCTTGAATAAGGCGGTATAGCCAGTATAAAGTCCACCTGACCAAACATTTTATCAGCAGCATAATTATCAAACAATTAAATTCTATATTATTCCAAACTGTCAAAGTCAATTTCACAATTGGTTAGGTTAACTAATGTTACATTATGTTAAGGTCATGAAGTCAACCTTTCTACATAAAAGATAAATAAATATAAAAAATGTATAATAATTTGTTTTTTATATCAATCTAACTTTTTTTTAGATGTTTATCACTAAATGAACAGATCATGAAACAGCGAGATGAAATAACCCAACTTCAGGTTAAATTATCAAGCAAGGACTTAGAACTACAACAAGCTCAATCCCAGTTAACTGGGCCCAGAAGTGGATTGGAGGCAGCTAAACTAGAAGTTGAAGATTTAAAGAAGAAGTTAAGGGAGATGGAAAGAAGGTAAAATTTTATTTATTTTAAAAATTTGATGTGATTTTTACAGCAGACCGTATCACTACATGAGGTACCGTGTTCAATTCCCACTGTTTAAATGTTATATCTTGCTTATACTTGTTAATTTTTTTATGGTAACTATATAATTATGGTAATTATATATGGTATTTGGTATGGTCATTTTAAATACCTAAACCAAAGGGTTTGACTTTTATTTAAAAAGTTGATACAATAATCAGGTAAAAAATACTTTTATTTGTTCAAACTTGTGTTTGTCATCTCTTTGTTACCTTAACCTTTTGTAACTTTTGTTAACTTGTAACTATTGTGCCACCATTTAAACGTTACTCTCTTTTGTTGGTTGTTATTTAAATTAAGGGCTACGACATTATTAACTACTTTGTAATTCGGGCCTTTTTTTTTAATTTTTATTAAATCTCCAAAATAAAAAATATAATCTCTGAAAAATATATTTTTTTAAATTTAAGACTCAATTAAAGTATAATGAACAATTTTTTTAATTTTTAAAACAAATTTTAAAACTTATTAATTTTTTTAAAGATGTTCAGTTGAAGAAAGAGAAAAGAATGATTTGCAACATCAGCTTTCTGATTTCCATGCAAGATCTCATCATGAGTTAGCAATGTATCGCCAGGTAAGGACTTTCTACTTTTACAACAAGAGGTTAATGGTCTGATTCCTACTGCTTTCATCTCAAAGTTCTTTTGAGAAAAGGATTTAAACAGTTAAAACTTCTGCCAAGCGCAAAAACCAATCAGCAGTATAATTACCGGGCAATTATAATCCATATTATCCTAAACTGCTAAAGGCAACTCGAGACTGGGTCAGGGTAACTGATGTTACTCTATGTTTAGGTTGTAAAGTCGACCTTCCCAGACTGAGGATAAATAGTTTCAAAAATAAATAAAAATAATTTGAATAATTATTTTTAGGAGATTGGTGATTTGCAGCAACGTTTGGAGCGATCTCGTCTCCTGATCCTTGAGATGGAGGAAGCCTCGAGGAGGACAAACAATGGGGAAGTGGAGGATGTTATGAGAAGAGCACGGGAGGCAAGTGAGATCGAGTTGAGGAGATTTATGGAGGAAGCTGATAACAAACATAATTTGGATGTAAGAAACACGACAAAAACATTTAAAAAAAATTTTTTTGATTAAAAGAAATTGGAGTTATATTTATTTAATTTTAAGACATTTGTCTAAGTTTCCAAATGTTTAGTTAAAGGATTAGTATTATAAATTAAAATTTATTTTACTATTTTAGATTGCACAGTTGAAAATGCAAATGGAAACAGATTCCAAAAATTTAAACGATCTTTTATCGGAAAATAACAAACTTAGAACTGACCTAAATTCTTTAACCAACGAATATCATATCACCTTGTCAAAGGTAAATTTGTACATCAGTTTTTTTATAAGATGTTTATTAGTTGGACATACAAATATAAATTCATTAGGCTTCAATAAGAGGCAAGGCTGTGTTAAAAGGTTGTGGTAAGGAATATTGATTTATGATAAGACTGTAAACTTGGCCTTCTTACATTAAACACAATTAAGCTAAAAAATGTAACTTTATTTTTTTTACTCAGCTTACTGCCTCTGAATCAAACTTAAAAGTTTCCCAAAATAATTTAGATTCTGACCGAACTTCAATGCAAACTCAAATGAGGAAAATGGAACAAAAACATCAGGTTAATAACCTAACATTATTACTATTGTTTATAACCTAACATTATTACTATTGTTTATAACCTAACATTATTACTATTGTTTATAACCTAACATTATTACTATTGTTTATAACCTAACATTATTACTATTGTTTATAACCTAACATTATTACTATTGTTTATAAACTAACATTATTACTATTGTTTATAACCTAACATTATTAATTTAAGGGCAGTGCTTTTATGCTGTAGCACCCTTGAGTAAGGCGCTACAAACGGTATGAACTCCTGCTAAGCCAATACTTAATCAGCAGCATAATTATCGAGCAATTATAATCTATAATATTCCAAACGGCCAAAGTCAACTTGGGTCAGGATAACAGAAGTTACTCTATGTTTAGGTCATGAAGTCAACGTTATCACATAGAGAATAATTAAAAAAAAAACTAATTTACTTTCTCAGGAAACCCAAGATTTACTGTTGATCAAACTCCAAGAACTGAGTGCAGCTCAAGATGCAAATATTCCACTCAAAGCTGAGATTGACTTTCTAAGGAACTTGATTGAAGATGAAGAAAAAAGGTGGAAACACTGTTTTTATATCTTTTTTGTACTTTTTTGTTTAAATTTTTATCCTTGATGTAGAAGGGTCAAAGAGTAACAACAGTTACCCCAACCCACTCTAGAGTTGCCTGTGGCTATTTGAGATTTTATAGTTAATATTTGCCCGATAAAGCTGCTGATTAAGTGCTGGCTCAGCAGGAGTTCATACCAATTATACTGCCTTACTTAAGAGCGGTACAGCATAAGATCACTGGGGATCGAAACCAGGACCTCATGTAGTGCAGGAAGTGTTCTGACCACTACACCACGCTGCCGGTTTTAAAAACAGTTTTTAAAAACAGTTTTTAAAAATTTGGATAATAGAATAAATTAATATTTAGGTATTGTTAGAATAAATTAATATTTAGGTATATACATAATATTTTTAGATTGAAAAACAACAGAAATATCGACACGAAAAAAAACTTGCTCAATTTTCTTGAAAGTGACAAAAAACAACAAGAAAATAATTTTACCTTGAATGGGAATCATCAACAGAATGAGACAAATAAAATAAATGTAAAAAAATTAACTTTATTTAAATTTAAATTCACAAAAAACTGATCTTTAAAGTTTATTTAAAAAAAATTATAATTTGACTTAAAATTTTTTTTAAAATTTTTTCAGAATTCCCCTCATTTTACCCCAAATTTTCAGCCCCAATTTTCAGCATTTACCCCAAAGTCCACTCGGCCAGCTTCTGTTCCGATAGCAACCAGGGGTTTTATTCGAGCCCCACCTGGGTCAAAGGGAAGCAAATTATTTGAAACCCCGTTGGCAACATCAAACTATAACGAGGAAAACCTAAAACAAAATGTAAATTTTAATTTTCATAATTTATTGTTTTTATTTCTAAAAATTTCAAAGAATTCCAATTTTCTTACCATTTAAGGTTTAAAGTTTAATTACAGTTGCTGACTTGCCATAGTGTAAAGCCCTGTATTAATTTTTTTACATAAGCAATTTTATTGCATAAACAATTATTTCTAGTACCAACTTTAAGTAAGATTTGATGAAACTTTTTATACTGAGAACACTTCTACACTACATCATTTTCTGGGTTATAGATTCGATCCCCACTGCTTTTATGCTGTAGCACCCTTGAGTAAGGCGTTATAAACGATATGAACTCCTGCTGAGCCAATAATTAATCAGCAGCTTAATTATTGGGCAATTATAATTAATAATAAACTTCTAAAGGCATTTTAGGACTAGGTCGGAGTAACTGATGTTACTCTGTGTTTAGCATGAGCATTTGACTTTCCTACATCTAGGATAAAGATATATACATAAAAAAATACTTCACAAATTTTACAAAGATTTAAAAACAGCATTACATATTTAAATTTAACTTTGAGCTTTTTTTTATTTCTAGAACCGTGTTGAATCTCCATTAAGTCGATCCAGCTCAGTCCTCGAGTTAAAATCTCCACTAGGTTCTGAATTTGGCACACCTAGGAGGCGCCAGAGTGTTGATAGTCCGGGAATAACTGTGTTACCCCCTAGACCAGATAATCCGACCCCCCCTAGGATTCTACCTAGAAGACCAGCTAGTGCTAATAATGCGAGATATATTCCTGGTGATGCAGGTACCAACAATAATCTTAAATTTATTTTTTTTACTTTGTAAAGATTTATCTTGAAAGTCGGGCAATAATAGACCCAATGGTGGCAAACATTAATTTGTAATTAGGATTTTGACACTTGTCTTTATGTTTTATTTTTAATTGTGATATTCTATATGGGTTTATGGAACAATATATACATGAATAGGTGTCCAATTTATAGGCTTACTAAATACAAATAGAACTGATGTCTGTGGTGCACAGGAAAATTATTTCGGCCCAATTTAATGTGAGTTGCAACTATATTATGATAAGAACAATGCAAACCAAAGAGTATGCTATGGACTAGTTAATAAATAAGTAAACCTATAAATAGCATAAGGATCTAACTAATACATTTCAATATATTAATAAAGTATTTTTCTGAATGTTACATCTATCAACACAGTTAATATTGAACTAGTTTAAACTTAAGATTTACCTTCTTAAGTATAGAAAAGACCTTTTTTATTCTTCCTTTTTTTCAGGTCAGGGCCGTGATTATTTTGACTCAATGTTTAATGACTTGCGCAAGGACACAATGTACACAAAAGTTACAGAGACAGATGTTGGTGTGGACACAGCTAAAGTTACTTCATCAACTAAAGATGATCTACTTAACTGCACAGCAAGGTAACACAACTTCAAATTTATATTCTAATCACATTTAAAGGGGAACTTAACTGTAAATATGGCTAGCTAATATATTTATTTGAACTGTACTAAGTATTAAATGTAATTAAAAGTATTTTTATCCATTATATTATGCCTAAATTAAGATTTTAAACTTTAGCGCCAAACTCTTATTGCCTTTACCAAAAATTTAAATTGTTTTTTTGAGTTTTTTTAGTACAGTTTAAATAAATATATTAAGCACCTATATTTTTCAGTTAAGTATCTCTTTAAATACAAATCTTTAAGTAAATTGTTATTATCTGTGAATGTGATAGCACTTTATACAACATAAAACTAATCAGGGAATGTTAATAAAATGTTACAAAAAATTCGAAATAATGATTTTAGTCACTCGGTAAAAGCTTCTAAAAATGGTCATCTTTGGTATTCTGGAGCTACAGCCAGGTTTGGAAGAGTTTATGTTTTAAGAAACTGATTTTTTTAGATCTAAATTGATTTTATTTAGCTTTGGGTTGAAATTTCAATGATTTTTTTATTTTATGATTACTGGAAAGTTATAAAAAATAAATCTGTAATCACCTTGATTTTTGACAAATTGAATATTTGTGTTTTAAATTGATTTTAATGTAGTGTTGAAAAAATCAAATGATTTAGTATAATGAATTGTACAATCAGTTTAAATATTTGTATTTATCTTAATTTTACTATGAGAAAATTTACAAAACCTAATTGATTCTTGATTATATTATAAAAATTAAACATTTAATACTGCTAGAGTAAAACAAATTCAAGTTAAATTTTTATTAATAACACCTTTACATTAACTTTATACATTAAAGAAATTAAAAACAGCTTTTACAATAAATTTAAAATTAACAATAAAATTTGTTCTTATTAATTTTATTTTAATATACCAAATTTTGTAATTTTTATAATTTTTTTTCTACAGTGCAACTGGAAACCTTAAAGTTTTTGAAATCGATGAAGGTGGCAGATTTGTGCGCGTTCACAATAGTTCTGCGACTCGTGCCGAGGATATAGGTGGCCACTTGCTGCAACAAAATGTGGCAGGACACCCAGTGGCCATGTTTCGATTCCCACCGAGAACAAAGTTACAACCAGGGAACACTGCAACTGTAAGAATTTTTAAATTTAAACAAATAATTCACGAAAATAAGAATATGTCGCCAATTGAGTTATTTACATCATGTATAGCAAAAAAATGTGCATTTAATGAATCTTGGTCAATAATATTTAAACTGTTATACAACTACAGCCTCTTTTTTATTTATTTATCTATGATGTGGATAAGGTTGACTTTACGGCCAAAACATAGAGTAACATTTGTTACCTTGACCCAGTCTCAAGTTGACTTTGCCAGATTGGAATATCATTGATAAAATTGCTTAAAAATGAATCTTTTGATTGATTTTTGGCTAAGCAAGAGTTTGTTTTGTTTATAGCGCTTTACTTAATGGGAGCAGTGGGGTTCAAACCCAGAACCTTATAAAGTAGAGAAAGGTATTTTTACCACTATGTTACGCTACTGGACAAAACTTTGTCCGAGTCACAAATGTTACTCAATGTTTAATCTGTTAAGTCCACTATGAAATACATAATATATACCAAACTAGCAAATTCAACTCCAGCTAATTCAGGGCAAATAAAGTTAGATTTTTCTAAACTTAATAATTACCATATTTTCACCCCCTTAGGTCTGGTGTGCCAGTGCATTGGAAGGTGCCCATGACCCTCCCAGTCACTACTTATGGAAGCAACTTGATAAATGGGGAACTGGGCCTGAGTGTACAACTATATTGTGTAAACCTAATGGACAAGCTGTAGCTTGGATGACATCAGCACCTGTGAGTTTAAACTTTTTTTTATTTGATCCCTAATGTGTGAAGATATTCACCAAGGTCAGCATGACTTTGTAGTTTAAACTGTTGGCTAAGTATATTCGTGTGTTTATATGTATGGTGTTTATTATGGAGTAGGAGTAAATACTATTAACACATTCGAATATGCAAATTACAAAATTTTAATATGCGCTGGCTTTACCAATAAAGCTACACATCCAACGGTGTGATGTTGTAATTAGAACACTTGGCTTTACTGCATGAAATGTGTTTAAACCCCACTGCTTTCATGCTGTAGTGCTCTCTAGTAAAGAAAAATGAATGGTATTAACTACTGCAAAAGTGAATTAATATATACAATTACACATTTGAAAGAGAGTTAAACTATTCCAATTACAAAGATGCACCAAACAAACATGTAATATTAAAATTTTTGTTTTAGAGGATCTCAAGAGTTGCCCAAGCTTACCAACATGAACCTGACGAAAGAAGTTTGGATATTGACAAACAAATTAAACGAATGGAAAAGAGTGGAGGGGTAGGATAAGATTTAAATATAGTTTATTAAAGTAGATATCTATATATATTAAAGCTTAGTGGACAATAGATATGTATGTGTTTAATTTATAGGCCTTCAAAGTAAAATTGCCAATTGTGGTGCGTTGGTAAATTATCGCAGGCCAATATTAGTTGAGAGTTGCAACCATATTCTAACAGTTAAAATCAACTTGTAGTAGTAAATAAATTAAAGTAATTTTGTGATTTTAATTATAATTGCACTTAGAAAAAAATAGATTGACAATTAGGTTATCTTATTATGTTGATTTATAAAACTTGAATTTTATTTAAAATATTGTTTTTATTTCTTGTAGCGTTTAGATGAATATGATGAAGAGAGTTACAACTATGGAAGAGCCACAGTCCCAGTACCTTCAACCTACACCAGTGTACCAAGGTTGTACCATGATGTGCCACAAGAGAATGAACCACCCACTGCACTTAAACGGTAATTTTAAATAAGTTGTTGTATAAGTTATTGGCTGTCTTAAGGTTGGTAATGCATTTGGGATTACTGCATTAGATTGTTATCCATTGCATTTAAATTTTTTTAATATGGGTGCTTAAAATTTTTGGTCCTGCTGATACAACCAATAGTTTATCTATAAACAATATGCCTACATTGCTGTTATACTTCAATATACTGGCAAAAGTAACTGGGTTTGGTCACCATGTTATTTTAAACTGTAAAATCATTAATAAATATTCTATAATTTTAGCATGCTTTAAATCATTTAAATCTTTAAATCAACTTGGCTTTTTACAACAAGAATAAATTAATAATGTATTTTTATAGTGAGAAGAAACCTCAATTTTCGATCTCCTCTGTTCAAATTCTCCCTACCCGAACAGGAAGTGCCCCCCTTCGTCGATATACCTCCCCACCCGGCCCCATCCACCACAGCTCACAAGTAAGCCGACCTTTTTCAACACCCTCTAAAAACCACCCCCAGAATGTTACCCATAATCTTGAAAACTCTCCTAATTTTGACCCCCAAATTGAGCCCCCACTTAGCCCACGTGGTAGTGCTAGGGTCCATTTACCCGGCACTTTTTTATCCCCGGGTGAGCAACATCGCCAGGGGTTAAACTGGGTCAGGGGTAACCACAATCTTTCCTACTTACCCCCAATGCCTCGGGCATTCCCCTCTGTTACCCCAACTTATACTAAGACTGTAAATAAAACGAAAGTTGTCTTATCTCATTAGTTTTTAATTCCTCGTTAATTTTTAATTAAAATCTTTCAACTTAATATGTTAAACAACATTGTATTGTTTACCATTTAGTAGTTTACCAATTTCCTTATGTTCTTTTTTAATTATTAGTTTACTAATTACTTTAAAGTTCATTTTAGTTACATTTAATAATTCGTTGTCTAAATTCACGTTACTACAAACCCAAATATATTTAAATATTTGGAGTAAATAGCTTAAATAGACAAACTTAAAAATAATTCATTTAAAACTTAATCATTGAGAAAGTAGATTTATATTTTAATTTGTATTTTAATACCAAGCTTACAATAATTAATACGTAGCTTAGACATGTAGCCTAACATTTTCATATTTTCCCTCTTTTTCCCTTATTTCCCACCTACTTTCCCCCCTAAGAATACACCATTCCATCAAAAGTTGGCAACAAACGGTGAAGCTGATATTATTGACTTGACTACCCAGCGCTCTGCAAGGTCAAAATATGGATTCGATTTTATGACACATCCACCAAAAGTTAGTAATTATGATGGAACAGTTATGGAACGTTGAAGCTTAAATTAGTGAGGACTAGATTTAGGTTATTGGTGATAATTAAGTTTTAAAATACTAACTAATTGGATTAAGTGCCAAATTAGAACAATTTTAATGTTTTTTTTGATTGTATGATTTTTACAGTACTTTGTTTGGTATAATTTATGAAAATTTGTTTTTAAAATGTTTTATTTTTAATCTAAACATAATCACTTTTTTAAAATTTGTAAATATTATCTTTTTTAGATCAATTTTAATTTTGTAGATCAATTGTTTTTTTTGCTGACTGTTATTTTAGTTTTAAATAGAGATTATTTAATTTTGTGCCACAGAATTACTATAAAATGTAGTTCATAGCTAAATAAAACTGCTGATAAAAAATTGTTTATTTTATTAGATTAAAATTAAAGTTTTGTTTATTTTAGTGTAGCTAATATTCAAAAAAAAATTTCTTATTTTGAGGATAAACTTTAATTTTAAATAAAATATTGTTGCGTATATTTAAAATAATTTGGAAACACTTTTTAATGACTAGAAATAAAAAATAATCCAGTCATTTAAAATCAAAGAAAAATCTCGGTTGATTGTTTTGTTTACAATTTTGATTATGACTTCATAAAAATTCCTGTAATAAGATGTCTAGTAGTAGCAATATTCCATTTTCGTCCAGGAGGTATATAGACGAGATACCAGCAGATAAAAGATCGCAGTTATGTACACAGATCGATTACACGATTCATCAAAACGAAGGATATTGGCAAAAACTTGGTAATTAAAAAATTAAACTTACCTTTAACAATTATAATTGTTATACGCTTTTTATCTTTACATTGTATATGTTATTGTTATAATAACAATAAGACAATGGTATGTTTGATCGATTGTCTTTTATGATTGTTTTGTTTGATGTATATAATAGCGTTTGTTTTAGTAATTGTTTTAAATGGAATTTTAACTTAATTTAAACTTGTAAAGATTGTATTAAAACGTATTAAATAAATATAGATCTGATTAAACAAATTTAACAATTGTAAAATATTTATTTATGAAATACTGTTTTTTTTTACCATGTCATAATATACTTAAAATCTTTATTAAAAAATTAATATTTATGGCATGTTTTAAATCATAAAATTGATATTTTCATTTTGTTGCGTTAAATATTATTTTGTAAATATATATATATATTTTTTACTTATATTAATGTTCGGAAAGCATAAATAAAAAAGTTAATTGTCTGTTTTGACTTTAAGATTAGCATTTTCATATTATTTCAACTTAAAAAAAAGATTTAAACCAGAATTATTAATTTTAATAGTAAGCAAACTTGGATTCGATGAAACACGAAGTAAAAAGTTTCGTCTTTCGTTTGAAATGCACGGAAGTCCAACCGATAATCTGCTTCGTGATTGTTCGCACAAAATGATCAGAATTCGACAACTTTATAAAGTCATGAAGGAAGTTGGGTTGGTTCAACTTGCTGAGGAAATATTGGCAGAATTTGGTAAATTTTAATAGAATGGTGTTTATTGGGTTATATTTATGATTAAAATGGTGTTAATAAGTAATTAAATAGTGCTTTTTGGGGAACAAATGGTTTGCACTGGTCAATTTTAGTATTTTTATTTTAATGGTGTTTTATTGTTGCTATTGGTTTATTCTATGGTGTTTATTGGTAATTGAATGTAGTTTACCAGTTGATATTAATGACCAAACGGTGTTTATTTGTGATAATATGGTATTAAATGGTTAAAATTGGTTGTTTTATGGTGTTTTGTTTTGGTTACTTCTGCTTGATTAATGGTGTTTTTTATATTGGTAATTATTGCCATGTTTAATGGTTTTTTGTTTAATGATAAAAAAAGAATTCATAAGATCATTTGTTAATTAGATGTTAACTTTTATTAACTTTAATTTTGTTTATTTTAATTTATTTACAGACACTGATGAAAGTCCATTAAGTTTATTTCAATCCAGGTAAACTAACAATTTATTTTTAAACAGTTTTTTACTAAGATTATTTTATTCAAAACTTAAAAAAAATGTGAATAAGTTACCCATAGTTTTAGTTTTCTATATTTATTTATAAAAATATAAATATTTATAGTGTAGGAAAAGCTTTGTGGTTATTATTATTTATTTACATATATTTACTAAGAAAACTACCCATATTACATTTCACATATTGTACTAAACGGTCAATATCTATATTTAGATGTTATATCATTACTACATAAAATATCTGTATGCAAATTTTTTTAAATACTATGCGAAAAAATTATATTGTAAACTGTATTCATCTTAAGAATAATATTAAGTAGGGGGAATTCAATATATCTCTTTGAATGTTAAATATAGCATCATAGTAATTTGTATAGCGTGTGTGTTGTATACATTAATAGTAAGTAGGTAGTTTTTATGTAGGTTTGATTTATGTTGTGCTGTTTTTAGTTGTTTTTAAATGAGAATGATGTATTATAGTTTAAGATCACATAACACTGTTCCTTGTGAAAAGAAGTTTAGTCCAGGCATGCATAATACCATGGAACAAAAAACTAGTTCTTCTAAAGGTTAGTTAATTTATTATTTAAATACTTAAAAAAAATGTTTAAATTCTGAACCTATTATTTTAATATACTAACCGAGTTTTGTTTTATTATTTAAACCTGATTTTAAGCCTTATAAACATAAAAATGATATATCTAATTAATTAATATCTCTATATATAATATTATATTTTAAAATAAATTATATATAATAGCCAAATTAATAAAGAAAATCCTATATTCCAAATATATATATAACTTATTAAAATAGTTTTTCATTAATTTAACCAGAAGTGTTTTTAATTTAGTATCATGTTTTTGACCTAAATTTAACACTAAACTATTAAATAACTATATCTATTGCTTTGTTTTTTAGCCTCTTGGATTGGAATTGAAACCAAGCATTATGCATATGAAGATATTAAAAGGGGGACAAATAATTTCAGTTCAAGAATGGAGTTGGGGGCTGGTGCTTTTGGAAAAGTTTACAAAGTTATTTTAACTAAAACCACATTTGCGTGCAAAGTACTAAAAATAGTAAGTTTTTTTTAACAATCTAGATTTGGGCTCTTTAAGAAAAATTTTTTAAATAAAATACAAAATGCCTTTTTTACTATATTAAATTCTTTATTATTTGGGATATTTTAATATGTTTTAGTTAAACTAGTATTACTTATAATAGATAGTTTAAATTAATACTAATTATTCCCTAATTAAATCCTTTAACAATAATTAAGTGTTTGATAATTGTGTAAAATATTATGATTAACCGAACTATATAGAAATTAATGGTTTAAATTTTGTCTAAATTGTTATTATTTAACAACCATTTTAACCTAGTGTCTACATTTTTAACCAAATTTTTTTTAATTTTTAAAAGTTTTATGAAAGTTAAATTAACAAGCTTTATCCAAAAGATAAAACTTTTTAAAGTAATATGTAATATCAAAAAAAAAATTACTAAAAACACTAAGAATATACATATTGATAAACTTGGTTTTAGTTATAAATATTTCACCAAAACAGAAGTATTTCTATTTTCTACTACAGGACATGGACAACCCCTTAACCACTTGTATTATTGAAACACATCGTCAGCATGATGATTTAAGGAATGAACTGAACTACTTAGCAGAGTACAGACATCCTAATATTATACCTCTGTATGGTTGGTCGTTAGATGGGCCTGACCCTTGTTTAATTTATCATTATATGGAGAATGGTTCACTACAGGATAGGTTGCAATGTTTGGTAAGTTTTGTTTATAATTATGCGAAATTTTCTTTTTTTAATGGCACTGAAATTAGTTTGTTTATTAAATTGTCCAATAAAAGAGTTTATAAAGTCTTAAGTTTTAAGTTATTTAGTGGGTATATAGTATTCTGACCGTTTTGCCTTTTTAATTCCTTTACACTGGGATATCTATAAAAAATGGAGTCTAAAGGACGATACATATACATATATGTATGTTCTATTTAGAGGCCTTTTGAATAAATAAAACTGCTGTTTGTGGTAAGCAGGTAAATTATTAAAGGCAAATATTAGTTGAGAGTTACAACCATATTACGACAATTAAGATACTGACTGTAGGGCAGGCCATTGACTTTTTAAACAATGCAAACGAACTTAGATACTTAAAATTTGGCATACATGTTAACATAGTATGCATGATATTATAGTATGTCTTACATGGTCACTGTTTCTTATTCTAACTACATTATATTTAATATTTGATTTAACAGAACGGATCCAAACCAATGAAATGGGAAACAAGAGTTAAAGTTTCAAGAGGAGCGGCCATTGGACTTCAGTTCCTACACACAATGAAGTCAAAACCTTTAATTCATGGAGATATCAAAACGTAAGTGAAAAATATAAGTTTTTTAGTACATATAAGCCAACCTAAAATATTAGTTTATAACATATACAAACCAGGATAAAATGTAAGTTCTTAACTAAGTTAACCAGGATAAAATATAAGTTTTTAACATAAATTTAATGAAAATAAAACAGTAGTTTTTAAGATATATTTAGGTAAAAAGTTAGTTTTTAACATGTAATGCCCAGAATTAAATACACTTTTTAACATATGTTAATTGAGATAAATTTGTAAACAGTTTTACTTGATGGATTTTAAGCTTTGGTTGTGGTTTAGGTATAGCTATGCCTATAAAAACATTTTTCAAACTTCAAAAACATCTGTTTAAACATGTGTTATAAACTTGTGTTTAATTTTTTTCCAGTGCCAATATTCTTCTTGATGAAAGTTATACGGCAAAACTTGGTGACTTCGGTTTGGCACGAGAAATGCCGGGAAACTCAACAACTGGAAGTTACATCAAGCTTGGGAATGAACATACACCTGGCACCTTGGGTTATTTGGCTAATGAATATATCAGCACCAAGAAGCTATCTGTGCAGGTAAACTTTTGTTTTAAAATCTGTATATTGATATTTACTTTTACTTGTTTTGGAAGGCTGATTTTCTACAAGCTCTTCATATAAAATCTCCTATAACCTTGGCTATTTCTTAAGTTGTCTTTACTAGTTCAATGTATTGTTGATTTTGTAAGATTGCCTGTTGTTTTAACTTGATGATTCAGTGGTGGTTTAAAAGGGAGTTTATACAATTTTTGATCCACTTCAAGCTTTAGTTAATAGTGGTTTTAAATATTTTTTATAAAATGTGTTTGAAGTATTTTTAGACTGATGATTTTTATGATAACTTTGTTTAAATGAGATTATATATTGAAAATTAATTTTTGTTGCAGGTCGATACATTTGCATTTGGTGTTGTTTTACTTGAACTTTATACTGGAAGGAGAGCTTTCGATCGTAATAAGGAAACACCTTTACTGGTGAGTAAGATATATTGGTGTGGCAATTAAAAGCAAATGTAACTTTGGAACTTAGACTTAGTTGTTGATCCATACTAGTTAATTAATGGTTGAAACTGACAAAGGCAACTTTAGCCTTGGTTGGGATGTGATGTCATCTTTTCTTTATAAAACAATAAATTATTTTCTTAACCTATTTATCAAAACTATCAGAAGAAACTCTGGCCTTAATTAGACTGTAAATATCCTCGTTATAAAAATATTAAACTTGTTTAAGCTATTTTAGTGCATTTATTCTTTAGGTTTTCCTTTTAAAAGGTATAAAAATTTGAATTTTTATTTCAGAGAGATTTTGTTGACAACATAGCGAGTGAAGTCGATGAAATTGGTTTGGAAAAAACTGAAGATAAATTAATCGCTCTCGAAGATCCACAAGTAAAAAATACCCACTTTTTGTAAAGTTTTTGTTAATCTCATTGTTTATTTAAATGAATTTTGTTGTATTATTTTACTTTTATTTATAGTAAAAATAATTTTTCAGATTCCAGCGTTTCCCAAAAGATCTTTTGCTTTAAAATATGTTCGACTTGCGCTGCGGTGTTGTCATGAGAAACGAACAAAACGGCCGAAAATGGACGAAACTTTGCAGCAACTTGAAGCAATTGATGATCAGTTAGCAAAACTTAACAAGAAAAGTAACCACAACCATTATTCAGACATAGGTTAGTTGATAACTTATTATTATTTTTTGTTGGTATTTGACTTGATTTTAAAATGGATGGGTAATAAATAATAGGTATAGCTTAATTATATATACTTTTAGGCCTTTAGAAGTATAATATTTATTGTTTATAGTGTTGGGTGCTACAGCATGAAAACTGTAGTTTAAAACCCAGGTCTTTATGTAATTAGGCCGAGTGGTTTAAACACCACATTCTCAGTAATTACTCCATGCTGCCAGTTATACACCTTAAAAGAATTAAACTTACGATAAAACTTCAATCCGCACACAAAATTCATTTGGTTCCATTATACTATCACTTTAGCTGGTCCAAGTACTAACAATGAAGAAACTGGGACTTTGCCTCGACGTGAGTACATTGAACATGCTAAGAGGAAGGGTTTAACTGGTACGGGAAGCCAGTTAAGTAGAGATCCAGTTGAATCTGTCGATCATTCTTTGATTGGTGACACCCAAGCTGTGAGTAAAACTGTTGTTTGTTTTTTTAAAGTTTTGCACCTATCATTGATAGTAATAGAAATATATATAATAATTGTTTCATTAACATGACAGAAAAAAAACATGCCATGAATGATAATGTTTCCATAAAGATTTTGAGTATATTATGGCATGGTTACCAAACCCAGTTACAGTTTTTGTTCCATTAGAAAATTTTGGAACAAAAATTAAATTTTTTACAAACTTTTCTTTTCTATATTTTTAAATTTAAAAAAAATTTTTTTTTAATTTTCTAATCCAGATCCAGCGCAAGTTAAGCAAAGAAGGGCAACACAACAGAAAAGAAATCTCACCTTCAGCTCTCATGAGTAAACTCGAGTTAAAAAACTCAAGATTTTCCTCGAGTTCTGACTCAGACAGTCAAGATCGCTCATCAATTGACACCACAAACAGTGACGTTTATTACGTCGGGGGGCCCCATTACCCCCCTAACCCACCGGGTTATACCCCTCCTATGCCATACTACATGCCACCAGGGGTGCCTAGGGGGGGCAAAGTAATGAATTACCCCCAATATCCATACCCACAGGGGGGTGGGGACTTATATGGGGCTGGGTATAGCACAAACCAAAATGGGATACGACCCACTTCGGAAAACCCTTTTGGGTTAGATTTGAGTCGGGCTCGGCGGGTTTCTCCCTTACAGGTATCCCCAGGGACCCAATGGGATAATTACCCGGGTAATTTTAACAGTTTAGATTTAGAATCTGAGTCCCGCTCCTACTTAACCTCCGACGAAACAACTTTCGATCGTTCAAACAGCGAAATGCAACGCTCCGATTATTACCCATCTTCACAGAGCTATCTGAGCAGTAAACGAAGCTACGAAAGTGGGGAACCCCCAAATGAATCTCGGCCCAGGGGGTCAAGTAACCTTCCACCCCATGGTAACCTTTACTCGGAGTCAAATTTATGCTCGTTGGGTGACTACTCGCTAAATTCAAGTGCAACGACTGTCAGTTTGAATCCAGTGAAGGAGTCAATTATGGATAAGTTAAGAAACGGAGAAACTTCCTACACGCAAATATTTTCTAACACTGGGCGGGTGGCGACAGAGAGCGATGGACAGGATGACCCAGGAGTCGCGGGTGAGTGATTTTGGAATTTTTTTCTTTCTTTTTGATAAGTAAAATGCAAAAAAATCGAATATTTGGTACGTTAAAGTTTTTAAAAAAATGTAAGTCAGTTTTTTTAATTTTGTTTTTAACATTCAATAGAAAAATAGTAATATTTTAAAATTACATTTTAAATTGTTAAAATAAATTCTTGTTTAATGTGTTAAGATCTATTTTTTCAATTCATTTTTTTGTTAAATATTTTGAGAACAATTTTTTTTAATTTTGTTTTTATTCTGATACTCTTGCAGTAGATATTTGTATATTTTGTTGCCATATTTTTGATATATACACAACTATTTTTCTTGCTCTTTTATTGCACTCTAATGATCTATGTAAATGTTTAATTATTGCTATTTTTATTTGCCCTGCTTTTAAGCTTTTTTATTATTTTATTTA
Organism: Corella eumyota; assembly: GCF_963082875.1. NCBI lineage: Eukaryota > Metazoa > Chordata > Ascidiacea > Phlebobranchia > Corellidae > Corella > Corella eumyota. The sequence continues at coordinate 16,977,499 of NC_137493.1, read as the reverse complement.
ATCTACTATCCTGTTAGTAAGTTTTTTAAAATTGCAGAAAAAAATTAGGTTTTGAAATAATTAAAATTCTGTTTTTTAAACTACAAACCTATTTTAATATACCTATCTAAATATACTTTAATTGTGTTGACAACTATATCTAACTTAGTATTATATTAAATGACAATTTGTTTTTTTTCAAATAATTATTGGCGGAATGCTTTATGGTGCAAACTGTATAAACATAAATACTACAACATACTTGATGGGGTATAGTACAGTAACAAATTGTTGGTTTATATAAACATGTGTTTTGTACATTATTTTCCACTTGTATTTATTAAAATATCAGATGTCAAATTTTGTTTACTTTTTAGGCATAAACAAATATATAAGTTGTTGAAAAGATTATTATATTCTTGTGTTTTGTTTAGAATGATGAGTTTAACTTCTTTTTAAATCTAGTTTTGGTGAATAATTTAGTTTAGTAATAAAGTAAAAATGTTTTTTGCAGGCTTTTTTAATCTATTATATTTACAGTATTGGGTTTGTGTATTGACATAATTAAAAGATCTTATTTTAAATATTACCAAGTATTTTTATCTTTGTGTTTTATTTTTTAACTGACACACTTTTTTGCCATTCTACTGTCTAGTCTAATACTAAACTATCAACACAATTTACTATTTTTTGTGTATTTTTATTATAATAACAACCCAGGTTTGGGTATAAATCTTAATAATAAATAGAACTTTTCGGTAGCAAAATATATTAGACATTATTGATTGGTTTTCCGCAATATGCCATTAAGTTTGCTTCTCTAAAAGCCTCCGAAAGAGTCTAGAAACAAAACATTTCAATATTTAAAGAAGCATTTTAAATATTAGTCTTTGTATTCTTTTGCTTTTTTTGTAAATTTTATTTTTAAATGTGTTTATTAGCATATTTTTTTTGCATTTCTTTAATATTATTTTAAAGTTATTTTTACCATTTTAAACATAAAAAAAATTTTGCGTTAAAATGTGACTTACCGGATGAGCGTGGCATACTCGTGCCACATCTTCTGCCGAGGCACCATATTCCATGGCCAGTACAGCCTCATTGATCATCTCCCCTGCTCCGCCTCCGATGATGTGTGCTCCGAGGATGCGATCTGTTTCTTTGGAGCTCAAGATTTTGACGAAACCATCTTGATCAGCTGTAAGTGATGTTGATTTGTTAAATGTTTTAAAGATTTTCTTATCCAGGTTTACAAGTAACATAAACACCTACTGCTAGCTTGTTGTACCCTTAATAAGTAAGACTGAGGTTCTGAGTTTGATTCCCGCTGCTTGCAAGTTGTAACATAAATGTAAAAATATTTATAATTGTCACAATTTTAAACAAATTCTACCCTTAATCAGTAAGCCTATAGTCCTTAGTTTGATTCCAACTGCTGGCAAGTTAAAATTCTAATATAATACTATTTATAATTCTCACAATTTTAAACACGTAACGTCCATAATAAGTAAGACTATGATCCTGAATTTGATTCCCACTGCTTGCAAGTTGTAATTGTCACAATTTTAAACAAGTACTATCCATAATAAGTAAGACTAAAATCCTAAGTTTGATTCCCACTGCTTGCAAGTTGTAATAGTCACCAATTTAAAAAAGTAATAACCATTTGTTTTAGCTCTGCTGTTTGCAGAAAACGGAAACTTTCCGATCTTATAAGCAACATTTTCTTCCTTCAAGTTTTCCTCAGATTTTCCGACCCACCCCACTTCAGGGTGAGTATAGATGACAGATGGAACACAATTATAATCAATATGGACTGGGGCTCCAGTAAGTCCTTCCACACATATTATTCCCTCATCCTCAGCTTTGTGAGCTAACATAGGACCGGCTATGACATCACCAATGGCATATACACTAAAAAAATTTGGTATTTAAGGTTAGATTGTTACTTTCTAGCTCTTACATAAAAAAATCAGTTGCCGGTCCTATGGTCAGGATTTTAATTGTTGGAATATGGTCACAACTCTCAACTAATATTTGCCTGTGATAACTTACCTGCACACCACAAACTGTAGTTTTACTTATTTTAAAGGCTTAATTTACCATAAATATCTATAACAGCCACCAAGCTCTGTTTTATGAATTGGTATACAATTTAGTTATAGTATAACATAATTCTAAATCTTACCTCTCGCATGATGTTTGAAATCTTTCGTTAACTTTGATCGTCCCTTTGGGCTCAAGTTCGATCCCTACATTCTCCAAACCCAGGTTTTGAGTGTACGGCCTTCTTCCGATACAAACTAACAAAACATCGCAGTCTAAAGTTTCTTCTTTACCTCCTTTGGCAGCTTCAACACTAAACAATATATATATATACAAATTTTTTCCAAAAAAAAATTATGATCAGTTTTTAATATTAGAAATTATCGGATAACTGTTATTTGTAGACCAACTTAGTTGATGAATTTTTGTTAGTTTGGTAAATTCTTATTTTATAGTGTTTGTGGTAAATTTTAAATATTTCTTACTTTACTTTGATGTCGCTGCCAGACCTAACTGCTGACATTACTTTTGTGTTGAGTTTAAATTTAAGTCCTTGCTTCTGTAAAGTTCTTTGGAAAGTTTTCCTAAATATTAAAAAAAAAAAATTGGAAGCACTGCAAAAAAAATTTTCACTTTTTTTGTTCTTGATTTTTGAAAATTTTTAAACTCACGAAACTTCCATATCTATCCCCATTCCCCCGACGTGACCCAAAAACTCGACAGCGGTGACCTCTGTCCCTAACCTTGACCATACTGACCCCAACTCAACCCCGATAACCCCTGCCCCAATGACAATCATCTTTTTGGGGACTTCTTTTAGCGATAAAGCCCCGGTTGAAGAGATTATAGTTTGTTCGTCAATCTAAAAATATATACAGTTTTAATTTTTTGGTAAAATTTTGATTTTTGATTGACAGCTTAACTCAATGACAAAGATTGTATTTTGTTGGTAATACATAATGATTTAGTGACTATGCTAAACTGTGGTAGTCCTATACAAAAAAAAATTTAAATTACAGGGTTTACTTATTTATTTGCAAGGCTTAAATTTTACAGTATTTTAAATAATTTAATTTTTACTTCGATTCCAGGAAATGGAGTAACTTCAGATCCAGTGGCAATTAAAATATTCTTTGTGTTGATTACATCTTGGCTTCCATCAGCTTTATTGGCTACTACCTAAAATTAAGTTAAACCATTTTAAAAACTTGTATTTTTAAATGTTTGTTTAAAGCAAACTCTTTATTACAATTGATTGCTTTTAGACGTTAAATAAGCACTATGTATTTACTGTGTTAGGGCCTTGTATGGATCCATGTCCATCGATTCTGGTAACTTTATTAGCTTTAAATAATCCTGCAATGCCTGATGTTAAGGCTTTAACTGCTGATGATTTTTGTTCCATCATTTTGGGTAAGTTTAAAGTGACTTGCGCTAGAAAAGAGAAAAATTTAAATCAATATTTGTAAAGTTTTTTATTTTTACGAATGTTTTTTGTTCTTTGAAAAAATTTCTTTACCATCAATTCCTCTCATTGCAAAATCTTTTCCAGTGGCAAGATGATAAAAATGTGAATTATTAAGCAAAGCTTTTGATGGAATACAACCCACATTTAAACAAGTTCCCCCCAAGGTTACATCTTTTTCTACACAAACAGTCTAAAAACAAACAAATAAAAAAGATATATAAAAAATTGAAAATTCATATTACTTTGGCAGTTACTATACAAAACAGGCCTAAAGAAAGTTTAACACAATTTGTATTGACCCAAAGATTACAAATATTGAAATTTAACCCAAATATTACTAAAGTTTACAATTCTGTTTAACAGTTAAAGCCCTTAATTTACAATGGCCTTGTTTGATTGAGCATAAGAGCCTACTTTTAATCCTAGTTGTGCTGCTTTAATGGCAGCAACATAACCTCCAGGTCCTGACCCAATAACAACTAAATCAGCTTCATGTGTTTGGCCTGTGCTGTAGAAATGTGAGGAAGTTCTGGAAGTTTGGGTTCGAATATTTGTCTAAAATGGATAAAAATTTTAAGTTTGAAAATTGATTTATTGTCATCTAAATCTAAAAAAACAATATATTTAAAAAAAGCTTAAATTAATTTAAAAATTGGTGATTTTATGTTTTTTAGATCGTAACTAATTAAAAAAATATGGTTTTAAAATAAGACTTGTTAATCAGTTAATTAAAATACTGTTTTTAACTTACCAAAACGCGTGAACCGATTCTAAGCATATTTATTCGCCTGGCTTTAAAATATTAAACGAAATATGGAATATAATTAACTATAACTATGTAAAAATTACTTTTTAACTACAAACAAAATGTTTTTGGTGATGAAAAATAATTTTTAATCGAAGTGAAATAAAAAAATCCCCATTTTAAAATTCAATCAAGCAGAACTGTGACGATTTTTATTGTGATAACAATCGTCAGGTTTTACGGGTTTCCATTAAATTATATTCATTTTCATTTAAGGAACTTAGTTGTAAGGTTTTGTTTACAAAAGTAGGTTGTTCAGGTATTTATTGAACCTAAGTCTTAAGGATTAGATATTTTACTTAGACTTTGCATCTTTCTTATTACCATTCATTCGATGTGCGCAATTTTGTATACGCGATTTTTATGTAAACGCGATTTTTAGGTATACTGGTAATAAGATTTTTTTTTAAATCATGAGTGGGGCCAACTTCGATAATTATGAAAAGCTTGAAAAAATTGCTGATGGCCAATATGCAAGTGTATGTGTCTACAAAAAACCTAATTCAAACAAGTCTTACGCTGGTAAAGAAATTAATTTAAACTTATACACAAACTTTAAAACGGAAAAACAAATTTTGGAAAAGCATGCAGACGATAATCAGAATGTAGTTCACTATTTTGATGTTGTTTATTCTAAATGTGACACGTATGCGCTGTTGCTTATGGAATTGTGTGATGGTACTGTACAACAATATGTTGACAATAAACCATTTGTACCAGCTAGAGATTCAAATCATCCAGAAATGACAGCAAAGGAATATTTCTCTGATATTACCCCACTAGAAATTACAAGACAAGCTGCCAAGGGAGTCTTGTACTTGCACGAAAAATGTAATCTAATTCACCGCGATATAAAACCAACCAACTTCTTAATGGTTAGGATCAAAGGTGTTACATTGGTTAAAATTGCTGATTTTGACCTTAGTAGGGAGTTAAACCCTTCAGAATCTGGGCTATTCTCTTATTCAGAAAGCAATCAAATTGCTTATCAACCTTATGAAATAAATGAATCTAAATTTAAAACCAGAAAATCGCTCGATATTTTTTCACTGGGTGTTTTTATTCATTTTGTGTTAACAGACGGTTGCTTTCCATTTGGAAATGATGAACCTCAGCAAAAGCATAATATTTGCAACAAAATGACCCCTAAATTGCACCATCTCAAGTGTAACTTAACCTTAGAATTAACAAAAGAAGAAACTGTTACTGCAAGTGCATTGGTGACACAAATGATTAACCACAAATGCGATGATCGCCCGACAATTGCCGAAGTTTCATGCCATCCTTTATTTTGGGATTCAAAAAGAAAACTAGAGTTTTACAAAGATGCTAAAAATCACCTAGATAAAAAAATCTTAACTCAAAGCCAAGATTATTACCTTAACTATTTCAACAAAAGCTTGTTAATTGAAAAATCCAAAGAAGAATATAAAAAGTTTAAAATTTCTTATAAAATTTTACATCCCTTATTAAGGAAGTCCAAGCAAATAGGTAAATGCAGTAATGTTGTTGATTTACTTGTGATAATAAGGAATCAAAAAGAGCATATTCAGGATGCTGATTATGATAAAAAACTTGCTGAATTGCTTGGATATGATGCAACTAAAAACACTGTGGATTGGGATGTCTTTCTCGATGTTTTAACTAAAGATATTCCACAATTGCTGGTTCATTTGTACGAGTATTTCCGATACATCAACGCTGCCTGGGATTTTTATCCTTCAACTAAGAGAGAATTACTAACACCCACCAAAAATAAACCAAATGTCAACAAAGACCTCCCAAGTACAAGTGAGCAAGGAAATTCAGCTACATTTACTGGATTTTGTGATATTATCATTGACTGCAAGGGCAGCGAAGTTCAAAATTTGGGTGAAGTCGATCTCAATCATGAAATAACAATTAAGTTTTCCCCTAATCAAGACCAACAAATTAATACTTTTCTTCTACCAAAATCAAACAATAATGCTGTTAAATCAGTATTAGGTGGCTGTAAAGATGGCTTTACTTTAAAAAGGAAAGAAAATTCTATTATTTTAAAGCGAAACTGTTTAGCATATATTTATTTTCTTGATTTTATTGATGAAAAAAAGGTTATAAAAGTAGAAAAGGATTTAACTGAGGAAATATTTTGCTTAGATAAGTTTTTGGCCAAAAACATGCATTCCCGACCTAAGATTAAAATTGCAATAGGTACCTTACCTAAAAAAGCTGTTGTTTCAATTATCATAAACCCAAAAATTTAAAATATTAAAACCAATTGGATATGGTATTTTAAATATATCATCACTTAAGTTTTTAGTGACGTAAAGTTGCGTGCAATATTTATGTGGGACTTATATTAAGTAACAGATACTAATTCCACATTTCCACACATTTACTCAGTGTTAAAATGTCCATGAATAGTTCCACCTGTATGTGACTAGATCAATATTAGTCACAATTTGTTGTTTGTTTTGAAGCGATACTCTAGTTTTTATGGTGTGTCAATACCTTTATTGCTATTTTTAATACAAAGGTAAATGTTTTTTTTAAGTTGGGGAAATTAGACATGTAGCGTTTTTTATTTAATCTATTTCTTTCTGCTTTTATTATTATAACTATATTTTGTTTCCTCCAAGTTCAGAAATTTATTGTTTACTTGTACTGAATTTTTAACTCTATTTCTTTTATAATGTTTTTATTCCCTTTTAAGGTACGGCACTTATTTTTTCTATGCCTGTTCTTGGTGTAAAATATTTATAGGTATATTTATTTGGTGTTATAATTTTTTATTTTGGTATTTAATTTTTGTATTTTTTACATTTTTTATATCCTTAACTTCAATTATTGTGAAATTTTGTTTTAACTATGGTCTATAAATTGTGCAGTCTTCATGTCTTTAATTTTAGTTCCACTTGTTTATAATTAAATAATCTGTATATTTAAGTTCTAATTATTGTTAATTCATATTTTAGGTTTTTGAGGTGAATTTTTTGTTAAAAAAAAACTAAAAAGTAAAACTGAGTTGTTAGTAAAAAGCATTTCAGAAATGAATTTAGAAAAAAAAGACACCAATTAAATGGTGAAGGTGAGAAAGTTAATATTTTTTAGTAAGCATATTTATTATCCATTAATTGTTATTACATGTAGTATTAGTGGTTTATCAAACAGTTACAATTTTTGATATTAACTTTATTTTTTTTTTAAATGAGTTTATACACTTTAAAAGTTTTTATTAATTTGTTATAAGGTGAAGTAAACCGCATATATGTGATATTTACATTTTAAAGTATTTTAAAATATAAAATTAAAAGGTATATACATTTAAACAACATTTTGGTGTTGTTGTTTAAAAAATTAGTATCATGGTCTCAAAACCGCTATAGTTTTTGTTATGTTGTTAAAAGTTGTGAGTTTAAAACAGATATGATTTTTACCCTACTAAATATTAAACCATTATGATTAATATAAGTTAGTTAGCAATTCTTTTGCAAAGAACCCATTCAGTAAAAGCATAGTAACCTAGCTGACTACATAAATCATCATACCACCTCCCATTTGTCCCAACGTAAACGCACAAGTTTTTTCCACGACGTAAATTGCACGGGTGACCACGCTGCCATCGATTCCACGTTAATGGTGTCCCATCAAGCCAAGTAAATTCCGAGTCTTGTCGAATTCTGCGTCTCAGTCCGATTATAAAGCTACGGCGCTTGGCAAAATTTGTGACTAGTTCCCTTTGTAAAAATACAAGTGTAGGATCTAATACACTCCTACTATGGCTTAAACAATTATTAAACCCCAATAGAGTACGCTGTAAAGATGAGCATCGATAAGAAAGCCACACTTAATTAAAATACACAAAATAGTCGTGTTAAATCAAACTCGCTAACTTATTACCAAAACCTGCCCAAGGATTCAATCTACCAAATGTAATCTGTACAAGCGGCTTTTAATCAGAATTGAAACTACAGGAAATGCGAACTAAATGCGACACAAAAATATGACATAAAACACAAACTACAAAGTATATAATCAACAAATTAAGTATAAAAGCGAAAGTCTAATTGTGTGTTAAACCTTACTTCGGCCTTACTTATTTATGAGTTTTTACGTCCAGCGAACTGACCAAAAAGCTATATTGCCAGTTATTTAAAGCGAAATAAAATAGGAGAAAGCGCATACAAACAATAAAGAAAATACAAAGCATTATCGATAAACAGAACAACAAGTGCGTCATAAATGACGATGGGGAGTGAAAATCTCCCGCAGCTGGGATCAAGCCGAATGATTCAGCATGAAACGCCGGAGCTCACTAAAAGTGACCTCCCGCTAATAAATCATTTCAAATTTTTAATAAGATCGATAATGGACATAACAACAAGGTTGATTTTATTCTCTTTTTGTAATGATTACTTGGTTCGATTTCTCTGTAAGGTTTGTTGTGTATAGACATTGCAAGCACAGTTTATTAAAGGGTGTTGTTTTACTTATATTAATTTACTTTGTAATTTTTGGATCTTTTGGGCCCATAGTTGCAACTTTTCCTTGCATATCTTTGCATTTTTGCATTTCTTGATGAAATGTTATAGTGGGTGGAAATAACGCATACTCATAACCACTTGCTGCTATATAAGATTTAGTCCATGCTCCTTAAGTCTTTATTACATTAAAAAAAAAACAGAAAATATGTTATTTTTACAATTTATTTCAAGTGTTTTAACATATATTAGTAATGGTAGAAATTTAAAGGTTATAACTAAACAACAAAATGATGCAATGCTATGAACAAAAGCAATTAATTGAATACTTTAAAACAAGTCATAATTATTTACATTTTTACACTGTTTTTTTATTGTATTATGACTTGATTACTTGACTTTTATGAATATTCCATATTCAAGTACAATATTGTGTAACAAAATACTAACTTTATTCTGAGTGATAAAAGCTGTGTTCAAAAAAATGAGCACTAATGTTAACTAATTGGCAATTCTTTCGCAAAGAATCATGTTGCTTGGATAAGAATTTAACTGATTACATACACCATCACGCCACCTCCCATGTCTATTCGCATACACACACAGGTCATATGCTACGCGTGAATTGAGCGGGTGACCACGCTTCCATCGATGCCACGTCATTGGTGTTCCATCAAACCAAGTAAACTCTAAGTCTTGACGAGCTCTCCGTCTCAGTCCGAATAAAAATTCACGGCGCTTAGCGAATTTTGTGACCAATTCCCTGTATAGTGAATATAGTAATATTAAAGTAGTTTGATTCTCTTCGCGTAAAGAAATCCTATATTTTTCAATAATTTGTTTTAAGTTTGATTTTCCCAGATGGTGTTTTGAGTATAGCCTTGTGTTTTGTTTAGGTGTAAAAAATGTTTTATTGCTTTTATAAGTTAACGCTGATTATAAAGTTTGGTAACTAACGTTGCATTTTGATAAAGCATGAGCACTTTAACCTAGAAAATACCGTTACAATTTAAAAATTTACTTTAAAAGCTTAATTAAAATTTAAACCTCATAATATCTGGATCTTTTGGGCCCATAAATGCAACTTTTCCTTGCACGCTTTTGCATCGTTGCATTGCTTGGTGGAAGGAGTAAGTAGGTTGGAATAAGGCGTATTCGTAACCGTTTGCTGCAATATAAGACTGAGTCCATGCACCTTAAAATAAAATAGAGTTTCGGATATAAATTTTGGTTTAGTAAGAGCATTACTACTTTTTGTTTCACTTACTTCTACTTGCTTTAGCCAACACCAAGCCACGAGTTAGTTGTTGAACTTGGCCTGTAAAACAATGAGTTCAAAAAATTACTGATTTGTTTTATTAAAAAAGGTTTAATTTTTAGTTTAAAATAATTTATGCAGTTTTAATTATTAACTTTATGCAACAGAACTTACCTAAGAGTTTTGAAATCGTCATTTTTAGTTTCACAAACATATCTTTTCCGTTGAAAATATGAGCTATGATGAATTTAAAAAATAGTTAAAATTTGTTTTAAAAGCACCAAAAAGTTACAGAAAAAACTTGGATTTTTTATTCACCTCTACAATCCTGCTTGGTTGCAATTTTTTCTATTAAAAATATTTTCGTTAAATTGTAGTTTACTTATAATATTTGCTTATGTCAATATATTTATTTTTACAAATTTACAAACCTCTGATTAATCTGGTTGGATTCCAAGAATCAATATCCTGAAAAAAGAAAAAAATAGGTCAAAGCAATTTATACTTTGGTTGTAACTTGTTTATATATATTAAGTAAGCCTATGCGTTGCAATTGATTAAGATGCAAAGCGCTTTCCTACATATACAGTAGCCCTTTTTATTTTGTTACAACAAGTTTATACTAAAACATCTGTGATTTAACAAAAATGACTCAGGGGGATTTCTTACCAAGTTAATGTACTTTCTTTCGCAAACAAACCCAGCACCGCGTTTGCAAAAAACACCACGCCAAGTGAGGTTTTGTGTTGGGTAATCTGGTTCGATTACAACACAATCTTCTCTGTAGTAATCAGGTTCACTAAATATAAAAAAATTGTCGTAATATGGTCGCAACTCTCAACTAATATTTGCTTGCAATTTTATTTTGTAAGCAATAATTTGTAAGCATAAATTAAATAAACTTATTTACTTTTAGCAATTTTGAAAGTTTTGCTTAAACTGAATGCCTTGATACACTTACTAAATTCCCCAGTTAGTCCACCAATGTTCAATTGATTCCCCGTCATTCCAGACAAATTCTCGTTTGTACTGATGCTTTACTGTATCCGTTAGCCCAATGTAATTTATTCTTGTAATGTTAAGAATACCAGAGCGTTCAATTTCTCTGCAAAGTTATGTTTTGATTTTGTTTGACTGTTTTTGTAGTAGGCTTATAAACAGGCTAAACTAATTTTATTTATTCGTGAGTTAACACAGTTACCTTTTCTAGCAAAGACTAAAACTAGTTAAGCTAAGAATATTATGTCAACAGATTCTTTTGTAAGTAAATTTTATATAGTTACCGAAACACCGTTTCATTCCGAGCTCCGTATATGATTAACCATGCCCCATAAGGTCTACAATGGTTAACAGCTTCTTTGTAGCGTTTAAAATCTGTTATGGCAAAGTATTCGTAACCGTTTGAAGCTCGAAACTTATGCGTCATTGAAAGTTCTGAAAATAAGTTATAACGTAAAAGACTATAAACTTAAAAGTTTAGTTTTTTTTTACTTAAAACTTTTTAGTGTTATTAAAAAAAATTATCATTAACACATTAAGTTTTTTTTTTAAATTATTTTTTATTGCTTTTTACTAGAAATGAAACTGGTACCTTGTATGTTAGCAATGTTTCCAGTTAATTGCTCGACTTGGCCTGTAAAAAAATTAACTTAAATGTGCAGTAGAAAATTTTATATTTGACCTACTTTTAATCGCCAAACTACCAAGTTTTTTGCACTATTTGGTGTAAGAATGACCACTCTAAATGTTGATATTAATACACCTACCTTGTAGTTCATACATTTCTCCCATAGATCGTCTTAAACGTCGTGCAAGTTTTGCAATATTTTCTGCAAAAAAAACACTTTTTGCAAAAACTAATCTTTAGGTATATAAGATGTAGCTTATGTCATTGTTAAATTTAACTAATATTTTAAGTTAGGTTTAAGATGAACTTAAAATTGATATTTGTCAACAATTTAACTGATTTAAAAATAACTAATAAACTTACCTTTGCAGTTTTCTTCGCTATAAGCAGCTAAAATATTAGAAAATATTTGGGTTTTTTAACACTAGTTTAAATTAATTTTAAATGTAGTTCAATGTTATCTACCTCTAGCTCTAACAAGCGTTTGGCGAAATCTTCGACGTGGTGCTTTGGAAATTTGTGCGCTTATCTAAAAAGTTGTAACATAGTAAAGGTTGCTGACATTTTTTTGTATATATTTTAATCCTTGATGTAATAAGGTTAAATGCGCAACTTAAACATAGAGTAACAACAGTTACTCTGACTCAGTCTCAAGTTGACTTTAGCAGTTTTGGTTACTGTAACTTATAATTGCTCGATGCTGACTCAGTAGGAGTTTATATCGTTTATAGTGCCTTACTTAAGTGCGCTACATCATAAGATCACTGGGAATTTAACCCAGGACCTCATGTAGTGCAGAAAGTGTTCCAACCACTACACCATGCTGCCGATTGTTATTGTTTGCTTTTATCAATTAAAGTTTTACATAATAGTTACAGCAAATTACATTTAAGATTGTAGTTTACCTGATAACTAAATATCAAAGCAAAAAAAATCATCAAATACAAACGTAGCATTTCTGCTTGGTTTTTATCACAACAAACTTTCTAGAAATTTAAATACGTTTTGCAACATGCAACTTTGATATTGGCCGATTCGACTGACTTTTAATTTAACCTTTGCAAGAAAATTGTACAGGAAATTGTTGAAATATTTCTGGGCGTGTATTTTTGGTTGACAGTAACTATGGTAAAAGTCGATTTTTTGTACTAATTTTTAAATACATATTAATAATACTTAATATACCTTTTGATGTTATCAAATCACCCTATTATTACATTGTCTTAAAGACTACTTACATATGCAAATAGCTAAACAAATGTTTAAAGAATTATATACTTTTAAGTCTTTATAACATTTAAAGAAACAGAAAATATGATATTTTTACAATTTTATTTCAAGTGTTTTAACATATATCAGTAATGGTAGAAATTTGAAAGGCATAACTAAACAACAAAATGATGCAATGCTATAAACAAAAGCAATTTTTTTTTTTTTTTGGTTTTTCGCACATTGATAAAAGTAAATAATAAATATGATATACAAGTAATATTACAACAATGCGACAGAAAAAAATGACAAAATTAATTTAATGATTTAAAACAAGCCAAAAGTATTAATGTTTACATAAAGATTTTAAGTATGTTATGACATGGTCACCAAACCCAAATTAATTGAATACTTTAAAACAAGTCATAATTATTTACATTTTTACACGTTTTTTTTTATTATGTTATGACTTGATTATACTTGACTTTTATGAATATTCCTTGTACAATATTGTCTAACAAAATACTAAGTTTATTCTGAGTGATAAAAGCTGTAAATGTTGACCAAAGTTTACTTTAACCTTATTCAATAAAAATGAGCACTAATGTTAACTAATTGGCAATTCTCTCGCAAAGAATCATGTTGTAAGGATAACAATTTCCCAACCGATTACAACTACAATCATGCCACCTGCCATTTCTATCCACGTACACACACAGATCTTGTCCTGTACGCAAATAACGCGGGTAACCACGCTGCCATCGATTCCACGTCAATGGTGTTCCATCAAGCCAAGTAAACTCCAAGTCTTGACGAACTCTGCGTCTAAGTCCGAATAAAAACCCACGGTGCTTGGTGAATGTTGTGACCAATTCCCTGCATAGTAAATATAATAATATTAAAGTAGTTTGATTCTCTTCGCGTAAAGAATTCCTATAATTTTTCAATAATTTGTTATAAGTTTGATTCTTTCAGATTGTGTTTTGAGTATAATCTTGTGTTATAGTTTAAGTGTAAAACAAATTTTAATGCTTTTATAAGTTAACGTTGATTATAAAGTTTGGTAACTAACATTGCATTTTGATAAAGCATGAGCACTTTAACTTAGAAAATACCGTTACAATTTAAATATTTACTTTAAAAGGTTATTTAAAATTTTAACCTCATAATATTTGGATCTTTTGGGCCTACAAATGCAACTTTTCCTTGCACGCTTTTGCATCGTTGCATTGCTTGGTGGAAGGAGTAAGTAGGTTGGAATAAGGCGTATTCGTAACCGTTTGCTGCAATATAAGACTGAGTCCATGCACCTTAAAATAAGATAGAGTTTCGGATATAAATTTTGGTTTAGAAAGGGCATTACTACTTTTTGTTTCACTTACTTCTACTTGCTTTAGCCAACACCGAGCTACGAGTTAGTTGTTGAACTTGGCCTGTAAAACAATGAGTTCAAAATTGTTTTTTAAATAAAGTTTTATTTTTAGTTTTAAATGTTTAATGCAGTTTTAATTATTAACTTCATGCAACAGAACTTACCCAAGAGCTTTGAAATCGTCATTTTTAGTTTCACGAACATATCTTTTCCGTTGAAAATATGAGCTATGATAAAAAAATAGTTAAAATTTGTTTTAAAAACACCAAAAATTAAAAAAAAGAAATTATTTTACCTCTACATTCCTGCTTGGTTGCAATTTTTTCTATTAAAAATATTTTCGTTAAATTGTAGTTTACTTATAATATTTGCTTTTGTCAATATATTTATTTTTCAAAATTTACAAACCTCTGATTAATCTGGTTGGATTCCAAGAATCAATATCCTAAAAAAATAATAAAAATAGGTCAAAGCTATTTATACTTTGGACATATCATATTTATATTGGCTAGGAAAGCCTATGTATTGCAATTAATGAAGACGCAAAGCGCTTTTCTACATATACAGTAGCCTTTTTTTATTTTGTTACAACAAGTTTATACCAAAACATCTATATTATTTAAAAAAAAGGATTGATTACAGAATATAAAAAATTCTTACCAAGTTAATGTATTTTCTTTCGCAAACAAACCCAGCACCGCGTTCGCAATAAACATCTCGCCAAGTGAGGTTTTGTGTTTGGTAATTTGGTTCGATTACAACGCAATCTTCTCTGTAGTAATTGGGTTCACTAAATGTAAAAAAATTGTCGTAATATGGTCGCAACTCTCAACTAATATTTGTACTTGAAAATTTACCCGCGCACCACAAACGACAGTTTTATGTATTTTGTTGGCATCTATATGGGACATACATATATTATTTACTAAGCTCTATATTATAATAATATTACCGTGATAACTGTAATTTAAAAAACAGGTCTTAAATAGGATCTCATTCTTATGCAGCAAATTAAATTTGATTATAGTTTATACACTTACTAATTGTTCCAGTTAGTCCACCAATGTCCAATTGATTCCCCGTCATTCCAGACAAATTCTCGTTTGTACTGATGCTTTACTGTATCCGTTAGCCCAATGTAATTTATTCTTGTAATGTTTAGAATACCAGAGCGTTCAATTTCTCTGCAAAGTTTTGTATTTAGGAAATAAATTGGAATGATTTTGTTTAATAGTTGTTGTAATAGGCTTATAAACAGGCAATTTAATTTTTATCATTTGTGAAACAACACAGTTACCTTTTTCTAGCAAAGACTAAAACTAGTTAAGCTGAGAACATTACGTCAACACATTGTTATGTAAGTAAATTTTAATTATGGTTACCGAAATATTGTTTCATTCCGAGCTCCGTATATAATTAACCATGCCCCAAATTGTCTACAATGGTTAACAGCTTGCTGGTAGCGTTTAAGATCTGTTATAGCGAAGTATTCGTAACCGTTTGAAGCCCGAAACTTATGCGTCATTGAAAGTTCTGAAAATAAGTTATCACGTAAAAGATTACCTAACACAAAGGGGTTTTACTTGTAGTATTCGTGTTTTTTAAACCTAAATATTTTAACACAATTTGTACACAAGATTTTTTGTTTTTAAATTACATTCTATTGCTTTTATTTAAAGAGAAACTGTTACCTTGTATGTCAGCAATGTATTCAGTTATTTGTTCGACTTGGCCTGTAAAAAAATTGACTTTAAATACGCAGTAGAAAATTTTATATTTGACCTACTTTTACCCGCAAAACTACAAAGTTTTTTTTGCACTATTTTGTATAGGAATGACCACTCTAAATTTATATCTTATCACACCTACCTTGTAGTTCATACATTTCTCCCATAGATCGTCTTAAACGTCGTGCAAGTTTTGCAATATTTTCTGCAAAAAAAAACATTTTTATTTGTCTGCAATAACTTATCAAAAGTTATATAAGATGTAGCTTATGTCATTGTTAAATTTAACTAATATTTTAAGTTAGGTTGAAGATGAACTTAAAATTGATATTTGTTAACAATTTAACTGATTTAAAAATAAATAAAAGACTAACCTTTGCAGTTTTCTTCGCTATAAAAAGCTAAAAATATAAAAGAAACATTTGGATATTTAAACACTATTTTAAATTAAATTTACATATAGTTTATTGTTATCTACCTCTAGCTCTGACAAGCGTTTGGCGAAATCTTCGGCGTGGTGCTTTGGAATTTTGGGCGCTAGTCTGTAGAATATAAAGTAGGTGAATTGTTATGTGAAAAAATTTAATCGTTTTAATTTATTTTAAGCATAAAATTCTTTAACTTATTTACCTGATAACCAAGTTGTATCATTATAAGTAAAACTAACGCACATAAACGTAACATTTCTGCAAAATGTTTAGCTTTTAACTTCTATAAGAAAATTTTAAACAGGTTTAACTTAAGTTCAACTTTGCTAATGGCCTTTGCTGACTCGATTGACTTTTAATTTATGCTCAGCAAGGGCGAAAATAAATTGCAAAACAGGAAATTGTTGAAATATTTTTGGTTTGGGGTTTTTGGTTGACGTTAACTGTAATAATTGCCGGACAATATATGCCATGTGGTTAACAATAATACAGTTTTTTAAGACATTTTATTTTGTGTATAACTACGACATAGGAAACCAACATCAATATGGAATCGCAGCTGTTAAATCGAGGATAAACAGTGTGTAGGACATCATCTAGCGGCGTTAATTTTTATCAAAACTTCGGGGAAAAAAGTTGTCCGAAATTGTTGAGCAAAGTGGATTAGAATAACACGTGTGTTTTAAACTAATTAGTAAGATATGGTTCTCAGTTTTAAGTAAGAATGTGTAAATCTATAGAAGCTCACTGTGTGCACTATATTTGCTTGTACTTGTTGTCTAAAATGCTTTCAGGAAGTAGTTTATTGGCTGACTGGCTGACATATGGCAAATGTTTTTTTTTTACTTGTTCTTACTTAATAATATTGTGACTAAGATCACATTTGATTTGTGTTAACTTGGTCCAAGTCTCAAGTCCGCAGTGTCCAAGTCTCAAGTCCGCAGTGCAAACTCTTTGTAAAAAGTCAACGTTATAGTCCTGTTATCAGATTATAAATAAGTTTTGTAACTCCGATCACCGACTCAAAGTTTGGTCTCAAGTTGTTTTTTTACCAATTTATAGTTTGTCTATTAAAAATATGCTTTAAAACTAAAAATATATAATTAATATTTTTACATTTGTTGTTTTACTATTTATTAGGTGTTTAAGTGTAGGTTGTCCTCTTTAAGCTATGGATGTCAGCGGGGTGTTTAATAAACTCCGAAACACACTTTCAAGCACCGTCAATGAAATAAGTGCTGCCCTCCCTGGTAATCCCCTGTTAAGAGAATATGACACTGTCACTCAAGTGGCATCCGCAGGACCTTGTCTCTTCTGGAAGATCTACAAAGGATTTAAGAAATCAACAAAAGCGGTAACAAAGTTATATTTTGGTATATTTTGATAAAACAATAAATTTTGGTAGTATTACCTAAGGTTTTGAGGCATTACCCATTTCTACATTGAGTTTTTGGTTTAGGCCTGGACTTTAGTACTTGGTGTTCTTGGTTTAATTCTAATTGTTTTTTAAATTAATTATTTAATTGAATAATGTGTAGGTAAAAAGAGGATATTTTATTCATCCTTATTTTTTGTTTAGGAGGTGGCCATCTGGGTTTTGCTTAAGAAAGATTTCGAACAATACAACAAACAAGTAAGAGAACCAATATTAGAAGTTTATAGAAGAGGTTGTTTGCAGTTGACCAAATTAAGACATCCTAGAATTTTAACAGTGGAACATGGCATGGAAGAATCGAGGTATTTTATAATTAATATTACAAATTGGCTGGCAGAACACATTGTTTCACGACATAAAGTCTTGGGTTCGATCCCCACTGTCTTCATGATGTAGCACCCTTGAGTTAGAAGCTGTAACGATATGAACTCCTGTTAAGCCAACACTTCATCAGCATAGTAATTATCGAGCATCTACAATGTACATTACCCTAAGCTGGCAAAGTCAACTTAATACTGTGTCGAAGTAACTGAGGTTTCTCTATGTTTAGCCTGGATAGACTTATTTTATGACCTCTTAAAGAATATTTTGTTAGTTTGATAAGCAAAAAACAAGTACATATATAAAGTTTTTTTGCTTAAATTTGTTTTTAAATTGTCACTTTCAGAGATAGTCTTGTGTTTTGTACTGAGCCAGTCTTTGCAAGTCTTGCGAATATTTTGGGAAAACGAAAAAATATCCCAGAAATTTCTGATGAATTAAAAACTTATCAACTGCAGGAAGTGGAAATTAAATATGGACTTATGCAGGTAATAATATTTTTTATGTGTTTGACTTTTTTATAACTTTTGTTTTAATAAGATTTAAAAAACAATTTTTTTCACAGGATTTAAATAGTTTTTGTAATATTTTTGTTGATGTTATTTCTGTTTAAAACATAAAAGTTGTTTTCAAATGACACAATAAATAACACAAAAAAAGTTTATCTAAAATTTTCTTTACAGGTTTCTGAAGCATTGGCCTTTCTCCACAGCAGTGTGAAGATGGTGCATGGAAATCTTAGTCCTGAATCAATTATAGTTAATTCAAATGGAGCTTGGAAAGTTGCTGGGATGGATTTCTGCATTCAAAATTCTGGCTCAGCCGGGGATGTAAGTTGGATTTAAAAAAAAATTATTTTTATTTGAGTGCTTCTTTTTTTCCTTTGATAAATAAATTTTTTTTTGAGCAAATCATACTTAACTAAGTAGTCAAAAAGTGTTACCATTCAAAAATTTGGGTGAATACTGTTTGTTTTATTTTTTTATATTCAAAATTTTTTTAAATTAATTTTACTTAAATTTTTTGAATTGTTTTTTTTTTAGCCAAAATTTGTGTCTAAAGATTGGGACACCTCTTCACCTGCCCCAATGCTACCAAACCCCCAATATTTGGCCCCAGAATATATTCTTCGAAGATCATGTGACGTGATGAGTGATTTATTCTCACTAGGTGTCCTACTTTATGCTGTGTATAACAACGGGAGAAGTTTGTCGATGGATTGTGACGTTGGGAATATTTATAAAACTATGTCCAAGTTAGCGGACAAGGTATATTTGCTTGCTTATGTTCTAATGTGCTGTTTTCTTATATTTTTACTTATAAGATAATTAATACGAGACCCCCACTGTTCTCATGCTGTAGCGCCCTTGAGTAAGGCGCTATAAACAGTATGAACTCCTGCTTAATCATCACTTAATCAGCATCATAATTATCAAGTAATTATAAATAATAATATCCCAAACTGCCACAGGCAACTCGAGACTGGGTCGGAGTAATTGATGTTACTCTATGTTTAAGTCGCGCATTCGACTTTCCCACATTGAGGATAAAGATATATACAAAAAAATATATATATATAGGTTTAAAATTGAACTTAAATATTTTTTTTACAGCTTGAAAACGCTTCACTTGATATTTTAAAGAACATCCCAACAGATGTTAGAGAGCACGAGAAAATGTTGCTCAACCCAGATCCAAGTATAAGACCAGATGCTGATCAAATGGTGAAGGTAAAATTCTTTTGTTTTTTTAAAGAATTTCACACATTAATAAAAGTATTAAAATATAGGTTATATATATATATACCATAAATATTTCAGAGTATATTATGGCATGTTCACCAAACCCAGTATGAATTGAATTAATATTATTAAACACAACATACCTACGAAATATTGGTATAAAATATTGATTTGTAGAGAATTTAGGATTTAGGAAAATGCCCAATAATTAATTAGTTTTATTTTTAGCAAATTATAAGAATTTTAATTAGTTTAAATATGGAATTTTAATTTGAATTAATCTTTATTTTTTAGCTTCCCTTTTTCGAGCACGTTGGTGTGATGACATTGCAATATTTGGACACTTTGTTACAACGAGAAAATTTACAGAAATCTCAGTTTTTTAAAGGACTACATAAAATATTACCACAACTACCTAAGGTAGATTTAACTAACTAATAAACCTTAATTAAGCCTATTTATCCTGGTCCACATCTTTTTTGCCTGATATTAATATTTTATTCTGTGACTTGAAAAACCATTTAAAGTCGGATTATATTAATGGTTTTTTAATAATTTAACTTAATGTTTATTATAATTTTTTGTAAATCTACCAATAGATCACACTTTTTTAAACAGTCATCTTTGCAATAATATACCTATTTTACCAAATTAGTTTAAGGGTTGGAGTTTAAAATGTTTTTGTTCATAAATATTGGTGTAGTTGTTAAAATTTACCAGTTGAATTGTCATACTATGGTAGCAATTCTTAACTAATATTTGCCTGCAATAATTAACCTGTGCACTACAAGCAACAGTTTAGTTTGTAGGCCAATATATTTGACATATATCTATCATTTACTATTCACACATAATAGACAATATATTTAAATTTTCAGAGAGTTTTATTACACCGAGTCTTACCTGCACTAACAAGTGAGTTTTCAAACCATGATATGATCCCATTTGTTCTTCCAAATGTTCTAATTATAGCTGAGATGTGTGATGGCCAACAATATGTTGATATTTTGTTTCCTCATCTTGTACCTGTGTTTAAAGTTCAACGACCAATACAGGTAACTTGTATGTGATTTTGAATGCAATAGTGCTATATCAGCTAAGGATTTTTCAACTGAATGGGCACTTGAGTAAATACCATATCACATCCTTAAATGCAATTTAACTAACAATAAGACATTTTTAAAATTTTGAGCTAAATTTTAGTAAAATGTGGTATCAAAAATTTTTTTTTTTGGCAAATCTCTATAGTTTTCGTTAATATAAGTAAATACAGTCACAAATTTTTGCCTTTAACTATAATTATTAAATATATAATAACTAATATATATACATTTGTGACCCTTATGTCTTACACCCAGTTTTTTAAATTTGTTTTACACTTTTAATTTATTGTAAGAATATTTTAAATCTTTATATACAACATACTGAATTTTCAGTATCTAATTTATTAAATTTTGATTTTAGGTTTTACTCATTCTTCTTCAAAAAATGGATCTTTTATTAAACAAGACCCCACCTGATAAAATCCAGGCTCACATTTTACCCATGCTCAGTTCTTCACTTGAAACAAGTTCTGTAAAGATCCAGGAACTTTGTATTTCAATTATTCCAACTTTTGCCGACCAACTTAGTATTAATTCACTGAAAAACTCAATTTTGCCGAAAATTAAAAAGATTATCCTGGAAGGAGAAACAGTAACTGTAAGTTGAATATATTTGTAGAAAGGTTTTCTAAACAGTCTACATATTGTTATCCAGACCTAGATTATAATAACATTGTTTGTACTTGTTAATAGCCTGCCCTACAGGTGAAGTTTAATTGTTGTAATATGGTTGCAACTTATGACTAATATTTTCCTGTGATAATTTTTCCACACACCACAAATGGCAGTTTAACTCATTTTGCAGGGCTATAAATTATATGGATAAATATATTTATATTATCCACTGAACTTCTTTATATATGTATATTATTAACCTTGTAGTAGTAACTTGTTGAATGTTATTTTACTTGGCAGAAATAAGTAGTTTTTAAAAAAAAATTTAACATGGGCAAACCGGGAATCAAACCCAGCACCTAAAGTCCTACAAAAATGCAAAATTTTAGAGCTTTAATCAGAGAAACAAAATATTGTTTTTAAATTTTAATTTTTTTAATCACATTTTATTATTATTTCAGGTTCGAATCAATGCACTGGTTTGCATTGGTAAACTGTTGCCAGGTTTTGACAAATGGTTCATTCAAGATGAAGTCCTAGGTTTTCTTCACAAAATAACATCGAGGGAGGCTGGTATATTGATGGCTATACTAGGTGTCTACAAGTCAGCTCTCATGAATGATAAACTGGGTAAAAAATGTTTTTTATTTTTTGTATAATACAAGGGGAGAAGTTGATAAAGCTTATAGGAAAATCTTTAAATAATTTAATTTTACTAATCAAATTAAAAGCTAGGAAATGCACTTTAGTTCAAAAAAATTTGGGATAACTTGTCCCTCTTTTCTCGAAAACTCTCATACTTTATAGTCTTAGCTTATTCTCTTTCGTTCTTTACAGTTCTACCCAATTCTTTTTTATAAGTTACAGTCCAAGCTTTATCTCACTTATATTGACAGGCCTTATTGATTCTCTTTATTACTTTACAGTTCTAATTTTTTCTAAAAAACTTTTAAGAACAAATGATCCAAAACTTGTTTTAAATTCCCCTTAAATTTCAGGGATAACAAAAGAAGTCCTTGCTGCCAAAAGTCTTCCATTTTTGATCCCACTTTCTGTTGAAGGTTCACTAAATTTGAAGCAATACAACGCTTACATGGCAGTGATAAAGGTATCAATATAATATTTTTAGTATAGGATTTGTAAAGGCATAACTTCTAGCAATTAAATGCGGTGATAAAGATATTGGTATAAAGTTTATTTTATTAAGTTTAAAACAATGTAACATAGGATTTCTAAGGAAAATTTATATTTTAAGTACATTTTGCTATGCATATAATTAATTGTTTTGGTTTAGTTATTAAACACATATATAGGTTTTAATATTAAATTTGATAAATAGTAAATAAAAAGTTAAAACAAGAAAAGTTTTTTAGTATATTTATAAAACAACTGATAATTTCTTGCAAGAAAAAAAAACAACTTTTCAGTAAATAAAAGAAACTGTTTATTTTCTTGTAGGAAATGTTAAAAAGAGTTGAAAGTGAACACACAATTAAACTTGAACAACTCGATAAAATGAAAATAGAACAAGATAAAGTTTTTGATTTTACTAAAGGGGAAAACCCAGCTGATACTGATGATGTCATAATCACTGATGTAAGTTTCTGTGTTCTAAAAATAAACATGGTATTAAATTAGGGACTTCTTTCAGCTTCAATTTGCCATATCTAAAATACTGTCGTATGCCAACTCAATAATATTGTCTTTTTATTAAATTTTTGGTTGTTTTTTTGAGCTTAGAAAAAAATTGGACTATTTTTAGCATCTTGCTTAAGGCTGATATGACCCAAAAGGTGTGAGGACCAAACTTAGAAACTAAAACTGTAATGCAAGTGTCTTAACCATTATGCCATGCTGTTAGTTTAATTGGTTTTAATTTCAACTAAACAGATTATGGAAGCAGTGGGGATTAAACCCAGGACCTCATGTAGAAATACCCAGTGTCGTTACCACTGAGCATAACTAAGTTACATTATTTTTGATTTAAACAAATTATATTTAATTTTTAGGTTACGAATCAAACAAATAATTTAAAAGATGATTTATCTTCGAGGCAACATCTAACATTGGAAGAAAAACAGAAATTAGCTCAAACAAAACAAATGGAAAAAAGATTAAAAAATCAATCTCAAATACAACCTCTTAAAGCACCAGAACAAAATAAAGTAACTTATTTTATTTTTAGTTTTTTAAAATAATTTGCAATTTAAATTAAACTAATAAATATTTGTTTGATTTTGAAGGGTAATAAACCAAAGGATTTAACATCTTCATTGTTACAAACAAATTCTCCTATGATGTCATCAATGGGTGCTTTCAATTCTAAACCTTCGC
The DNA here is from genome assembly GCF_963082875.1 of Corella eumyota. Lineage (NCBI taxonomy): Eukaryota > Metazoa > Chordata > Ascidiacea > Phlebobranchia > Corellidae > Corella > Corella eumyota. The sequence continues at coordinate 16,953,567 of NC_137493.1, read as the reverse complement.
TCAACCAAACTTCTACAAATTATAAAACTAACGGATCTTTTGATTCGATGATGACTCCTAACCGTGGCCAATCACAGATGAGTTCAAATTTAAATCAACCAATTGGGACAGGACAGATTTTGGGCCAGCCAATGAGATCGTCCCCAAACTCTAATCGACCAATGGGACAGTCTCAAATGAATTCTATTCGACCAATGGGACAGTCTCAAATGAATTCTAATCGACCAATGGGACAGTCTCAAATGCATTCTAATCGACCAATGGGACAGTCTCAAATGAATTCTAATCGACCAATGGGACAGTCTCGAATGAATTCTAATCGACCAATGGGACAGTCTCAAATGAATTCAAATCGACCAATGGGACAGTCTCAAATGAATTCTAATCGACCAATGGGACAGTCTCAAATGAATTCTAATCGACCAATGGGACCGTCTCAAATGAATTCTAATCAGCCAATAAGATCGTCACAAAACTCAAATCCACCAATGGGACAGTCTCAAACGAATTCGAATCGACCAATGGGACAGTCTCAAATAAATACCAATCGACCAATGGGACAGTCTCAAATGACTTCGAATCGACCAATGGGACAGTCTCAAATGAATCAGCCAATGGGATTCACGCAACCAAATTTGAGCCAACCAATAGGATTCACGCAAAACTCAAATCAACCAATGGGGCAGTCTGGTTTAAGTTTCAACCAGCCAATGAGGTTTACTCAAAACCAAAATACAATGAATCAGTTTGGCTCCAGTAATACTCAAATGGGAAATTCTTTGGACAATTTGTTTGGACCAACTAAAGCAAGTAACACCATTCCAATGAAACCTACAAGTCAAACTAATAACACTAATTTATTGGACTTTCTTGGGTAACTAAACAAACAATAAATTTAGTTTTATTAAAAAATATAAATACTAAACTTGTTGAAATTTTTAGATATATTAACAAAAAACTTTTAAAAAATCTAAATTGATTTAGAAAGCAAAATATTTCATTTTCAAAATATTGATTTCAAATTTTATATTTATTTTGTTGTATGGTGCATTTAATTGCCTCTACATTAAATTGGTGGTTTTCTTATTAACTATTCATAATAATATTTATAAATTGATTTTATATTAAACTTTACTCAAAGTAAAATGTTATTTATCGGTTAACATTTAGCCATAGTTAAATTATTAATATTTGATGTTTAAGTGCTAATTGTTCATTATTGGAAGCTACTGTTTTACTAATTGTTTTGTTGTTTATTTTAGCTGTATTTTTGGTAATTTTGGTTGCTATATTTTCTGTTGTTGTAAATTTAGCTTTACTGTTAACCTAGTGCAATATAAAGAACATATTTGTTGTATTGAAGCAGTTTTAAGATGTTTTGTATTTTTATTTATATCTTTGTTTATATGAGATACAACAAGATTTAAGTACTAATAATGAGCACTATAGTTAAGGGCACAAATTTTAGTTATTACCTTTTTTTTAATTGTAAAATGTTAAACCATTTTTTTTAATTTATAATTTTTATTTTTAAATCTAGTTTTCAATTACTTTTTTTGGGATTTAGGTTTTGGGTTACTTAGGTAAAATATTAAATTTATTTATAAGCGATGTCATTCGAAAGATAGGAATATTTTATGAACCCCAAGACCCCGAAGTTAAAAAGGTAATTTTTGTTTAAAATGTTATAGTTTTTTAAATAAAGTTAAAACTGTTAAACTGAAATTTAAAAGGACATTATTGGTAGTTTTAAACTTAGTATTAACATAAGTAAAAAGGTTATGCTGTTAAGTTAAATTTTTAACAACTAAGCTTTGTTACTTTTAAGTAAATAGATGTCAATAAAAACCAATGTTGATATAATAAAAATATATATTTATAAATTGAAAAAGTGTAATATTTATTCTACATTTTTTTGGTGTTAACAGATATACATTTATATTTTTTTTGTAAATATTTAAATAACATAAAATAATTAAACATTAAATTACAAAAAATATAAATATTTGACATAATAATAACCTATATATAAAATATATGTAAAATAACAGTTATAAATACAATTTATAATATAAGCTTGCACATATAATAATAATTGATATAGTGTATAATATAGACAGTTAAGTATAGAGGTTAGTAAATTTTTTTAAGTAAAAATAAAACACAAATAAAGCACAATCCAGTATATAAGAAAGGCATTTGGTTGTTTTCAGTTAGAGTTGAGTTCCCCCTTTATATAATTTCTCAACATTTTTAACCGATTCATGAAGTTTTTTGGTGTTTATAATAAGAAGTTCCATGTCATGTTTTAAATCACGAAAATGCTTATGAGCATGTTCTTTTTGTTCGTCCAGCATATCTTTAGTATCCTAAAGTATAAGATATAGCTTTTACTGTTTCAATATTAAATAAAGGGGCTGAGTCAGCAACCAAGTAACATTAAATAAGTTTAGTTGTTTTTAGTCTAAATAAATTCTTGATTACTTGATATTGCTATTGATCAAAAATACTTATTTTTGCCTTTTTTATACTAAATCTTACAATATATTTCGTAATTATTAAAACAACAAACAAACTTGATAATGGTTACTAAAAAGACTTATTTATTTGATAGTATTTAAACTGTATATTATCAATTTTTCTTTTTATGAAACAAAGTTATTTTTTGTACAAATATAAAACATCTTAAAACTTGAAATACCATGTATTTGATTCCTGATTGCTTAATTGTTTCTATTTCATCTTGATAGAAAAATCTTAAAAATCGTTTTTTCGGTCGACGAAGATTAGGGTAGACTTGATAATGTCCGATGCTAAACTTCTTTCTCAGAGTTTCAGGCATTAGAAACTCTACATCCAAAGCCAGTTTAATCTACAGAGAATAATTTAGTTTTAAAATTACTGTATTAGATGATTAATAATTAAGAATTGGTATTGATTAAAAAAAATCATTGTCACAACATTAAATGTTATGTTATTAACAACATTAAATGTTATGTTATTATTTGTGTTGTTTTAACTATTGAATATTACTCTTATATTTAAATCAAAATTAGGTTTTAGTGTCTGCCCTTCAGGCTGCATTTTAAGTTGGTTTCAACATATATTTGGTTGTTGTTATTAATAACACTAAAAATGGCATTTTTTGTATTTTTTCTAAACTTGGCATTGCCCATTCAAATTTATGTTGTCTATATACATCAAATTTTTGAAATGAAACTTGACAGTCTATTTTAAAAACTTACTTTCATTGCCATTTTTTGCCTTGTTGCTTGTTCTTGTACACTTTGTATATCATCAACAGCTAGACCCACCAATAAGTTCATGATAATAATCGGCATTATAAACAGAAAGAAAACAAAAACAACTTTGGTCGTAGTGGGATATTGAACATAACCATTATACCCATTCATCTAAAAATCAACAAAAATCCATTTTAACTTTTTTTTTTTTTTTTTTTTTTTACATGGTTTTAGGCAAAAATTTAGTAAATATGCGGTGTTTAAAGTAAAAGAACTGTTTACTTTTTTTCCTTGTACTATTCTTTTATTTAATGTATTATTTGATATATTAAAACATGATACAGGCGTAACTAATAATGTAAATTATAAAATAATAATATTTGCTTAACCAACATATCTTATCATACAAAAGCTTATAGAAATTGAAATAAAATAAATAATTTACACAATTTGGTCCCATTGAATCATCACATGTTATTTCATCAGAGTAGAAAATACTTTCATAATCTAATTCCCCAATCATCATAACCGTTGTTTTGATTAAAGAGTCATACCAAGTATTGTAAACACTCTAAATGGGTTCAAGTTTAATATAAATGTATAGGTTTATATACTGGTAATGTTATAACCTTTATAATATGTTTTGCCTGTTGTTAAACTTTTAAAACTAAAACAATGGAAAAGGATCAATAAATTATCTTTTTTTAAATTAACGTTAAAATCTATGTGCATATCAGTAAACAATGTCTTATAAATGCAGATATATTTAACCAATGGGTTATATTATAATCAAAGCAATTTATGTACAACCAGTAAGATCAACTAACTTTAGGTTTATAAAGCTCCATTAAATTTTATATAGGTCTTATTTATTTTACTTTTTTAGTTTTAGATAGGTTCATTAAATTATGATTGCTATAAAGTTGGAAAAATGAGTTTACCTGGTTCTGTAGCATCATGTAGTAAAACAACCCAAACCCACAAACAAATATCGCATAAGTAAAAAAGAACTTTCCAAAAGTTTTAAAGATGTCAAGAACCATGATAACATAGATTCCTAGGGCTGGTAACTTGCGCACAAATAAAGCAAAGTTGATCCAAGATATAAGAACACAAAGAGCAGCTAATTGCCACTGCCAATCCTGGTAAAGAAGCAAAAATTATAAATTCATTGTTTAACTGGCGATATTATTAGTTTGGTTTAACAACTTTTCTAACAGATTTGTATTGAATATATATGCTGTCATATCTTAAAAGTTTGGTTAAAAAATTGTTTGCTAAAAATTGTTTTTTACTTTATTTTTTTATCGAAATTTAAATTTATTTTACTTCTTTAATTCCAGTTATACGAGTTTTTTCTGTAAGTTTTGTTATGCTTAGTAAAGCTAGAATATAGGTTAGCAGATCGGTGTAATTGTCAAGCTCTTTTAAGTAAGAAAACTTCATCTGAAACATTTGAAAACCCTGCAAGTAAAGAAGAAAATAATAATAAAATTTTATATATTTTGTTATTAATATTTAATTTTTATACCAGCGTGTAATATGGTATTTGTTGCATTCTTACCTCTTTAATAAGGCCAATTAATGACAAAATGATAATAATTATGGATAAAATAACTTCATGGGCAGTCCACTGATGTTGACAACATGAGTTTGGACAATTTTCTTGCTTCCAGAAACTGTGGTTTGTTTTTAGAATATAACATAAACTTGAACCGTTTCCTTGAAACTAAAAACACAAGAAAACTTTTTTTTTTAATTGTGTAACAATTTAAGTGCATTATTGCTACGCAGTATTTATTATATTATATATATTTGTATAGTAGGAATGTTAATATGTTAAATTTTTGTTAGTTATTCAAAATACTGAATTAGAAAAACCTTTAAGTTAAAAAAAAAAATTATATTATCTAAACTTTTTATTTAGAAACCCAAACTTTTATATTCATTTTACAATTAATTTTTAAAAAGTTATTCAGAAATACCTCAACTAGATATGGAGGTGGTAATGGTATGATGTAGAAGGTGATAGCAAACAAAAATAAGCTGTACATGAGTAGTAAGAAGTAGTACATTGTTCTTCCATATTTTCTCCATTTGTAATCCAATAAAGTTTTAATAAGTGGATGGGACAATAACTTCTTGTTTTTGTACTGAGTCTAAATAGACAGAAATTTAAAAATGTTTTGCATATCATGACATTTTTACCAATTCTATGTTAAACTTTATGTTATCTATTAACACTAGTCAATAGGTGGCCCTACGATTGACATTTTATTTGTTGTAATATGGTTGCAACTCTCAACCAATATTTGCCCATGATTATTTATACGAGAACCACAAATGGCAGTTTAATTTTTTTTTTTAATATATGAGTTGTATATCAGTTACTAAGCTTCATTGTGTAGATATATATTTGTCATACAAACCATTATATATAATGGGTGATTTTTTCTCAACATATTCCTATCTTCTGTATAAGGAATAGCAAGCGCAGAGATGGATCCATCTTCTCTGAAACAATTGCTGTTAATTGAAGTATCATCCTGAAAGGCAATTCCTGAGTTAGTTGACTGCCAAGTTGTAGCTGAGTAAATGTCATCAACAAACTCAAAATCATAACATATCTACAAATAAAGACAACAATAAACAGAATAATAAAAGTGACCAAATGTATAACAAGATATGAGTAACTAATGTTATAAAAGGTTTAACAAAAGTGACAAATGTTACCAAACGTTAAGACTGTAAAGTTAGTCTTTATAAGTTAAGGTAATAAAACAATTGTTACTTACGCTATATTTCGGGTCATCCCAACTCTTATTTGGACTAACAGAAGTGCATTTAGAAAACACAAGTTGCGCCATTTCTGGCATGGTTCTAATCATCTCACGCAAAGGTGTGGTCAGGTACTTGTTTCGTTTGTTGACTTGAGTGGATCTGAGGGCAGCTTTCCATTTGGAGCTGTTTATAATTCCTTTCACACAACCCTAAAAAAGCAGATACTTTATATACTGGTGTCTTTGATTTGACCTTATATTTTGATATATTGTAAGGAGGAAAAGGTGTTTTTATTGTGACCAAATTTTTCAATTATTATTGATTTTGCGATTAAGTAAAACTATGACAGTTAAAAAAAATATCCCAAAATTCACCATTTTAAAATGTTTGACAACCTTCGCCACTTATCGATAGAATTTTAGGTTATTTTGTACCAAAACAAAATGCATTAACTTACCACATGGCCATGCTTAATAGCCAACTCTAAGGGATTAAGTCCTCCACTGCTATACAAGGTAACAGATGCATCATATTCCAATAATAAATCCACCATGTTGAGACTGCCATATATGCAAGCTACATGCAGAGGACTGACCTAAATTTATAAATTCAAATTTAAAGGCATTTTTGATTTGTATAATATTTTAATTTTTACAAAATGGAGCTAAATAGGTGTATATAATTGTTTAAATTAAGACAATCTAAAATGCAGTCTGTAGCAGGATCTTGATTTGTGTTGATAAACTTAACAATAGGTAAATAAAATGATTGTACAATGGTGATATAACCAACTAAATGTATGGTTTAAAATATGTTATGGTTCTTGTGTTCTTTATACATGGTTTTATATATAGTAATAGTTTAATTCAGAGGAGTTTTAGGAGATTTTTTTACCAGGCATTCTCCAGTTGGGTCTACATTAGCTCCTGCTTTTAATAATATCCTTGCAGTTGAAGTGAAATCATTAAGTGCACAACAGGTTAACGCTGTGTAGGAGTTGTTATTTCTGTTAAAAATAATTTATTTTAGAGGTTTGTTACATGTGATAAGGGTTGGTATAGGTCACTATTTCTAAGTTTTAAAAATATAAGTCACTGATATAAGTCAGTTTATTCTATAAATTATGTTTAACTTTATTTTTTTTCCAGAAATCTACCTAATTTAGGTTACTTCCGTTAAAGGTATATGTGTTTTTTTTTTATTTAAGTTTTATACATGATATTTAAATAAATTCTAAATTCCCATTTTTAGGTTGTATTAAATTTTATTAACTTTTTAAAATCTTACCCTTCCTCTAAGTTTGCTCTCATGTTGACCAATGTTTTGGTTGAGTTTTCCTTGCCAGCCATAGCTGCACTTATAAGTGGAGTGTTCCCATTTTCATCTTTATGATATAATTGAGTGTGATCTTTCCTCCACAGCATTTTAAGAATCTAAAAATTAGTTTAATTGTTATATATTATAAGACAGTTATTTTGTACACTCAAATTGTAAAATGTTATTTTATGGTTTGAGTGTTTAGAATTATATTTGTTAGTGAGAATCAGAATTAAAAGTAGTTTAATAACAAGAAAAATGGGACAGTTATTTAAACTAATGTTTATTCTAAAGCTATTTAAAAATGACATTTTGAACCCAACTTTTTTACTGAATTACTTTTAAATTTATGAGTAAGTCCATTTGCAAAACCAATTACTTTTAATAGTTATGCTGAAACAACATAGAATAAAAATGTATTTGCATTTTTGGAACATATTTACAATTTTTTTAATTTTTTTCTTTTTTACCCTTGTGTGCCCATAATAGGCAGCCAAATGTATTGGGGTTCGTTCGTTCCCATCTTTTGAGGATAAATCACAAAACTCACACTCCAACAACCTCTCAACCACTTGGTGGTGCCCAAAAGCTGCAGCAAAATGCAACGGTGTATTTCCTTCTTGGTCTTTTTGGTTGATTAAAGAGGTTGACTGCTCATGTTGAAGTAACACCTTAAATTAACAGAATTTACAAGCTTAAAAGTTTTAACTCTTTTTTTCACTTTAGCCACAATTTAAAACATTAGTTTAACAAAACTGTTTCAATAAGCAACAAAAACAAAACCAATTTAAAAGGTTTAAAAATGCCATAGCTAATAAAAATTACCCTTTATTTTATAACACATGTCAACATAAACATCGGCAACTCTGTATATACAAATTAATCATATTTACCAACTGAAAAAATAGAAGTAAATATGGTATACCCTTAGTACTGAAACTTGGTTAAACAAGGCAGCAATATGCAAACAATTCTTATCATCTCTGTCCTCAGTTAGGATATTACATTGATTCTCCAACATACAAGATACAAGGTTGGCATGTCCAAATTGAACTGCAAGAAGTAATGGAGTTTTTTCAAGATGGTCTTTTGCCTCTAAGTTAGCCCCCCTTCGTAAAGAAGAATAAAATCAAATTTTTTTAGTTAAATTACAACTAACTTTTGTAGTGTTGTTAGACATAAAAATTACTTTATAAAGTTACAGAATTTAAAACTAATTGACAGTTAAACATAAGGTAGTTTTACATAGGATGCTATCTTGGCATTAAATGTCATTTAAATTGTAAATCAACATTTAAAATAACTGGACAATATATATAAATGTAAATAAAAGATTAGTATGAGCTGTTACTGTTCAATTAGAAATTCTACTGCCACATTATGGTTGTACTGTGCAGCTATATGTAATGCAGTTCTACCGATGTTATTAGTGACAGAAATATCAACTTTTTTCTCCACAAAAAGTTGCAAGACTTCAATGCAGCATCCAACCATTGCTGCACTGTGGAATGGGGTGTTACCCAAGTCATTTTTCATATGGGCCAATGCCTTGTCACCTTAAAATAAAGGGGTTGAAGTGTTGACCATTTATTTGCTTGTGTATTAAAGCTTTAATTAAGTGTATTTTAGTACATAGTATAGGATTACACAGAGCTTCTGAGTAAATTTTTAAACATGGTTCAATCATCTACTTACATTGAAAAATATGAATTCATTGACAATGCAATATTGATAAGTTTTTAAAGTGTAATTGCTTTTTAGGTATATTTGGGTATAGAATGGATTAAAAAAATTTAGGCATTTGGTATATATTTATTTTAACATTGTATATATAAATAAAAAGTAAATCAGTTTTTGTGATGTATTAAAATTTTAAGCTATTTTTCTATTATGTTTTTAGTTACCATTATCTAGAAGTAGTTTAACAGTTTTAACACTTGTTTTCTGGCAAGCAAAGTGCAAAGGAGTTTGTGAGTGTTTATCTTTAATCCCACAAATAATTTTGACGTTAGACTCCCCAAATTGACTTCTTATTTTGTCGATTATAAGCTGGCAGATGTTAAAGTTACCTAAATGTATTAAATAAAAAGTTATTTTTATAAGTCTTTTAAGAAGGGTTTTTTAGGTTAAGGTGTATATTCTTTTGACTTTAATGACTTTAAAGGTACAACAGGGCTTTAGAAAAGTTACTATAATTTTTTTGGTTTAATTTAACTTTATATGAAAAACTTATATAGCTATTTGTTTATGCTATTAAAATAATACCAATACTGTTTATAATACAAAAGGTACATTTTGTAAATATGTTATGTTAAATTATATGTAACACATATCTTATATTCTTTTTTCGTTTTTTAATACATACCTTTTGTATTATAAACAGTAAACAATTAAACTATTTTTTTAACCTTCAGCAGCTGCATGATGCAAAGCAGACTTTCCAGTTTTGTCAACGATTGTTAAATCCGCTTTCAGTTCAATCAACAATTCAGCGACATCTTCTGCACTGTGGGCTGCTGCAACACTTAATGCAGTCATCTTGTTGTGGTCCTGAGCATCCAACAAAGTGCTGTTCTCCATTGTAAAAAATGTGACCGACTGCTTAAGAAAGTAAGATAAGTTATTGTTAAAATTTTTTATGTGTAAAAGCAAAATGTAAAAGAAATTTTGATATACAGTTTCTGTTTAGAAATGTAAAGTATTTTAAAGCTTTTTGTGTGCAAAAACAAAGTGTAAAAACAATATTATAGGTTGATATTCTGCTTGTAAAGCAGTTTTTTTAAATTAACTCCTAAACTTTTTATTAATTATTAACAAATGAACTTAATAATATTTTGAACTTGAATTTAGCTTGGTATTTAGGCAGTAATTAAATTAAGGTTGTGAAGTTCTAATTTCTAGGTTAAAAATGTTACTTTTACAGTTTTCCGCCGTTCCTTCCATCTAGCTGGTGTGTTGTTCACTTGAGGTTGAAATCGGATAAGTTTGGTGACAGCGTTAACATTATTTTTTTGGGCAGCCCAATGCAAAGGGGTCATTCCACTGTAGTCTCTCACCTGTAAGTTTTATTTCAATATTAACTTATATAATATTTAACTTTGTTGCATATAAGGAAGGTGAAATCAATTATAATTTTCAGATATTATTGACTTTGCGTTAGTTTGTTTATATTCTATGTCGGTATTATTGATAATAAAAGGTGGACTTTACAATGTAAACATTTAGTAAAATTTGATACTCCTACCCAGTCTTGAGTTAACTTTGGTAATTGAGCATATAGTTAATTATAATGGAATGATAATTAATCTGCCCTTGGTTATTTACATACTGATTAGTTAAATATTTTGGCAGAAGTAAGTAGGCTACCATAAATTTTATTAAAATTAAATTTTTTACATCTTTCAGTTCTTTTTTGTTCCCCCACTGCAGTAACCTCGTCAAGCAATTATCAGAATTGTTCATTGTTGAAACAATTTCCTGAACAATTTCAATTCTAGATCTTTCCTTTTTTATTAAAGAATGTTTTTTGCTCTGAAAGGTAAGTGTTTTAATTTGGTAAAAGTAAGATATTGGAATTAATTTCATATTGTTAATGTTTAACAAAATTTCCACAAACAAGAATAACTATAAGAGTGTTTTGGGTACTAAAAACTATAAGGTTTGTTAGAATTTAATACTGAATATAAAACAGTTTAATATTTTGATAAAAATTAATGTCAAATATGTATTGGACAGAAAGTTATTTAATTTTAATTCTGTAAACCGAAGTAGGTTTAAAAATTAAAATATGTTTATACCCAAGGCCTTAGCAAAATGTTAATATGCTTACCAACTGTTTAACTATCTTATCTTCGGGTGATTTTTTACCCTGGGCAACAAAATGTAATGGTGTGGCTAGTTTGTTGTTAGTTGAATAAATATTAAGTTGAGATTTGGTTGTTTTGTTGCCCCAGTAGGTTGTATCAACTACAGTTGTATTCATACTACTTGAAGCAGATGAAAGATCTTAAAAATAAAAGAATTCAGACCAAATGTTACAGTTACCATAATTCAAAAGTTTATATATATATATATATATGCGTTAAATTGATTGGTTTATTAAAACTAGTTTAAATATAGTTTTTATACGTAGTAAAATGTTTAATATACAGAAGATAAATAGTAGTAAGCTTTTAATACCATTTTATTATGTATTTAGTTTTTATGGATTATTATAGTTTGTTTACCTAAGCTAGTTAACCATTAGCTTTTATGGGTTGCAAAAATTTATTTTTAAAAATGATTGTAAACAAATAGTAAATAAACTGATTAGTTGTAAAATAAACAAAATAATAAAAAAAAAACAATATTAAAGTTTAAAAAAGGCAATTTTTTTTACCTTCAAATGGTGGTATAAATGAATACTTGTACAGCATTTCACAGACTTTGGTGTTGCAGTTTTGGGCAGCATAATGCAACGCAGTCATTCCCTTTGAATCTTTAGCATTTATTTTCCAGTTTAATAATTCTTCCAAACGCTCTTGCGAGTTATCGATTCGTTTGTTTGAGAATTCCAAGATAGATTTGTGAATCAGTTTTAAAATACTTTCAAGTATGTCTAGGGAGCCTTCTCTAGCAGCCTTGAAAAAGTGTAAACATCGTTTATAAATTTAATTTTAATGTTGCGAATTTTTTCGTGAAAAAAATGCATTTTTGCGAGCTTTAAATTTTTAAATTCGAAAAAATTTAAATAATATGCAACTTAATTACTTAAAAATAATTTTTTTTAACTGTTAGGGCGATTTCAGAGCGCAGTTTAAAAATCAATGTTAAAAACGTATTGGTTAACTGTTTAAGTAACAAAATTGTGTACATTACACAACAAATTATAGATACATACCTGTTGAAATGACATTAATTTTAACTGTATAGGTATTGGGTTATCATTGAATCGGGATGCTAGTTCAATATCTTCCATAAAGGAATGTCGAGGTCGATTTGAAACAGATTGTTTGATCATCTTTCCTTCATATTCGTTAATATCATCCAAGTCGTCGTTGGAAATAACCAACTTGATCGAACTTCCACTATCTTTCATCATTTTTATTCTAAAAAGGTAAGATTGTTTGCTAAATTACTTAAGTGTATGTCTTATTCACGTCTTAAATTTAAAGTCTATAAAGTTATATATAATGCAAAAAAAGCACTGAAAATAAACTTAAATATTAACCTGTTAATTTGTTTTAAATAAGAGCTAAAAATACCGAGTTTTGAAAGTTTTTTTCTAAGTAGGTTAATAATAATCGTTATAAAACAAACATAAAAAATGCAACTTTGCGCTAAACAAAACGTAATTACTGTATTTGCAACTATTGCTACACTGTTTTTTACGCTGTAATTAACAACAAGACCACACTTACCTCTATTTAACTAACTACCAAACCCAGGCAGTAAACATTATATTACTTCGACGTAAGACTAACATTTATTTTGTGCTAATACATTTTATATATACGTCAATTCATAACATTTGGCCTTGGTTAAAATGTCAACAGGTTATGGTAAGGCCCAAACTTTATGATAACTTTACCTCAGTGTTTGATTGTTTAGCAAACCACCTTGTTTACTTTTCTATGAACGTAATAATATAATGTTAATAAGTTATAAATAAACAAACACGAAATACGTAATGGGGTGGTGAAATCTGCAAGTTTGTAAACTTAAATATTTACAAGTAACGAAACCATTTAAAAAGCAATTTAACCTGTTGATAAACGAATCTAATTAAGCCTAACTGTTATTGGTATCTTTAAATATTTAACTAAATCTGCCGTATTGTTTTACCTGCATACCTAAAGCCCCTTTCTGTATAAAGGTTACTTAAACATTCATACTATTAGCAAATCTACTTTGAACTTTTTATAAACTCGCTTATTTTTTAAGTTATTTTTACCCATTAAAATTTGTAAATTGAACTGCGCATACTTATACAATTACAATTTGTCATATTATAATTTTTTAGCTTAAATCTAAAATATGTTGTTAAATCCTAGCCTGCCTAGCTTACCTTGAAAAAAGATTAAACATGCTGAGACTTTTATCTCACAAGGAGAAATCTAAATAAAATAATAAATTATTGAACACATTTCACTTTTACACAAATTTCTATTTTTATTTTTATAATTAATAAGTCTCTAAAAATCAGAAAAAAAATTGCTAAATTTATTAGCTTAAACGTTATTAATATTACATCTATTGACCACTGTTTATTATATAATATAAACTTAGGTAATTGTCTTATAAGGTGGCAAAGGGAAATGACATAGAACACAATAGAACTAAAGTTTTATAAATCGGTAAATTTTGTTAATAATTTCCGGGTTGGTTTCTTGCTATTATTTTGGTTTTAACAAACTGGGTATGGTTTACTGTTTATCGTAAGTTTTAGTTGAATTTATATTTGCAATTTAAGTTGATTTTATCATTTTTTATCGAAACTGTTGAAGCCTTAACCCGATACCATGTCCCATAAGTTTAATTTGCTATAATTAAAGGGTTAATTGGCAAATTGTATTGGTAAATGTTGTACATGGCAAGTTTTGAACCAGAGACTTCGTACCATACTTTTTACTAATTCGAAGGTCTCTAACGCTACCTTGCGGCCAATGTTTAAATATGATAATTTTTTCAAAAATTTTTTAAAATTTTGTAACAATTTATAAAGAGTACAAAAGATTCCGTGACGTCATTGATACCCCCTGTTTAAATAAAATATATTTTTTTATTTATTTTTTAAGTTAATTTAACTATAAATAAAAATGAGAGAACGTATCCTCTCTCGCTTTCGTTAAAGAAAAAAAGGCGGCGTAATTCTAGAATCGAGCGACCAGTTTCGGTTGTGATTGTTAAAAACACGTGCGTTCTATAGTGATTGTGACGTCATAAAATGAATATATAGTAGAATAGATAGCCGTGTGAAATATTTTGAAATAATTAAAAAATGAGAAATTATATTTTTTGGATTGGATTATTTTTTCGAATTTTACAAACAGGTAAAAAATTAAAATTTTTGAATTTTTGTTTGGAATAACTTTTATGTTTTTAAGCAGTTTTTTACGCTTTTATTTTTTGCACTTTAACGTAAAAATTTTGACAAATTTAAGACTGTTAATAAGTGTCTATAAAAAGAAGTTTTAACAAGGGGAATTTATGTGTTTTTTGTATGTTTTAGTAAATAAAAAACGTGGTTAAAAATGTCCGTAAAATTGTCTAATTTTGACGATATATTATCAACTTAAACTTACGATATTTTTAAATAATATCATAAATTAATTTGCAAATTTGTCGTTCATATCCCTAAAGTATTATTTAACATCATTTAATATAGAGTAATGAGAGTATTAGTTTGTATATTGATTCTAAATGGAAAGATTAAATCGATTGAACATTTTGTAATGTCACTTTTGACGTAAATGACGTCATAATCTTAACGCATTGTTGCTCAATAAAGATGCATTTGATATTTAGTATTTTAAATATGATATTTAAACGATTTTATTAACTATAAATTGCAAGTTTAACGTATTTTTAATTAATTTTTAATGTTGTATTATATATATAAAAAATATTAATAAAACATTTTTATTTTTTTTGATATACTAGCGCTATTTTTTGATCCCATATTATAAGGTTATTATATATGGCATTATGGAAAGGTATATTGATAAAACGTGTCCATTTATTAATTATTTATACCAACATTGTAACACTATTCGCTGTATATTGACACCTATTCATTTCATGGTCTTAAATCATAAAAAAAAACGAAAAAAATAAACCCATATTTCGATTTTTTAAGGTCCTACGCTTAATTTTAAACTTGATTAAAAAAAAAGGAATTTTTTAACATTTTTTACTAAATTTGACGTAGTAGATATATTTGTATGTGTAAAATATTTAAGTTTTGCAATTTTTTTATATATGTTAAAGCTAGCAATAAAATGTGAAAAAAATTGGCCGTAAATTTATAATGCTTATTATAGCAATTAACATTAATATTTTATATAGGTATCATGTTACATGAAAGCGCGAACTATTTTCAAAATATTTTTTGTTTTTTTAAGGATTTCGTTTCAGTTGAATAAATTGGATAATAATAACTTTTCAACACCTTATTATTACGTTTAAATTGTAACAATAAAAGGTATTATGATGTTTTTTTGGTGGTGTTTTTGTAATATTTGGCCTAAAGTTTTATTTTTTAAAATAATCTATAACTTGTTACATTTAACTTTGAATGTTGTAATTTTTTGTATTTTTTTAAGATAATATATTTACTTTAAATTAGGTTCCAATAAAATTGTTTTAAAATTTATTCTTTGTAATTTTTTGTTGTGTTTATGATATTTAATCTAGATTTAGTTAATTTAAATATAGTTTAAGTTAAATTTTTTGTCATTTTTTGTTTTTATTTAGGCTTATAAATACTTTAAAACTAGGCTTCTTATAATGATGCTACATTTGCTTGTAATAAAATCGTTATTTTTTTATTTTTAGTGTGTTTTAAAAATAATATAAAGATTTAAAATTAGGCCTAAAAAAATGTTGTGTTTAAATTTTAAATTTATCTTATTTTTCACTATTTTTTTAACGTTTTATCACAAAACCTTATAAGTTAAACCTCTTTGTGTTGTTATGATTAAAAGCAGTGGGCCAAGAAGTGTGTCTATTGTCGCATTGTTGACCCAATTAAGATCGAAATCTAATGTTGTTTTACGCGCTTTGTGTAAAAATATATTGTCCGTAAATTTTGTACGGTAAATTGTTAGGCTAAAAAATCGTTTTTTTGTGATTTCTTTTTGTTGTATCTTGATTTTTGTTTATTATTTTCCTTTAAAAAAAAACTAATTATTAAAAACTATTTGATCAGTTTGTAAAACAATATAAAAAAAAAATTTTCTAGACTTTTTTTTGTGGTGTCTTGGTTTTTGTTTATTATTTGGTTTAAAATCCACTTTCCAACTACTTAAAATGGATTAAGATCATTTTAATTCCTGTCCAGTGACCATATAAGCACCCTTGTCTTATGTTGCTAATTTATGGTGACCAGAACCCAATTTAAAACTGGTTTTTAGGCTGATATTTACTACGAGTTTTTTCATATTGTTAAAGTTAGCAAAAAATATAAATAAGTCGTTAAAAATAATACTTTTCTGTATTTTTTACAATTTTGTGTAAAGTTATATATTTTTTAGTAAAAGTATCTTAACAGTCATTGAATAACCTCTTTTATTTTAAACATTTTTATTTAAAAACTTTAAAATTGTAAACAAAAACCTATTCAAATAAAATTATATTTTTTTATTGTTAAAGATGGCGCCTTAGACAATTAAAAATACGTTTTTTCGAATCAATTTATTGTCTCTATAATTTAAAACCACTTTTTAACCACATTTAAATTTAAACAATTAGCTTTTCATGGGTGTCGAGTTTTAAGTTTCAATTTTGTTGGAATTTGAAACTTTTCTTATCAAGATTGATACAAAAACTTAAGGAAACCGAATTTAACTAATTTCTTGTGACGTCATTGGCTCGTAAATTATTTGCCGTGACGTGATAGATGTACCTTAATGACGTCATCATATTATGTCGTCACAAAAATGTAATAATCGTAAAAAATAGAATATTAAGATCGTAAACCAAAGTCATTTTCGTGACGTCATGGACACAAAAATTTTGTAAAGTGACGTCACAAATGTTTACTCATGCGTAAAAGTCTATGACGTCATGAAATAACGATACGGTTGAAAATTGACAAAAAATAAAAATCTGATAAATTTACGAAAATAAATTTTTCATGAAATTTTAAAAGCGGGACATTTTTCTCACAACGGTTCATGAAATTTTAAAAGGTTATCTTATTTATCCTCTTTAAATCTAAGTTGAAAAACAAATTATTTATTTATGAAAACCCAAAATTATTTCTAAAATAAGAAGTCTGTAGATTTTTATCTGGTTTTCAAATATATTTAAATTTAAATATTTTTTAAATCGTATTTTCTTTTAATTATTTTTAATTAATTATTTTTTTTTGTTTAGTATTTTCTAAAAATGTCGTCAAAGTTCTGGTGGACGACGTCGCACTACTTCCTTGTCACGTGACTGCTGGGAATTCCCCCTACGTCATAGAATGGCTGAAGCGTGGCAACTTGATCCCGATTTATATCAAGATAGGGAAATACCCGGCGCACGTGAACCCTCACTTTAAAGGTCAGAGTTTTCAAAATTTTTCCACAATTTTTTAAGTTTTATCCCCAATGAAAAAAGGACGACATTTTTTACTTTTTAATAATATTTATAGAGTTAAAAAGTTATTATAAATACAGTTTTAATTATTAATATTTTGTATACTTTGTGCCAATATTTTGATTTGTTAATTTCAATTGATTTGCATGATATATATAGCAATGGAATCGTTAATGAAACGAGTTAATTTACAAGCAAAAAATAAAGGTACAAATCAGATGTTGTAAAGATATTTATGCTTCGAATAGTTTGTTGTTGTATTATGTTATATCTGTTGTTGTATTGGTTAAGTTGTAATTATTTGGATTTTTGCATGCTAATGTATTGATAACAATACCAAGTTTTATTACATGTATATATATTCAAATTAATTAATAGGTTACTTGTTAATTAATATAAGGTATTTGTGCGTGCAACATTTATTTAATGTAAAATGGATTTTAAATATTATTTCTTGGACAAAAACACTTGCTTTTTTTCTATTTACTTGTCTATTTGTTGTATTGCTGGTGAAGTTGTACACAAATATGTTTAATTTTTGCATGCTAATGTATTGATACAATAATAATTTACGCTTAATATTTATACAATCAAGCATGAATTTTAAATCTTATTTATTGGACAAAATTGGTTAAATTTTAACACTTGTTCATTTTTAAACGGTAGTTTGGTGAACCGGTTACATCGTCGGACTCTGAGCCGAAAGGATTCAGGTTTGAGCCGCACCAACGTCACACTATTCGCCCTTTTACGGATAGCTTAAACATGTCCTAAACCGCACACCCTTACTCTATAAAAAATATCAAAAACCTTTTTCCTTAAGAGAATATGAAAAAAAAATTAAATTTTTGCTCTCGATCTTAGGTCGAATGATGTTACAGCGCAACAGCTCTACCTTGCGGATCTCAAATATTCAAATAAAGGACGAGGGGTGGTACGAGTGTCGAGTAATGTATCTTAATGACGTCATGAGTGATGATTCTACCGAGATCGCGAAAAATGGAGGGAAAATAAAACTTATTGTTACAGGTGATTACGTCATAAATCGAATAGTTTTTTATTATATTAGTACGTCCAATAAATTTTAATTAACAGTTAATTAATATTTTTTGTTAAAAATATTAATTAAAAAATGCGGCAAATTTAAGTAAACTAAATTCACAACGATTCGTTATTGCCGAGCAAGTTTTTGCACGAACCATTGTGAACATATTTTAAGTTCACTTTTTAACGCTACTCGACTCTAGTAAAAGTGTATTGTGACGTCACGAGAGTATGCATTGTGATGTCATCAATTGGCCTCTCATGTGTATTGTCATGTGAGACAAGTTAAATAAAAAAAAATTGTTTTTTTAAAGTTATTTTAAATTTTAAAAAGAATATTAAGTAAATTTGTTAGGTACAGCTCTATTTTTGCTTTGAAAAATCGTTTTGTTTTAATTAAATTAATCTTTTAAGCCGATATTTTAACCTAAGGATAATAACATATTAATTTTTAATTGTTTCTTAATTAAATAAATAGATTTAAAAAATTAAAATTTAGATATTAAAGTTATTTTTTTAAAACTTTTCATATAAAGTTGTTATTATTTAAAGAGTGTAATGGTTTATAAGTTAGTTTTTATAATATTAACCTATATAAATATAAGTGTACAATTGTTACAAAATGTAACATATTTGTATAAGTTAAGTGTATTAGAAATTCTTATTTACTTAATATTTCCGAGCTAGATTTAAATAAGGTATTTAAAATAGTAACAGTCGAAGTTAATCAGTTAAATAGAAAGGTTTAAATCCGATATTTGATTTTAATTCAAAACACGTTTTTAAAAGCTGGTATTCAATTAACGCTACACCAATCTGCTATAAACGTTTAAGTAAGAGATTAAGTGAAAAGGTAGCCTTATACAGTAGCTACTTAATTATTCTATACCTTCATTATTCTAAGTGCTGTAGTAGTATGACGTCACAATAGAAAAGGGCGGTTAGAGAGTGAAGTCGGCGCGGGGTTTAGTTGAGTTTTAGAATCAACAAAGTTAAGGGTAAAAAAAAAAGGTTAACTTTAAAAAGTGGGTAGTAGTTAAGTATAGCATGCAGTTGTAAAAGTAGTGTTATGTTGATAAAGTTAGAGGTATTTATTTAAAGTTTAGTGCAAAGAACAAAAGGAAAAAAATAAATTCAGTTTTTTTAAAAAAATCTTAAATGTAAATTTTAAACAATTATAACGTTAAATTTAACTTAGAAAGAGAGATTTAAATTATATAGCATTATAAAAGTTTTTATTTATCATTTCTTATGTTAATAATCAAACAAAATTAGTGAAAATTTAACAACAGTTGCATGAAACTGAATTAAAAATGTAAAATAAATTTTCGTTAAAATTTGAAAGGTTAAATTAAGTCAAATGGAAAGAAAATAAAACAGGATTTTAAAAATTTAATTAATTAATTTTAACAAAAAGAAGACAGTTTTTATTTAAATTTATTAGCACTAATTTTTTCTCGTTGTAAAAAAAACGTAAAAACGCAAAATAATTTATTAAATTTCAATATAACTGAATAGTTGATTTGTAAGTCGTATATTTCTTTCTGCACTATAGAATTTAAATTCACTTTTTCTATTGATTTTCCACGTTAGGCAAGGATTAAAACTGCTTAAAAGAGTTTTAGGTTTTTCATTATTTCAGCTAAGCAGAAAAAATAATTATTAAAAATAGAAATTATATAATCTTAAAAAGATTTAGTTAACTAAAATGCGTTAAATATTTATGATAATTTTTTTTATAAAAATTGTGTTAGTTTTTGATTTATTTAGCGATATTGTTAAAGTTTATGCATAGCCTTTCAGGATATATATAAAATTAGTATTTAAAACAAAATTAAGAATTATTATTAAAAAAAAAATTAATTTTGAGAAAAGTTAAGCAAAAAAAATTAGAAAATGTGTGTTAAAAATTTAGTTAAACAAATTTAGAAAATAAAAACATTTTTATAAAAAGTTAAACATAATAAATTAGTTTTAAAGTATCAAATAAACGTTATATCTATAGGTTCTTTAGTTATTATTACTATCAATTTTTACATGTTATTAGTTTAATAAAACGATATCAATAAATTTAAATTTATAATTTTTCCAATAATTATAATATTTCAAATGTTGATTCTGGACAATATTCATAATTAAGACCCAGTGCGCTCAATTAGTCCGAAAATCAATCCTTATCTCTGGGGAATCACCTTACCAAAGAATTAGACGAATATCGTAACAACATGCAAAAATAATGAAATATTTGCTGGTAGTAAACAAATTTGGCACGTTTATGGGACTCATGAATATTTATGATAGCTGCTGTGTGAAAATATAACAGTTAGTAGTAAGTTTAGTAAGTATAGTTAGCAGCATATAGCAGACAGGTGCAGCTTTCAAATACTTACCCATTTAAAAAAGTAAAAAACTTTAAAAGATAGTTTAATATATTACTAATAAAATATATTTTACAGTTTATAAGATACTATTTTACCAAATTGAACCTTTAATTTTTTTAAATTTGTTTTTATAACTCACAACTTAAACTATATTACATTGAACTAATAGTAAATTTAGTTAAACTTTTAGCTGTACCGTAGTTATGAATATATTGATTAGTTAAATTAAATTGAAGTTAGAAATATGAAGAAAGTTTTATATATATTGGATCTTAATCTACTACTTTTATTTGTAAATATTTTGTCACCTACAATTGCAGGTAACTTAAAATTGAATTAAATTTATAATTATTTTATTGTTTCTATGTTTAATTTTATTTTTGAATTTTATGTGGGTGATATTGCGTCACTATAACCTTTTTATGTGATGTCATAAGAGTCATTATTTACGTGTTATTATTAACTAATATTTTTAGAGCAGAATTTCATATTTTTGCAGTAATTTTCCTATAGATTTGCATTTTATTTAATAAAAATGGTTTAAATTAGAAAATGTCAGCATTTTAGCTAAATTAGTTTAATTAATTATCATTCACATTTGTTCTTAATGCTAAAAAGTTTTTTAAAAACTTTTTATTGATTCGTTTTTACGTTTTACATTTACGCGCAAACGTAAAAGTCCAAATCCTTACGTTCATTCTATTTTTAAACGCTCGGTCTAATAAGTTTCTTAAACTAGTAAATATATAAATTATTCAAACAGCTTAAAACGATGATGCAATATTAATGTTAGTCAACTTTTGAAGGGCATTTACTGTAGAGTTTAACATTTAAAAAGTCGTGTCAAATTTGTAATGGATTCGCTATAGTTTCGTGATAATATCGTTTTAAATATTAAACGATTTAATCTTTGGCATATATAATTAACATACAGATAAAACAATGGCGTATATATGGATAAAATTAATGTGTTCTTATGTACAAATTAAGATATTTGTTTTTTAAAAAAAAATTCAATTAATTAAGTAATTAACAATTAGTAGAATTGCGTAATTATTTTTTCAGTAACACACTAAAACTGCTGTTTTTTGTAGATTTTTATATGATACTATGGTATACATTATTATAATTATTTGTAGTACATTTACATTTATTTCTTTTTTATTTGCATTTTGTTTAAAAAAATTTATAAATTTTATTTTTTTTAGATCCTCCTGCTTTTAAATCCACTCCACCACCGTCCGTGGTTGCAAGAGAGGGGGAGTCCCTCATGTTGAGATGTCGTGTCGTGGGAAAACCCCTACCGGAAGTGACGTGGAGGAAGGACGGTTGGCTAATCAACGACGAGAACAAGGTATTTTGTTTAACCAAAATTTTATTTTAACACTTCTTACTTAATATTGTAAAAAATGGTATAAACACTACAGTTGGCCCCTATTTGCCTTACTCTTTGCCTTATGAGAACTATTATCTGTCTTGACACCTTATCTGATAAGGCGCGTTACTGTTTTTGGTGCGAATCACTGATTTGTTATGTTTCGTTTTAAGGGCTGCTTGTTTTTTGATAATCTTACTGTAAACAAATCTGCTATAGGCTAAACTCTTGGCTCAGTTTATAAGTTTACAATCTAAAACAGCAGTTAGCAAATAAGGAAAACGTTACAAAATTAGCAGACAACTTTAATACTAAATTTAAGAAGTGAATTCCATATAGAAACAGTGGGATTCGAACCATTGGCCTCGTTTAGACAATAACAGCATTGTGTACTTAAAATGTTCATATTTAACTTGTTATTAATAGAACGGTGAAGTGATTTCTGGCAACGAATTAAGTGTAAAATCTTTAACAAGATCGAATCGGGGAAATTATTTGTGTCAAGCTAGAAACTCTGAAGGTCAAGTTGAACATACAACCACTGTCTATGTACAGGGTAGGCACTTTTTTACATGCAATTTTATTTTTATGGGTAGACACTTTTTATATGCAAAATTGTTTAATTTATGTGCAATTATTATAAACTTTATGGCAAACAAAGATTAACTTAAAAAATAAACAAATTTTTAAAAAGGCAAATTCAATCACAATTCAACAAATTTCATAATTCTTTTTAACTGGTTTTTATTCTAAAAACGAGATTTTTTAAAATATAAATTTAATTTTTTTTCTAAAATTACATTTTCCATTTTAACAGCCTCACCAGAGCTGACAGTGAAGCCAATTAACACCACGGTGAAGGAAGGTCAAGATGCTTTTTTTGGATGTAAAGCTTCGGCTTTTCCCGTCAACATTATTTACAGGTTTACATTTTGCTTAAAAGGTTATTTGTGAGGCTTGGGGTTTTAGGTCTTATTTTCACTGCTTACATGTTCCTCTTGATAATTGGTGCCTAAGATACTGCTCTTGACTAAGCCAAAAACTATTTGGTCAATTAATTATCGGGTAATTATAATCAATAATATCCCAAACTGCAAAAGTCAACTTGAGACTGGGTCAGAGTAACAAATGTTACTCCATGTTTAGGTTATTGGGTTGACTTTCCCATATCATGGATAAAAAATATATATATTTTTTTGTTAAATTTTAACAAATTTTAAAGAGTTTTAAATTTTTTTTTGGTAATTTCATTTTCTTGTTTGCAGTTGGTTTTACAACGACACACCAATATCTCAATCCCAGTCTCTCATTGCACGGCATCGAGCCTTAAGTGACGGGACATTCGTTATTTATGACGTCACTCGTGATGACGTAGGCAAGGTCACGTGTCAAGCTGATAATGGCTACGGTTCACCGCCTTCTGCTTCAGCCTATCTGATTATTGAATGTAAGTA
Organism: Corella eumyota; assembly: GCF_963082875.1. NCBI lineage: Eukaryota > Metazoa > Chordata > Ascidiacea > Phlebobranchia > Corellidae > Corella > Corella eumyota. The sequence goes on along the minus strand of NC_137493.1, from coordinate 16,929,689 downwards.
AAAAAAATTCATTTTTTGATTTCAAATTTTTTACACACTTTAACTTTATTAGTTAATAATTAATAATTATGACGTCATATAAACGCCATTACAAACTACCGTTTAAAGATAAAACATTACTGATAAAAAAACACGAATTTTTAATTAATATTTCATTAAATTTTAATATAAAACATGGTGTATGCTTGTAAGGTTAGAATGATATAAAACTAAAACAAGTTGAATTTTACATAAATTTTAATTAATTATTTATAAGAAAATTAAACGCCATTTTATAAAACATTTTTTAAGCTAACTACGTAGGGATGGTTATAATGTTAAGTTACATTTACTTAATGTTTAATAAAAAAGTAAAAAAATAAATTTAAATTATAAAAATAAATTTTTTTGTATTAATATAAAAAAACAAAAAAAATTATAAAAATAATGTTTTAAGGTATGCCTGATTGTGGCATTATAATTTACAATTACAAGCAAAAAAAATGTTTTTTTAGACTTTTTTACTCAATTAAGCTATGTCATTTTTTTTCATTTGATGTATATTATGTAATGCCTTCATGTTTATATGCATGTAAAATAGAATCTTAATAAAGCTTCTGGTAAATCAAATTAAATTTTGAATTCAATGTTAATATAATACACAAAAACACAGTTTTTAAGATCCCAATTTTTTGTATAATTTGTAAATTTTAAAATCTAAAGTTTCTACACAGTTAAATACATGTGAAATTAAATATTGTTATATATAGTCTATTTAAGGTAAAAAAAACAAGCAAACACATATACATTTAAAATTTAAACAACATTTTTAAATAGCTTTAACTTCACAAAAGCACACAACAACGTAAAACCACATACAGTCTAAGTTGAAGTTTAAGAATCGATTTCAGGCCAAGTACGACCATAAGTGTTTTATAATAACCACTTAAACTTGCTTCTGTGCTTTAATTAATTTAGTTTCTTATATCGATTTTTTGGAGGTTCTTAAAAAGTTTTCTTTTTATATTTTATTGACTACAAAAATATAGTTTATACTATTTTTGAAATATTTAAAGTTGTATATATTTTTGCGAACTGTTTTTTTCTAAATTGTTTTCTTGTTAAGTTTGAGGAATTTTTGATAAATATTTTTTTAATTATTTAACGTAAACTTAAAAACAAAATTATTTAAATATTTAAAGTTAGACATATTTTTTGACAGTTTATTTGATAATTTTTTGGTTAACTATTTTCAAAGTATTTTTTTCTAAATTTAAAAACGAATATTTTTTTATTACAGACCCAGCAAGAGTTATCGAAATGCCCACTTTATTATATGCTGGCTTTGAGTTAAGTTTTAATATTGAATGCAAAGCAGTTGGGGTGCCATCAATTAACACAATCACTTGGAGAAAAGATGGAAGTATTATTGTAAACGAAAACGTAAGTTTAAAAGATTTCATTTTTTGTTTTTGTTGAAAGAAATTTAATTTACTTAATTAGTTTAATTTTACTTAATTAGTGCCTGAAAATATATACTATTTAACTTTATTTTGAAATGAGGATAAATGTAATTAAATAATTTAATTTTGAAATCTAAATATTCCAGAACGCACGTGTTCATGTGACGTCATTGGGCGTTCTTACCTTTTCACGGATTCGCTACAGCGATGCAGGCCATTACACTTGTACTCCATACAACATACTGGGTACAGCAGGGGAGTCCCCTATAATGCGGGTCGTGGTCAAAGAACCTCCGACTTTTACCCTGAGACCCAGGGATGAAGTCGAAGGTGAAATCGGGACAAGTTTGGGGTTGAATTGTGCGGGAGAGGGTGACCCTAAACCCAATATTTATTGGAGAAAGGTAAAAACTTTGATTTTATTTTCAAATTTTTTGAAAAAATCTTTTTTTATTAATTAATTTCTTTAATTGGATTTTTGATTTATTTTTTAAGTGTCTTTAATTATAAATAAGAAATCAAATTGCTGAGCTTCCTATAAGTGCATGAACTGTTTTTAAAAAGGACAGTTAATTAATAAATTGTAGGTAATTGTCGTAATTATTAATTTTATTAATTAATGCCTGATATTTTTTATTAATTATATTTAATGTTTATTTAATTCCTTTTTTTTATTGATTATGCATGATCTTTATCAATAAAAATTTTAGTTATTTTTAAAATATTTTTTATTAGGATGGTGAAGACTTAATAACCACCAACAACGATCGATATTTATTAAACGATGGAAACGTAACAATAACTTCCATTAACAAACAAGACTTTGGAAGATGGACCTGTGTGGTTTCGAACCCTGTTACTGACGTCATCAGTGACGTCATGGTGTACGTCAAATGTAAGTTTTAAAATTTTTGGTGTTGTTTTGTAGTCTTAAAAAAAATTATAAAATGTTTTTTTTATTTTAGACACTACACCACATGCGATCAGTAATTTCACGGTTGTGACGTCATCAATGAGTGCAACTGTGACGTGGTTGCCTGGTTACGACGGTGGCTACCCTCAACATTATATGATTTGGTGAGTTTGGATATAAATGCAAAATTATAGTCGTTTGAACAAATTTTACAAAAAAATGTGTTTTAGGTACAAGAGAGCAGACAAGGGCGACCACACGTGGTTGACAAATTACATCGGTGGCCACCACAATGAGGCGGTAGTGAGCAACCTTGATTCTGACACAGTTTATCAGTTTTCTTTACTGCCCGAAAACGCGCTTGGGAGCGGTCCTTTTAGTAAAACTATTTCAGCAAAAACAGAAAGTAAGTTTTAGTTTTTTTGTTATGTTTTTTTATATGTACGGCTCTGGGTTTCTTTTTATGGTTGAACAGTAAAAAGTTAATATTTTTCAAGTTCTAATAAAACAATCAGAAACTTTTTATTTTTTTTAGTTCCTCCGACTAGATCTCCGCTACGGTCACGTGATCATATTTCTCCTCCTCGTTCTGTGACGTATGCGATTCGTGATGACATCATAGAGCTATCTTGGAAATCCCCCTTTCTCTCTGACGTCACAAGTCTATTGGGTTACTTGATCGAATTTCGAACGAAGAAAAATTTTGTACCAGTTCCTTCGACTCTTAAAAACTTGACAGGTCAAGGTCTTATGACGTCATCAGAAAGTGACGTCAGTCGGAAACAAAACAAGAGAGATTTATTTACGGAAATACTGAATGTTCGATATAGAAGGGAGGTATCGGTATTAGAAACTAAAATCGACGGGAAATCAAATCTCGCTGTCCCGCTAAAAACTTCAAAAACCTCCGATGACGACACGTGGCAAATCTTGGTGGCGTTACCAAGCAACGTGACATCATATACAATACCACCAAATATGTTGTTTAAGGATGTGACGTACGAGTTTCAAATATCGACCGTGACGTCATCAGCGTATAGCGCCCCAAGCGAGATTTTGCAGATTTCAACGAATGGTAAATTGTTGTTGAAAATATTTTTTTTTTTAAAAACTATATAAATATAAAATTAACTTTTAAATTATATAATTATTAAAAAAAAATGTTTAATTAAACTTAATCCAAAATAATTTTCTTTTTAATTTTAATTTTTTTTTAAAATTTAATTTTCTTGCATTCTTACTACTTTTTATATTATCCTTTTTTTGTACTTAATGTTTTTTTAAATTTTTAGGTCTACTTGCTTACTATGTGACGTCACCAGATGTGGTTATGACGTCAGAGGGTGACGCCACGGCAGCTATGTTAGCAGGAGGTGTGGCAGGAGGCGTGTTCGTGGTGCTGGCTTTAACTGCCTTGTTGGGGTTTTGTTATGGAAAATGCAAAAGTAGGTTTTTGGAAAAATTTAATTTAAGAATTAAATATTTAAAAAAATGAATTTGTTTAAAACGCACCAAGACTTTGTAATTGGTTGTAATTTGTTAATTATTTTCTAATCGTATTTTAATTAGCAATTTTTTAAATCATTAAAATAATTTTTTTAGTCAACCGAATGTCACGTGATTACAAGAATGACGTCACTCAAAGGTAATTTGTTTAACAGAGTATCAAATAACAACTTCATTGTTACGTCATAAAAAGTTCCTGTACAAATTAGTTTCGATCGAGATTTAATTATGACGTCACTAATCGTATTGTGACGTGTCCCATTGGAGTGATAAAAGTAAATAAGAGTTAGTAAAGCGAAACAGAATAGGATTAAAATAAAAATCGATTTAAAAAAGGGAAATTTAGAAGAAAATGAAATTTGTTTCAGTTTAGTTGAAGATATGTTTTAGATGTGGATACACTAAGATGTAAAGTTACGTAATTTTAAAAGTTAAAATTAAATTATTGGAATTTAAGTATGAGTCAGCTTTAATTGAGTTCTAAAAATTTTGAACAAGTTTTTTATTTTAGTTGTAGTAATTAAAATTTAATTTTAAGGGATTTTTGCATAATCTAATTAGATAAAAATTTTATGTAGTTTTAGACAATTTAAAACATAATGGAGAAATTAATTTTATTAGACGAATAGTTTATCTAAATTTAGAAAACTTTAAATAAAAATAGAACACAAGTTAATTTGTGACAAAGTCAGTCAAATTTTAACAGTCATTTAAAAAAATATTCTATAAAAATTTAAATGTATACCAACATATAAAAAATAATTTAACAGAGTATCAAATAACAACTTCATTGTTACGTCATAAAAATTGTTACGTCTCTTCATTGTTACGTCTTTGTTTTTGTATTAAGACTAATTAATTAGATTTCTAAACTTGTCAAAGTACAAACAGTTACAAAATAGATCAAATAAAGAAACCCTTTTATGTACTAAAAAGGGTCAAAAGTCAATTGTTAAAACCTAACACAAAGTTGCTTAAGAACTTTTCAATGTCTTGCTAATTGGTCGTAGAAATAGGTTACATCAACTTTACCAATTAGCGCCTTTAAAGGTCGTTGAATCACTTCGATACAGTTTTTATTTAACGCGTTTAGGGAAATTTACGATTTTTACCGAGTTTTAGATTAACTAAATTAATATAAAATATTATTAGAAAACTTTTTTTAGTTATTAGATTTTTTATTGATTAAGATTTATTTTAAATAAAGATTTTAATATAAAAATGTCAAAAAAATTAAAGAGGATAAGAAGGTAGGCTAACTTAAACTTCTTTATTTAAGTTACTTTTATAGTTATTTTTACTTTCAGTTTTAAAAAATTCCAATTTGTTTATTTTAGTTTTCTTGTGAATCGAAAATTCAAGAAAAGTGCGTCATTCGATTCACCGTTACGTCATGAAGCTGGTGATGACGTCAAGGAGCTACAAGGTAATTTTTAAATTTTTAAATATTTATAATTTTTTTTTTAATTAAATTTGATAAAAATAAAAAGTCTCAGATTCTGTTTTTATTTGTTAAGAAAATGTGTTCTAGAATCTAAACAAATAACCTTATTTATTCCGACCCAGTTACATTCACGAAACAAGAAGGGAAATGTGACGTAACAAAGCCGACCGGAAATCACGTGTGGAACAAATTTCGTTTGAAGAAACCGAAAAGTTTTTTGAACGACCCCAACCTAAAAAGATCAAAAAGTTTGTCACAAGGTAAATCGATTAATTATTTTGTTCGGAAAAAGGTGTGTTTTAAAAACAATGACGTCATTATATTGATTGAAATGACGTCATATTTATAAAAATTACGTCATGTTGTTAAATTGACGTCATGTTAATAAAATGACGTCATGTTACTAAAAATGACGTCATGTTAAAAAAATGACGTTACTTTAATTAAAAAAAAATGACGTCATGTTGACGTCGTGGTAATAATAAATGGTGTTACATTGATAAAAATGACGTCATGATATATTTTTTAAAATGACGTCATGTTGATAAAAATGACGTCATGATATATTTTTTAAAATGATTAATTTTTTTTTGTTTTTAGGCAAAACTCGTCCAATCGCTCCGATCGTTCGCTCCTCCGATGGAAAATTCCATGTTGGCCCCGTGACGTCATTACATCATTGTAACCATGACGTAACAATGCGTCCAAAAGTTCAGCGAGGAATTCGACCAATGAGCGAATCGTTTTTACCCGACGACAGAGCGCGAAGATTAATCGATCAATATGAGGTCATAAACGAAGAGGCCGAATGGGGAAGTCCCACGTGTGAGATCGATTGTTCTCAAAGCGATATCGAAGTTCGTTACGTTCCTTCCGACCAATCATATCGCTCCACGTCATTGTCGGTGCGCGATGACGTCAGCTCGCCTTGTTTTTACCAAACGACCAACCGACGAGAGTCACGTGATATGAGTTACTTAGCAACGCAACCACGTGACAGTTACATAGCGTCTTCTGCAACAGCTGAATACGTTTATTTAAAAGATCTGGGTATTTCCCTTCCGGAAACTCCCCGAAGTGAAACCGGAGCCGGATTTCGATCCCTCGATGGCCCAATGTCTTCTTATAACCCGACCCCCGCTAACCCACCAAGGGGAAAGTACCACGCACATGCCAATCTGCCAGGGGGGCATTATCATTTATCACCCCGAGCAAGTATCAGTAATCTTCCAACAAAACAACAATGCGCCCCATTGTTAAAACAATGTGTTAACCAACAATGTGCGCCATTAATAAAACAATGTGTTAACCAACAATGTGCTCCATTGTTGAAACAATGTGTTAACCAACAATGCGCATCAGGTTCGCAACAATGGGTTGAAAGACCTTCGCATAGCTCCTGTAACCACGGCTCGCTTGGAAGAAAGCAAACCACTTTGTCCTCATTGCAGTGCTCTAACGCACCGTCTAGCGGAAAGAAAATTCCCAACAATTTGACCCGAGTTATGAGTTTAGATCGACACAACAAAAAGTTAAGGCCAAACTTATTACCAATTAAACCGGTTGCCTTTAAGAAAATATTGACGTCACATTCGACGTCCATGACGTCACTATTCGATCCAAAGTCGTCAAAAACACTTAAATCGCTCTCCAGACGCTCAATGTCAGAAGAAATTCTGGGAATCCCCAAATCTGACACCGAGTTTAGTTTTACATCCGGGAGTGCAAGTACAGTGAGAAAAATTAGTTGTAAAGGAAGCAATCTTGTTTTATCGACAAAAGGTAATTAGTGACGTCACATTTTAAAGGTGGTGACGTAATCTTTTTGTTTACGTGATATTAAATTTTTTGGTAGAAATCAAACTTAACTTACTTTTAATTAATTATGTTTTTAGAACCTGATGATGAATTAGCTTTCTCAAAACAACCCAAATTTCATGACGTCACAAAAGATCGACCCTGTGACAGCTTCCCATACGTCAGCGGGTATGACCCTATTACGTCATCATTTAATCATCACGCGCCACCAACTAACAACATTAACAATAATCATGATAGCCATGACGTATTTACATCAAGTCACGTGGTTCTCGGCTCATCCAATCACGTGCGCTTGTTTTTAGCGCCACCTGGTGTAAGAGATAGTAGTGCGTCATCTACTGAGTCGAGGTAAGAAAATAATGATTATGAATTCTCGAAAAATTACAAATTTTACTGATAATATTTTTTAAATCCATTAAACTTTTTGAATTAGAGTTCTGCTTAATAATGCATTACTTACCCATAAAAAACCAAATTAGTGATTTAAAATTCTTTAAGCTATAACATGGCCATAACATATTCATGACTTTGTAGTATTCATAAATAAATTGTGTCCTAACTGATTAAACAGAATTTTTTCTAACCTTTTAGATCACGAAAAGATGCTTCATCAGTTGACGAAAAATACGAATGGGATTCAGAATTTGCGATGGAATGTGAAATATTGGAAGCTTTGAAGAATTTTGAATCCTGTAAACGTACAGGGCCAGTATCTAAGGTCAGTAAGATATGAATTTTACATATTTAAATTTAAAGTTGTGTCTATTCGTAATGTTAAAAGGTTTAATTTTAGTTTTGTAAACTGTATTTAGATAGAGATAATACAAATGAGCTAACGACTGTTTTTTAGACATATCGACCGTTATTTAATCTTTCCGTATTTACTTAATTGACTTAGAGCAGTGTGCGAAAATTTATAATGCCTATAACCACTTGCGCCACGTAACCAGTAATAATTAATTTCTGATCACAAGTTATTGTCTGTGTTTAGGATTTATTAACACAACTTCAGAAGTTAAATGTACAAGCAGAACCACCCCATCCGCCTACTACCAGCCAGCTAGAGAATACGCCAAATCAACAAGTTTTGTCACCCACTAATAGTTTAACGTCGTCTAACGATGTAAATTATTCGAAGGAAAGCATAGAACGAAGGTAGAAAATTTGATCGTATTGTTAACTGGTCATAAGATTAGATTTTAGTATAAAATAATTTATACATGACCTTATTATTTTCCCCAAAACTAATTGAAAAAATGGTCTCAGTCCGGCTACTATAATCTTTATATTTACATTATTTCTATTAATTGTGACCTAATTATTTAAATATTTTAAATGATCATAAAAGTAAATTAAAAAAATTAAAAATTGCTACTTTTAAAATTTTACTAAAAATCTTGCTAAAATTTTTTAATATTAATTACTCCAATTTACTAGTTTTTATAAAAGCTTTTTGGCAGGTGATAGTTTCGAGACATCTTGTCTCACTTACAATACCTTTAAACAATTACTTTAATACTGTGCAAAAGCTTTTTCCAATAATTAATATAAGTTTACTTAAATATTTGTTAAATGTTTTAGGTGTGCTGCTTTAAAACGAGAATATTTGGATTATCAACAAAGAAACCCAATATTAGCAACAGATGGAATTATTTGAAACTTTTCATTTTATTTTTAATGACAATTATTTTTAAATTGTATGATTCAACTTTATTTTATTTGTTTGATAATTTTTTGTAAATTCTTCAAAGATTAGTTTAAACAACGTATTTCTAACATATTAACTTATGACGAATTTATTAATATTTTACGAATTTTCAAAACTTAAATTTAAATATTTTATTAGATGTGCCTTGACCTAATTAACATTCAAGATAAAACATTTCACGAAAAAAATAAAAAAAGTTGAAAATTTTAAATCAAATTTAAGTAATACTATTACAACCCAATTAGTCTAAACAACGTATTTTAAAAAAATTAGCAAAAAATATTAATAATTGATAAAGTTATGACAAATTTATTAATATTTAACAAATTTTCAAAACTCAAATTTAAATATTTTATTAGATGTGCCTTGACCTAACTAACATTCAAGATAAAACATTTCACGAAAATATTCAATAAAACAAAAATTAGAGGTATTTTTTATATTGCCTCTAGCGCCCCCACTTAACCTTATTTTGGTATTATGAAAAAAAATTTGCAAAAGAGTTGAAAATTTTAAATCGAATTTAAGTAATATCATTACAACCCAATTAGTCTAAACAACGTATTTTCAAAAAATTAGCAAAAAACATTAATAATTAATAAAGTTATGACAAATTTATTAATATTTAACAAATTTTCAAAACTTAAATTTAAATATTTTATTAGATGTGCCTTGACCTAATTAACATTCAAGATAAAACATTTCACGAAAATATTCAATAAAACAAAAATTAGAGGTATTTTTTATATTGCCTCTAGCGCCCCCCACTTAACCTCATTTTGGGAATATGAAAAAAAAATTGCGAAGAAGTTAAAAATTTTAAATCGAATTTAAATAATACCATTACAACTCAATTAGTCTAAACAACGTATTTTAAAAAAATTAGCAAAAAATATTAATAATTGATAAAGTTATGACAAATTTATTAATATTTAACAAATTTTCAAAACTCAAATTTAAATATTTTATTAGATGTGCCTTGACCTAACTAACATTCAAGATAAAACATTTCACGAAAATAATCAATAAAACAAAAATTAGAGGTATTTTTTATATTGCCTCTAGCGCCCCCACTTAACCTCATTTTGGTATTATGAAAAAAAATTTGCAAAAAAGTTGAAAATTTTAAATCGAATTTAAGTAATACCATTACAACCCAATTAGTCTAAACAACGTATTTAAAAAAAATTAGCAAAAAATATTAATAATTAATAAAGTTATGACAAATTTATTAATATTTAACAAATTTTCAAAACTTAAATTTAAATACTTTATTAGATGTGCCACGACCTAACTAACATTCAAGATAAAACATTTCACGAAAATATTCAATAAAACAAAAATTAGAGGTATTTTTTATATTGCCTCTAGCGCCCCCCACTTAACCTCATTTTGGGAATATGAAAAAAAAATTGCGAAAAAGTTGAAAATTTTAAATCGAATTTAAGTAATACCATTACAACCCAATTAGTCTAAACAACGTATTTTAAAAAAATTAGCAAAAGATATTAATAATTGATACAGTTATGACAAATTTATTAATATTTAACAAATTTTCAAAACTCAAATTTAAATATTTTATTAGATGTGCCTTGACCTAACTAACATTCAAGATAAAACATTTCACGAAAATATTCAATAAAACAAAAATTAGAGGTATTTTTTATATTGCCTCTAGCGCCCCCACTTAACCTCATTTTGGTATTATGAAAAAAAATTTGCAAAAAAGTTGACAATTTTAAATCGAATTTAAGTAATACCATTACAACCCAATTAGTCTAAACAACGTATTTTAAAAAAATTAGCAAAAAATATTAATAATTGATACAGTTATGACAAATTTATTAATATTTAACAAATTTTCAAAACTCAAATTTAAATATTTTATTAGATGTGCCTTGACCTAACTAACATTCAAGATAAAACATTTCACGAAAATATTCAATAAAACAAAAATTAGAGGTATTTTTTATATTGCCTCTAGCGCCCCCACTTAACCTCATTTTGGTATTATGAAAAAAAATTTGCAAAAAAGTTGAAAATTTTAAATCGAATTTAAGTAATACCATTACAACCCAATTAGTCTAAACAACGTATTTAAAAAAATTAGCAAAAAACATTAATAATTAATAAAGTTATGACAAATTTATTAATATTTAACAAATTTTCAAAACTTAAATTTAAATATTTTATTAGATGTGCCTTGACCTAATTAACATTCAAGATAAAACATTTCACGAAAATATTCAATAAAACAAAAATTAGAGGTATTTTTAATATTGCCTCTAGCGCCCCCCACTTAACCTCATTTTGGAAATATGAAAAAAAAATTGCAAAGAAGTTGAAAATTTTAAATCGAATTTAAATAATACCATTACAACTCAATTAGTCTAAACAACGTATTTTAAAAAAAATAGCAAAATATATTAATAATTGATAAAGTTATGACAAATTTATTAATATTTAACAAATTTTCAAAACTCAAATTTAAATATTTTATTAGATGTGCCTTGACCTAACTAACATTCAAGATAAAACATTTCACGAAAATATTCAATAAAACAAAAATTAGAGGTATTTTTTATATTGCCTCTAGCGCCCCCACTTAACCTCATTTTGGTATTATCAAAAAAAATTTGCAAAAAAGTTGAAAATTTTAAATCGAATTTGAGTAATACCATTACAACCCAATTAGTCTAAACAACGTATTTAAAAAAAATTAGCAAAAAATATTAATAATTAATAAAGTTATGACAAATTTATTAATATTTAACAAATTTTCAAAACTTAAATTTAAATATATTATTAGATGTGCCTTGACCTAATTAACATTCAAGATAAAACATTTCACGAAAATATTTAATAAAACAAAAATTAGAGGTATTTTTTATATTGCCTCTAGCGTCACCCACTTAACCTCATTTTGAAAATATGAAAAAAAATTGCGAAAAAGTTGAAAATTTTAAATCAAATTTAAGTAATACCATTACAACCCAATTAGTCTAAACAACGTATTTTAAAAAAATTAGCAAAAAATATTAATAATTGATAAAGTTATGACAAATTTATTAATATTTAACAAATTTTCAAAACTCAAATTTAAATATTTTATTAGATGTGCCTTGACCTAACTAACATTCAAGATGAAACATTTCACGAAAATATTCAATAAAACAAAAATTAGAGCTATTTTTTATATTGCCTCTAGCGCCCCCACTTAACCTCATTTTGGTATTATCAAAAAAAATTTGCAAAAAAGTTGAAAATTTTAAATCGAATTTGAGTAATACCATTACAACCCAATTAGTCTAAACAACGTATTTAAAAAAAATTAGCAAAAAATATTGATTATTAATAAAGTTATGACAAATTTATTAATATTTAACAAATTTTCAAAACTCAAATTTAAATATTTTATTAGATGTGCCTTGACCTAACTAACATTCAAGATAAAACATTTCACGAAAATATTCAATAAAACAAAAATTAGAGGTATTTTTTATATTGCCTCTAGCGCCCCCCACTTAACCTCATTTTGGGAATATGAAAAAAAAATTGCGAAAAAGTTGAAAATTTTAAATCGAATTTAAGTAATACCATTACAACCCAATTAGTCTAAACAACGTATTTTAAAAAAATTAGCAAAAACAATTAATAATTGATACAGTTATGACAAATTTATTAATATTTAACAAATTTTCAAAACTCAAATTTAAATATTTTATTAGATGTGCCTTGACCTAACTAACATTCAAGATAAAACATTTCACGAAAATATTCAATAAAACAAAAATTAGAGGTATTTTTTATATTGCCTCTAGCGCCCCCACTTAACCTCATTTTGGTATTATGAAAAAAAATTTGCCAAAAAGTTGAAAATTTTAAATCGAATTTAAGTAATACCATTACAACCCAATTAGTCTAAACAACGTATTTAAAAACAATTAGCAAAAAATATTGATAATTAATAAAGTTATGACAAATTTATTAATATTTAACAAATTTTCAAAACTCAAATTTAAATATTTTATTAGATGTGCCTTGACCTAACTAACATTCAAGATAAAACATTTCACGAAAATATTCAATAAAACAAAAATTAGAGGTATTTTTTATATTGCCTCTAGCGCCCCCACTTAACCTCATTTTGGTATTATGAAAAAAAATTTGCAAAAAAGTTGAAAATTTTAAATCGAATTTAAGTAATACCATTACAACCCAATTAGTCTAAACAACGTATTTAAAAAAATTAGCAAAAAACATTAATAATTAATAAAGTTATGACAAATTTATTAATATTTAACAAATTTTCAAAACTTAAATTTAAATATTTTATTAGATGTGCCTTGACCTAATTAACATTCAAGATAAAACATTTCACGAAAATATTCAATAAAACAAAAATTAGAGGTATTTTTTATATTGCCTCTAGCGCCCCCCACTTAACCTCATTTTGGAAATATGAAAAAAAAATTGCGAAGAAGTTGAAAATTTTAAATCAAATTTAAATAATACCATTACAACTCAATTAGTCTAAACAACGTATTTTAAAAAAAATAGCAAAAAATATTAATAATTGATAAAGTTATGACAAATTTATTAATATTTAACAAATTTTCAAAACTCAAATTTAAATATTTTATTAGATGTGCCTTGACCTAACTAACATTCAAGATAAAACATTTCACGAAAATATTCAATAAAACAAAAATTAGAGGTATTTTTTATATTGCCTCTAGCGCCCCCACTTAACCTCATTTTGGTATTATCAAAAAAAATTTGCAAAAAAGTTGAAAATTTTAAATCGAATTTGAGTAATACCATTACAACCCAATTAGTCTAAACAACGTATTTAAAAAAAATTAGCAAAAAATATTAATAATTAATAAAGTTATGACAAATTTATTAATATTTAACAAATTTTCAAAACTCAAATTTAAATATATTATTAGATGTGCCTTGACCTAATTAACATTCAAGATAAAACATTTCACGAAAATATTTAATAAAACAAAAATTAGAGGTATTTTTTATATTGCCTCTAGCGTCACCCACTTAACCTCATTTTGGAAATATGAAAAAAAATTGCGAAAAAGTTGAAAATTTTAAATCAAATTTAAGTAATACCATTACAACCCAATTAGTCTAAACAACGTATTTTAAAAAAATTAGCAAAAAATATTGATAATTAATAAAGTTATGACAAATTTATTAATATTTAACAAATTTTCAAAACTCAAATTTAAATATTTTATTAGATGTGCCTTGACCTAACTAACATTCAAGATAAAACATTTCACGAAAATATTCAATAAAACAAAAATTAGAGCTATTTTTTATATTGCCTCTAGCGCCCCCACTTAACCTCATTTTGGTATTATCAAAAAAAATTTGCAAAAAAGTTGAAAATTTTAAATCGAATTTGTGTAATACCATTACAACCCAATTAGTCTAAACAACGTATTTTAAAAAAATTAGCAAAAAATATTGATTATTAATAAAGTTATGACAAATTTATTAATATTTAACAAATTTTCAAAACTCAAAATTTAATATTTTATTAGATGTGCCTTGACCTAACTAACATTCAAGATAAAACATTTCACGAAAATATTCAATAAAACAAAAATTAGAGGTATTTTTTATATTGCCTCTAGCGCCCCCCACTTAACCTCATTTTGGGAATATGAAAAAAAAATTGCGAAAAAGTTGAAAATTTTAAATCGAATTTAAGTAATACCATTACAACCCAATTAGTCTAAACAAAGTATTTTAAAAAAATTAGCAAAAACAATTAATAATTGATACAGTTATGACAAATTTATTAATATTTAACAAATTTTCAAAACTCAAATTTAAATATTCTATTAGATGTGCCTTGACGTAACTAACATTCAAGATAAAACATTTCACGAAAATATTCAATAAAACAAAAATTAGAGGTATTTTTTATATTGCCTCTAGCGCCCCCACTTAACCTCATTTTGGTATTATGAAAAAAAATTTGCAAAAAAGTTGAAAATTTTAAATCGAATTTAAGTAATACCATTACAACCCAATTAGTCTAAACAACGTATTTAAAAAAATTAGCAAAAAACATTAATAATTAATAAAGTTATGACAAATTTATTAATATTTAACAAATTTTCAAAACTTAAATTTAAATATTTTATTAGATGTGCCTTGACCTAATTAACATTCAAGATAAAACATTTCACGAAAATATTCAATAAAACAAAAATTAGAGGTATTTTTTATATTGCCTCTAGCGCCCCCCACTTAACCTCATTTTGGAAATATGAAAAAAAAATTGCGAAGAAGTTGAAAATTTTAAATCAAATTTAAATAATACCATTACAACTCAATTAGTCTAAACAACGTATTTTAAAAAAAATAGCAAAAAATATTAATAATTGATAAAGTTATGACAAATTTATTAATATTTAACAAATTTTCAAAACTCAAATTTAAATATTTTATTAGATGTGCCTTGACCTAACTAACATTCAAGATAAAACATTTCACGAAAATATTCAATAAAACAAAAATTAGAGGTATTTTTTATATTGCCTCTAGCGCCCCCACTTAACCTCATTTTGGTATTATCAAAAAAAATTTGCAAAAAAGTTGAAAATTTTAAATCGAATTTGAGTAATACCATTACAACCCAATTAGTCTAAACAACGTATTTAAAAAAAATTAGCAAAAAATATTAATAATTAATAAAGTTATGACAAATTTATTAATATTTAACAAATTTTCAAAACTCAAATTTAAATATATTATTAGATGTGCCTTGACCTAATTAACATTCAAGATAAAACATTTCACGAAAATATTTAATAAAACAAAAATTAGAGGTATTTTTTATATTGCCTCTAGCGTCACCCACTTAACCTCATTTTGGAAATATGAAAAAAAATTGCGAAAAAGTTGAAAATTTTAAATCAAATTTAAGTAATACCATTACAACCCAATTAGTCTAAACAACGTATTTTAAAAAAATTAGCAAAAAATATTGATAATTAATAAAGTTATGACAAATTTATTAATATTTAACAAATTTTCAAAACTCAAATTTAAATATTTTATTAGATGTGCCTTGACCTAACTAACATTCAAGATAAAACATTTCACGAAAATATTCAATAAAACAAAAATTAGAGCTATTTTTTATATTGCCTCTAGCGCCCCCACTTAACCTCATTTTGGTATTATCAAAAAAAATTTGCAAAAAAGTTGAAAATTTTAAATCGAATTTGTGTAATACCATTACAACCCAATTAGTCTAAACAACGTATTTTAAAAAAATTAGCAAAAAATATTGATTATTAATAAAGTTATGACAAATTTATTAATATTTAACAAATTTTCAAAACTCAAAATTTAATATTTTATTAGATGTGCCTTGACCTAACTAACATTCAAGATAAAACATTTCACGAAAATATTCAATAAAACAAAAATTAGAGGTATTTTTTATATTGCCTCTAGCGCCCCCCACTTAACCTCATTTTGGGAATATGAAAAAAAAATTGCGAAAAAGTTGAAAATTTTAAATCGAATTTAAGTAATACCATTACAACCCAATTAGTCTAAACAAAGTATTTTAAAAAAATTAGCAAAAACAATTAATAATTGATACAGTTATGACAAATTTATTAATATTTAACAAATTTTCAAAACTCAAATTTAAATATTCTATTAGATGTGCCTTGACGTAACTAACATTCAAGATAAAACATTTCACGAAAATATTCAATAAAACAAAAATTAGAGGTATTTTTTATATTGCCTCTAGCGCCCCCACTTAACCTCATTTTGGTATTATGAAAAAAAATTTGCAAAAAAGTTGAAAATTTTAAATCGAATTTAAGTAATACCATTACAACCCAATTAGTCTAAACAACGTATTTAAAAAAAATTAGCAAAAAATATTGATAATTAATAAAGTTATGACAAATTTATTAATATTTAACAAATTTTCAAAACTCAAATTTAAATATTTTATTAGATGTGCCTTGACCTAACTAACATTCAAGATAAAACATTTCACGAAAATATTCAATAAAACAAAAATTAGAGGTATTTTTTATATTGCCTCTAGCGCCCCCCACTTAACCTCATTTTGGTATTATGAAAAAAAATTTGCAAAAAAGTTGAAAATTTTAAATCGAATTTAAGTAATACCATTACAACCCAATTAGTCTAAACAACGTATTTTAAAAAAATTAGCAAAAAATATTAATAATTGATACAGTTATGACAAATTTATTAATATTTAACAAATTTTCAAAACTCAAATTTAAATATTTTATTAGATGTGCCTTGACCTAACTAACATTCAAGATAAAACATTTCACGAAAATATTCAATAAAACAAAAATTAGAGGTATTTTTTATATTGCCTCTAGCGCCCCCCACTTAACCTCATTTTGGTATTATGAAAAAAAATTTGCAAAAAAGTTGAAAATTTTAAATCGAATTTAAGTAATACCATTACAACCCAATTAGTCTAAACAACGTATTTTAAAAAAATTAGCAAAAAATATTAATAATTGATACAGTTATGACAAATTTATTAATATTTAACAAATTTTCAAAACTCAAATTTAAATATTTTATTAGATGTGCCTTGACCTAACTAACATTCAAGATAAAACATTTCACGAAAATATTCAATAAAACAAAAATTAGAGGTATTTTTTATATTGCCTCTAGCGCCCCCACTTAACCTCATTTTGGTATTATGAAAAAAAATTTGCAAAAAAGTTGAAAATTTTAAATCGAATTTAAGTAATACCATTACAACCCAATTAGTCTAAACAACGTATTTAAAAAAAATTAGCAAAAAATATTGATTATTAATAAAGTTATGACAAATTTATTAATATTTAACAAATTTTCAAAACTCAAATTTAAATATTTTATTAGATGTGCCTTGACCTAACTAACATTCAAGATAAAACATTTCACGAAAATATTCAATAAAACAAAAATTAGAGGTATTTTTTATATTGCCTCTAGCGCCCCCACTTAACCTCATTTTGGTATTATCAAAAAAAATTTGCAAAAAAGTTGAAAATTTTAAATCGAATTTGAGTAATACCATTACAACCCAATTAGTCTAAACAACGTATTTAAAAAAAATTAGCAAAAAATATTAATAATTGATAAAGTTATGACAAATTTATTAATATTTAACAAATTTTCAAAACTCAAATTTAAATATTTTATTAGATGTGCCTTGACCTAATTAACATTCAAGATAAAACATTTCACGAAAATATTCAATAAAACAAAAATTAGAGGTATTTTTTATATTGCCTCTAGCGCCCCCCACTTAACCTCATTTTGGGAATATGAAAAAAAAATTGCGAAAAAGTTGAAAATTTTAAATCGAATTTAAGTAATACCATTACAACCCAATTAGTCTAAACAACGTATTTTAAAAAAATTAGCAAAAACAATTAATAATTGATACAGTTATGACAAATTTATTAATATTTAACAAATTTTCAAAACTCAAATTTAAATATTTTATTAGATGTGCCTTGACCTAACTAACATTCAAGATAAAACATTTCACGAAAATATTCAATAAAACAAAAATTAGAGGTATTTTTTATATTGCCTCTAGCGCCCCCACTTAACCTCATTTTGGTATTATGAAAAAAAATTTGCAAAAAAGTTGAAAATTTTAAATCGAATTTAAGTAATACTATTACAACCCAATTAGTGTAAACAACGTATTTAAAAAAAATTAGCAAAAAATATTGATAATTAATAAAGTTATGACAAATTTATTAATATTTAACAAATTTTCAAAACTCAAATTTAAATATTTTATTAGATGTGCCTTGACCTAACTAACATTCAAGATAAAACATTTCACGAAAATATTCAATAAAACAAAAATTAGAGGTATTTTTTATATTGCCTCTAGCGCCCCCACTTAACCTCATTTTGGGAATATAAAAAAAAAATTGCGAAAAAGTTGAAAATTTTAAATCGAATTTAAGTAATACCATTACAACCCAATTAGTCTAAACAACGTATTTTAAAAAAATTAGCAAAAAATATTAATAATTGATACAGTTATGACAAATTTATTAATATTTAACAAATTTTCAAAACTCAAATTTAAATATTTTATTAGATGTGCCTTGACCTAACTAACATTCAAGATAAAACATTTCACGAAAATATTCAATAAAACAAAAATTAGAGGTATTTTTTATATTGCATCTAGCGCCCCCACTTAACCTCATTTTGGTATTATGAAAAAAAATTTGCAAAAAAGTTGAAAATTTTAAATCGAATTTAAGTAATACCATTACAACCCAATTAGTCTAAACAACGTATTTAAAAAAAATTAGCAAAAAATATTGATTATTAATAAAGTTATGACAAATTTATTAATATTTAACAAATTTTCAAAACTCAAATTTAAATATTTTATTAGATGTGCCTTGACCTAACTAACATTCAAGATAAAACATTTCACGAAAATATTCAATAAAACAAAAATTAGAGGTATTTTTTATATTGCCTCTAGCGCCCCCACTTAACCTCATTTTGGTATTATCAAAAAAAATTTGCAAAAAAGTTGAAAATTTTAAATCGAATTTGAGTAATACCATTACAACCCAATTAGTCTAAACAACGTATTTAAAAAAAATTAGCAAAAAATATTAATAATTAATAAAGTTATGACAAATTTATTAATATTTAACAAATTTTCAAAACTCAAATTTAAATATTTTATTAGATGTGCCTTGACCTAATTAACATTCAAGATAAAACATTTCACGAAAATATTCAATAAAACAAAAATTAGAGGTATTTTTTATATTGCCTCTAGCCACTTAACCTCATTTTGGTATTATGAAAAAAAATTTGCAAAAAAGTTGAAAATTTTAAATCGAATTTAAGTAATACCATTACAACCCAATTAGTCTAAACAACGTATTTAAAAAAAATTAGCAAAAAATATTGATAATTAATAAAGTTATGACAAATTTATTAATATTTAACAAATTTTCAAAACTCAAATTTAAATATTTTATTAGATGTGCCTTGACCTAACTAACATTCAAGATAAAACATTTCACGAAAATATTCAATAAAACAAAAATTAGAGGTATTTTTTATATTGCCTCTAGCGCCCCCACTTAACCTCATTTTGGTATTATCAAAAAAAATTTGCAAAAAAGTTGAAAATTTTAAATCGAATTTGAGTAATACCATTACAACCCAATTAGTCTAAACAACGTATTTAAAAAAAATTAGCAAAAAATATTAATAATTAATAAAGTTATGACAAATTTATTAATATTTAACAAATTTTCAAAACTCAAATTTAAATATATTATTAGATGTGCCTTGACCTAATTAACATTCAAGATAAAACATTTCACGAAAATATTTAATAAAACAAAAATTAGAGGTATTTTTTATATTGCCTCTAGCGTCACCCACTTAACCTCATTTTGGAAATATGAAAAAAAATTGCGAAAAAGTTGAAAATTTTAAATCAAATTTAAGTAATACCATTACAACCCAATTAGTCTAAACAACGTATTTAAAAAAAATTAGCAAAAAATATTGATAATTAATAAAGTTATGACAAATTTATTAATATTTAACAAATTTTCAAAACTCAAATTTAAATATTTTATTAGATGTGCCTTGACCTAACTAACATTTAAGATAAAACATTTCACGAAAATATTCAATAAAACAAAAATTAGAGGTATTTTTTATATTGCCTCTAGCGCCCCCCACTTAACCTCATTTTGGTATTATGAAAAAAAATTTGCAAAAAAGTTGAAAATTTTAAATCGAATTTAAGTAATACCATTACAACCCAATTAGTCTAAACAACGTATTTTAAAAAAATTAGCAAAAAATATTAATAATTGATACAGTTATGACAAATTTATTAATATTTAACAAATTTTCAAAACTCAAATTTAAATATTTTATTAGATGTGCCTTGACCTAACTAACATTCAAGATAAAACATTTCACGAAAATATTCAATAAAACAAAAATTAGAGGTATTTTTTATATTGCCTCTAGCGCCCCCACTTAACCTCATTTTGGTATTATGAAAAAAAATTTGCAAAAAAGTTGAAAATTTTAAATCGAATTTAAGTAATACCATTACAACCCAATTAGTCTAAACAACGTATTTAAAAAAATTAGCAAAAAACATTAATAATTAATAAAGTTATGACAAATTTATTAATATTTAACAAATTTTCAAAACTTAAATTTAAATATTTTATTAGATGTGCCTTGACCTAATTAACATTCAAGATAAAACATTTCACGAAAATATTCAATAAAACAAAAATTAGAGGTATTTTTTATATTGCCTCTAGCGCCCCCCACTTAACCTCATTTTGGAAATATGAAAAAAAAATTGCGAAGAAGTTGAAAATTTTAAATCAAATTTAAATAATACCATTACAACTCAATTAGTCTAAACAACGTATTTTTAAAAAAATAGCAAAAAATATTAATAATTGATAAAGTTATGACAAATTTATTAATATTTAACAAATTTTCAAAACTCAAATTTAAATATTTTATTAGATGTGCCTTGACCTAACTAACATTCAAGATAAAACATTTCACGAAAATATTCAATAAAACAAAAATTAGAGGTATTTTTTATATTGCCTCTAGCGCCCCCACTTAACCTCATTTTGGTATTATCAAAAAAAATTTGCAAAAAAGTTGAAAATTTTAAATCGAATTTGAGTAATACCATTACAACCCAATTAGTCTAAACAACGTATTTAAAAAAAATTAGCAAAAAATATTAATAATTAATAAAGTTATGACAAATTTATTAATATTTAACAAATTTTCAAAACTCAAATTTAAATATACTATTAGATGTGCCTTGACCTAATTAACATTCAAGATAAAACATTTCACGAAAATATTTAATAAAACAAAAATTAGAGGTATTTTTTATATTGCCTCTAGCGTCACCCACTTAACCTCATTTTGGAAATATGAAAAAAAATTGCGAAAAAGTTGAAAATTTTAAATCAAATTTAAGTAATACCATTACAACCCAATTAGTCTAAACAACGTATTTTAAAAAAATTAGCAAAAAATATTAATAATTGATAAAGTTATGACAAATTTATTAATATTTAACAAATTTTCAAAACTCAAATTTAAATATTTTATTAGATGTGCCTTGACCTAACTAACATTCAAGATAAAACATTTCACGAAAATATTCAATAAAACAAAAATTAGAGCTATTTTTTATATTGCCTCTAGCGCCCCCCACTTAACCTCATTTTGGTATTATGAAAAAAAATTTGCAAAAAAGTTGAAAATTTTAAATCGAATTTAAGTAATACCATTACAACCCAATTAGTCTAAACAACGTATTTTAAAAAAATTAGCAAAAAATATTAATAATTGATACAGTTATGACAAATTTATTAATATTTAACAAATTTTCAAAACTCAAATTTAAATATTTTATTAGATGTGCCTTGACCTAACTAACATTCAAGATAAAACATTTCACGAAAATATTCAATAAAACAAAAATTAGAGGTATTTTTTATATTGCCTCTAGCGCCCCCCACTTAACCTCATTTTGGTATTATGAAAAAAAATTTGCAAAAAAGTTGAAAATTTTAAATCGAATTTAAGTAATACCATTACAACCCAATTAGTCTAAACAACGTATTTTAAAAAAATTAGCAAAAAATATTAATAATTGATACAGTTATGACAAATTTATTAATATTTAACAAATTTTCAAAACTCAAATTTAAATATTTTATTAGATGTGCCTTGACCTAACTAACATTCAAGATAAAACATTTCACGAAAATATTCAATAAAACAAAAATTAGAGGTATTTTTTATATTGCCTCTAGCGCCCCCACTTAACCTCATTTTGGTATTATGAAAAAAAATTTGCAAAAAAGTTGAAAATTTTAAATCGAATTTAAGTAATACCATTACAACCCAATTAGTCTAAACAACGTATTTAAAAAAAATTAGCAAAAAATATTGATTATTAATAAAGTTATGACAAATTTATTAATATTTAACAAATTTTCAAAACTCAAATTTAAATATTTTATTAGATGTGCCTTGACCTAACTAACATTCAAGATAAAACATTTCACGAAAATATTCAATAAAACAAAAATTAGAGGTATTTTTTATATTGCCTCTAGCGCCCCCACTTAACCTCATTTTGGTATTATCAAAAAAAATTTGCAAAAAAGTTGAAAATTTTAAATCGAATTTGAGTAATACCATTACAACCCAATTAGTCTAAACAACGTATTTAAAAAAAATTAGCAAAAAATATTAATAATTGATAAAGTTATGACAAATTTATTAATATTTAACAAATTTTCAAAACTCAAATTTAAATATTTTATTAGATGTGCCTTGACCTAATTAACATTCAAGATAAAACATTTCACGAAAATATTCAATAAAACAAAAATTAGAGGTATTTTTTATATTGCCTCTAGCGCCCCCCACTTAACCTCATTTTGGGAATATGAAAAAAAAATTGCGAAAAAGTTGAAAATTTTAAATCGAATTTAAGTAATACCATTACAACCCAATTAGTCTAAACAACGTATTTTAAAAAAATTAGCAAAAACAATTAATAATTGATACAGTTATGACAAATTTATTAATATTTAACAAATTTTCAAAACTCAAATTTAAATATTTTATTAGATGTGCCTTGACCTAACTAACATTCAAGATAAAACATTTCACGAAAATATTCAATAAAACAAAAATTAGAGGTATTTTTTATATTGCCTCTAGCGCCCCCACTTAACCTCATTTTGGTATTATGAAAAAAAATTTGCAAAAAAGTTGAAAATTTTAAATCGAATTTAAGTAATACTATTACAACCCAATTAGTGTAAACAACGTATTTAAAAAAAATTAGCAAAAAATATTGATAATTAATAAAGTTATGACAAATTTATTAATATTTAACAAATTTTCAAAACTCAAATTTAAATATTTTATTAGATGTGCCTTGACCTAACTAACATTCAAGATAAAACATTTCACGAAAATATTCAATAAAACAAAAATTAGAGGTATTTTTTATATTGCCTCTAGCGCCCCCACTTAACCTCATTTTGGGAATATAAAAAAAAAATTGCGAAAAAGTTGAAAATTTTAAATCGAATTTAAGTAATACCATTACAACCCAATTAGTCTAAACAACGTATTTTAAAAAAATTAGCAAAAAATATTAATAATTGATACAGTTATGACAAATTTATTAATATTTAACAAATTTTCAAAACTCAAATTTAAATATTTTATTAGATGTGCCTTGACCTAACTAACATTCAAGATAAAACATTTCACGAAAATATTCAATAAAACAAAAATTAGAGGTATTTTTTATATTGCATCTAGCGCCCCCACTTAACCTCATTTTGGTATTATGAAAAAAAATTTGCAAAAAAGTTGAAAATTTTAAATCGAATTTAAGTAATACCATTACAACCCAATTAGTCTAAACAACGTATTTAAAAAAAATTAGCAAAAAATATTGATTATTAATAAAGTTATGACAAATTTATTAATATTTAACAAATTTTCAAAACTCAAATTTAAATATTTTATTAGATGTGCCTTGACCTAACTAACATTCAAGATAAAACATTTTACGAAAATATTCAATAAAACAAAAATTAGAGGTATTTTTTATATTGCCTCTAGCGCCCCCACTTAACCTCATTTTGGTATTATCAAAAAAAATTTGCAAAAAAGTTGAAAATTTTAAATCGAATTTGAGTAATACCATTACAACCCAATTAGTCTAAACAACGTATTTAAAAAAAATTAGCAAAAAATATTAATAATTAATAAAGTTATGACAAATTTATTAATATTTAACAAATTTTCAAAACTCAAATTTAAATATTTTATTAGATGTGCCTTGACCTAATTAACATTCAAGATAAAACATTTCACGAAAATATTCAATAAAACAAAAATTAGAGGTATTTTTTATATTGCCTCTAGCGCCCCCACTTAACCTCATTTTGGTATTATCAAAAAAAATTTGCAAAAAAGTTGAAAATTTTAAATCGAATTTGAGTAATACCATTACAACCCAATTAGTCTAAACAACGTATTTAAAAAAAATTAGCAAAAAATATTAATAATTAATAAAGTTATGACAAATTTATTAATATTTAACAAATTTTCAAAACTCAAATTTAAATATATTATTAGATGTGCCTTGACCTAATTAACATTCAAGATAAAACATTTCACGAAAATATTTAATAAAACAAAAATTAGAGGTATTTTTTATATTGCCTCTAGCGTCACCCACTTAACCTCATTTTGGAAATATGAAAAAAAATTGCGAAAAAGTTGAAAATTTTAAATCAAATTTAAGTAATACCATTACAACCCAATTAGTCTAAACAACGTATTTTAAAAAAATTAGCAAAAAATATTAATAATTGATAAAGTTATGACAAATTTATTAATATTTAACAAATTTTCAAAACTCAAATTTAAATATTTTATTAGATGTGCCTTGACCTAACTAACATTCAAGATAAAACATTTCACGAAAATATTCAATAAAACAAAAATTAGAGCTATTTTTTATATTGCCTCTAGCGCCCCCACTTAACCTCATTTTGGTATTATCAAAAAAAATTTGCAAAAAAGTTGAAAATTTTAAATCGAATTTGTGTAATACCATTACAACCCAATTAGTCTAAACAACGTATTTTAAAAAAATTAGCAAAAAATATTGATTATTAATAAAGTTATGACAAATTTATTAATATTTAACAAATTTTCAAAACTCAAAATTTAATATTTTATTAGATGTGCCTTGACCTAACTAACATTCAAGATAAAACATTTCACGAAAATATTCAATAAAACAAAAATTAGAGGTATTTTTTATATTGCCTCTAGCGCCCCCCACTTAACCTCATTTTGGGAATATGAAAAAAAAATTGCGAAAAAGTTGAAAATTTTAAATCGAATTTAAGTAATACCATTACAACCCAATTAGTCTAAACAAAGTATTTTAAAAAAATTAGCAAAAACAATTAATAATTGATACAGTTATGACAAATTTATTAATATTTAACAAATTTTCAAAACTCAAATTTAAATATTCTATTAGATGTGCCTTGACCTAACTAACATTCAAGATAAAACATTTCACGAAAATATTCAATAAAACAAAAATTAGAGCTATTTTTTATATTGCCTCTAGCGCCCCCACTTAACCTCATTTTGGTATTATGAAAAAAAATTTGCAAAAAAGTTGAAAATTTTAAATCGAATTTAAGTAATACCATTACAACCCAATTAGTCTAAACAACGTATTTAAAAAAAATTAGCAAAAAATATTGATAATTAATAAAGTTATGACAAATTTATTAATATTTAACAAATTTTCAAAACTCAAATTTAAATATTTTATTAGATGTGCCTTGACCTAACTAACATTTAAGATAAAACATTTCACGAAAATATTCAATAAAACAAAAATTAGAGGTATTTTTTATATTGCCTCTAGCGCCCCCCACTTAACCTCATTTTGGTATTATGAAAAAAAATTTGCAAAAAAGTTGAAAATTTTAAATCGAATTTAAGTAATACCATTACAACCCAATTAGTCTAAACAACGTATTTTAAAAAAATTAGCAAAAAATATTAATAATTGATACAGTTATGACAAATTTATTAATATTTAACAAATTTTCAAAACTCAAATTTAAATATTTTATTAGATGTGCCTTGACCTAACTAACATTCAAGATAAAACATTTCACGAAAATATTCAATAAAACAAAAATTAGAGGTATTTTTTATATTGCCTCTAGCGCCCCCCACTTAACCTCATTTTGGTATTATGAAAAAAAATTTGCAAAAAAGTTGAAAATTTTAAATCGAATTTAAGTAATACCATTACAACCCAATTAGTCTAAACAACGTATTTTAAAAAAATTAGCAAAAAATATTAATAATTGATACAGTTATGACAAATTTATTAATATTTAACAAATTTTCAAAACTCAAATTTAAATATTTTATTAGATGTGCCTTGACCTAATTAACATTCAAGATAAAACATTTCACGAAAATATTCAATAAAACAAAAATTAGAGGTATTTTTTATATTGCCTCTAGCGCCCCCACTTAACCTCATTTTGGTATTATGAAAAAAAATTTGCAAAAAAGTTGAAAATTTTAAATCGAATTTAAGTAATACCATTACAACCCAATTAGTCTAAACAACGTATTTAAAAAAAATTAGCAAAAAATATTGATTATTAATAAAGTTATGACAAATTTATTAATATTTAACAAATTTTCAAAACTCAAATTTAAATATTTTATTAGATGTGCCTTGACCTAACTAACATTCAAGATAAAACATTTCACGAAAATATTCAATAAAACAAAAATTAGAGGTATTTTTTATATTGCCTCTAGCGCCCCCACTTAACCTCATTTTGGTATTATCAAAAAAAATTTGCAAAAAAGTTGAAAATTTTAAATCGAATTTGAGTAATACCATTACAACCCAATTAGTCTAAACAACGTATTTAAAAAAAATTAGCAAAAAATATTAATAATTGATAAAGTTATGACAAATTTATTAATATTTAACAAATTTTCAAAACTCAAATTTAAATATTTTATTAGATGTGCCTTGACCTAATTAACATTCAAGATAAAACATTTCACGAAAATATTCAATAAAACAAAAATTAGAGGTATTTTTTATATTGCCTCTAGCGCCCCCCACTTAACCTCATTTTGGGAATATGAAAAAAAAATTGCGAAAAAGTTGAAAATTTTAAATCGAATTTAAGTAATACCATTACAACCCAATTAGTCTAAACAACGTATTTTAAAAAAATTAGCAAAAACAATTAATAATTGATACAGTTATGACAAATTTATTAATATTTAACAAATTTTCAAAACTCAAATTTAAATATTTTATTAGATGTGCCTTGACCTAACTAACATTCAAGATAAAACATTTCACGAAAATATTCAATAAAACAAAAATTAGAGGTATTTTTTATATTGCCTCTAGCGCCTCCACTTAACCTCATTTTGGTATTATGAAAAAAAATTTGCAAAAAAGTTGAAAATTTTAAATCGAATTTAAGTAATACCATTACAACCCAATTAGTGTAAACAACGTATTTAAAAAAAATTAGCAAAAAATATTGATAATTAATAAAGTTATGACAAATTTATTAATATTTAACAAATTTTCAAAACTCAAATTTAAATATTTTATTAGATGTGCCTTGACCTAACTAACATTCAAGATAAAACATTTCACGAAAATATTCAATAAAACAAAAATTAGAGGTATTTTTTATATTGCCTCTAGCGCCCCCACTTAACCTCATTTTGGGAATATAAAAAAAAAATTGCAAAAAAGTTGAAAATTTTAAATCGAATTTAAGTAATACCATTACAACCCAATTAGTCTAAACAACGTATTTTAAAAAAATTAGCAAAAAATATTAATAATTGATACAGTTATGACAAATTTATTAATATTTAACAAATTTTCAAAACTCAAATTTAAATATTTTATTAGATGTGCCTTGACCTAACTAACATTCAAGATAAAACATTTCACGAAAATATTCAATAAAACAAAAATTAGAGGTATTTTTTATATTGCCTCTAGCGCCCCCACTTAACCTCATTTTGGTATTATGAAAAAAAATTTGCAAAAAAGTTGAAAATTTTAAATCGAATTTAAGTAATACCATTACAACCCAATTAGTCTAAACAACGTATTTAAAAAAAATTAGCAAAAAATATTGATTATTAATAAAGTTATGACAAATTTATTAATATTTAACAAATTTTCAAAACTCAAATTTAAATATTTTATTAGATGTGCCTTGACCTAACTAACATTCAAGATAAAACATTTCACGAAAATATTCAATAAAACAAAAATTAGAGGTATTTTTTATATTGCCTCTAGCGCCCCCACTTAACCTCATTTTGGTATTATCAAAAAAAATTTGCAAAAAAGTTGAAAATTTTAAATCGAATTTGAGTAATACCATTACAACCCAATTAGTCTAAACAACGTATTTAAAAAAAATTAGCAAAAAATATTAATAATTAATAAAGTTATGACAAATTTATTAATATTTAACAAATTTTCAAAACTCAAATTTAAATATTTTATTAGATGTGCCTTGACCTAATTAACATTCAAGATAAAACATTTCACGAAAATATTCAATAAAACAAAAATTAGAGGTATTTTTTATATTGCCTCTAGCGCCCCCCACTTAACCTCATTTTGGGAATATGAAAAAAAAATTGCGAAAAAGTTGAAAATTTTAAATCGAATTTAAGTAATACCATTACAACCCAATTAGTCTAAACAACGTATTTTAAAAAAATTAGCAAAAACAATTAATAATTGATACAGTTATGACAAATTTATTAATATTTAACAAATTTTCAAAACTCAAATTTAAATATTTTATTAGATGTGCCTTGACCTAACTAACATTCAAGATAAAACATTTCACGAAAATATTCAATAAAACAAAAATTAGAGGTATTTTTTATATTGCCTCTAGCGCCTCCACTTAACCTCATTTTGGTATTATGAAAAAAAATTTGCAAAAAAGTTGAAAATTTTAAATCGAATTTAAGTAATACCATTACAACCCAATTAGTGTAAACAACGTATTTAAAAAAAATTAGCAAAAAATATTGATAATTAATAAAGTTATGACAAATTTATTAATATTTAACAAATTTTCAAAACTCAAATTTAAATATTTTATTAGATGTGCCTTGACCTAACTAACATTCAAGATAAAACATTTCACGAAAATATTCAATAAAACAAAAATTAGAGGTATTTTTTATATTGCCTCTAGCGCCCCCACTTAACCTCATTTTGGGAATATAAAAAAAAAATTGCAAAAAAGTTGAAAATTTTAAATCGAATTTAAGTAATACCATTACAACCCAATTAGTCTAAACAACGTATTTTAAAAAAATTAGCAAAAAATATTAATAATTGATACAGTTATGACAAATTTATTAATATTTAACAAATTTTCAAAACTCAAATTTAAATATTTTATTAGATGTGCCTTGACCTAACTAACATTCAAGATAAAACATTTCACGAAAATATTCAATAAAACAAAAATTAGAGGTATTTTTTATATTGCCTCTAGCGCCCCCACTTAACCTCATTTTGGTATTATGAAAAAAAATTTGCAAAAAAGTTGAAAATTTTAAATCGAATTTAAGTAATACCATTACAACCCAATTAGTCTAAACAACGTATTTAAAAAAAATTAGCAAAAAATATTGATTATTAATAAAGTTATGACAAATTTATTAATATTTAACAAATTTTCAAAACTCAAATTTAAATATTTTATTAGATGTGCCTTGACCTAACTAACATTCAAGATAAAACATTTCACGAAAATATTCAATAAAACAAAAATTAGAGGTATTTTTTATATTGCCTCTAGCGCCCCCACTTAACCTCATTTTGGTATTATCAAAAAAAATTTGCAAAAAAGTTGAAAATTTTAAATCGAATTTGAGTAATACCATTACAACCCAATTAGTCTAAACAACGTATTTAAAAAAAATTAGCAAAAAATATTAATAATTAATAAAGTTATGACAAATTTATTAATATTTAACAAATTTTCAAAACTCAAATTTAAATATTTTATTAGATGTGCCTTGACCTAATTAACATTCAAGATAAAACATTTCACGAAAATATTCAATAAAACAAAAATTAGAGGTATTTTTTATATTGCCTCTAGCCACTTAACCTCATTTTGGTATTATGAAAAAAAATTTGCAAAAAAGTTGAAAATTTTAAATCAAATTTAAGTAATACCATTACAACCCAATTAGTCTAAACAACGTATTTAAAAAAAATTAGCAAAAAATATTGATAATTAATAAAGTTATGACAAATTTATTAATATTTAACAAATTTTCAAAACTCAAATTTAAATATTTTATTAGATGTGCCTTGACCTAACTAACATTCAAGATAAAACATTTCACGAAAATATTCAATAAAACAAAAATTAGAGGTATTTTTTATATTGCCTCTAGCGCCCCCACTTAACCTCATTTTGGTATTATCAAAAAAAATTTGCAAAAAAGTTGAAAATTTTAAATCGAATTTGAGTAATACCATTACAACCCAATTAGTCTAAACAACGTATTTAAAAAAAATTAGCAAAAAATATTAATAATTGATAAAGTTATGACAAATTTATTAATATTTAACAAATTTTCAAAACTTAAATTTAAATATTTTATTAGATGTGCCTTGACCTAATTAACATTCAAGATAAAACATTTCACAAAAATATTTAATAAAACAAAAATTAGAGGTATTTTTTATATTGCCTCTAGCGCCACCCACTTAACCTCATTTTGGAAATATGAAAAAAAATTGCGAAAAAGTTGAAAATTTTAAATCGAATTTAAGTAATACCATTACAACCTAATTAGTCTAAACAACGTATTTTAAAAAAATTAGCAAAAAATATTAATAATTGATAAAGTTATGACAAATTTATTAATATTTAACAAATTTTCAAAACTCAAATTTAAATATTTTATTAGATGTGCCTTGACCTAACTAACATTCAAGATAAAACATTTCACGAAAATATTCAATAAAACAAAAATTAGAGGTATTTTTGATATTGCCTCTAGCGCCCCCCACTTAACCTCATTTTGGGAATATGAAAAAAAATTTGCAAAAAAGTTGAAAATTTTAAATCGAATTTAAGTAATACCATTACAAACCAATTAGTTTAAACAACGTATTTTAAAAAAATTAGCAAAAAATATTAATAATTGATAAAGTTATGACAAATTTATTAATATTTAACAAATTTTCAAAACTTAAATTTAAATATTTTATTAGATGTGCCTTGACCTAATTAACATTCAAGATAAAACATTTCACGAAAATATTCAATAAAACAAAATTTAGAGGTATTTTTTATATTGCCTCTAGCGCTCCCCACTTAACCTCATTTTGGAAATATGAAAAAAAATTTGCGAAAAAGTTGAAAATTTGAAATCGAATTTAAGTAATACTATTACAACCCAATTAGTCTAAACAACGTATTTTAAAAAAATTAGCAAAAAATATTTATAATTAATAAAGTTATGACAAATTTATTAAAATTTTAAGATTTCATAAAACCCTAATTTAAATATTTTTTTAGATGCGCCTTCACTTAACCAACATTCAAGATAAAACATTTCACGGAAATACGTCTATTAGTAAAGCTGTTTTGTTACAGAAATTGCTTAGAACGTATCTACAAATGCAACCAACATACAAACTAAACGAAGACCACCGTTTTTTTATTATGCTATATGGGTTGTTTAAACAGCTGCAGTGGCGTACTAGGTAAGGCGCTTGGTTTGGAATCTTGAAATCCGAGTTCAAATCCCGTTGTTGACATTCGAATACAAGTTTTTAATATTGTTAGTGTTATGTTACAACTAATGTACTGTTAAATATGTATAAGCCATCAGGCCAGTAAGTCGTGGGATCGATCTCCACGCAGGTTCGAAACTGATCTGCAGTAACATCTAGTGTATAGTCGGTTCAAATCTGGCGACCAAAAAAAAACAAATATTAAATTTTTTAAGGGTTTTAAGATTTAAACATTATATGAATATGTTTTATTTAACTAATTAGTCATAACTAGTGTAATTCCAAAGAAAATATTTTCTTTTTGATTTTAGGTCAGATTTGGTAAAAACAGCAAGGCCTTATAGAAAATGCTAAACCACTAAATGCTTACATTTAAATAAGTACATTTAAATGCTTTCGACTCCTACTTTATATATAAAAATAAACAACTTCCTTAAATTTAAAATGATGCCATCTTAATTATTAAACCGTTCTTTACATGATATAAAAACTTTTAATTTGCAAACAATATTGTAATTTATAAAAAGCTGCACTGATGTATAAGATTACAAAGATAAGAATTTAAGCAAGTATAAATATTTACTTCAGGCACAAAGCGTTTACAAACCAACCTGATAAAACCTAAAAAAAAACTTGTTAACGTAAACTGTACATAAATAATAGCAATGACATAGAAAAAAACTTAAAAATTTAAAAAGGGTTTGAATTAAACAAATTCACTAAGAACGTAAAATTAATAAAAGTTATATTTAGTAAAAATTGATAAAAAAGTAATGATTTTAAAAATATACCAAAAATTTTATCAAAAAGAGTAAAAGAATTTGCTAAAATACAAATCAGACATTTAATACATTTAAACAGGTTAAAAAAAATATACAACCGACAAAATATTTGAACTTTCAACGAAAATTGCTTTTTAGACCTTAAAACATTTCCCTTATGATTCTTCTTCGCTTGGCAGATCTTCGTAGTTATCCAGGTGGGAGGTCTAAAAAATGTTGGTCATAATAATATAATAACATATAGCTTATAGCCTTATCTGTTGGATGCCTATACCTTTATTTATTTATTTTTGATAATACCAGTAAACTTATGTTAACAAAAATATTTTCTATAAAATATTGTTAAGCCATATGTTAACTACCACGTCTGTTAATATAAATGCCAGACACTTCGGCCCCCGGACACCTCGGCCAAGACACTTCGGCCAAATTTTTTTTTTTAAACAGCGGAGATTTCGCATTTAATTACGTTTTTTATTTTTTTTTAATTACCGCGAAAAGTTTTATTTTTGCGTTTTTTATAGTTTTATTTTTTAATTTTACATACTAAAACCTTTAAAAAACTAATTTTTAAAGCGCGCGCTTTTAGGTGACACAAGACAATGCGTTATGACGTCACGTGTTTTGCGAAATAGTGCCGTCTTTCCAAACAATATTTGAAGAAAATAGATCATTAATTTATCATTTTTTACACTAAAGAACGTGCATAAATATGTTATTAATTATTGCCCGTGTTAATGTATTTAAATTTATATACTAAAACACAAAGAATAAAATGTTTAAAGAGTTGCCAGAAGATTCGTTCTGCAAAAAAACAGCGGGGAGTCGGCGATGAAATTCCCGTGTATAAAGTCAGCGTAAGACCATATTTTACCGATATTCAAAATAAAATTTTGCATAAAGTACAGTATATATAAAATTTTTAATATGTTGTTACGTTAATGACATATGTTAGTTTTTAGAATATTTCTTTTCTTGAACGGATTAATAAAGACGGGTGAATATTTTAAAAAATAATATTTTGAATATTTTTGTTTTTTTTTAATATTTTAAAAGTCTTACCTCTTTAAAATCAACAACAGTTGAGTTTAAGAAAAGAATTTTAACATCTGTTTTTACTTTAAAATCAGAAAATTCCAAAGCCAATTTCTGCACAAAAAATAAACATACAAGGTTTATGAAAATGAGAAAGCTAATAATGTCAGAATACAGAAAGTTAGATGTCTTCAAAACACTTTGATTTACTACAAAGCCACAAGAGGTTGTGCAGTTAGGGTTACAATGTTTAAAAAATCAAAAACAACCCAAGCCTAGGCTAGTGCAAAAATGAATTGTCTACTTGCCTATATTAAAATCTCAATAAAGAATTCTAAATTCTATTTGTTTAAAATTTCAATGGAGAATTCTAAATTTTAAACACAAAAGCTTTTTGTTTAAATTTAGATAAACAAATTGTTACTAACCGTGATGTTAAGTTTTAGTAAATTTTGTGAATTCTGTAGTTCTTGGATTCTCTTTTGTTCATTCGTAGTGTCAAGTGAGTTAAGTATGATCTATAAAATAGAGTTTGTTAAAATGATAACAAAAATTATGTCATATAAGTGCTAGCTAACAAAAAATTATGTCATATAACAAAAATTATGTCATATAAGTGCTAACTCACTACATATCTGTTTTTAAAATTTAGGTTTAATTAAATAATACATCGGGCCAAAAAAACATTAAGTTAAATAGGAAAACAAATATATTATATATACAGACTTTTAAAAAATACTTACAGTTACATTCTCCCATATATTGTTTTTAAAATCTAAATAATTTGTTTGAAGATCTTTCATTTCATTC
The DNA here is from genome assembly GCF_963082875.1 of Corella eumyota. Classification (NCBI taxonomy): domain Eukaryota; kingdom Metazoa; phylum Chordata; class Ascidiacea; order Phlebobranchia; family Corellidae; genus Corella; species Corella eumyota. Next base: position 16,894,692 of record NC_137493.1, on the reverse strand, counting down.
TGATCTTGACTTATGCTCTAAAAATTTAAATGTATATAGGGCATAACATTATATAATACCAAACTTTTTAAAAATACAAATGCCTACATTTTTGTTTTCCAAAATTGTTATTTTCAATTTATTTAATCTTCCATCAAATTCACTGGAAGAGTTATTGAGTTGTCTTAAGTTGTCCTATAAATATATATTTTATTATTAAAATAACTAAATCAATTTTAAAAACAACTTTTTTACATATAAGTAATAATTAATACAAATCTAACAAAACAAAAACCATGTTATGTAAGTGCTGACTAACTTACTACATCGGGCCAAAAAAAAAGTTTGAACCAAAGACTTACTTTGTGAATGCAAATGTTTTTACCACTATTCCACATAGCGGTATTACATCAAAAAGCCTATTTAAGTTGTTATTAAAGAAACTATAGGCTTATATGCAAACTTACTTGTTTAATTTGATTTAAAGTAGAGTTCAGATTTTTAAGTTGGTTTTCATTATTTTTAAAATTTTGGGTGACTTGGTCGTGGTTTGTCTAAAAACATTAAGTTAAATAGGAAAACAAATATATTATATATACAGACTTTTAAAAAATACTTACAGTTACATTTTCCCATATATTGTTTTTAAAATCTAAATAATTTGTTTGAAGATCTTTCATTACATTCTGATCTTGACTTATGTTCTAAAAATTTAATACGTTTAAATATAATAATATATTGCGAAAAATTTAAATGTATAAAAGGCATAACATTATATAATACCAAACTTTTTAAAAATACAAATGCATACATTTTTGTTTTCCAAAATTGTTGTTTTCAATTCATTTAATCTTCCATCAAATTCACTGAAAGAGTTATTGAGTTGTCTTAAGTTGTCCTATAAATATATATTTTATTATTAAAATAACTTAATCAATTTTAAAAACAATTCTTTTACGTATAAGTTATTAATTATTACAAACTTAAAAGTATTTTATATGCTAACAGTAAAACAATAGCATACCAGAATATTATCTTTAACAAGGTCAAAATCGCTTTCAAAATCTTTAAAAGTTCTGTCATTTTTTCGATTCACTTCATTCTGAAAAATGTTAAAAAATAAATTAACGTTTAAAACTTTCTATTATATTATCAACTATATTTAACCAGGTTTTATTTTAATGTGAAAGTTTATGCCTGACCCAATACAACAAAAATGTAAATATTACCACTTTGCTTTCAATCAGGTTTATTTGGCTTGTAATGTTCATCAAACATTCATTTGTAATTTCATTTGCTTGTTTCTAATTAAAACAATTGTTAAACCTTCAGTAAATATCTTAACCAAATTCTCACTTTTTAAAATTTAAATACCACTTAGCTGCAAGTTTTTTTTTAATACTTTTTATATGTAAAACAAAGTACATTTATTATTATAGATCTTACTGTTATATTTTCTCGTAGTTGCATTAAATTTTCCTTTACTCCTTGATAACTGTTATTCAGTTGATTAATTGCATTCTATAAAAAAAAATATGAAGGGTATTTTTATGAATCAACGACCAAGCATAATATACATAATACGTTTACATATGATTTTACAGTATAATGTAGTATAGAATTTATGGTAATAAATAAAATGTAGTAAAACATTGCACCTGTTTTAAATGTGCATGATCTTTTAATTCAGCCACCTTTATTTCTATTTCCTAAAAACATAACAAACCTATTTTTAAAAAATAAAATATATATATAACAAACCTATTTAAAAAAAAAAAAAAAAAAAAAAAACTTTTAAATTAATTATTTTTATATCAAACTCCAATATATTTACTTAAACAACATTTACCGTTAAATTTTCGTTCACATTCGCTTTAAGGTTATTTAACATTTCATAAACATTTGAAATATTCATTCGATTTTCATTAAGCTTCTCCTATTAACAAGAATTGGTAAAATTATCAAATTTTAAAATATTTCTACACAACAACAAAAAATATATATTTTATTTTTATTTTTTTAAATATAAGTTTATGAAGTCTCAAAATTTACTCACTGATAAATTACTGTGCAATTCTTCTTCTAGATTGCTTATAATATTGTTAACATTATTGATGTTCATTGAGTTATTGACATAATTCTCCTTAAAACAAGTTTGTTAAATTTATTCAACAAATTTAAAAAAAAACGTTTTATAAAACTAATGTTATGTTGGTAAAATTAAAATATTAAAAAAAGAGATTTTATTATTTTAACATAAAAAACTTACTTTTATATTTTCTTGCATTAGCTTAATATGATCATTGGCATTATAGTAACTATTGTTTAGTTGGCTTATTGTATTCTGTTGAAAAATGATCACAGATTAATTTAATTAAGAATAAATAAACACATTTTATTTTTAAAGTAGGAGCTTTACCTTCAACCAATTTTTGACTTTAACAGAAAACACAATTGCCAGAGTAGGCAATTAGCCAAACTAATAGTAAACTTAACCATCGTAACAACCTTTAATTTGTTTATGATTATTTTAAAGATAAAGTACCTTTATAAATAACATTATTAGTACCTGATTAATACTTGCTCCATCTTTTAAGATAATAATTTTTTCTTCAATTTCCTAAAATAATAAAAATGACTGATGTAATTAAAAATTGCATGTTATTGTAACAATCGAGTCTGGTCTTTCTTTCGTATGAAAAGCCGTATTATAATTTAAAGTTTATTATTGCGGAAAGATGCACATACAACCGTTCACTTGCTTGTACCACGAATACTAATTTCAAATACCGCAGAAACAGTTAAACTAATACATCACGTGATTAAGAACACGTGATAGAGATAAGGGGTAACGGATTGGCAATAGGTGTAAACACATGACTAGAAATTGATAAGATTTTGGCGTAAACATCAAGATGGCGGATTCGTTACATTATACAATTAAATTATTGTAGCGTATTTTTTTCAATATAAAATTATAAATTTATTAACTTAATTTTTTCATTCAAACAGAATCCTTTGTTAAACATACATAAGTATATGCATTAAAAATTAACCAATACAAAGTTATAATTCTATGTCTAAAATGAACCCAATAACTATACTACACTTTAGATTAAAACTAGGCTACAAGTACCAAGATAAGAAAAGTTACAAATAGATAAAATGTGCGAGTTTAGAGCCCCTAAGGAAATGTTAGGGCAAGTACGCACAAAGTTCGCTACATTACAAAAATTCTTAATAAAAATACAGTTAAACAATCATTTGTTATATTTTATCATTTAATTATTTAAAAATTATGATTTATTAAACTTACTGTTAGGTTACTGTTTACTGATGTTTCAAGATTATCAAGAACTTTAGAAATATTTGAAATATTCAGTTCGTTTTTGTTTAGCTTCTCCTGTTAATAAAAATACCAAATAATTTTTGCTAAACGTAAAACAAACTTGGTCATACGTAAGTTTAATTTACCATTTAAAAATAATATGAAACTTTTCTAAAATAATTAAATTTAATACTGGTGCCATGCACTAAAATTGCATATTAAATCTATGTGACAAGGCCATTAATTCAACTGTCAAAATATGGCCAATAAACATCCTCCCGATAATAATTTCCCCACACTACAAGATATTGATAAGAATGTATTTATATAATATATTTAAACAAGTTAAACTTACGGTTAAATTATTTTGTAAGTCATTTTCCAATTTATTAATAAGTCTATGGACATCATTGATGCTTTTTGCGTTGTTTGCAACATTTTCCTGAAAAGTAAAGAAAATTAACAACAATATAATACCATCTATAAACAATATATCAAATTAAATATTAAAATAACTAAACTGTAGGAAATTTTAGTACTATTAAATTACATTTGCAAAAAAAGTTTTTAAGTTATAGATCTTAATTTACGGTGATATTTTTCTTTGTTTGCTGAAGGTTTTTGTCGAGGTTTTCAATGTTTTGTTCCTTTTCATCCAACCAATCCTAAAAAAAAAGATAAAACAAAAGCATGATTCCAAAATCCAGATTAGTAAATTTTAAATAATATCCAAAGATACTTAGTATCGCATTTAGAAGAAGTTAACTTATAGTTTTATTAAACTTTTGTTTTTAAATTGAAAAATTTAAATTTTTAAACAATCAAGAAATTACCGAAATATTTTGAGATAGATCTTGGATGTGAGTTGTTAAATTCACTAAAGTCTTGTTGTTCAAATCAAAACCTAAGTTCTAAAAATAAAAATAAATTAGTTTTTAATTAATACAGCATGCTATTAACTTAAAACAAGGTAAAACAATTTTGAATTTATTTAAGTACCATTTTTGTATATTTAAAACTTTATTTTTTTTATATGTATAATGAACCGGCAGCGTTCTGTAGTGGTAAGAACACTTGCTACACCACACATGAGGTCGTGGGTTCAATCCCCCCTGATCTCATGCTGTAGCGCCCTTGAGTAAGGCGCTATAAAATCCTGCTGGGCCAGCACTTAATTATTAGCATAATTATCGGGTAATTATAATGTAATATCCCAAACTGCCAAAGGCAACTCGAGACTGGTTCGGAGTAACTGATGTTACTCTATGTTTAAGTGGCGCATTCGAATTTCCCACATCAAGGATAAAGATATATACAAAAAAAAATATATATATATCAAATCGATTTTTTTACCGTAACATTTTCTGCTTTTTGTTCGATAAGATTTCTCAAACTTTCATAATTTCCGTTAATTATTTCGTCAGCTTCGTTCTATTAAAAACAATCATTACATATATTAGTTTAATGGGTATTAAGATTTCATGTTGTAAAGTCCTTGGGTAAGACGCTAAAAGTCAGAAAAGTTATCATCTGGCATTTATAATTATTAATAACCCAATTACCAAAGTCAACTCAAGACTAGGTAATCAAGGTAACTGATGTTACTCTATGTTTAGTTTAGTCGACCGTTTCACATCAAGGCTAAAATGATTAAAATAAAGTAAAGAATATAGGAACTGGTATTTCTAGCTTGTTTTTTTATGTTGCACCTGCTTGATTTCCGATTGTTCTTTGAGATTTTCGATCTTAAGGTCAGTTTCCTGAAAACACAATAAAAAATCAATTGTAAAATTTTTGATTCCATATGTGATTTTTTTAAAAAAGAACTAAATTAAAAAGTACGACTGTCTAAAAAAAGTTTATAGGAGTTTAGTAGCTTGTTTTTTATTTATATTTGAATTTGTACTAAAATGTGATGGGGAAAAGTTATAGGCATTAAAATTATAAAATTTTGTAAAGTAACTGATAGTTAATATGTATTTCCACATCCCCGTAAGGTCAACGATTTTATATTACACCTAAAATGTCTTAAAATGTGTTAAAGCAATTTACTTATAAGAAAATAGCATTGGTGCCGCTAGAACCAAAACCTTTACAGAACCGCATGTTAATAATAGAGATTAATATGTTATTTTTATTTTTTCGTGTACAACTGAATTCCTTCAGAAGTTTTAATTCGAGGTTAATTCGAACAAAATTTGAATGAAGTAAAACTTAATGCAATATATATTAAATTTAAACTCACAATTTTAGCTTTTTGGTATTCATTTAAATCTGCCACCACTTTATCAAGATTTGTCTGAAGTTTGCTCATTTTTGTTTGTCGGTCATTCATTCTACTTACCTCTTTTAATTTAAGTTGTTTTTCTAAGACCTTAATTTTTTCATCGGTTTCCTTAAATTAAAAAAAAATAATAATATAATTTTTAAAAAGATAAATAAAAACTAAATTTAATAAACTTAAAACTTGGTCGTTCAATGGGGTTCAAACCTAAGACCTCAAATTCACAGATGCATTAATTTGCATCAAAACACAAACAACTTACGTTAAAATTGTTCTCACATTGAGTAAGTCGTGAGTTTAGTTTTGCAATCTTGTTTTTAAGTTCATCCAATGCTGAATATTGGCTTTCTACGTTGTTAGAAACTTGTTGAAGAACGTTTCCATCCGAGCTTAAACCTGGCAGGTCCATGAAGTAGATAACTGTAAAAATAAATAAATTTAAAAATTTTATCTTATGGAAAAATGAAGTTAAAAAAAGATACCATGTTTAAAAAATATGGATTTTATTTGAAGTGTTTTAATTAATAATTATATTAAGAGAATGCAGTATGGAACATAGAATTTTATTTTTCTGTTTGCTTATATTTGATTAAAGGTTAAAGATTTCTTGGAAAACCCTAGCCGCCATTGTATAATACCCACTATGACGTCATAGCATATTCATAGAAATACAAGAACTTGTGGCTTCATAATTATTTATTTAAATTGCAAACGCGGCAATTTGCAAGACTCGATTTTTTGAAAACAACAATCTGTGATGTTGATAAAATTTCGCAAAAAACGGGAATTTTCAAATAAGGGTTCGTCGGGTTTGTTTACTACTTGAATGAAAGAAGACATGGACTAAAAAATACCCTTTTGAAGTAAAAAAACAACAATTTATAGATGAAATCTTTAAAAAAAAAAACTAAAAATTAAAATATTGCAAAAATCAAAAATTTCGATAAGGTCAAATAAGGTTCTACTAGCCCACTTATATAACGAGAAAATCATTTTTGAATAACCAATAATCATGAAGAAAAATGGCAATATAAATCTTTTTGATAAATAGGTTTCCTAAATTGCATTTGCCACCAGATTCTCTGGCAGAGTTTTAATTGTTTTCGATGATTTCCGGCAGAAATTTCAAACACACAATTCGCGTGTGGTTCGTATTATTCAAAATGTCAAGAAGTCATTTTTTAACAACTTTAAGTTAATTATAAAACGTCTGTGGTTAGGGTATTCGTCATAACAACTAATTAACACCATATTAAATTGGGTAGTGATGTTATTTGTTAAAATTAGAAACAGCCATACAAGAAAACACGTTCAAAAACTTTCGTAAATTTAAATTCACATAAAAAAATTCCTTATTTTGTAATTTAAATTAAGCATAATTTTTTTTATTTATCATCATTCATATTTTTTTAAGATAGTTCGTAAAAACCTATAAATAAAAATTCAAATTTTTACCAGCAAACGCTGTAACAGCCAAGGTTAAAGCAAAGACAAAGAATCCTAGAACGTTAGTTCTCCGTTTCAACATTTTCATTTCTAAAAAACAAAAAAAAATTATGTAAACATTATCAAAACATAAACATCACGATATCGTTTTTCAGTTGTTTTTAATGTGCGATTTTGCAAGGGGTGATGACATTCGGGTATCATTCAAAAGGTTTCGGGTTCGAGCCGCACCAATGCCACACTATTCGCCATTAAATAAGGCATTTACAGATAGTTTAAAATCAGAACACCCCTACATTATTAAAATTAAATTTGCGATACGGTGTACTTATTAAAGCATTTTTATTAAATTAACATCAAATTAGCCAAATTTAAATTACAACGGAATGCTTTACCCATTATAATTACTAACATCATTACAAACAATTTGATTTACCTTTTATCATAGATGCTTCATTTTTTCCATACGAATACATTGGCTCCATCTTTACTAAAACTAAACAACAACTAAATAAAAAAAGATTTTTAATATATTTACCACCATTAGTAACACTATGTTCTAATATACAATTTTGACAACAACAAACTATATTTAACGTAGGCCTATATAAAACCTGTTTGGTTTTAAACTTATAACTACCTGAATATTTTATAAGAGTTTAAACTATATATAACTACACTAACTTAAGTTTCTAAGCCTTATTATAATTCATTCACTTTTTAGACTGTGTGGGTTTTTATACGCTACTGTTTGGAATAGGATTTAAGCGCAGTATTTTTTAACAACAGTTTTGCCTACAACATAATCGAGCTTGTTTTTTTCAAGCAGCCGTTGGAATATTTCTTTATGCGCATTTTACTGCGAATTTTAAAGCTTGTTGTGTTGATTGCTATATCCTGAATACAGTATAATATTACAAATCCATTCACCTCAATTAAGGAAGTGCATTCCATATAAAAACAATACGAAGTTAAAATTACTATAAGTAACGTTAACCAATAGAAAATGTGTATTTTACAGTTCTAAAAACTAGGTCATTACATTTTTTATTTTTTGATTTTGGTTTTTGCGCATTGATAAAAGTAAATAATAAATACGATATACAATTAATATTACAACAATGCGACGGGAAAAAATGACAAAATCAATTTAATGATTTAAAACATGCCAAAAGTAATAATGTTTATACTAAGATTTTATAATACATTATGGCATGGTCACCAAACCCAGGATTTACAGCTCTTGCTAAATTTCTTAAAAGTTTTACAGTTCTTTAAAATATATTTTTACTCTAACCCAACATAAACACTTAATTTATATAAATATATTTATTATTATTTTATAACTCCACTCATTAATATGATCCACCTTTTCTAACTTTTTCGGTGTCTTATTAAATTCTTGCAAGATGTTTTTTGAAAGGTCGTAAAACAGAAGTGCTTTAAACTTAAAAACTTTTTTGTAGACGAGTATTTAGGCCTCAACTTTTTTGCAAATTCTAGCGTTTTTTCTACAATTGCAATACCAACTTTTCTTTGTTTTTTTAATAACTTCCTATATAGTTAAACGCAGTAAACAGTGGTTTTTAAAAGGAATATTGAAACCCTAATTTGTCATGGTTTTTAGAAGTTAGGATTTTTAAGCATTGTCCTACCTTTTCGATTGTTAAATTTTTTTTACTTTAAAAAAAATTAAATTTTCAGGCATTGATTAATAGAAAAAAAAAAAACTTTATGGTTTTATAAAAAATATTAATTAATACTTAATCTATGCTTATTTACTTAATTAATTAATTAATACTCAGTCTATGTTTTTTTTAAGATAAATTGATAGGAGCGATATCTAAATTTATCTATATTTAAAATAATTTAAAATTTTAATACACGTTTATACCTAACTAAAGAATAAATACAATAACTTCATATACTACTTGAGTTAAACAATGTATTCGGTTATAACAACTTTTACTGATACTAGTAATATACATACACAATTTATTAACATTACCCCATGTTTAGTTATGGATACCACATTAATTATAAACATTATAAATGGCATAATTGATTAAAATAAACAAGGTTTTTGCATTGTTCAATGAACGTGTGCTTACAACCTGGTTTCCGGGTAAAATTCCACTTATAAATGAACGAACAAATTGGATGTCGAAGGGAAGTTTGAATAAACATGTTTAGCATGAATTACGAATGTTGTTTTTATAGCATTTGTAGACTGTAAATAGTTAAACTTTTGTTTTTAAGAATTTACTAAAATAGAAATAAAGTAACTTACTGGTATCTTTTTACTTTTTTTTTTTTAAATCATCCCAGGGTTTTAGTTTTTAGGTTTTTATTGAAAAAGGGTGTGCTGTTGTGACGTGTTTTAAGCTATCTGTAAACACTAGGCTTAAGGGCGAATAGTATGGCATCAGTGCGATTCGAACCCGAAACCTTTCGGTTCATAAGCCGTCGCTTTATTTGTTAACACGTTGCGCCCACGTGCGGTTGGTTGTTTATTACATTTTCGCTAAACTTATAAAGTTTAAAAATTTCCTTTTGATACAAAACATTTTAACTACCGCCAATGCTGTATTAAAAATCACAAAATAGCTTAAACACATAATTCTACAAATTAAAGTGCAAATTTTCTTCTAAAAAGATAAGTTTATAACCAAATAAGGTAAACTCCTCAAAAAATCAAAAAATTACAATCTGCAACTTTAAAAGGTTATATAGTAGGTAGTTTAAATGCTTAAAATATTTGGTTAAAAATGATTAGTTTATAAATTGAGGCATTCTAGATATTAAAGCAAGATATTGATTCACCAGTTTACAATTACAACATATTGTAAATAAAACATATATGCTTAATTAACTTTTATAAAATATGAAATTTGATTTTAAAATAATAACAAAGGTTGAAGTGGTCTTAATAAAAATATAAAATACTTAATTAATTCTAATTTATTTCACTAATTAATTCTATTTAAGATAACTTTTTCTTTTTGAATAAAAAACAGTTAAAATTTTAACATAGTGCAAAAAATATTCCAAGTTTACAAAATTCTGAAATCAATTAATTTTTAATTTTTTTACCTAATTAAAAATTAATTTTTACTTGGGAGGAGTTTGTGACATTTCACCCCATGTCATCTTTACAAAAACATCTCTCCCTTTGATCAACTTGGCGAGGAAGTCCCCTAAAACTTTCCCCTTAGTTTGGACGATCCCCCCATCCCTTCCAATCGGGATCACCATCTTAAAATCCTCTAAATTTGTAAAATTTTTGTTTTAGTTCAATTAAAAACAAACAAATATAAAATGGTCACATTTTATGTTATTTAAAATACAATTTTTTTAAATGTACAACTTTTAAAATTGTTTTATTAAGATTTTCTGTATATTTTTGTAAACCTTATTTTTAAGAACACTGGCTACACTACCTTGAGGCCATGGGTTTAATCCCCACTGCTCTTATACAACTCTCTGAGCTGCTGAGCCAGCACCTAATCAGCAGTATAATAACCAGGCAATTATAATTTATAATATTCCAAACTACCACAGGCAACTCGAGACTAGGTCGGAGTAACTGATGTTACTCTATTTTTAGGTCGCGCATTTGACCTTCCCACATCGAGGATAAAGATATATACAAAAAGAAAATTACAATATGACAATCTTCATAACAAGTTCTCTTATAATTTTTGATCGAATATTTAAAAGTTCTCACAAAAAAATTACTTACCAGGTTTATAGGCAGTGATGGTTTCATCTTTTCCAATTTTAACCAAGTTCTCAAACATGTGACTTCCTTGGTCTTGTGCTTGTGAAGCAACTTTTACAACCTAGCATTGAAATAATGTTTCAATTATATTAAATTTTACATTTAATTATCCTTGATAAAGTAACCCCAGCCCAAAATTCTAGCTAAAAAATAATTTTACTTTTGTTTAATGAAATAAAAAATATTAATACAAAAAACTGTTTTAAAATAACTGAATAATTGGACTTTAAATACGGTACTTGTATTGCGATTTACCTTATTATATTGTCAGTTAATTTATTCTTTAAACTTAGCAGATTTAAATACTATTATCAAATTATTTAATTTGCTTTGACAATTAATAGGTGCAAACCCAGAAATTCATGTAATAAAGTTTACTTAACCTCCCTTTTAAACTTAATTGCATTACCACAAAAGATATTATAATAATTCTTACATCAAAGTCATTACAGTCACCAATAGCATAAATATCTTCCGTTCCGATCACTTTTAAATTTTCATCAACTTTCAACTGCCCCTTGCTATTCATACAATCACCTAAATGTATGTTTGTTGTATTTAAGTTTTTGATCTTATATAATGTTAATCTAATCAAAGTTCAATGAGTACTTTAAAATAATTTAAATTATAAAATTAAAAAAAATTTATAACATTTAGAAAATTATTAGAACAAACTAAAAATAGAAAAATTTTTCTAAGAATTAACCAAAAAATTTTCAAATGTTCTTACCTAATGAACTAGCATAAGCATCTTTATTAACATACAACCCTACACAAGGTACAACTAAATCTCCATTGAATATTTTTCCATTCCTTGTTTCAACTTTAATATTCTTGGTTGTCTTGTTAGTTGGAATATCAGATAAGTTTGATACATATTCATCTAAAAATAAATTAATTTAGGTATTTAACTTTATCCTCAATGTAGAAAGGCCAACTTTACAAACTAAACATAGAGTAACATCAGTTACTCCAACCCAGTCTCGACTTGACTTTGCCAATTATATAATATAGATTATAATTGCTTGATAATTAACTGCCATTATGTTGCCAGACAGAAGTACTACTAGTTCCTTACTTAAGAATGATACAACACAGAAGCAGTGGGAATCAAACCAATAACCTCGCCTACTATAATTTAAGAATTAATAAATATAATACTTACTGTACACAACTTCAATATTTTTTTGCTTTAATTTTTCCCTTAATTTTTCCTGGGCTTTTGGTATCAACGTTGGATTAACTAGAACGTCAGTATTATGTAATACTGTGATCTGGTGAATAAAAAAAATCTTGGTTAAATGTCAATGAAAAAATTTAAAAAAATCCAAAAATGGAAAAAGATTTACTTTAGAAAAAGTAAAAAAAAATAAACAAAATAAAATTGTGTTTTTAAAAACTCAAATATATTAAAAAAATACTGCTGAAAAATTGATTTAAAAAATTTAGAGTGATTTTTAAAAATACTAGAGTAATTAACAAACGTTACACAAAAAAATAAACTAATTAATCAAATAGAACAAATGCATTCTAATGATACAGCAGTTAGTATTATAATAACCAGTGATAAAATTTAAAATCAAATCAAATTAATAAAAAAAACTTAAAAAATCTAAGTTAAAAAAAGGGAAATTTTTACCTTTTTATCTTTATACTGATCCCTAATATCCCCAGCTAGTTCCAATCCAACAGCTCCACCTCCGATGATAATAATATCTTCAGCTTCCTTTACTTCTTGCGTGAAGTTCTCATATTTCTCCATCAAAGTAGGGGTGGGTAGATTGATTTGGTTTTTACCTGGAAAGGGACCGGAGCTACCAGTTGCCAGAACAAGTTGAGTGTAAGGGATTGGCTGTATATATAAAACTAAAGTTAAGTAAGTTAAAACGAACTGATATTTACGTATAATGGAGCTTAGTTAACTGTATAAAAAAAGTGTGTCCATTTTACAGAGATTTTTTTTTTCTTTTTTTTTTCCATATCACCTTAAGGTGATAGGTTTTATATTTTTTTTATTGGGGAAGGGTGTGCTGTTATGACGTGTTTTGAGCTATCTGTAAACGCCGGGCTCAAGGGCGAATAGTGTGACGTTGGTGCGGGTCGAACCCGAAACCTTTTGTCTCGTAGTCTGACGCCATGACCGGTTCGCCACACTACCGGATTTTATACAGAAATTAAAAATAAAAACAAAGTTGTTGTTTGTGGTGCATGGGCAAATATTTATGGAGACCAAATCAAGTAAGTTATACTGCCACTTAGTGGGCAAATTTTAATGTTGTATAAAACTTAATTTTAGCTTGAAAATAATAAAGGGTATAAAACAACAAATTAAAATTAAATTATTGTTATCTAGTCACTTTCCTACAAATGTTTACCCCAATATTTACACAAAATCTTTTGTTCAAAATGCATTTTTAATAAGATAATAAGAATGACAAAAAAACATTCCAATTTTAGGTAAGCTATCAAACTAGAAAACATTGAAATATATGTTTTGCTATAATTAGGTAGTGTAAAATCACACTCTTAAATCACGTATTGTTAACAAATAATATCAATCACCTCACATTTATTATCAAACCCCAATCTTATATAAATTTACACAAGATGCTAAGAAAAGATTGTGTTTGCTTATAAATCTAGTGTTTACTTTAGAAGTATACCCTAAAGCATTCTGCTAAGCAAAACTTGATTTGGAATTGTTTATTTTACTAATTAATTTAAAGTTCTATCGCCCTTTGGTTGTTTTTAACTTGTGTTATTTAAATAATAAAGTTAAACTAATAAATAAAAAAAAATGATTTCAAAATATGTAATGTTAGTATTTAATTTGGAAATGTTAAGTCATTGCAGCAGTTGGAATTAAACATAGTACCTCTAAAATAAAAAAATTAAATTAAAAAAATATTTTTTTGAATGTTTACCTCTTTATTTTCTACTTGAACTTGTTTAAGATTGGTATCAACTCCAATAACTTTTCCCTGTTCAAATTTATCTCCAAATGTTGGCTCATAATAAATATAAGTTTTGTTCACAAATCCTGGTATAACTGCAGCTCTGTATCGAAAATTAAAATCTTTAAATTTGTTTTAGTATTTCATGTGTTAGTAATAATAAGAAATATCTGTAAACAATTTATTAATGCAACAACATGGAAATCAAACCCATTTTGAATAAAACAACAGAACTTTTCTATTACTAGTGTAAATACTTTTCTGGCAACAATTTAAAAAGTTGTTAAAATTTAGATATTTATAAGAATGGAACCCTAGGTTTGATTTCCACTGCAGCCATGCCTTTTTTTTGTTTAATAAAGAGTAAAATGGGTTTATACATGTTTCTGATAGGTCAAAAATACTAAATAAAAATCATGTTTTTTAAAATACACAAAAAGAATTGGTTAATAAAGATGTTATATATTAAAAATACGAATTAAAACTAAATAAAAACCTTAAAGCAGCCATGTTATGGTGCATAGCATCTTTTGAGTCAACTAGAGTGAAACTTCCTTTATTTTTCAACTTTGAGGCCAATCTCACCCCCCCATATCCACCCCCGACAATTACTACATGTTGGTCCTTGTTTAAAACTTTCCTGCAAAAATGTAAATCCAAGTTAGCTTACAAGAATAACCAGCAGCATGGTGTAGTGGTAAAAACACTTGCTACACCACCATGAGGTTGTGTGTTCAATCCCCACTGCTCTCATGCTGTAGCGCCCTTAGGTAAGGCGCTAAAAAAAGTATGAACTCCTGCTGAGCCAACACTTAATCAACAGCTTAAATACCGAGCAATTATAATTAAAAATATCCCAAATTGCTAAAGGCAACTCGAGTCCGGGTTGGGGTAGCACTTGTTACTCTATGTTTAGGTTGCACATTCGACCTTCGTATTTTTAATTTGCTAAGTTATAATTTATTGTCACCAATTTATATGTAGCTAAATTTTTTTTTTGAATTTTAAAATTTGACATAGAAAATTAACTTAAATAAGTAATTACTTTGACTCAATGTAGGAATTTCGACCATACAGAATAAGGCCACCAACGGAAGCAGCAACTGCTATTTTAAACATCATTTTTAACAAAGTTAAAGTTTAAACCTCTAAAAAATATTAAAAAACAATAAACTTTTTAGTCAAACAAGTTGTATTTTTAAAAGTAATACTATTTGGGACCAAAAAAGGCTTAAGATTAAGGGTCCTGTGTTCAATTTTCATACCCATGCCTTAAACAATTTGACATTTTTTGCTAAAAATTTTTTACAAATGTTCAAATAAAAAAATGCTGCTAAAATTATTCCAATTGCCCACAGTAGTAAATATATACAGCTAGAATGTCTCCTAGTAGACCCACTAATCATGTTACCTTATAAAGCTGATGTTTTTTAAGTTTAACTGACGCAATTTTACCAAAAACAAAGAAATTCTCGACTAAAAATGTCCATGTAAATGTAAACAACAAAAATGCGAACGTGACTTGTTAAAGCGCCAACTAACGGTTACTTAAACGTGATGTCGTTGAGCCCTCGGAGGGCGCTTCAAGTCAGATAATCGGATTAATTAGTTTGTCGTCATTATGGGCGTATATCGACTTATTTTGCTTGTCATTCTGTTCAAATAAGATACTGTGCCTTAGTTTGGAATAATGACTTTGCTGCTACATAGTCCATTTGGACATTTTATAATTAACAAAACGCTGAAAGATGTGTACTCCTATATTCCAAAGAAAGATCGCCCAGACTTTACGGAACTTACAAATTACTTTCAAAAAGAATTCACCAATCCTAATTTCTTGGAGTACAACGGTTATCGTCTAATGCCTGGCTTTTCACCTGAAATGATTGATTTGGTTTTGAATCAATGGGAGCCGAGAGTAGATGACGTCATCGTCGCGTCATTTCCGAAAACAGGCACAACATGGGTTCGACATATCGTGCAAAATCTTGTCTATTACGACAACCCTGAGATTTTAAAAATGAGTAAAAAAATGCTGATGTTTCATATTTATTTGGAGACAGGAACTCCAGTTAAATTTGAGATGTTTGACAAGTTACCATGGAAACGTAGAGTCCTAGCAACTCACTTGGATGCAAGTTTGCTCAATATGGAGAAGATGAAGAAGACGAAGATGATTTATGTGATCCGAAACCCTAGAGATCAACTTATTTCGTGGTTCAACATGTCGAAAAATATGCCGTACTTGAAAAACCCTAAATATCTTGCGGACCATCCAGTGGATTTTGATGAATTTGTGCAAAAATACATAAAAGGCGAGCAGCGTAACTGCAACAAAAAAGGTGAATGGTATCCTGAACATATTTTATCCTGGTATCCACATCGAAATGATGACAACGTGATGTTCGTTGTGTTTGAAGACATAAAAAAAGATCCTGTGAAAGAAATCCACAAAATAGCTGATTTTTTGAATATTGAAATCAATGATGCAGGAATTCAGAAAGTTGCCGAAGTGACCTCGTTCAAGCAGATGAAAAAAGGAGCCACTTTTGGGGAAAGTATCAGTAAATTTTACAGAAAAGGAGATGTGGGTGATTGGAAAAATCATTTGTCGGAAGATCAGGTCAAACAAATTGATATAAAAGTTAATGAGAAGTTAAAAGATACTGACATCGAATTCACCTATGAATTGTAGTCAACTTTTTAATTAACTATATACAACCAACTACCTAATTTGTCATTAAACTGTTGCTTTACTAGATTACTTATTACAACTTATAACTATATGATTATTTGGTGCCAAATCTTGTTTTATATTTTTTAATGTTTTTAACTTATCACTGAAATTTTTTACTGTAGTTAATGAATGTTATAGTGCCAATATGAGATATTAAACTTGTGCATATTCATATACTCATGCTTAGTATACCCATGCTTATCCTTCGTAGTCAATTCTTATTATTGTACAAACAAAAAAGATTTAGACTTTAAAATCTTTCAATAAATGTTATATCTTATATATGCAATATTTTAATCATATTTAGTATATTCTGTGATTTTATATACGTCTGTGGGCTATTAATTTTCATAACCTTATTTTATATGTTATTTTAATAAATTTAAGTAAACTTAAAAATATATTCACGACATATTGGATGTTTTTAGTTAGAAACTGAAGATATTTTAGAAATAAATTGATGCCTCAGAAATTAAGGCTGTAGAATTTATGCCTTTATTTTCTTCTTGACTTATTTAAAATATACATTCTAAAATGCTCACTAGTTAAGAAAATAGTATGTAGGTTATATTCTAATAGTTATAGTTTTTTAATTAATTAGCATTTAAAAATTACATCATTTTATATTCTATTACTCATGGAAAATAATTTAATTAATATGTTTTAAGCTAAAGGTTTTGTTTTGCTATTATTTCATAATTTCCTTTCTAAATGGTAATCAAAATTTTTACAAAAAAAAACAATAAATATAATATTTAAAACAATTTGTTCCATAAAAACTATATTATTATAAAAAAATAAGTCAAGCTGAGGATAAAGTGAAACTAATCACATTTTAGTTACTACCTCCGTTTAAAACATTACTAGTAGGGTAATACCCGGAAATTTATTTAAAATTTTGTTTCAAATTTAAAATGGAGAAAAAAATGGAAAGATTTGTCCATAAAATCGCGCAAGATTACTTAATAAACTTATCTTTAAAGTATTTTGCTGAGAACCAAGTATGGAAAGGTAAAAATGCTGATTTTTTGTTTAATTTTGATAAATATTATCAATTTTACAGTTGACAAAATTTATAAAAACGTTTTTTTTTAATAGCGTTAATACAATCATTCTTTTGTTATAATTTACATAAAACAACGCATTTTTAACATATATAGGAGGATTATAATCAAACTACTATAAAAAAAACTAGGTTTAAATTTAAAAATCACGAAAAGAAATTCTTTTTACTTTCTTAACAACAGACTAAATAATATATTTATCTTATTATTGTGCATTTAAACATAATTAAATAAGTTTTAAAAAACCTATTTTTAAATTAAAAGAAATTTCCAAAATCAAACTAAAAAACACTTTAGCAATTTAGCCAAAATAAAGTAGAATATTTTGTTTATTTTTCTATTTATTTATTTTTTTTGTGTATATCTTTATCCTCGATGTGGGAAAGTCGAATGCGCAACTTAAACATAGACTAACATTAGTTACTCCGACCCAGTCTCGAGTTGCCTGTGGCAGTTTGGGATATTATAGATTATAATTGCCCAATAATTATGCTGCTGATCGAGTGCTGGCTCAGCAGGAGTTCATATTGTTTATAGCGCCTTACTCAATGGCGCTACAGCATGAGATCATTGGGGATTTAACCCATGACCTCATGTGTGGTGTAGCAACCGTTTTTACCACTACACCACGCTGCCGGTCAATTATTAAAACCTATTTTATAAACATTGAAAATTTATTTTTAGAATACGAGGATTTGTTGGAGATCGATTTACTTTCAATTGATAAAACTTTGGAATCGAATTTTTTGAAACTTTTGTTTTGTGTTGTTAGAAAAGTGTCTCAGCTGAGTGATTTAAGTAATTAATTATCATTAAAACCTTGTTAATTAACCGGCAGGCAGGCAGGGTGATCTAGTGGTTAGAACACTTGCTACACCACACATGAGGTCGTGGGTTTAATCCTCAATGCTCTCATGCAGTAGTCCTCTTGAGTAAGGCGCTATAAACAGTATGAACTCCTGCTAAGCCAACACTTAATCAGCAGCTTAATTATCGGGCAATTATAATCAAAATACAACTGCCAAAGTCAACTTGAGACTAGGTCGGAGTAACTGATGTTACTCCGAGTTTAGGTTGTGCAAAAAAATAGTTTCATGTTTAAAAAACTTAAATATATTTTGCAATCGACTAAGCATGTAGTTTAATGTAGTATTTTTTATATATACAAAAGTTACCCAATAACAAATAATATTTTTCAGTTTATAAAATAAAAGAAAACTCCACATTTTTATTATAACATTATTTAAAATTGATTTGTTTTTTAGGTTCACTTCAAAATACTACGATTACATTGGAAGAAATTATTGAAATACTTAAAACTATCATAAAAAGTTTAACGAACCAAAAACTAAAGGAAGCTTTGGAAATGTTTTTAGAGGTTGAAGTTAAAATTAAATTTTATTTAATAAGGATAACATCATATATATTATATATGTAAATAACTCTTTTAAATATATTTTTAACACCATTTTACAATACTGCCAATTCTTTCTTTAAGAAATTAACATAAATTTTAACCTACTGAACTAACAAATATTTAAAAAAATTATTAAATGATATTAAATAAAATGTTTTAACAAATAACATGTTTTTAGGAATCTGAGGAATTATTTCAAAGTTTAATATCATCGAACTCATTAGAATGTTGTAGAGTTGATATTATAGATTATGAGAAACTCACAGCTGATATTATTAACCTGACTTTTCACTGCTTGCCTAAAACATTGGCAGATGAGGTTCTTATGAAAATTGCTTTTAATTAAATTTTTGTATTTTTTCTAACAAGTGTTAATTCTATAAAAGTTTTCATAAAAATAGAGATACCATTATTTTCTAGTGATATTAAATCTCATTTTAGGAATTAATTTGCAAAAAAAAGTCCTTAAGAATTAATTTTATTAATAAAACTTAATCAGTAAAGTTGGTAAACAAGAACATAATTTATATTTTTCTTTTTAGTTGGATTTAAAATTTCAACAAAAATTCAATGAGCATCAGACCAACCCTGGTATTTAAATTATTTAAATATTTTTAATGTGTCAATTATTTAATTAACTGACTAAACAAATTATATGATACAAACTTTTTAGATCATCAAAATGAAAGTTTATCTGATGAATCTGAATCGAGTAAATCAATATTCGAAGAGAAAGTGAATTTAATTTTAACAAAAGCGTGTAAAAAGGGTTATGTTTATGATGATGATAAAACATCAGAGCAATCTTTAAGTTTAAGCGCAAGATGCGAAAGTCTAAGTAACTTTAGTTACAAAAGTAAACAATCAGTGCCCAAAGAAAACCAAATTAGAACCAAAAAAAAAAAAGTTTTAGAAAACTGCACTGACATAAATGAAAAAACTTTCGATAATTCATCTAAAAAACGACCACCTGAGGAAAAAGTAATGCTGCAAAATAACTTAAATACCTCACTTAACAATAACCATACTAACAGTTTGCAAAAAAATCAGAACTCAATACAAATTGCTAGTAACACTCAACATGTTGGCAATCATGACAAAAATGGCAGTCAAAAAGGGGGTCCAAATGTCCTTAATAGTGTTGCTATCAACATGCATAAAAACTTGAGTAAAAATGTCGAAATTGAGAATAATGATCAAAACACCACTGGCCAAGCAGAACCTCAATTACATGAACTTCCAATAAGTGAAAATAATGTGAACAACATTATGGAGGAATGGGAGGAAAGAAACAAAAAGTATTTAAATTAATTCTTAAATTTCTTTTTAAAGTTAACTATACCACAACATAAAAAAGTATGGCACAAGGAAGTATTTATATGCATAATGCAATTGGCCAATTGAAGAGTTTTTGTAACAATATTATAGCATGCTTTTCATACAAATTACTAAACTGTAAAATCTACTGAATTGACAAAGGAGCTTCCTAAGTCTGGGTTATTAATGTAGATTTTTTAAAATAAACTTTGACTTAATATAAATCTGTATTCAACAAATTATAATCTTAAGAACTGTTTTTAGAAGCAATGAACTAAACACCACTTTTATACAAATGCAAGCTAAAAACTTCAGGAAAAAACATGTTAGTTATAACTTTTGTTGTTACTTAAATTAATTTATTACCAATGAGTACCAATGATAATTTAAACTGGAATTAATATGACAATTCAATAAAAAAAATAATATAAAACATGCTAAAGTTATTGCATTTTTACATAATACGCTACAACTTTTGACATAAAAAATATTAAATATTTTAAACTTAAGTCTTAAAACTTGATTTTATTATTTGATTTACTTTTCAGATATTTACACCACTAGAGGACGCCATGTTGTTCCATGGAGTTAAGAAACTAGGAATCGGACGATGGGCCCAGATTTTATCATCTTTAAATTTCCCAGAATACAGGTCTCCTGGTAATCTCAAAGACAGGTTAATATTCCATTAATAGTCTGTTTTTTTTAGCTAGTAAAAGTAACTATTTTTAAAGTTTATATTTAAGCTTTAATTAGGCAAATAGTAAAAGCTTTATTTTCGTGTTATGAAATATTTTACTTGTGGGTTTTTAAAAGTCAGTTGCTTTAAAAACCTATAATGAACAGTGTGCACTACTGTTATTTTAATGTTATTAAAGACATATAGTTCTAATTACTAGTGTATTAAGTTAATAAAATAGTTAGTGCAAGCAGGGTTACAGTTTAATATGGGTAATACCAAAGTTTGAAATATGCTGTATTAAAAATACTATTGACAACTGCCTAATATAAAAACGACAAGAGTAGTTGATTAAGTTACACAAGAGTAGTAGATTAAGTTAATTTATACAATTAAAATAAACATTGTTTACTATGCCCCCTATTGGTTCACGACTTGCCCTTTTAAAGTATATTTATACATTTCTTTATTCAATTAATATTATCTGTACTAGATGGAGAAATATGTTGGCTCAATCGATCATTGAATACGAAACAGATCAAGATTTTACGAGTATATTACTACATGGCGAACCTCAAAAAGAAGAATATAATAAATTATTACAAAATGGTTTGTTGCTATTCTCTTGCTTTTATAATTTTTTGTTTAACTAATAAATACACAAAAACTTAGTTTTTGGGCATTTAGAAAAAAATTTAAGCTTAAAAAAATAATATTACAATTCTATAGGCTATTAATTTGTTATCTTATATTTTTAACATCTTTTATAATTTACATTTTAGAATCTTTATATATGAAGAGATTAGCAAACAACAAACGGAGGTAAAAAAAATTTAAAACAACTTTAATAAACATTTAAAAGCTATCCAATTAAGCTTTACAATTTAATAAGGAAATGGCTTAAATTTACTTAAAACTAAAATAATAAGTAGTTAACATTTTATTTTAAAAGTTTAAAATTAAGAATTTTTTTAGGTCAATAAAATCTATAAATCCATTTGCTAAATCTCCAAACAAAATAATTCACAAAACACCCGAAAAAAATTTAAACTTAAGCAATCAACCACCTCACAATAATAACTATGACATCATAAATGAAACAAATTCAGATGAAAACATTGAAAGTTTTCGGTCTAGCTCAGAAAACGAAAATGATGACACTGAAAATGGTGATTTCCAAAATGATTTAAGTTCTCGAGTTAGTAGTAATAATCACACCTTACCCACCACAGATAACATGAATTTAAATCCTAATAGCACAGACAATTCAACAGATTTAAATAACACTAACTCCATTTCTTCTGCTGATAATTTAAGTACAAATTCAAGCTCACAAAATAATCATCACAACAGATCAGATGATGAAGAAGTTTTAACAGAATCTGAAAAAATGGACTGCTCTGATACTAATACTAAAAACTCGCAAAAAAATTCTGTTCAAAATAGTCGATTTTCTAAAAATATGCCAACTGAAAATCAAGAAGCTTATGAATTTAGCTCCAATTCAAGTATTTCTGTTTTAAATACCTCTTTAAATAACGGGAACATTACAACGGTTTCTGTTCATAAAAGTCCAGAAAATGTAACAGATTCAAGTTGTGAAAATGATTTAAATTCAACAAATGAAAGTTTTTCAAGTAGTGATGTCCTTGTTATAGATGAAAACTCCACAAAAGAACAACCAAGAAAAACTGAAAATGAAGAAAAAACTAAAAACCAAAATAAGGTCAGTAATTTTAATATAATAAAGCTTAGTGGACGACATATATGTATGTCTAATTTATAAGCCTATGCATGAATAAAACTGCCATTTGTGGTGCGCAGGTGAATTATCTTGGGCAAATATTAGTTTTAAGTTGCGATCATATTACAACAATTAAAAACTATTACCTTTTTTTTTTGTATATATTTTTATCCTCGATGTGGAATGGTCGAATGTGTAACCTAAACATAGAGTAACAACAGTTACTCCGACCCAGTCTCGAGTTGCCTTTAGCAGTTTGGAATATTATAGATTATAATTACCTGGTAATTAAGTGCTGACTCAGCAGGAGTTTGTATCGTTTATAGCGCCTTACTCAAGGGCGCTATAGCATGAGAGTAATGGGGTCAAACCCACAACCTCATGTGTGGTCAACTGAGTGTTCTTACCTCTACACCACGCTGCCGGTTTTAGTATAAATAATTAACATTGGCTAAATATTTTATTTCTGTAACATTTTTTAAATTATTAAACATTATAATTTAGGTTATGGACCCCGGTACAAAAGAAACAAATCAGGTTCAAACTGAATACAAACTATCAACAAAACTCGACAAAAAATCTAAAAAAAAACTTGGCAACCCTGTTTCTCCAGTGTTTCCAAAAAGAAACAAAACCTCCCTGTTTAGTTCAACGCCAACTAAATTACCCCACAAAGGTTTTGGAAACACTTTGCTTTTTAAACTTTATTGGAAATATTTTTTTAAATAATATTAAAACTTAAAAATCAATTTTTTTATTAATTTTATTTAAATAAAAATTCTTTCAAAATTTAATTTTTTACTAAAACTCTATCCATAAAAATCATTAAGACATTGTTTTAACTGAAATCAATTTAAAAATTATTTTCCAGGCAAAAGAAGATTATGGGATGGCGAGGGGGTTTCCCTGAACTGGGATGAATCAATTTTAAGTCCAAACTTTGTGAGTAAAAAACAGGCGCTCAATGATTTCAACGAAGGTTTAGTTTACCCAGGAAAAAAATTTACAAGAAAAGTAAAAATTTGGTTTCTATTTTACTTTTTATTAAAACTTAAATTACTCGATAATAGCGTGTCCTATGGTCGACATTTAAGTTGTTGTAATATGGTCACAACTCTCAGTTAGTATTTGCTTATAATAATTCTAAAAACATATAAATTGAACATAGATTTATATGTATATATTGTAGACTTGGTTTTATTATATATAGATTAGCCCTTTAACCCTTAAATTTAAAATATAAAGTTAACTTCTTTGTTTTATGTAGCAGAAAATGTTCGACATTATTCTTACAGACTTTAAATTTTGGTAATTTATTGTTTTTTTAAATCATTATTTTTAAAATGATTTTTTAGGTTTGGTCAAACTGGGAAATCGAAAACTTAAAGAAAGGAATTAAAAGATTTGGAGCTGGACACTGGGCAATGATCTTGGACAATTTTAAGTTTCAAAACAGAAATGCAATCATGTTAAAAGATAAATACAGGTAGGTTTGCTTTTTGTAATATCTCTAAAAAGCGGTTATGTGCATAGTTTTAATACAATAATATTTGATGAAATACTATATGATACACCAAACTAAAACACTGTATTGAAAAAAAAATTAAATATGAAAAAAAATGTTTAAAATATAATTGTTTACGATTTTTTTTTTTGGATATATCTTTATCCTCGATGTGGGAAAGTCGAATGCGTGACTTAAACATAGAGTAACATAAGTTAGTCCGACCCAGTCTCGAGTTCCTGTGGCAGTTTGGAATATTATAGATTATAATTGCCCGGTAATTATACTGCTGATTAAGTGCTGGCTCAGCAGGAGTTCATACTGTTTATAGCGCTTTACTCAAGAACGCTACAGCATGAGATCAATGGGAATTGAACCCACGACCTTATGGTGGTGTAGCAAGTGTTCTTACCACTACACCACGCTGCCGGTAAAAACTCATCCCTGCCGGGACGACAATAATATTTGATAAAATACTATATGATACACCAGTCTGAAATGCTGTCTTGAAAAACACTTAAATATAATAAAAATGTTTAAAATGTAATTGTTTGCGATTTTCCAGTCAGCTAATAAAATTATGCCTAATTTTAACTTGTTTTTATTGCAGAAACCTCAAGAAAAAGAACCAAGTGTAGATTTCAAATACTAAACTTAATTAAAATTACACTTTTAATTTATAATTATACACAGAAAATTTTTGTAATTTAAAATATTTTCATGTTGGTAGTAACAATGTTTTTATCACACTTGAGATGAACATGCTTTTTATTCTAAATTTTGTTTCATTTATGTTTTATTTTTACTTTAAAAGTTTATTGTTAGTGGTTGTTTTTTGTGAACAAAAGCATTTAGATTTTTGCAAATTTATTTTTTTCAGGAATTTTTTGTTTTCGTAAAATAAAAATTTAATTCTTCAAATTGATATGTTTTACTAATTTAAAAAAATTTTCAAAGATATTTTTAAAAACAAAAATAGATGTCATCGCTGGTTAAAAGTCAACGGGAACCGAAAAAGGGAAAATGTAACGGGATTTCTTTTAAAATAAAACATGGGTAAAATTTCACAACTGCCGGTATACATTCATTATCTCTTTTCATCCCCGTGACGACACATTGGTTTTTTTACTACAAAGGAATCTTAGAGTATGTAAACAACGTTACGAAGGCAAGTTCGCCTTTCACAAAAAAACATTTAACGGCCAAGACGGGATTTTTATACAAACAGTTAAACGTAATTCACTTTATGACAGCGAAAAGAAGCGAGTAAAATAGGAAATAAAAAGGTAGAGCTTTAAATAACAAAGTTTTACTATATACTGTTAATAACTTTGTTAAATAAAAGCTAGAATAGTTGATTTTATGTAGTTTTATAAACGATGTTCATAAAAGCGTTAATATTTAAAATCTTATGATATTTACAACTTAACGAAAAATATTTTTCAGTCATTAACAAAACGAAATCAATATTAATGCAATTCAAAAGTCTCAATACTCTAAAAAACTAAATTTGAAATAAGATTAATAGAACATTGAACTAGTTTGTTAAAATTTAAGCTAAGTAGGCAATTAAGACAGGCTATTTTTACTCAATACTTTTTATCAAGTTTTGTGTTTAAATACAATAATTTGTTTTAATTTAATTTAGGTTACAAATTTTAAATAAACTAATCAAAAATTGGCATAAACAAACAAATTTTCCGGTAGAATAACCAAATAACAAGAAAACTAACGAAATTTTACTTCATTAAACTCTTATTTAACCCTTCAACTTAACAACATGGCAAATGAAACGAGTGTAGCTGCAGCAAAGCAACTAGTTAGTTCGTGCAAAGGCAACCTTTTTTTATGGAGTTTAACATGTACGGAGCTGTGGCTGAGAACATGGCTTATATTGCAACTGGAGCCGTTGTCAGCGCAGCTGCAGTAGGAGCCGGTGCATTTGCTTACACTTTATATAAAAGTGAAAACAAAGAACAATTTTGTACAGATGTTTTTACAATTGTAGTAGCAGTTGCTGGTGGGGCTGCTTTTATTAACCGAGTGACGTCAGGATCTCTTTCTGTCCACGTTATAGCTAAGGATCATGAGGCAATGGATCTTATTCTAGCTGACTATGCTTCGAAAAATATGCTGAACAGATTAAACGAATATGTGGCGAATTTTCCTGAAGATTTTGGCAATTTTGATAAAATTAAACTTATGGGTGTTAAGGTTATTGAAACGGACGAAACCTACGAAGAAATGAATGTGGAAGCTAATAAAAGATTAACTAGGATGTTGGCACAGGTAATTTGATTAATACAATGATTAAAATAGATTTTACTAGTTATTTAATCTGAATATAATTGTAAAAAATGGATTTTAAATTTAAAAAAATTAATTTAATTCCGAACTTTTCTAATAGGGTAATAAAAGTAAATAAAATACAAATATTTAAATTTTACTTTTTTGTTTGTTACAGACAGATGACAAACAAGTTGATGTCGGTAAGTTTAAACTTAAAGAGCTGGTTCCGTCGCAGAGTTTTTTTTTTATTTATGTTGGAATTTTTCCAACTTGCACGAGGATACCCTTATTTTAAAATTGGTCAAGTAGTTTTTGAGATATCGGGATTTAAAGGGAAATATTGTAAATAGGGAAAGTCCCTATGCTCGCGAGTCACGTGACGCCATACGTCATCGTCGCAAGTTCATATGCTGGCAGACATAGGAAAATAGCCTTATTTTGCCCTCTCTGAGCCGTTTGTTGTACTTTTTCTAAAATTTTATTTGCAGAAAACAAACTTAGCATGAAAAGCAAAGTTTATTCATATTATATAAGTCAGTTGTTACTTTTCAAGTATTTTTAATAGGGTCGGCCGTATTTAAAAGATTTTAACAAATTCTGGGTATGCTAATTTTGAAAGTTTACCAGCCAAAAACGCTTACAAACACTTGCAAGAAACGGACAGGTCAACTAAGTCTTATTAAAGCAAAGTTTACCGTTAACACAGTCTTAGTTTTGTTTAAAATAAAATCACTTTAACGTTGGTAACTAATATATTGTCAAATTGTTCAAGTTAGCTTATATATATATAAAGTCTATACAGACGATATATAACAATAATTTTGGATATATTTTTCAAATGTAAAGCACAAACTAAAGTTAAGAAAGGAAGCGAACACTAATATTTGTTGCCAGGGGTACAAGTACTGATGTATATTGTAGGTTATAATAAAAAATTGTTTGGAATTAATAATAAAAAAAATACATTAAAGATGTTAACCAGAATACTTAGTGTTTATAGTTTATTGATGTATAATATACTTTATGTGTCTACCCATGTGACGTTTAGTGATTAGAACTATTTTTATATGATACCCAACAAAATTGTTGGATATATTAAGTTTTAAGCAAAACCTACTGTTCTAACAGGTAAACTTTGCTTCAGTAACACTCAGTTGACTTGTCTGTTTCTTGTAATTGTTTGTCAGCCAATATTGACCGTTTCTAGCTGGTTAATTTTTAAAATTAACAACATAACCTTAATTTGTTAGAATTTTTAAATACAGCCTACCCAATTAAAAAAACTTTAAAAGTAAAAAATGTCTTATATAATATGGCTAAATTTTGCTTTTCGTGCCAAGTTTGTTTTCTGCAAAAAAATTTTTAAAAAAAGTACAACAAACGGCTCAGAAAGACCAAAATAAGAATATTTTCTTGTGTCTGCCAGCGTATGAACTTACGACGATGACGTCGTGCGTCACGTGACTCGCGACCGTAGGGACTTTCCCTATTTATAATATTTTAACTACAAATCCTGATATTTTGAAAACTACTTATTTATTTAAAAAACTACGAATTTAAAAAAAAAAACTACGAATTTTTAAAATAATAGTATCCTCGTGCAAGTTGGAAAAATTCCGACATAATTAAAAAAGAAACTCTGCGACTACACCATTTTTAAAAAAATAAATTTGAAAAATTCAAGAATTCGAAATATAATATTTGTATTATATTTTATATCAAATCATAGTAAATATCAGTTGAAAAAATTACCAATTGACAAATAAATCTGAACAATTTTTTGAACAGATAAAATATCTAAAGAATTTGAAAAACGATTTTATCCGAAAAGTTTTCCGTATAAGGATGATCAATCAAGCGGGTCTAGTGCGTATGGGACTTTATCGAGTGGGTATGGGACTTTATCGAGTGGGTATGGGTCTTCATCGAGTGGGTTTGAGTCTTCATCGAGTGGGTTTGGATCTTTGTTCAGTGCGCAATCAACCGTGCCTGATCCATCAAGCGTATCAGGTCACATGACCCGAACAAAACCACCAACACAGCCACGTTTAAAAGGTAAACAATATTCTTAAGATACAATACATACTAACCACTTCTTAATCTATAGCGCCCACTACCAATTAGTTTATCTTTCATTAATTTGTTTTTTTTAATTATTTGCAGATCAAAATCGCCAAAAAATGGATTTACAAAATTTATTTGACTTCGAAGGTATATATAATAATGTTAAAACAATAAGCGAATAAAACTTAAAAAACCAGTTTACATTATTTGCGCTAAAATTTATTTTTGTAGTAAAAGTAATTTTTCGCGTGTTAAAATATTAACAGAAAAGTCAGTGAACCACTGGACCAATGGTGAATATGACAAGTCATTTTGGGAGCTAAAAACCCTGCACAAATTCGGAGCAAACATCAATTACATTCCTAAACTCACCAAGCTCTATGTCTCAAGTTTAATGACGGACAGAAACGATACCGCTATGGAAATCATTACCGAAATGACGTCATTGATACAAAACTACACTCAATTGGACGCAGAACAAATTTATTTATTTGGTTTTACTCTTCGTAATAAAGAGAAATATCTGGAAGGAATTTTGTTTAATGGAGTATCAGCAAATATGTCGATGAATGAAGAAAGGAATCCGAACAAAATTATTGAAATTTTAGATTTATGTTTAGATGGAATAAGTTTCTGTGTTAATAGCCTTAACAAAAACAAAAAGAATATAATTCAAGATCACGTGGCTTCACTCATGCAGAGAATAAAAACTTTAGTTATTAACAACAAACATTTAAAGGTCATCAACAAAGTTAAGTGTTTATGTTCGATCGGGTTTCAAAAAAACGTCATGAAATTCGATGATGAATTGCAAACCTACAAAACTGGGTTGAATTTGATGGATAACGAGTTTGGATCAAATGCAAATAAATACCAAATTTACGGCCAACTTTTATATGACATTGGTGATTATTATAAAAATAAATCACAATACTCGGAGGCAAAAGAAAATTATCTTCAAGCAATCAAAGCTTACGAGAAAGCTGAGAATGTGGATGAAAGATCAAGAAAATGGTTGATCCAGGATTGTAATTCTAAGTTGTCTGAGATCAACAAACGACTTCAATCTTCTTCTAAGAAGTAAAATAAATTCAAGTTTTAAAGTTAACACCAAACTCCAACTAACTTGTGCTAACAATTACCATTCTAAGTTTTCTATGACATCATATTGAGCGTTGTAATTGTTTTAACGCTACAAACTTAACACTGGTTAAACATTAACATGTTGTACCAATATTGGTTCCTATACAGGTTTAAGAAATAAACTCTTGTTTAAGAACAAAATTGTAATCCTGTGTTTTGTGTTTTCTTTAATTTCTGTGCATGATTTATTAACCATTAGTAGTTTGTATATAAACGTATTTAACCAAACTGTTATAAATGCTTATGCTTAATAAACAATATATTAATTGCTTACGCTTAATAAACAATAACTTGTTATTAAGTTTTACCTGTATAGGCCAACAACTTTTTTAGGTAATCAAAAATAAATGAATTATAAAAACCTGATCAGAATTCCAACAAGTTTCAGGTTTCCCATCGAGCAAATATTTCTTCCCGTATTGTTTTGTGTCCCTGTTTAGAACACTGCTAACTTGGATCCTCACCGAGCCCTTCAACATCGACATTTTTTCCAAGAACACAAAAACTAACGCCGCTGATGATTAGAATTGAACCAATAACTTGTCCTAAACAATTAAAATTTTGTTATAATTAGTTTAATAAACCAAAACATTGGAAAGCTAAAATGACCGGCAGCGTGGTGTAGTGGTCAGAACACTTCCTACACTACATAAGGTCATAAATTTGACCCCAGAAGCTCTTATTCTGTAGCGCTTGATTAAGGCGCTATTAACAACATGAACTCCTACTGAACCTACACCTAATCATCAGCTTAATTATCGGGCAACTATAATCTATAATATCCCAAACTGCAAAAGTCAAAATAAGACTGGCTCGGGGTAACTGAAGTCACCCTTTCCACATAGAGGATAAAAAAAATAAAAAACTATAAATCTTGTTTTAATTTACTTACTAGTTGTAATTTTTTCTCCAACGCAATATCCAGATATTGTTGTGAACAAAAGAGTTGAAGAGTTGATTAAAGGCACAGAGTTATATCTAAAACATAAAATAAAGTTTTAAATAAGGTTTCTAAAATGTAAATGCTTATAGCTTTTCAATTAAGTAAATATACCAAACAATTCTTTCTGTAGATTGTAAGTTAATACTGACCTGTTATAGATAGAGCAATATAATACAACACTGATCCAAACTGGTTAACAAGTAAAGGCAAACCACATCTCCAATTAAGAAATAAATACGAAAGTTTTCGGAAAATTTCTTTGCATTTTTTGTCCTCTTTTATTTGGTCAAATCCTTTGCTACCTTTCTTAATAAATGGGTTAGTTATTCCCCAACAAAAAGCAGCCAAAACTACGCAAAATATTGCTTGCCACATAAACTTTTAGTTGCAATAAAGTAAAAGTTGTTTGAAATTATCAAGTTACTATGCACACGTGTGCTGTTTGTATACAGCAACTACTTTAAATATGTTAAGTAATCACTTTGTTGACATTTTAAACAAAAATGTCGTTTGTCCTCGAAAAAAATAATTTTACAAAAATTTTATTTTTTAATTTAAGTTTTTTGTGTTGACCAAATTATTATTATTTTTAAAAATATATTTACGTAAGCATTTTAAATCTAAAAACTTTAATTTTTAATATAAAAGTAATATAACTTTATAAACTTAAAACATAGGCCATAAAATATAACCATTATGTTTTAACATATATACACTACTTTATATGTAACCACAATTAAACAAAACTTTATTAAATTTAAGTTTAATCTATTTCTAAACATAAACCTTAATGTTAAATTGGCATACAATAAAATACATAACAACTCTACTATAAACAAACCTGTTTATAAAACTACAGCACTTACTATTAAACTACAATCAACTAAACAACATTTTAACATATGCTAAATTCAAGGCTTAACTATAAGGATAATTAAGATAAAAACGTTAAACGTACAAACGTATTTTACTTCAAGCTTAAAAACGCCAAGCGCAAAATATGACGTCATTATATGGTATGTTAGTTAAAGTTAGGTTAAAAGTAAATGTTTAAAATTAATTATTGGTATTTTATTTGGTTTTATAATTTGTTTAATTAAATATTAGAGCAAACTTTAAAGGACGAAATGTCATGTTAGGAACTCAGATCCGAATCGGAAAAGATAATGTTTCGGGAAACCCCCCGCTAAAACAAAACTTCGCGTCGCACGTGCTTGGAAACCTTTCATTCATTACCATGACGATTACATTCAGTACAGTTGGTAATTAACAACAACATAAGGTTTCCATTCACTATAAAACAAGTCGTCGCCACTTTATTTGAACAGTTAAAAGTTACACAGCGTAGAAAAAGCGAGTAAAATAAAAAGTAGTGTTCAAAATATTAAATATTTAGTAAACTGACAATATTTTTATAGAATATAAGCTCAACATATTTATTTTATAGAGTTTTATAAAAGATATCAACAAAAGATTTAATATTTTCTTATGATACTTACAATTTTATAAATAACTTTTCCGCGGTTTAAAATTGGTCGTTAACAAATACAAAATTGGTTTTAACAAAATAAAAATCTTTGTAAAACGTAAGTTCAAAATAAAAATGATTAACCATTTTGTGGGTTAAAATAAAAAAAAAACTAAACAATATTAAATAAAGTATTTAAGTAATATTTTAATATTTATTGTCGTTGATTTTAGATCAGTGCAACTACATTTTTACTAATTAAATTTTAGAAATGATTTGCTTTTATTTGACATAGATTTAAAATTTAAACAAAATATTTGGCAATTTATCTTTACAAAAAAAGCATAACTCAGATCAACCACACAACAAAACCATATAAGAAATAAATTTAATATCTGCATTTGCTTACACTTTATATAAAAGTGAAGACAAAGAACAATTTTGTAAAGATATGCTTAAAATTGTAGTAGCAGCTGCTGGTGGGGCTGCTTTTATTAACCGAGTGACGTCAGGATCTCTTTCTGTCCACGTCATAGCTAGGGATCATGAGACAATGGATCTTATTTTGGCTGACTATACTTCAAAAAATATGCTAAAGAGATTGAACGAGTTTATGGCCGAATATGCTTTAGATTTGGGAAAGTTTAATAAAGTTGAGCTTATGGGTGTTGAGGTTATTGAAACTGACGAAACCTACGAAGAAATGAAGTTGGAAGCTGATGAAAGATTAACTAGGATGTTGGCACAGCCAGATGACAAACAAGTTGATGTCGGTAAGTTTAATTTTAAAAATAAATTAAAATCGTAGAAAAAAGTTAATACACAATATTTATATTGTTTTTTTTGCGTTTTTTTAAAGAAGAACAAATGTCTAAAGAATTTGAAAAACGATTTTATTCAAAAAGTTTTTTACATGATGATGATCAATCAAGCGTGTCCAGCGGGATAGGATCTAGTGCGCAATCAACCGTGTCCGATCTATCAAGTCACGTGACCCGACCAAAATCAACAACACAGTCACGGTTAAAAGGTAAATAATATCATAGAGAAACTAACATACATTCCACTGCTTACTTTATAGTGCCCACTACCGATTAGATTTTTCCTTATTTTTATTCAATTACAGATAAAAATCTCCATAAAGGAAACTTGAAAACTCTATTTGAATTAGAAGGTAATACGTAGAATTAAGTTAAATTTATACAACTAATCGTTTACCAACAAGCAAATAAAACTTACATTTATGACAAAAATTATTTTACAACACTTATGTTACTGTTTTAATTTCATGTGTTAAAATATTGACAGAAAAGTCAGTGAACCACTGGACCAAGGGTGATTATGACAAGTCATTTTTGGAGCTAAAAACCCTGCACAAATTCGGAGCAAACATCAATTACATTCCTAAACTCACCAAGCTCTATGTCTCAAGTTTAATGACGGACAGATTCGATACCGCTATGGAAATCATTACAGAAATGACGTCACTGATCCAAAACCACACTCAATTGGATGCAGAACAAATTTATTTATTTGCTTTTACTCTTTATGATAAAGAGAAATATCCGGAAGGAATTTTGTTTTACGGAGTATCAGCAAATATGTGGATGAATGAAGAAAGGAATCCGAACAAAAATATTGGAATTTTAGATTCATGTTTACGTGGAATAATTTCGTGTGTTAATAGACTTACGAAAAACAAGAAGAATATAATTCAAGATCACGTGGCTTCACTCTTGCAGAAAATAAAAACTTTAGTTATTAACAACAAACATCTTGACGTCATCAACAAAGTTGATTGTTTACGCTCGATCGTGGTAAACGAAAACGAAATGAAAATAGATGATGCGTTACAAACCTACAAAACTGGGTTGAATTTGATGGAGCAAGAGTTTGGATCAAATGCAAATAAATACCAAGTTTACGGCCATCTTTTACGCAACATTGGTGATTATTATAGAAGTAAATCACAATACTCGGAGGCAGAAGAAAATTATCTTCAAGCAATCAAAGCTTACGAGAAAATTGAGGATGTGGACGAAAGATCAAAAAAACGGTGGATCCAGGATTGTAATTCTAAGTTGTCTGAGATCAACAAACAACTCCAATCTTCATCTAAAAACTAAATTAAACTAAAAACTAAATTCAAAGTTCAAAGTTCACACTAAACACCCGTTAAAATTGTGCCAATGTTCACATAATAACCATTTTAATCTTCTTTTGCCGCCATAGTGCTTGCAAAACATTTATCTTTATCGTTCTAACGTCAAGTTTAAAGGGAAATCTTTGTATACATGGCTCCAATACATATTTGCAACTTGGCGAAATAAATGTTTTTTTAACCGATATAAAACAATATTTTTTCACGGTTAACTGTCGTAACCTTGTTTTATTATTGATGTCGTAGTAACTGACTATTAAACATGTACAATCGCTTCTCTGTTTACTTTAAAATATTAAATATTGACTACGTTTTACCACAAGGTGGGGTAGAGAGAACTTTTGTACACACAACGTGATATTACGATCTTGTTATTGTTGAATATTTCAAATAATTTGGTTTTTAAATAGTTTGTTTCACTAATTATTGTTAGTCTGCTGATTTTTTTTTGTTTACAATGTATTACATAACAAAGCATGAACTTGATTAAATTTGTAAAATATTATACGTGATTCGCTTGATTGTATAGTAAGCTAATTTGTTGTTAAATGCATTTAGCCTATTATGTATTGTATGTTGATTAGTTGAAAATTATTACCACGTGGCCATTCTGTAATTTGTGTGATCCTAGCTGTATTGTAACTTGATTAGTTGTAAATTATTACCATGCGGCCATTTTGTAATTTGTGTGATCCTAGCTGTATTGTAACTTGATTAGTTGTAAATTATTACCATGTGGCCACTTTGTAATTTGTGTGATCCTAGCTGTATTGTAACTTGATTAGTTGTAAATTATTACCATGTGGCCACTTTGTAATTTGTGTGATCCTAGCTGTATTGTAACTTGATTAGTTGTAAATTATTACCACGTGGCCACTTTGTAATTTGTGTGATCCTAGCTGTATTGTAACTTGATTAGTTGTAAATTATTACCATGTGGCCACTTTGTAATTTATGTGATCCTAGCTGTATTGTAACTTGATTAGTTGTAAATTATTACCATGTGGCCACTTTGTAATTTATGTGATCCTAGCTGTATTGTAAAGTAGTTAAAGCAAATAAAATGTAGCGAGTGAAGAATGGTTCCGTGTTTTAACTCGTATGAACGATTACTATGTTTGCTATGTAAACCTAATAAAAGTGATTAAATTTGATAAACTGAATAAAAAAATGTAAAGTTAATATCTTAAATATAACGACTTCTTATCCTTCTGCAATAAACTGGTTTATCAGCCATATTTGTTTATTACTGAGAAATTGAAAAATCTTTGACATTAAATTCTTAAAAAAAAGCCTAAAACACCAAAAATTGCCCATTTTTAAATATCACAGCCTAATAAAATAAATATTATATAAAAATAATTTTTGGATATAAGTTAAAACTTAACCAACAAATTGTTAAAGACATAACAGCAACTTCTACCTTATCATTGCCTCCAAGTTTATCTCCAAGACTTTTTGTAACATATAGAGTAACTTAGAATACTGAATAAGCCTCATCAATATAAAGTGCCACATTATTACTTGATAAATTAAGTTGTAAAAAATTTAAAAATTTTTATGATTAGTTAAATGTAACAAACGATTTTACAAATTAAAGAAAATTACCTTTACAATATATTAATAAAATTGTTATATTTCTTAAATAAAAAATAATTAATCGGTTTAAATTACGACAAGTTAAGATGAATGATTTAAATAAAACAATCATCACAAAACAAATTTAAATTACAAAACAAGTTTTAATAATTAAAACCAATACAACCACAAATAACTTAAAATGTTTGTTATAAGCTTTTCGGTATAAAAAAGTTTTTAAAGTCAAACCAATGGAAATTGTATAAAATATATAAAACTTTGTGAACGTGATATGTAAGAAAAGTAAACAAGAAACTTTTTACTAAGACGACAAAAAATGCTGAACGTTCATTCTGGGCTGTTAGCTGTTTGCTTTTCAGTTGATAAATGCAGAACTAAAGTTGACAATATTTGTAAGTGGTTTAACATAAAGCCTAAACCTTCGAAAGGTGTACAACTAGGGTAAATGTTTGCTGGCAGTTTAGACTGTCATCATTAAACGTTTAGTTAACTTAGCAATAAATTAACGTTAATAAGGAAAACATAATAGTTAAAGATTCAACATTGTCGATCTTAAGCTTATGAAGCTTTCATTAATATCTGCGAACTTTGGCGTAAATCGTTTCATGAATACCAAAAGTTAAAGGTTACTATTTACAATAAAGCAAGGCGGCGTTATTTTAATCAGGCAAACTTTATATACAAAGTGTAGAAAATCAAGTAAAAAAAAATAGAGGTCAGAATATCAAATGTTTTAGTAAACTAGTTATAATTTTATTTTTTAGCAAAACTTGGGTGTTTTGTATATTTTTAGTATGTAACTAAAACCGCCTGCTTGCAAGTCTCTTGACAGCTAAAAAGAAATAATTTTAGTTTACGATATAGCAATACAGATAAAACCTAATTCTACTTAGTTTATTTATGACAACACTTAAAACTGTTTAAAGTAAATTCGCTTTTAAAAATATTTCTAAACGTTGTGTAATTTGATTGTAGTGTTATAATCTACTAAACTGATAACAGAAAAACAAAGTTTAAAAGTAAGTTTGCCGACTGACTACACAACTTATGATGAAATTTAAAACATAATCTTACAACAACATAAACGTTTATATAAAACCAGGTTGTATGACCCTGAGCCCCATGTCTAAATTAGCCAAAAAATATTAAGTAAATTAAATTAAATTATATATATAACTGTTTTACAAAATAAACTTATATTTCAATTCATGTTTTTTAGAAAGTTTAAGTTAATTTCTATTTTGAACATTATTAAACGATTCCAGCAAAGAAAGTTCATCACGTGATTCTAATAAAACGTCACAAAACTCTGAAGTTGCTTTAGCGTCTACACCCACGGCAACAAACGTTCTCTCAACTCGTAGAACTCTAACTACTGCTTTACAAAGTACACAACACCAAAGTCAAACTACTACAAGCTTTGCAACACAACATTCTACTGCAGAAATTTTAACTACCACACAGTCTAGCCAAACACAACGATCTACTGAAGGGACTTCAACTACCACACAGTCTGGCCAAACACAGCGATCTACTGAAGGGACTTCAACTACCACACAGTCTGGCCAAACACAGCAAACTACTGAAGAAACTCCAACTACAGCCAAGTCCAGTGAACAAACACAGCAGTCTAGCACATCAGCCAGTGCAGTTTCCAAGATGCAACAGGAGGATTATGCTGATTTCAAAAGTACAATTCCATTTCTTGAATTTAACTTAAAAGGAGAAACTGCGAAGAAATTGGCTGTGTTGGTGACCGGTACAGCATGTGTAGCTGTCTCAGTTGGAGTAGGTGTAGGAGGATATGTTATGCTAACGGTTCCAGACAAAGCGGGGCTTTTAATCGGTGTGATTTCAGCAATATTTGGCACGAAAGCTGTTAAGGCATTTGCAAACCGAGTAGGACAAGGATCCCTTTCAATTCAAATCATCGCCGAAAATGAAGAGGAATCAGACAAGTTGATTCGTGATTACAGTTCCAATGCAATGCTGAACCGATTGAACGACTTTCTTGCCACATATCCTGAAGAATATGACTTAGGTAGGTTCGATTTGATTTCCTTGAAAAATTTTGAGTTAATGGAAACCGACGAAAGTTACGAAAACATGAAAAAAGATGGAGACGCAAGAATTGAACGCATTCTAGAAGAGGTCAGTTAAGTTGACTGTAACATTGTTAATTTAAAGCTTTTTACTAATACTCTATATTTATATGATCAGTATGAAAAATTACTGCTTAAATAATATGATGTACGTTTTCTTAATAAATTTTATGTTTATTTTTCTACAGATCAGAGCACCCAAGAAAATCGGTAAGCAAATTTAAGTTTGTT
This sequence comes from Corella eumyota, assembly GCF_963082875.1. NCBI lineage: Eukaryota > Metazoa > Chordata > Ascidiacea > Phlebobranchia > Corellidae > Corella > Corella eumyota. The sequence goes on along the minus strand of NC_137493.1, from coordinate 16,856,458 downwards.
TTTGTAAAGTGTGTAAAACAAAAGATGCCTTCCCGTCTTACAGAAGTTGATAGTGTACAACGCCAGATCTTACGACAACGAAAAATGTTCTCTTATCTAGATGACCAGCAAAGTGTATCAAGTGGTTATGTGAGCATGGCACCAAGTCTGTTTAAGGATGACCAAATAACCATGATCAGTGAAACTGGGACTAGTGCGCCATCTAGCGAACCGCCTCCACCTAAACGAGCCAAACTGACAAAACAAAAGTTTTCAGAATTGGACAAACATAAAGGTTAGGCTTATGGCAATATGTTAACAATGAGTAAGTTTTCTGTTAAATAACAAATAAATATTTTTTAGACCTTATGAGGGATGAACAAGATTTAGTCAAACTATTTAAAGCAGAAGGTAAATATTGTTGGTGTCACGTTTTAAAAGTAAATGGTAGGATCTTTTGTTAATTTAAATGTTCTAGATCCCTACCAGAAAACCTTATCGCTTATATTTTTTTACGTTGAAAATGAACATGAACGAATACCTTATTCAAATAGAATTAAAACAAAATATTAATAACCGATATTAACAATATACTATAAAGTAAAACCAACCTAATAGTTAAAACATCAACCAACCACAAAGAACATAATACTAAGTTCAAAAAATGTGATAATAACGAAACCAACTATACTAGAAAGAGCCTTATACTTTGGTGAATGAAAGAGGATAAAAACGTCATATTAACTTAACCAAAACATAATTCATACTCCCATTTATGAGTCATAAGTCTCCAATTATAATAAAAAAAAGGAAAATACAAATAAGCTAACATAACCCAATTTAAGAAATAAAACTACAAAATTTGTGTCATGATTTCCCCATTTAAAGAAATTTACACAAGTTAATTCCGAAAAAACAACACAAATTAGTATAAACACAACAATACAATTAATAAATTCGACTTATGTAATCCGCCCCAACATTAGCAGAACCCTTTATATACTCGTACTTAATACGATAATTTTGTAAAACATTGGCCATCGCACAACACGGTCATTTATAAATTTAGAATGTTCTATATGAACCAAGGGCTGGTGGTCCAACTGGAGGGTAAATTCTACCCCATACAAATAATTTTTAAACTTTTAATAACCCAAATCACGGCCAAACATTCTCGTTCAATCGTGGAAAATGTTAAACTAATCATGAACTTGAAGTAAACCGCACCGACACCTACGTTGGACGCGTCAGTACGCAATACGAACGGTTTTGTAATGTCAGGTAGTCTTAGTATCGGCTTACACATTAAACTTTGCTTTAGGAAGTTAAACGCCAAATTTTGCAGTTTTTTCCACTCCACAATATTTGGTTGATCTTTTTTGTCAACTCGGTTAACGGTGCGACTATTGCCGCGAAATTCGGTATAAAATTACGGTAGTAACCAGTCAGTCCCAAAAATCCCCGCACATTCTTTGTTGTCGCTGGCCGTTCCGCTTCTTTCACCTTGCAAACTTTTTCTTCCTGGAGTCCAAAAAATACTGTCTGGATACTGTGCCCCAACTCGATGCTATTAGCCCCAATAACGCACTTTGACGGTTCCGCCGTTACGTTGCCTTGACGCAATCGCTAAAATAGTTGCTCTAACGCCTTAACGTGTTCTTCCAAAGTTTCTGTGTGGACGATTAAGTCGACAATGTAACTACGTTTACCAATCCGATTAACAGTTGTCTCATACCTCGAACAAAGTTTGCTCCCGAATTTACCATCCCAAATGACATTTTAAGAAATTCATAGGCGCCATCAGGCGTAACAAACGCTGTTTTGTAAACGTCATTTTTGTGCGCCTGCACCTGCCAGTAACCCTTAGTTAAGTCCAATTTCGTGAAATATACATCTCCCGATAATTTACGAAATATTTTCTTTGCTGTCACCATACGTTCAGGATTAAACACAGTCAGTCACAAATTCGATTTGTACCGTCTTTTTTTTACAATTACCACCGGCGAAGCAAATGGCGATTTGGATCTTTTAATTACACCCATCTTAAGCATTTCGTCGATTTCGTTCTTTAATTCACCTCGTATCCCATATGATACCGGATAAGGTTTAGACCGGATCGGAACATTGATGTCAAATTTATTTTGTGCTTTACACAGTTCATCGTACCTGGCACATGGGTAAAAACGTTACTAAATTTCTTGTCACTTCAAACTCGGTTTCTTGCTGTGACGACGTAAGCTGCTCACCGAACGTTAAATCGTCAACCGTTTCTACACACTTTGGTGCTCTTAATTCAAGTAACTGTTCGTCGTCTACATTCTGCTCTTCTAAATCGTTTTGTCCCCCGATGACGGCTAAATTAACCACGGCCTTTTTGCTGCCAATCGTTTCCTTTAAAAGCATCTTCCCTGCTTGAATATTTCCTAAGCAAATTTACATGAAACAACTTTATTTTCCTATTAATATGAAGTTTATAATCGTTTGCTCCAACTTTTTGGGTAACTTGAAATAAACCCTTCCAATGCATCAATAGTTTATCATTGTCAGTCGGTAACAACACAAGAACCAGATCGTTATTCTCGAATACTCGTCGTTTCGTTTTGCGACCAAAATAATTTTTGAAGCACGCCTGCGCATTCTCCATAGCCTCCCTCGCTATTTTCAAAGTATTGTCGATTCGTTTCCATCACGTACAAATAACTGTTTTTCACTTCTTGCTCTGAAACAGTGTTGGTCCACATCTCCTTTAAGATGTGTATTCGTCCCCGCACCGTTCTTCCATACAGCAGCTTGAATGGTGAAAATCCAGTCGACTCTTGCGGCACCTCTCGATAGGCAAACAATAACGCGTTGATATAACAATGCCAGTGGTTTTGCTTTTCACAACAAAGTCGCTTCAGCATAGATTTTAACGTACCATTAAATCTATCTACTAGTCCATTACACATGGGGTGGTAAGGGGCACTATAAGTGGCGAATTTTTGAAAGACGCTCGACTTCTTCCATGCATTCTGACACAAACTGAGTTCCCAAAGTTTTTTTTTTTCCGTATAAGAAGTTTCCACCCATTTTTGCAAATAGTTTTGCAAACGCACTATGAACTGCTCCGAACTCCCATTAGTTTCGGGCTTTACATGTTGGAACTTTTTTCCGTAACCATCTTCGGTCAAGTCGTATCGTTTTAAAAGAACACTCTTCAGCCGATCATAATTCACGGGGTCTTTATCGGCTAACCGTGAATACACATCCAGTGCTCTTCCCTGTCAACAACGCACTCAATGATAACGCCCAATTTTCCTTTTTCCAGTCGCTGCTTGTTGTCAATTATTTAAATTTTAACAAATACCTATCCAGCTCATCTTTACCGACACCGTCCTTAAACGATAGTAACTTTGGAGTTCTTGCGCCGGATTCTTTCCCGCCGAAGCTACTTGCGGTCGCCTGCGCCAACTCTAGCTCAAATGCTTTCGTCTTTAGCTAATAATCACAGCTTCTTTTGCCACCTTTATTTCACGGACCCTTTCCTCCCGTTCAACAGCTTGCTGTTGCTGTTGTCCGACATATTCCTTTAACGTTTCGCCCTCAAGGCCAAATGGCTTTCCAGCTTCAACCAGATTGTCCGATTCACTCATTTCGTAATAACTTTACAAGACTGTTCTCTTTTCTGAGTTTTCGTAAAAAAAGTAAACAACAATATCTCCCGGACGAGCCCCCAGATGTCACGTTTAAAGGTAAATGGTGGGATCTTTTGTTAATTTAAATGTTCTAGATTACTACCAGAAAACCTTATCGCTTAAATTTTTTTACGTTGAAAATGAACATGAACGAATACCTTATTCAAATAGAATTAAAACAAAATATTAATAACCGATATTAACAATATACTTTAAAGTAAAACCAACCTAATAGTTAAAACATCAACCAACCACAAAGAACATAATACTAGGTTCAAAAAATGTGATAATAACGCAGCCAACTATACTAGTAAGAGCCTGATACTTTGGTGAATGAAAGAGGATAAAAACGTCATATTAACTTAACCAAAACATAATTCATACTCCCATTTATAAGTCATAAGTCCCCAATTAAAATAAAAGAAACAAGGAAAATACAAGAAAGCTAACATAACCCAATTTAAGAAATAAAACAACGAAATTTGTGTCAGTTGGTTTTATAAATTTTGTGTTATTACGTTTTAAAATAGACCTAAAAATACTGAATATAAAATTTTTTTTTAATTAAAACAAAAATTACATGAAATTGGTAACAATAAACTAAAATAATTATAAATTATGTTTTCGTAAAACTATAATTTTTTTTACTTATTTTTTTATAAAAATTCTAATTTTTTAACTATAAATTTTATAGAAAAAACAGGAAATATAAGAAAAAATACAAATTTTGATAAATTATTTTTGGAGCTTAAAACCCTGCACAAATTCGGAGCAAACATCAATTACATTCCTAAACTCACCAAGCTCTATGTCTCAAGTTTAATGACGGACAGATTCGACACCGCTATGGAAATCATTACCGAAATGATGTCACTGATTCAAAACCACACTCAATTGGACGCAGAACAAATTAAATCATTCGCTAATACTCTCTATGATAAAGAGAAATATCTGGAAGGAATTTTGTTTAGTGGAGTATCAGCAAATATGTTGATGGATGAAGAAGGGAATCCGAACGAAATTGTTCGAATTTTAGGTTCAAGTTTATTTGGAATAAGTTTGTGTGGTGATAAACTTAAGGAAAAGGAAAACAAGAAGAATATAATTCAACGTCACGTGGCTCCACTCATGCAGAAAATAAAAACTTTAGTTATTAACAACAAACATCTTAACGTCATCAACAAAGCTGATTGTTTACATTCGATCGGGTTTAACGAAAACTTAGTGGAAATCGATGATGCGCTACAAACCTACGAAACTGGGTTGAATTTGATGGATAACGAGTTTGAATCAAATGCGAACAAACACGAAATTTACGGCCATCTTTTACGCGACATTGGTAACTATTATAAAATTAAATCACAATACTCGGAAGCAGAAGAAAATTATCTTCAAGCAATCAAAGCTTACGAAAAAACTGAGGATGTGGACGACGAAAAAAGAAAACGGTTGATTAGTTTTTGTAATTCTGAGTTGTCTGAGATCAACGAACGACTTCAATTTTCATTTAAGAAGTAAACTAAATTCAAGTTTAAAGTTAACACCGAACCCCATTTAAGTTGTGCTAACCATTGTTCTAACAATCACCATTCTGAGTTTTCTATGACATCATATTGAGCGTTGTATTTGTTTTAACGCTACCCACTTAATACTGGTTAAACATTAACATGTTGTACCAATATTGGTTCCTATACAGGTTTAAGATATAAACTCTTGTTTAGGAACAAAATTGTAATCCTGTGTTTGGCGTTTTCTTTAATTTCTGTGCATGATTTATCAACCATTAGTAGTTAGTATATAAATGTATTTAACCAAATTGTCTTAATTACTAACGGCCACTTTGTAATTTATATGATCCTAGCTGTATTGTAACCAAAGGTGGGCACCAAATCGTTAATGCGTTAAACGTTAAATAACAAAGTTGAATTTTTTGTTAAAAGTTAACTTTTAAGTTAATTTTAAAAATCGTTATCGGACCTGTTAACTTTCGTTAAATTGTACTTCCGTTAAATTAAGCCCGTTAACTCAATGTTTTACAAGTAAATCCATGGTAATATAAGGAATATATATGTTTAATATCACCGTTTATCGGGTTTAAACGTTGCAATTTTTAAACGATGTAAGTAATTACTATCCGGCCACTGTTATTTGGGCATTAGGCCTATGCCAGTTTTAAAAACTTCTTCTAAACCATTTTCGTCTAGTTAAAACATCGATTAAAAAAAAAACTATTTTTTTTATAAAAAAGGTAATTTCTTTGTTTGTTTTAATTAAATTTTAACGTTAACGTTCAACGATAACTTCCGTTACATTTGGTTTAATTTAACGAAAAAACGTTAGCGAAGTTACTGTTATGTGTAACGAATAACCATTTAACGAAGTTGCTTTTCGATTAACTGTGCCCACCTATGATTGTAACTTGATTAGATCTAAATTATTACCACGTGGCCACCTTGTAATTTATGTGATCCTAGCTGTATTGTAACTTGATTAGTTGTAAATTATTACCATGTGGCCACTTTGTAATTTGTGTGATCCTAGCTGTATTGTAACTTGATTAGTTGTAAATTATTACCATGTGGCCACTTTGTAATTTGTGTGATCCTAGCTGTATTGTAACTTGATTAGTTGTAAATTATTACCATGTGGCCACTTTGTAATTTGTATGATCCTAGCTGTATTGTAAACTTGCTTAGTTGTAAATTATTACCATGTGGCCACTTTGTAATTTGTATGATCCTAGCTGTATTGTAAACTTGCTTAGTTGTAAATTATTACCATGTGGCCACTTTGTAATTTATGTGATCCTAGCTGTATTGTAACTTGATTAGTTGTAAATTATTACCACGTGGCCACTTTGTAATTTATGTGATCCTAGCTGTATTGTAACTCGATTAGTTGTAAATTATTACCACATGGCCACTTTGTAATTTATGTGATCCTAGCTGTATTGTAACTTGATTAGTTGTAAATTATTACCATGTTGCCACTTTGTAATTTGTGTGATCCTAGCTGTATTGTAACTTGATTAGTTGTAAATTATTACCATGTGGCCACTTTGTAATTTATGTGATCCTAGCTGTATTGTAACTTGATTAGTTGTAAATTATTACCATGTGGCCACTTTGTAATTTATGTGATCCTAGCTGTATTGTAACTTGATTAGTTAGAAATTATTACTACGTGGCCACTTTGTAATTTATGTGATCCTAGCTGTATTGTAACTTGATTAGTTGTAAATTATTACTATGTGGCCACTTTGTAATTTATGTGATCCTAGCTGTATTGTAACTTGATTAGTTGTAAATTATTACTACATGGCTACTTAGTAATTTTTGTGATCCTAGCTGTATTGTAACTTGATTAGTTGTAAATTATTACCATGTGGCCACTTTGTAATTTATATGATCCTAGCTGTATTGTAAAGTAGTTAAGCAAATAAAATGTAGCGAGTGAAGAATGATCTGATTTTATCAAAATTGAAATAGAAAGTGTAGGTTTAAGGTGACTTTTAAACAACTTGCAACTTGCTTTAAACTTTTAGTTTTGTCAAATTGTTTGTTTTACATGATACAAAATATAATACTTAAAAAAAATTTTATAAATCCAAAACTCTTGACTTAGTGTAAAATAAAATGTCAAATTAATTTAAAAAAATATCAAAATATAATCCAACGAGTTCCGTTTCACTTTAAAATATGAAATTAACGTTCCACCTCTCAATAGGTAAAATACACAGTAACCCAATAACTGTAAGTATAACTACATTTAATGCATTTTGAAGTACCCTATATTTAAATATCACATTTTTTTATCCCTTTAATAGAAATAGAACAAGAATATTCGTCGTGTTTTTAAATAAACAACAAATTTATTGGTTGTATCACTTTGTAAAGAAGTATAAATAAGCGTATATAACTATATTGTAAAATTTCAATCGTTTTATTAAGTCAAATCGCTCTGTTTTACGAAATTTTGTATGCCTTTAATTTCATTAACTTATTAATATCTACTGACAACAAGCGGCATACGTTCAGGGTGCGTTTAAAGTTTTATTAGTAAGTTATTAACGACATGCCCACCCCATTACGATTGAACAAATACAATGTTGGTAAGGTAAAAGTAAAAACGCATGATCAGCAAAAACCGCTCAACCAAAAAACTTAAAAACATGTGCAAAATATTTCAAAACTTTACAACTTTAAAAGCTAGCCGGCGGTTATAATTAGTGCATCGGAATATGATATTTTTAAATGTGGTGTAATAGTTAAAATATTGATAAAACTTTGCGTTATTGAGATGCTATGATAAAATATTTCAACTTAAATTTAATAAGATTTTAGTTATTTGGTAATAGGATTTTAGTTTTTATTGTACAAAAATGCATCTATAAAGCAATGCAATATTTTGAAAATTATGCTAATGTAAAATTGATTCGGTGTTTCAGCGTTTGCTAAAAGAAACTTGTAAAAATTTTTTTTGCTTTCATAAGCATAAAATGTTATAATCTGGTTAACCATGTATATATTTGTTATTTCTTTAACTATTTTAAGACATATTTAGTAACAATATAGTTTAAGATAATATAATATTTAAAAATATCTAAAAGGAAAATTTGAAATACCCTACTAAAAATGTACTTAAAAAATAATTGTAAAAAAGGAAAATTTTAAGTATTCTGATAAAACACCCATATTTTTTATGATGGAGAATAACGAAATAACAGCAAAAGACGGCCGAAAATTTAAGTACAGAAGTCTAACTACAGAAGATCGAAGTGAAATGTTGAGGTTAATATTAGAATATTTTGTTTCGAGTGAACCGACTTTTTCGTCTACTTGGCCAGAAGAAAAGCACACTGATTTCCTAACCGATTATGTCGATGTAAGTGATGTTATGCTATTTCTTTTTGCTGTAAAAACTCGTATCCTGTAGCAAAAGTGCTACAACTTGAACCAGTATTAAGTTGTACAAAAATAGGATATTGTGAATTTATATATAAATGTACATAATGGAGGTTAATAGACGTATAGATATTTCTAATTTATAAAACATTAATCGAGCTGAAATTTTATCTATTTACAGAGCTATCTCGGTCAAAATGTGAGTATTGGTTTATACGAAAATGACCCAAAAAAACTGATAGCTGGAATGGTGAATTCAGTTTCAAATTTAAAATCCAACCCAGTCAGACCTGTAACCTCGCCAGGATCAGCAAATGTACAAAAGGTAGCAAAAATTTACTTTTATAAATCATCTTTTAAGTGGGTTTGGTGACCATGCCATAACATACTTAAAATCTTTGTGTAAACATTAATACTTTTGGCATGTTTTAAATCAATAAATTGATTTTGTCATTTTTTACCGTCGCATTGTTGTAATACTAATTGTATATCGTATTTATTATTTACTTTTATCAATGCGCGAAAAACCCCAAAAAAATAAAAAAGTGATTATTTACATGCTTTAGTGACTAATTAAGACAGGGTCGGGGTAAGAAATGTTACTTAACGTTTAGGCTCTTAAGTCGGTCGTCCATCACCGAGGATTGCCGGCAGTGTGGTGTAGTGGTCAGAACACTCTTTTATCATACACAAGGTCCTGGGTTTGATTCCCAATGATCTCATGCTGTGGCGCCCTTGTAAGGCGTTATAAACGATATAAACTCCTGCTGAGCCAGAACTTAATCTGCAGTATAATTATCGGGCAATTACAATCTATAATATCCCAAACTACCACAGGCAACTCGAGACTGGTTCGGAGTAACTTATGTTACTCTATGTTTAGTTCGCACAGACTTTCCCACATCGAGAATAAAGATGTATACAAAAAAAAAATTGACAATTCTTACTACCTTGCTAAGCCAAAGAAATTCTACTAATTTTTTGGTATATTATCAACCTGGCGGTCTCGTCTAATCATTATAATGCTGATTAATTTTAAGTCTAACTAATTATTGTTAATATTTTAGATGCTCGGCAAAATGATGGACTACATTCCTCATACGATCATGGGCAACGATAAGTTTATGATGATCGAACTAAGTACGATCGAATATGAATATAGGAAGCTTGGACTAATGGGAGAGCTTCGAAAAAAGTATTTTCATTAAATATTTCTTTTTACTTTCATTTTATGAACCACAAAACTTAATATATTTAACTAGTGTAAAATTTAAATAGTTTTAGATATCTAATTATTGGTTTTAAAAAAAAAAAACATAATAAATGTTAATTAGCGGGAATCGAACACGGGCCCTAAAACCATAAAAAAATAATTTTAGGTGAATAAAAATTTAAAATAAATCCAGTAAACCAACAGTAGGAATTAAACTAAAGACCACAAAACTTAATATATTTAACTAGTGTAAAATTTAAATAGTTTAGCTATCTAATTATTGTTATTAAAAAAAAATTAAATGTGGCTAAGAGAACAAAATATTTAAAAAATTTTAATAAAATTTAAACAATTTTCTGAATAAAACAAATTTCTAAAGAATTTGAAAAACGATTTTATCCGAAAAGTTTTCTGTATAAGGATGATCAATCAAGCGTGTCCAGCGGGGTAGGAACTTTATCCAGTGCGCAATCAACCGTGTCTGATCTATCAAGCGTATCAGGTCACATGACCAGCCCAAAACCAACAACACAGTCACGTTTAAAAGGTAAACAATATTAAAGAGAAAGTTCAATGCCTACTCTGTAGCGCCCACCACCGGTCAGTTTTTTTGTTAATTTTTTATTTTATTTTAGATCAAAATCTTCAGCAAGTTAATTTGCAAACTCTATTTGACTTAGAAAGTAATAAATAAAATAATGTTAAATTTAACTTATTTTTAAACAATAAACGAATAAAACATTAGAAATCAGTTAACTTTAATTCATTTTTGTAATAAGCTGAATTTAAATCTGAAACTTTAGAACAGTTATGTTACTGATAATATTTCACATGTTAAAATATTAACAGAAAAGTCAATGAACCACTGGACCAAGGGTGAATATGACAAGTCATTTTTGGAACTAAAAACCCTGCACAAATTCGGAGCAAACATCAATTACATTCCTAAACTCACCAAGCTCTATGTCTCAAGTTTAATGACGGACAGATTCGATACCGCTATGGAAATCATTACCGAAATGACGTCACTGATCCAAAACCACACTCAATTGGATGCAAGACAAATTAACTCATTTGCTCATACCTTTTATAATAAAGAGAAATATCTGGAAGGAATTTTGTTTAATGGAGTATCAGTAAATATGTTGATGGATGAAGAAAGAAATCCAAACAAAAATATTGGAATTTTAGATTCATGTTTACGTGGAATAATTTCGTGTGTTAATAGACTTACGAAAAACAAGAAGAATATAATTCAAGATCACGTGGCTCCACTCTTGCAGAAAATAAAAACTTTAGTTATTAACAACAAACATCTTGACGTCATCAACAAAGTTGATTGTTTACGCTCGATCGTGGTAAACGAAAACGAAATGAAAATAGATGATGCGTTACAAACCTACAAAACTGGGTTGAATTCGATGGATAACGAGTTTGGATCAAATGCAAATAAATACCAAGTTTACGGCCATCTTTTACGCAACATTGGTGATTATTATAAAAGTAAATCACAGTACTCCGAAGCAGAAGAAAATTATCTTCAAGCAATCAAAGCTTACGAGAAGATTGAGGATGTGGACAAAAGATCAAAAAAATGGTGGATCCAGGATTGTAATTCTAAATTGTTTGAGATCAACGAACAACTTCAATCTTCATCTAAAAACTAAATTAAACTAAAAACTAAATTCAAGTTCAAAATTTACACCAAACCCCCGTTATAATTGTGCCAATGTTCACCATTTTAATCTTCTTTTGCCGCCATATTGCTTGCAAAACATTTATCTTTATCGTTCTAACGTCAAGTTTAAAGGGAAATCATTGTATACATGGCTCCAATTCACATTTGCAACTTGGCGAAATAAAAGTTTTTAAAACCGATAAAAACAATATTTTTTACGACGGTTCACGTTCGTAACCTTGTTTTATTGTGTTTGTCGTAGTAACTGACTATTAAACATGTACAATCGCTTCTCTGTTTACTTTAAAATATTAAATATTGACTACGTTTTACCACAAGGTGGGGTAGAGAGAACTTTTGTACACACAACGTGATATTACGATCTTGTTATTGTTGAATATTTTAAATAATTTGGTTTTTAAATAGTTTGTTTCACTAATTATTGTTATTCTGCTGATTTTTCTTTTGTTTACAATGTATTACATAACAAAGCATGAACTTGATTAAATTTGTAAAATATTATACGTGATTCGCTTGATTGTATAGTAAGCTAATTTGTTGTTAAATGCATTTAGCCCATTATGTATTGTATGTCGATTAGTTGAAAGTTATTACCACGTGGCTACTTTGTAATTTGTGTGTTCCTAGTTGTATTGTAAAGTAGTAAAACTGAATATAATGTAGCGAGTGAAGAATGGTTCCGTATTACAACTTGTACGAACGATTACTATGTTTGCTATGTAAACCTAATAAAAGTGATTAAATTTGATAAACTGAATAAAAAAATGTAAAGTTAATATCTTAAATTTAACGACTTTTTATCCTTCTGCAATAAACTGGTTTATCAGCCATATTTGTTTATTACTGAGAAATTGAAAAATCTTTGACATTAAATTGTTAAAAAAACAAGCCTAAAGGCCCGTTTACACGGCGTACGCAACGTAACGTAATGTAAGATTGCACAACCATTTAAAATGAACAGAGTCGTTTACACATACGAAAGTTTGCGTAAGTTACGTAAAGTTTTGTAGCCGACGCGGAATTTAGGCAAGATTTCGTAAGCGGTATACTTTTATTAGATATTTTGTATTTGTTAATCCCTAGAACTCGTAAAATTACGTAACGCAACGCAGCGCAACGCAGCGCAACGCAACGTTACCTTGTCGTGTGAACAGGCCTTAAAACACCAAAAATTGCCCATTTTCAAATATCACAGCCTAATAAAATAAATATTATATAAAAATAATTTTTGGATATAAGTTAAAACTTAACCAACAAATTGTTAAAGACATAACAGCAACTTCTACCTTATCATTGCCTCCAAGTTTATCTCCAAGACTTCTTGTAACATATAGAGTAACTTAGAATACTGAATAAGCCTCATCAATATAAAGTGCCATATTATTACTTGATAAATTAAGTTGTAAAAAATTTAAAAAAATTTATGATTAGTTAAATGTAACAAACGATTTTACAAATTAAAGAAAATTATCTTTACATTTTATTAATAAAATTGTTATATTTCTTAAATAAAAAATAATTAATCGTTTTAACTAATGACAAGTTAGTATAAATGATTTAAATAAAACAATCATTACAAAACAAATTTGAATTACTAAACAAGTTTTAATAATTAAAACCAATACAACCACAAATAACTTAAAATGTTTGTTATAAGCTTTTCGGTATAAAAAAGTTTTTAAAGTCAAACCAATGGAAATTGTATAAAATATATAAAACTTTGTAAACGTGATATGTAAGAAAAGTAAACAAGAAAATATTTACTAAGACGACAAAAAAGCTGAACGTTGATTCTGGGCTGTTAGTTGTTTGGTTTTCAGTTGTTAAATACAGAACTAAAGTTGACAATATTTATAAGTAGTTTAACATAGAGCCTAAACCTTCGAAAGGTGTACAACTAGGGTAAATATTTGCTGGCAGTTTAGGCTGTCATCATTAAACGTTTAGTTAACTTAGCAATAAATTAACGTTAATAAGAAAAACATAAAGGTTAAAGATTTAATATTGTCGATCTTAAGCTTATAAAGCTTTCAGGAATATTTGCGAACTTTGGCGTAAATCGTTTTATGAATACCAAAAGTTAAAGGTTACCATTTACAATAAAGCAAGGCGGCATTATTTTAATCAGGCAAACTTATATACAAAGTGCAGAGAATCAAGTAAAAAAATAGAGGTCAGAATATCAAATGTTTTAGTAAACTAGTTATAATTTTATTTTTTAGCAAAACTTGGGTGTTTTGTATATTTTTAGTATGTAACTAAAACCGCCTGCTTGCAAGTCTCTTGACAGCTAAAAAGAAATAATTTTACTTTAAGATATAGCAATACAGATAAAACCTAATTCTACTTAGTTTATTTATGACAACACTTAAAACTTTTTAAAGTAAATTCGCTTTTAAAAATATTTCTAAACGTTGTGTAATTTGATTGTAGTGTTATAATCTACTAAACTGATAACAGATAAACAAAGTTTAAAAGTAAGATTGCCGACTGACTACACAACTTATGATGAAATTTAAAACATAATCTTACAACAACATAAACGTTTATATAAAACCAGGTTGTATGACCCTGAGCCCCATGTCTTAAATATTTAGACAAAAAATACTAAGTAAATTAAGTTAAGTTATATATATAACTGTTTTACAAAATAAACTTATATTTCAATTCATGTTTTTTAGAAAGTTTAAGTTAATTTCTATTTTGAACATTATTAAACGATTCCAGCAAAGAAAGTTCATCACGTGATTCTAATAAAACGTCACAAAACTCTGAAGTTGCTTTAGCGTCTACACCCACGGCAACAAACGTTCTCTCAACTCGTAGAACTCTAACTACTGCTTTACAAAGTACACAACACCAAAGTCAAACTACTACAAGCTTTGCAACACAACATTCTACTGCAGAAATTTTAACTACCACACAGTCTAGCCAAACACAGCGATCTACTGAAGGGACTTCAACTACCACACAGTCTGGCCAAACACAGCGATCTACTGAAGGGACTTCAACTACCACACAGTCTGGCCAAACACAGCAAACTACTGAAGAAACTCCAACTACAGCCAAGTCCAGTGAACAAACACAGCAGTCTAGCACATCAGCCAGTGCAGTTTCCAAGATGCAACAGGAGGATTATGCTGATTTCAAAAGTACAATTCCATTTCTTGAATTTAACTTAAAAGGAGAAACTGCGAAGAAATTGGCTGTGTTGGTGACCGGTACAGCATGTGTAGCTGTCTCAGTTGGAGTAGGTGTAGGAGGATATGTTATGCTAACAGTTCCAGACAAAGCGGGGCTTTTAATCGGTGTAATTTCAGCAATATTTGGCACGAAAGCTGTTAAGGCATTTGCAAACCGAATAGGACAAGGATCTCTTTCAATTCAAATCATCGCCGAAAATGAAGAGGAATCAGACAAGTTGATTCGTGATTACAGTTCCAATGCAATGCTGAACCGATTGAACGACTTTCTTGCCACATATCCTGAAGAATATGACTTAGGTAGGTTCGATTCGATTTCCTTGAAAAATTTTGAGTTAATGGAAACCGACGAAAGTTACGAAGAAATGAAAAAAGAGGGAGACGCAAGAATTGAACGCATTCTAGAAGAGGTCAGTTAAGTTGACTGTAACATTGTTAATTTAAAGCTTTTTACTAATACTCTATATTTATATGATCAGTATGAAAAATTACTGCTTAAATAATATGATGTACGTTTTCTTAATAAATTTTATGTTTATTTTTCTACAGATCAGAGCACCCAAGAAAATCGGTAAGCAAATTTAAGTTTGTTTTTGTAAAGTGTGTAAAACAAAAGATGCCTTCCAGTCTTACAGAAGTTGAAAGTGTACAACGCCAGATCTTACGACAACGAAAAATGTTCTCTTATCTAGATGACCAGCAAAGTGTATCAAGTGGTTATGTGAGCATGGCACCAAGTCTGTTTAAGGATGACCAAATAACCATGATCAGTGAAACTGGGACTAGTGCGCCATCTAGCGGACCGCCTCCACCTAAACGAGCCAAACTGACAAAACAAAAGTTTTCAGAATTGGACAAACATAAAGGTTAGGCTTATGGCAATATGTTAACAATGAGTAAGTTTTCTGTTAAATAACAAATAAATATTTTTTAGACCTTATGAGGGATGAACAAGATTTAGTCAAACTATTTAAAGCAGAAGGTAAATATTGTTGGTGTCACGTTTTAAAAGTAAATGGTAGGATCTTTTGTTAATTTAAATGTTCTAGATCCCTACCAGAAAACCTTATCGCTTATATTTTTTTACGTTGAAAATGAACATGAACGAATACCTTATTCAAATAGAATTAAAACAAAATATTAATAACCGATATTAACAATATACTATAAAGTAAAACCAACCTAATAGTTAAAACATCAACCAACCACAAAGAACATAATACTAAGTTCAAAAAATGTGATAATAACGAAACCAACTATACTAGAAAGAGCCTTATACTTTGGTGAATGAAAGAGGATAAAAACGTCATATTAACTTAACCAAAACATAATTCATACTCCCATTTATGAGTCATAAGTCTCCAATTATAATAAAAAAAAGGAAAATACAAATAAGCTAACATAACCCAATTTAAGAAATAAAACTACAAAATTTGTGTCATGATTTCCCCATTTAAAGAAATTTACACAAGTTAATTCCGAAAAAACAACACAAATTAGTATAAACACAACAATACAATTAATAAATTCGACTTATGTAATCCGCCCCAACATTAGCAGAACCCTTTATATACTCGTACTTAATACGATAATTTTGTAAAACATTGGCCATCGCACAACACGGTCATTTATAAATTTAGAATGTTCTATATGAACCAAGGGCTGGTGGTCCAACTGGAGGGTAAATTCTACCCCATACAAATAATTTTTAAACTTTTAATAACCCAAATCACGGCCAAACATTCTCGTTCAATCGTGGAAAATGTTAAACTAATCATGAACTTGAAGTAAACCGCACCGACACCTACGTTGGACGCGTCAGTACGCAATACGAACGGTTTTGTAATGTCAGGTAGTCTTAGTATCGGCTTACACATTAAACTTTGCTTTAGGAAGTTAAACGCCAAATTTTGCAGTTTTTTCCACTCCACAATATTTGGTTGATCTTTTTTGTCAACTCGGTTAACGGTGCGACTATTGCCGCGAAATTCGGTATAAAATTACGGTAGTAACCAGTCAGTCCCAAAAATCCCCGCACATTCTTTGTTGTCGCTGGCCGTTCCGCTTCTTTCACCTTGCAAACTTTTTCTTCCTGGAGTCCAAAAAATACTGTCTGGATACTGTGCCCCAACTCGATGCTATTAGCCCCAATAACGCACTTTGACGGTTCCGCCGTTACGTTGCCTTGACGCAATCGCTAAAATAGTTGCTCTAACGCCTTAACGTGTTCTTCCAAAGTTTCTGTGTGGACGATTAAGTCGACAATGTAACTACGTTTACCAATCCGATTAACAGTTGTCTCATACCTCGAACAAAGTTTGCTCCCGAATTTACCATCCCAAATGACATTTTAAGAAATTCATAGGCGCCATCAGGCGTAACAAACGCTGTTTTGTAAACGTCATTTTTGTGCGCCTGCACCTGCCAGTAACCCTTAGTTAAGTCCAATTTCGTGAAATATACATCTCCCGATAATTTACGAAATATTTTCTTTGCTGTCACCATACGTTCAGGATTAAACACAGTCAGTCACAAATTCGATTTGTACCGTCTTTTTTTTACAATTACCACCGGCGAAGCAAATGGCGATTTGGATCTTTTAATTACACCCATCTTAAGCATTTCGTCGATTTCGTTCTTTAATTCACCTCGTATCCCATATGATACCGGATAAGGTTTAGACCGGATCGGAACATTGATGTCAAATTTATTTTGTGCTTTACACAGTTCATCGTACCTGGCACATGGGTAAAAACGTTACTAAATTTCTTGTCACTTCAAACTCGGTTTCTTGCTGTGACGACGTAAGCTGCTCACCGAACGTTAAATCGTCAACCGTTTCTACACACTTTGGTGCTCTTAATTCAAGTAACTGTTCGTCGTCTACATTCTGCTCTTCTAAATCGTTTTGTCCCCCGATGACGGCTAAATTAACCACGGCCTTTTTGCTGCCAATCGTTTCCTTTAAAAGCATCTTCCCTGCTTGAATATTTCCTAAGCAAATTTACATGAAACAACTTTATTTTCCTATTAATATGAAGTTTATAATCGTTTGCTCCAACTTTTTGGGTAACTTGAAATAAACCCTTCCAATGCATCAATAGTTTATCATTGTCAGTCGGTAACAACACAAGAACCAGATCGTTATTCTCGAATACTCGTCGTTTCGTTTTGCGACCAAAATAATTTTTGAAGCACGCCTGCGCATTCTCCATAGCCTCCCTCGCTATTTTCAAAGTATTGTCGATTCGTTTCCATCACGTACAAATAACTGTTTTTCACTTCTTGCTCTGAAACAGTGTTGGTCCACATCTCCTTTAAGATGTGTATTCGTCCCCGCACCGTTCTTCCATACAGCAGCTTGAATGGTGAAAATCCAGTCGACTCTTGCGGCACCTCTCGATAGGCAAACAATAACGCGTTGATATAACAATGCCAGTGGTTTTGCTTTTCACAACAAAGTCGCTTCAGCATAGATTTTAACGTACCATTAAATCTATCTACTAGTCCATTACACATGGGGTGGTAAGGGGCACTATAAGTGGCGAATTTTTGAAAGACGCTCGACTTCTTCCATGCATTCTGACACAAACTGAGTTCCCAAAGTTTTTTTTTTTCCGTATAAGAAGTTTCCACCCATTTTTGCAAATAGTTTTGCAAACGCACTATGAACTGCTCCGAACTCCCATTAGTTTCGGGCTTTACATGTTGGAACTTTTTTCCGTAACCATCTTCGGTCAAGTCGTATCGTTTTAAAAGAACACTCTTCAGCCGATCATAATTCACGGGGTCTTTATCGGCTAACCGTGAATACACATCCAGTGCTCTTCCCTGTCAACAACGCACTCAATGATAACGCCCAATTTTCCTTTTTCCAGTCGCTGCTTGTTGTCAATTATTTAAATTTTAACAAATACCTATCCAGCTCATCTTTACCGACACCGTCCTTAAACGATAGTAACTTTGGAGTTCTTGCGCCGGATTCTTTCCCGCCGAAGCTACTTGCGGTCGCCTGCGCCAACTCTAGCTCAAATGCTTTCGTCTTTAGCTAATAATCACAGCTTCTTTTGCCACCTTTATTTCACGGACCCTTTCCTCCCGTTCAACAGCTTGCTGTTGCTGTTGTCCGACATATTCCTTTAACGTTTCGCCCTCAAGGCCAAATGGCTTTCCAGCTTCAACCAGATTGTCCGATTCACTCATTTCGTAATAACTTTACAAGACTGTTCTCTTTTCTGAGTTTTCGTAAAAAAAGTAAACAACAATATCTCCCGGACGAGCCCCCAGATGTCACGTTTAAAGGTAAATGGTGGGATCTTTTGTTAATTTAAATGTTCTAGATTACTACCAGAAAACCTTATCGCTTAAATTTTTTTACGTTGAAAATGAACATGAACGAATACCTTATTCAAATAGAATTAATACAAAATATTAATAACCGATATTAACAATATACTATAAAGTAAAACCAACCTAATAGTTAAAACCTTACTAACCACAAAGAACATAAGACTAGGTTCAAAAAATGTGATAATAACGCAGCCAACTATACTAGTAAGAGCCTGATACTTTGGTGAATGAAAGAGGATAAAAACGTCATATTAACTTAACCAAAACATAATTCATACTCCCATTTATAAGTCATAAGTCCCCAATTAAAATAAAAGAAACAAGGAAAATACAAGAAAGCTAACATAACCCAATTTAAGAAATAAAACAACGAAATTTGTGTCAGTTGGTTTTATAAATTTTGTGTTATTACGTTTTAAAATAGACCTAAAAATACTGAATATAAAATTTTTTTTTAATTAAAACAAAAATTACATGAAATTGGTAACAATAAACTAAAATAATTATAAATTATGTTTTCGTAAAACTATAATTTTTTTTACTTATTTTTTTATAAAAATTCTAATTTTTTAACTATAAATTTTATAGAAAAAACAGGAAATATAAGAAAAAATACAAATTTTGATAAATTATTTTTGGAGCTTAAAACCCTGCACAAATTCGGAGCAAACATCAATTACATTCCTAAACTCACCAAGCTCTATGTCTCAAGTTTAATGACGGACAGATTCGACACCGCTATGGAAATCATTACCGAAATGATGTCACTGATTCAAAACCACACTCAATTGGACGCAGAACAAATTAAATCATTCGCTAATACTCTCTATGATAAAGAGAAATATCTGGAAGGAATTTTGTTTAGTGGAGTATCAGCAAATATGTTGATGGATGAAGAAGGGAATCCGAACGAAATTGTTCGAATTTTAGGTTCAAGTTTATTTGGAATAAGTTTGTGTGGTGATAAACTTAAGGAAAAGGAAAACAAGAAGAATATAATTCAACGTCACGTGGCTCCACTCATGCAGAAAATAAAAACTTTAGTTATTAACAACAAACATCTTAACGTCATCAACAAAGCTGATTGTTTACATTCGATCGGGTTTAACGAAAACTTAGTGGAAATCGATGATGCGCTACAAACCTACGAAACTGGGTTAAATTTGATGGATAACGAGTTTGAATCAAATGCGAACAAACACGAAATTTACGGCCATCTTTTACGCGACATTGGTAACTATTATAAAATTAAATCACAATACTCGGAAGCAGAAGAAAATTATCTTCAAGCAATCAAAGCTTACGAAAAAACTGAGGATGTGGACGACGAAAAAAGAAAACGGTTGATTAGTTTTTGTAATTCTGAGTTGTCTGAGATCAACGAACGACTTCAATTTTCATTTAAGAAGTAAACTAAATTCAAGTTTAAAGTTAACACCGAACCCCATTTAAGTTGTGCTAACCATTGTTCTAACAATCACCATTCTGAGTTTTCTATGACATCATATTGAGCGTTGTATTTGTTTTAACGCTACCCACTTAATACTGGTTAAACATTAACATGTTGTACCAATATTGGTTCCTATACAGGTTTAAGATATAAACTCTTGTTTAGGAACAAAATTGTAATCCTGTGTTTGGCGTTTTCTTTAATTTCTGTGCATGATTTATCAACCATTAGTAGTTAGTATATAAATGTATTTAACCAAATTGTCTTAATTACTAACGGCCACTTTGTAATTTATATGATCCTAGCTGTATTGTAACCAAAGGTGGGCACCAAATCGTTAATGCGTTAAACGTTAAATAACAAAGTTGAATTTTTTGTTAAAAGTTAACTTTTAAGTTAATTTTAAAAATCGTTATCGGACCTGTTAACTTTCGTTAAATTGTACTTCCGTTAAATTAAGCCCGTTAACTCAATGTTTTACAAGTAAATCCATGGTAATATAAGGAATATATATGTTTAATATCACCGTTTATCGGGTTTAAACGTTGCAATTTTTAAACGATGTAAGTAATTACTATCCGGCCACTGTTATTTGGGCATTAGGCCTATGCCAGTTTTAAAAACTTCTTCTAAACCATTTTCGTCTAGTTAAAACATCGATTAAAAAAAAAACTATTTTTTTTATAAAAAAGGTAATTTCTTTGTTTGTTTTAATTAAATTTTAACGTTAACGTTCAACGATAACTTCCGTTACATTTGGTTTAATTTAACGAAAAAACGTTAGCGAAGTTACTGTTATGTGTAACGAATAACCATTTAACGAAGTTGCTTTTCGATTAACTGTGCCCACCTATGATTGTAACTTGATTAGATCTAAATTATTACCACGTGGCCACCTTGTAATTTATGTGATCCTAGCTGTATTGTAACTTGATTAGTTGTAAATTATTACCATGTGGCCACTTTGTAATTTGTGTGATCCTAGCTGTATTGTAACTTGATTAGTTGTAAATTATTACCATGTGGCCACTTTGTAATTTGTGTGATCCTAGCTGTATTGTAACTTGATTAGTTGTAAATTATTACCATGTGGCCACTTTGTAATTTGTATGATCCTAGCTGTATTGTAAACTTGCTTAGTTGTAAATTATTACCATGTGGCCACTTTGTAATTTGTATGATCCTAGCTGTATTGTAAACTTGCTTAGTTGTAAATTATTACCATGTGGCCACTTTGTAATTTATGTGATCCTAGCTGTATTGTAACTTGATTAGTTGTAAATTATTACCACGTGGCCACTTTGTAATTTATGTGATCCTAGCTGTATTGTAACTCGATTAGTTGTAAATTATTACCACATGGCCACTTTGTAATTTATGTGATCCTAGCTGTATTGTAACTTGATTAGTTGTAAATTATTACCATGTTGCCACTTTGTAATTTGTGTGATCCTAGCTGTATTGTAACTTGATTAGTTGTAAATTATTACCATGTGGCCACTTTGTAATTTATGTGATCCTAGCTGTATTGTAACTTGATTAGTTGTAAATTATTACCATGTGGCCACTTTGTAATTTATGTGATCCTAGCTGTATTGTAACTTGATTAGTTAGAAATTATTACTACGTGGCCACTTTGTAATTTATGTGATCCTAGCTGTATTGTAACTTGATTAGTTGTAAATTATTACTATGTGGCCACTTTGTAATTTATGTGATCCTAGCTGTATTGTAACTTGATTAGTTGTAAATTATTACTACATGGCTACTTAGTAATTTTTGTGATCCTAGCTGTATTGTAACTTGATTAGTTGTAAATTATTACCATGTGGCCACTTTGTAATTTATATGATCCTAGCTGTATTGTAAAGTAGTTAAGCAAATAAAATGTAGCGAGTGAAGAATGATCTGATTTTATCAAAATTGAAATAGAAAGTGTAGGTTTAAGGTGACTTTTAAACAACTTGCAACTTGCTTTAAACTTTTAGTTTTGTCAAATTGTTTGTTTTACATGATACAAAATATAATACTTAAAAAAAATTTTATAAATCCAAAACTCTTGACTTAGTGTAAAATAAAATGTCAAATTAATTTAAAAAAATATCAAAATATAATCCAACGAGTTCCGTTTCACTTTAAAATATGAAATTAACGTTCCACCTCTCAATAGGTAAAATACACAGTAACCCAATAACTGTAAGTATAACTACATTTAATGCATTTTGAAGTACCCTATATTTAAATATCACATTTTTTTATCCCTTTAATAGAAATAGAACAAGAATATTCGTCGTGTTTTTAAATAAACAACAAATTTATTGGTTGTATCACTTTGTAAAGAAGTATAAATAAGCGTATATAACTATATTGTAAAATTTCAATCGTTTTATTAAGTCAAATCGCTCTGTTTTACGAAATTTTGTATGCCTTTAATTTCATTAACTTATTAATATCTACTGACAACAAGCGGCATACGTTCAGGGTGCGTTTAAAGTTTTATTAGTAAGTTATTAACGACATGCCCACCCCATTACGATTGAACAAATACAATGTTGGTAAGGTAAAAGTAAAAACGCATGATCAGCAAAAACCGCTCAACCAAAAAACTTAAAAACATGTGCAAAATATTTCAAAACTTTACAACTTTAAAAGCTAGCCGGCGGTTATAATTAGTGCATCGGAATATGATATTTTTAAATGTGGTGTAATAGTTAAAATATTGATAAAACTTTGCGTTATTGAGATGCTATGATAAAATATTTCAACTTAAATTTAATAAGATTTTAGTTATTTGGTAATAGGATTTTAGTTTTTATTGTACAAAAATGCATCTATAAAGCAATGCAATATTTTGAAAATTATGCTAATGTAAAATTGATTCGGTGTTTCAGCGTTTGCTAAAAGAAACTTGTAAAAATTTTTTTTGCTTTCATAAGCATAAAATGTTATAATCTGGTTAACCATGTATATATTTGTTATTTCTTTAACTATTTTAAGACATATTTAGTAACAATATAGTTTAAGATAATATAATATTTAAAAATATCTAAAAGGAAAATTTGAAATACCCTACTAAAAATGTACTTAAAAAATAATTGTAAAAAAGGAAAATTTTAAGTATTCTGATAAAACACCCATATTTTTTATGATGGAGAATAACGAAATAACAGCAAAAGACGGCCGAAAATTTAAGTACAGAAGTCTAACTACAGAAGATCGAAGTGAAATGTTGAGGTTAATATTAGAATATTTTGTTTCGAGTGAACCGACTTTTTCGTCTACTTGGCCAGAAGAAAAGCACACTGATTTCCTAACCGATTATGTCGATGTAAGTGATGTTATGCTATTTCTTTTTGCTGTAAAAACTCGTATCCTGTAGCAAAAGTGCTACAACTTGAACCAGTATTAAGTTGTACAAAAATAGGATATTGTGAATTTATATATAAATGTACATAATGGAGGTTAATAGACGTATAGATATTTCTAATTTATAAAACATTAATCGAGCTGAAATTTTATCTATTTACAGAGCTATCTCGGTCAAAATGTAAGTATTGGTTTATACGAAAATGACCCAAAAAAACTGATAGCTGGAATGGTGAATTCAGTTTCAAATTTAAAATCCAACCCAGTCAGACCTGTAACCTCGCCAGGATCAGCAAATGTACAAAAGGTAGCAAAAATTTACTTTTATAAATCATCTTCTAACCGGGTTTGGTGACCATGCCATAACATACTTAAAATCTTTATGTAAACATTGATACTTTTGGCATGTTTTAAATCATTAAATTGATTTTGTCATTTTTCCCCGTCGCATTGTTGTAATACTAATTGTATATCGTATTTATTATTTACTTTTATCAATGCGCGAAAAACCCCAAAAAAATAAAAAGGTGATTATTTACATGCTTTAGTGACTAATTAAGACAGGGTCGGGGTAAGAAATGTTACTTAACGTTTAGGCTCTTAAGTCGGTCGTCCATCACCGAGGATTGCCGGCAGTGTGGTGTAGTGGTCAGAACACTCTTTTATCATACACAAGGTCCTGGGTTTGATTCCCAATGATCTCATGCTGTGGCGCCCTTGTAAGGCGTTATAAACGATATAAACTCCTGCTGAGCCAGAACTTAATCTGCAGTATAATTATCGGGCAATTACAATCTATAATATCCCAAACTACCACAGGCAACTCGAGACTGGTTCGGAGTAACTTATGTTACTCTATGTTTAGTTCGCACAGACTTTCCCACATCGAGAATAAAGATGTATACAAAAAAAAAATTGACAATTCTTACTACCTTGCTAAGCCAAAGAAATTCTACTAATTTTTTGGTATATTATCAACCTGGCGGTCTCGTCTAATCATTATAATGCTGATTAATTTTAAGTCTAACTAATTATTGTTAATATTTTAGATGCTCGGCAAAATGATGGACTACATTCCTCATACGATCATGGGCAACGATAAGTTTATGATGATCGAACTAAGTACGATCGAATATGAATATAGGAAGCTTGGACTAATGGGAGAGCTTCGAAAAAAGTATTTTCATTAAATATTTCTTTTTACTTTCATTTTATGAACCACAAAACTTAATATATTTAACTAGTGTAAAATTTAAATAGTTTTAGATATCTAATTATTGGTTTTAAAAAAAAAAAACATAATAAATGTTAATTAGCGGGAATCGAACACGGGCCCTAAAACCATAAAAAAATAATTTTAGGTGAATAAAAATTTAAAATAAATCCAGTAAACCAACAGTAGGAATTAAACTAAAGACCACAAAACTTAATATATTTAACTAGTGTAAAATTTAAATAGTTTAGCTATCTAATTATTGTTATTAAAAAAAAATTAAATGTGGCTAAGAGAACAAAATATTTAAAAA
This sequence comes from Corella eumyota, assembly GCF_963082875.1. Classification (NCBI taxonomy): domain Eukaryota; kingdom Metazoa; phylum Chordata; class Ascidiacea; order Phlebobranchia; family Corellidae; genus Corella; species Corella eumyota. The sequence continues at coordinate 16,831,094 of NC_137493.1, read as the reverse complement.
ATTTTAATAAAATTTAAACAATTTTCTGAATAAAACAAATTTCTAAAGAATTTGAAAAACGATTTTATCCGAAAAGTTTTCTGTATAAGGATGATCAATCAAGCGTGTCCAGCGGGGTAGGAACTTTATCCAGTGCGCAATCAACCGTGTCTGATCTATCAAGCGTATCAGGTCACATGACCAGCCCAAAACCAACAACACAGTCACGTTTAAAAGGTAAACAATATTAAAGAGAAAGTTCAATGCCTACTCTGTAGCGCCCACCACCGGTCAGTTTTTTTGTTAATTTTTTATTTTATTTTAGATCAAAATCTTCAGCAAGTGAATTTGCAAACTCTATTTGACTTAGAAAGTAATAAATAAAATAATGTTAAATTTAACTTATTTTTAAACAATAAACAAATAAAACATTAGAAATCAGTTAACTTTAATTCATTTTTGTAATAAGCTGAATTTAAATCTGAAACTTTAGAACAGTTATGTTACTGATAATATTTCACATGTTAAAATATTAACAGAAAAGTCAATGAACCACTGGACCAATGGTGAATATGACAAGTCATTTTTGGAACTAAAAGCCCTGCACAAATTCGGTGCAAACATCAATTACATTCCTAAACTCACCAAGCTCTATGTCTCAAGTTTAATGACGGACAGATTCGATACCGCTATGGAAATCATTACCGAAATGACGTCACTGATCCAAAACCACACTCAATTGGATGCAGAACAAATTAACTCATTTGCTTTTACTCTCTATGATAAAGAGAAATATCTGGAAGGAATTTTGTTTTACGGAGTATTAGCAAATATGTTGATGGATGAAGAAAGAAATCCAAACAAAAATATTGGAATTTTAGATTTATGTTTATTTACAATAAGTTTGTGTGTTAATAGACTTAAAAAAATCATAATTCAACGTCACGTGGCTCCACTCATGCAGAGAATAAAAACTTTTGTTATTAACAACGAACATCTTGACGTCATCAACAAAGCTGAGTGTTTACATTCGATCGGGAGTTACGAAAACGAAATGGAAGTCAATGATGTTACAAACACTTAAAACTGGGTTGAAATTAATGGATAACGAGTTTGGATCAAATGCAAATAAATACCAAATTTACGGCCATCTTTCATGCTACATTGGTGATTTTTATGAAAGTAAATCACAATACTCGGAGGCAGAAGGAAATTATCTTCAAGCAATCAAAGCTTACGAGAAAACTGAGAATATAAACGTCATACGGAAAAAAGTGTGGATCCAAGATTGTAATTCTAAGGTGTCTGAGATCAACAAACAACTTCAATCTTTATCTAAGAAGTAAAATAAAATTTAAAACCAAAACCCAATTAACTTGAAACAGTCAACGGAATTTCCGCGTTTTATTTTTTTAAGATTCCGCCTCTCCTTTTTTCACTTTCCTTCAATTTCCGTTCCTTCATTTTCCGGTTCCTTCATTTTCCGTTCCTTCATTTTCCGGTTCCTTCATTTTCCGTTCCTTCATTTTCCGTTCCTTCATTTTCCGGTTCCTTCATTTTCCGGTTCCTTCATTTTCCGTTCCTTCAATTTCCGTTCCTTCATTTTCCATTCCCTCAAATTCCGCGTCCCCCTTAACACTGGTTAAACATTAACATGTTGTACCAATATTGGTTCCTATACAGGTTTAAGATATAAACTCTTGTTTAAGAACAAAATTGTAATCCTGTGTTTTGTGTTTTCTTTAATTTCTGTGCATGATTTATTAACCATTAGTAGTTTGTATATAAACGTATTTAACCAAATTGTCTTAATTGCTTATGCTTAATAAACAATATTATCAAAACATGTTATTAAGTTTAATTTTTTTTATAGGGCAATAAATTTAACTTAAATAAGCAAAAATAAATAAATAAATTATAAAAACCTGATCAGAATTCCAACAAGTTTCAGGTTTCCCATCGAGCAAATATTTCTTCCCGTATTGTTTTGTGTCCCTGTTTATAACACTGCTAACTTGGATCTTCACCGAGTCCTTCAACATCGACGTTTTTTCCAAGAACACAAAAACTAACGCCGCTGATGATTAGAATTGAACCAATAACTTGTCCTAAACAATTAAAACTTTGTTATAATTAGTTTAATAAACTAAAACATTGGAAAGCTAAAAAGACCAGCAGAGTGGTGTAGTGGTCAGAACACTTCCTACACTACATAAGGCAATGAATTTGACCCCCAATGCTTCTATGCTGTAGCGCTTGATTAAGGCGCTATTAACAACATGAACTCCTACTGAGCCTACACTTAATCATCAGCTTAATTATCAGGCAATTATAATCTATAATATCCCAAACAGCAAAAATCAAAATAAGACTGGGTAAAAAAAAGTCAACATAAGACTGGGACTGAATTCACCCTTTCCACATAGAGGATAAAAAAAATAAAAAACTATAAATTTTGTTTTAATTTACTTACTGGTTGTAATTCTTTCTCCAAGGCAATATCCAGATATTGTTGTGAACAAAAGAGTTGAAGAGTTGGTTAAAGGCACAGCAAGAGTTATATCTAAAACATAAAATAAAGTTTTAAATAAGGTTTCTAAAATGTAAATGCTTATAGCTTTTCAATTAAGTAAATATACCAAACAATTCTTTCTGTAGATTGTAAGTTAATACTGACCTGTTATAGATAGAGCAATATAATACAACACTGATCCAAACTGGTTAACAAGTAAAGGCAAACCACATCTCCAATTAAGAACTAAATACGAAAGTTTTCGGAAAATTTCTTTGTATTGTTTGTCCTCTTTTATTTGGTCAAACCCTTTGCTACCTTTCTTAATAAATGGGTTGGTTATTCCCCAACAAAAAGCAGCCAAAACTACGCAAAATATTGCTTGCCACAAAAACTTTTAGTTGCAATAAAGTAAAAATTGTTTGAAATTATCAAGTTACTATGCACACGTGCGCTGTTTGTATACAGCAACTACTTTAAATATGTTAAGTAATCACTTTGTTAACATTATAAATAAAAATGTCGTTTATCCCCGACAAAAATGACCAAAATTATTATTAATTTGACCAAATTATTATTATTATTATTTTTAATTTAAAAGTATTATAACTTTATAAACTTAAAACATGGGCTATAAAATATAACCATTATGTTTTAACATATATACACTACTTTATATGTAACCACAATTAAACAAAACTTTACTAATTTTAGGTTTAATCTATTTCTAAACATAAACCTTAATATTAAATTGGCATACAATAAAATATATTTATAACAACTTTTCTATAAACAAACCTGTTTATAAAACTACAGCACTTACTATTAAACTACAATCAACTAAACAACCTTTTAACATATGCTGAATACAAGGCCTAACTATAAATCTAATCAAGGAAAAAAACGTTAAACGTACAAACGTATTTTACTTCAAGCTTAAAAACGCCAAGCGAAAAATATGACGTCATTATATGGTATGTTAGTTAAGGTTAGGTTAAAAGTGAACGTTAAATATTAATTATTGGTATTTTATTTGGTTTTACCATTCGTGTAATAAAATACTATTGCAAACTTTAAAGGACGAAATGTCGTGTTAGAAACTCAGATCCGAATCGGAAATGATAATGTTTCGGGAATTCCCCGCTAGAACAAAACTTTGCGCGGCACGTGCTTGGAAACCTTTCATTTATTACCATGACGATTACATTCAGTAGGGTTGGTAATTAACAACAACACAAGGTTGCCATTCACAATAAAACAAGATGTTGCCACTTTATTTGAACAGTTAAAAGTTACACAGCGTAGAAAAGCGAGTAAAATAAAAAGTAGTGTTCAAAATATTAAATATTTAGTAAACTGACAATATTTTTATAGAATATAAGCTAAACATATTTATTTTATGGAGTTTTATAAAAGATATCAACAAAAGATTTAATATTTTCTTATGATACTTACAATTTTATAAATAACTTTTCCGCAGCTTAAAATTGGTCGTTAACAAAAACAAAATTGGTTTCAACAAAATAAAAAGGGCTAATCTTTGTAAAACGTAAGTTCAAAATAAAAATGATTAACTAATTTGTGCGTTAAAATAAAAGAAAAACTAAACAATATTAAATAAAGTATTTAAGTCATATTTTAATATTTATTGTCGTTGATTTTAGATCAGTGCAAATACATTTTTACTAATTAAATTTTAGGAATGATTTGCTTTTATTTGACATAGATTTAAAATTTAAACAAAATATTTGGCAATTTATCTTTACAAAAAAAGCATAACAACTCAGATCAACCACACAACAAAACCGTATAAGAAATAAATTTAATATCTTGCCAGTCTAACAATCATAATGGCAGAAGAAGCTGGTCAAATCGTAGCAGAGCAAATAGTTAATTCGTGTAGCGGAAAACTTTTGTTTATGGAATTTCAGTTGCATGGAGCTGCAGCTGAGAACATGGTTTATGTAGTGACTGGTACAGCTGCTGCAGTAGGAGTCGGTGCATTTGCTTACACTTTATATAAAAGTGAAGAGAAAGAACAATTTTGTAAGGATATGCTTAAAATTTTAGTAGCAGCTGCTGGTGGGGCTGCTTTTATTAACCGAGTGACGTCAGGATCTCTTTCTGTCCACGTCATAGCTAAGGATCATGAAACAATGGATCTTATTTTGGCTGACTATGCTTCAAAAAATATGCTAAAGAGATTAAACGATTACGTGGCCGAATATGCTTTAGATTTGGGAAAGTTTAATAAAGTTGAGCCTATGGGTGTTGAGGTTATTAAAACTGACGAAACCTACGAAGAAATGAAGTTGGAAGCTGATGAAAGATTAACTAGGATGTTGGCACAGCCAGATGACAAACAAGTTGATGTCGGTAAGTTTAATTTTAAAAATAAATTAAAATCGTGTAAAAAAGTTAATACACAATATTTACATTGTTTTTTTTGCGTTTTTTTAAAGAAGAACAAATGTCTAAAGAATTTGAAAAACGATTTTATTCGAAAAGTTTTTTACATGATGATGATCAATCAAGCGTGTCCAGCGGGATAGGATCTAGTGCGCAATCAACCGTGTCCGATCTATCAAGTCACGTGACCCGATCAAAACCAACAACACAGTCACGGTTAAAAGGTAAACAATATTAAAGAGAAAGTAATATACCACTGCTTACTCTGTAGCGCCCACCACCGGTCAGTTTTTTCTTATTTTTATTCAATTACAGATAAAAGTCTCCAGAAAGTGAACTTAAAAACTCTATTTGAATTAGAAGGTAATACGTAGAATAATGTTAAATTTATACAACTAATCGTTTACCAACAAGCAAATAAAACTTACATTTATGACAAAAATTATTTTACAACACTTATGTTACTGTTTTAATTTCATGTGTTAAAATATTGACAGAAAAGTCAGTGAACCACTGGACCAAGGGTGATTATGACAAGTCATTTTTGGAGCTAAAAACCCTGCACAAATTCGGAGCAAACATCAATTACATTCCTAAACTCACCAAGCTCTATGTCTCAAGTTTAATGACGGACAGATTCGATACCGCTATGGAAATCATTACCGAAATGACGTCACTGATCCAAAACCACACTCAATTGGACGCAAGACAAATTAACTCATTTGCTTTTACTCTCTATGATAAAGAGAAATATCTGGAAGAAATTTTGTTTAATGGAGTATCAGCAAATATGTTGATGGATGAAGAAAGAAATCCAAACAAAAATATTGGAATTTTAGATTCATGTTTACGTGGAATAATTTCGTGTGTTAATAGACTTACGAAAAACAAGAAGAATATAATTCAACGTCACGTGGCTCACTCTTGCAGAAAATAAAAACTTTAGTTATTAACAACAAACATCTTGACGTCATCAACAAAGTTGAGTGTTTACGCTCGATCGTGATAAACGAAAACGTTATAAAATTCGATGATGGGTTACAAACCTACAAAACTGGGTTGAATTTGATGGATAACGAGTTTGGATCAAATGCGAATAAATATGAAGTTTACGGCCATCTTTTACGCAACATTGGTGATTATTATAAAAGTAAATCACAATACTCCAAAGCAGAAGAAAATTATCTTCAAGCAATCAAAGCTTACGAGAAGATTGAGGATGTGGACGAAAGATCAAAAAAATGGTGGATCCAGGATTGTAATTCTAAGTTGTCTGAGATCAACAAACAACTTCAATCTTCATCTAAAAACTAAATTAAACTAAAAACTAAATTCAAAGTTCAAAGTTCACACTAAACACCCGTTAAAATTGTGCCAATGTTCACATAATAACCATTTTAATCTTCTTTTGCCACCATATTGCTTGCAAAACATTTATCTATCGTTCTAACGTCAAGTTTAAAGGGAAATCATTGTATACATGGCTCCAATTCACATTTGCAACTTGGCGAAATAAAAGTTTTTTTAACCGATATAAAACAATATTTTTTCACGGTTAACTATCGTAACCTTGTTTTATTATTGATGTCGTAGTAACTGACTATTAAACATGTACAATCGCTTCTCTGTTTACTTTAAAATATTAAATATTAACTACGTTTTACCACAAGGTGGGGTAGAGAGAACTTTTGTACACACAACGTGATATTACGATCTTGTTATTGTTGAATATTCCAAATAATTTTGAAGCTTGGTTTTTAAATAGTTTGTTTCACTAATTATTGTTAGTCTGCTGATTTTTTTTTGTTTACAATGTATTACATAACAAAGCATGAACTTGATTAAATTTGTAAAATATTATACGTGATTCGCTTGATTGTATAGTAAGCTAATTTGTTGTTAAATGCATTTACCCCATTATGTATTGTATGTTGATTAGTTGAAAGTTATTACCATGTGGCCACTTTGTAATTTGTGTGATCCTAGCTGTATTGTAAAGTAGTCAAAGCAAATAAAATGTAGCGAGTGAAGAATGGTTCCGTGATTTAACTGGTATGAGCGATTACTATGTTTGCTATGTAAACCTAATAAAAGTGATTAAATTTGATAAACTGAATAAAAAAATGTAAAGTTAATATCTTAAACTTAACGACACCTTATCCTTCTGCAATAAATTGGTTTATTAGCCATATTTGTTTATTACTGAAAAATTAAAAAATCTTTGACATCAATTAAATTTACTAGTAACCTTTTTCCCAATTCAAAAAATTTAAATTATTAAGATACTAGCCTAAAACAACAAAAAATACCCTATTTCCTAATATTAAGCATACAGATATAAAAAAATCTAAAGTCAAACTTATGATATAATATATCTTATGTATTATTCTTATAAAGTATATAAAACTTAAAATTGTAAACGTGATATGTACAAAAGGTAAACAAGAAAATATGTACTAAGACGACAAAAAATGCTGAACGTTCATTCTGGGCTGTTAGCTGTTTGCTTTTCAGTTGATAAATGCAGAACTAAACATTATTTATAACATTATTTATAAGTAGTTTAACATAGAGCCTAAACCTACGAAAGGTGTACAACTAGGGTAAATATTTGTTGGCAGTTTAGGCTGTCATCATTAAACGTTTAGTTAACTTAGCAATAAATTAACGTTAATAAGGAAAACATAAAGGTTAAAGATTTGATATTGTCGATCTTAAGCTTATTAAACTCTTATTACTATCTGCGAACTTTGGCGTAAATCGTTTTATAAATACCAAAAGTTAAAGGTTACCATTTACAATAAAGCAAGGCGGCGTTATTTTAATCAGGCAAACTTTATATACAAAGTGTAGGGAATCAAGTAAAAAAAATAGAGGTCAGAATATCAAATGTTTTAGTAAACTAGTTATAATTTTATTTTTTAGCAAAACTTGGGTGTTTTGTATATTTTTAGTATGTAACTAAAACCGCCTGCTTGCAAGTCTCTTGACAGCTAAAAAGAAATAATTTTACTTTAAGATATAGCAATACAGATAAAACCTAATTCTACTTAGTTTATTTATGACAACACTTAAAACTTTTTAAAGTAACTTTAATTTTAAAATATTTCTAAACGTTGTGTAATTTGATTGTAGTGTTATAATCTACTAAACTGATAACAGATAAACAAAGTTTAAAAGTAAGATTGCCGACTGACTACACAACTTATGATGAAATTTAAAACATAATCTTACAACAACATAAACGTTTATATAAAACCAGGTTGTATGACCCTGAGCCCCATGTCTAAATTAGCCAAAAAATATTAAGTAAATTAAATTAAATTATATATATAACTGTTTTACAAAATAAACTTATATTTCAATTCATGTTTTTTAGAAAGTTTAAGTTAATTTCTATTTTGAACATTATTAAACGATTCCAGCAAAGAAAGTTCATCACGTGATTCTAATAAAACGTCACAAAACTCTGAAGTTGCTTTAGCGTCTACACCCACGGCAACAAACGTTCTCTCAACTCGTAGAACTCTAACTACTGCTTTACAAAGTACACAACACCAAAGTCAAACTACTACAAGCTTTGCAACACAACATTCTACTGCAGAAATTTTAACTACCACACAGTCTAGCCAAACACAGCGATCTACTGAAGGGACTTCAACTACCACACAGTCTGGCCAAACACAGCGATCTACTGAAGGGACTTCAACTACCACACAGTCTGGCCAAACACAGCAAACTACTGAAGAAACTCCAACTACAGCCAAGTCCAGTGAACAAACACAGCAGTCTAGCACATCAGCCAGTGCAGTTTCCAAGATGCAACAGGAGGATTATGCTGATTTCAAAAGTACAATTCCATTTCTTGAATTTAACTTAAAAGGAGAAACTGCGAAGAAATTGGCTGTGTTGGTGACCGGTACAGCATGTGTAGCTGTCTCAGTTGGAGTAGGTGTAGGAGGATATGTTATGCTAACGGTTCCAGACAAAGCGGGGCTTTTAATCGGTGTGATTTCAGCAATATTTGGCACGAAAGCTGTTAAGGCATTTGCAAACCGAGTAGGACAAGGATCCCTTTCAATTCAAATCATCGCCGAAAATGAAGAGGAATCAGACAAGTTGATTCGTGATTACAGTTCCAATGCAATGCTGAACCGATTGAACGACTTTCTTGCCACATATCCTGAAGAATATGACTTAGGTAGGTTCGATTTGATTTCCTTGAAAAATTTTGAGTTAATGGAAACCGACGAAAGTTACGAAAACATGAAAAAAGATGGAGACGCAAGAATTGAACGCATTCTAGAAGAGGTCAGTTAAGTTGACTGTAACATTGTTAATTTAAAGCTTTTTACTAATACTCTATATTTATATGATCAGTATGAAAAATTACTGCTTAAATAATATGATGTACGTTTTCTTAATAAATTTTATGTTTATTTTTCTACAGATCAGAGCACCCAAGAAAATCGGTAAGCAAATTTAAGTTTGTTTTTGTAAAGTGTGTAAAACAAAAGATGCCTTCCCGTCTTACAGAAGTTGATAGTGTACAACGCCAGATCTTACGACAACGAAAAATGTTCTCTTATCTAGATGACCAGCAAAGTGTATCAAGTGGTTATGTGAGCATGGCACCAAGTCTGTTTAAGGATGACCAAATAACCATGATCAGTGAAACTGGGACTAGTGCGCCATCTAGCGAACCGCCTCCACCTAAACGAGCCAAACTGACAAAACAAAAGTTTTCAGAATTGGACAAACATAAAGGTTAGGCTTATGGCAATATGTTAACAATGAGTAAGTTTTCTGTTAAATAACAAATAAATATTTTTTAGACCTTATGAGGGATGAACAAGATTTAGTCAAACTATTTAAAGCAGAAGGTAAATATTGTTGGTGTCACGTTTTAAAAGTAAATGGTAGGATCTTTTGTTAATTTAAATGTTCTAGATCCCTACCAGAAAACCTTATCGCTTATATTTTTTTACGTTGAAAATGAACATGAACGAATACCTTATTCAAATAGAATTAAAACAAAATATTAATAACCGATATTAACAATATACTATAAAGTAAAACCAACCTAATAGTTAAAACATCAACCAACCACAAAGAACATAATACTAAGTTCAAAAAATGTGATAATAACGAAACCAACTATACTAGAAAGAGCCTTATACTTTGGTGAATGAAAGAGGATAAAAACGTCATATTAACTTAACCAAAACATAATTCATACTCCCATTTATGAGTCATAAGTCTCCAATTATAATAAAAAAAAGGAAAATACAAATAAGCTAACATAACCCAATTTAAGAAATAAAACTACAAAATTTGTGTCATGATTTCCCCATTTAAAGAAATTTACACAAGTTAATTCCGAAAAAACAACACAAATTAGTATAAACACAACAATACAATTAATAAATTCGACTTATGTAATCCGCCCCAACATTAGCAGAACCCTTTATATACTCGTACTTAATACGATAATTTTGTAAAACATTGGCCATCGCACAACACGGTCATTTATAAATTTAGAATGTTCTATATGAACCAAGGGCTGGTGGTCCAACTGGAGGGTAAATTCTACCCCATACAAATAATTTTTAAACTTTTAATAACCCAAATCACGGCCAAACATTCTCGTTCAATCGTGGAAAATGTTAAACTAATCATGAACTTGAAGTAAACCGCACCGACACCTACGTTGGACGCGTCAGTACGCAATACGAACGGTTTTGTAATGTCAGGTAGTCTTAGTATCGGCTTACACATTAAACTTTGCTTTAGGAAGTTAAACGCCAAATTTTGCAGTTTTTTCCACTCCACAATATTTGGTTGATCTTTTTTGTCAACTCGGTTAACGGTGCGACTATTGCCGCGAAATTCGGTATAAAATTACGGTAGTAACCAGTCAGTCCCAAAAATCCCCGCACATTCTTTGTTGTCGCTGGCCGTTCCGCTTCTTTCACCTTGCAAACTTTTTCTTCCTGGAGTCCAAAAAATACTGTCTGGATACTGTGCCCCAACTCGATGCTATTAGCCCCAATAACGCACTTTGACGGTTCCGCCGTTACGTTGCCTTGACGCAATCGCTAAAATAGTTGCTCTAACGCCTTAACGTGTTCTTCCAAAGTTTCTGTGTGGACGATTAAGTCGACAATGTAACTACGTTTACCAATCCGATTAACAGTTGTCTCATACCTCGAACAAAGTTTGCTCCCGAATTTACCATCCCAAATGACATTTTAAGAAATTCATAGGCGCCATCAGGCGTAACAAACGCTGTTTTGTAAACGTCATTTTTGTGCGCCTGCACCTGCCAGTAACCCTTAGTTAAGTCCAATTTCGTGAAATATACATCTCCCGATAATTTACGAAATATTTTCTTTGCTGTCACCATACGTTCAGGATTAAACACAGTCAGTCACAAATTCGATTTGTACCGTCTTTTTTTTACAATTACCACCGGCGAAGCAAATGGCGATTTGGATCTTTTAATTACACCCATCTTAAGCATTTCGTCGATTTCGTTCTTTAATTCACCTCGTATCCCATATGATACCGGATAAGGTTTAGACCGGATCGGAACATTGATGTCAAATTTATTTTGTGCTTTACACAGTTCATCGTACCTGGCACATGGGTAAAAACGTTACTAAATTTCTTGTCACTTCAAACTCGGTTTCTTGCTGTGACGACGTAAGCTGCTCACCGAACGTTAAATCGTCAACCGTTTCTACACACTTTGGTGCTCTTAATTCAAGTAACTGTTCGTCGTCTACATTCTGCTCTTCTAAATCGTTTTGTCCCCCGATGACGGCTAAATTAACCACGGCCTTTTTGCTGCCAATCGTTTCCTTTAAAATCATCTTCCCTGCTTGAATATTTCCTAAGCAAATTTACATGAAACAACTTTATTTTCCTATTAATATGAAGTTTATAATCGTTTGCTCCAACTTTTTGGGTAACTTGAAATAAACCCTTCCAATGCATCAATAGTTTATCATTGTCAGTCGGTAACAACACAAGAACCAGATCGTTATTCTCGAATACTCGTCGTTTCGTTTTGCGACCAAAATAATTTTTGAAGCACGCCTGCGCATTCTCCATAGCCTCCCTCGCTATTTTCAAAGTATTGTCGATTCGTTTCCATCACGTACAAATAACTGTTTTTCACTTCTTGCTCTGAAACAGTGTTGGTCCACATCTCCTTTAAGATGTGTATTCGTCCCCGCACCGTTCTTCCATACAGCAGCTTGAATGGTGAAAATCCAGTCGACTCTTGCGGCACCTCTCGATAGGCAAACAATAACGCGTTGATATAACAATGCCAGTGGTTTTGCTTTTCACAACAAAGTCGCTTCAGCATAGATTTTAACGTACCATTAAATCTATCTACTAGTCCATTACACATGGGGTGGTAAGGGGCACTATAAGTGGCGAATTTTTGAAAGACGCTCGACTTCTTCCATGCATTCTGACACAAACTGAGTTCCCATGTTACTCAATAACTCTTCTGGTATGCCAAGCCTGCTGTACATATCCAAGACCCCACAAAAATTCGACAACATTCTATCGGTCGTTTTATTTAATTTCCATGTGGCCGCCAATAATACTTTCATGTGCTATCTTTATTGTTTTTATTCGCAAAACTTTCGGCTCGACCACAATTGTTGTATCGGCTTACAGTTGTTTACGTTTGGATGCGTAAACGCACGATATAACCCCCCCCCCCCCCCCCCCGTGAAAATATTCTAACGAAGAATCTTTGCGTTGACCTTCAACAAATTTTTCTTTGCTCGCTACCGGCCGGTTGCTACTGTCTCCAACTTCTCATTTCTATCGAATTTTCTTTTCACCACAACGCCTGTACATCCAGTTTTTATTTTTCTCGCAGCGCTGATTACACACGCTACCGAACACCGGTCGTCTATCTCCATTAGGTAGCAGCACATAATTCCGATCGTTAATTTCCCTTTCATTGCTTTGATCATGTATTAAAGCTAAGCGCCCTATCTAGCAATCTTAAGCCATCTAAAATGCTTTATATGTGATAAAGTTTATCACATATAAAACATTTTCTAACAATGCAACGCTCACCTTTTGTCTTGCAATCAGTCGTTCGATGCCCAAACGACTTGCACAGGTAGCACTGTGTTTCGCTTGCCGTGTTTACACTTCTAATGTCTTTCTGTCAAATATTTTGACCGTGTGCCACCAGAAATTGGTCAGCTGCTTTGCCAACAAATTCAGTTTTTCCGGAGCTTTTTCTCATAGATACACAGATAAATCTTTCAAACTCGCTGCCACAAATTGTACATTTACTATAAGGTCGCAAACACCTTTTCAAGTTTTTTCCGTATAAGAAGTTTCCACCCATTTTTGCAAATAGTTTTGCAAACGCACTATGAACTGCTCCGAACTCCCATTAGTTTCGGGCTTTACATGTTGGAACTTTTTTCCGTAACCATCTTCGGTCAAGTCGTATCGTTTTAAAAGAACACTCTTCAGCCGATCATAATTCACGGGGTCTTTATCGGCTAACCGTGAATACACATCCAGTGCTCTTCCCTGTCAACAACGCACTCAATGATAACGCCCAATTTTCCTTTTTCCAGTCGCTGCTTGTTGTCAATTATTTAAATTTTAACAAATACCTATCCAGCTCATCTTTACCGACACCGTCCTTAAACGATAGTAACTTTGGAGTTCTTGCGCCGGATTCTTTCCCGCCGAAGCTACTTGCGGTCGCCTGCGCCAACTCTAGCTCAAATGCTTTCGTCTTTAGCTAATAATCACAGCTTTTTTTGCCACCTTTATTTCACGGACCCTTTCCTCCCGTTCAACAGCTTGCTGTTGCTGTTGTCCGACATATTCCTTTAACGTTTCGCCCTCAAGGCCAAATGGCTTTCCAGCTTCAACCAGATTGTCCGATTCACTCATTTCGTAATAACTTTACAAGACTGTTCTCTTTTCTGAGTTTTCGTAAAAAAAGTAAACAACAATATCTCCCGGACGAGCCCCCAGATGTCACGTTTAAAGGTAAATGGTGGGATCTTTTGTTAATTTAAATGTTCTAGATTACTACCAGAAAACCTTATCGCTTAAATTTTTTTACGTTGAAAATGAACATGAACGAATACCTTATTCAAATAGAATTAATACAAAATATTAATAACCGATATTAACAATATACTAGTAAAGTAAAACCAGCCTAATAGTTAAAACCTTACTAACCACAAAGAACATAATACTAGGTTCAAAAAATGTGATAATAACGCAGCCAACTATACTAGTAAGAGCCTGATACTTTGGTGAATGAAAGAGGATAAAAACGTCATATTAACTTAACCAAAACATAATTCATACTCCCATTTATAAGTCATAAGTCCCCAATTAAAATAAAAGAAACAAGGAAAATACAAGAAAGCTAACATAACCCAATTTAAGAAATAAAACAACGAAATTTGTGTCAGTTGGTTTTATAAATTTTGTGTTATTACGTTTTAAAATAGACCTAAAAATACTGAATATACAATTTTTTTTTAATTAAAACAAAAATTACATGAAATTGGTAACAATAAACTAAAATAATTATAAATTATGTTTTCGTAAAACTATAATTTTTTTTACTTATTTTTTTATAAAAATTCTAATTTTTTAACTATAAATTTTATAGAAAAAACAGGAAATATAAGAAAAAATACAAATTTTGATAAATTATTTTTGGAGCTTAAAACCCTGCACAAATTCGGAGCAAACATCAATTACATTCCTAAACTCACCAAGCTCTATGTCTCAAGTTTAATGACGGACAGATTCGACACCGCTATGGAAATCATTACCGAAATGATGTCACTGATTCAAAACCACACTCAATTGGACGCAGAACAAATTAAATCATTCGTTAATACTCTCTATGATAAAGAGAAATATCTGGAAGGAATTTTGTTTAGTGGAGTATCAGCAAATATGTTGATGGATGAAGAAGGGAATCCGAACGAAATTGTTCGAATTTTAGGTTCAAGTTTATTTGGAATAAGTTTGTGTGGTGATAAACTTAAGGAAAAGGAAAACAAGAAGAATATAATTCAACGTCACGTGGCTCCACTCATGCAGAAAATAAAAACTTTAGTTATTAACAACAAACATCTTGACGTCATCAACAAAGCTGATTGTTTACATTCGATCGGGTTTAACGAAAACTTAGTGGAAATCGATGATGCGCTACAAACCTACGAAACTGGATTGAATTTGATGGATAACGAGTTTGGATCAAATGCGAACAAACACGAAATTTACGGCCATCTTTTACGCGACATTGGTAACTATTATAAAAGTAAATCACAATACTCGGAAGCAGAAGAAAATTATCTTCAAGCAATCAAAGCTTACGAAAAAACTGAGGATGTGGACGACGAAAAAAGAAAACGGTTGATTAGTTTTTGTAATTCTGAGTTGTCTGAGATCAACGAACGACTTCAATTTTCATTTAAGAAGTAAACTAAATTCAAGTTTAAAGTTAACACCGAACCCCATTTAAGTTGTGCTAACCATTGTTCTAACAATCACCATTCTGAGTTTTCTATGACATCATATTGAGCGTTGTATTTGTTTTAACGCTACCCACTTAATACTGGTTAAACATTAACATGTTGTACCAATATTGGTTCCTATACAGGTTTAAGATATGAACTCTTGTTTAAAAACAAAATTGTAATCCTGAGTTTTGTGTTTTCTTTAATTTCTGTGCATGATTTATCAACCATTAGTAGTTAGTATATAAATGTATTTAACCAAATTGTCTTAATTACTAACGGCCACTTTGTAATTTATATGATCCTAGCTGTATTGTAACCAAAGGTGGGCACCAAATCGTTAATGCGTTAAACGTTAAATAACAAAGTTGAATTTTTTGTTAAAAGTTAACTTTTAAGTTAATTTTAAAAATCGTTTTCGGACCTGTTAACTTTCGTTAAATTGTACTTCCGTTAAATTAAGCCCGTTAACTCAATGTTTTACAAGTAAATCCATGGTAATATAAGGAATATATATGTTTAATATCACCGTTTATCGGGTTTAAACGTTGCAATTTTTAAACGATGTAAGTAATTACTATCCGGCCACTGTTATTTGGGCATTAGGCCTATGCCAGTTTTAAAAACTTCTTCTAAACCATTTTCGTCTAGTTAAAACATCGATTAAAAAAAAAACTATTTTTTTTATAAAAAAGGTAATTTCTTTGTTTGTTTTAATTAAATCTTAACGTTAACGTTCAACGATAACTTCCGTTACATTTGGTTTAATTTAACGAAAAAACGTTAGCGAAGTTACTGTTATGTGTAACGAATAACCATTTAACGAAGTTGCTTTTCGATTAACTGTGCCCACCTATGATTGTAACTTGATTAGATCTAAATTATTACCACGTGGCCACCTTGTAATTTGTGTGATCCTAGCTGTATTGTAACTTGATTAGTTGTAAATTATTACCATGTGGCCACTTTGTAATTTGTGTGATCCTAGCTGTATTGTAACTTGATTAGTTGTAAATTATTACCATGTGGCCACTTTGTAATTTGTGTGATCCTAGCTGTATTGTAACTTGATTAGTTGTAAATTATTACCATGTGGCCACTTTGTAATTTATGTGATCCTAGCTGTATTGTAACTTGATTAGTTGTAAATTATTACCATGTGGCCACTTTGTAATTTGTGTGATCCTAGCTGTATTGTAACTTGATTAGTTGTAAATTATTACCATGTGGCCACTTTGTAATTTGTGTGATCCTAGCTGTATTGTAACTTGATTAGTTGTAAATTATTACCATGTGGCCACTTTGTAATTTATGTGATCCTAGCTGTATTGTAACTTGATTAGTTGTAAATTATTACCATGTGGCCACTTTGTAATTTGTGTGATCCTAGCTGTATTGTAACTTGATTAGTTGTAAATTATTACCATGTGGCCACTTTGTAATTTATGTGATCCTAGCTGTATTGTAACTTGATTAGTTGTAAATTATTACCACGTGGCCACTTTGTAATTTATATGATCCTAGCTGTATTGTAACTTGATTAGTTGTAAATTATTACCATGTGGCCACTTTGTAATTTATGTGATCCTAGCTGTATTGTAACTTGATTAGTTGTAAATTATTACCACGTGGTCACTTTGTAATTTATATGATCCTAGCTGTATTGTAACTTGATTAGTTGTAAATTATTACCACGTGGCCATTTTGTAATTTATATGATCCTAGCTGTATTGTAAAGTAGTTAAGCAAATAAAATGTAGCGAGTGAAGAATGTCCTAATTTTATCAAAATTTAAATAGAAAGTGTAGGTTGAAGATGACTTTTAAACAACTTGCAACTTGCTTTAAACTTTTAGTTTTGTCAAATTGTTTGTTTTACATGATACAATATTTAATACTTTTTAAAATTTTTATAAATCCAAAACTTTTGACTTAGTGTAAAATAAAATGTCAAATTAATTTGAAAAATATCAAAATATAATCCAACGAGTTCCGTTTCACTTAAAAATATGAAATTATCGTTCCACCTCTCAATAGGTAAAATACACAGTAATCCAATAACTATAAGTATAACTACATTTAATGCATTTTGAAGTACCCTATATTTAATTATCAAATGTTTTATCCTTTAAATAGAAACAGGACAAGAATATTCGTCGTTTTTTTTAAATAAACAACAAATATATTGGTTGTATCACTTTGTAAAGAAGTATAAATAAGCGTATATAACTATATTGTTAAATTTTAATCGTTTTATTAAGTCAAATCGCTCTGTTTTACGAAATTTTGTATGCCTTTAATTTCATTAACTTATTAATATCCACTGTCAACAAGCGGCATAGCTTCAGAGTATGTTTAAAGTTTTATTAGTAAGTTATTAACGACATGCCCACTTTATTATTACGCTTGAACAAATGCAATGTTGGTAAGATAAAAGTAAACACGCATGATCAGCAAAAACCGCTCAACCAAAAAACTTAAAAACATTTGCAAAATATTTTAAACTTTACAACTTTAAAACTAGCAAGCGGTTATGATTAGTGCATGGGAATATAAAATAATTGGGTGAGATTAACGTTTAGGTAATGGTAACAATTGGTTATAATAATATATTGTTAAATTACCATCATTCAACAAAATGTTAATTTAAATTTAAACCTAATAAGCTATTATGTTATTAAAATTTAAGTTGTCATTGTACAAAAATGCCTATATAGCTTTAGCAGACAGAAATATCTATTAAATTAAGCTAGTGTAAAATTAGTTATCAAAGCGCTTACTGAAATTAACTATAAGCAACCATTAAAACTATTTGTTATTTCTTTAATTGTTTTTTATTGTGTTATTTTGTTAACTGTTTTATACCTACAATTTAAAAATATCTAACAAATGGTGGTTAAACGTAAATTATCACAATAATGTTTAGTATTTTGATAGTGCTGGTATACCTATATTAATTGTTGTAAAATTAAATATTAATTGATGATGGAGAATAACGAAATAACAGCAAAAGACGGCCGAAAATTTAAATACAGAAGTTTAACTACAGAAGATCGAAGTGAAATGTTGAGGTTAATATTAGAATATTTTGTTTCCAGTGAGCCGACTTTTTCGTCTACTTGGCCAAGGGAAAAGCACACTGATTTCTTAACCGATTATGTCGATGTAAGTGATGTTAGGCTATTCATTTTTGCTGTAAAAAATCGTATCCTGTAGCAAAAGTGCTACAACTCGAACCAGTATTAAGTTGTACAAAAATATGATAATGTAAATCTCTATATAAATGTACATAATGAAGGTTAATAGACGTATAGATATCTCTAATTTATAAAACATTAATCGAGCTAAAATTTTATCGTTTTCAGAGCTATCTGGGTCAAAATGTAAGTATTGGTTTATACGAAAATGACCCAAAAAAACTAATAGCTGGAATGGTTAATTCAGTTTCAACTTTAAAATCCAATCCAGTCAGACCCGTAACCTCGCCAGGATCAGCAAATGTACAAAAGGTAGCAAAAATTTACTTTCATAAATCATCTTTCAAGTGTATTTGGTGACCATGCCATAACATACTTAAAATCTTTATGTAAACAATATTACTTTTGGCATGTTTTAAATCATTAAATTGATTTTGTCATTTTTACCCGTCGCATTGTTGTAATATTAATTGTATATCGTATTTATTATTTACTTTTATCAATGCGCGAAAAACCAAAAAAAAATAAAAAAGTCATTATTTACATGCTTTAGTGACTAATTAAGACAGGGTCGGGGTAAGAAATGTTACTTAACGTTTAGGCTCTTAAGTCGGTCGTCCATCACCGAGGATTGCCGACAGCGTGGTGTAGTGGTCAGAACACTCTTTTATCATACACAAGGTCCTGGGTTTGATTCCCAATGATCTCATGCTGTGGCGCCCTTGTAAGGCGTTATAGACGATATAAACTCCTGCTGAGCCAGCACTTAATCAGCAGTATAATTATCGGGCAATTATAATTCATATAATATTCCAAACTGCCACAGGCAACTCGAGACTGGGTCAGAGTAACTGATGTTACTCTATGTTAAGTTCGCACATTCGACCATTCCACATCGAGGATAAAAATATATACAAAAAAAATGACAATTCTTACTACCTTGCTTAGCCAAAGAAATTCTACTAATTTTTGGTATATTATCAACCTGGCGATCTCGTCTAATCATTATAATGCTGATTAATTTTAAGTCTAACTAATTATTGTTAATATTTTAGATGCTTGGCAAAATGATGGACTACATTCCTCATACGATCATGGGCAACGATAAGTTTATGATGATCGAACTAAGTACGATCGAATATGAATATAGGAAGCTTGGACTAATGGGAGAACTTAGAAAAAAGTATTTTTGTTAAATATTTCTTTTACTTTCATTTTATGAACCACAAAACTTAATATATTTAACTAGTGTAAAATTTAAATAGTTTTAGATATCTAATTATTGTTTTTAAAAAAAATTTAATAAATGTTAATTAGCGGGAATCGAACCCCGGCCCTAAAAACATAAAAAATGCAACATTAAAAATTCAAAATAAATGCAGTGAACCAACAGTGGGGATTAAACTAAAGAACATATGATTATTAAAATAGTATTCTGTTGACATTTACGTTTCCACACAGAGTAATAGATTGGGCAAAACAACAAGACTGCAAATATTTGTTCGCAATATCGACCTCAAAGTTTACGCAAACAATCAACACAAAACTCGGCTTTATGACGTTAAAATCAATCAGGTATGACGAATATGAAGATGACGTCACGGGGAAAAAGGTTTTTCTTAACGTTGCTCAACCACATCAAGAAGCAAAATTGATGAGCATTCATGTTTAAAATAAAATTAACAAAGTTTCAGTTTTACATATTAACCTACATTATATCATTTCAAATTGTGCTACTTCATTACTAATAAATATTTGAATCTAATAAATCTAAATTCGAATTATTGATTTTTGGTGACCATGCCATAATATACTATAAAATCTTTATGTAAACATTAATACTTAAAATATATAAAATCTTTATGTAAACATTAATACTTTTGGCATGTTTTAAATCATGAAATTGATTTTGTCATTTTTTCCCGTCGCATTGTTGTAATATTAATTGTATATCGTATTTATTATTTACTTTTATCAATGCGCGAAAAACCAAAATAAAAAAAAATAAAAAACAATCAAAAAAAATTATTAAGTTGTGTAAAGTGTTTTAAATAATAAGACTAAACAAATAAACCTGCCCAATATTTCAGATTTTTAAAGGTCAATAAATTCGTATCTCGAAAAAGTTGGATTTTAGTTAAATAATTAACTACACGTTTAATTTGGTATTTAAGATATAATATCTTTTCTGTGTGGCCTTTTTTCAATAGATCCACATAAAATTACTTTAATATTTAAATAAATGGATCGATTTTGGTGTTAATTTAAAAGAAAAATTGTTATTAATTTGATAACAACTTTTAGTGTAACCTTATTTATTACACGCATTAATTGCTTTTAGCTATAACTTGTTTATCAAATTTACTGTTTCTATTTTACAACTCTTTTTATGTAGAAACTTTGAACTTGTTTTTCCAGGAATTTAGTAACATATTTTAAACCCGGGCAAATTAATCGATTAAACGAACACTTAACAGGAAATTAAACAAACACTTAACAGGAAATTAAACAAACACTTAACAGGAAATTAAACAAACTCTTAACAGGACCCGTTTAAATATTAACAACCTTTCTGAAATCATGTTTAAAGCCAGTCAAATATAAGGTGTAATAGAAGTAGCACCAACAGAGCATTTCAAGTAATTTCAAGATGAAAAATTTTAAAGAACATTTTTCAACAGTATCAATTCCAACTTTAAATTCAATTTAAGATAAATTAAAACTGATTTAAATCTTAATCAGGTGTATGAAAGCAATCTGCGCACGTCAATGTTTTTGTTGTCAATAAGTGAACGGATATACAAAGGTTAATAGGTTTGTTAAGGTCAAATTCATGGTTAAAGTGTTTACGCCCCTGGTTAACAAAAACTCAATTGTTTAAAACAGATTTTGTGGTTAGCAAAGATAGGTGTTTTTTTACACTGTAATTGTTTAGCATTACGTTTAAATATAACGATGTAATTTACATTTGTAAATAATTCTGGCTGATCTAAAAAAGTTTGTTATACGTTTTATATTTTAAGTAGGTTTGAGAAATTAAATTTAATAATAGTTAGGAATGGTGATAGAGAATAACAAAATAACAGCGAAAGATGGTCGAAAATTCAAATACAGAAGTCTAACTACAGAAGATCGAAGTGAAGTGTTAAGGTTACTTTTTGAAAATTTCGCACCAACCGAACCTTTATTAGAATTAACTTGGCCAGAAGAAAAATCCACTCAAATTTTGACTGAATTTGTTGATGTAGGTTACAATGCTAAACTTTTAAATTGTTTAATCTATATTCGGTTAAAATTATCAATATATATTTTTTTCAAGTTTTAATAATCCTTAGTGATTAATTGAACCGGCAGCGTGGTGTAGTGGTAAGAACATTTGCTACACCACACATGAGGTCGTGGGTTCAATCCCCACTGATCTCATGCTGTAGCGCCCTTGAGTAAGGCGTTATAAACGATATAAACTCCTGCTGAGCCACCACTTAATCAGCAGTATAATTATCGGGCAAATATAATCTATAATATCACAAACCGCCACAGACAAGACTGGGTCGGAGTAACTGATGTTACTTAATGTTTAAGTCGCGCATTTGATTTTCCCACATCGAGGATAAAGATATACAAGAAAAATAATAATTAAATTTTAAAGCAAATTCTATAGTATGTAAAATAAAAAATGACCAAATCAATTTCGTAGTCTAAAATAAAACATAGTTAGTTTTGTACGCATATTTTTTTAAGTATGTTAAAAAGAAAAAAAAATATGATCGTCCCATCAATATGTATAACAACTTTTTATTAAAGGGTAAAGACTTTAGCCCTACTTTTTATACATCATTGTTTTTATATTTTTTATAGAACTACCTTGGTCAAAATGTTAGTGTTGGATCATACGACAATGATCCTAAAAAGTTATTTGCTGTAATGCTTTTATCGATCTCCACTATAAAAATCAAACCCTTTTCACTTTATACAACACCAGGTTCGGCAAACATTCAAAGAGTAAGTTTGACTTTTTTGAATTCATCTACTTATTTATTTTTACAATTATTAAAAAAACAGGCCTGGACCACTAGATAGGTTGTTTTTACATCAATCCTAGACTAGCTAATAAGGTGTCTTGTTAAGTTATTTGTAAATAATACTAAAAAAATAACAAAACTTATTATATACGTTTAAAAACATGGTCATTCAATGCTTGATTTTTTGCCTATTTTCTTATCATTCAGTTAGCAACTATATACAGTTGTTTTTTTGTAATATTCGTTATTTTTTTATTTAATTACCCTCAAAATGGCCTTTAAGTCATTAAAATCGGTAAGTTTTTTAACACTAAGTAAAAATTTAACAGTTGAATAAATTTATGATGAATTGTGTTCCGAACTCAATAATTGGCAACAATAAATTTATGACCATCGAAATAAGTACGATCGAATGTGAATATAGACAACTTGGAATAATGGGAGAACTAAGAAAAGGGTAATTACACTTATACTCTACAAGGTAACCTCTAAACTTAAAAAATTAAGACTTTTGTAACTAGAATTACATTTTATTAAACTTGTCCTCGATGTGAGAAGGTCAACTTTACGGCCTAAACTAACATTTGTTACTCAGACCTAGAATGTTTATTAAATTTTGGATATGCATACCGTCTCACTATTTATGGCCTTATTTCAGAGCACTTTAAAAGTTGGTGGTGGGGATTGAACCTATGACCCTAGTTGTAAAACAAAGTACCTGCAGGCAAATATTGACTTTATTAACCCACATTTTACAGGATAATAGATTGGGCAAAACATCATGATTGTAAATTTCTGGTGAGCTTATCTTCTTCAAAATATACCCAAGCTATTAACACAAAACTCGGCTTTGTGACGTTGAAATCAATCAAGTATGACGAATACGTTGATGACGTCACGGGGGAAAAACCGTTTGTGAAAGTGGCCCCACCACATGAAGAAGCAAAGTTAATGTGTTTAACTTTAAAATCGTAATAGTTAATTAAAATTAAGTAAAACTGTTAAATACTTTTTTCTAAAAGCATGTTAAAATACTTATTTCCTAGAAGCATTGTAGTTGCTAATAAATTATGAAAAACATTGTTTTTTCTTTTCAAATTATTAAGTTTAAAAAACACATTTCTAAATTTAGAGTCGTTTAAAGGTTCCTTTTTTGTTATTTAAACCAATTTTTACTACATTTACCAATGAAAAAAAAACATTTAAAAAAGAACCCGATACAATTTACTAAATTCTAAAAATTTCCATTTTTAAACCGTACGATTTTCCGTCATCTTACTTCGTCACTGTGATTACTTCACTTTTTAACCCAAGCTTTATTTCATATGCTATAAGAAAGCTTGACCTTAGCCGCCAGTGCAATTACAAACTTACCTAAATTTTTATCCAAACGTTTTCTCTGTAACTTTACCCAATTTTATAACCCCGTATCTAAGTTATATATAACACAAGTGAGCTAGTGACATTGTAGTCATAGATAACTTTAGAAAAGATCTTTGCGATACCAAATTATTATGTTTTGATGACTTATTAATTTATGACCAATATGTTTTTAAGTAAAAAGGTCGCACAAGCTAATTTTTTTGTTAAATATCCAAATTTTAATTACTACCCACGTATAAACTCAACTTTTTTAATGATAATGTATTGTATAATGTAGTCTTAATATATATTTATAATTTTATTTATAGAGACACAAATATATTTGTGTGCGTTTTTACTAATAAATCAATTTTGTCAACTTAAATTTCACAACGCCATGCACTTACTTCCTTTAACACGTCAGTTTTCCCGGCGTGATTCATCAAACAAACATACCGTTTGTAGGTTCTGATTCAATTTTAAGATTTCTTAAAGAACTCTTAAAACCAAATTAAAACTTTAAAAAATTGTGAATAGCAAAGATTAAATGATTTATTGCACTGCGAGACTATGAACGATTTATTTTAAATTTGTAGATTATTTTTAGCAGATATAATAAAATTTGTTATACTTTTTATATTTTTAGTAAGTCTAAGAATTTCAACAAATTGAATAATAAAGTTAGAATTAATGATGGAAAATAACGAAATAACAGCAAAAGATGGCCGAAAATTTAGATACAGAAGTCTAACTACAGAAGATCGAAGTGAAGTGTTAAGGTTAATATTTGAATATTTTGTTTCCAGTGAGCCGACTTTTTCGTCTACTTGGCCAGAAGAAAAACACACCCAATTATTAACTGAATTTGTCGATGTAAGTTCTGTTACTAAATCTTTAAATTTTAAAACTTTAAATTTGGTTTTGTGATTTATTATTAAATTTTTAAAGCAAATAATATATTTTGTAAACTAGAAAAAAATCACCAAACTAATTTTGTAGTCTAAGCCAAAACATTGTTGTTGGTTTTATACACATGGTTTTTCAAATATGACGTAAAGAAATTTATGGTTTCTATTATTTTTATTACAACTTTTTTACAGGTTAACAACAGCAATTCCTACTTTTAATAGAACACCGTTATTATGTTTTCTTACAGAAATACCTTAGGCAAAACGTCAGTGTTGGATTGTACAACAATGATCCAGAAAAACTAATCGCTGTAACGCTTTTATCTATCTCCACTTTGAAAAGCAAACCCTTCTCACTTTGTACAACACTTGGTTCAGCAAACATTCTAAGAGTAAGTTACATTCATACTTTTCAACTAATTTATTTTCTTTTTTTTTGTATATATCTTTATTCTTGATGTGGGAAAGTCGAATGCGCGACTTAAACATAGAGTAACAACTGTTACTCTGACCCAGTCTCGAGTTGCCTATGCCAGTTTGGGATATTACAGATTATAATTGCCCAATAATTAAGCTGCTGATTAAGTGCTGGCTCAGCAGGAGTTTACACCGTCTATAGCGCCTTACTCAAGGGCGCTACAACATGACCTCAGTGGGGATTGAACCCACGACCTCATGAGCGGTGTAGCAAGTGTTCTTACCACTACACTACGCTTATCACAAAAATTAAAAAAAAAAACAGACTCTACCACGTATTAGTTTTTTGATTTTAAAACACAATTCTAGTAAGGTAAATAAGCAAAATATAGTCCTGAGTATTTTAAGACACCGTTACCTATTATTTGCCTATTATAAGCAAATTTTGGTTTTAAACAACTATTCATTTTTGACAGATGATAAAATTGAATATGGATTTTGTCCCTAATTCAATAATTGGCAACAATAAATTCATGATGATCGAAATATGTTCGATTCAAGATGAATTTAGACAACTTGGAATAATGAGCCAACTTACTAGAAGGTAATCAAAATGTGGCTGGCTATATTTTAGTTTAGATTTTCTAAAAAAATAATTGTTGTTATTTAGGCCTTGTTAACGTGAAAAGGTAACATAGAGTAGCATTTGTTCTCCCGACCTAGTTTTAACTTGTTGGACCTATTGTAATATAACCAAGTGTTTTAACGCCTAAAACACATTGCAACTAATTTTTAGTATTAAATTTTTAAACCACATTTTACAGAATAATAGATTTGGCAAAACTTTATGAATGCAAATTTTTAACATCTTTGTGTACTTCGAAGTATACCCAAGCTATTACTACAAAACTCGGCTTTGTGACGTTGAAATCAATCAAGTATGACGAATACGTTGATGACGTCACAGGGGAAAAACCGTTTCTGAAAGTTGCCCCACCACATGAAAAAGCAATGTTAATGTGTCTTGCTTTGTAAAGTAATTTGATGATGGAATCATAATAACCAACAGAATTATGCAATAAGAGTTTTAATTACTAAATGATAATGCATCACATGTTTTTACATAAACAAAGTTAGTTAATAAAATATTAACTAGACCTAATTAATAATTAAAATATGGTCCGAATCATGGTGTTTCATAGTGTTACTATATATACAGATAAACTTAAATTCTATCATAAGTAATGTTTTAAGGGTATATCGTAGTTAATGTGCTAGTATATTCTGTAGTGTTATATTATACCCTTTTGCGACGTTTTTATTAATGAATTTAAGTTTGTCAAATTTTATTTTACCATTCGACCCGTTCTCTTTTTGACCAGTCAATTTTTTCGACGTAATTAATCAATTAAACATATGTTTAATAAAGCCTGTGTAAACAAGCAGACTTCCTAAAGTTCTGTTTAAAGCCAGGCGGGAATTTAAAATATCGGATGTCGTAGAAAAGGCGCTAACGGAAAAAGTCAAAACATTTCAAGAAACTTTAAAGAAATTTCATAGACAGTATCAATTATCAAATTTCATTTCAAATTAGTATAAAAATTAAGGGATCACGTTAACTGTCCGTAACTCAACAAAAAAAGTTACATTCTCAAAACCAGTGAATTTAGGAGTTACGTAATATTTACGAGATAGCTCTCTCGCAATGTAGCCTATGCGAATAATTAATAAACATTAGCTATAAATTACTACATTTTAGTGTAATATAATTTAATTAAACTGTAATATAGTTTAATTAAACAGCCGTTTCATTTTCCGGTTCCTTCATTTTCCGTTTCTTCATTTTCCGTTCCTTTATTTTCCGTTCCTTCATTTTTCATTCCCTCATTTTCAGTCGACCCGTTTGCGACTTTTTTTGCGACTTTACTAAACACCGACGGTTGTTTTGCAGACATCATCTTAGTCTTCAAATTTATATACCCTTACCCCAACCCTATCTAAGTTTGTCAGAGAACCACACAAAACGAAAAAGGCGTTGCGTAGAAGAGTTACGTACAAGCTACGAGTAAATTTGGGAGGTACGTAGTGTTTATCAGTTTTGTCTGGGTACGGACAGTTAACGTGAACCAAATTAAGAGTATAAAAAATGAAGAATGACGAAATAACAGCAAAAGATGGCCGAAAATTCAAGTACAGAAGTCTTACTGCAGAAGATAATAGTGAAGTGTTGAGGTTAATGTCGGAATATTTTGCTTCAAGCGAGCCTACTTTATCGTGCACGTGGCCGGAAGAAACACATAACCAATATTTAACTGAACATATTGACGTAAGTGCTATTGCTAAACCTTTTCTTGTACAACTCCATAATGAGTTTAAATATTCCATATAAGTATTTAATATTTAAATTACAAAGGCTGATTTAATATTTAAATTACAAAGCTAATAATATAGTTTGTAAAATAAAAAAAAATGACCAATTTCATCATTGTTATACTTTCTTACAGAGTTATCTCGGTCAAAATGTAAGTGTTGGATTATACAACAACAATCCAAAAAAACTAATTGCTGCGATGGTTTTATATATCTCAACTTTAGAAAGCAAAACTTTCTCCTTTTATACAACGCCAGGGTCGTCGAATGTCCAAAAAGTAGGTTTAAATCTTATTTATCCACAATTTTGTTTTACAATTATTTAAAAACAAGCGTACACCACTTAATGCTTGTCTTTTGAAACTTTTAATACATTTTATTGAACTATTAATAACACATCTATACGAATAGTAACATTTGTTTTTGTTACACCAACCCAGTCTTGAATTGTCTTTAGCAGTTTAGGTATTCGTATTATAGAATAAAAACTATAACAGCTTACTTAACAGCAATATGAAATCAGTGGGAATCAAATCTTGAACCTCGTGTAGTAAAGTCAAGTGTTCTAACCACTGCATCACTGTCAAGTTTTTAACAATTATTAAAAACCCTTTAACAGTTCGATAAATTCATGATGGGTTATGTTCCAAATTCGATAGTTGGCAACAATAAATTTATGATGATCGAAATGACTACGATCGAAAATGAATATAGACAACTAGGTATAATGGGAGAGCTTAGAAAAAGGTAATATCTTATAACTTATCCTTAAAAAGGTAATATCTTATAACTTATCCTTAACATAGTTACCTTTTAATTTTATGATTTAAGGTTAAAGTAACTACAGTTAGTTGCTTTTGTAATATTTTTTATTCACCATTGATGTGAAAGCGCTGACTTTACAGCCTAAACTGTAAAAAGTTTTTTTTCTCGAGTTAACTTGGACAGTTTGGAATACTATTGAAAATTTTCGCCCTGTTTTTTGATTTGGGGTTAGCGAAATGTTTGCTGTTTGTATCGCCTTGCTTAAGAGGCACTACAGCCTGAAAGCAGTTGGCAACAAACCTCATCCCTAAAATAGTAAAGCTAAAAAACCAAACCCCTAAACCATGCTGTCAGTAACTACTTATTTCTTTAAATACATTTTACAGGATAATAGATTGGGCAAAACATCATGATTGCAAATTTCTGGTGAGCTTATCTAATTCAAAATATACCCAAGCTATTAACACAAAACTCGGCTTTGTGACGTTGAAATCAATCAAGTATGACGAATACGTTGATGACATCACAGGGGAAAAACCGTTTCTGAAAGTTGCCCCACCACATGAAGAAGCAAAGTTAATGTGTTTAACTTTGTAATTTCAGTTTATCAGAATTAAGTATTTGAAGTACTACACTACCTCATAGCAGCATTGTGTTGGCAAAATAATTTATGTAGAACATATTTTTAAAATCTAAAAATTAGGTTTAAGAAAGACTTTTGTTTTAAAGACTTATTCTTATATGACTGACATTTTTCTTTTAAACTAAGGTTTCAAGGGCGTTTTCTTAAACATTTACCGATGCATGAAACTCTAGTTAAAAGACACAAAATAGGTATGGCAATATGGGGTTAAATATATTGGGTTTGGTGACCATGCCATAACATACTTGAAATCTTTATATAAACATTAATACTTTTGGCATGTTTTAAATCATTAAATTAATTTTGTCATTTTTTTCGTCGCATTGTTGTAATATTAATTGTATATCGTATTTATTATTTACTTTTATCAATGTGCGCAAAACCAAAATAAAAAAAAATTGGATTTTTGACTATGTAGACTTCTGACATTGAAACTTAAACACAAAATCTTAGCAAGTTAGAACTTTAATTTACAAATTCCTTTTACTATCTCTAGCACAACCTTTAATTTTAAATTAATTTCAATTTAGCAGAACCAAGTTTATGTTAAGTTGAGTCTTTTAAAACTTATTCTGCCCTAGCACAAAATACTTCAAGATAGATTCAACTCTTCCAATGCAAACACCTATTCATTAAAAATATTAAATACAAGATTTTAAACTTCGTTTATATCATACTTTTAAATCAACTAGAAATAATATAACTGGACAGGCCATACGTAATGCTTTTTTATAACATAATCTATTGCCTAAACATTTTTGTATACCCGACTGCTTAAATATAACTCAAAAAAAAAAACTGGTTAGAAGTGACCTTCCAAACCACATTTGATTGAAGTAAATGAACAACCTTGT
Organism: Corella eumyota; assembly: GCF_963082875.1. Taxonomy (NCBI): domain Eukaryota; kingdom Metazoa; phylum Chordata; class Ascidiacea; order Phlebobranchia; family Corellidae; genus Corella; species Corella eumyota. The sequence goes on along the minus strand of NC_137493.1, from coordinate 16,801,113 downwards.
TAGACGAAATTAGAGATAATAAATATGACTGGTTAACTAAAAATACCATGACTGGTTAACTAAAGATAACATGACTGGTCACTTAAAGATAATATGACTGGTCACTTAAAGATAATATGACTGGTCAATTGAAGATAACATGACTGGTCACTTAAAGATAATATGACTGGTCAATTGAAGATAACATGACTGGTCAATTGAAGATAACATGACTGGTCAATTAGAGATAATATGACTAAACAGAGCATGCAATATGCCCATTCTAATCGCGTAAACAATTTATTTCTTACCACATAAAAGAAAAAATCAAATAAAACGAACGAGGGCCGAAATAACCCTTTCAAGTCACATCTGATGAAAGTAAATGTACCATCAAGTTAAACGAAAAGAACTAAAGAAAAACGAATGAAGTTTCAAGTAACATTTGTAGCAAACATTGTGCCATAACGAATGACGTCGTTTCTAGTACCATATGACGTCACCGTGTGACGTAAGAACTGATAATTTTACCCATTTCCTAAAATAAAACAAAACTATAAAATTTTGAACAAAGTGTTAGATTTGGTATGGTAAGACTTTTTACAATAACAGTAAGTCAACAATATACAAATGTAAAAAAATAATCTTATACTTAGGCTTAGACATTAAAATATATTTTAAAACTATTAAAATTCAGTATTTAACTAGTTCAAATAAAATTTTGTGACCATATTTTATATTAGTTTTGCTGTAGTTAAAACACTTTGTTTCACTACATAAGGTTCTTGGTTTAATCCCCATTGTTTTCATGCTGTATTGCCATACAGGAAGGGAACTATAAATGGTATAAACTTCTGCTGGGCCAACACCTATTCAGCAGCTTATATTAATTGGGCAATAATTTTCAGTAACACTTCCAAACTGCCAAAGTCAACTCAAGACTGCGTGGAAAAAAAATTGTAAAGTTGTAAAGTCAACATTCCTACATCGAAGATAAAAAATACAAAATAAGGTAACCAGCAAGTTAAGATGGTGGTTTAAGGTTTAAAACTACAACATGGAGTTGTAAATTTCCAATGTCTGGTCTTTAATTTAATATACATAATCAACATTATAAAATAATTCGAACCTTAATAAGTTGAGTTTTATCGAAGTTATGACGATGTAAATGAATTGATCTCGATATATTCGAGTAAAGTCGTTCCAACTTAACCACTCTCCATGATAATGTGGTCTACAATAAAAACTGTAAGTCAATATTACAAACAAATTATAACGGAACGTTTTATAATTATTTATTCTTGATGTGGTAAGGTCGAATGCGCAACTTAAACATAAAGTAACATTAGTTACCCTGACCCAGTCTTAAGTTGCCTTTGGTAGTTTTGGATATTATAGACATTAATAATTTGTCGAGAATTAGGCTGCTGATTAAGTGCTGGCCCAGCAGGAGTTTATACCGTTTATAGCACCTACTAAAGGGTGCTACAGCATAACCGCAGTGGAGATCGAACCTAGGGCCTCTTGTTGTAACATCAAAACGTTAAACGAAAAAAAAAACGCTTAAAATACTTACATCTACTGTGTATTCCAACAACTGATGTAGCTTGTTACGATCAAATACAACAGGGGGGTAGGCTGACATTAATCTTCGATTCTCGTTACGAGTTTTGGTCAAATCTTCTCAACAATAATAGATTGGTAAGGGGGTAATTTTTTTGTTTTATAATATTTCTTAGTAGTAAATTAAGTTTATGCTGTAAATTTGTCCTTTCCACATTGGGGATAAAGATAAATATTTACAACTATTTAATATTTATATTTAATTGAAAAAAATTCAATTTACTTTTTGGGGTTATATCTGCAAGTGACTCTACGTCGGTAAGACATTGTTCCATCACCATACTGACGTCACTCATGATCTCATCACTATCCATGATGTCACAAACACGCGTGGATACGTCACCGTTTTGATTACATTTTAGTTTCTTAAAAATTACTGTAGCTGGTGAAATTTCATTTATATCGGGCCTACCGTCATCTGTAGTGACGTCATCGCCATTTAATACGACGTCATTTTCTCGAGCGTCACGTGATGACATAGGAGTGATGTCATCATCTAACGTTATATCGTATGACGTCTCCAGCATGTCGAGTACTACTTTTGGCTAAAAAAATATTTTTCTTTAATTTGTAAATATTAATTAATTCTTCGCAACGAGGATCGACCCACTGACCTAAGGTTTTGATTTCAGTTTATTTAAAAAATGAAAGCATGCAGTTGAAATTAAATTTCACACGTCTAATTTAAGATTTTTAAATAGTAATTAATTCTCCGCAGTTGGGATCGAACATAAGACCCTGAGGTTTTAAATTCACTCAATAAAAAGTAGCATCAGTAGAAATTAAACCCTAGACTTCTACTTGTAGTTTTTTTAAATATAAGTTTATCTGCAGCAGGGATTAAACCCACAACCTTAGGTTTAAGTTTATTAAAGAATAAATATACTCGTAAGAACCAGGTGTTAAATATTTTGAAATGTTTTGCACTAAATATAACTAAAAATTGGAACGAACTTTAATTTTTTTCTTCTTTACAATTCCACTCGACCAAGCTGATCTTTTTCTACGTTTTTTCTTCACAATTCTCTTCTCATTCACTGGAGTTGACTCAATATTTATGTTGGCTGTAACTATACAAAATAAAACAAGTTCTTAGGTTTAAATATTGTTTTTTCTTGTTTTATTTTGAGATGATAGGTTTTTGTAATTTTCTTGGAAAAAAAAGCGTTATTAAAAATGTTTTTGAGCTATCTGTAAACACCAGCTTAAGAATAAATAATGTGGTATTGGTGCGTCTCGAACCTGAAACCTTTTATCTAATAGCACAATTTCATAACCAGTATACCAGACCACTAGACTATTACCAAATATTATTTAATATGTTAAAATGATTTATAGACTTTACTACAAGAGGGACCAGGTTCTATTCCCAATCCTGGCATGTAATAGAGCCATTGGATAAGTTTCTATAACAATACTAAATTATACTGAGCCAAAATATCAATAATCAGGCAATACAAAAATCATTGATCAGCCAAGCCTATAATATCTGCAACAGATTAAAGCCTAAGTTTACCCAGAAGGTGATATAAAAAATATAAACTCCTGCTGAGCCAGCACTTTATCAGCAGCTTAATTATCAGGCAACTATATTCAATTTTTTTTGTATATATTTATCCTTAATGTGTGAAAGTCGAATGCGCGACTTAAACAAAAAGTAACATCAGTTTCTCCGACCCATGAAGATGATCAACAACAAAAAAAAAGAATATTTTACAGGGCACCTAATATCTCACCTATCAAACCCAAAATATGTTCAAAATTAACATTTTAGTTTTACCAGTAACATTGGTTTCCAGTTTCTTGGGAGAAACTTTATAATAAGATGGAGCAAACTTTTGCGGATCAGCTTCCCTTCGATCCCGAGCTTCCATAACTTCCCTGCATAATACCTCAAACTTTGGATCCAAATCCTCCTCTATTATAGCATATGCCATATCTTTTAATAAACATGCACGATGTCTGATTGCTTTATCTGTGGAAAAATAGTGTAATTTAATTGTTTTAATAAGTTAAATTGTTAATAATTGAATATGCAAAGAGTGATGTATTGAATATATTGATATTTGTAAAACTTCTTAGTTAAATCCTAGTTGATTTTAACCATAAGGTCGCAACTCAGAACTAATATTCAGAATTATTTTTCTCCTGAACTACAAACAACCATTTTATTTATTTTAAAGACCATTGACTAAAAAACCAATCATGTATAATTTGTCCAATAAGCTCATCAATAAATAAAAGAAATCAAAACATTTAAAAATTTACTTAACAACAACATTATGATATGTAAACCAAAAACAGAGACATCCAAGTTTGTACTGTTACATTAGTAGGTATAGCAGTTAAAATATATTTTTAGATGAACAGTATGTTAATTCAACCCTATATAATTTTAATTAAAAACAAAAAATATAACTAACTAACATTAAACAAATAAAAATCAGTTCTTTTTTAACTAAAAAACCTTACCTTGGGCACAGTAGTCTGGGTTGTATTCCAATGCATTACTACAAATCAGATCGATATCCTTCTTAAATGAGTTGACATCGTGATATTTATGTTGATCTATCTTCGTCATCATTGTAGATATGTCCATGGGGTTGGTTATAACATCAGCATAATCATCTATCTCTTCTGTATCAACTGGGTTTAAGAATACCTAGAAATTATATTTAAATAAAATACTGGCACTCTAAACTTGAATTTTTAAAGGTAAATATAGAATAAATTCTTGAGAAAAAAATGATGTTAAAATAATTTAAATTTTGTGTCAACTTCTTATCTCAAGAAACTGTTTAAGTTAATTGTTTTATTGAATAAAATACACTTAAATATATATTATACACCGGCAGCGTGGTGTAGTGGTAAGAACACTTGCTACACCACACATGAGGTGGTGGGTTCAATCCCCACTGCCCTCATGCTGTTGCGCCCTTGAGTAAGGCGCTATAAACGACATAAACTCCTGTTGAGCCAGCACTTAATCAGCAGCTTAATTATCGGGCAATTATAATCTATAATATCCCAAACCGCTGAAGACAACTCGAGACTGAGTCGGAGTAACTTATGTTACTCTTTGTTTAAGTCGCGCATTTGACTTTCCCACATCGTGGATAAAGATATACACAAAAAAAAAAAATATTTGAAAAAGTTTACAAAACTGAATAAAATAGGTTTAAAAAACAACAAATTCACCTTAAATCTTCTATCCTTAGCCAACCTTGTTAGCACATCTCTTAAAAACAATCTCAAACTTCTCATAATTGATTCCTCATTGGATTCAATTTTCTGTTTCTCTTTAATGGTCAGTTGGGGGGTAATATCAATATCAGCTTTCTTTAATACTTCTACTGGTTCATAGCCTAGTGTTAAAATTAATAAGATTTTTAATAGTAGAAATATTTCATTTACATTATTTGTATATTGCCTGCTTTACAGGCTGCATATTTCTTTACTGTTGTAATATACAAAAATATTTGCCTGCAATAATTTAGCGCACCATGGACAGAAGTTTTCATTATTTTAAAGATCTAATAGTATATACGACTTAATAAAAAGAAATACTGTTAATGACTTAGTTAAAAAGGTAACAACATGAAAGCAGTTAGAATCAAACCAAAAACCTTATGCCTTAACAACTGCTCTATACTTTTTAAATGGCTATTTATTAACGGAAAGCCAAAAATGTTTAGTTGTTGTTATTAACTTACTTGTTCTATCTTTTAGAATTGAAACTTTTGTTGCAAAGTTGAGAAAGAGAGGAGCGAAAAAGGCAGTTCTCTCCTTTTTGGAGAGTGGTTTTATAATATAAACTTCTTTTTGGTGTTCGTTGAATAATAAAGATAGGGAGGGACTTAATTCAAAAAAATTACAGTTCACAGTAGCTAAAAAAAATAAAAAAAGGTTTATAGTTTTGCAGTAATCAACTTTTATTACAAATGCTAAAATTTTAAGTCTAAAAACTAAAAAAATAAAAAAGTTTTTACCAGAAAATAAAAGTGTCTTCCTAAAAAAGTTTTTACTCGAAAAAAGTGCCTACCCAGAAAAATAATTTCTACCCTAAAATATAAGCACCCACCAAAAAAAGTTTTTACTACAAAATTAAAGTGCCTACCTAAAAATAAAACAGGTTTTGAGGCAGGTAAGGATTGGAGTAACGACTTTAACAAACACTGCAAACTCTCGTTCACATTTTCCCACCACATGGTGGCATCAGGGAGGTAGATGATACTCGGGGAAGATCGTTCAGCTTCACGAAATATCTGAAAAATAATTAAAATTAATAAAACCCCCGAGTACTAAAAAATAAGCCATTTTACACAACGAATACCTACACAAATATTTTTAATCATTTAAACTCTTTAAAATGTAGGCTTTAATAATGGTTAGAAAAGCATTATAAAGGCATTTAGAATAATTTCTTTATAACAGTCTAAACAAAGAGTAACATCAGTTAACCCAACCCAGTCTTGAGTTTCCTTTGGCGGTTTAAAATATTATAGATTATAATTCCCGATAATTAAACCGCTGATTAGGTGCTGGCTTAGCAAGATTTTATACATTTTTTAGCTTCTTAATCAAGAGCACTACAACATAGAAGCAATGGGAATCAAACCCAAAACCTCATACAGTAAAGCCAAGTGTTTTTACCACTACACAATGCGGGTTACCTATCTTAGAATATTGTAAAGTCTAAAAATCAATAAAATGTTTTATTCAAGTTTTATTTCACCTTAGTACAGGCTTCTTCAGGAGAATGCACAGTTGAGTTAAACAGGTTTGGAAAATCAAGAATATGAACAGGTAATGACTCGAGATCATGTAACATTGCTGGAGCTAAGTGAGAGGTTTGCCCATCTTCTTCATCCCCACATATTAACATTCGTGGTCGGTGTATAATGGAGTCCCTGTATGTTAAAGGGGTTTGCATGTTATTAAATTAGTTAACCTATGTAAGTTTGTCCAAGTAGATTTTTGTGTAATTAAATTTTGTATTTCAGATTAAATAAAACGTAATAAGGTCCTGAGTTTGATACCAACTGCTTTCATGCTGTAGTGCCAAGTAAGGTGCTATAAACAATATGTATTCTTGCTAACCCAAAAAATCAATCAGCAGATTAATTATCGGGCAATTCCATTCAATAATATCCCAAAGGCCAAAGGCAACTCAAGACTGGGTCGGGGTAACAAATGTTACTCTAAATTTGGGCTGTGAAGTTGGTTTTTTCAAGTCAGGATAAATAAAATACAAAACAAGTATTAAATTTTTTTTAATTATTACGATAAAAGCTAGATATAAATAACAAAATAATTTTAATTTTACCTGATTCTAGCTGTACTTATTGTAGCTTCATGATAAACATTTAATCCATTTATTGGGGAATTTATTTCTTCTTCAAACTCACTGTCGGAATCACTTAACATTCTGTCAGAATCATTTGCATAAACTGCATCAGTAAAACTTTTCAGTAATTTGGATTTTTCTATAAGTAATTTTTTCAGAATTAGAATATTTTAAACAATTTCTTTATATATCAATTTATCCTCGATGTGAGAAGGTTGACCTTATGGCCCAAACATAGAGAAACATTAGTAACCCTGACCCAGTCTCAAGTTGACTTTGTCCGATTGGGATATTATAAATTATAATTACCCAATAATTCAGCTGCTGATTATGTGTTAGCTTAGCACGAGTTCATACCATTTATAGCGACTTACTCAAGAGTGTTAAAGCATAAAAGCAGTAGGGATTAAACCCAAGACCTCATGTAGTAAAGCCAAGTGTTCCAACCACTACACAATGCTGCCGTTTCATTAAAGTTTCACTTATAGTTTCTAAGATTTTGCAACAAAAATATTCTATGCAAGTTTTTTAAAGCCAACTTACTTTTAATAATTGGTAAAATTTTATTAATTTGATTGATAGCTTTAACAAGATTATGATGCAATAATGGTTTAATAGTTGAGTTTAATGCATAGCCTGGATTGTTAGATGACCGTTGTGCTGTTGGGACGATATTCTAAAAAAATAAAATTAAAAATAAATTATGGTAAGTAACTGTATAAAATTTCAGTTGTGTATATAGCTTTATCCTCGATGTGGAAAGGTAGAGCGAGCTACCTCAACACAGAGTAACATAAGTTACTTCAATCCAGTCTCTAGTTGCCTGTGGCAGTTTGGGATATTATAGATTATAATTCCCTGATAATTATGCTGCTGATTAAGTGCTGGCTTAGCAGGAGTTCATACCGTTTATAGCGCCTTACTCAAGGCATGAGAGCAGTGGGGATTGAACCCACGACCTCACATGTGGTGTAGCAAGTGTTCTTACCACTACACCACGCTGCCGGTTGCATCAGAAATCAACTATTAAACTAGCTTAATATTACTTGAAATTTTAAAAAATTCTACCTTTATGGCCTTATAGAAGTCTTTAGCAGATATATTAATTGAATCAAGATCCAACTTTAGTTTTTCGTTAGTTTTGTATATTTGTGGATATCTTCGTCTTAAAGCAAATAATGCTGACTCAGTACATAGAGACTAAAACAAAAATTACAAAAATTGAAATCAAATATAATTTATTTATAACAAAGCTTGGTGGACTATATATTAGTATAAATATTTAATCTATAGACCTTCAAAATAAATAAAACTGCAATTTGTGGTGCATTAGTAAATTAATGCAGGCAAATATTAGTTAAAAGTTGCAACCATATTTTAACAATTAAAATGCAGACTGCTATTGATTAGTTATCCCTAACATAAAACAGACATGGTTGTTAAATAGTAAGTATAAACCTTTTAATAACATGACCCATTCTAGAGTTGCTATTATTAGTTTAAAACACCTTCTTATTAACATAGTTATATTGGCTTGTAATAATCTGTTAATGGGAATTATAAAACCCTTACTTAAGTGTTATAACATAAAAGCAAGGAGAATTAAACCCAGAACTTTATGTATTAATGCAAATTATCTTTTAACCATTGTATTAGCTCAAGTAAAAAATGTTAAATATTCAATAAATGAACCTTAATATCAGCACCACAATATCCTGAACATTTTTCAGCTAATTCTTGAATAAAAGTTTCACTTAAAGGTGGGATCCATTTACTTGTGTGAATTTTTAAAATTTCTTTTCTGGCCTAAACATAAAAAAAATTATAACAACTAGAATATTTTAGCATTTTAATGTACAGAAAAATACTAAAAATTGATACTTGTAATTGTTTTTTACTGCTCTAAAATAAACTTTTGTTTAAGCTACATTGGCAAGTTATTTCTGTAAGCAAATATGATCAATAATATTTAAAACTGGCAAAGTCAACTTAAAAAAGGCCGAGGTAACAAATGTTAATGTGTAGAGCATAAAGTCAGCCTTTGCACCAAGGTTGAAGCAATACAACAAAAAATGTTAAGTTAAACTTAATATAACAACTAAAAAATTACAAGCAAAACTTATGTGCAAATTCTGTTGTGTAAAATTTAACAAACATTTAAAATATAATAAACCAAGTTCTTACCATTTTATCAGGTAGAGGGAATAGAAATTCTTTATCAAATCTTCCAGGTCTTCTTAGAGCTGGATCTATTGAATCTATTCTGTTAGTAGCACCTTAGGACATATCAATAAAAAAACAGTTTTACAATCTGTAATTATTACCAACTTAATGTTATAAATATATTATACATTTTGGTAAAAAAAGGTAATATATTTTAAACATAAGGTTAAAATTTTAATGTCGCTCTTTGGTAATAAAAGTTCTAATTTTTTTAAATAATTTACAGGTACATAAATAGACAGTACTAACAAACTGGTGATACTCGCAACTTAGTCATTAAGGTACTCTATGAAAACTTAGTCATTAAGGTACGTTAGTCAAGAGTCAGGCATTCTTATAAAGCTAAAATGCAAAAATAGTTTCAAAAGTACAATAAAACACATTAACACCTATTATAATAATCTCTCCTCTACTATCCAATCCATCCATGAGAGCAAGTAGAGTTGAGACAATTGAGGAATGGATTTGATCTTGTCGGGATGATCTTACAGGAGCTAATCCATCGATTTCATCAAAGAATATGATAGAAGGTCGCATTTGATATGCCTGTGTATATTAAATAACTCATACTAATGTAACTGTGTATTAAATAACTAATTATGTGTATATTAAATAACTAATTATGTGTATATTAAATGATTATTTTTATGTGGCATTAATTTATTCTTGATGTGAAAAGGTTGATTTCACGACCTAAACATAAAGTAACATTTGTTGCCCAAACTTAGTCTCAAGTTGACTTTAGCAGTTTAGGATATCATTTATAATTGACCAAAATTTATAAGCTTGTAATTAAGTGCTGGCTCAGCAGGAGTTTATACAGTTTATAGTGCCTTACTCAAAGGTGCTACAGCATATGAGCAGTGGGAATCAAACCGAGGACCTTTCTCAATTAAGTCAAGTGATTAAATTGCATTTCAAATATACAAAAAAAATGCTTACCAGAAAGTTCTAACCAAAAAAAAAAAACAATTTTAAATTTTATTACCTGATCAAATAAAAGTCTAAGTTGTCTTTCTGATTCCCCCACCCATTTACTTAAACAATCTGCCCCCTTCCTCATAAAGAAAGCAACTTTTTTGTCCTTATTTGAGCACTCATTAGCAAGTGCACGAGCTAGTAAAGTTTTACCTGTACCAGGAGGTCCATGAAATAAACAACCACTAAAAATACAAGGAAATTACTTGTTAACATTTATTCTTAATTAGTTAATTTTAATTGTAGTAAAATGATTGTAAGGTACAAGCTACATTTGCGGCATACCACAAATAGCAGTTTTTTAATTATTTTTGTGCTTTTAGATTAGACATAACTATATTGTCTATCAAGCTCTATTACATATATAGATGTAATAGACTAAAAAATATTTAAAGCATACCTTTTAGTAGATTATTTATCTGGCAATTATTATCAATGATATTTCAAACTAGCAAAGTCAACATAAAACTGAGTCAGGGTAAGAAATTTTACTCTTATATTTATGCTAACAAAAAGTTAAAAAATTGAAAAAAAAAAAAGATTTGTTTTTAGTTCATTAATTTTGTTAATTTACCGAGTTGGGGTGATATGAAATTTCTCAAATACTTCAGGATATAAAAGTGGAAATACGACCATTTCTTTAAGAGATCTGATATGTTTGTGGTGGCCTCCTACTGACGTGAACTTTACCTATAAAAAAAGGTGCATAGGTAATTTTAAGTTAAAAGTTGCAACCATATTATAACAATTAATATGCCGACTGTAAGGTAAGTTATAAATACAATTTTTTCAATATTTAGAAGATTTTTGAGTATTTTATTTTATGATTTAAACTCACATTTTTATCGATACTCATTGGGTCAACATCAGCGAGGGAAGAACCGATCTTTTGTCTTTCTTTAGAATAACCATGAACATCATTCGAGGATAAATTCATTGGAAGACATCTAAAGATATATAAGCAAAAATTTAAAGTGTAAAGAATTATATTAAAAATGTAGAAATAAATTATCAACAAATTTTTTTAATTTTTAATTAAAACGCTTTTTTTATTCTTTAAATATGATTTTGGTTGTAATATACAATAGTCTAATACCAGTTAAAAAATTTTAATTTTTTCAATATAAACCACTTTTTGTAATACCTTCTACCCATTATATAACACAACTTTATTTATCTTAATTCAAATTTTTAATACCAACCAACCTGTTCCTAGCTTTGGCCATACTTTTCTTCTTTCTTCGTTCAAACTTAGTTTCTTCATCGGATGAAGAAGTCGAACTACTAGAAGCTCCCTTTAAAAAAATTAAAAAATTCATCAAACACAATTATCAAGTTAACCCAGTAGTGTAGTATATAGATTAAATCACGTCCCAACAGTACACCCTTTTACACCAAATACAAATAAATCTATTACCTCAAAGTGATACAGAAAAAAAAACTGATTAACAATATAGTAGGTCCTGTATATGTCATGTTATTGCATGTATCCTATTTTGAAGGTTGTAAGTTTAATTCCCAACAGCGGCAGGCCAAATTTTTATTAAATTATTTAAATAAATTTTTGTTAAATGTTATTTAATTAGGTTAGTAAGTCAAAAGTTGTTTAAAAATTATAAATTTTTAAACCTGGGAATTTGTTCTTCTTTTCCGATGTTGGTACGGACTTCGTGGATGGTTGTAGTTACAACTTCTGTGCTCCGGGGAGTCAGGGATGTGATCAAAAAGATTGTTGGATTGGCGCCGAGGTGGCTCACGGCGTTGGAGTTCTAAAAAAATTGATTTTTTGTAAACACACAAAATGAAAGTAAAATTTCAAATACAAGGTCAGCAGCATGATGTAGTAGTGGTCAGAACACTTGACTTCACAACATAAGGTCCTAGGTTCAATCCCCACTGCTTTCATGCTGTGGCGCCCTTGAGTAAGTTATATAAAAGATTCAAACTACTACTTACCCAAAAAAAATAACAGCTTAATTAGCTGGCAAATATAATTAATGATATCACAAACTATCAAAGGCAATTCGGGACTAAGTTAAAGTAACTAACGTTACTCTATGTTTAGGTCGTGCAGTTCCCTTTTTTACACCAAAAATAAATAAATAAAAAATAAATAAACAGTATATTTTTATTTAGGTCTGCATTTAAGTTTCATGTTACATATTAACATACAATTTTATATATAATAGTTGGTATAAAAATAAGAAATACCATAGATAAGTCTAATTGGTTGGGCTCGGTGTCTCCTTAATGAATATCTTCCATTGTGGCCATCTTCTGTGTAAAAACTTTAATGTTTATTATCTCTTACTTAGCAGGGTGGATGGAGAAATACAATTTATAAGTTATTTGTAAGCAGGTTAATTATTATCTAATATAAACTTGTACTTTGTATATGATCAATACATAATGTTTTATTCAAGGTTTTTATTTAAACTTTGTGTGGCCTTTCATTTAAACAAAATTAAATCTTAAAATTTTAAGTGCATTATATAGATAGTTTATAAATTCTATAATTAAATATATTAGTTAATTATTTTTTACCATTTTCTTCGACATCAATTTCTTCCTCATTTTGAACTTTTTGAGTTATTGATTGTTTTTCTAAACGAAACAAAAATCTATTAAAAAAAAATGTTAAATTTAATTTCACATTCTAATATATAAATTTTATATTTTTTTAACTTATTTACCTTCGATGTGAAAAGGTCGACTTCACGACCTTAACATAGAGTAACATCAGTTACTCCGCCCAGTTTCGAGTTGCCTGTGGCAGTTTGGGATATTATAGAATATAATTGCCCGATAATTAAACTGCTGATTAAGTGCTGGCTTAGCAGGAGTTTATACCGTTTATAACACCTTACTCAAGGGCGCTACAGCATGAGAGCAGTAGGGATCGAATCCAGTTAAGGTGAACTCCTAACTACTTACTTCTTAATCTATGAGACCTGGTTGTTCTTAGTGAATATCGTTGATTAGTTTGTTCATTTTCCAGAAATTCTTCATTATTTTCTTGCTCTTAAAATACAGTAACGAATGTTATTAGGATTAAGTTTTAATATAGAAAAAGACTCTCTTCAGCCTAAATTAACATTAGGTTATATAGTCGATCCGCCCTAAAGTTGACATTTTGTTGTATGATTGTGACTTGCAACTAATATTTGCCTGTGAGGCTGTGATAAGCAAACCACAAATGGCAGTTTAATATTGTTTGCAGGCCTATAACTTACACATACATACCCATATTATCCACCATACTCTATTCTGTATAGATTATGCTATCCTAACATAGTGTAAGAATAAAGTAAAATCTAAGTACTTAATGAAGTAGTAAAGTTTTTTTAGAATAAAGATTTTCTAAACATTTTTGGGAAAAGTGGCTGAGCCTTGTGCACTCATTTTTATATAAAATAGAATAATTGAATGATTTGATATTTTTTCAGGTTAAGATTGTGAAGTTGGACCTTACTAAATTCAACAAACCTTCTTCCACTTCTTCTTCCTCCTCTACTTCCTCATCCAGCTCCTGTTCTTCACTTGCATCTGAGGTATTAAGATCTGTGTCATCGAAGAAGCGTTTTGATCTTCTCCTTCTATTCTTTATACTACTGTATATATCTGGTTGTGAGGGGTTCTATAATAGTTAAATATTTTTAAATTACCTATAGTATTTTCTTTATTAATAATCAAGTCAATCTAAAAAGACCAGCAGCATGGTGTAGTGGTAAAAACACATGCTACACCACCATGAGGTCGTGGGTTCAATCTTCGCTGATCTCATGCTGTAGCGCCCTTGAGTAAGGCGCCGGTATAAACTCCTGCTGAGCCAGCACTTAATTAGCAGTATAATTATCGGGCAATTATAATCAATAATATCCCAAACTACCACAGACAACTCAAGACTGGGTTAAAGTAACTGATGTTACTCTATGTTTAGTTTAAGTCGCGCATTCGACTTTCCCACATTCAAGAATAAAGATATATAGAAAAAAATAAAATAAAAAAGACTACAATTGCATTAACAAAATTCCTCTAAAATTGAGGCAAAGATTGGAGGGCAAAAGAATTTAATATATTATAGTTATGAATTTTTTACCCACTTACTTGTACTTGTATAGAGGTTGGGTCTACACCTTGTGCTATTAATAAATCCCTGATCTCAGGTTTTATTTCATCTTGTTTAAACTTCTTAGGATAACTAGAAAAATTTAAACTAGGTTATAGTGTTTGAAAAATCTAAATCCACAAGATATAATAAATCTTAATAACTTTAAACTCTACTAAACATAAGCAAATTGTAGATTGTCTTATTAACTATATAAATCACTTTTACATAAAACATAGTATATAAAAATGATTAAAAAAAAGCTTAAAAAAATAAAGTCGAAAAAAAGCTTAAAAAAAACAAATTCAAATCTTACTCTTGTACAGCCTCAATAGAATTTTTTAATGAAGAAACGTTTAAAGTGTTGTAACTTGATTTCTTGTTTCTACAATTTCGACGAAGTAAATTGTTCGGAAAGGTGGCATCTAAGATAATAAAAACAACTTTTTTTTTTCGTATATATCTTTATCCTCGATGTGGGAAAGTCGAATGCGCGACTTAAACATAGAGTAACATCAGTTACTCCGACCCAATCTCGAGTTGCCTGTGGCAGTTTCGGATATTATGGAGATTAATTGCCAGTTATTATGCTGCTGATTAAGTACTGGCTCAGCAGAAGTTTATACCGTTTATAGCGCCTTACTCAAGGGCGCTACAGCATGAGAGCAGTGGGGATTGAACCCAAAACCTCACATGTGGTGTAGCAAGTGTTCTTACCACTATACCATGCTGCCGGTTTAAATTGAAGAACTTGGCTTTGCTGAGTGAAATATATACTATTGAATTTTAGCTATTATAGGCAAAACAGTACCTAAATTTTTTTTTTAATGTGTAAAATAGTAGGAAGGTTTCGATTAGTGAAATATGCAATACAAAACAACTGGCTACAAAGTGTAGTATGTATAACAATAAACATTAAAGTTGAAGGTCACTGGTTTTAATTACACAAATAGAATGCAAAAAGATAATTTACAATATAAATAAACTCTTATCTTAACATAGGCCAAATGCTGGGGTAGTTTTGGTTTAAAATTCTAACCCTAAACTTGATTGTTGTTTAAAAAAAAATTTGTTCCAACTTTCCTTACCTCTAGATAAAGATCGATTTCTGGATGGCACAGCAAGAGCTCCAATCCCTTCATCTTCCTCTTCCCCAGAACTCCCCTCCTCCTCGATTCCTAGAGATCGTAAGGATCTTAAAGAAGAAAAAAATTAATAATATACACAAAAAAGAACTTCTGCTAAGCCAATACTTAATCAGCTTAATTATTAGACAATTATAATTTATAATTATCTCAAACTGCTAAAGGCAACTCGAGACTGGATCAGAGTAACTGATGTTACTCTATGTTTAAGCTGTAAAGTTGTCCTTCCTACGTTGAGGATAGATATATATAAAAATTAAAAAAAAAACATAAATAAATAAAACTGCCATTTGTGAATCAATTATTTAATGTTTAATGTTTGATACCTGTTGTGGTTAATTCTTGCAATTTCTTTTTTTGTTAAAGTTGATGTTGATGCATTCTTATTTACTAACATTGATCTAAAATAAAAAAATAAAAATTACCAAATATTTAAGTTGTTATCATTTTCAAATATAAGGATAATAAGCTTAAGTTAATTTTCATAAACAAATACTAATGATCAGCGTGGCGTAGTGGTAAGAACACTTGCTACACCACACACGAGGTCGTGGGTTCAATCCCCACTAATCTCATGCTGTAGCGCCCTTGAGTAAGGCGCTATGAACTCCTGCTGAGCCAGCACTTAATCAGCAGTATAATTATCGAGCAATTATGATCTATAATATCCCAAACTGCTAAAGGCAACTCGAGACTGGGTCAGGGTAACTGACGTTACTCTATGTTTAAGTCATGCATTCGACTTTTCCACATCAAGGATAAATTATATCCAAAAAAAAAATGAATTTACAAAAAAGTATTTTTTTCCAAACTAAAGTTTAAATTAAAGAATAATATTTTAAGTGGTATTTTTGATGTATTAATATTCGTTAATCGTGTCTAGTTTAATACAAAGTTAACAATTATTTAAAATGTAAAAATAACAAGAAAATTAAAAATTACTGAGTGGAATTTTCTTCGTTATTTTTTCTACTACAACGACGAGTTTTTGTTTCAGTAAAACTAGAAATATTGCTTTTAGCATTGTTTTCTTCTTTCTAAGAATAATAAATCAAATATTGTGAAAGGATTTTAAGGGTAGGAATAAATGTAGTATATGGTATAAGCAAATAAAAATACTTAAAAATAAATAAAATTTTAAGAAAAAAATTTGTTTTTAATTTTTTTTGGAAAAAAATTTTTACTTAACATGTGACTGAATTCCCCTTTTGGGTAATTTCCCCATTTTAACACCACAAATTCAAGTTTAAAATAAGATCTTTTATGAAAAAAAATTTTATTTTGCTTTTTTACCCTTAACTTTTAAAATTTATAATTAGGTATATAAATATTAATCAAAAAAGTTCAAAAATAAAGTAACCTTATCAAATTAACAAGTAATATTAAATAAATTAACATCTCATTAGTATTTAACTACAATCCTATACAAAAAATCATTCAATTTTTGTCAAATATAATTTAAACGCAAATAAATTGTTACCTCTGCTTTTTGTTTTTGTCGCCAACCTCTCAGATGATGAACTTCAGTTTTATTATTTTCCGAGGTACTTTTAACTCGAGATCGAGTTGTCCTCGTGATTTTAACTGACTCATAACTCTGAGTTTTAGACCGAGTCAAGCACTCAGACATTATTTAAACTTACTTTATCTATAAAAAATAAAGTTGGTTATAAGATATTATACCTCATGATATTTTATTTTTTAGTTTACAATATTAAGTTATTAGTTGCAGAAAACTATATTTAACTTCAAACGTCAGTTTACTGGTCATAAATTTAAAAAATGTTTATTTGTCTGTTTGTAAAATTAAATTAACATTAAAACACTTTTTTTATTGGTATCTATTAATTCACATGTATGTTAATATAATTTGTGTTTAAACTTTGTGTTGAAAACGTCAACATTTTAGTTTAAATTATTATTTGATAAGATAAATAATTTTTAGTTCCCGTTTTTATGTTTGTTTAAAAATCGTTTTTTAGCTTTATCTTAAGAGTAAGTGTACTTAAAACATAATACAATTTAATGGTTAAATAAACAAGTACATTTAAAATGTCTTAAAAATACGAATTTGATGGATTTAATTTAATTTGGACATTTAAAATACATAACTTATTAGTTTATAACGTTCAACTTTTTAGATTTCTACGTTTTGGCGCAAAAATTTTTAATAAACAGACAACAATATTTAATATCGAAAATTATATGATTTCTGTTTTCTTCTACATTTTGTAATCTTTTTCCTAAATAATTATAGGTATCTATTGATTAAAACTTTTAATTCTATTAAATTTGCAGCAATTTTTAACTAAATATTCAATAAATCGAGGATAAAAAGTTACATATACATAAGTGCTTCCAATGTATATATTGTAATTAATATATTTTTTTAAGATAAGTTTGTATGCGTGCTTACAATTAAACTAACTTTAACAAAAAAGATAAACTATTTAAACTAATAAATCTATTTAAAATTTAGTGCTAAAACTGTTCATTATTTTGTTAAATTAGAAATTACTGGCAACATAACATGACTCAGTATTTTTAATTCAATATTCTGCTTCATCATGTGACCAGCATGCCGGCAAAAGACGAAACGCAGCTGGGTTTAAATCATTTAAGTGGGTCAAAAGCTTAAAAAAAGCGAAAAAGATCCAATTATTTTGAGTGTCTGTTGTAAAGTAATGTAGGGAAAGATAGAATATATAAAAATACAGACCAAATTTAATGGTTTTTGCTTTAAAAACCTAAAAAAAAGTTTGCGTATGCCTTTATATATTTTAGCATTAAATACGTTATTTCTTTCAAGGTTTAGTGTGTTTAAAAATAATGTCAAAGAGTGGTGGTGATTCGTTTGTTCATGTTTTAACAACTATCTTTATAATAGCTGGTGTTTACGATGTCTTCACTAATTTTGAAGATAATAAATGCGAGATGACTTATATGTTCGAAAACCCTCAATTTGCTAAGGTTTGTTTATCTGATTATATTAGTACTGAGCCAAATAACATCACCGGCACTGTGGTGTAGTGATTTGAATAGATACTACACTACATGAGGTTGTTGGTTCAATCCCCACTGCTCTCATGCTGTAGCATTCTTGAGTAAGACGCTATAAACAATATGGACTTCTGCTGAGCCAGCACTTAATCAGCAGTATAAATATCGGGCAATTATAATCTCTATAATATCCAGAAACTGCCACAGGCAACTTGAGACTGGGTCGGGGTAACTGATATTATTCTATGTTCAGGTCGCGCATTCGACCTTTCCACATCGAGGATAAAATTATATACAAAAAAATACAAATTAAATTTAAAAAAAAATTTAATATTTTATAGTTGCCACTTAACCACACCCGGTATTCCTTATATTTGTATGGGGAAGGAAAATATTTTCAAAGCGTAAAGAATTTTAATCTTCAAGGAATTCCTGTTTTGTTTATTCCAGGACATGGTGGAAGTTTTAAACAGGTAGAAACAATCTTAAAATTATTTTGTATTTATTATAACAAAGTGGATGTTTTACTAATGATAAACTTAGCATTTTTGGGTATTTTTGATCTGTACGATCTGTATGTGTCTATAAAATATACAGAATCAAATACATTACTTAAAATAAAGGTTTCAATAAAACTAAATAAGTTGATTTTAAATGGGTTAAAGTTTAATCTATTTAAACCTTTTAGTCTATTTAATTCTTCTGTGTTTTTAAAAAGGCATAAACCCAATTTTAACTTTCATTTTAAATACATTATGTTCCTTTTGGCATATACCTCGATTTTACTTATATTTTAATTCATTATTGTACTTTCATTTAGGCAAGATCTATTGGATCTGTGTTGCTACAAAAAGCTCTCAAAAACAACGACCGCATTCATTTCAATGTTTTTACAGTTGACCTAAACAAAGAATTAGTTGCTTTATATGGTGGCACTTTGAACGACCAAGTTGAATTTGTACATCAAAGTATTAAGAAGATATTGTCATTATATGAGAACCAAGCAAATGGACCACAATCTGTTGTTTTAATGGGCCACTCTATGGGAGGAATGATAGCAAGAGCGCTGTTTACTCGAGATAATTTTTATTTTAACTCGGTTACAACTATTATTAACCTAGCAACACCGAATATTGGACCTGTAGTTCATATGGATAAAGATATAAGTGCTTTCTATCATAAGGTTAACACTTATTGGAAGGAAAATGGCAACACTACTTTAAAAGATGTTTCAGTAATTTCTATCGGCGGCGGTACTAGAGATTTCCAAGTGCCAACCTCACTTACAAAACTACCTGTTAATACAAGCAATGTAATTTCAACGGTTGCCACTTCTATTCCTAGAGTTCATGCGTCTACAGATCACCAATGCATTGTATGGTGCAAGCAATTGGTCTTAGTTACAGCAAGATTTTTGTTTGATATTATCGATAAACAACAACAGCAAATAACTGGTGATATTACAACTCGAACAAGGGCAATGGATTTCCATTTTCGACAAAATTCTGGTTATGATACATTCACTGTAAGTGATAAGCTTAGGACTGTGAAAATATCGCCATCCTATCAATGGGTTGTAGTTGATTCACTACTCTGGTCTGTTAGCAGTGAGGAAATGGGCACAGGCACATACTTTGTGTTTCCAATACATGAATTCACGAAATTTAAAGCTAATAATTTTGTGAGCAGAATCGACGCTCCTAGAGAAAAATGGATTTTCATCTGCAAAGCTTCTGAAGATGAAAAATGTACTCAAGCATTAGACTACTCACCTAAATCTATAAACACCCCTAAATACAGGGTAATTCATTTAGACTTAGAATCACTAGAAGAAGAAGGATATACACATATTATATTTCCTGCTTCTGCAAGCAGAGGAATTAATCTATTAGATGTCAATATATTGTCTGATTTAGAGCTTACAAATGAAGTTATTGTTCCGCATATATTTTCTAACTTATGGACCTTCAATAAAGGGTATGAGCACTCAGTTCAAAAAAATCCTGAAGAGTTTCGGTTTTACTACAAAGTTAAATTAGATGGATTCCAGGCAATATATCATTCATTTAAGCTTGATTTTAAACCTAATACCCTTCTAAGAAGTGAAATTGAATGGGATGAAACGCAAAGTACTTATGGAACCGACACAATCGAGTTAAAATTACATAACGTTCCATCAGATGTCTCACAAAAAGTTGCGGTTCATGTTTACACTGATTCTACCAATTTACCTTTAAGCTTTCAAATCAAGGTCGAATTCCAACAAGTTTTAGGACAAATAATAAGATACTTTGGTACCTCCTTACCAATTTACATCATCTCAAATATCGTGCTTATCTACATATACCAAGTTAACCAGATACTTCTTAAACAACCTTGCCATACAGTCGACGATGCTAGATCTGTCACTGCAAAACCTTATAAAGTTCAACCATTTTTAAGTTTAATTAAAGTGTTTTTCGGATATCAGGGATTTGTTAGAGTTTGGGATTTAATCGGTCTTCCAGTCCCTGACTCAATCAGCCTTGAAGATGAGCATAAAACATGGTTTGGATTTGGTCCCTTAATTGTATTTCTATTTGCTTACGAGATTCTAACATTTTTACTTCTTGTTCAATCCACAATTATGTTTCTTTTTAAACCCGTAATTAACACTCTGTTGAATCTGAAAGCCTTTAAACCATTTACAACATCAAGTGTTAACAGGAGTTTATTTCATGCTACTATGGTCTCTGTTATACTACAAGCTGGGAGCACGTTTGGTTTATTGTACATGTTTTTAGCCTCATTTCTTCATAGTTGTCAGTTAAACTATGCAATTGTGCCTTTATCCCCACAAGAAATAAGGGAATGGAAGGAGAATGCTGCTAAAGAAAAAGAAGCATCGTTAAAGAAAAAAGAAGCCCCGAAAACTGAAGAAAACAAAGAAAAAGAAGAAGAAAATAAGGAAATTTCTGAAAAAAAAGAGGACAAAAAAGTTGAGGAACCGGCAAAGAAACCTGAAAACAAGGACCCAGATCCAACGAGTTCATCTCAGGATTTATTTTCTGTTTATTTTGTTCTAACTCAGTTGTGGTTTTGGTTGTTTATCTTTTCTGTTCCATCGTTCGGCGTTGGCCTAGTTAATTTTGGGTAAGTTTAAATTTATGTTATTTGTATATTTATTTAACTTAAAAAACATTTAAAATAAAATATTCATATTTTTAATTAGTTTTTAATTTATTAACAATAATGTCTAAAAATAGGTAATCTTTTTTTTGTTATAACAGCATAATTCTAGTATATTTTATGTGTATTATCCTAGTCTTACACTGTATCAGTTTAAGATCCTTAAAATTATTTATTAACTTCTTGGTAATACCGGTACTTAACATGTTTGTTTAAAGTAAAATACAGATATAGTGCTTGTAGTAGTGAAAAGTTCTGTAAGACAGGCTTTCTGTGAATACCCAAAATATTATTATTTGCCATTACTATTTAAAAAAATGGCAATTTTTATTTAACTTTTATTACACATTAATAATAACCCTTTTTTTCTTTTTTTAATTTTTTCTTTTTTTTAACAGGTCAACAGGTTTACCCAAAGACCCAGTCATGTTGTCAACCAATATAGCTGCCATAATCTTCATTTTACAAAGCTTAAGTACCTCACATGATGGAATACTTAATTCAAAATTAAAGATCTTAACATGGATTAAATTCCCGTTATCTGTGTGCATGGCATTGTTTTGTATTTACAATATACATAGAGCGCAGTGGTTTATATTAGCTTTTCTATCTTTCCATACTGTTACACAGTTATATTGATTGAAATAATAGTAAATTAAGAAAATCTTATGCAGTTCTAGGTACACATTTTAGAAGAATCTTGCAATAAATTTAAATATGTAACATTTTGTCATAGTTAGATAGCTACCAATATTTGTTTTTTGACAGATTTTTTTACTTGGAAACCATTTGCAAAACTGCTTTAAATTATGTGTTGTGTGTGTGTTAGTGTATGTCAATGTTTTTTTTAATGTATCAACTGTTTATTAAGTGTTTTTATAAGCTAAACTTTAAAATTTTTGAATAAAGTGTTTTTACTAACTATTTTTACAATCTACACCAACCGTCAGACGGCGCCAAAGAGTAGTAAATTACATTCTATTAAACTGTGTGAATGTTTATAATTAAAAAGTTCTTTTTTACTTTAAATTATGATTAGCTGGTTGTCGATTCAAATGCATGGAATATATGTTTTCGTATTTTAATTAATAAAATTTGTGCTGTCCTGATTTTTTGATTTTCTATCAAATTTTTTTAATTTTCTGTTAAAAGTTTGAGTAAAAATCGAAGTTCATTAGAAAATAATAAGATTTTTTGAATTATTTAAATCACAAATCCCAGGGAAATTTAATTTTAGAATGTGTTAGAATATAATCCTATTACACTATATTCGCAAGGGGATAAGTATATATCATTAAAACTAATTGAAAATATATATTTTTGTCAGGTTAATTGCAAAGCGACATTTTAATATAAAATATCTGTTGAGTAATACAAAATAAAAGATATATTTTAATAGATTTTTCCTGTTAAGTTGGGTGTTTAAATCAATACATTTATATTTTGACAGTTTAAATTAAGATTAAATTAGATTTTTGTGTAGCATAAAAGGCGCCAAAATACTTCAAAAGTTCAGAACTTTAAAAAACTTTTAGCTGTAGAACGCTTTACAACCAAATTGGAAAGATTTTAAAATTTTAAAGGCTTGTAGACTTTGTAGGATATAAAAAAAGGCATAACACATTTTTACAAACGATTTCAACATGGCAATACAAAATCTTGTTGGCAGATTTTTCAGGAAACGTCGACACCGTGTTAGTTGTATTTTTAGTAACTTTTTTTGAATCATTGCGACTCAAAAAAACGATAATTCAGTTCAAGCGTAGACTTGCAGACGCTGCCAGAGAGAAAAATCCGTTTTATTGAGATTTAAAACCGGTAAACAGCCCTAAACCTAGCGTAAATTGTAAAATAAAATCCAGTTTTTAGTAGAAAAAATTTAGAAAACTATCAATAACTGAATAAAATCAAATTTAGTCAGTTTGTTTAAAAATAGGGTTACAATATTTAATTAATAGCATTTAGTTAGATTAATAACGAAGCATTATTTAAAATTTAAATGAATTAAACTTAATTATGTTAAGTTATATAAACTGCGTCACAAAAGCACATTACTATAATGAACTCATGCGTCACAAATGCTATGCACCAGTAGATACAATAGTGTAATTATGAATGGGGGACTTTTACGTCACAAAAGTTAAAAGAAGTTATCGCTGTAACAGCGAATATTTTGTTAAAGAATTATTAAATTTGTATACTGGAAGGCCTAGCCAGGTGCCAGAATATGTTATTACTATAAACACCAACAGGATGCTAATAAAGTTATTGAAACCGAAATGTAATATTGTAAGTTTTTGGCAGACGTTTTCACTCGATTTTTATCGCAATTTGGCCGTAGCGAACGTCGTGTGAATGTTTATAACTTTGTGGTTTTGGCGAGTTGAAGTGGTCTAGATTTTGCTACGCAGTCAAGCAGTATATATTACTAAAATTTATGTTAAATTACAACCATCAAAAAACAAAGTTAATTTAAAATAGTCATCAAATGTACAAGTAAATTGCGCTATGAATAATATTTAATTTTAATTGTTTATATAAAGGTAATTATTTTTGGATTTTAGGTGTATTATTTGACATGATATTTTATAAATGCAATATGTGATGATTTTACACAATATGTTAGTTTACCAAGTTTTAAATAAATTGTAAGAATGTCAAACCCCGATGAAAATGAAAAAGATTGTGAGGAAATTTTAAAAGAAATTCTAAAAAGAAGAAATGCCAGGGAACAGGAGCAACTAAACATAGGATGGTAAGACATATAAATTTTTATTTATTTATCTTCAATGTGGAAAGGTCGACTCACGACCCTAACTTAGAGTAACATCAGTTACCCCGACTTAAGGGTGCTACACTATAAAAGCAGTGGCGATCAAACCTAAGACCTTGTATAGTAAAGCTAAGTATTCTAACCTGTTTTAATTAAGTTATACAAGTTTAAGATATTATTAACCTCATAATATTACCCCAACCCAGTCCCAAGTTGTACAAGTTTAAAATTAAATTTTTATAACATATATTTTATCTATTAGCTGTTTTATTTTTAAATTATATATAAAATTTATGAACTAGCGTTTGTGACCAAATTAGTTTTAAATTAAATAAATGACTGGTTTTACATTATTATCATTTAAATTTTTTTTAGGTATTTTTGGCTATTATCTGAATACCCCGGTCTTGTAATATTTCTGTGCTTATGTCTCACGAGCACATTTACTTCAGTTTCAATATTCTACAGCAATACTCCAGACTTCAGCAACCCAGCAAAAGTATGTTGATGGTTCACAAAATGCTATTTATCTCTTTAAAAGTGATTCTTAATTTTGTTTTGAAAACTTTACTAATTGGCAAAAGTGTTGTTGTCAACAGCACTAATTTGACTTTAAAGAATGCAGTTTAATTATAGACTGGTACACTGGTTAATTTACTAAAAGTTGTTTTCAAAATTGATAAGGTCAAAAGTTAATTTAACATGCTTTAGAATATGGTAATGTCAAACATAAAGGGAAGTAATTGAACTGCAAAAAAATATATATACACTAAAGTAACATAAAACAAATTATTTATTTTTTAAATTTTATAAATTTTTATGCTTTTAAATTAACATTACAATAAAACATACCTTTTTGACCCTTATGTTTATCTCTAAACACCAAAATTTTATTAAAAAGTTTAAAATTTTTTAAATTTCATCTAAAAACTATTCTTTTTACTTTGCATTACAAAAATTACCAAAATTTGTTCGTTTAATTGTTATTTTTTTCTAGGGTTTCGAGGTCCGAGGAGTTGAACTATCAGATAGATTGGTAACATGGCAAAACATGATTAATCAGACTGGCCATCGGGCAACTTTATCTTACTTTCCATCTGTTTTTGCTCAGGCAAAAGTTGAAAGCCAGGTAAGTGGACTTTAATTACAGGATTACAATCTTAAATTAGTGGTCACTTATGCATGTAATTTGGTGTACAACAACTATTTGTATCTTTATATTCTTGTACAGTAATATAAACCATAATAAAGTTACATAAAATTTACATTTTTTATTATTTATCGTAAAGAAATATTTTTATTTTTTGTTAAAATTTTTTTCTAAGAGTCAGTTTTTGAAATTGTAACACTAAACTTTAACTAACAAAAAAATTTAAAGCCTTTTAGTTAATTCCCTAAGCAAACACTAAACCATCATCATGAGATTGTAACAAATTATGTTGTTTGTAGTAGATTTAATCTTGCTTGTAAGCCTAGTTTAACTAAATGGACTTAATATTTGTTGGCATACCAAAGTTTAAGTATTTCAAAACTTTGCCTCTGGCCTTATTCTTAAATGTGTGTTGTAATTTAATAGGTGGTTAAGTTTTCGCAGAATCGTTTAAGATTGATACCTTGACAGAAGTTCTGACATAACATGTTTTTTGTCACAATTCTTATTTTAATTTGATCTGTAATTTTTACAAAAATAAATTATTAACATATTTAATTAAACTTATTAATTATTTAAACCCTACTTATGTTGTAACCTATCTTTAAATCACCACAAAAAAGACATTTTTTTTGAAAATTAATTTCTTAACTTGATTTTATATATATATATATATATGTGTGTACATAAGGTGTTAATATAGGGTATTATAGTTGTGAGAAAATAATGTTTTATAGTCTGATTACTTCTCTATTTCCCCTTTCAACTTTGAAGTGGGTTTATGACTAATATAGTTAACTTGTATTTTCTTATTTCAAAACCTTAAAATTTTGTAAACCTTTTAATGTGTATTCATTTATATGCCAAATATCTTATTTTTTGACCATTTTTATAATTATTTTAATAAATTTTGTTGTGTTTTTTTATAGATTTATTTACACAAATTTTGTATTTTTTTTAGAAAAAGCAACTTCGTCGAGTTAACATGCAGAAAAATAAACAAAAAAAGAAGAAAAAACGTAGAAGAAAGAAAAAGAAACGAAATAAAAGATCGTTGGAACCTTACAACTGGGATTTTACTCAAAATGGATACTTTTGTGACAATCCTCGTAAGTAGATTAATTTTTATTATTATTTTTAATTTATCCTCGATGTGGGAAGGCCAACTTTGTGATCTAAACATAAATTAACATTTGTTACCCTAAACCAGTATAAATTTTAATTTAACACTAGAGCATTTGGCAATTATGTGAAGCATAAATGAATTATGTAAGGGCTTTATATAGTAAAGCTTCATATAAAATGAATAATTAATTTATTAACTATTTCTTTAAACTATGTCATATACATTAAGTTGAATAGTTATTATGCATAAAAACAATTAATTTCCGTTTATTAATTTTAAAGAAATAATATTACTTGTTCATTGTTTTAATATATAACAGCCTGCCAGTATAAATATTTATATATTATACACTAAACAATATACCATATTGTACCAAGTATAAAGTCAATTTCTATGTAAAACGATATCTTAATCATCTAATTATCCAACATTAGGAGATTTCACGCATCTGTGTGTTGATATTACAGGCTCTATGTTCGGCAAATTGGTTTATACATTAGACAATAATGAAGTCGAAACTATCTGGAGTTTGCCTGCTTTTCGATCCATCTGTACAAGTGAAAATCAACTTTTAAGCCATATTACATACGCGGATATCTGCTATAAGTTGAACATCTCAACATGTTGCCCTACAATGTCGTTACCCAACTATGTAGCCTACCTAACAGGGGTGCGATCGTGCCAGTATCTTACTCAATCAGATCTCGACACCGCGCTTGCGTTATTAGGTAGGTGTGAGCGTTATTATTGCGACGGAAAACTGACTTCTGATTGCTGGCAGCCGACCGACGAAATTAACCGGTGTGTAAACATACCTGATGAATGTACCCACCATAATGCTGTTTATTCAATATTCTACTACCTTCTCGAACAGAGTTCACTCTGTACAAATAACGTAAACTCAACATTATTTCTGCTGCGTAATTCTGCAGTTTTCTTACCCGCTCTTACTAATGATGGTTTACTGCCAATTTATGACGACAATTTTGCTGGACAACTTTCAGATGGCGTCACTAAAATATCTGGGATTGATTTTGGAATTGAAGAATCGGTCTTTGAGAGATTTTTGTACACCGACTCTGTCTACCCATTCGTCGCCATGCTGGCTGTGCTAGTAATTATATTTTTCTACACAGGGTCGCTATTTATAACTCTCATGAACTTTATGTCAACTGCTAGTGCAATGTTTGTCTCCTATTTCTTCTACACAATTGTTTTCGATTTCAAATATTTTCCATTTTTAAATCTCACGGCCGTGCTGGTCATGGTCGGGTTATCGGCCGACAATGTTCTCGTTTTCTACGGGACTTGGTGCAGCCACGCCGCCGCCGATGAACTAAAACTCGCCCGAGGTTGGGTACTGCGTCATCGCCACCCTACAGACGCTAGAATCGGGGTGGTTGCCAAGACGACGATGCGTCACGTTGCCTGGTCTTTGCTAGTGACTGGGTTGACAACTGCTGCTGCGTTTTTATCGAATTATTCCAGTTCTGTGACTGCGATCAAATGCTTTGGAGTTTATGCCGGACTTACAGTGCTCACTAATTTATTTTTCTCTTTGACCTGGCTACCTGCGACCATTATTTTTGACCACAAGTATTTTCAATGTTTAAGGTGTAGTGGAAAGAGTAAACTGTGGGCTAAAGTGTGTGAAAATTTCGCCGAAATCTCGCGAATATTTTTCCATCAAATTCAGGTTCTTTTCATCGTTCGCTTGCGCTTTTGTTGGATGATTTTGTACTTCACTTGCGCAGTTTCAAGCCTGTATGTTGTATTCATTTACCCAGGACTTCGGCTTCCACAAACAAGTCAATATTTTCAGTTTTTTAAACCCTCTCATCCGTTTGAAACCTACAACTCGAACCAGGACTTTGCGTTTCAAAATGAGGGGTTCGGTAACTTCAGCGCCCGGATCGTATTCGGTCTCCACCCGGTTGATAACGGTGACCACCGGGACCCGGAAAACAAAGGAACTCTTGTACCTAATATAAGATTCAACGTATCATCGCGTACTAGTCAAAAATGGTTGCTGAATTTCTGCCGGGAAATGCGGAAAAGTGAGTTTTACGAACCATCCTCCCACAACTTACAATACACAACTTGCTTTGTTGAAACACTAAAGGAATGGATGGAATCAAAGGAATGTACTGAGCAAAATATGCCGTGTTGTAATAGAGCAACTTTCCCGTATCGACCTTATGTGTTCCAATATTGCTTAAAACAAGGAATTTTCTCTTTAACTAACGATCCAAGATTGCCTCGTTTAAATGCCTGGTCGCCAGGTCCAAGGTGAGCACGTGTTTATTGGTGTTGTTTATTTTAAAATGTAAAAATTTTTATTGTTTTGTCATTTCTTATGTATTTAATAATCAGTAATGTAAGTAAGTTCACTTAACAACCTAAACATTAAGTAAACATTTGTTACCCTGACCCATTCTTAAAGCTACAACATGGGAGCAGTGTGAATTAAACCAATGAACTTATGTTGTTAAGTGAAGTATTTTAACCTGTTAAAAGCGCCTTAGTCAAAGATGCTACAAAATGGAAGCGGTGGGAATTTAACCCAGGACCTAATGTTCTTAAGTAAAGTGTTCCAACCATTGCAAAACGCTGTCAATATTTACTTATCAAATTCTGCAATTTTTTTAATGTAATTCAATATTTTGACCCCAACTATTTTTTCTAGGTTTGATATTAATGACGTCATACGGGCTGTCGTCATCGAATTCCCATCAAACGTCAGCCATTCGTCATCTTACAAACAAGTCGAAAGTTTTTACCAGAACGTCGACCGATTTCTTCAAATGCTGCTCCACGACGCCCCAAGTGGTATGAAGGGAGGCTGGTTCGTTAGCGATTTTGAATATTACGTTCTACAGAATGGTTTATATTATGGCACCATTACTTCAGTTGGTCTTTCTCTGCTGGTCGCTCAAATTGTTATCTTAATCACTTCTCGTAACATCGCTGTCAGCATATTTGCCAACTTCACAATAGCTTGTATTATCTTTGTTACATCTGCTATCCTGGTCTTACTTGGATGGGAACTTAACGTTCTCGAATCGGTCACAATCTCTATCGCTGTCGGGTTGTCGGTCGACTTTACTGCTCATTACGCTATTGCTTATATTGTCGCTGAGGATAAAGACGATAGGGCGCGTAGAGTTGAAATCACGGCGTCTAGAATGGGTCCTGCTATCACCCTAGCGGCGCTAACTACGTTCATAGCAGGCGTAGGTCTGCTGCCATCTAGCGTGCTGGCGTATAACCGATTCGGGGTGTTTTTAATGATCGTAATGGTGATAAGTTGGTTGTTTAGCACCTACTTTTTCTTGCCATTATTAAGTGCAATAGGCCCGCAAGGTGGCTGCTGTGATATAAGATGCAGCGGGGAGAATTGTAAGAACGTTTCGACTGAAAACGACGAACAAACAACGATGATAACAAGTGAGAATTGTCATCCCACCCCGGGGTTTTATAATCATGAGATCGTCGAACGCTCGACGACGCTGTAAGATTATGACGTCACAAAAAAATCGATTCTATAGTTTCTTTTCAATTTTTTATGATCAGAAAGTTGTGTTTTTTTGTTATTTTTCTTGAATTTGCAATATTTTTGTAGTATTTGATCAATTTAATATTGTGTTTTTATATAACTACCTTATTTGTTGTCGTTTTTGTATTATTAATATTTTCATTGATCACAATTTAATAATTTTTTTTAAACATGTATTTTATTTAAATTTACACCTATTTTTAAAAGTTAATTAAATTTTTACACTATCATTTTTTTACTTCGGTTTATATATTTTAATTAGGTTAATTAAAATTTAATTAATTGCCAAATTTAAAATAAGAAAATAGTATTTTTAAAAGTTAATTATTATCATATTTGTTTTTTAACTGTGTTTTTGCCATCATGAGATTTTCTATCGTATTCTATATCTTAGCTGTGTTGAATTTTTGTTGTTTTGAAAAAATGTTTTTTATTCACAAAAAATATATTATTAAAATAAAGATTTAAGTTAAAAAAAATAGAAATAATAAAAAATGTTAAAGGTATATTTGGTAAAATGACGTAACAAAATACGTCATAATAAAAAATTATTTTAAATTAATTCACATAAAGAATAATAGTAACCATAACATGAAGTAAAAAGTGTCCTGTTTCCTTTTAGGATTGCACAATTAAAATTGGGTTCTGAAAAGTAAAGTTTAAGTGAATGAAATACAATCATATTTCTGTCATATTATCTTTTTTTTATCCTCGATGTGGAAAGGTCGAATGTGCGACCTAAACATAGAGTAACATAAGTTTCTCCGACCCAGTCTCGAGTTGCTTGTGGCAGTTTGGGATATTATAGAGACTATATTTGCCTGATAATTAAGCTGCTGATTAAGTATTGGCTTAGCAGGAGTTCATACCGTTTATAGCGCCTTACCCAAGGGCGCTACAGCATGAGATCAGTGGGGATTGAACCCACGACCTCATGTGTGGTGTAGAGTTCTTACCACTACACCACGATGCCGGTTATAATTTATAATAATAATATGGGCAAATTCTACATATTTAAAAATTAACTTTACCGGTTTTTTGTGGTTAAAATTTAGAACTGAACTATTTTAATTTTTACCGAATATTTTAAAAGCGCTTTCGACTTTCACATAATCATTTTCCAGTTTTGAACCGTCCAACCATCTCCAATCGGTGTGATTATAATTTAAACCGACCCAAAATTTTTTGTTGGGGTAGTAATGAGAAATTACTTTCATTAAAAATCTAAAAAAAATGTTTTAAAACTAATTAAATTGATGAAGTAGTTTAATCATTAAATTAATCGCATAAAATTCGCTTTATTTTTTATTTTACAGAAGTTTTTGGTTTCCATGCTGTAGCGCCTTTAAGTATGGCAAATTAAATGGTATAAACTCCTGCTGAGCCAACACTTAATCAGCAGTATAATTACCGGGCAATTATAATCTATAATATCCCAAACTGCCACAGGTAACTCGGAACTGAGTCGGGGTAACTGATGTTACTCTACGTTTAGGTCGTAAAGTTGGCCTTCCCACATTAAGAATAATTAACAATAAAGTTCTTAATTTTTAATAAAATTTACTTTAAATTTTTGTTGAATTTTACTCCATTTACGACAGGTATAAACCCCCTATCTTCACAATATTGTTTTGCTTTATACCAGTTCGAGGGTTTGCGACCAAATTCATACAAAATATTATGTTGAGCATATTGATGAAGTTGACCAAATGCTAAGAAAAAAATAAACTGTTTTTAATTGAACTTTTTTACAATATTTGTTAAAAATACATTTTATACCCACTGCTCTAAGGCCAAAACCAGTTAAGTATCTTTACAGTAAAAAAACTTTGGCTTTACTACATGAGGTACTGGGTGCGATACCCATAGCTCTCATGCTGTAATTCCTTTGGGCAGGAGCCTATAAACGGTATGAACTCCGGTCGACCCCAAACCAATTGACAGGTTAATTATTGGACAACCTTATCAATAATATTTTAAACTGGCAAAGTCAACTTAAGACTGAAAAGGGTAACTGAATCTAGTGTTTTCCATAAAGGCAACTTAAGGCTGGGTCGTTGAAATGAATTGTATTCTATGTTTAGGCTGTAAAGATAACCGTTTCACATTAAGGATAAAAAAAATTAAATATAATTTAGGTAACCTTCTTTATTGCTTCTAATTTTATTCCTTAGCGATTTAATTTGTTTAATTAATTCTTCAGTTTGCGACAATTGTTCTTCAGTATTTGGTAAAACAATCGGAGTTGAATTCTCTTTGATATTAAAACTTATTTGCTGTTTCTTCATTTTTTCGTGCAGCTGTTTCAAAAATAATTGCCTTTGAGTTTATTATGTTATTCTGGTGCAATAGAATTATAAAGCAATCAATTAAATATTAGCTATTCGGATCCATTCTTTGTATTTTTATAATAAGCTTTTGTGACCTAAACATAGAGTAACATCAGTTACTCCGACCCAGTCTCGAGTTGCCTGTGGCAGATTGGAATATTATAGATTATAATTGTCCGCTAATTAAACCATTGATTGGTTTTTGGCTTTGCAGGAGTTTCTATCGTTTATAGCGCCTTACTTAAGTAGGAATCTAACGCAGGACCTCATGCATATAGTATGCAGTTTTATAATTTGTATTTTAATTTTAGAACTGGCATTAAAATACAACGCATAATCCAAACTACATTTACAAAATAATTTCAGTAAACCTGTTGGTAACTTAACATCATGTCATCTCCATTATATCGTTTGTTACATTTACTTCCAAATCCTTTGTTCTATAAAAATAGAAAAATATTTTAAACTATAAAACGGGTCCCGGGTTTAATTCTTTCCGTTGGCAGAAACGACGGCGTTGTGTATGGGTACAATCGTGGGTTTAATCCCCACTGATCTCATGCTGTAGCGCCCTTGAGTTAAGCGTTATAAACGGTATGAACTCCTGCTGACCCAGCACTTAATCAGCAGCATATTTATCGGGCAATTATAATCTATAATATTCCAAACTACTAAAGCCAACTCGAGACTGGGTCGGAGTAACTGATGTTACTCTATGTTTAAGTCGCGCATTCGTCTTTCCCACATCGAGGATAAAGATATACAAAAAAATGCCTTTGCTTTATTACATGAGGGGTTAAGTTTAATTTCCATTGCTCTCATGCTGTAGCGCCCTTTAGTAGGGCGCCATAAACGGTATAAACTCCTGCTGACCCAAACACTTAATCGACAGCATATTTATCAGAAAATTATAATATATAATAATCCAAACTAGCAAAGTCAACTGAAGACTGGGTCAGAGTGTCAATGTTACTTCATGTTAAGCTATACAAAAAAAACTTACTTGTAAACTTATCATGTACGGAATTTTCATTTTCGGGTAGTGTGCATTTAATGTAAGGTTGTCTAATATTGTCAAAGCTTCTCTGCAACAAATAAACATGGCAAAATACACGGCACTACATGTTACAAATTCGATGAAATTTTTCACGTATTTACAATTGTAAAACTTTTTCAACAAGCGAACCATTGTTTTTAAACTAAAATCAACTTTTTTCTGCAAAAAATGCAAAATAAATAAATTTTAAATTAAGAAAAGTAAGTTAAAATTTATGTATGGATATTAGCAACTGAAACTAACGTAGCAATAAGGAAATGCCCTGTTTAGATAAGCTATAGCTTAACTAAGACTATTACCTTGTTAATTTCTCTATATCTCCTTCTAGGTGATATGCTACCATACATCTTTATCATATTATTGTATCTTCTTGCTAATTTGAACTTTAAAATTTTAAAATCTTAAAATATTTACTTTGTAAGATCACAAAAGTTTATTTTTTTGCACTTTTATTTGCTATAGAACTTATTAAACAATACTTTATTGTTTGTGTCATAAACTGATGTAAAAACTTGAAATTTTCTTGTGAAAATGTAAATTTTATTTTATTTATCTTTAATATGCTTATATTATAACTTACAATGCTGTTAGCTTAAATAGAGGCTTTAGTGTAATCACTTCCGCATAAAATGTTAATTGTTTAAGACAATAAACAACTAAATAAAGTGTCACTACGCAATATAATATAAAAATAAAATCTTATTTATAAGCTTATTATAGAAAAATTTAATGCTTTTAAAAGCTATTTAACAAAAAGTTATATTTTCTATTATGTAAAAGTATTATTTTTTTACATTACTTTTGTTTTACTAATATTTTTTTAATTATTTTGTTTATACTAATTAAAGCTTTTAATCAGCGTTTCTGTAATACTGTAATACAGAACACTTGCTACACCATACATGAGGTCGTTGGTTCAATCCCCACTGCTCTCATGCAGTAGCGCCCTTGAGTAAGGCGCTATAAACGGCATGGACTTCTGCTGAGCCAACACTTAATCAGCAGCTTAATTATCGAAAAATAATAATCTATAATATCCCAAACTGCTAAAAGGCAACTCGAGACTGGGTCGGGATAACTGTTGTTACTCTATGTTTGGGTCGCGCATTCGACCTTCCCACATCGAGAATAAAGATATATACAAAAAATATATATATATTTATAGCACCTTTTTTGGATTTCTATTTAAACTTATTTAACAAGTTACCACTAAAAAGAGGTCGTGCCTTTTTTATAAAGTAATAGGATTTCCATTTCTGTAAGAAATACGTAACAAAACTAATATTGTGACGTCATGTAATAATAAAAATATTTTTTAGCACTAAAATTTTATGTTAAAACTGTTTTTTTCTTGTAAAATCTAAAATATCGGCGCTATTTAACACTCCCGGATGTAAGCAAAAAGGCACGACCAAAAGTTATTTTATTTTTGCTTTTTTCATTGTTAAATTTACCGTAAAAAATAAATAAAAATAATTAAAAAACTTTATTTTAGGTTATACATGTATAAAAGATTAATACAAATTTATAGAAACACTAACAAACAATGGATTTTGGTGTTTTAAATTTATAAAGAATGATAATATAATTAACTATTACTCAACTAGATCTGTTATAAAGCATAGGAACTTAAAATTTTCCATTAAGCGAGGCGCAAGGAATTTATAATTACTGCGTCTCCCCGAGAAATTCCTTTACCACGAGGTCCCGGGTTTTTTGAAAATACGAACAGAGATTTTGTTACCAAATAAGGTTATAAAATGCAGCTGAATCCAGCTGTAATGGCGCAATCCTCTTTAATTAAGCGAGGGAATGTTACGTCATAATTAGTG
This sequence comes from Corella eumyota, assembly GCF_963082875.1. NCBI lineage: Eukaryota > Metazoa > Chordata > Ascidiacea > Phlebobranchia > Corellidae > Corella > Corella eumyota. Next base: position 16,765,718 of record NC_137493.1, on the reverse strand, counting down.
CGTCTTCTTTGCATCATAATCAGAAATTCTGTTGCGAGACAGTGCGCATTGTTAACGCACGCGTCAACTGTTTAGTCGTTAATTAAGACGTTAATTGTTGCAAATATTAAATAAAAATTAATTAAACATTTAGATATTATATCAAGTTATTAGTTAATGAAGTAAAATTAACAATTTATTAATTTGTTTAGAAAATTTAAGCAAGTATATTTTGATTGACAGTTTGGAAAGCGCTTTCCACTGTAAGCGCGTCGTGCACGCACACACAGGGTCACTGAACACGTGCAGAGTCACGTGACTTAGTGTTTCGTGGCAAATTTGAATTGGAATCGGAATTCTAGTTCTTTCTAGATGGACTTTCGAGGTGAGTAGACGCGTTTTTGTTAGTGCTTTAAAGTTTATTTTTTTTATCGTTAATTGTAATAAGTGTGGCATATTATAAGCAGTTATTAATAGAAAATAAATATGTTAGCAAAAGTTTTTATAAAATTTTCAAATATTTAATTTTAAAATGTTATTTAATTTTTTTTTCAGAGAAGTTAGTGAAGCTTTTGAAGAACATCTTGAACGACGAAGTTTTCCGAACACTGCTCAAGGTTTGTGAACTTTTATTTGGTTATTACGATAAATATTTAAAAAAAATTTCAAAAAAATCATAAATGTTAGTTTCAAGTTAGCAAAACATAATCGATAATTTTTTTATATATATTTAACTAAAAATTTTCAAACATGATTAAACCTGTGTTGATGCGCAGGTACTTCCACAAAGTAGTAAAACGAGGTATTTAGGCTATAAAAATAACTGTACTTAAGGCATAAATTAAAATCTGGCACAAAAATTTAAAAATTGACATAATTTAAAATTATTGGCACAAACTAAAAAAAACAATGTATATTGGCAATATTTGGCACAAAAAGTGACATAATTTAATACAATTGGCACAAAGAAATAAAAAATGACATAACTTAAATATTTTGGCATAAATTGACATATCATAAATTTAAAATTATTATTAAGTAGGGTTTAGTGTCTTATACTATTTTTCTAAACAATATTTTTTATATAGAAGAAGTTGGATTATATTTGGATTATATGATTGGAGGAAAAAGATAATGGCAGGAATTGGAGGAATGGAAAAAGGATGGAAGTTTTATTAAGTCTCCCTTGCAACTAGCAAGGGAGAAGTTAAGACAACTATGGACTAGATTGGATCATTTTGCAAACTCAGGACCTTTATTTAATAATTATACCAGGTCTGTAGGGTTGTAGGTTTTTACGTGACTATACTCTTTTTATTTTGTGAATAATAATCAAATCATAAATCAAGCGCTTAAAATTTTACGGGTTAAAAGTTTTTCACGTGTCTATTTTTATTTTGTGACTGAAAAAAAAACTCATAATTTTGCGCTGTAAATGTTGATAGTTGATACAGTCCCAAGTGTGTTTAAGTTTTTGTGTGTGATCATAATTATATTAAACGGGACTGTTTAATGGTTTTTTAGATGTTTTGGCGCATGTAATATATAGAATATACAATATGTTTTATAAAACTAGGCCTATGTGTGTTTAATGTGTATTTTATGCAAAGGAAGAACTCTAAAATAGTCTCAGGACCTCACTTCAACTTGACGAACTTAAAAAATAGTCTCGGGACCTCATTCAACTAAAGGTGGGCTATAAAGCTTCAGGTCTGTAGGGCTGTAGGTTTTCACGTGCCTATTTCTTATATGTACTGCATAAATCAGCGCTTTTAAAGTTTTTTCACGGGTTAAAAGTTTGTAGTATCTCGTGTCTTCTTTCTATTTTATGACTGGTAAACAACTCATAATTTTGCGCTTTAAAAGTGTGTAGTTGACACAGTCCCAAGTGTGTTTAGGTTTATATGTGTAATCATAATTATTTTAAATGGGACTGTTTAATGGTTTTTTAGATGTTTTGCGCAAGTAAAGTATATATAAAATATTTAGAAATCTAGATTTTAGAAAACTAGGCCTATGTGTGGTTTATAATATTTATGTGTGTATATTAACTGTATTTTATTTGCCCTAAACCTAAGTGTGTGTGTGGGTTGGAACCCAACATAAATTATCTAATTTCGTGGGCGTAGCCCGATATAAAGCATATATAATTTCGTAAATGGAAATCCAAACTAAAAAATTATAAATTTTGTGGACGGAGCCCAAAATAACATACACAGTAAACACAAAATTAAATAAACATGCAGAAAAAACACAAAAATTTTAAATTTCTTTCTCTTTTATTTTTTGCAGGCGTTTCTTATTTCCTTCTACCTTTAAATCTAATATTTACCTCCACAGGGGCCTCTTAACCATTCGTTTTATTATTTTACAGGGGCATTACTAACCAAATTATATTTTTTTTAGGGGCCTTTAAAAACTAAAACCAAACTTACCTTTTTTGCAGGCTATTCTTTTTTCCTTCTACCTTTAAACCATTTTTTTACTTCCACAGGGGCCTCTTAACCAGTAACTTTATTTTTTTACAGGGGCATTACTAACCAAATCATGTATTTTTTTCAGGTGCCTTTAAAAACTAAAACCAAACTTACCTTTTTTGCAGGCTATTCTTATTTCCTTCTACCTTTAAACCAATTTTTTACATCTTTTAACCATTCACTTTATTTCTTTACAGGGGCATTACTAACCAAATTATATTTTTTTTCAGGGGCCTTTAAAAACTAAAACCAAACTAACCCTTTTTTGCAGGCGTTTCTTTTTTCCTTCTACCTTTTAACCATTCGTTTTATTTCTTTACAGGGGCATTACTAACCAAATTATATTTTTTTTCAGGGGCCTTTAAAAAACTAAAACCAAACTAACCATTTTTTACAGGCTTTTTTTTCAAGTTAGATTACCAAAAACAAATTTAAACATTCTGTTTTTTATTTTTAGATGCCGGTTGAAAATCTGCAGATCTCGTCGATTTGTTTTTGGCCAATTTTAACTTGTTCTTTATTTTTAGAGTTCCTGTTAAAAGAAAACTTCAATCTAACATTTTTTTATTTTTCCCGCAGGGTAGATTACCATAAACAAATACTAACTTTGTTCTTTATTTTTAGATTCTGGTTGTCGAGCAAAACTTCTGGGTTTGTATAAAACCTTTTTTAAAACGTCACCAACACAAAACAAGTATATAACTTTATCTTAATTTAAACGAAACACAACATAACACGATCAAATAGTCACAACCACACTTTTAATATTTGTAAGCAAATTTCTAATCCTTATTATTTTACAGAAAAAAAGATCGAGAGCATACATACCATTCTTAACAAGGGGTCAACCATTCCGCTTTTCCAAAGGGGCCAGTCATTCCGCCTTTCCAAAGGGACAAGCGGTCGTTTTTCCGAGGGGCCAGTCAGCCAATTTTTCTAAGGATCAGCCAACCCAATTAAAAGAGGGTTCGATATTCCCATGTACAGTAATTAACTGTACAAACAGACATGAACATTTAACTGTAAAAGTTTACACTGTATAAACATAACTGCTGTATTAAAAACTGGACATTAATTCTAAAACACAGCTAATTTTTTGTGTACTTTATATGTTATTTATTTTTCTATAATTTCGTACTGCGAATTTACTAATTTTTTTATACATAAAAACCTATAATTTTTTTATACATAAAAACCTATTTCTATTTTTTTGCAATATTTTTCGTACTTGTAATTTATTTTATTACTTCAATTATTGTACTGTATTTATTCAATTTTTTATTCAGTGTATTGTATTTTTATATTTCTTTTCAATTTAGCTTTTTCATTTATTTAATGTATTGTCATTTTTATTGTCTAGTAGTAACTGAATTTATTAACCATTTTTTCATTGTAAATTATAAATATTTTTACTCTTTGTATAGTGTGTAATGCAATTGCTTTTCACTTCGTACTTTTTCTCTCGTGCCATGTCAAAATACAAATGAAAAAAATAAGTTTTTATTCTTTTACTTCGAACTATCCTATTCTGCCATGAATATCTTTTAAAAACTGGCCAGAAACATTAAAAAATGAACTTGAAATTTGTCCAATTAACATGAAAAATAACTTTTATTGGCCCGAACATAGAAAATAACTTGAAATTTGTCCAATTAACATAAAAAATAACTTTTTATTGGCCCAAAACAGAAAATAACTTAAAATTTGTCAAATTACCATGAAAAATTACTTTTTATTGGCCCAAAACATAGAAAATAACTTAAAATTTGTCCAATTACCATGAAAAATTACTTTTTATTGGCCAGAAACATACAAAATAACTTAAAATTTGTCCAATTAACATAAAAAATAACTAATTATTGGCCCGAAAAATGGAAAATAACATAATTTTTGCCCAATTAACATTAAAATAATTTAAAATTGGCCCGAACATAGAAAATAACCCGATTTTTGTCCAATTAACATGAAAAATTTACCTAAAATTGATTCGAAACATGATAAATAACTTAATAGTTGTCAAATTAGAATTAGAAATAACACAAAATTAGTCCTAAAGTCATGGAAATATTTTAAAATTGGCCAATACCCATTAAATACCATGCAAAATATAGTCTCTCATTACAGTTATTCATACCCAGTTAAATATTTAATTAACAAGTATTTATTTATGCGAAAAGCATGTACAAATTAATACATAATATCCTAGTCTGGGTCCAATTAGAAATATATTTAAAATGGTAGAAGAATCCATTAAAAAATGTTTAAGAAATTAAAGAATAAATGTAGCACACATTTTTAAAAAACTAAAAAAGGAACATTAAGACCCCAGCAGTTTATTATTTACAGGTTTGAAAGTCTAAGAAGTGTATTGAGGGGGTATATTAAGGTACAATGTAAGTAATAATGTATTTACAATGAGTTTTACATGGTAGTTTTTGTGAATGGGGGGTTAAAAAACTCCTGCATAATGAGCTGTATACAGTTTTTCGGTTATCCTCAATATTTAATTTTTTTAGAATTTACAAAATCTGGATATATTAAAATAAATGTTAAAAAAAAGTAGCCTAAATTTATTTAGAAAAGGTAAAAATAAAAAAAATTAATAAAATGTTGTATTTATTACTTAAAAGCAATTTAAAATTCACGCGAAATATCGTGACGTCACGAATGCAGCTAGCTTTTTCGAAAATCTTATGAGCTAGGGCTTCGGCTCGATTAGGGTTAGAGAAAACCAGGGTTAGGCTTTCCAAATAAAATAAATCGAGCATACATAAAATATAACACGATATAAGATATAATGGAATCATTTTAAAATATCTTAGGTATTTTGTCACAAGTTAGTTATGAATTTTGTTTAGATATATTACAATTTGATAACACGTGTCATTTTATAGAATTTTGCAAAATATATTTTGTTGTTTAGTCTAAATTTAAGTTATATTTGCAATAAAAAAGGTGTATTATATGAAAAGTAACAATTTAGAATTGTTTAAAACAGAAGTTTGCAAGTGTTTTCAGGAATTTTTATTAACGTTTTTTGACTTTTTAAGTTTAACAATTTAATATTTTTGTTAGTTTTTTGTATTAAGGTAGTAAAGTAATAATGCCTTGCTATGAGTTATCACTTATCTTAAGACTAACAGACAGGGCAACAAAAGTTCAAATAATCAAAGACACAATTTCTGGATTATTAAAAAGCGGACACAACGTCCGAAAAATTCAAAGTTTAGGAGACCGTCATCTTCCATACACAATAAAATCATCCATGCATGGAAAACAGACGAAAGGTTCTTACATTCTATTAGATGTTGATTTAAAAGAAATGGATATAAATCCTGTGAAGGAATATTTCAAGAAAAATACTGACATTTTAAGGATGTCACATCATCTGCATGATAATTTATATGGTCTAGAAGAGGAATGTATGGGGGATAATACAATTGATTATCTACAAAAAGTTGAGGAACTTAAAAAGATTTCGACCAATGATAAAAAGTTTAAACCCAATTTTAGAAGTGATGCCCCTTTCCAATACTAAATATGTTAATATTTTTGTATATGTTTTTTGTTGTTTTTATTTACTTTTAAAGGCTTTAAAAATTATAAAAAATTGAAGGTTTTAAAATTGTATGTGATATTTATACGTTAAATTAACCATTTTTGCATTCACACTATTTAAAAATTAATTTTAGTACAAAAGTCTGGTATTTTTTTTTTAATTTGGTAACTTTGTATTTTTAAAACCTTTTTTTGATATTTTTAGTGGTTTTAAGGTTAAACAATTTCTTAATTAATATTATTTAAAAATGGAGAATACGACAGAGAAGAATTATTTACCTTATATTGCTGCTGTGGTAGTTGGAGGCCTTCTAATATTTCTTTACAAGATTTTATTCAGCAAATCTCCAAAAGAAGAAGAAAGTAAAATTATAAAGTTACCCTAAAGTTTAATTTAAAAAAAAATTAATATTTTTAATTAAAATACTGTCATTTTTTAGCATTTGACTTTGAATTTTAACCACTTTTTAAAATACATTTTTTGTTTTAGTATAAATACTTTTATAACTATTTTTTTTATTTAATTTAGATGAACAAACTACTGAAGAGAATTTAAATGGGACAACAAAACAAAGTAGCAAGAAAGCCCCAAAGTCTGTTTCTCATTTAAAGAAGAACAAGAAGACTCAATCAAATTTTACTGACCCTCTTCTATGCACAACACTTAAGGTTCACAACATTGTTAAATTATAATAATTGGGCACCATACAAGCTGTAATATTTGTTGTTTTGTGGTTGCAACTCGCAATTAATATTTGCTCGTGATAATTTTCCCACGCACCACAAACTGCATTTTTACTTATCTTATAAACCTAAAACTGGACATCTATATCTAACTTATTGTTAATGCTTTTAATAACATACATATAACCTATTATATCTCTATATTAATCGTAATGTTTTTTTAGTTTTTAAACTAGTAATTTACTATTAATATGGTCACAATATAGAATAAATGTTACATAAAGTGGGACTTATATAGGTGTTGTGTTATATACACAATGTTATTAAAAAACTCTCTGCATAATGGTTTAAGTTTGTGCACTTTAAAGATACATAAGCTTATAAATAATAAATGCATTTTGATAATCTTAATCAATCTATGTTACAAATCTTAAATATTTATTTTGTCAGGGACATGGAGGAAATGTACTTGGATTGGATATGAGCATAAATGGAAAATATTTGGCAACGTGTTCGGAGGATCGAACGGTTCGTTTGTGGTCTGTGAAAGATTTCGGAAAAGGAAATCAAAGTTTTCGGGTCAACGTCGAACTTGATCATGCTAAACAAGCTAGGTTCAGTCCCGATTCAAGGTAAATACTTTTTTAAAAGTAGCAACTTTTTTGGTAAATTAAAAAAAATACAAAATAAAAAAACTAAAGTTATTTTTTTTACAATGTATATATATAGGGCCTACTTTGTATTTTTTGATTTATTTAATATTTTAGAGCTTTTATTGCTGGGTTAGCTGTAGATAATACAGTGAGAGTTTTTAGACTTGGAAAGAAGGAAGATAACACCCCAACTGCTACCCCAGTTGAACAAGACTTTCCAAAGTATAACAAGTAAGTAAAACACTAATATCTATGTACAAAATAAATAAACTGCCATTTGTGGTGCCTGGGTTTATTATTATGGACAAATATTAGTTGAGAGTTGCAACCTTATTTTAATAAATAAAATACTGACCCAAGATGGCTTTTCTATTTGTGGATGTAACTGGTATTTGGCTTGACAAAAGATGCCTATAAATATACTGGGTTAATTTGATTAAAATTTAAAAGAATTAAATCCAACTTATTTTAAATCCATTCTATCTAATATAATTATATTTATTTCTTTAAATTTATTTGATCACATACACTTGCTATATAACTTTATATTTATAATTTTGTAAACTTATATAAATTTTAGAGCTGATTTATTGAACATTGGAGTTGGTGCTTCAGCTTCAGGAGGAAGTTATGTGATGACAGCTTACAAAGATACAACCATAATCATTAGGGATCTTAAAGGGGAACCATTACACACCATAAACACCAACCAGGGAAACAACAACCATGCTTTGGTGTCACCATGTGGAAGGTCATTATATTTTTTATATTTTATTATTCTTAGTGTGGGAAGGTCAACTTCACGACCTAAACATAGAGTAACATCAGTTACTCCGACCCAGTCTCAAGTTGTCTGTGGCAGTTTGGGATATTATAGATTATAATTGCCCGATAATTATGCTGCTGATTAAGTGCTGGCTCAGCAGGAGTTCATACCGTTTAAAGTGCCATACTTAAGGGCGCTACAGCATGAGATCAGTGGGGATTGAACCATGAACCTCATGTGTTAATGCCAAGTGTTTTGACCACTACACATAGTGCACGTTGCTTCACTAAATTAATCAAAAATTATTTTTTTACCATAAACCACATAATTGCATTCTGATGTAGAGGATTAAGTTAAAACATCCTTAATTTTTACCAGGTTTGTGGCAAGTAGTGGTTGGACTCCAGGTGTAAAGGTATGGGCTGTAAAGTTCACAAGAAGTGGAGAATATCAGGAAGTAACTCGAGCTTTTGAGTTGAAAGGTCACACCTCTTCTGTTTGGTCGTTTGCATTCAATTTTGACTCAACAAGGTGATTATAAAGATTGTTGTTATATTTCAGTTAAACTGGTGGCATGGTGATATTAGGAAAGGCACTATAAACTGTATTGATTATAAGGCAATTATAGCGATTGGTTTGATCCCCACTGCTTTCATGCTGTAGCACCTCTATAAACAATATGAACTTCTGTCAAACTAAAAACCAATTAACAGATTAATTATCAGGCAATTATAATTAACAATATTTCAAAATGTTTAAGTCAACTTAGAACTTGGTCTAGGTATCGAATGTTACTCTATGTTTATGCTGTTAAGTTGGCTGTCTTACATTAAAGATAATAAAATACGAAAAGGACTATTTAAAAAAAAAGTGCTAAATGCTTTTAAAATTGGTCTAAAAACCACGATTTTTTTGCATTCTTTAAAACTTTTAACCATAATTTTTTAACAGGATGGTAAGTGTGTCAAAAGATGGGACTTGGAGATATTACGACACTCAGGTTGAGTACGATAAACAACAAGAACCTTATCTTATATCATCTGGAGAGTTTAATGTTTGTGGGTTGTCTCCGGTGGAGAATAATTGTCTGGTTGCTCTGTCACCGGATGGTAGAGTTGTTGCTGTTGCTAGTTTGAACAATATCACCACATTTTCAACAGCTACTGGTAAGTTATGTTGGTATTTATTGTTTTATATGGTTGTGGTAATAAAGTTTTTTTAAATAATTGAATGGCAGCATGGTGTAGTGGTTAGAACACTTGGCATCATACAGGAGGTTATAGGTTTGATCCGTACTGCTTTCATGTTTTATTGGCTGCGTAATAATCTTATCTTATTCCCATATTTTCTTAACTGTAAAAATGTTAATTTTATGGACTGATTTTTTGGTATCTTATAGTGCCTTGAATGTGTTAAATTTAATTAATAAAATGTAAAAAAATTTTGGAATTCTTGTGCTTTCTTGTTTCAGAAAAAACTCTTTTACTTTACAGTCTTTGCTAATTCTCGCTTGTACTTTACGATCCTATTTTTTTCTGAAAACCATAAAGCACAAGAGATCCCCTTTTTGTATAAATTAATTTTTACTGAATTTCTTATTTTTTTGAATTTTAGGTAAAGTTGAAAATGAATTTAAGGAAGTTCACATCGAAATAATATCAGCGATAAGTTTTGATATTGCTGGAAAATATATTCTATCATCTGGTGATAGGTAAATATTAAAATTCTATTTTTATAAAGTTGTTAAATTAGCACAAATTATAGATCAGTTTTTACAAGTTTAAAAATTCGGTAAATTATTGATGATACCTATTATCAAACTACTATTATTTTAAACATTACTATTAAAGGATTGGGTGATAATAATCACTTTTGTAAATATTGCCAAACTGTAATACACTACAGTGTGCTAGCATTTTGGTCAGGGCTTTTATAAAGCTTTTTAAACCAAACATATTAAATAAAATAGTGATAAAATTGCCCTAAATTCCAATATCTTTTGTTCTTAACTACACTGATGGTTACAATTTTTACTACACATTTTTATGCCATTAAAACCCAAAGAATAAAAATTGTAAATGTCCTAATTTCCATTCTCTCTTCTTCTTAACTACATTGATGGCCCCTAAACTGAACATATTAAATCTCTATCCAGACATGTACGGGTTTTCCATAATATTCTTGGATATAAAGAAACAATCCGAGATTTGGAGGAAAAAATTAGAGATTTACCTTCTGCTTCAGCTTCTCGAGATCGAATTTCTAAACAAATTCAAACTGCTAAAGCTTCTTTAAAAGCGATTTTGTCCATCAAAGAATAAAATCTTTACTATTTATGGTTTATAATAGCATTTTGTTGTTTAATATGCTATTCTAGCTGCTTAAGCATCTACATAGGCCCTTATGTCTATCAAAAATAAGTTTAACATAAGTTTATGTCCAAATAAGTGCTGTTATTATGAGCTAATATATTTGTGTTTTTGTTAAATCCTTCTATTTGTTGTATTTGTTACATATGCCTATGTTAAGGCCATGGATTTGATAAGTTTAATAAGTTAATGTTTTTTAATTGTTTATGTTAGAGCCTAGGTTATGTAGTTTTGTGATTGGAATATTTTAAATTATGTAGCGGTAGTTTGGTGATTTTTTTAGCGTGCAATAATAATAAATGAAGTTTAAATTTAACTTAGTTTTTTCAGACTCTAGATAGAAATTTAAATAGTCTATAAAGCCTTAGTTTTACATTACCCCAGCATTTACTAACACATGTATACCTACTACTTTATAATATCCTATATGCCTATTATAATTATAAACGTTGAATTATTAGGTTTTGATAGTTAATAAACTTAGTGTTGGGTCTTTAAATTTTATTTTGGGTCGTTTAAATTTAGTTTTGGGTCTTTAAAATTTAGTTTTGGGTAAGCTTAAAAAAGTATCTACTAGTATTTTAAATAACAATGCTGTATATTACGCTTTAAGTGGTATTGTACACTAGATAGTTAGTTAAACATTATGATCATTTTATTACGAAAAAAAAATGTTTTTAATAAACGAAAAATACGAGCTAGATTATACAGAATTAAGTTGAACTTAGAAGTTAGTAAGCACATGATAATAAATTGTAATTTACCCTTTATATATCAATATAGGTAATATTAAATATTCGGATAGTTTAAGAAGAAAAAAACAATTTTTAGTACGTCCACAAGAGCACTTATAAATGAAACAGTAAAAGTGTGTTAGTTATAATAGAAAAACTACATCTTTTTATCTTTAAAGTACGTATTTTTCTCTTAAAATGTTTAAATAATTCATTTTTGTACGATCGACAATTTAGTGTTTAGTTCTCTTATAATGTCATTCGCATTATCAAGATCCGCGCGGAGGCGCTCGTTATCACATTTTAATTTGCTGTTATCCTCCCAAAGAGTTTTATGAAGCGAGGTTTTTGAGGTTGGGTAAAGAAAAGTGGTCTCTGGCGTTCTTTCGATAAACACTGGGGTAACTGGGGCCGATGTGGTCCCCGACATAAAAGTAGTACAACTACACCCACTATCTCTACGCTCAGTAAGACCAAGGGCGCTATCTACCGACGCAAGACCGGCAGGAACTCTAGCCACTGTGTTAGGAGGGTAAGAAAACGAAGTCATTTTCCCGTTTTCTATCTCGTTTGAAGGCTCTTGGTAGTCTGAAGATGAGTTAGTACGATCTGATTCTTCGTTAATATCATCACCAGTACTGTTAAGCCTGGCTTGAATGTCTTTGTGTGTTGGTGTTGTTGCTTTTCCATATAAAAACGAACTTACTGGGGATGCTGTATCTGATTGAATTAACTCATCCCCACTGCCATCTTGCGGCCACGCGGGTTCGTTCACACTTGTCCTGGTGGCGCTGTGGTTCATAATCCGCTTCGCTGAGGTCCGTTTCTTTAACATTATTTGCATTTTTTTCTGTAAAGAGACTTTACCGAAGTCGTTGTGGCTTAAAACCGGCGACGACGTTTTTCTTGTCGGTGGTGGCGTCCTTGAGCTCTGTTTTCCTCTTTTTGAATCTGACACGATGATCTTTGACCTTTGTTTGATGACGTCAGCTGCCGCAAATGACGTAGATCGTTTCATGAAAGTTGTTTTCTCGGGTTTATCTTCGAACGTTTCGTCTTCTAAGGTTAAAGACGATGCGGTCGTGTTTAAAAAATCTAAAAAAAAAATGAATTAATTAAATAAATAAAATATTAATTAATTAATTATCAGGTTTATATTTCTTAATGTTGCCAATATTATAAACTATTTTAACTAACATTAGGTTTGTTTTCCATATGTATGTTAAGACCATACAATCCCTTTTTATAAAATTATTATTTATGATTCTTGGTTTGACTACTACATTATATGGCGTTAAGTTTTAATCACGTGATATTAGTTTAATTTAATATATATAGATATATAATGCAGCTGAGTAAATGATATATATAAAGATGTATGTCCAATTTATAGGCCTTTAAAATAAATAAAACTGCTGTCTGTAATTCGCAGATGAATTATCCCTGACAAATATTAGTTGGGAGTTGCAACTATATTACAACAAATAAAATGCCAACCATAGGGTGGGCTATCGACCAGTGTTTATAAAAATGATAAATTTATGAGGATCTACCTCCGTTAATGTCTGATTCGGAGGAGATTGAGGTCTTCTCTCGGATCTGCGCCATCTTCTTTGGAGTTTTGTGACTTGCTCTGGTCTTACATTCTAACACGATTCTATCCTTGCAGTGTTTATGACAATTTATACCACAATCTGATAAAACAATAAAAAGTTGGTCAAATCTTAAATATTTGCAGACTAACATCTTTTATATAGTAAACACTAAAGAGGCAAAGATTAAATAAAAAATTTCACTAGTTTTTATCACATTTTAAAATAATTTTATCTTAATAGGATAAGGCTGTTATAAATATTTAGTAATGGTATAACATATAAGGCAACGTAAATCGTATTTAATTAAAAATAATTTTGTTAAACTTACCTTTACATTTCCAACCTTGCTTTACCAAACCCCACAACTAAAAAAGAAATAAAATATATAAGTATAAAGAGTATACAAAAAATAAGCAGCTTAAACATGGTTTTAAGTAACGGTATAAGGCATAACTAAGTAGTTGGCTTTTATAGAGTTATAGTTATTTTTAAATCCATTTTTCTAATTATTTTGGCTTACAATTTATTTTAAATACTATAAATATGAACTTACTAATTTCTGGCATTCCTCGCAAAAAGTTGGATGAAAATATGAGGTTTCCACAAAGTTATGTTTAAATCCTTTACAGAATTCGTTTCTTCTCGTGGCACTTATTTTCAAAAAGTAATCCAGCATTTCGGACATACTAATTCGTCCATCTCTGTACAATAAAATAATATTTTAAAAGATAAATATGGTGATTTATATAACATTAACTGGTAAACAGTTAGGCAGACAATTGGTTTTAGTTCACAAGGTGCTTTGTTCGATTCCCACTGCTGGCATGCTGTAGCGGCTTTAAGTTGGGCGATATAAACGGTTTAAACTTCTGCCGAGTCTTTACTTAATCAGCAGTTTAGTTATCGGGCAAATAGAATCTATAATATCCCAAACTGTCAAAGTCAACTCGAGACTGGGTCGGAGTAACTGATGTTATTTTATGTTTAAGTCGCGCATTCCACTTTCCCACCTTAAGTATAAATAAATAAATAAATAACAAGTTTAACTTACTGGTCCTTGTCTACTGTACTAAAGGTGGCCATGCCTGGAAAATTTTTGATGAAAAAATTAAATTCATTCTCAGAAATAAAACCGTCCGAATTTTCATCATAAGCCTTAAACACCGACTGTAAACATAAAAGTAAAAACTTTACAAAAAGCTACAAATTAAGAATAGTTCAAGTTTAATACTGTTTTAAATTAAAAATAAACTAGCTGACAAGTAGATTTTCTTCTCAAGGATAAACTAAATGAGGCCGTGGGTTCGATCCCCGCTGCTCTCATGCTGTAGCGCCCTTGAGTAAGGCGCTATAAACGATATAAACTCCTGCTTAGCCAGCACTTAATCAGCAGCGTAATTATCGGGCAATTATAATCAATAATATCTCAAACTGCAAAAGTTAAATTAAGACTAAGTCGGGGTAAAAAAATGTTACTCTACGTTAAGGTCGCTAAGTGCCTCGTTGAGGATAAATAAAAATAATCAAATATTATAATATTAACGTACCGTGACCATGGCCGTGACGTGTTGTTTTATTGTCTCATTATCGAGATGGCAAGTATACTTCGCGAACTCTCCGAACCCCATGTTCATTATAGGAATAGGAGACGACTGAAAATAATGAAATGCATTATTCATAAGTGTTTATGACGTCATATGACGTCAGAAGCGGTGTCAATGACCTTAGTTTAATATCGTGGGCGGAAAAATGTCAAATTAAAAGATAGGTGCTTTATTTTTAAAATTTAAAATTAACGCAAAAAGGATTAATGGCATACCACCGAAAACTGTTTAACCGAGTATACGTTTTACCGAAAACAATATGCCCGAAAACGCCATTTTACCGAACTATGATACATTTCTGTCTCCTTTATTCTTACCCTTTTCTATATAATACCATTTAGTTTAAATTTTTAATTAACCTCATTTTTAACTTGCCTCAGGGACATATTTTATGGCCCTCAGCTTATCCTAAGCCCTTCTTCCAAAAAAATGACTTAAATTCCCCCCCCCCACCCCCAAAAAAAATGACATACATTCTTCCAAAAATGGCCTAAATTTCCTCAAAATTACCCAAATTTCGGTTTTAAAGTCGTTTTCAAGAATAATGGCTGATATTAAACTAAAATAACATAAAAAAACGTTTTAAAATATCTAGGTTTTAACCTAGGGTTTTGTTGTTTACTAATATTTATTTTCATTAATTTATATTCATTTAAGTTTTGACTTACCGCGCCCGAAATACTTGCTTTGATCTCACGAGGTTCAAGGGAAACAGAAAGTTGGTAAATTTCCTCCTCGCTGTAATATAAATATAAGGAAACTCGCAACGTGTTCACTAAGTCCCGGTTGACGTCATAAGGAAAAGGGGATTTTTGGAGTTCGGTTAATTCCTGAAAATTTAAATAAAATATTTAGTTTAGTCGTCGAGTGAGTGCAATGGTTAAGACGCATGAAAAACACTAGTAGAGGTCCCAGGTTCGATCCCCAGTGATCTTAAGCTGTAAGGCCCTTTAGTAAGGTGCTATAAAAGGTATAAATTTCTGCTGATCCAGCATTTAATCAATAATTTTTTAATCAATAATTCTTTTTTAATTTTTTAATCAATAATTTTAATCAAACATTTAATCAATAATTCAATAATTATCGGGCAATTATAATCAATAATATCTCAAACTGCTTACGTCAATTTGTGACTGGGTCGGGGTCACTGATGTTACCTTATGTTTAGGTCACGAAGTCAACCTTTTTTAAGAAGAATAACAAATCTTTAATAAGCAATCGAAAAAGTTGGTTGTTTACTATAGACTGCATACTTAAAGTAAACACAATTAAGACCCAAAGTCCGATAGCCATATATAGTTAAAAATCGAATTGTTAAAATTAAATAGAGTTTCGGTCAAAATTTATTATTGTTTCATGGTTTTGATTAAGTATAGAATTTAGTATAATATTAAATTTCACTTCAGTTTACAATTCGTTACAAAAACTTATCGAAACTGAATTATTTTCTATATGCCTAATATAGAAGTAAAATTAAATTTTTAATATTTTATCCAAATAATATAAAATATAAAATTTGATAAAATATGAATTCTAGTTAACTTTACCTTAAATATTCCACCAATCAGCATCATCTTTCGTACGTTAATTAACCCATCTCCTACTCTGTCAGGTAGTGCAGTATGTAAAGCAATCAGATCTTTCATTAAAATACCTCTGAAAAATATAAAAAATAATAAAATTTGATTTAAATTTTATTTTTAAAGCAAGTTTTATATTGAAAAAAAAGGCAAAATTAAAAATGGGAAAACATATAAAATTTGTTACAGAACTTATGTAATAACAAAACAAATAGCTTTTTAAAAATAATAAAAATTGAATTTTATACTATATTAACTCTAAGAAATTCCAATTAAGGTTCTATATAAGTTTGTGAGTAAACACAGTTTTACTTACATAACTGGAATTTTAAATTCGTTTGTAATTTGTGCGTATGCTCTTCTGTATCCACAATAATTTGATTTCGAATCTAGTAGCTCAACTAAATCTTCTAAAGTCTAAAAAAAATATAAAAACATAAAAATTTAAACAAATATTTTATAGTTTTTATAAATATACCGAGTTTTCTCTTAAAATAAAAAAACAATTTAAAAACGTTTTTGACAAAATTTTAGGTAGTAACTTTTTATACTTAAATAGATAATATAAATGTTGAAGATTTAAAGTGTTTACCTTCAAGGTATCTTTCGGTACAGCAGCCATAGTTTTTTTCATTCTTGAAATGACGGTATGAGTCAGGGCCCCAACTACAGCCATTAAAGTGTTAAAATTTTTCATCTCCTGCAATTTCTAAACAAAAAAATTGTCTCAAATAAAAATAAATATATTAAAGCTTAGTCGGCTGTATTCAATTTTGGGACCTTCGCAATAAAAAAAATGCTAAATTATTGTAGGCAAATATTAGTTGCGATTTAGGACTATGTTAATAACTAGTTTATATACATTACAGCAAATGGTAAAAACTTGTACCCTAATGTAATTAATAGCCTTATGTTTTATTAAGTTAGGGTAACATTTTTTGAAGTATTTTTAGGCTATCTGTAAACGCCAGGCTCAAGGGCCAAAAGGGACAATGCTACGGCTTAAACCAAAAACCTTTCGGCTCATAATTTAATGTCATAACCGATATACTACACTACCTGACTATTATAAACCTACCTTCGCAATTTCCACGAATTTAACGATAGCAACCGCACGTTCTTGTGGGTTGTGATGATCTAATACCATGCATTGAACCCAGTGTGTTATGTTATTGAACAAAACAATTGCTCGTTCCAATCTTAAGTTGTCTTTTATTGAACCATGCATAGCATAGTTGTGAAAATCAGATAACTACAAAAATAAAATATTTAAACCTTTTACAAAGTAGTTTAATTAATATATAATAAAGCTTAGTGGACAAAATAGTATAAGTATTATTTCATTTACAATTCTAAGGCCTTTTAAATACTAAAACAACGGCCTTTTGTGCAGGCAAATATTAGTTAAGAATTGTGACCATATTATTACAACAAATAAAATGCAGCTAGTTGGGCAAAAAAGACCTAATAAGCCTTTCAAGTATTAAAAATCTGCCATTGTAGTACCTGGGTAAATTATCACTGGCTTATATTGGTTGAGCCCACAACAAAATATGTTTGATGCAGTTTGTTTAAATGCAGACGGGATATATTCCAATAAACATAAATATTAAAATCAGCATTTTTCAAACTTTTTTCTTACTGTTAATCTTCTGAAACTTTTGTATTCCAAATACGACATGTGGATTGCGATCTCTTCTGCCCTCAAGTGGTTGAAAACCAGGGATACCTTTCTTCTTTTTCGGTTCAACTGATTCGGACGAACCGACATCTGCGCTGGCGTCATCCACTTATAAGAAACCCTGAATATGACGTCATAATTTAACCAAAACGTCATCATTTTATGGCCTTATTTTTAAAACAATATTGATATATACTTGACATATGAACGTTATTTATAATAGGTAACCCATTTACAATGACGTCACAGGGTAAATATTACGTCACAATAACTATAGTGATATCGATTTGTTTATCAGCTTTAGATAATTTATGTTTAGAAACTGATTTCTTTTTAAATAATAAAATAAACAAGAAAATAAGCCCCGCCTACTTGTTGGTAGGGTCGATGATTGACGTGTCGATCTCCTGGTCACGTGACGCGAAGTCTTGAAGTGCTTGCAAGGCTCGAACTAGTTTTAAATCAAGGTCGAATAAATGTGGAGATTCGTTTAACCAACATCTTTAAAAAAAAACAAAGTTATAAAGTTTAAATTTTATAAAAAAAAACAAGTTTTTTAGTAAATGTAATCAAAATAAGTTAAACTGTTGAAAAATGCAAACTTTTAAAGGTTTAAAATTAATTCAAAATACAAAGGTTTTTAGTAAATGTAATCAAAATAGATAAAATTGTTAAAAAATACCAACTTTTGCAGGTTTAAAATTAATAAAAGTACGAAGTTTTATAAAAAATAGATTAAGTTATAAATGTAACATCTTTTGTTTTATAAAAAATAGGTGAAATTGCTAAAAAATTCACAGTTTCTTTAGGTATATTAAGTTTTAAATTTAGATTGAAAAAGAGCCCATACCTTATAGCATAAAACATTTTCTTCTGTTGTTCTATGTTATTTGATTCTTCTTTATACGTAAACACAAGAAAAATTCGGTTAAGGAAAAATCAAAAATTGAATTAATGTTGTTATTATTAATTACGTAATTATTCAATATTAAAAGCTATAATAAGCTCTTAAAAGTGGGTAAAAATAGTGCAAGTACATAACTATTATGAAGAGGATATTAATACTATGGCAGTTTATTGGAAAATAGTTACAAAAAATATATTATTAACTAGTGACATAATTTGCAAATTCGTAGAATTAAAGTCCTGGTATTTTCCTAATATTTGCGGGAAACACGTATCACGTGACCAACACTATGACATAACAATGCCCTGGGAATTTTCAACTTTATGATGAGCACCTTTATAGTTTTAACATAAGCTAAAAAATTTGGAATTTTTGATTGTTTTTAATAATATCACGTAGCGTTGTATTACGCACGTTGGATTAAAGGTCGAATTTTGCAAGGTTTTAGGATTACCTAACCTTCATTTAAAGCATTACTAACAGTTTCTTGTGGCCGAAAGGTTAAGCAACTAATGGGGTCAAAGGTTTTTTTAATCTTGTACAGCTTGGGACTGGGTTGGTTTATTTATTATTATTTTTTTATTTTGTTAACTGATTTTCTTAAATTAAGAATTCAAAAATTTAGTATTTTTAAGAACTCAGTTAGCTCGGAAAATATTGGCTTAGTTGATGACGTCATTTCCTGGTTTTTATTTTGTAGGAAATCGATCCCACTCGACTGAAACTAAGTGAACAATCGCAGGCGAACCTACGTAATAATAGGATCAAAACAAAACAATATTTTGATTATTCTCGAAAAGTAAAGTTCCTTAAAAATCCTCTAACCTAGTCTCAAGTTGTACAAGTTTTATACAATATTTAAAAGTACTTATACTTACTTTACGTCAAATTTAACCACAAAAACTACGTTTTACAAGTTCAAGATATTATATTAAGGCATTACACATGTTTTACTATAATTAAAACCTAAAAATTTAAAAAAAAATCCGAGTTTTGGGTTTTAAGTTATAATTAGTTAAGTTGAAAAGGATATAATTGTGTGAATAAGACCATCAGTTGCTCAGATGTCATAAACCATAGATGTGTTAAATACAAAATTCGTGGAAAATTTTTGTTGTTGGAATTCCCGTCGATGTCTGTAAACAATTTTAAAATCAATAAAAAATTTTGCTTGTTGTCCATACGTCAAAAATTTACGCGAAATTGTTTAATTTAAATCATAAATTGAACCCCTAAATTTTCAAGGGGATTGTATTAGATTTTTCCTTATAAAAAAGGTTTTAAAATCATATTTTTAAACCTTTCTTAAATTATACTATAGTCCATAGCCCGCCATGCGATCAGGATTTTAATTGTTGCAATATGGATGCAACTCTTAACTAATATTTGCCCTCAATAAGTTACCTATGCACCACAAATGGCAGTTTGCATTATTTTGTAGGCTTATTAATTAAACATACAAATATATGTATGTAATACTAAGCTTTATTATATATATTTTTACAGAAGTTGCAGTGTGCTTAACCGGTCATGGCGTCAGAATCTAGGCCGAAAGGTTTTGGGTTCGAGCCGCACCAATGCCACACTATTCACCCTTGAGCCCGGCGTTTACAGATAGCTTATACACGTCCAAAACCGCACACCATTACCCGATAAAAAAATAAAAAACCTATCCCCTTAACAGAAGATGAAAAAAAAAACATAATTACCGAAGCAATCGGCGCATTTTCGGACCAAATTTTCTACGCTCGCTGGGCTTTCATCTTTACTCGCTGAACTAGGTGACAATGACGTAGTTGAGTTACTACTGACATCACTCTGCTGACGTAACATCGCGAGAGAGGGGCGGGTTCGTACTGAAAGTGGGTCTTTGCGACTCGGGACGGATGCAGTTTTTCCGCCGACTTTTACTCCTAAACTGGAGGCGAATTTCTTTAAACGATCCCGATCTTTTCTCTTCAATTCCGGAGTGAGGGGAAGACTTAATCTTCTTGGATTACTCTGTCTTCTTTGGAACGCCTCGAGGGAGGATAACTCCTTCCCGGGTTCGTAGGATTCGGGCGAGGATTGGATCGGTTCCGGAGTCTGTGCGGGGGTAATCCGGGCACGTTCTGGCACACTTTCGGGCCTTGTGATTAATCGTGGTCTAGTTCGGGGGTCGACCTAGAAAAGTCAAATTTAATTACTTTTCAAACTTGTGTTTAAAAACATAACAAAATAATAAACCCCAAAATTTATTGGCCTATTTTGCCCTAGATTTACCCCTAACAGATAAGGGGTGAAGTGTTAAATAAAGACGGGGTCAATAACAATAAAAAAATCCCCAATTGACTTAGACTCACCCCTAATTTACCCTTAAAAATTGAGGGGTGAAAAAGTGATATACCAACTTATAGTTAAACATAAAATGGGGTCCTTAAAAATCCCCTAATTGGCCCAAACTAACCGAAACAGACGACGATCGAAATAAATTCTCCTGACCCCTGTTACCACGGGTTTTTTTAACGGAATGCGAACGACGACGACCCCCAGTGTTGAAAATATTCCAACCGGTCGGCATTTTTTAAATATTTCAACAATTTACAAAAATAAAATTATTTATATCTGGATATAGGAAAAACTTAAGTTTATATAACTCTTAATATTTTCATATGTATATAAGCCTTAATAACTTCTTAAATGTGGGTTTTTACTGCTGTATATTGGTACAAAACATCCATTTTTTAACACTTAAACTGTCTTTTTGTTCTAGAAATGCTTAAGTATAAAACCATATGCATTATTGATATACAACCCTGCTATTGAGACTATCCAAAACTAACTACAACTATTTAAAATAAGGTTTCTAATACCTTAATATCATGTGAGTTAAATCAACTATATACAATAGATATTAATTATTCCCCTTATAATAAATAATACCTTGTGATTTAAACAATATTAGCGCAATTTTTAACCTTTAAAACCTAGCATGTTGCAAGACTGTTTACTCTGTTAATGGTTCAGTTGTGTCAACACATCAGACAGCTCTATCTTAATCTAACTTGCCCACAATACTGACGCCCACTTTTTCTAAAGTCACGGAAGTTAGACAGCAAGCGTCACTTTTACACAAGCCACTATCTAGTAAGCTGTCAATCAAATTAAAACTTTACTATATTCATTTTAGCTCGATTTTAAGGATTTTTTGCAAAATTTCAACTAATATTTCAATATTTTAGCAATACATTTTATAAATATATATTTAATTTTAAATTCTGATCGTTTTGAAGTCATTTATATGTCCCAATTTATTTACTATATTCAATTTAGCTTAATTTTAAGCATTTTTTTGCAAAATTTCGACTAATATTTCAATGTTTTAGCAATGGATTTTATGAATATATATTATCAAATAAATATCTGACTGTTTTTAAGCCATTTATATAACTTTGTAGCCGTTTCCTTGTATTTAAAAACTACTAAATCCTCATAAACAATAGCCCTATTTAGAAGTTATATTAATACACTTTTAAACCCATTCAATTTAGTATTAATTAGAATTGATCCAATAATAACACCTAATAGTTCATTATATTTAAATAAATACTACGTCCATAGCTAGCTAGAACTTATTTTTTTCGTATGAACGCATCACAACAATTTGTAGAATGCAAAATGCAGTCAAATTTTTTTGCTAAATTTTTAGTTGTGTAATACAAAAATTTTATTTTATATAATTTTTCTGGCATTTTTTTACTGGCTAAAGCCAATAGGTTTTTAAGAATATTCGTGTGCATTTTTACATACACAAAAATAAAATATTTTTAGACACAAATTGAAATATAAGACCAAAAACTAATATTTAAATACGCGCTTTTTTCTGGGAACTAGAATAGAGGTAATTATGAGGTCATTATACATCAATTTATTATCATAATAATGATCTTTATTACACATGAATATTTCGTTTTACATAACATATGCCTCATTATATGCAGTAAACAAACATTTTATTTTTATATATTACTTAATATTAAAATTTTGCTATAAATTCAGCCTTCGTACTTAATACAAAACATTAAACTATATTTGAACTGCAGATATTGACAATCTTATCTAAAATTAAACGTTATCTTACTGTACTTAAGCTGTCATATGACGCATATGTCTAAAAAACTAAAAAACAACATTTTTAAACTAATACAGTAAACAGTAGTTAAATAAATGCACTATAATAAACACTATATTTAAAAAATACCAATCGTTAGTATTGTAAGGTTATTTATTATTGTTAATAAATTCAATTAAAATTGATTCTGTAATTTAATATTAGACCGATGATATTTCTTAATTAGGTCAATTTAAGGGCTTTAAAATTATTGTAACTAAATATCGTAAGGCCTTAATACCGCAGACTAGAATGTCAAAATGTAGGTGCTAATTTTAGCTTCAAAATTTGTTGTTTTTTCCGTTTAGCAACACTCTTTTATTTTTAATCTATTTTTATACAACTTTATACAATTAATTCTAACATTTAATTACTAAATATTGCCTTACAATACTAAAAACTAGCATTTTAAACTAAATTTTGCCTTAGTACTAGCATTTACAATTTAAATATTGCTTTAAAATAATACATTTTAGCACTTTAGTTCAATAAATTATAACCTAATATTGCTTGTGGTATCATATTTAAACTGTTATGTCTTAAGTTGAATTTTTAACCCTTCAAAAGTTTTTTGTCAATCTAATGTCAGAATGCATCACTATATTTGAATACAGTTGAATCATAAGTAATTAGTAATAGCATACCGCGAAAAACAACAACACACGATATTAGATCTGCAAAATTACTGAACTGTTATAACATAGTAAAAACCGCCTCGCATTTTTTTGTGCAAAATTTGACATGCCTACTCTTTATTTTTATTTTGCGCGGTATTTTTGGTCATTAATTTTTTGTGAATTTTTTTTTTGGTCATTAATTTTTTTTTTTGGTTAATTTTTTTTTTGGTCATTAATTTTTTGTAAAAGTGACGTCACTTTCCAATATGATGTCATAAATATAAATTTAAACTGTAGGAAGTCTACATTTCCGTTTTAAGAACTGCTCCAAAAAATTTACAAATTTAAATATTAAGAAATTAATAATTACTTAATTATAAAAAGGGTTTTATTTAATTTTTGTGAATTAAAAACGGTTTATGACTAACTAAACTAATTAAAATAATATTGGCGTTTTCTATACTTTTAATTAACAAAATAATCTAAATTTAGTTGACTTAATATGCTTTAAAACTATATTAAAACACCTTTCTTATTGCAAAAAATTCTGCAATAGCGAAACAAAATTGCTTTACTTTTACATAGGCAAAAAAAAAATTGTAAACGGTAAAATTACCAGTATTTGGCTATTATTTATTTTTTAATTTTTTCAAAAGGTCGAATGCGCGACTTAAACATAGAGTAACAACAGTTACCACGACCCAGTCTCGATTTGCCAGTTTAGGATATTTTCGATTAAAACTGCCTTATAATTATGCTGCTGATTAAGCGCTGGCTAAGCAGGAGTTTATACCATTTATAGCACCTTACTTAAGGGCGCTACAGCATGAGGTCAGCGGGGATTGAACCCACGACCTCATGTCTATAAACAGTTTTCGATTTTTTACCATCTTAATAAAAAATATATTATAATTTTATTACCCCTTTCTTAGTTTAAACAGTTTTTTCTTATTTTTTTTATAACTTTTTTTTTGGGTCTTTTTAAACGTTTTTTTATCATTAACTATCTTAGTGTAAACTCAATCTCAGATTGTTTATCATAACTTCATATTTTAAAACTCTTGGCCTTTTTAAACGGATTTTTATCATCTTATATCCTAATATAAAACTCAATTTTAAATTCAAAGTACTGAGCCTTACAGTACGAGTTATAGGTATTATAAAATGACTGCGTTCCGTCAATACTGGCAAAATTTAGTGGCTAATTTTAACTATATAGTTCCTCTTATTTAGTGGATTAAGAGATCGGCAGAATTTAATTTGCGTAAATACTTTAACCCACCGATACCGAAAAACAATAGAATCTATATTAAGCTAAACCGATACCTAACCAAAATACTTGGGAATTATAGTTTGTTATTATTAAGCTTTATACGTTTGCAGAATATACAAAGTTTCAAACTTACCTATTGTTGTAATTTCTTAATGATTATCTTCGTAATTTTTCGTGTAATCTGTTGTTTTTAAATCAGCTCTATATTTTGAATCTAATTTTTTAAAACATTTTATAAAAATTCCTAAAAATAAAACAAAAATTTTGCAAACTTACCTATATTTAAATGTAATATAAATTTTATTTTCTATATATATAATTAGCAATTAAAGACTTACATTAAAAGTAGTTTTAATCTTAAACTTAACTGACACTTCCTTTACAAAATTAAAATTATTTTGATCACCCCTTTAGCTAAATTAAATTTATTTATTTCAAAGAATCGAATTTTAAGATAAATGAATCAATTTATTTTTTTAATGTCTGGAGTTTACGTCATTTTTGACATTTTTTTGTAGACTGTCTAGATCAAGTCTGCAAAAATCATTGAAATATCAATTTCCAAATCTTAGTAAAAATAACACCGATAAGACTTTGTAATTTAATATAGGTAATCAATATATTTGTTAATTTTCTACGCCCTATTATCCGATTTTTAAGCTTATTTTTCTCTAAAATATTCTGAGCCGTATGTTAATTACATAGGTAATTAATTTACACTGTCTGCTTTCTACGATAAAAACAAACCTAAAAAATACAAAAAAAACATTTTAAAAACTTATTTGAAATAAATAAACTGACCTCATCTAATAATTTATACAATTTACTTAATTTCTGCACCCTGTCCTTAATATATACAGTATTTATTCTTTAAATAAACTAACTTACTTATGGGCTTATGATAATGTTTCATTAGACGCATGATAATACTAATCTCGTATTAACAGTCTTTAAAGTCGTATGCGTATTATTTTCAGGTTACTACGTTGTTTAACACGTAGGTATGTTGACTTCATTATAAAATAACGATTCTAGCTGCATTTTAACACAATTAACAGTAAATTTACAGCCCTTGTGATATTAACCCAACTCAGTCTCAAGTTGTACAAGTTTATTATATTATTGACCTCATAATATTACAACAACCTAGTCTCAAGTTGTACAAGTTTAAGATATTATTGACCTCATGATATTACCCCCACCCAAGTCAAAAGTTGTACATGTTTAAGATATTATTGACCTCATGATATTACCCCAACCCAGTCTCAAGTTGTACAAGTTTAAGATATTATTGACCTCATAATATTACCCCAACCCAGTCCCAAGTTGTACAAGTTTAAAATATTGTTGACCTCATAATATAACACCAATCCAGTCCCAAGTTGTACAAGTTTAAGATATTATTGACCTCATGATATTACCCCAACCCAGTCCCAAGTTGTACAAGTTTAAGACATTATTATTCTTACTAATCTTACTGACCCAATCTAGCCTTGAGTTTATAAATTATTGATTGAATTGAATTTCTACTCGTTAGTCTAATAATTTGTTCAACTATTACTTAATGAAACTTTATTGACTTTATTGAATTATCATCAATATTTCGCTAAAAATCTATTCACTGGCATCGATTTTTCTCACAATTCTCAAGAGAGACAAATCTTTTTATTACTTGAATCGATATTTTAACATTTCAACTTGATCTTTAGCTGTGACCTAATTTTAACTCAAAACCTCGTGTTTTTTTCACCACAAAATCTTTAAATATAAAAGTTACAAAAATAATTTTTTTTAATTCTCACATCTGGTTCTGGTATTGTTAAGTCAATAAACGAGATTTGATACGTAACAATGCACGGTTGTTACAAAAATAGTTATAGAATGCATTTCAGATTGCGATTGCACAGGAAGTCGCGAGGTTGACTGTTACGTCATACATAATTCAATGTACTGAGGCTCCTATGACGACATAGATATATCAACGTCAAAATGTTCTATATTAAAACTTAAAAATTCCCATAATTTAAACATTTAATTAATCTTTTTTTAATATGAATAAAAATTAGTAATCCATATTTTTAGACTAACCTTACCTTGTCTAATTTAACAGCTTAAATTCTGACTAAATAAATTTTATATATTTAGAACATTTTTCGATTTTTTGACTTAAAATGGAATGTCTTTTAATTGACCACTTGACTCTGTCTGTCTGTTACAACATTTATATTGCGCTTATCTTCATATAATAAAGCCTAGTGGACAATATTAAAGGTTACGCTTAATTATTGTGGACAAATATTAGTTGCAAGTTGTGACTATATTAC
Source organism: Corella eumyota (assembly GCF_963082875.1). Lineage (NCBI taxonomy): Eukaryota > Metazoa > Chordata > Ascidiacea > Phlebobranchia > Corellidae > Corella > Corella eumyota. Next base: position 16,738,767 of record NC_137493.1, on the reverse strand, counting down.
AACAATATATTTCAGGGTTTGGTGACCATGCCATAATGTACTATAAAATCTTTGTGTAAACATTAATACTTTTGGCATGTTTTAAATCATTAAATTGATTTTGTCATTTTTTCCCGTCGTATTGTTGTAATATTAATTGTATATCGTATTTATTATTTACTTTTATCAATGCGGGGAAAACCAAAATAAAAAAACAAAAAAAAACAATTAAAATGCCAATCGTAGAGCAAGCTATCAACTGGTAAACCTATTAAGCTTATAAGTAGCAAGATTAAGCTTATAATCTAAGGTGTTACATTTATTAACTTAAATTTTAAATAAATTAACTCCTATATTTAGAACCCTTTTCGATTTTTTGGCTTAAAATGGAATGTCTTTTAATTGACCACTTGACTCTGTCTGTCTGTTATAACATTTATATTGCGCTTATCTTTATATAATGAAGCCTATTGGACAATATTAAAGGTTACGCTTAATTTTTGTGGGCAAATATTAGTTTTAAGTTGTGATCATATTACAACAATTAAAATGCCAACTTTAGGGCTAGCTATCGTCTAGCATACCTATTAAGCTTTTAAGTAGCTTATAAGTAGCAACATTAAGCTTATAATCTAAGGTCTTATATAGGTTAACTTTGTCATGCCACGGGTGGTAATTAAACCCACGACCTTCGGTTCAAAGCCCTTAAAACCTATGACGACGACGACGAATCGATGCAAACACGACGATTTAAGATTTGTTTACGAACTGGTTGACCTGTGATGTATGCTTCCTGTTATTATGACGTCATCGTCGGTATTGTGACGTTGTTGGTATTAAATAACAATTTAATATTCAATTTAAACACTTAAATAAAGCTTATTTTTGTAAAAATACTTTTACAGTTTAAATGTTTCTAATTTCGTCTAAATTTTTTTACTACTTTCTTTAAATAAAAGCCTGGATAACTGGTATTTCATTACTTCGAATCAAATTACCTAAAAACGTGTTTAAGGAAAGACCAACCTATTCACAAAAATAACTAAGAGAAAACGTGACCACAATGACTTGAGATCGGGCCAGAATTAAAATAATCTCAGGTTAATTTGGAGACAGAATTAGTTCAAACAAAATGTGATATTAAATGTCTTAAACTGTGTTAGTTTAGCATCATATTTTCCAATGCATTATGATTCAAACAACGACGTTTCTGATGTTGAGTCATTTAACTTTAAAGAAACTGTTAAAAATCTTAACAAGACCCACGCAGTAGAACAAAACATATCTTATGATTGGTCACGTGACTCTTTATACCTGGTCACGTGACCATATTGTCAGTTATATATATACATTATGTCGTTACTGTAAATGCAAAATGATTGTATCTTTGACCTTTTACGTCACAATATATGATTGTGACGTCACTAATTATCTTCTTTATTGGGTAATAAAACTAAATTGAATATATCTTAACCAACTTAGTTTCTAAACTTGTTTTTATGATGATAATTAAACTCGTTGTTCGGTTTATATTTATTTCAAGTTTGAGCCGCACTTTTAACCATAACACATTGACTCATAATCTAATAAGTTTAATGTTTACCATAATATCATCAAAGCTTTGTATATACTGATAACCAAACTTTTAATCTGTTTAAAAACTTTGTTTTGAAAGTTTTAAACTACTACTTTTATTTAGATTTATTTAAATTTAATAATATTATGATGCTTTTCTATGACGTCATAACTATATCTAATTACTATAAATTGATTTAAAAACAAATTTATTTACCAAAAATAAATCCTAATTCTGAAGCCTGATATTAAACTTTATTCAAATTAGCGCGATATATAAATAGATCCTCGTATAAATAACATATTAGCTAGTTTAATAAATTTAAGTTTTTATTGATAATAACATTATTAGTAAAACTAGTAGTTTAATTTCTAAATTTTTAAACTAATATTTGCTAGCTTAATAGTAGCAGCTTATTTATACCTTAGGTTTAAATATACGCTTGTTTATTTAAGCATTATCTCATATAGAATACAACTTAATCTATAGAAAAATATATAAACTTTATAATAATAAACTAACTTACAAAAATTTACAATTGTTTAGCCTTTCTTAACTGCTATTGTATTGTTTTAAATCACAATCGTTTGTGATTAGTGACGCATTGTGGCATTGTGACGTCATATACTTTCCCACGTCAATATTAAAAATCTAAATTTAAACTTTGTTGGGGAAGGCTTTTTTTAGATAAAGGTTTAAAAAAGGTTAGGTTTTTATTTCTATATAGAGCCTGTTTATAATATATAAAACATAAAAAAGTTTTGTAAAACAATATACAAACTATATATAACGTAACTTTATATGTTCAAAAACGCTAAAATCTAACTTTACTGATTTTTAAATTACAATAGCTTACTTAATTTTACTGCTTATGGTTTTAACTTTATTTTGCACATTTTGTTAATTTCAGAACAATTATAATGACGTAATAATCGTATAGAATATGCTAAATAGTTTTTAATTGTCAATTAAAAATAGTAACTGTAAAATTTTAAAAGTTATAATAAAAAAATATATTCAAATAGAATTTTTAAAAAAAGTTAGACTACTATTGTTGAATATATACGCTAAGCTATCTTGGAATATCGAAAAAATGCTTGAAATTCACCTTCATTTTTATATAATCCTGCTCACGTATTGCTTTTATAATCTTTATTTATATAAAAACATAAAACTCTTGCAATAACTCTGCCTCAGGTTATGAGTTAAGTTTTGATAGATTTAAGCACGTTTTCACTTTACTACTTTTAACTTTCATTTTGAATTGCCCTTATTCGATAATTACCGTTTTTATATTTGTTAAAATAACACTAATAGCGCTTTTATATGTCTATAATTTCATAATTAAAAACTTAATAACACTAGTGAAGTTTAAAATGTTAAAAATCAATGTTATATAACAATTACTAGACAATATATTATTATTGTTTGGTCTATTGTCTTAATTAACAATTCTCTTTATGTTTAAAACAATGGATCAAACAATAACAATACCTACTTGATATTATATCCTAAATAATGGGCCTTATTCTTATGTATTTATAATATTACGCTTTTGAAAGACTTTACGAATAAAGATATATAAGCGCGCTAAGGCATGTATACTATGGGCAAACAGAAATATCCGAAAATATTATAAACCAAATATTTAAGAATCTATCTATAACATAGTAAATATTTGTATATCTTTGGCTATTTATATGTTTAAATGTCTATACCGTCGTTAAATTAATAAGTGTCTATAATATCAATATTTGATTTATAGATTTTTTAAGAAAAATAAAGTAAAATTTATGACATTTTTTATTTGTTTAAACTGATAATTTTTTTTTGTACTTATCTTTATCCTCGATGTGGGAAAGTCGAATGCGCGACTTAAACATAGAGTAACATCAGTTACTCCGACCCAGTCTCGAGTTGCCTGTGGCAGTTTGGGATATTATAGATTATGATTGCCTGGTAATTATACTGCTGATTAAGTGTTGGCTCAGCAGAAGTTCATACCGTTTATAGCGCCTTACTCAAGGGCGCTACAGCATGAGAGCAGTGGGGATTGAACCGACGACCTCATGTGTGATGTAGCAAGTGTTCTTACCACTACACCACACAATTAAAAATTGTTTGTTAAAAAATAATATTTTTTTAAGGTTTTGTATTTTATTATATACACAAAAAAATTTCTAACTTTAAAATTTTTAAACTAACACAAAATTATTTCTAAACACCTTTAGAATTTAGATTGGCTAAATAAATTTACAAAGTGAAAAAAAATTAAAAATAATTTTTTTTTACACATATTTGATTTTGATATTAACTTACAAAAAAAGAAAAAAATTGATTGGAAATAATTTAATTTTAAGCCTCTATATTTGACTTTAAAATTATGTTACAAAATTTAAAGAAAAAAAACTATTAAAATTTCTATATCCATATTTGGCTATAAAATTAAATAGCAAAACAGTAAAAGAAAAGAAAAAAGGGGTTTGAAATATTTGAAAAAAATTCAATATATATTTGGCTATAAAATTATATTTCAATTATTTTTGGACAAGAAATTAATTCATAAAAAAATTTAGGATTTTAAAATTAAGACTGTTATTCAATCTAACAATTGTATGAAAAAAATCACATTTTTTTAAACTTTTTTTGTTTTAAAAAAAGATTTTTCAGTTTTTGTTTAAAAATTAAATTCCCAAAAAACTTTTAATTTTAAAATTAAGCTCGGTATTCAGTCTAACGTATTGTAAAAAAAAAAATTTCCATTTCTTTGGCTTAAAAACCCAAATTTTCAATATTTTGTCTCAAAAAAAAATTATAATATTTTTCATTAAGATCTTTTAGTCTCCAACCAACTGCCTTGCTGAGCAGTTAATTTTTGCGCCGTATTTTCATCAATTACATTCCTAGCAACAGCTTGTTCCACAGATATCTGTTTCTTAGTGGTTGGGTCCATTATAATCACTTTACGGTGCCTGTATGGCCCTCTTTGCATCGCCCCAGCCATGGGTGCGTTATCATGGAGTGGAAGTAGTAACATATTTGTGTTTTTCTTCTTGTTTCGGACACATTTTTGCATAAGTTCGCCGTACGTTAAATTTTCACCTTGAAAAAAAAATAAGAAAAAATTTAAAATAAATCGAATTTTTGGTTTTATTTTAGGAAAATTTTTATGTCTTTTTTAAAAATAATTTCATGCAATTTATGCTTTTTTTCATGGATATAAAAATGGTCGACTTTATGATTTTAACATTAAGTAACTTTTAATTTTATGACCCAATACTTAGTTGCCTAGTTAATCTTTACAATTATCGACTTTAAAAGACAGAACATGCTTTAAAAATGACGTAGTTAAAACACTTTATAAAACTTTAACATGGCAATATATTTTAACCTCATTTCACTTACCTGTAGTTGGGTAATAATACCCCTTGACATCTGTATTCGATTTAGTCAGAACCTCAGCCATTCTCTGATCGAATAACCCACGAGACATAGCAACCGACATTGTGATTCTGTACCCCGCTTGTGGGTCAATCAGACCCCCTGTAGCTAGCTGTGCTTCGAGCATCCTTATCCCGTGGTTCTCTATCACTACACCTCGTTTTATTGCTTCAAACAGTGAGATATTACGGTTGGTTCCTGGCTCTTTATAACCATGTACAGCTTGCTCAGCTCTACGGAGTGCAACTGCGAATTGGGAATCAACAAGACCTAAACTAACAGCCCGACTCACCGACATTTTTTTGCCTGACATTGGGTCGATCATGCTACCAGTTGCAGCCTGGGCTTCTAGCAATTCAAGCGCGGTCCCGCGCCTTAGAATCCCTTCCTTAACAGCTTGGCATATTGTAAGTACTTTGTATGTAGTCTTGTTAAGTATTCCACATATAGGTTCATCACCCACTAAGTAAGGGTGCAGTAGGTCTCTGAGTTCTTCTTTGCTTATTTTACCGCTCTGGAAAGCGTCCAACGTATTCTGGTTTACTAACCCAGCGTCGATAAGTTCCTGCAGCGTCACCTTACGACGGAACGCGCTTCTAAAGGTCAGCAACTCCGGCTGATATCGTGTCTCATTCGTTCTAGGTTTCTCCTCGATGTATAGAAACTTTAAACCAGTGTCAAGGTCTCTGATGCATTTACTTAAAATATCTCCATAACCTAGCTTCCTCTTAGTGCCTGGGTCAAAGAAGTCCTCTTGTTCTTCGTTATTTTTCACCAACTTTGCTGTTTCTTTATCGATTAAACCCTTGCTGATAGCCGACTTGACAGTGTACCTCATTCCCGTCCACGGGTCGATCACGCCTCCAGTGGCAACTTGTGCTTCTAACAACCTAACACCTTGCAACTTAGGGAATATACCTCGAGTTATTGCGGTGTTTAGTGACACGTTTTCATTCGTTCTAGGGTCTAGGAACCCGTAGTAAGCCCCTTCTGCTGCTATAAGTGTCTTCTGATAACTGGAGTCTACTATCCCGCTTTGGACCGCCTCTATAACCGATAATTTTACCCCGTTTTTGGGGTTAACCATGCTACCAGTCGCGGCCTGAGCTTCGAGCAGTAACATTGCTGTTCGTTTTGGTATCAACCCGTTCTGCACAGCTTGACAGATTGTAAGTTTTTCGCCCTTTGTGACGTTGATAATCCCCGCCACGGCTTCGTCTGTACCGGCCTGTACGTCACTTCCTGTTTCAGAGCTTGAGGAGAAGGAACTCGCAGCAGAGCCAGGTCGATTCATCATCTAAAAAAGTTTAAAACAAATTAAGAAAATCCAAAAAAAATCTAAAAATCATTTTTTTTTAAATTTTTTCACCTGTTTTCTGATTGGGTCATAAATCAGAGTATTCTGAGCTTGACTCTCTAGCGCCGCCTGGTCGTACCTCCTAATCACTTCAATATCATTCTGTGACGTCATCGATTTTTGTGACGTCATTGACGGATACGGATCATCTGATTCTTCGGACGAACTCTGCTCTCCGACGTTGATGCGGATCGGTTGTCCGTTAACGTGGATCTCACGTTCCCCTTTTCCGTCGATCCGTAGAGACAACGTGATCCCTGATTTGTCTTGCGGCTGGGGCTGGGGTTCTACTAAAGGTGGGGCTAAAAAAGAAAACCTTTTTATGCAAAAAAATACAAGCTTTCTTTTATTAGTTTTTTTTTATGTAGATCTAAGTTAATCTTTATTGCTTGGATTACAATTTTCTTTGCTTAAATATGCCAATTTTTTAATTTCAAATTGACTAAATATCTACCAATTATAATTATAATAACTCTTAATCTACTATATCTTTGTAAAAGTCAAAAATTAGTTTATATTTACCGATTTCGACGACTTTAACTTCTTCTGGTTCAACCTCGGGTTCTGTGATAATTTCTTCAACATCTGGTTCAGGTTCCTTATCTGATACAACTAGAATAAGTTATAAATATTAGTTAAATTTATCATTTTTTTACTCTACAAACTAACAACAAAAAATAAGTGTTTGATATTTTTTTTCTTCCGTTTTGCACTAAGGTAATAGAGTTTTTGTATTTTTATTGGGAAGAAGTATGCTGTTGGAAAGTGTAGTTTCTGTTAACGCCGGGCTTAAGAGTAAAAAGTGTGGCATTGGTGGAGTTTAAACCCGAAACCTTTTGTCTTATAGTTTAATGCAATGACCAGTATATTACATTATCAGACTATGTGCCTCAACAACTAATTTTTACAATGTTGTATCAACTTAAAAGTATTTTTTGCTTACTTGACTTGTCGCTAGATGATGACGAAGAGCTGCTCGACGAGCTGGACAATCTGGATCTTGAAATTGGCTCCAAATTTTCAACTTTTGATTCTGTTTCCACAATTTCTTCTTCAACAACTTCTTCTGATTCAGAGTCAGATTTCTTAAATCAATTTTGGTTTTTCAGCAAATATTAATATAATAAAAATAGTTTTAATACACAATATAATTTATTAGTGCAGTTTTGATTTTTTAATTTATGAGATAAAAAAAAATTAAATGAATAATTTACTTAAAAAAATGTTATTAATTTGCTAAGAGATACTGTTAATATTCCCATTTAAATTTTATTACAAAATTTTGCTTCATCAATTTTTAATTTTTATCTTGGTTTACCTTTTCATTTTTATCTTCTTCTATTTCCTCCACTTCCGGGATTTTAGTTTCTTGATCCTCATCAGAAGATGAGTTCTCCTCTGTGGTTGAATCCAGGGATTTCTTTTCAGTTTCCAGAGAAGATTCAGAGGATTTTCGAGACTTTGAAACCTAGTAAATACAGAATATTTTAACACTTAGCTTTACAACTTAAGGTCTTAGTTTCAATTCCAACTGCTCTTATGCTTAGCGCCTTTAAGTAGGGAAACAAACTTTTGCTGAGTCACCAATCAGCAGATTTGTTATCAGGCAAATATAATCAATAATATTCTAACCGACAAAAGTCATTTTGAGACTGAGTGGGAGTAAAAAATGAGTTAAGACTAAATCCACATACAAAGCAGTCCAACTTTTACACTAGTTTATAGAAGAGGTTTTGTATTACAAATAATGTATTTAAATTTAATAAAACCTTAACTTTACCTCGGAGTTTGCATTTTTTTCGTTTTCAATTATAAGTGCTTCGTCTTTTTCTATAAAATAAAACAAACAGTTCAAAAATTACAAAAAAATATTAAAATTAAACTTGTATAACTAGTCGATAGCCTGTCTTTTGGTCAGCCTTCTGATTGTATTAATATTGTTAAAACTTGCATTAAATATTTACCAGTAATAATTTACCCTTTTACAACAAATAAATTTTTTATTTTATTTTGCGGGCCTATAAACTTAACACATACACATATATAAAAACATTTAAATAAATATAAAACTTAACAAACCGGTTGTTTCAAGTTTAGTATTTTTAATCATAATTGGATCATCCCCGGGTTTGCCTTTTTTCTCTGGAAACTCGGTTTGGTTTCGCACTAAAAACAACAAATTTAAGAATTTAATTTTAATATTTCTGGACATTATTAACTTGGTATATTTTATTGTAATAACATTTTTGTTTTGTTTTATTTGATAAATTTAAGTTTTTAATTTCATTAAATTATATTTTTGGGGAGACCATTATACCAAAGTTTTTAGGTTTTTCAATTAACTTCGTTTTATTAATTTTAATCAATTTTTTAATTAACAAACGCGGGTTTATTTAAAAATTTTTTAGCACCAACTTTAAAAGTTGTATTTTACCTTTATTTTTATTTTTAATTCTAATTAACGGAGTTTGTTGCGAGCACTTTTTATCATATTTTTCCTGCAAATCTCTAAGCTTTCGATTTAATAATATTTTCTCACGTGACTCTGATTTTAATTGTCGCTTCAACGATTTCAGCGAACTTTCAACCGCATCGTCCACTAACTTAACTGTCCTTTGTGCTATTGTATCAACCATAGGCTTGCTTATAGTACACAAATAAGGGTCAGCGAGAATACATTTTACTATATCTTCGTACAGGTTTTTTAACCGTATTTCTCTTTCGTTATTTCTTGATTTTGATAATGTTTTACCGAAAAATTTATCTTTAAAACTTGGCATAGTTTATGTTTTAAACAGTTTTTTAAATATCACATTCTAAAAATCGTCTTCATTATAGCATATAGGGCCAGAATAACATTTTAGTGCAGTTTATACTGTTTAACTGTTTTACTAAATTCTTATCCATCAATATTACAAAAGTTCATTGCTAGAATAACTTACATAAAATGCCCGGGGCCCCAGTGTTACAATTTAAAACTCATTTTTGGTATTGATTGTGCTTTTGATTGAGGTTTATGCATTTGATATATATATAAAATGCCAATATAATAGGCTTGGATGATTATATTATTGATTTAAAGGTTATCAAAATAAATAGGTTTTACCATTTATTATTTGTGAAAATTATCAAGAAAATTGAAATATATTAATTATTAGTTTTATAATCAAAATACTTAAGCGTAGTTTTTAATTTTTCTTAAATAGAAATATTAATATTTTTAAAATGGATTTTTTTAAATATTTTATAGTTATTTCTCAATAGAATTTATACACAAAACATAATTGGATATAATGTCGTAGAAACTGGGTTCATTTATTAATTATAAAGATACGTTAATTATGTAAACAAATACGTTATTACATCATAAAAAATAAACAAAATTATTTGAAAAACGAGCAATTATATTTTCCGCTTAACTTTTAAATATGAACGTATTGTTACGCCATAAGCGCTGGACCAATCAAAACCGAGCACAATATTAGGTACTTGAAGTTATGACCGCTTACCTCATGCTTATTATTATAATTGTTTTCAAAATATTAAAACATCAAAGTTTTTTAAGCGAATTTTTTTTTAAATTTGTTTTTGACAAGGGTTTAAATATATTGTTAGTATACACAAACATAAACTTCTCCTGTGTTTACACTTTTATTACTACAGTTAAATAATGCTGTTTTTATATATTTTAACCTCTTTTCGGGATTAAAAATTATATTGAACAAGTGCAAAACTTTAACTTATATAAGTAAACTTGGAATTAATTAAGTCTGCGTAAAGGTCTTTAAAATCATTAAATTTTAGAAGTCGTTTTTTTTTAATAATAATAATAAATCCTGATATAAAAATTTACAAAATTTGGCCAAAAAATTATAACTTTTCCATTAAAACAATAATTAAAAAAAAATTGAAAATATTTGCACTTACTTTTCTTACTATGACATATTAGAAAGACAACAACCACTATTATTACGATCAACTCCACCGATAATATAACGACAGCTGCTAATATTCCTGGAGACATTCCAAGAGCCATTCTACCTTATTATGTTTCACTTTTTTTTTAAACTTTTTAAATGTTTTTTAGTCCAAGTTTTTGTGCTTTCTTGATGTTATTTTGACAGTTTGTTGTAGGTTTAGTTGCTATACTTAGGTATATTAAAGATCTTGTTTTTTTTGGCAATTTTTAACAAAAATTCTTCTTTACTTATGGCTTTAATATTGTGCTTTCTTTTTAATATTGCTTCTTCTTTAAGTTTTGTATTTCTAAAGTCTTATAATTTTCTTTAACTTGATGCAAAAACGTCAACTTTGCTGATTCAGTTCTGTTTGGTATTAAATCAATGTTGTTGGTCTTATAATACTTTATATAGTTTAATACTTGTTGTACAGTTTGCCACCAAATGTGCTTCCTAGCAAGATGTATGCAATGTCTTCTTTTAACTTGGCTTTTTTGGCGTTGTCAGTTCCCCTTTCAATACTGGATCACTTTGTCCTTATTTCAGGTTTACTTTAAAACACATTTAAACTAAAGTCTTGATATATTTACAATCAGAGTTGGAGCTTTTTTCAGCTCATTCCCTATTTGATACTGTTTTCACTAAAATATAAATAAATTTTGTTAATTTTTTAAATATCTTCTATTTTTTAAAAAGTGTCTTTTATTATAAAAAAAATGTATTTTAAATTTTAAAAAGTTTATTAAGAAAATTAATATTAGTATGCTATTGCATTGTACTTAATAGTATATTTAAATATTAATTTTTCTTAATAATAAAATTTCTACAACTTCAATTCATCAAAACCATCCTTAATTTTTAAACAATTTTGTGTCCATTTTAAAACTTTTTAAATATTTTTCTTATATTTAAATACTTATTTTATTCAATCTTTAAAACTACATTATTTAAATATTTAACTTGTACGGATTAAAATTAACTGATAACTACTACGTGTTATAATCCATTTCACTTTAAATTTATTCCCCTCGGCTATCTTATAACGTTATAACAACCTCATTGTTTACACTAACTTATTAACTTATTAAACTGATTCTATCTATCTTCAATATTACGACTTTTTAATCAAAATTTTAACTTTTAAAAGAAAATTTAAAATTTAAGATAAGACCAGTATGAAATGAAAAATTATAAATTAACTAATTTTATTATAAACTAATTAAGAAGATAAATTAGTAACCTTTTTTTTCTTCTATTTTTTTACACGTTTTTATTTTTACTAGTAGTTATAACCCAACACCTATCAAATGTCAAAACTACTGAAACATCATACACTAAATATCACTTACCAATATACCTGCCATCTGTAATTTGAGAATTGTATATTCTATACCATTGTAACCCAATGACGGTACGTGTATAAGCCTTAGGCAGTTCTTGTGGTTTAATAATTGAAGTTGTCGAACAACTATTTTGGACTAATTTATAACATCACCGAATATAATGAGACCTTTAACATTTTTTAGTGTTTTTTTTTAAAATTGCCGAAAATTTTACGACTTTAAAGTGGTTTTGAATTGTTTTTTAATTTTTTAAGGATGCTAATTAAACAAGCATAAAATGTAATTAAGATTTTCTGGGTGAAAAATATATGTTTATTTTTATTTTAGCTAATTTGAACTGGCTTAAATTTAAAATTTGTTGTAAGAAAATTTTATAAATTTATATTAAATTTAACTCGTTTTTTTTTATTTTGGTTTTTTCGCACATTGATAAAAGTAAATAATAAATACGATATACAATTAATATTACAACAATACGACGGGAAAAAATGACAAAATCAATTTAATGATTTAAAACATGCCAAAAGTATTAATGTTTACATAAAGATTTTAAGTATGTTATACCGCGTTTAAACAAAACTATTAATTTTATATTACAAAATTAGTAAAGTTATTTTTCACGTGTATATGTTAAAACCCTATACCACGGGAGGGACGACTCACAAACTACATAATCTGTATACATGTATAGTCATTTTAATTAAAGAGTTATTTGTAAAAAATACGCAAATTTATATAAAATTTGAACATTTTTCTAAGTTTTTGTAAAACTATATTTAGTATATAGTGACATATATTTTAATATTTTATATTTTTGTTGTACAACTTGAGAATGGGTTGGTGCAGTTATAGTTTTTTAATGTCAAGTTTTAAACCAACTTTTTTTACAAGAATATTTTAAAAAAATATAAAATTTATGTAAAATTTTTGAAAACAAATTTGACTTGATTTTACTGCTAGTTTAAACTTAGTAAATTTTGCAAACTACAGCGTTGGAAATTCCCTCATGACTAATTAAGAATGACTAAGCCCTAGTTTCATATAAACTCAGATATTACCACAATCTACTTTTAACATTAAATATATTTATTCGGTAAAATAATAATTTACTGCAACAAAATATTGGCAAGAAACAAGGACAATTGTTGTGTAATATTCATGTCTATTATATGAGGTAAATATACATATGGCAGCTAATATGGTAATCTAGTACAATAATCTCCAATATCTAATAAGTTAACACTATAAATTGTGAATAAATATAGAATGAGTTAACAGTAAAATTATGAATTTAAAATATTGCAAGGTCTATATTTTGATCGTTTAAAACTGCATTATAATCTCAACATTGAAAAATTAAAAGTTTAAAATAGTGCAAGCAGCTTCTAAATATAATAAAATCACCTATAATATTAAATATTAAAATATCATGTTATTTGGTATAGAATAACATGCAAAACCAAGCTAATTTTTTACAGAATAATTTAGTAATAAAAATAAAACTTAAAATAATTATTTTTTACAGTTTTACAACTATATCTTAATATCATTTAATAAGAATTGTAAAAATATATTTTCAATATTTAAAAATTGCAAAATTTCACAAAATACTGCAACATTTTTTATCAACTGCTTTTGTTTTCATCTCTGGGTCTAAAACCATTCCATCGTTCTCAGACGTGAATTTTGTTCCGTCGTATTTCTTCACTAACTCTTCCGCTATTCTTTTAAAAACTGAGTCGATATTTTTGTTGTCTTTTGCTGAGGTTTCGACGTAGTCAAGGGCATCATGACGATGAGCTAAACTGTATGCTGCCTCTTGTGGTACCTCCCTTTTCGAGACTAAATCACATTTGTTACCTGGAATAAAAAAATATTAAAATTTTGATAAAAATTGTTATTTAAAAAACCAGTCTTTTAATCTAATACAAAGTTTGGAGTAAAAATGGGTTAATAATACATAACTAATCCACCTAATCTTATGTTATGGAGTTTCTTTTAAATATAATGAAGCTTAATATATATTTGTTTGTCCAATTTATAGGCCTACAAAATAAATAAAACTACAGTTTGTAGTTTGCAGGTAAATTATCGGGCAAATATTAGTTGAGAGTTGCAACCATATTATGACAATAAAAATCTTGAGATAGCGGGGCCATTGACAAGTAGTTTATAATGTCCTAACAAAAACAAAACTTCTGTATTAATTACTGGCTAATATTGGTTGAGAGTTGCAACTATATTTTAACAATTAAAATCTCAGCTGTAGGGTCAGGTTATGGGCTAGTATGGGCTAGTAGTTTATAATAATGACCTCACAAAACAAGATTTAATAAATTACCGATCACCACTTTAATGACATCACTTGCACAGAACTTCAACACATCTTCCATCCAGTGGTTGATTGAATGAAAAGTCGACTTCTGGGTGATATCAAATGCACACAACACAGCATGAGCGCTTCTATAATAAGATTGGGTGATGGTCCTGAACCTTTCCTGCCCCGCTGTGTCCCAGACCTTGGTGGTAAAAGTTTAGGTTCAATTTCATACCATTTTATGCCCCTTAACAGGCTAATCATAATCATTAGGGGACTTTTATTACCCCTGACCCAGTCTTGAGTTGTCTTTACTAGTTTGGTATAATATCAAGTTGTTGGTATTATTGTCATTATTTTAGCTTGTTTTGTTTTCAATTTTTTTGCAAAGTGACATCTTTAACTGTTGTTAATATTATTATATCATTGATGTAAAAAGATTGACTTCACAGCTCAAACTTAGAGTAACATCTGTTACCCTGAGCCAGTTGCGAAATAACTTTAACAGTTTAGTTTGACGTTAGTGAGGTGGTTTCAGTTTTTTTTACCTGGTCTCAGGTTTAATAAAAGTTTAGTTAATATTGTTGTTTTCTTAAAGAGAAAATTTGACATTGTAGCAGCAAGAATTTAAAACAGAATCCCATCCTTTTTCCTTGCATTTTTACATTTTTTATGTAAATTTTATTTAACAAAAACACATACAAAACACACACACCTGGAGTTTAACTTTCTTTCCGTTAATATCACAAGTTTTTAGGCAGAAATCGACCCCTATTGTACTGGATTGAGATTCTAACCAGATCCCAGTTTTAAACCTTTGTACGATGCAAGTTTTACCCACCCCAGCATCTCCGATCATCACAATTTTAAACAAAAAATCACAAGAATCAGAGTTTTCCAGATTCATGTTTTAATATTTACTGGGGCATTACTTTAAAAAAACCATCTAAAAACAAAAAAATTATACGACTTTAGGCATATTTTTTGAGCTAGTTGTATGCATTTTTACGTAGTTTTTAAGTTGTACATGATTAAAATATGAACAACATTTGATTTTCTGCATTTTTTTTGTTTTTTTCTGACTTTCTGACACTTTTAAATTCGTTTTTGCACACCATAACTTCAAACCATTATTCAAAATAGCATAACAATAGCTATTATCGAACTAACAATTAAAAGTAATTAAGACAATGGGATATTGAGTAACACAATGGTGATTGTTTTCCCAGATTATTCACAATGGGGAATTTTCTTACTCAGGCGTATTGTTACGATTTTATTTAATATTCCGTTTATCCTCAATTTCAACCAAAAATTTTATTTTGTTGTTTGTTTTATATACCTTTCGTTTCTTTTGTTAATCTAGGCACATTGCTGTTTTGTTATTTTTGTTCCAAGGTATATTTTTTGAACCAAAGGTTTGGGGTTTGATTCCAATTGTTGCCCTTTTTTAAAAGTTTTTCAAAAATATGTTTAAAAATTATTTTTTTGTACTTTGTTTCGAGGTATATATCCTGAACCCAAGGTTTGGGGTTTGGTTCCAATTGTTACCCTTTTTAAAAGTTATTCGAAAAATATGCTTAAAAATTTTTTTTTTATACCTTAAAATTCTAAAATACTAAAATATATTAACAATACATTATCTTTAACATTTACCCAATTTTGCTTTGCTGTCTATTAATGATGTAATAATTAACTAATTTCAACCACAACATATTTAATGATGAATTTATTTATTACTTCAAAATCAAATCTAACAAAAAAGGCACAAAAATAACTTGAAATAGGTTTTAAATTTGCAAATTTAACATTATTTTGAACTAACGAAAAGACAGTGAATTCAAAAGAATAATTGAATAACTTGTGTTATATTGAGGTTATATATGTAATTATAAAAGGAAGATATAACGAATATAAAGGTGTTATTAAAATAATGCAGCAGTTTAAATTTGGGCCTAAATTTTGACTTTTTATTTTGATATTTTTTACTTTAATTTTAAATCAATTTAATTGAATCTTAAGCGCGACGAAAACAATTATTGCAAAATACACTTAAATTTGATTGAATTAATTTTTAATCTTTAAGACATAAAAAAATAATTAAACTAATTAATTAATTAATGATAGTAATCAATTTATTCATGGATTTATTCAAAAAAAAATTAACTTAATAATTTTTCGCATAGATTTTTAAACTTTATTGTATTTAACTTTAATCCTTAATACATAAAATAATATTTAAACTAATTAACAGAAATAACTAATTGTAATCCATAAATTGATTTTAAAAAAGATTTAACTTCAAATAATAATTTTTGCATTTTTTAACGAGTAAAAATTAAATTTAACTTATTGCAAATCTGGGATTGGAATACTTTGTTGCGCCAAACTTTCAATCGCAATCTCATCAACCCCCTTTTTAATCTTAACAAACCCATTTTCACCCCAATCCTCACCCCAGCTGTTCTTCACAATCCAGTACTTCTCCCCTGACTTGGGGTCAGCACCGTACCCCACTACTAACACAGCATGGTTGGTTAACTCAAAGGGGTTAAACCCATCTTGGGTTGTGACTGGGTCGGGGACTGAGGTAACATGGTGGTAGATTCCAGACTTGTAAGCTTGGAAGTCACTATAGACCTAAAATATAAAATGTTGGCTTAAAACTGGCAGCGTGGTGTAGTAGTCAGACCACTTGCTACACTACATGAGGTCGTGGGTTCAATCCCTACTGATCTCATGCTGTAGCGCCCTTGAGTAAGGCACTATAAACAATATAAACTCCTGCTTAGCCAAGACTTAATCAGCAGCATAATTATTGGACAATTATAATTTATAATATCCCAAACTAACAAAGGCAACTCGAGACTGGGTCAGAGTATCTGTTGTTAATCTATGTTTAAGTCGCGCATTCGACTTTTCCACATCGAGGATAAAGGTTTATTTTCATTTTTTTATCATCATGGCACTTAACATTTACATTATTGGTAATCAGGTTATAAATATAATTTAAAAAGTACAAAAAAAAAAATTTGTTAATTTATTACTGGTTAATTACTAATAAAACTTGTTTTTAATTTATTGTTAAATAACGATTTCTTTTAAACACATTGTAATCACAAATTTATCACCACTACCATTAGGTTTATTAACATCATGTGATGTCATAAACAGGGGAATTGTATTGTTCAAAATTTGCTAAGTTAACAGAAAAGCACATGACTCGTTTTGTAGCCTTTTTATTTATCTTGTTTATGAGTTTTATTTACTTTTTGAGTTGCACTTTTAACTTTGCAAAAGTGATTACCAATAAAAGCATTTAATGATAATAGTTTTTCAAAATTTCTGGCCTTAATTTAAGCACTTTACCAAAACAAATTGTTGAATATTTTTTAATATTTAATTGAGACAACATTTAATTTTTATAAGGATGTTAGCTATTAATAAACAATAGGCTTAATTGAAAAATAAGGCATTGTCCTAACTAGAACTCTAGACTTTAAGGAACTTGACCTAAAACTAGTATGACAAATTGCTGGTTGCTTTTTTGGTAAAAAATATTGTAAAGGGTGTTTAGGCTATTTATAAGCGCTTGGTTCAAGGGAAAAAGTGTGGCATTGGTGCTGCTCAAACCCTAAACCTATTGGCTCGTAATTTGATGTCATGACCGGTATATCACACTACCAGACAAAAAATTAACATTTTATTCAGTTACCTCTATAGCAACAGCTAGTGGTCCAAATGCGATTAAATCCTCCATCATTTTTTGTTCACTACAAGCCCCATAATAACCACCAACATATTCATACTTAGCCACATAATGTCGTTTACAATTCTTTATATCTGGGTCACAGGTTGTCGTATCTCTGCCCATGTAAGGGTAGCAGTGTTCTTCTACCACACCAAAGTCTTGAGCATATTTACCAGCTATTAGGAATGGGAATCCACCCTCACAGGCTAAACAAGAGTAAATAAAATAACATATTAGCAACATGGCTTTATTTCTATTTTGTTGTAAATATTATTTTTTATTTGTCTTAAGGGTTTGATATGACATTATCTGTGGTTTTGTTAAGTTTTTAAATGGCTTGCCCTTTGTTTGATTAAGTGTATAACTTGTCATTGTCCGAAACAGACAAAGTGTTATTTGCATATATAAAACATTAAACATTATTAAAAACCATTTTTTGTATATACCACCTTAAAGTGAAAGGTTTTATATTTTATAAGGTAAGGGTTTGCTATTGTGATGTGTTTAAGCTATCTGTTAACACTGGGCTTAAGGGCAAATAATGTGGCTTAAATCTGAAACCTTTTGGCTTTTAATCATATGTCATGACCGCTAGACCACACTATTGAACAAGAACGAGTTGATACCTTGAGCATATTGACTGCATGATACGACCTCTTGTGGTGAGAACACTGGTTGTTGAGTGTTGTTGGTTTGAATTCTAATTCTTGCTTCCAACATTGCCATTGATGCAAAAGCATAACAACTACCACAACTCCCCTATAGTGAAAATAAGTTAAAATTATGGACAATTATTGTGTTTATTATTATTCACTTTATATATTTAGTTAAATTATAGGCTAACTTGTGTAACTTTACCACAAAAATTACTATAGCATTGGTTGGTAAGCCTGCTTTATTATAATTTATAAACATTTAGTTTTTTGTGAGAAATACTTAGGTGAATCTTTTTTTACTTGATTTCTGATTGGTGAAACATAATTGACTCCGTTCATATTCCTCCAATCAAAAGTTTCAGGCAATCTACTTTCAATATAAGTTGCTGTCAAGCGAGCCATATTGTCAACCTTCTTTTTAGGCCTGTTAGAATAACATATTGGTTAATAATGGCCAGTCAAAATACCAATTAAAATGGAATTTCCAAAAATTTATAAGTTTACTAAAATTATAATAATACCGGTATCAATATTTTAATAACAATTTTATTGTTTGGGTTATAACAAAACTATAAACAAAACTGCTATGATTATGTAGATTATAGCATTTTATTTATATGCTGACCTGTTAATTGGTCCATTTCCGAACCCCGATCTTCTGAGAACTTGGAGGTTTGTAAGTTGTTGAAGTTCCGGGTAATATTCAGCTTTCCAGGAACTTTGAGCTCGGTTAATTTCATCTACAAAACTTTTGTCAACTGTGTATTTCTCATTTAGAATTTTCTCATATCTAAAAAATTGATTTATTATTAAAAAAACAAGACTTAAAACAAACACATTGAAATATTGTAACCCAGAAGGGGTTTAAAATTTTAAAAGTTTTTATTTTAATAATTCAATTTATTTATATAAATTTTTGTAGTTTTCTATCAGTTTTCAAAGCTCAAGTTTTGTTACTTTGCTTTAGGTTTTTCCACCACTATTCCATTCCAGTTTGGGTTCACATAAGAGTTGGATTTAGGTTGTTTAACAGCAATATAACATGCCCAATCATTTCCTAATACATCATGAGACCAACCATACATTGTTCTATTACACCAGTATTCTGATTGTTGTGCACTTTTGGATTGATATTCAAAGAAAGCAAATAACTTCCGGTGAGCAATCTCTACTTCAAATCCCTGTAAAATAAATTTTAAAATACATACATATAAATTTGTTTGTATTTATTTACCCTTGATGTGTAAAGGCCACCTTCTTAATCTAAACATAGAGTAACATCAGTTACTTAGACCCAGTCTCAAGTTACCTTTGACAGTTTATTATAGATTATAATTTCTTGATAATTAAACTTCAGACTAAGTGTTGGCTCAGCAGAATCTATACAATTTATAGCACCTTACTTAAGGGTGCAACAGCATGAAAGTATTGGGTATCAAACCAAGAACCTCATGTTTTAAAGTCAACTGTTTTAAATACTACACCACGCTGCTGGTTTCTTAAAGCCTGGTACAGAATTCCAAACATTTTACATATTAAAATAGTGCCTTTAACCTGATTGTAGACAAGATTAAAAGTTCCAACAGCTCCATCAACATTCATCACAGCTTTGTTGTCTCCCGATAATGTGATTGGAATAACATGAGCTACTGCACCTGTGAAAAAATTAGTTTAAATTTAAAACCCGGAAATATAAAATTAAATTAAAGATCACATAAAATAGTAATTAGCTACCCAAACAAGTTAAACAACATTGAATTTTTATGTATTATTTAACGCTTCTAAAAAGGCAAAAATGTCTTTAAAAATGTTATAAAACCTCTTTATATTACCAGGATTTGAACAGTCAAGAGTCCTGTCATGGCCTCCTGCAGATAAATAAAAATGCCAAGTTCCAATCAAATCATCATGAGTGCAATTTGCCGGAGTATCAGATACTACAAGCTGCAAACTTTGGATCAAAATTACCGATAAAACCAAAAACAACTTCATTTTTATTTCAACGGATACCTACAAAAATTAAGGTACTAATGTTAAATGATAATTATGTTAATTGTTTTGTTTATTTAATATAAAAAAAACCGACTATTTTAATGTCAATTTTAACAGTTGCTTACTAAGTACTGTCTTCCTTTAGGTTTAAAATCAAATGACAAAGCATAAATGGAAACAAAAACAAATTTGTTTTGTCATGTGACCCTTTTCAAAAGGTAAACACGGTAACTACTTTAATTTGTTGGTAATTACTTATCAGTTATAAACAAAATAGTTTTTTATAAAAGTTTTTAGATTTAAACATAGATAAACTAATTGTTTGAGTTTATTTATTATTTTTATTTAAAAAATTGTTGTAAATATTGATTATTTAGTTATAAATATACACATTTTTAATGGTTAGTTCCAAATACAGTGTATAGCACAATTTTTAACAACAACTTTTTAAACAAATAACATAACAAGATTGTTTTAACATATTATTAATTTTATAATTGTATTTATTTATTAGCAACTTTTATTTTTTGGGACTGCAAATTACTGTAATTTAGTTTTTATAAGAGAAAAATTGAGGATAAACACCACGCACATTATTGCTGATGGCGCACCTTGCCTTCTGATGACATTTTTTTTCGTACTCTTGTTGCAATGGTTTCAGTGCAAAAAACTATATTTAGATATTCTTGTAATTTTGTGTTGTACTAAGATGTGTTTAAGCTAGTATTGTGTAATATTTATCAGTAAAAAAGAGTTACGACATATTACTAAATATATTATTGTAGTTCTGGTAGTTTATTTTGAATTGCGACATTATCTTGTTTGTTAAATTTACCTAAAAACGATCGTGTTACGTAACGAAGAGACAGACAGATTTTATCTTGAATATATCGTTTTAAAATTTGTAAAACCTGTTTTAAATTTAAGTTAATACATATTTAAATGACTTAGGTGCAAAACACTGTTTAACCTTTAGTTAAATTATATTTTTACGTTTAGACAATTTTGAAAATTTGTTTAAATGGCTAAAGATAAACGTAAAGCCGTTTTTAATATTGCTGTGGTCGGTCTAGCAGGCACTGAACAGGTAAGTTTAATATTTTGCCATTATAATCAAATTTTATTGTTTTTTTTAAAACTGGATTTATAACACTTATATATACATATTAAATATTTTTGTTTTATTTTTTTAAATGATTCACTGCTTCAATATTTAATATTATATATATGAAATTAAGTTTATTTTAAATGTGCTTTTAATACAAAATGTTATAATTATGTATAAATAGTAAAATTCTTAGTTACTACTTTTTTTATATATAGTTTTCAATCCTGAATAATAATAAACAAAATTATGACTTATTTTTTTACAGATTAAAGGGACAATAGGTGCTGGAAAATCATGTTTATGCAACCGCTTTGTCAGAGAAGAACAAGATAATTATTATCCTGATCATACTTCAGTTTTAAGTCAGTCGGATTTTGGAGGAAGGGTTGTAAATAACGACCATTTTCTATACTGGGGTGAAGTTAATAAACAGGTAACAACATTTGTTTAATTTAAAGTTTTTAAAAACAAAAAAAAAATTTCATTATTTTATATTTATAAAAATTTATATCAAGTTGTAGTGTAATTTGCAGTTTAACAGTTTAATTATTCAAAATATAGAACTGTATATTTTATATATATATATATGCAAAATTATCAATAACACAAAATAAATAAATAAAATGAAAAAAATGCATGAATTTTAGGTGGTTAAAATATGAAATTCTGGTAATCATTTTTATTTTAAAATACAGTGGCTTTATCAATTGCCGTACCTAACAAAATAAATTAAACATTAATTACCGTATTCAAATATTTGCTCCAATACAGGACGATAATGGATTGGATTACAAGTTTAATGTAATTGAGCAAACGGAATTTATTGATGATCAATCATATCAGGCGCATAGGTCCTCATCTAACCAACTTTACTGTAAAAGATGTGCCACAACTAAGGTGAAATTTAATGTGTTTTTTGTTATTAATTGCTAAAGAATTTTTATCGCTGACTTGATATATTTATATTGGTAAAAAAATCAAATTTTAACTTTTAAATTCGTCGAAATTATAAAACTTAAAATTATGGGTATTATATATATAAGATTTTATTAAAAATATGTGGAATCCTAATTTTAAAAATTGTTTTTTGCATAATTTATATTTTTCTGTTTTTATTTGTTTAAACTTTCTTCTGCATTATCAGGGTTTAAAATCTTGTTAAATTTAAAGTGTTTTTAAATATAGACCTAGGATAAATTAAGCGTAAACTCAATTCCATATTTGGAAATAGCACTGCTTCTAAAACATTTTTTTAAGTCTGGTCTTATTAGTATAAAATGAAATCATCCAGGTTAAACAAAGGCATCAAATTTTGATATAAAATCTGTTTCACTGTAATATAAACTGTCGGTCCTTGAGTCATAAATTTTATTTGCTTTATTGTAAAATAAATCCCCTTTTGTTTAATAATAAGAGTTCATAGAAATTTAAATAAAATTTTGTCTTGATAAGATGTGTTCTATTATTTATTTGTCAGATATATATCTTTTATATTACTTTCATTTAAATTATATACATTTTTTTTGATTAACTATATTTTGCTTTTTATTCATTAAATTTATATAAAAACCTTTTTTGTTTACTTTAAAATATTTTTTGGTTTTCAAAATTTCAAGTTAATTTATTTGTAAAAAATGTTAAAGATTTTTATGCCAGTATTGTGAAATGGAATTTAATATTGTTTATTATGATGTAATAATAGCTATCTGTAGACATGTCTGTTGGTTGTAATTTAATAACTGATTACTGATGAGTCATAACTTAGAGAGTAAATAAGCAAGTCATCTTTTATATCAAAACAAACCAATTTATTTTATTATTAGAATTAAATCGATTTTAGAGATATTTTTGTGCCTTAAAGTAAATGTAATATGTTATAAAATTATTAATATTTTATGAATATAATTTAATAACGCTTTACAATTCAAATTATGTCATTACTTTTGAATTTGGCTAAAAACTATGTTTCTTTTGAACTAATATAGTTTATTTTCTACTAAAGTATTTTAAACAAATACTAAATAATGATCAATCATATATTTTTTTACTGCGCTATTGTCTAAAATAATAAGGTACTTTTTTTAACATTTTTGATCTAATAAATAAAATGTATTTTTTTCCAGATTTCATCAGCTGAGAAGATGATGTATATTTGCACAGATCAACTCGCAATTGAGTCAGATTTTGAAATGAAACCGATGCCTGACGGAAAGTTGGTGATAGACGGATTTATTCTCTGTTTTGATGTCAGTCATGCAACCAACAGAACTGTAGATGATCAGGTGAACGATAATTATTCTGTCTGGCTTTTTTGTCTATGTTTTTGTAATGGAATCTGTTTGTTAAAATTTTTTGTTTTGAAAACATAATTTTTTACATTTTTTTTCAACACAAAAACATTGTATTTATTTACTTTCTTTCTTAGTATAAAAACTATATACATGATGTTTTTAAAGCTTTGGTATATATAGTTTTAAAAGTGAGTTTCATGTCAATTTATACAAAAATATTAATATTATCTTTTCTTACAAGTAAACTAAAAACAATGTGTATATTTTTATCATCTTTCTTAAAAAATAAACCATTGTTAAGACATTTTTAAAGCTTGGGTATTTGTTTAAAAGTAAGTTTCATGTCTATTTATACAAAACCAATAACTCATTTCTCCAAGCTTTTTTAAGGTCATTGTTAAGTTTATTTAGATGTCAAATTTTAAAGCTAAGGTTTTTATAGAAAGTAATTTTCTAAAGGTTTTCAATAAATTTATTAATTTATTTACTTTAGGTTCGGTTTGTACAAAACTGCTACCACTATCTCGCAAAAACCAAGAAACCCATCCTAGTTGCTTTAACAAAATGTGATGAAGCAGTAGCCCCCTATATTGAAGAGGGTGAAAAGTTTGCGGCGAGTGCCGGGGGTAAAAAGGGAGGGGGTCTCCCTGTTGTACAAACATCAGCTTCTGAGAATATTAACGTGACATTGGCTTTCCTTATTCTTGCTCAAATTATTGATAAATCAAGGGCCAAATCAAAGGTAATATATATATATTTATACTTTCAGTCAGTGTTGCTATTATAATCAAAATCGTATTAAATTTCTTTATTGGCAATTTTTTTACTTTCTACTGTCACACGAAAAAAATATGGTAACCTGGTTTTTTATGGGAATCATTTTCCAGTATTTTTGAAAATTAAATTGTAAGTACCACAGACATTTTTTCGAAGTTCTAAAAGCCATTTTGTGATTCAGTGTTAACCATACTAATGTGCTATATTTATACATCACTTACAAAATTGCAAAACTCTTCAATATAGCCTTTTTAGTATTTCTATATTTTTTCAAGAAGTTTTATTAAAATTGTTAATAACTAACTTTAATTAAATTAAAAATTAAAAACTTAAATTAAGCGACTTTATTTTTTTTTTGTAAAAATTTTTTGGTCACAAATGGGATTATTTATTCCAACTATGTAGTAAGAAAATCTATGTTATTAGCTAACATGTGAAAATTTGTAGTGGTTTAAGTTGCCACTAAGCTGTCAGTACCAGTACAGTGCATTGGACTTTGAGCCAAAAGGTTTCAGGTTCGAACTGCGTCACTGTCACACTATTTGCACTTGACCCACTAGGTACCTATAGCTCAAACATGTCACAGCAGCACACCCTTGGCCTTCTTTTATAAAAAATACCAACACCTGTCATCTTGACAGGCTATAAGTGATTTAAAAAAAAAAAAAAAAAACTGTCAAAACTTGGTTAAAGCTTTATGACACTATTTGCTCTTGTGAGTAGCATTTAAAGTTAACCATGCTTTGATCTCTCTTAATCAAAATAAAAAAACTACTTGTGCACCAGAAATGACTTTATTTTAATTTCAGTTATGTTTAACACTTTTTTATTTTCTAGATAATTTTATTTGATGATGCTGCATGGGCTAGAAAAGAGCAGCTGAAGGATGCGAAAGAACAACTTGAAAGTTTGCTGAAAAGCCAAGTTAATGATTATCAGGAATCCTGGCAGATAGCAAGAAAGGGTTTAGTGGATAAAACCCAATACCTTGCTTTTGTTGACTTAGAAGGTAAGTAATTTACTAAAACTAATTAATTACCCTATAATCTGTATTTAAACAATTGAAAGGGGACTATAAATTGATTGTCATAATATAGTTGCAACAAATATTTGTGCTTGGTGATTTATCGTGCACCACAAACAGCAGTTTTTTTTATTTTTAAGGCGTTGTTTAGTGTCTGTTAAGCTATGGTATATCATGATTAATTTTTTGAAATTTTTTTTTGAAAAAACGATTTAATGGTGTGATATTCTGGTCATGGTGTCAACCCTGATCAAGATGTTTTGTGTTTGAGTAGCACTGATGCCACACTTTTTTATTTTTAAACCTGGGGTTTATGTTAGTTTAAAACACATTACAATAGCACACCTTTACCCAATAAAAATATAAAGATCCATACCATTACAAAAGCACACCCTTACCCAATAAAAATATAAAAATCCATACATTAATGGGATGTGGAGAAAATGTTATTTAGCCAGTTTAAATTTTGAAGCATTTTTGTATTTTTAAGTTGAGTATTAATACAAGTTTAACCTGTTTTAAATTGACCACACTCACCTTTAAAATTGGTTTATTTGTTTATTGTTTTAAACACTAGAATAATAAAAGAAAATTGAGATAATTGCTCAATTAAAGTTGTACTGTATCGCAGTTGTGCATATTTACACTAGCAACAAACTGGTTTCAAATTCCATTATAACCTTGAACAAATAAATGTGTAATTGTACAAATATTTGTATAAAATTTAGGTTCGTAATTGTGGGTTACGCAATTAAAATTTCTAAGAATTTAATTCCAAAAATTAGCCTTTTTTTACATTATATATTACTTATTAATAATTTGTAAAAAGTTTAGATAAATGGTCATATGGTTAAAAAGGAATTTTTTGTTAGTTTAAGATATAATGTATAATAAATTTAACATTACTTTAAACTTATTTTTCAAGCAATTAATAGTTTTCTTTTTCCTGATTTTATATTTTTTTAAATTTTTTTTCGGCTAAAATCTAAAACTTTTTATAATTTTTTTTTAAAGGAGTAAATGCTGCATCAAAGATCTTCCGGAGGCATGTAAACAGACTACGTGATGAGTTCCGGCTCCAGCATCAAGCTGAATACCTCCGGTATCTTCCTCGAGCTCTTAAGATCATTCTTCCGGATGTAACTCGCATCCGAACAACGTGGAACGATACCCTACAACAAATGAACTCTAACGAAGAGTTTAACAAGTAAATAATACTAGCTTAAACCTACAAAAGTTTAGAAAAGTATTTGTTATTAAACCTTCTCTTTTATAAACTGTTATCATTTTGTTATTTACTGAATTAGCAGTTTAACTCCCATCTTATGAATTGACTTTTTATCAATTTGGTTCATTACTACAATAACAAAATATGTCACAACAAATTTTTGCTTGTACACTAGAAATAGCTTTGTTTTTTCTTTAAAGGTTTATAATTTAAATATATAATTGTCTACTAAGCGCTTGACATATATATAATGTTTTTTCCACAATATATAGATAACTAATCTATGAAAATGTATAAAATATGTAAACTAAAGAAATCATTTTTTTTTTTTATTGGTTGAAATTTTTATTTCTTATTTAAAGTTTTATTAATTAGATATCTATGTCTCTGCTAAGTTAACTCTGCATGTATATTTTGTTCAGTGTGTCCACAATGTTGAGAATACTACACTATGCAAAAATGATAAAGAAAACTTTAAGAAAAAGATTTATTCTTATTTTTTTTGTTTTTTAGTTGGATAATCTCAGATAAGGATATGAACCTGGTTGGAAGCGGGTTGCCATGGTACGAGAGTGAGCACATGAAATCTTTGGAGGACCGGAGGATACCACATGAACTCCTCTTTACCACAGAGGCGGAAAGATCATTCCTGATGCACAGGCAAGAGCTGGAGGCGAAACAAAGAAGATGTGAAATGAAGAAGAGGTTCAGGGACCTCTTGGCTCAATCTCCACAGGTTAGTTATTAAAAAAAGTTGATATTTTTTAACAGACTTGTCATCTACTGGTCATTCTAAAAACTCATAGTGAGCATAGTAAACAGTGTGCACAATTACAACCTTCAATTACCACAAAAAGTGTTTGGGCAAGTAGGGTATTAGATTAAGTTAATTTACATGGTTTGGGCAAGCAAGGTAAGAGTTCAATGGTGGTACATTCTTAGATGGCAATATGTGCATGTTGCTTTCTATGTCTACAATGACCACTATGCGTGTTTTAGTTACTAACTGTAAGGTTTTACTTTGACTGAGTGTTTAACTGTAAAAGCAAATTTAAGAATCATTCTTCATGCAACAAAAGGTTTATTTTAAAGTGTTTTAAAGAGCAGCTTGACTTTGAAATGCTTTTCAAGTGTCTATTATACACTTACTTCACAGTATTAAATTCAGTGACATTTTTCCAACTAACAAAACTTTGATTTCTTAGTAAATAGGGCATAAAATGTTAATTAAATCTTGCATTTTATGCATGCATCATTAGCTAAATATAATGATGATCGACGCAGCTAAGCTTATAGTTAATTCTTGCTTGCTGTGAAGTAATAACAAGAAATATATCCATCTTTTTATAGATGTTTACAATATTTGCATTTTCTCTTTAACATTAATATTTGTTGTTTTTAAACTATTACTAAAAAAAGGTTTTATGATAAGAATTACATTTGTTAAAGTTGTGTGTTTAATATTAGGTTAAATGTGTTTTTAACATTAAATTTAAGAAATCTGTTATTGTATTACAATAAAAATGCCTAATTGTTAGTTTTTGCAATAAAAATAAATTGCTTTGGAATTTAAAAATTATGTAAAGTTGTATAAATTTTGAACTATCTATAAAAATTTTACCTTTAAAAAGCCAAATTTTTTTAGCTTTTTTGCCACTTTGCAATAACAACTAAAATTAATAAGTTACTCTATATTGCAGAGCTATATTTTATAAGGTAAGAAGCAATTAAAATTTTTAATTTTATTTTAAGCCTGCAGCTATATTAAGTTGAATTGCATGATTCTAACTTGACTTATTTTTATTATTTTGACATGATCTTATTTATTTACTTAATTATCTATATTTTATTTTGTTATTAATGTTTTGTAAAAGTCCATTTATTATTTTATATGTTTTGTAAAAAAAATGAAGTTTTGTATTTATAAATTTTTAGTTTTATTTCATTTTAAACTGCTTGAACTTATGCTTATTCATAATGTGGTTTTGTCTTTTTTCATTTTATTTATTTTTAAAGACATATTTGGTTAATAACTTACTGATCTTTTAAATCATATAAAAATGGGTTTTAATTTATTCTTAAGAACATCCTTTTAAAATGTAAATTTGAGATTATTTTATTATTTTGGTCATATTGTGCAAAGTTAGTAAACTTAAGCTAACAACTTATTAGAACAACTTATTTAAAAAATTTTTAAAAGTTTAAATTTTTATATTAATATTATTTTTAATACAACTAAGTAACAAGGTAACTGTTTTGTAGGCAACCCCAGGTAAGGAATGGGGAGAGGTCGTAAAATACTTCAAACAATATGATTTCATTACTGAACTCACTGAGACTGAAGTGTCAACTATATACGAACAATTTCAAGTTAGTATAAAACATTAGCTTTGCTTTCTATAAGGGTATATATAAATTGGTGTAAAAACTTATACATTTTATAAATGATAAAATGATACTGATACAATATAAGTAAAACTTGAAAAAGATAAAATTTTCAGTGGATTTCCAAGCCCATGGGCTGTATTTTTAATGTTATAATATGCTTGTAACTAATATATGTTTATAGTAATTTACTGGTGCACCACAAATGGCAGTTTTTTTACTGTATAAATAAGGTGGTATATTTTTATAAGTAATTTTCCCATGCACCAGTTTTTTGGTTTTAATGCCTATAATTTGGACATACATATTAGATGTATTCATATGTGCATTATTGCCTACTTATCTCTATTACTTTATATTATAGGCTGAAATAGTGGAGCAAGCTAAGGATGATTTCCAGGAGTTATTATATGAGAAGTCAGAAATATTTGTATCCAACACCAATGCTACAACTCCTATGCTAGATATGGATATTCATGCTGCTTTAAAAGATGATCTACGGTAATTAAAACACTTTATAAGACTAGGGTTTCAATTTTTTATTGCTATCATATTGTAAAACCTTTTAAAAAAGTGTATTTTTAATAACTAGATTACTGATTAGGTAGTATATTGTTCGGTAATCAATATTAATTTATATGCTTTAGTATTTGGTCTAAAGGGTTTAAAAAATGCTATATAATTTACAAAATAATTAATTTATTATTATATAGAATTGCTGATACTATTTGCTTATAAATAAATATATATTTGTAGTTATATTGTATTTACAAAAATTTAAAGAAACAATAATTTAATTTTTCTAATTACCACTGCTATTTGAACATGCTCATAATATAATTACTAAAAGATTAGATGATACCAGTACAAAAAAATAATTATTTTTGAATTAATCTAAATTTCTAGATATAATGCATATGCCAAAGTTTTAAAAAAAAACAGTAATTATAACAAGTTTAATGCCCACCGTTAAATGCTTTTAACTATATTCAATATTTCTAGTTATATTGCGATGGCAAAACTGCAAAAAGAACGAGACGAGATCCTAAGTCGTCACATATCAGCTGTTATGTACCCTCCTAGCGATAACTGGGGGTCCACGTGTTTAAGTGAATCTTTAAAACAACATCGTCAACAACTTGCAAGTGAAAAGCACCACAACAACATATCTTCACCTTCATCAAGATGGCAACTTAAACCTGACTCTGATACCTTGAATGTTGTGTTGTTGGGGGCTGATGGATTGTCTCATGAACTTGCTAATGAAATAACTGTAAGTATGAATGTTATGTTTCGTGATCAACATTTTATATTTTGTAGGTTTTGTGAGTTTTAATTCCTTTTACTTAGGTCTTATCTTTTTGTTTTGTTTAACTCATGAGGTCGTGGGTTTAATCTCCACTGATCTCTTGCTGTATCGCCCTTGAGCAAGCCGCTATAAACGGTATAAACGGTACAAAATAAACAAAACTGCTGTTTGTGATGCGCAAGTAAATTATCCAAGCAAATATTGGTCGCAAGTTACGACAATTAAAATTCTGACCCTAGGACGGGCTATTAACTATTATGTCACAATTAACTGACTCTAAACTTTAAATTCACCTTTAAGGTTCACTCTTCTGAAGATGAATATACACTGGATGGTTGTATCCACCAACTAAGACTACGAAGTATAGATGGAGACGTTCTACTACTTCATAACTCTTTTAAAACTTCATCTTTTTCACCTCATGGTTGTATTGCTGTTTATTCATCACTTAAGTCTCTAGAGTAAGTTAATTTTATAATTTAAAGTTTTCCTATATTAAAATCCTTTTTCAGCGGTGTAAAGTAATTTATTAAAAAAAATAGCTATAATTATTTTGTTAATTTATTGTTTAATATTTGATATTTGTGTCACATATCTGTTTCTAGTGCTTAAAAATTATATATTGCACTTTGCAACATTTTAAATATGTGTATTTGGGTATATCTTATTTTTATAATTATTTAAACCAATGTTATATATACCTGGGGATTTATTGTATGTTATTGTATATTTACACCTTTTCATTTAGTTGATAACAAGTAATTTTATTTGGTTTTAGGTTAAATTTGACATTTGTAACATTTTAAATAAATGTATTTGGTTATACCCCATTTTGTGCTTGTTTAAACCATTTCTATATATACCCGTGTATTGTATATTTACACTTCTTTCTATTTAGTTATATTGAACGTAGTCTTGAGAACACTGTGGTGATGTCGAATGACTCCACTGAAGCTCCTCCATTCCAAGGTCTTCCTGTCTCTATCTTACTTGCTAGCTACTCCAACTCAGAGAAGGAGGTTGGTTTTGTGTTCAAATACAAAACTTATCGTTTTAAATAATTAAACTATACTCTTATTTATTATTTTTTATCCTCGATGTGGGAAGGTTAAATGCGCGACCTAAACAAAGGGTAACATCAGTTACCCCGACCCAGTCTTGAGTTGGGAGTTCAGGATATTATTTTTTTTTTGGTAGTTCAGGATATTATTTTTTTTTTGGTAGTTTAGGATATTATTTTTTTTTTGGTAGTTCAGGATATTATTTTTTTTTTTGGGAGTTCAGGATATTATTTTTTTTTTGGTAGTTTAGGATATTATTTTTTTTTTTGGGAGTTCAGGATATTATTTTTTTTTTGGTAGTTTAGGATATTATTTTTTTTTTGGTAGTTTAGGATATTATTTTTTTTTTGGTAGTTTAGGATATTATTTTTTTTTTGGGAGTTCAGGATATTATTTTTTTTTTGGGAGTTCAGGATATTATTTTTTTTTTGGTAGTTTAGGATATTATTTTTTTTTTGGGAGTTCAGGATATTATTTTTTTTTTTGGGAGTTCAGGATATTATTTTTTTTTTGGTAGTTTAGGATATTATTTTTTTTTTGGTAGTTTAGGATATTATTTTTTTTTTGGTAGTTTAGGATATTATTTTTTTTTTGGGAGTTCAGGATATTATTTTTTTTTTGGGAGTTCAGGATATTATTTTTTTTTTGGTAGTTTAGGATATTATTTTTTTTTTGGGAGTTCAGGATATTATTTTTTTTTTGGTAGTTTAGGATATTTTTGATTAAAATTGCCCGATATTCCGCTGCTAATTAAGTGCTGGCTTAGAAGAAGTTCTTACTATTTATAGCATCTCACTTTAAGTTTTTACAGCATAACAGCAGTGGGAATAAAACCCAGGGCTTCAAGTAGTGAAGCCAAGTATTTTAAACTCTAAATCATCCTGCTGGTTAAATATTAAGCTAATATTGTTATTTTCTACATTCTTAGGTTCATAAACTAAGAGATGCTGGAGAGAGATTAGCTTCCAGGATCGGATGTCCATTCATCGATGTCCTTGCTCCGGAATATGCTTACAATCGCCGTTTCCATGAATCCCAGATTCAACTCGCGATGAAGTCCTTGATTGAGGGAATCAAGGAGCGAGCTGGAAGTGGGAGGAACAGTGCAGCTGATCCGGATCAGGTTGGAGGAAGGATTAAAGTGCAGGATGCAGGATCTCCGGATTTGAGAATTATAATGTGTACAAGAAAAGGTAAAATGTTTTTTTATCTTTTAATATTTTTTTTTCTAAAATTTTTTTCTACGTTTTACAAGAAGTTTTAGAAATAATTTTCAGAAAAATTTAAGACCAAATTTTTTAAAAATATTAAGTGATAGATACAAAAGTGTTTCATCTGTAGGCCCAGAAAATAAATAAAACTGCCGTTTGTGGTGCATGGTTATATTATTGCAAACAAATAAAAGTTAGAAGTTGTGACCATACTGAGACAACTAAAATTGAATAGTTTAAAAACTAAAAAAAATTTAAAAAATGTATTTCAGATGAGTTGAAGACCAGTGAAGTTGCTCTTGCGCCTCTTATAAACCACTCCTCTTTCCGCGATCCTGGAGAAAAGGAGAAGGAAGATGAAGACGAGGACTCCACCGAGGACACAGTTAATGTGGAAACGTACCTTGGCACCCAAAGAAGAAAAATCTCGGTAACGATGACATCGTATCAGGGTGCAAAACATTTATTGAGTCAAGGTGGTGCTGTACATGGATTTATTTTGGTTTATGATACTTTAAAGAACAGCTCACTTTCTATAATGAATGTAAGTAACATTTTCTTAATTTTTAAATAAAGTTTTTTAGGTAAATTTACCTACACTTTTACCTTCTGTATTATAATAAATCTTACGTAACGTCAAACTTTTTGACAGCAGTTAAGGCTCAAAAAATAAGCATTATGTAAGGTTCAAAACACTAAATTTGCCTACGATCAGCATTTTAATTGTTATAATATGGTTTCAACTCGCAACTAATATAAGCCTAGGATAATATTTTACTAGTGCACCACAAACAACAGTTTTGTTTATTTTGTAAGCTTATAAATTGGACATAAATATATATATAACATCCACCAATCTTTATTTTATATGAAATATATTTACTCAAAAAATGGTATCTTTATTTTCTAGGTGTTTGCAACTAATACAGTAAGCTCATACCCTCTCTTAATCCTCTGTGTTGACCCAATAGAGGATAAAACCTTCTTTCAACAAAATAATTTGGCCCGTAACCTGATAATGGAAGGGAATAAGGTGGCAGATAGGTTGAAGGCCAAGTTTGTAAGTGCATCTGCCAGGCATAGAAGACAGACTGAAGTTTATACGACTTTCTTTAAGGATGCATGGGAGCATAAGGAAACAACTGAGGCTATTCATAAGTAAGTTTATTTTTTAATTTTTTTTTGAAATAAATAAAAGTGGTATTGGATTACTTTTAGGTTTTTAGTCTTTTGTTTTTCTTAACCATTTATAAGTAAGTTTGTAATTTTTTTAAGGAAATTTTCATTAATTTTTAAAGTTTTTTTCCCTTTTTTAAGTTTACTTGAATGTAAAAAAAAACTATTCTTTAAATCTTTTGTTCAAAGCATTTTTCCTCCAACTAAAGTAAAGTAAGTGTATACATATTAGAAATTAGCTTTGGTTATAACTGTATATGGCCATGTTACTGAACACCATTTTACCAATAGACATATTCCTAAAAACCAAAATTTGAAGGCTTTATATCTAATTTTAAGTCAACATTTTTTTAGAAAATAACATGCCTTTGGTTTGTAAGGTAAGCTAGGGTCGAAAGTAAAAGTTTAATTGTCGATAAAATAGTGTTTTTTGTGCATACCAGTCAATACCGGCAGCGTGGTGTAGTGGTAAGAACTCTTGCTACACCACACATGAGGTTGTGGGTTCAATCCCAACTGCTCTCATGCTGTAATGCGCCCTTCAGTTGGGCGCTATAAACGGTATGAACTCCCACTGCGCCAGCACTTAATCAGCAGCATAATTATTGGGCAATTATAGTCTCTATAATATCCCAAACTGCCACAGGCAACTCGAGACTGGGTCGGAGTAACGTATGTTACTCTATGTTTAAGTCGCGCATTCGACTTTCCCACATCGAGGATAAAGATATATACAAAAAAAAAAAAAAAAAAAAATAACCTGCCTTACAGTCAGGATTTAAATTGTTGTAATATGGTCATTCGTCACAACTCTAAAATTATGTTAACTGCGATAATTTACCTGCGCACTACAAACAGCCGTTTTATTTATTTTGTAGGCATATAAATTGGACATAAATATAGATTTATAACAACCTCTAAGCTTCATGGTTTTTGGTCAAATGTCTAGTTAGAAAAATGGTTTTCAGTAATATTGCAGTTAACACTTGTATGTTACCTAACTAACGGTGGTTTTAGTGATGTCATTTATTTGTAAGGGTTTTCATATTCATTCAAATCATGTTAGTTAATTAGTAACTGATGTATTAGAGTACACATTTATATATAATATAAGTGCATGGGTATTTGATTTAAGCTAAGGTGTTACTGGATATTTTGTGTTAAAAAATTATTAATTTTTTCCCAGCTTAATTTTTATCATAAAATTACACTTGAAAAAAAAAGGAAAATTTAGGCAGGTTATATAATGTAGCAAAGTGTTTTTTTATATTTAAATCAGGCTTCATTTTATAAGAATTAAGATATTTTTTAATTAAATTTAATGCCTAAGTTAGAGTTAAATTACCAAAATGTTTATATAGTATTGTTATATTACTTTATTAATTGTAAAGGGGTGTGTAAAATAAATTTAAAAAAACTATAAAGTAATGTCATATTATAAGATGGAATAAAATTGAAAAAAAGATTTTTTTTGACAAATGAGTATCTAAAGTGTTACAAATAAAAAAAAAAAATTATATTTGTTTTAGAATTCGTCAAGTTGTAGTGGACGATGATTTCGAGGAACTTCCAGTGCCTGCTCCAAGATTAAGAACTGGAGCAACTGTTAAAGTAAGTATCAAGTTCGTGGTGTAGTGATATGAACACTTGCTACACCACACATAAGGTTGTGGGTTCAATCCCCACTGATCTCATGCTGTAGTGCCCTGGAGTACTGCTGAGTCAACAGTTAATCAGCAGCATAAATATCGGGCAATTATAATCTGTAATACCCCAAACTGCCACAGGCAACTCGAGACTGGGTCGGAGTAACTGATGTCACTCTATGTTTAAGTCGACTTTCCTACATTGAGGATAAAAATATAAACAAAAAAAAGTAGTATAAGAAATATAAACTTAAGTTGATCATTATTGCACTGAAATTTGTTAATTTTATTTTAAAAATAATTTGTGAAATTTAAGAGGTTTCTGGTAGAAACTTACAGTGAAAACAAATAACCATTGTTCTTTAAAATTTTGTTGAATAATCTTTAAATTTTTAAGTAAAAGCTGTTTTGTTGTTCTCACAGTTTCTGCTTGAAATTTAATTAAAAAATATTTAAAAAAGTAAATTTTCAACAAACATATTTAAATTCTATAATGTTGTTTTTATTTTATATTTTACATTTACAATTTAAAATTTTTTTTTAATCAAAAATAAAAATATTTTAGTCCCAGTCCAACAGTGTGGAACACCTAACCACCAAGTCTTTATACGAAGCCCCCCGTACCCAGGAAAGCAGGGTTGAAACCCCCCCGAATAACCTCCCCCTAAATATGTCAACACAAAGTAGTTATACTGAATCTCAGAGTGAAATTGGGAGGTCAACTCCAGCATCTACATGGTCAAGTAAATTAAAAGATTCTTTTTTTTATACCTTTTTAAAGTAATGGAATTTTTATATTTTATTGGAAAAGAGTCTGCTGTTGTGACGTGTTTAAGCTATCTGTAAACACTGGACCTATGGGCAAATAGTGTGGCATTGACGCGGCTTGAACCCGAAACTTTTTGCTTGTTATTTAATGCCATGACTGCTACGTAGTACTATTAAAGATTGGTTTATATTAATAGGCGTATCTAAATATAATGAACCATATAATGTATATAATGTATGTCTAATTTATAGGCCTTTAAAATAAAAAAAACTACCATTTGTGATGCATTGGGTGATTACAAACATTAGTTGCAAGTTGCAACCATGTTATGATAATTATTATGCAGCTCATAAGGCACACAATCAATTAGTTAAATGCAAAAAAGCCAATTTCACAGCCTAAACATAAAGTAACTTATAATCCTTTTATATTTTTGCCCTAACGGCTTTGTCTAATAATTAAATAATAAATGATCTTGGTTAAGGCAGAAATAAGAGCCATAGGGTCTTCATATAAATATGCTATACTGTATGGCAGTGTAAAATATACAAAACTAACATTAAGCTTATATTAAAGCAGGTAGTGATGAATACAGACCTGAGAGTCCAGGGACTTCCCCTACTGCAAGCCTTATTGAAAACGAGGTCTCGTTTACCACACATCATAACAAGGTAAAAACTAATTGTCAACACTTATTATTTAAAAAAAGGGAATTTTTAGTATTTATGTGTAAAGAACTTTTTATTTAAACACTTATAATTTAAAACTAAGAAGGTATTTTTTATATTTATTTGTCCTCAATGTGGGAAGGTCCTGATCTCATGACCTTAACATAGAGTAACTTCAGTTACTCCGACCCAGTCTCGAGTTAACTTTAGTAATTTGGAATACTATAGATTATAATTGCTCGATAGTTAAGCTGTTGATTAAGTGCTGGTTTAGCAGGAATTTATACCGTTTATTGTGCCTTACTCAGGGGCGCTACAGCATGAGATCAGTGGGGATCGAACCTGGGACCTTATATAGTAAAGCCAAGTGTTTAGACCACTACACCATGCTGGCAGAAAAATTTATACTAACTATTTTTATATAGATTACTTGTTAATAATTTGATCAATTTTTGATAATTTTTAACTCTTAAATTTTTTCTTTCAGTCTAACCCAGCTTACAGTGAAGCTGAACTGAAGAGAACAGCATCACCTGGTGGTAACAACAGTCACTTGTACCCATCTCCTAGCAACCCACCTAACAACCAACCTAGCAACCAGTCTGGCAACCCACCGGGAAAGTTAAGCATGGATTTGGTGAACAAGGTTGCTGCTGGAATTAAAATTCAAGCCCCTGTAAGTTATTAATTTTTTTGTATATATTTTTATCCTCGATGTGAGAGTAACATTAGTTACTCCGACCCAGTCTTGAGTTGCCTGTGGCAGTTTGGAATATTATAAATTATAATTGCCTTCATAATTATCCTGCTGATTAACTGCTGGCTTAGCAGGAGTTCATATCGTTTATAGCACCTTACTCAAGGGTGCTACAGCATGAGATCAGTGGGGATTAAACCCACGACCTCATGTGTGGTGTAGCAAGTGTTCTTATCACTACACCACGCTGCCGGTCATTATTTATTTTTTTTATAAGAAATTAAGTGCAATATGAATATATAAGAATTGAAAACCTAAACTTTAAAACCAATTTTATTTTTTTGCACATGTGAAAAAATAAATAAAAATCGTGCCTTAAAAGTAAATTTTTGGACATTGTTTTATTTGTTGTATTTTCGATGTAAAAAGTTTAACTTTAAAGCTTAAATTCTGGATAACATCTGTTACCCCAACCCAATCTCTAGTAGTAATCTTACAATACTAATAGTATCAAAAAAGTATCATTTGTTACCTAGACCCAGTCTCAAAAAAAATTACTTTTTAGTAAAAATTTTTACAATTAATTTCTAAATTAATTAAAAATCCCAACTTTTACCCCAAGGTCAACATGGATTTATACAGCACCGCCAACGAACAGCCCTACATGACAGTTCATGACCCCTCTAAGATTGGGGGGCACAGGGTACTTCCACCTGAGATAGCCAAAAAGCCCCAATTCAACGAACATGGGGTTAAAATAACAGTTGAAACCTTACATGGAGAATCTAAGTAAGTAGGTGTGATAAAATAGAAATTAATTGGGATTTTTACTTGATTTTGATTTTAAATTTAAGTTTAATTAATTAATTGGTTATTTTTAGTTACTATACTCAGTTTACTCTGCTTTAGAATCATATGAGACTCCTAATTTGTTTAATTCTATTTAATTAGTTGTTTTACTAAACTGATTATTAACATGGTTAAAGCAAAGAGGATGTTTTTTCTATTAATCCATTTAATTAAATATACAAACAGAAAATAATCTTGCTCAAAAAGCTGTAAGTTGTAGGCAGTGGGAATCAAACTCAAAAGCTTTGCTTAAAGTTGCTTTAAACAAGTTAGCAGTAGACAGGAATCAAACTTAAGACTTCAAAATTAAAAACAAAAAAAACAAAAAGTTATAATTTTTGTGTTATAAAATTTCTTTTTTATTTGTTCTAGAATGCAAAGAGGGGCTACTTCAATGATGAATCGCCGCCCCGCCCCACACAAAGGGAGTAAACGTCAACCCCTTAAAAGTGTGGACAACGATGTGACCCCGACAAGGGCACAAACCCCCCCAGCAATTTCTAGACTCCCCAGATACTCATCAGCTGACGTGTTGGCATTTCCTTCTATGGATGATAAAGCTTTAACCCCGGTGAAGATTAATTGTGATTTTTTTAGGGAATTTTAATATTTTGTGTAAAATTAAGATTTGATTTTTTAGCATAACTACATGATAGATAGCCCACCTTCTGGGCTAAATTTTAATTGTTGTAATATGGTCCCAAACAATATGCACCGGTGATAACTTACCCGCACACCACAAATGGCAGTTTTATTTTATTTTATAGGCCCTTAAAATAAACATAAATATTTATATTCATTATTCACTAATCTCCATTGTCCATAAATATTTTAAAAACCTTTTAATATGTCCGGTAGTGTGGTGAACTGGTAATGGCAGCAGAGTTGAAAAGTTTCTGGTTTAATGCCACACTATTTGCCTTTAGGCCCGGCCTTCATGGATAGCTCAGACATGTCCCAAACCCCACACCCTTACAGGATAAAAATAGCAAAAAAACCCATCACCTTAAGGGGTTATGAAAAAAAAAGTCTATTAATATATTTCACAATATTTTATTTAGTGTTTTTACTGACTTTTTCAGTCTAAAAAATTTTTTTTTTTTTTTATTTATTTTAAATATTTTTCTTCTCCAATCTAGGGATCTTTACGGAAGGGATTCGCATCCAGTCATGAAAACTTGATCCACGAGAGCCCCTCGGTTCCTTCTTCTCTTTTTAGTGGGAGGACATCTTCAATACTCTCTCCTAAGGAGGAGAAAGCATCGAAACAAAAAGCTAAAGAAGAGGAGAAAAAGAAAAAAGAAGAAAAAAAAGGAAAAGTAAGAAAAATTTTAATTTTTTGTTATTTTAGTAAAAAAATTTAATTAAAATGATAATAATATTATAACAATAACAATCAATCTCGAAGTAACAATAACAATCAAGCATACAATAACAATAACAATCAAACAATACAAAAACAATAACAATCAAACAATAACAATCAATCACTAACAATCTCAAAGCTGGCACAAGTCAGAAAAAATTTATATGCTTTATAATTATTTTTTTGGGTATTCTACATTTTTAGGTGCAAAAAATACTTAAATATACTTAAATTTATTTAAATTTAGTTAGGAGTTTGAGTTGTAGTATTTTTTTTTGACTTTGGTAGTTTAATTATTTTAGTTTTTTTTTAAATTAATTTTTAATTAATGAAAGCATAAATAATTTCTTAAAAAAATATTTGGTTAATCATGTTTAAAAATTTTTTTAAATCTTAAAAAGTATTTTTGAGTTAAATTTGTAGCATTTATAATAAAGGTTTGCGACATTCTTGAAGAAAATATTTATATATTAAACCACAAATATTTCTACATAATTAATAATTCATAATAAACACCATTGCACAATATATAATTTTAACCTTAGAAAATAAAAATAGCAAAAATTTAAAAAATTAATGGTTTAGGATAAGTAAAATTTCTTCGAATTTTGCAAAATTGTTAAAAATTAAACTAAATGTAAATACCAATAACTTCCTATATATTGTTGACATTTTCTTTGTTATATATGTGTAGGTGGGATGTATATAATATTGTTAAATTTTACGACCACATTTAATGAGCTGTTAATAATATTGACTTTATGATTAGCTGAATTTTAATAGTGTTACACTTCAGTTGTTGGTTGTAGTTATAAAGAGATTTATACAGCTTTTAATATAGCAAAAGAAATTATGAAAATAAAGAACCAATAGGTTTAAAAAGGTATAAAGAATAGTATTAGATATTTTACAGTGAACCTTTTTGTTGGTGGTATTTTAATGAATACTATGCTATTCTATTTATAAAATAAATGAATTGTATTAAATATTAGGCATTAGATTTTAGCACTTTGTAGTTAGGTTTATACATTTGAATATATAATAAGTTGTACTTTATTTTTTTAATGTATAAGTTTGCAAAAAGTATAATGTATTCTTGAATATGGAAATGTCAAAAGTTAATTTTTCATTGTAGTCTAAATATGTAGAACATAAATAATATTATAGCATTAGTTTGTATTTAAAAAAAGCTGTTAAATTAAAAACAAAAAATGAGGGCACATTTTAAAATAGAAAATAAGTTAAGTACGTATTTTATTATGCATATAATGTGATGAAATTAATTGGCATACCATATAAGTCTAGTAGACAATAACATTTAATCATTCAAAACACGTCATTCACTCTCATATGCACAACACACAATCATTATTCCTTACTGTTAAGGGCATTCGAGTAAAGCTGAATTTGTTGGAAGTTATTATTCCAAACTATTTCCTAACTAGCACTAGTTATTTATAGCAACTTTGTAGTAATATAACAAGACATTTTTAATTGGATTTCTGATTTGTGTGGAATTATTAACAGATTTTGCATATGAGTTATTAATTAAGTGGTTTATTTTGATAGTTTTGAGAAGGAAGTATCAGTATTGTAAGGTAGTGAACAAGGCAAAAAGGCCAATTTAGCAGTTTTTTATAAATTTTTAAGGAATTTGTGACATATTTTTAAATTTTTGTCGGTAGACAGTGTATACTAAATTGGTATCAGCAATCTAGGGATATTTTAAACAATTTTTAGTAAATCATATTAGGGATATGTTATAGGATTTTTACAGTGTTTTGTAATATAATTTTAGAGTTTTTTTAGAAATATGTCTGTTGTACAATTTTCTATATCAAAACAGAAAAAAAAAATTATTAGTTTAATATTTGTTTAAAAATTGATGGTTTACTTTTGAAGTAGTTTTTGGATAATTTAAAAATTTTAATTTAATTTGTTAAAAATTTTAATTTCCTTAGTTATATATAAGTTAAAATAAATGCTTACAAACATGCATACCTCACCAGAAACTAGACATTTTCAAATACTGGTCAACTATCTTATCATACAGGTAAAAAAATTAAACTAAAACACAGGAATTTATAAATCTTTATACCAAATTCTAAATACGGAATATTGTTAAATTAAAATTATTTTTTTAAGAGCTTTATTAATACGCCATATATTTATATAATTTTTTTTGTTATTATAATTAATAACTTTTGCATAAAAACATTATTAAAATTCATTGTAAGGTAAACTAAGTTTATAAAGTTGTTGTGATTATTCATCATCTTAAGATAAGTCATCTTCAATATAATGATATTTTGTATCACAAGCTTATATCACTTACTTATTACTACATCAACATAAGGAATGTGTTTATGTTATGAATATAATGATTGTATAATGCTTAAGATAATATAATAACCACCTACATTAGGATATAAGTATATTAAGAAAACTTTAATAAATGTAGGTTTTAATAAATCATTTTATTGTTTAATGCATTTACAATTACAATATAAACATATGTATTTATTTAAGTAATATTTTTATTGCCTTAAATAAACATATTAATAATTTACCCATGCACCACAAACTGCAGTTTTGTTTATTCTGTATGTATAGAAATTAGACATACACACAAATGTTTGTTCACTAACCTCAATTACATATAAATATTTATCTATAATTTACTAACTAGGCTAACATATTATACCGGCAGCGTGGTGTAGTGTAAGAACACTTGCTGCACCACCCATGAGGTAGTGGGTTAAATTCCCACTGCTCTCATGCTGTAGCGCCCTTGAGTAAGGCGCTATAAATGGTATGAACTCCTGCTGAACCACTTAATCAGCAGCTCAAATATTGGGCAATTATAATCTATAATATCCCTAACTGCCACAGGCAACTCGAGACTGGGTCAGAGTAACAGTTGTTACTCT
The DNA here is from genome assembly GCF_963082875.1 of Corella eumyota. NCBI lineage: Eukaryota > Metazoa > Chordata > Ascidiacea > Phlebobranchia > Corellidae > Corella > Corella eumyota. The sequence continues at coordinate 16,695,901 of NC_137493.1, read as the reverse complement.
ATATTTAATTCGCGCATTCGACTTTCCCACATCGAGGATAAAGATATATACAAAAAAAAATCTTACAATCAGCAAATTTTAAACTCAAAATTTTTTATTGTTTTTAGGAAAAAGAAACTCGTATGAAATATAACAAAGACAAACAAAAGAAACCGGCACCCTGTGTAACAACAGGGAATAAACATAATATTTCGGATTATTTTAACCGTAAACTTGATGATATTGTACAAGGGCTTAACCATATGGTCCCACTGTTTGTGGAGAAGTGTGTGAGATTTATTGAAATATACGGTAAGTGATAATTATCTGAATAAATAGTATGTGTGTAAAAAAATTGATTATTTTTTAATAGTATTGGCAGTATAAATATCTAAGTTAAGTATATTATGGTAATTTGTTTGGTTAATTCTGGTTTTATTATCTTTTTTAATCTTTCTAACTTCCTATAATGTTATTAAATTTGAAAATTATTTAATTAAATTGCAATTAATTGTGATATATTGCTTTATAATTTTTTTTTTTTTTTACTATTTGAAATTTTTATGTCAAAATTTTGTTCATAATAGTTTTATTAATAGCTTCTGTATAAAAGTTTTATAATTAAGTTTTTTAAATTCAATTAAATTTGGAAATTATTTAATAGATTTGCAATGTATCATAATATTGTGCAATTTTGAAAGTTAAACTTACTACTCTCTAGCAGTTAAACAATGTTTTTTTAAAACATTTTTTAACGTAAAAATAAAAATGTTTTTTGAAACATAAAGTTAATTTATCATTATATTCTTATTTTTTTTTACAACATTATTTTAAAAAAATTATTTTTTATTTATTTTTACCTTAATATTGCAGGAATTAAGACAGAAGGTTTGTACAGAATTCCTGCTAATGCCAAAGAAAGGGAAATTGTGATAAGAAAATTTGATGAAGGTATTAACTCTTTTACTATTATATCTTACTTTTAAAATTTACAAAACTTATAAAATAGGACCAACTAAATATATTTATATTTTTTATTTTGGTTTTTCGCACATTAATAAAAGTAAATAATAAATACGATATACAATTAATATTACAACAATGCGACGGGAAAAAATGACAAAATCAATTTAATGATTTAAAACAAGCCAAAAGTATTAATGTTTACATAAAGATTTTAAGTATGTTATGGCATGGTCACCAAACCCATCATATATATATATATGTTTAAAAAAGAATGCACATTTTGATCATTTTTTGAGTAATTTTTCCATAATTTTTCCCCAATTTTCCTAAAAATTTACAAAACTTGACATTTTTTATAAATTCCCATCTTGCAAAATTAAAGTTCTGCCAAGTAATTCCAAACCACACGATTTTAAACGATTAGGACAACTTCCAAGTCGCACATTTCAGACATTGGCAACTTATAGTGTCGTACTATGACGTCATAGTTGATTTTTATCACGTCAATAATGACTCTTATTACACACACGTGCATTCCCTTTTCTTACCTTAAAAATATTGACTAGTTTTAAAAGAAGAATTTAAATTAAGTTTCTTTGAGTTAAGCTCCCGGGTTTGATTCCTGCTGATGCCATTACAAAACTGTATTCTAAAAATGAAATTAAATTACAAAAGCTTGTGTTAAAATACAAATATGACCAAAAATTAACATTTTCACACTATTAAACTTAAATTAACTTAAAATTTTTTTTAAATATTTTTTAGGATTTTTTAACAATTTTTTTTTAATTTATGGGCCTGGGTTTGATTCCCAACAAAGTCTTTCTCAGAAAATCAAATCATAAATAAAAAAATTTGTCTTTTTAAAAAATCAACTTTTTACGCCAAAAACCTAAAATTAAATTAAAATCTTTGTTGTGCAGACAACAGTTTTGACTTTGATGTGTCAGAGGTGTCAGTGAGCACGGTAGCAGGTTGTTTGACGTGGTTCTTCAGCCACCGGAACCTCCCCGAACCTCTAATACCTCACAACCTACATGATGAATTTGAGGAGGCTATTGGTAAGTTAGTAGTAGTTTAATAATGTTTATATCACAGACATATAGAACGGGCTACTTTTTTACTTATTTGCCTTTCAATTTTTGTTTTTAATTTAAATAAAATTTTTTAAACCACTTTTTCATGGTATGGTCATGTTTTGATATAAATATAAATAGGTAAGTTAAAACTATTGAGGATTAATGTTTATGTTACAGACATGTAGAATAGGATACTAGTTTAACGTATTTTCAATGATTTAATATTTAATGCTAGTTTTTGTACAAGTTGGCAAAAAATAAATTTTATTTGATTTAATTATATAATTTTTGAACATCTTTTTAGAATCTTTTTAACGATTTAAAATTTTTGGTGTTTTTAGTTAAATAATAATAATAATTTCAAAGCATGCACACATTTTTAAGATTAGAGGTTTTGGGTTTGATTTCCGCTGCTGCTGGTTGTAGTTTTTTGAGATTTATTTACTATCAGATATTTACTTTCCAAGAAAATCAGCCTTATATATTATAACTTAAATATTGTTTTTCTTTTTTTTTGAATTTGCCAAATCGTGTTTTCCTAAAAAAGTAAATAAAAAATGTTAAACTAAAGTTCGTGGAATTCATCAGTTAAAATACCTTCTGAAAAAATTGTCGTTTCTTAAATACGTGATATACAACTTATAAGTCATATTATCTCACATTTAAAAATGTTTTAAAGCTATTTTTTAACTTTATAAGCTTATTTTGACCCCAATTTTTAGCTTTAGTTTTTTTAAATTTCTTATATTTTTTATTTATCAAACAAGATTACATTTTAATCTATCTGTTAAATTATTGACTATATACTTAATACAATAATTGTATTTATTTTAACTATTTAAATAATGTTTTACAGCTATCCCAACGTTAAGTTTACGAAATCTCGCTATTCGTGGAATCGTCCGAAAATTACCTTATGCTAATTATTCAACATTTAAGTTCGTATGTTCACATCTGAAAACGTAAGTTTAAATATATTTTAAGGAGTATATTTATATTTTAACTAGTTAATAACCCACCCTACTATCAGAATTTTAATTGTTGTAATATGGTTGCAACTCTTAACTAATATTTGCCAGTAATAATTTACCCATGCACCACAAATGGCAGTTTTATTTATTTTAAAGGCCTATAAATTGGACATATTTTTATATATCGTCCACTAAACTTCATTATATAAGAAAATTAGCGTTAAAAAATGCCAAGATCGGTTTGGTAGTGTGGTGAACCGGTTATGGCGTTTGATTACGAACCGAAAGGTTTGGGGTTCGAGCCGCACCAACACCATACCATTCGCCCCTGAGCCCGGCGTTTACAAATACCTCAGACATTTCCCAAACCGCACACTCTTACCCAATAAAAATATCAAAAAAAACATCCCCTGTGGGAGATATGGAAAAAAAATTGGCGTTAAAACAAAAGTGGTTGCTATTTTAAGTTATTTTATAAACAATAACTTAAACTGATAAAAAAAGATTTTTTTCTACTAAACAATCAAGTTTATAAACTTCCCAATATATTGTTTAAATTTTCCCTTACATCACAGTTTCATTGTTTTTTTAATATGACGTCAGACCAGCATTAAATAAGTCATTCAACATAGAAAAAACAAAAAGCGTCAAAAAATTTAAAAACCGGTTAAAATGTCACGTTTAAAAAAGAAACCTCGATTTTAAACTTTTCAAAACCGAAAAACGGGGAATTTTTGAACGTAATTAACTAATTAAACACGTAATTATATCTTGGTGATTTATTATGTCTAATAACATACGCATTTGGAATATTATGACGTCATTTCTAACTTCCCCGTGCCATTTAAAGTTGTTTTTTAAATTGATCTTGTGGTAATTATATATAACCCTACTTGGTCAATTGTTTTGTGATTGTGACGTCATATTGTGTGTTGATTTCAATCGAAAGTTGAAATGTTGTTGTATTTCTAGAACGTTTGTAAGCTTCCGGTTCGGTAAACAAAAATGTTGTTTTACTTATCACGTGTTTTAAATATTTTAAATGTCAACATAAAGTTGGATTTTTAAAATAAGATTCTTTTAATTTTGTAGTTGGTTCTAATATTGCTTAAATAAAACATAATCTAATAAATTTACAGTAAATACGTTTTTTGTGTGACAATGGTCGTATTTTATCAATATTAACTTATTTTTCGGCATTTAGAAAATTGAAAAAACAAAATTTGGCACTTTTCTAAACAAAAAATATGGTAAACGAAATTTAAAACAGAATTAAACTCCAAACATACAAAACGCAATTAAAAAAAACGCAATTATTTTTCAAAAAAAAAAACGCAATTATTTTCCCATCATTAATTTTTTAACTAGCATTTAAACTTTTAAAAGTTTACCAATTTAGCAATTTTTTGTACAAAAAAAAAATTATTTAAACTAAATTTAAAACTTAAAAATTCTTAACAAAAATGTCAAATTTTTTCTTCAAAATAACCAAATTTTTTTCTTGAAATTTTTCTCCAATAAACATTTTACTTTCATTTTCAAAAATGATGTTTTGCTTCAGATTGAAAACCTAAAAACCAACAAAAATTTAATTTTTTTCCCAAAATAACCCAAACACTTTTATCTCCACAGCGTAAAAATATAACAAAAACAAGAAAAACAATTTAAAGTACCCATAAATTTAACCCCACAATTTCCCCTTACATATTTAACCCCCTAATTCTAACAAAAAGGCCTTATTTTTTTCTCCAAAATAACCCAAACACTTTTACCTTCACAGTGTGAGCGACAATTTCTCCGAGAACAAAATGTCGAGCGAGAACCTCGCGATATGTTGGTGGCCGACCCTGTTCCGACCTGACGTTGATACGACCCTCCCGAACGCTGTAGCTGGGATGACCAAGGTTTGCTACCGCGACACCCTTCAAACCTGCATCGATCAATGTCCCTTCATGTTCTACGGACAACCCGAACTGTGACGTCAATAAAACTAGACTGTGACGTCATAAGGACACATTATTCGACTTCAGGGACAACGTTTTAGAACTTTAACTCTCTGAGTAAATTCGACATAAGACAAAATGATGACGTCACACGGTCATGACGTCATAGACATTACAGCTTATGGAAAATTCGTTTTTATTGTGACGTCATTAGGGATTTGTGATGTTTAGTTTTAAATCTTAAACTTACGTTTTTTTTATGAAATTTGAATGATGACATAAGCTTTGTGACGTCACGTATTAGGATTTTTCTGACGTCAGAAACCGAAAAAGTGACGTCACGTATTAGGTTACTGCAATATTGAAAGGTAAAACTGTTGCAATAAGCCATAAAACAAACTTTAAACATTTTCGCTGTTTCTACGTCATCTAAGTGACGTCACATGATCGGAACTTAAAATTAGTTTCGGGGATTTTATTTTCCAAATATAGTGACGTCATATATAAAAATATTACCCAGTTTAAAGTAATTTAAACTTCAGGTGCTTTAATTAAGATAAAAAAAAACAATATTTTAATTTTCGGGGATTTTAATTAATTTGGTTGAAAAAATTGAGGAAAAATGACATAAAAAATGTTTTTATGCTTGAAAATCGACGTTTTTTGTAATTAAAATTTCGTATTTTTGTTCCTTTTTTATTTTGTGCAATTATCAAACCTATTTCTAACGTAAGACGACTTTCTAACCAACTAACATAGCGTTAAAATATAAAACACCATTAAAAATATCAACATTCACGTTAAAAATCTGGTAGTGGTACTAATATTCCATATTTGCATCGTGGTTTTACTGCTATAGGTGAGTAGATTCGCTTGCTTTTTGGTTCAACAGCTTTTGCCTAAGCTTTACCTAACACCAGATTTAACTTGCTATTCCATAACTTAAGTTAATAAAGTAATAAATTCTTTACTTGTATGTTGATTTAGAGAGCTTTTGGTTAGCGTTTAATTTATTTTGACCCAGTCTTAAGTTGCAAGTTTAAGATATCATCAACTTCATAATATTACTCCAACCAAGTCTCAAGTTTAAAATATTATTGACCTTATACTGGAACCCTAACTCAGTCTCAAGTTGTACAAGTTTAAGATATTATTGACCTCATAATATTACTCCAACCCAGTATTAAGTTTTACAAGTTTAAGATATTATTGACCTCATAATATTACTCCAACCTAGTATTAAGTTTTACAAGTTTAAGATATTATTGACCTCATAATATTACTCCAACCCAGTATTAAGTTTTACAAGTTTAAGTTATTATTGACCTCATAATATTACTCCAACCCAGTATTAAGTTTTACAAGTTTAAGATATTATTGACCTCATAATATTACTCCAACCCAGTATTAAGTTTTACAAGTTTAAGATATTATTGACCTCATAATATTACTCCAACCTAGTATTAAGTTTTACAAGTTTAAAATATTATTGATCGCATGATATTACTCCAACCCAGTATTAAGTTTTACAAGTTTAAGATATTATTGACCTCATAATATTACTCCAACCCAGTATTAAGTTTTACAAGTTTAAGATATTATTGACCTCATAATATTACTCCAACCTAGTATTAAGTTTTACAAGTTTAAAATATTATTGATCGCATGATATTACTCCAACCCAGTATTAAGTTTTACAAGTTTAAGATATTATTGACCTCATAATATTACTCCAACCTAGTATTAAGTTTTACAAGTTTAAGATATTATTGACCTCATAATATTACTCCAACCTAGTATTAAGTTTTACAAGTTTAAAATATTATTGATCGCATGATATTACTCCAACCTAGTATTAAGTTTTACAAGTTTAAAATATTATTGATCGCATGATATTACTCCAACCTAGTATTAAGTTGTACAAGTTTAAGATATTATTGACCCCATGCTATTACCCTAACTCAGTCCTAAGTTGTACAAGTTTAAAATATTATTGATCGCATGATATTACCCCTAATCAATTGTGCAAGTTTAAGATATAAATAACTTTATGATATTACTCTGATCCAGTCTTAAGTCGTATAACTTTTAGATATTGTTGAATTCAAAATATCAACCAAAGTTTACTGTCTAAGTTATTCAACATATATCACACGCCCTTTTGTTAGATATTGCATTTTTTATTCAGTAATTAAAAAAACAATTAGTTTTAACAACAAAATTTTAATGAAAATTTTGTTGTAAGAAAGTTACGTGGAACAGTTGATCATAACTTTCATTGATTTTTCACTCGGATTCGATGCAGTCTCGAATGCTTGCTGTGCAGATTCTATCTCGAATCGATGTGAAATTAACTGTTTAACGTTTATATCTCCATTTGCTACAAGTTCAATGGCTTCAGGGTATCTAACAATATAAAATATAAGATTTGTTATAAGCAATTAAAGTTGCATATTTATAGTATTTGGTGTCTTAAGTTTAATTCTCACTAGTGGCTACATTTTTTTTAAATTTTGGTCATATAAAATAATTCTTAATTCTGACGATTTTTAGCACTTGTAGGTTAAGACCTATATTGTTGTTCGGGTAATTATTGCTGATAGCGCTTTGTACTCATTCTATAGTTAAGCAACCTCATGTTTAGCAAACTAAAATACATTCCAACTTACGTATTCGCGTATCTGAATATTCCCTTAACATCAATCTCCAACGAACCAGCTTTAACCATTGGGAGTTCGACTTCCATCGATCCTCGGCCAACTAATAACACACAACCTCCAGGTCGGGTAACCTGGCATAAAGTGATTCAATATTTCTACATGGTTGTGTATCCTATTCAATCCCGTTTTAAACCTACTTACATGCATTGCTGTCTTTAAACTACTATCAGCACCGCTACATTCAAACACAGCATTAGCTCCAATATTTTTGCCCAATAACTTCAAGTTCTCCGCCAGTTCCAAGGGTGTTGAACCACCTTCTATCACACAGTAAATTATATCTGTTGATCCCACCTTTTTAGCCACTGAGAGCCGATGGTCGTCGATGTCTAAAATAAAAATATGTCTTATATGTAAACTATTGGTGTGGTATATTATTTATGGCGCCGGTTTACTAGTCAAAGATTTTGGGTTCGAACCGCACCAATGCCACTATTCGCCCTTGAGCCCATTGTTTACAGATTGCTTGAACACACCAAAAGGTTTCGGGTTCTAGTCGCACCAATGCCACACTATTCGCCCTTGTGCCCAGTGTTTACAGATAGCTTTAACACACCAAAAGGTTTAGGGTTCAAGTCGCACCAATGCCACACTATTCGCCCTTGAGCCTAGATAGCTTTAAACACGTCATAACAGCATACCCCTTTCCAATAAAATATAAAAAAACTTCTACTTTAAGGTGATATTGAAAAAACATATAATAAGTGGTAGCTAATTGCACTATAGTAAAAAAGATTATAATTGTTGTAATAGGGTCGCATCTCACAACCAATATTCGCTCACAATAATTTACCAGCGCACCACAACATGCAATTTATATATTTTGTTAGCCTTTAAATTTACACACATACATACACCTATATTTAGATATAATTATGTATAGACATCCTCCACTTAGCTTCATTTTATATAGATGTGTTATGCCTTTTTTTCCATATCACGTTAAGGTGATAGGTTTTATATTTTTTTAGGAAGGATGTGCTGTTATGACGTGTTTTGAGCTATCCGTAAACGCCGGGCTTAAGGGCGAATAATGTGACGTTGGTGAGGCTCAAACCCGATACCTTTCGGCTCGTAGTCCGACAGTAGTTAATAGCACATAAATGTTATTCAATATTTTGTTTTGTAGTATTTACCAACAGTTATAACTTGCGATGCCCCGTATTTCTTTGCAACCAAACCGCACAAAATTCCGATCGCTCCCGCGCCAAATATAACCACGTAATCATCGCGCTTTATCCCCGCTCTGCGACAAGTGTGAATAGCGACACTTAGCGGCTCTATCATGGCGCCTTCTTCCCAGGTCACGTGATCTGGAATTCTAAAAATCAAAAATTTTAATTTTTTTTAGTTTGATCAACAAACAACAGAATACACTTTTTAAAACTTTTTAAGACTAAAGGTTTTGGGTTCGCTTACAGCTTTTTTATATTTATATTTTTGATATAGAAAGGTCGACTTTACAGCCTAAACATAAAGTAACATCAGTTACTCCGACCCAGTCTCGAGTTAACTTTAGCAGTTTGGGATATTATAGATCATAATTGCCCGATAATTAAGCTGCTGATTAAGTGCTGGCTCAGCAGGAGTTTATACCGTTTATAGTGCCTTACCTAAGGGAGCTATAGCATGAGAGCAGTGGAGATCGAACCATGCTCCGATCATTAAAGTTAGTCAACAAAGAATTACTTGAAGCAGAAATCAGCATCGTGTACATAATATTTGCACAAGTTTCCGTGAACAGGTGGCGTGGCACAAAACTTCATTTCTTTACACAAGTTATATCTCCCACTCCTACAAACATCACAATTCTTACACGAGACCCCGGGCTCGATTGCGACACGATCCCCGGGAACTAGATGCTTCACTTTCCGCCCAACGTGTTTGACAATTCCCGATGCTTCGTGACCAATCACCATCGGTTGTCCGTTAAGCTGAAAACGTCCACATTTTCCATATGTCCAATACTTAATATCTGAGCCACATATTCCTACTGATGATATTGCCAATATGACGTCTAAAATATAATTGTGATGTCATTACATTGTAACAATCAGCCTAAAACAGAGATTATAACAGTTTTATGATACCTAAAAATGCTGTTCTAAATAGCTCATATTTAAAATTAGTACAACTTAAAAAATGGTTAAATTAATTTATAACACTTTATCATATTTTAAAACATTTACCATTGTCTTTTAGCTCTGGCAATTCCCACTTTGTCTGTAAAATAAACAAATAAAATTTGATCTAGCAATTTTATTTAAACAAACTTCACAAGTTCTTATTAATCAATATCTAACTATATAACTTTTTCCTGTGTATACTTACTTACCAATGAAATGGTTTTATCGCCCTTAACAATAGCAGCTATATTATTTTCATTATAAGAATCTAGAGACATGGTTAAATAAAACTTGAAAATTAGTTCAAAAGCTTAAAAGTTTTGGTTAAATATTAACTATCACGTTTATATGACGTTTTTATATTTACTTAAAATTTTGATTAATTGCAATTATTTTATTTGTTGCCGTTTTTATTGTTCAATTTTTTGTTAATGGTTTTATTATTTGATATTAAATTTAAAGAATTTATTAATAAAGTTTGTTTAACAAAATAAAACTATTTTTTATCTATTAAACGTTATTAAAGGCTGAATTACCTAATATTTGGTTATAATTTTATAATTAATTAATTTTGGAAATTTCCATAAGCCTAATTTAAATTTTCCAGGCGCTAAAATTTTTTACAAATATCTTAAACGTGTAATTTTCTTATTCGATGAAGCGTAACTTGAAAATCCCCGAATTAAATGGCAACATGGCAATTTTGAAAACCTATAACCTCGTGTATTATTTGTTGTTATAAAAAAACAACAAACCTTTTAAATCAACTTATTTAATAAAAGCGAGTCAGGGTAAGCACTTAAAGTTTATTTTCTTTTGTATTGTGTATTTAAGAAAGCTTTTCACTTTAAATTTTTTCTTTTTTCTCAGGTTTTTCGTCGGTAGATGAAGTCGTTCGTAGCGAAAAATGTTTTTTATATAAAAATGTTTAAACTATCGAAGCGAAGTTATTTAATTATATTTTTACTCGTTTTTATTGTTTGGGATTTGTCAAGAATATTTAAAACTATTTCAATGTAAGTATTTCTTTTAATCTTTATAATTTAGTTATTTAAATAATAATTAAACATTTTTTAAGTTAATTGTACGTTTTTTATTTATTTAAAATTGTACTAAGCACCACAAATATGAGTGTTAGTAAATGTACGTTATAACATTTAACCTGTCAGTCTGTCCTATTACCTGTTACGTTTGTGTGGCATACAGGTTAAAGCTTTATGTTATGGACCGAAAGGTTCTTGCTTTGATCCTTACCAATGCCCAGTCTGGAAAGTAGCGCAGTTTTTGATGAGATTTCGTGCGTGCATGCGTAAAAAATGGCGTGACCGCACGTGCACGCGTACTACGATTTTCGGTCTACGTGTGATTTATGTTGGCGTGCTTTACTTAAATCTGGCTTAAATACAATTTTTTTTAAAAACCAGGCGTGCAAAACATTAATTTCGGACGTGCATTTTTTTCACCGAAAAAAATTTCGTGCTGGCACGCTGCCCTACTTTTCAGACTGGACCAATGCCATGTTAATTGCGGTCTTAAGTCGTATGTTTATGGATAGCTTAGTGTTTTGTTACTACGCTGTTGCTCAAATAAAATTAAAAAATCTATTATCTTAGTGCTCTTATAAAAATAGAAAAAAAACATTGTACGGTTCATTTCACCTTCCATTGTCTTGAGTTTGAATCCCACTGAAGACCAAAAAAATTATAATAAAAATTTTGTTTTTAGCATTGTGATTTTTAAAGAAAGGTATAGCCAGATCCGTGAATTTCATTTGGGAAAATGCTGGTCGTGTCCTGGGAAATTTGAGTTGCCGGAAAAGTTTACGAAACCTTATAATGGTGACCAGGTTGTTTATAAGTTTAAGTCACCACCAATATTAAAGGTATCATCAAGCTTTTTATAAACAAATTGGTATTTAAATTGGTATTTAAAAATTTAATTTTATTTTTATGAATAAAATTGTTAAAAGTTTTCAAAAAATTTAAAAAAAGTAAAAATAAAATCGCTATCTATATTTAAGGAATATCCTTTTTTTTAACAAATTGTATATATATTATTTTAATTAATAATAATATTTTTGTGATTAAAATTGTTAAAAGTTTAAAAAAAAATTATTAAAAAAAATATTTTTTTTGTTTTTTTAGCACAAGAAAAATTTTGTTGTAATTTTTGTAAAATCTGCTGTCGAAAACTTTAAACAAAGAAATGTGATTCGTAAAACCTGGGGTTCGATTTCTTCCGTAGATGGACATAAAATATCAACAGTTTTTGTAATTGGAAAATCAGATTTAAGTTCTGTTATTCTAGAAAGAAACAAATACCAAGATATTCTTCAAATCAACATCACCGATAGTTTCGAAAACTTAAAATACAAAACTTTAGGAAGTTTTAAATGGATTATCGAACATTTGAATCAAAAATCGACGTTTATAATCTTCACAGATGATGACTGTGTTATTAATATGCATCAAACCATGCAGTTTTTAGTACCAAAAAGCACACAATTTTCGAGGGAGCACATGTACTGTGGATTTCAGTTTGAATCTAACTCTGGTGTAATAAGAGGTAATGGAAAACATTCAGTACAACCAGACCAATATTCATCACAAATTTATCCGGATTTTTGCAGAGGTACCATGGTAGTTTTATCATACAAAATAATCAAAGAAATTTACGAACAATATTTAATCACTGATATCAGTGACTTTCCAATAGAAGATGTTCTAGTATATGGTATACTAAGATATAAAATAAACAACAATAATCTAAATGTTCACCCAATTATAAATGGGGGTTTGCAGCTTGTATTTTACCCATGGGACCATGATAACTCAACTTTACCCGACAAAATGTTACAGAAATGGGTTGATTATGAATTAGAGTTATACAGATTTCATATTGTTGTAAAAAAGTCCAAAATTGTGGAAAATGTTAAATTTAAAGATCTTTTAGAAAAGGAATTTTCGTTTAAACGAAGACGGGATAATTTAAAATTGAACCGTTTGCTTTAGAAAATTTTAATTTATAATATTGCAATATTGTATTTTTAAATATTATTTCAAAACTGTGTTTATGTTATTACTTCACTACAATTTTCAACTCATAATACTTTAATCATTCCTAATTTGTATTTATTTAATTAATAAATTATTTTTTGTTGGTTTTAAATATTTATAAAGTTCTAATTTAAAATTTTTGCACATTTTTTATGCAAATTCTATAAATTTTAAAATGGATTTCCTCAATGAAAATTTGAAATTATGTTTTTGCTGTTTGTTGTAATTAAAATACTTTTCCAAAACTACCTTTTAATAAATTCCTTTCAATCATTTGCAGTATCTTAAATTAACTATTTCCCAATCTTAATACAAATATAAAATGCACTTAAATTTTAACTATTTTAAAATTTCTTTAATTAATGTTATCAAATATTTTTAGCACCTTTATTTTTAAAAATATTTTTTCGAGTTTCAAGTAATTTTAAAACTTAATTATTTATATTTATAGCAAATTATTATATAGTATCAATATATTTTAAGTTATTTATTTTTACCAAAATATCTTAGTAACAAATGAATTTAATCATTTTTAATTTTATCTGTAGTTTTATTGTAGTATTTACATTATCTTATTGCCAACAATGTTATTTTATTCATTTTGAAAGTTTTTTTTTTTTTTTGCAAATATTTTTAACAGTGCCACTTTATGTAATAGTTTACCCAATGTTTTGTAATACAATTGCGGATTTATTTTAAAGTTTTTTAACAGAATTTAAGACAATTATATCTGTTTTTATATATTTAGATCGTGTTTTTTTATATTTTATATTTTGTGCAAATCATTGTACTGAGATTTATATTTTCAACCTAGATGTTGCAGTAGATTATTGTTAATATAGATCTCTAGAATTATTTAAACTCTGTATTACTATTTAGATTTAAGAACTTGTGATGTAATAATAAGTTGGTTGTTATGTCAAATATTGCTGAGTCAGATTTCTCGGAGAGTGATGATGATGACACGGGGGTTTTTGATGTGGAGAAAATTATCGATCACGTCGTCGTCGACGATAAAGAAACTTTTTACAGGTTTGTTTGTTATTTTTTTATATGTTAATACAATGGAAAAGTTATGGTAGGTTATATGCTGGAACCACTTTGTTTATGCTAGTTAGGTCGTATGGTCAAAATATTAATTGTCATCATAATTGTCATTATATGGTCACAACTAATATATGCAATTGATAATTTACTTGTACGACACAAACAGTAGCTTCATTTATTTTGTAGGTCTTTCAATTGAACATAAATACAGTCTACTAAACCCCCTTATTTATAAGTATAGTTTTATTCTTAATGTGGAAAAATCGACTTTGTGGCCCGAACTCTAAAGTAACTTTTGTTACCCCAACCCAATTTTGAGTTGCTTGAGATATTATAGATTATAATTTGAGATATTATAGATTATAATTGCTCGATAAAAAATCTTCTGATTAGTTATAAAGTGAAGACTTTTTCTAAATGTTAATACCCAGTATAAACTATGTATATAACCTTAACTCTTATACTGTAGTTGTTAAGAGTATAAAATTATTTTATTTAGAGTAAGATGGAAGGGTTATGGAGCTGATTCTGACACCTGGGAGCCCAAGGAAAATCTTTTAACTTGTGAAGAATTATTAAACGTAAGTTTAATCAAATATGATTTAGGTTCTATACAAAAATAATTTTTTTAACATGCAGAAAATTGTTTAACATGCAGAAAAATGATTTAGGTTCTATACAAAAATAATTTTTTTAACATGCAGATTTTAACAAGCAGAAAATTGTTATTTTTAATTGTTTAATTTAGTATATTTAAAACAAAAATTGTACAAAATGTTGTAGAAAAAAATATAAAAGTTTGTAAAAAAATTGTTTTAAAAATTTAAAAAATATTTTTAAATTATTAAATCTTTTTATATTAAAAAATGGGTTATTAAACTTTTTAATTTAGGATTTTTAAAACACTTTAAAAAAATCTTTTTTGAAGTACTAACCCTTTTTATATTAGGAAATAAAATTGGAAACTCTAAAACCACTTTACAAAATTTTAATATATTAAAATGTTGTTTATTTAAGACTTACATTGAGAGGGAAATTGAAAGTAAGAAAAATCCAAGTACTTCAAAACCCAAAGTTATTACAATCGGTAAGTTCTCTAACATTTCTGTTACATAAACCAGTAAATTTAATAAACTTTGGAAAGTAGTATGCATGTCATGTTAAAGTGGAAAATCATGTTTTATTTTATTTGATATTTATGACATGTTTTAAATGGGGAATTTAGTTTGGTTATTTTTACATCACATCGATGTATAATTAATTATTATTTGTCACAAATTGTAAAAAAGGTAAATTTTTATATTTTTAAATTGATTTTATTGTAAGTTAGTCATTATAAGAATATCTTTTTTTCTGTATCCCCTTAAGGGAATAGGTTTTTGATATTTTTATTGGGTGAGGGTGTACGGTTTGGAATGTGTTTAAGCTATTTGTAAATGCCAGGCTCAAGGGCGAATAGTGTGACGTTGGTGCGACTGGAACCTAAAACCTTTCGGCTCGTAGTCCGATGCCATGACCGGTTCACCACACTACAAGTATTTCTAAAATAAAAAAAACTGCCATTTGTGGTGCACGTTTAATTATTGCTGGCAAATATTAGTTTCAAATTGTGACCATATTACAACAATTAAAATGCAGCCAATAAAAAGGGCAATCTTCTAGTTAAGATATTTATTTTATGTTAAATTAAAGTTCTTAATTTTTTAATAAATATTTTCTCCAATATTCAGAAGATAACTCAAGTTCCGATGAAACAGTTTTACCCGTAATAAAACCCAAGCGTGGTCGACCTTTCAACTCTAAAAACAAGCGAGGCAGAGGTCGGGGTCGTGGCAGGGGTTGGGGAAGGGGTCGAGGTAGAGGTCGTGGGGTCACACGAGTTGTGAGACAAAGACCATCGTCAAGCGAGTCTTCAAGTTCTTCTAGTAGTAGTAGTGGTAGTGATGAACCTCAGGTTAATTTTTTTAATTAAAAAGTTTTAATTAATTAGTTGGATCACTTGTATTTTGTGATTCTCGATAAAACTCTTTTACTTCGCGGTTCTCAGGAATTCTCTCTTGTATTTATTGGTCCTAAGTTTTTCTAAACCCTGTAAAGTACAAATATTGTAGTTTTATGAACAGTATATATTAATGTATCTGTTAAATTTGTGACCCTTAAAAATATGTTAAAATGTTTGTTGTGCAGTGATAAACTACTAGTGGTGAATAACTGTTACAATTTTACAATAAGCAACAAGTTGGTATACTGCAAAAAAAGATTTAATTTGTAATAAATTTACAAGAATTTTTTTTTTGTAATTTATTTTGTTTGTGTTTTAGGTAAAAGACCCATTTTGGGAGAATCTTCAACAAGGTAAAATTGATGTTTTCTCTGGTGATCTTTACTCCAAGATTAAAAGAAGAAGAGAACCAAGATCCGAGGATCTCTCAGCATTCGAGATTCCTCCAGAAATAGGTTGGAATCTAAATTCTTTTATGAACTTGAAAGATTATTTATTTTAATGTAAAAAATGTTTTTAAAATGCTTTTTGTCTGTAAGTAAAATTAATTTTTTATTATCTAATATAATTTTATTTTATTATTTTACGCTTTAAAATGTAACACCAGAAATTTAAAATCAAAAAATAATTATTTATTATTATTTAAAGTTGTTAAGAAACCTCCAATCACCAAAAGAAGAGTTATAAGTTTGCAAGATGAAGCAACAAAAGTTAACACCACCAAGGTTTCTATAATTTAAAAATAAAATAAATTCTTTTTAAATATAAAGTCCTAATAATAATGTATCAAAAAAAGAGTTTTATAACTTAAAAATGAATTCTAAAACTTTTCTTAAAATCTAAATAAAAATTATTTTTAAAATTTGTTGTTTAAATGTTAATGTTACCTTAATTGAATTAAATAAAGTTTTTATTTTTGCAAAAAAAAAAAAATTTTTAAATTGTTAAGTTAATTTGATTGAATTATATTTAAATTCTTTCTTTACAGACAAATATAGATGATGATAGTTCTTCCTCGTCAGAAGAGGAGGATGACTCAAGTACAACGATATCAGTTGATGTAAACACCGACAACTTCCGATTTCTCGACAAAGAAAATGTGAATTCAAATGCGAAAAAAATAACTGAACAAAAAGGAGTTGATATATCTTCTATCTGTTTTAAGACTTTTGAAGTAAATATTAATGATTGTAGTTATTGGTTAATACTTAATATTGGTTATTAGTGGTTAAACCTTTTTAATGGTTAATAAGTATTGATGGTAATTAGTAATTAATTCTTTCTAATAATTATTGAAAGGGGAATTACCCTTTAAAACACTTTTTTTTTGTAAGTCGAATGCGCGACTTAAACATAGAGTAACATTAGTTACTCTGACCCAGTCTCGAGTTGCCTGTGGCAGTTTGGGATATTATAGATTATAATTGCCCGATAATTAAACTGCTGATTAAGTGCTGGCTTACCAGGGGTTCATTCCGTTTACAGCGCCTTACTCAAGGGCGCTACTGCATGAAAGCAGTTAAGATTGAGCCCACGACCTTATGGTGGTGTAGTCTTTTTGAGTATATGTCTACAATCTATTTTTTGAATGTTTTAAGGGACAAGAGGATGTGGTTAATAAGGGCAATGATGAAACTTTAACTAAAGATGAATCTGATGCAGAAAATACTGAAACAACTGAAGGTAAGTATCTAATAAGTTAGATATTAGAATAAGGTTTTATTTCCATTGCTTTTTTGTTGTACTATTTTTGGGTAATAAATTTGGGATGAACAGGCAAACAAATAACAGCTGGTGTAGTAGTTAGAAAACTAAGATTTACTACATGAGGTCCTGGGTTCGATCTCCACTGCTCACATGGTATAGCACCCTTTGAGTAGGGCGCTATAACTGGTATTAACTCCTGCTGAGCCAAAAACCAATAAGTAGGTTAAATCAAGAGGCAATTATAATTTATAATATTCCTAATAGTTAACTATTTTGCTTCTGTAAAGAAACCTGAAATATATTTAAAATGCAGAATTTTAAAAATAATCTATTAGGTCAAATAATTTTGTTTTTGTTTTAGATTTGCCACCTTTTGAAAATCTTGATTTGGAAATGGAAGTGATTCCAAAAATAGCCCCGATAGTTCGATTAACTGATATTATACGAACCGAAAATACTTCCGAACGAGATTCAACTACAACTGAAGACAATTTACAAGAAAATGATAATGAAAAAAATAAAATGGATGAGGATTTTGTGATAAGTTCGGACGAAAATGAAGCTGAAAAAAATCAGAAGAAAAAAACAAAAAAAGAGAGATCGGAAAATGTGAAAAAAAGAGTTACGCTGAAGGATAAAATTGAGAATTTGTTGTCTAAAAATGTTGAACCTCAAGATAAGGAACAAAAAGAAATATTCCAAACAATCCAACAAAGATTAAATATTCCTGAAAAGAAAAATGAAGATTCAATTTTTGAGCAGTTTGGTGAAGAGAAAAAATTAGATAAAGAATCAAATAATGTAAGTAACTTTTCTAATTTTCAATAAAGACTTTAATTATTAAAATTACAAATAAAAAACTTTGTTAATACCAGTCGATCCTGTCTTACAGTTGGGATTTTAATTGTCATAATATAGTCGGAACTTTCAACCAATATTAGCCAGCAATAATTTACCTATGCACCACAAATGGCAGTTTAATATATTTGTACGCTTATAAATTGCACTTGCTTATGTTTATATATACCAATCTCCATTATATATTTAATTTTTTTTCAGACCAAAGCTTCAGACACATCTACCAAATCTCTTAAAATTTCAACAAAAAGTTCGGAGATTTTGCTGAAACCAAAAGATAAAGCAAGGAAAACAAGCAGGTATGTAATAGACACTTATTTTTACTAAATAAGATTCTTGGTTTGACTCTTACTGCTTGCAAGTTATAACACTTTTAATTAAGTATGATCTCTTTTAAAAATTAATCAACAGATTAATTATTTGGCAATAATAAATCTATAATATTCTAAAATGGCAAAGGCAACTCAAGACATGGTTGGGGTATCGTTTATTACTATACATTCAACCTTTTCACATCAAAAATAAATAAATATATATATAAAAATTGTTTGTTATGAAAAGTAAATTGTTTCTTATAACACAAACTCTTTGCCTCCCTCTAGTGAAAAGAAGAAGAGTCCTCCATCCTCCACCTCCAGTAGGATGTCCGGGATGTCAATGTTTGATCATCTGGAGGAGCAATTAAGGAATTCACCTCAGGATGAGATTAAACAAAATATTGGTTAGTATATCAAACATTTCATTCAAATTAAATAAAACAAAATAACATATGGTTTATTAATGTCATGATAGAATGATAAAATGTTTTAAAAATCAACAAGTTTATGGAAAAACCAGCTTTGAAATGGTTGCAACGGTTGATTGTATAGTCTGAAGTCTTGGGTTTGATCCCAACTGATCTCATGCTGTAGTACCCTTGATCAAGGTGCAACGAACAGTATACACTCCTGCTAAGCCAACACTCATTCAAAAGATTAAATGAAAGGCAAATATTATCTATAATATCCCAAACTGCCACAGGCAACTCGAGACTTGGTCGGGTAACTATTGTTATTCTATGTTTAGATTGTGAAGTCGACCTTTCTACATCAAGGATAAATAAATACAGATAAATATATAAGTATTTGGTTAACAATAATTTTTATTTGTTCTAGATCAACCACCCCAACCAAGTCGATCACTTACTCCTAAACCAATCAGAGTTGAGAAAAATATCCCGGATATATCCGAGCTTATGGCTCTCAAGGTCACATTTGAACTCGATGAGGTCAATTTGTTTTTATTTATTTATTCACAATTTAAAAAAACTTTTTTTGGAAAAATAAATTAAATTTTTTTTAAATTAATAAATTTTATAGCTAGTTATATTAAAGCTTTTTTGAATATGTAAATGTTTTTTTGAAACTGGGTCAAGGTAACAAATGTGAATCAGCAGCATAATTATCAGACAAATATAATATCCCAAACTGCCACAGGCAACTTAAGATTGGGTCGAGGTAAATGAAGTTACTCTAAGTTTAAGTCTCGCATTCAACTTTTCTACACAAAAAAATATATGAAAATAAAACAAATTTTAAATTTATTATTTAACAATTTTTTTTTACTTTTTACAGATTACTTTAAAACAAATTGAGCAACATCATGAAGCAGGGGAACCCCCCTGCAGAGTAGAAAAAGAAATCTCAAACTCAGAGTTCCGACAATTTATTCGTAATAATAATTATGAGATGGTGTATGAAATCTTGAAGTCTAAAAGAACGATGTACAACCTTGAACATCAGGTTATTTTTAATAAATTTTTAACGTTATGTTTGACTACTTGAACATTATTTCCAGTTATCGTAAATTTGGTTTAATATTACTGCTGAAAAAAAACAACTTCACAGTCTAAACATAGAGTAATCTTTTGTTTTTC
The DNA here is from genome assembly GCF_963082875.1 of Corella eumyota. NCBI lineage: Eukaryota > Metazoa > Chordata > Ascidiacea > Phlebobranchia > Corellidae > Corella > Corella eumyota. Next base: position 16,675,532 of record NC_137493.1, on the reverse strand, counting down.
AGACAATTTTTAAAACATTTTCGCACTTTTAGGGTTAACAGTTTAATTTTGTATATAAATATCCTTGATGTGGAAAGGACAAGTTTACAGCCTAAACATAAAGTAACATTTTTTTACCTAATTTTCTTACGTTTCCCAATCCAAACGTTTAGCACTTCCTTTAAAACTGCTAGACAAGCTTATTTATGGATACTACTTAACATTATATTTTATTTAATTTAGGATTCAATGTGGATGACTCAAATTATGATTGCTGCAGCTGCTGGCTGTAGTGAAATTGTAAAGGTAATGTTATTATATATACTGTTTTTTTTTATATTTAATCATCTTTGGTCAACTTCACAACCCAAACACAAAGTAACATTTTTTTCTTCATCCCAGTCTTAAGTTCATCTAGACAGTTTGAAATATTATTAACTAAAATTGCTTGTTTATAATCTTCTGAATTAGGTTGTATTTGGCAAAAGTTCCTACTTTTCATACCACCCAACTCAAGGGCACTTTGGCAAGAAAGCAGTGGGGATTGAACCAAAGACCTTATGTTATAAAGCCAAGTGTTCTAACTATATTACCCTGATTATATTTCGTTTTTTCATTGCTCAAATTATTTTGTAAAATTTGTTACTTCCTTTTATGTGAATGTTATACTTGGCAAGATTAACATTATATTTAAAAGTAATTTTGTTTTACCTAGGTTTTAGCACATTACGGAGCTAGAATAAATGCAAGAACCAAGAATAATAGTTCAGCTTTAATGTATGCAGCAGAGAAAGGTCATTATCTAACCACTCGTATCTTGTTAATGTATGGAGCTTATGTGAATATGCAAACCAATATTGGAGAGACAGCATTAACCAAGGTACTTATTAACCTTTTTTTGTTTATTTTAAACTAGTTGATGACCCTATTGTCTGGGATTTTAATTGTTGTAATATGGTTTCAACTTTTAACTAATATTTGCTTGTGATAATTTACCCACCACAAACAGCAGTTTTAAATTTTCTTGTAAGCCTATAAATTGGACACATATGTATATGTTTATCATCTTCTAAGCTTCATAGGGATTTGGTGCCGAAATTACTAGAAGAAAATTAATTTTAAAATCACAGAATTTGCTTTTTAATTTGTTCTATTGCATTGTTAAATTTGGTATTAAATTAATAAATGTAACATTGTCTTTAATGTTTAAAAAATAACAGTTTAAAATATTTTTTAGGCTGTAAAGTACGGTCATATCGATGTTGTTCGCTGTCTCCTCCTAGCAGGCGCTGATCCAAGTTTAAAGTCGACACAAGGTGTCAATGCACTCAACATGGAAGGTGTCGTTCCTTCTGCTTGCGTTGCTTTGGCGCGAAAACACAAATGCAAGTAAGTCATGTGGTTTAAGTGAAAATGTGACGTCATAATTAAGTTTGATATTTGCTTTTATTGCTTGTAATGTGGTAGTACCGGTCATGGCATTAAATTATAAGCCGAACGGTCTTTGGTTCGAGTCGCGTCAATGCCACACTATTTGCCTTTAAGCACAGTGTTTACAGATAACTTAAACACGTCACAACAGCACAGTTTTTCTCGGTAAAAAAATCGTAATACCATACATAAAATAATTAATTAATAAAATTAATCAAAACAATTAATTATAAAATTTAAAAAAAAGTTGACACCAAAAGTTATATTGTTAAGTAAATAATCTTAAAATGCTGTTAAACTAGTCAATTAAGTTCTATACACTTACCTAATAATATTACGAATACTTTTTGTTATTTTATTACAAAAAACAGTTTATTTTACAAAAGTATTCATTTACATTCACGAAATATATTTTTGAAATTTAATTTATAATTTATCTTTTTCGCGAAATTAAATTTAATCTTTTTAAATAAATGATTAAATATTAATGCATAGTAGCACCTCCATGTAAATAATACTTGTTATAAATTGTATAAAAAGGTGCCAGGAATAATATAAACATAAAAATAAAAATATTTTGTTTAACGAAACACTACGGAATATTAAATAAGGTTAAGATAATGAAATTTACTTAATAATAATAATAAAATTTTCTCCTATACATTAAAAGATATTGAATAGTTATTTAGCTGGCAAATAAGTTACAAAACTAGGAATATGTTGAAAATATTACGTTTAAAAGTTACTTTATACATTAAATATTTATATGTATATTACCAGCAATGTAGTGGTTAGAATACTTGATTTCCACTGCTCCTATGCTGTAGTGTTTTTAAGTAAGGTGCTATAAACGGTATAAACTACTGCTAAGCCAGCACTTAATCAGCAGTATAATTATCGGGCAATTATAATCTTTAATATCTCAAACTGCTACAGGCAACTCGAGACAGGGTCGGGATAACTGATGTTACTCTATGTTTAAGTTGCACATTCGACTTTCCCACATAGAGGATAAAGTTATACAAAAAATAATGATAATAATACTTTAAAATTTTAAAGCCAACTTTAGACCGGGTCGGGGTAACTGATGTTACTCTATATTGAGATCATAAAGTTGTCCTTCCCACATTGAGGATAAATAAATAAAATAATTAAAGATAATAATACTTCAAAAAAATTTAAAAGACAACGACAACTCTAGATTGGATCAGAATAACAAATGTTACTCTATGTTTAGGTCGTGAAGTCGACCTTCCCACATCAAAAATAAATAAAAACATAAATTACTTAAAAGTTCAGTAAATATAAAACACAACCTTATATATTCACAGTGTTGATAATGCTGTCTCATCGTGCATTCAATCCAGTTTACAAATGCTAGGTCTTAAGATCTTGGGACCTCCAACATTCGCTCTTAGAAGTTACAACGTCCGCGAGAACTCACTTATTCAATTTAATTTTAATTATCACATGCAAGATGTTCCTCCAAGTAAGTTTAATTATTTGTTTAATTATTGATTATTTTTTACGGCGTTTGTGTGTTTAAAGGTATTTGTGACGTAATTAATAACCATGACGTAGAATTTATATTTAACTACGTCACTTTTTAATTGGAACTTACGACTCCATAAAATAGTTGACAAATTGTGACGTGACAAATAATGTGACGATTTGTGACGTCACTTTATCTTTCGATTTTCTGACGTCAGAATAAATTATAATGTCACAAATTTAAAAAAAATTAAAATGACGTCAAAAAATCAATGACGTCACAAAATTAAAAAATTGATGACGTCACAAAATAATTTAAATGACGCCACAAACTAGTTAACCAATTATGACGTCATACAGACCAGGGTTTAGTGTTGTTCGTGGTGCATGGAATGATCGGATCAGGGTTGATGGTGAAATGTCGACTACGAGGTCCCTGCCACGTGGTGGCGGTAACGATGAACAATAAAGTGATGGAACCTCTGCTACCAACTAAGGAGGTGAATATTAAATATTTTTGTTTTTTAATTTTTTATCATGGAAGAATGTGCTATTGTGACGTGTTAAAGCTCTCTGTAAACGCTCAGCTTAAAGGGCGAATAGTGTGGCATTGGCGCCACTCGAACCCGAAACCTTTAGGTGTGTTAAAGCTATCTGTAAACGCTGAGCTTAAAGGGCGAGTAGTGTGGCATTAGTGCGACTCGAACCTGAAACCTTTTGGCTCATAGTTCGACGCCATAAACCGCTTTACCACGTTATTAAATTAATAATACAAAATTTATTAAAAAAAAACTAATTAATTTTGTAATTTTAAATATAATGAAGCTTTTTTATTTATATATATAAATATATATGTATGTGTAACTGTATGTAATGCGTGGGTAAATTATCACCGGCGAATATTAGTTTACGTATTACGAAATTTAGTTTCCAAATCTAATAACCCTTGCAGTCAAATAAGTAAAAATCCAGTTTGTAGGGTTGGTGTTTAACTAGTCTTACTTAGGGTAATAATTTTTTTATCTACTAAAAAGCCTGCCACAATAAATATATTATTAATTACTAGCTTCAAAAAAATAGCGAAAAGCAAAATTTTTATTTTTTTTTTAAAACTCGTTTTTATTCATAAAAATTTGTAGTTTAATTTTTTACTTTTTTTTTTTGATCCAATATTGTGAAAATTTAAGATTTTCTTGGAAAAAATCATTTTATAAAAACCACATTTAATTAGAAGGGTATTATAACTTGATAATATTTACAGAATTATTCGTCATTAAATTTCAAAATTAATCCCAAAGAAAAACTTGTTAAACTACAAATTTTAAATGTTAGTCGGTTACAATAAAATTATTTTTATTTTTTATCCAAAATTAATTAAGAAATTTTTTAAATAATATTTTAATATACGTAAGTATTTTAACCAGTTTCTAAAGTTTAAATAAAGGTTAATATCATATAATATGTTAGTATAAATTTATTTAATTTGAATGTTATAAATTTTTCATTTAAAAATAATGGCCAAAAATTTTAACGATTCCTAAGGTTGAAAAAATTAATTTTAATGTTAAATTTATTACCATGACGTCACTTATATTAAAAATTCTTTGAAGTAGTAAATACAATAAATCTAACTTAATAAAAACATCAATGATTTACGTTGAATTAAATTTGTTGAAAATTGCAAGGATTTTGAAATATGTTAAATGCTTTCACGTATAAGTACAACGCCCCGATCTAAACCGAGGTAAAAACATCAAATTAAAAAAACTATTAACTCTATAACAGGCTTTAACGTATTTTAAACGCAATCCTAATCGTGATATCGCCAAAAATAGAGCATTTTAGGTAAAAAAATGCGACTGAATAACTCTCCTGCACGTTTCTTGTGGAAATAGTTAAAATGGTGGTTTTATATATGGTATGTTATAACGTATAAAGGTATAAAGGCCAATATAATATAAAATAGAGACGCTTGGAACTTTAAAATTGGATTTTTGTAGACACAGATCTAAAATTTTAAAATTGCAAACTTTCACGATTTTAAAAAGATTGAAATTTTGTTAAAGTTTAATTTTAAGAATTACGTGATATGAGAATTTATAAGTAAATATAAAACCAAATTCCAGCGTGTAATACTTCAATTTTCCAGCTATATTTCCTGGTATTTCCGTACAGTAATATATCATTACTACTTCCGCCCCCCTACTTACACTTAAACTCCTAAGTAATTTTATTAAGGGCCTTGTATATGATTTCACGAAATGACGTTAACTCCTGCATTGTAGACCATCTGTCTGAATATATTTTAGCCCGAACCCTGTGTTTGAAAATTCTTGGAACTGAATTTTTTTACGATTTTAGGGCACGTTTTTTAACCGTTTTTTGATCCCATTTACGTATTCATTTTCCCAAAGGTTACAAAGATAAATTTATTTCACGTTTTCGATACTAATAGAATATATTTTTATATATTAAAATGTTAAATTTAATATTTTTACTTATTTTTTCTCCTTTCGTCATTTACAAACCGATTAAGTAAAATTATCTTAGCTTATAGGGAAATTTGAGATCCATTTGACCCCCTAAAAATGTTTCTATTGTAAAACTAATCCTTAATTTGAGATAAAAACAAGTTTTGTTGTAATTTCTTTGTGTAATGCGTGAACTTTAAGTCAATTAGGTTGCTTTACTGGTTAGAAATTTGCAAACTGCAAAAACACAACGAAAAATAAGAAAATTTGTCAGTGCATATCAACACATTAAAGGTCCAAAAAAATCACTTTTTTAAAAACATATTTATTTTCAATTTGCACAAATTTGTTTTAAGAATAATTGTGAATTCTAAGGCTTGTAGTAAATGGCCATTGTTTTAGCATTGTTTTAAATGGCCATTGTTTTAACCATTGTAAACCCATTGTTGATTTCAAAAACATATTATTTTTAATTTTTAACTTGAGTTTATGTTACAAAAAAAAATTGTAAATTCCAAGGCTCGTGGTAGTCAGAAATTTAATATTTTAAACTTATGTTTTATTGATTTTCAATAAGCGGCCTCAAATTAAACGTTTTCAACGAAATTTCCACGCTTGAAATTCTATTTCTTGCGCTTGTAATCAAATTATTTTAACCACAACCAAATTTCTGGCGCCCTTTTTATAAAAAATAAACCAAAATTAACAATTTTATATGTTAAATATTTAACACAATTTTATTTTTTTAATATTTTATAATTCCTACTTGTTAAAAGTTTGCGTAGGAAAAAACGTAATTATAATTCGTAAAAAAATTCAATTATTTTCTGTTTTCGTAAATGTTTAAATTTCCAGTGTTGTCAATTAACTTTTAAGTCAAGTGTTGCCAACAATAAACTCATGAATAATTAATCATTGTTTTAAGAGCGACAAATATTCACATTTCATGACAAATTTGCAATGGAAAACGGGGCCAAATTCAATTAAAGTATTTCTGTCACAGGTAACTCTATATTTCTACTTTAAACATTGTTGTTTTGTATTTAAAGTAGGTTTTTATGATAATACTACATTGTTTTGCCCATTGTTAAAATATTGTTGTTAATTAATGTATAAATGGCCATTGTTTTAGCATTGTTAACGCATTGTTAATTGATACAATTTTATTTTCATTTATTTTTTCTTAATATTTTTGATCGACGTATAAATAACCATTGTTTTAGCATTGTTTTCAATGGTCATTGTTTTGGGCATTGTCCATTACTCATTGTATTACAATGGTCATTGTTATGAGTATTATGTTGCTATTGTTTATGCATTGTTCTCATGGTTTTCATTGTTTTTAGGATGGTCTGAGTAAGGAGAAAATTTATTTAATCGCCCACAGGATTGGATTCGGATGAAAAAGGTAAAATTTTGGAAAAATTGTTTTGTTCCAAATTCCAAAATTTTTTGGATCATTTCTAAAAATATTTTAGAATTTTTTGTTTATCTTTTAACTGTGCGTAGGTGAGTGGGCGATACCAAAAAATCCAATTCGTAAACAACTTTAAAAAAACAAAATATTAAGTTTTTTTTTTACTTTATATTAAAACATATAAAACCTACGTTACTTGTTTGGCATAATTTCTACTCCATGACGTAACAATAGTTACAATATTACGTCATAAAAGTTTTATTATGAACAATTTTTACCACCCTGCTTTAGAACCTACATACCTTTATGGATATTAACTTAATTATGTTATGTAACTGTTCTACAATGACTAAGCAATTTTTTGATAATTTTAATCAGAAAAAAATTGGGGTTATTTTTTTTGGTATTTTTAAACTTAATTAAATATTAAAAACTTTGCTATAGTTTTTTTAGCTTTAAAAAATGTCATTCCAGCAATTTTTTTGATTCTGCATTTTTTTGTATTTTTTTCTAAATAATATAAAGAAAAATAAAAACAATAAATGATTGAAAACAACACAAAAAGAACAAGAACTACAGTGTTAAATAGCACAGCGATAAATAAAAGGAATTTCAATTGAAATGAAAGAAGGTAGAAATTAAACCACAAATGTTTATAAATCGTATTAATTTCAATAAACAATTCTGTTTTAAATAACAAATATTTGAATGGCTATTGAATAAATACGAGCAATATTGAATACAATTCTATTGATACTAGAATTCTAACGAATCGAATTCTACTGATATTTAAAAAAAATGGATTTCTATTAAAACCGCACATGAAGCTTTGATGCATAATAATAAATAAATAAAAATGAAAATTGTGACGTCATTTTTGATGACGTCATCTCTATTCGTCGCTCATAAAACCCGAATACCATTTTCGTATCAAGTATAACGGACTATCATCCTGTGAGGAGGTGTCGTAACCGCGTTCGTCCGTGGATTGTGCCACCTCAATTTCACGGTCATAATCCTTGTCGTCGCTATTGTTCAAAGCAACGTATTTGTGACGTAGTGAGTTCGTGATTCGACGTAATAAACTGTATCGGTCGGACATCGAACCTGAGTCCTGTTGACTCGGTAAATATCTGCTCCGAACATGCCGAAACTTCGGGTTGCTGGACTCGTAGTTCTCGGGGATTTCATCAACGTAAGTCGGGGAGTCTTCCTCGGGGTAGGAGGCTCTAGGTTGGCGTATTTCACGAGGATGTTGTTTGCCTCGTTTTGGGAAATATTCACCTAATAAAAAAAAAATATTTATTTTTCTTGTTTTGTTTTTAATCATTTAATTTTTGGCAAGTTTTGTTTAATTAAAATCTTTTTTTTTATGATATTTGTATTTATTTTAATATATGTTCTGTAAAGGCCGATTTTGTTTTAAAACGCTGTCAAAATTCGACTTTAAAATTATAAAAACTGCGCGAAGAAAATACAAATAATTTTGATCATTTATAAATGTTTTAAGTTTTGATTAAATTAAATCTCATTTTTTATAACATATTGGTTTATAAGTAAGTATATGTTATACAAAGACCAATTTTGATTAAACAAGCGAGCCAAAACTTTTGACTTAATATTGTAAAATAGCGCGGGAAAAATACAAAACAATTATAGTTATTTAAAATTAAAAATAAGCTTACCACAATTTTCGATCCATTCGGTCTGTGGCATAAACTGTGAACTAGCTTTACATAAAATTCGAATAGTTTTAATGCTTGTACTCGAGCCTCGAGTCTCCTTTAAGTGGTTAGAACTATCTATAAACAAACAAAAACATTAAAATCTGATTTTTAAGTCATATAAACAAAAAAGGTAGAAAAAAATTGTTGAAAATTTATTTTATTTCCTTGTCTACAAAAAGTAACTTTATAATAAAAAAAATAAAAATATAAATTTTTTACGCCATTTTGTAAAATAGTAAACCTAAAAATTTCATCGTTTTAATAAATTAAAATCATATTTTAATGTAAATTTTTTAATTTTTGTTAATCTTTTATCAGATGCAATTTACCTGTTGTTAGCGAAGTTGCAGAAAGTTGAATAAAAATAAAAATTGATAAAATAATTTTCATAATTAAAGATGAATTCATTTTTCTTCTTTGAACAATAATAATATAACAATGCAAAATAAATTAAATTTTAAATAAAAAAATCTGCAAAAAATAAGTAATTTAAATTTTAAAATTCTGCGTAAATAAATTCAATAAATATAAATTTATAGAACTTTTATTATTTTCTGTCTACCAATGCAGTCGTTATTATTTTATTGACTGTACAAATTTTGTGCAATTTTTCTTTTTATACTTTCGGTTTTTGAAACCTGATATTTCTGTTCAAATTGACTTTTTCTTTTTTTTTCTTTTCTCCTTTCGAAAATTTTATCTTGAAATAACTGGTTAAACAAATTGCTAAAAACTACGCGAGGCGCTCGCAATAATTCCGCCGGTTATATTACAATTAAATCATCATATTTTATTTATAATATATTTAAAAGTTCATGTTTTTAATAAAAATAATACAAATTTAATTTCTATTTTCGAAAATTGTCGTTCAAAATTATTTTTTAAAAACTTTTTTAAGTCATTACGTGACTTAGCAATTTCTATTTAAAAATTTAAACATTGATTTTGGAGGATAACGTCAGGTCAAGTCGCCGTGTCATTTTTATCAAAGCAAACGAGATTTGAATCAATTAATATCAATTATTAATTAAAGTCACAACTAAAATTTTTTACGCCGCTTCGCTACGCAGCGATGGCAACTTTTTTTCTTTACAAAATTACATCTTTATCCCCGTTTATAACTTATTGTGAATATATCCTCTTATGCATTAACTGCAGGTTTATAGTACATGCAACCACGCTTATTTTTCTCCATGATTTTAACGCTATTATAGGTCTTTAATATCTTAATAATGCCGCGCGTTTCTATTTAAATATCCCGAAAATCCCTTTTTTCTTTTTTGCGCTTAATTAAAGCCCTAGCTTATATGGTTTTTGAGATCAATATCTGACCTGAGAACGTGATAAGAAATTAAACAACTCTCGCAGGAAACAAATTCACTATTTTTTACGAGATTTAAAAGGTCGTGGTATTAGGGTCTATTATTTATTTATAATTTGTCTATTCTACCGCGCTGGTAATGAGATGTTTCGGCAAAGGTTAACAATATTGACGTAAAGCGTACGCTTGGAATTAGCAAATAACGACTTAACAATTACTATTAACCGAATCGAGGGTTAAAATTTACAGTATTCTAGATAAATAGCATCACGTTGTTTGAACTAAATCCTTTAAAAAATGCGCGATCGCCAAAAATGAAGGATTAAGTCAAAATGATCGGTTCCGGCTGCGGGCTTATTTTGTTTTCATTTCAACGCCCTGCAAACATTAACTAATATTTCGTGATACTTATAATTACCACTCCTTCATGGTCAACATCGCTACATCTTGATGATTTTGATTATGACGTCATAATTGCCTATTTTAGGTAATGAGTGTTCTTGTTTAGATTGCAGGCGTTCTAGAACGCATGACCGCAAAATTTTATGGGGATTAAAAACTGGGTTGGGGAGGGAATAAACGTTTTTTACGTTGTGGGCAATTGGTCCAAAGTTTAAAATAATAAAATTAAGTTTTTTTTTTAAAAAATTGAAATTCGGAAAATACTTAAATTTTTATTTTTTAAAATTCGAATATTTTTTTTATAAAATTTTTTTTTTCATTTTTAAATTGATATTTAGCCTAATACTAAATGCTTTTTTGTTAATTATAATAATTAGTAATAACTAAAATTAGAAAATATTTTTAAATATTGTTTTAAAATCGTTATTTAAATCATCATATTTTGTGTTAAACTTTGTTAAAGTTTTGATTTTTGTCACGTAGTTAAAACCACAACTTAAAGCTTACTCAACCTCTATAATTAGATTATATCAGCATTTCATTGACTAAAATAAAAATTACGTTTTATGATATTTGCATTCATTTACAACTTTATCAAAGTAATTTAGGTCTTAGTTTTTTTTTGTATATTTTGATAATGATTAAAATAATAAAAATCGAAAAAATTTTAAGTTAAAATATTTCGTTCTAAAATTTTTTTTGATTTTTAAAATTGATAAAATAATTTTTTCTACCTAAATATAAATTTAAATGTTTAAATATAAATTCAAAATATTTTTTAAAATAAGTAATGTACAATAGATTTATTTTATAGATTATTTTAAAGGGTTTGGTAAGATAAAACGTTGTTTTAAGCATGTTAAATCCAGTTTATACTTCTTTAAGCTGACTTAATCTTCAAAAACATCAACTTTACCGACTTTATGCTTAATTTTAGGACGAATCACGGATTTGGTAAACAAATTAAAAACCAATTTTTAAAATCCAATAAGTTTTGGTATCTATATATATGTATAAGGGTTTATTTGTTCAATAATTTCATTTTTTATAGATTGTAACACAATTAACAAAGTTAAAAAATGAACAAAAAGCTATTATTTAAATGTCAATTATCTTATAACAATACCCGTTTATGACAAACCTTTATTACGTAATTAACATTCGTTTATTAAGTCATCTTTTTCCAACTAAAATGACTAAAAATTCGTAATTTCCAGAATTTAGATTGAAATAACAATAAGTCTTTATCCTAAATTATTATTATTTTCAGTAGATTGTATTTATAATAACGATTATATCGTTTTTGTATGGAACAATAAAATATAATAAATAATATTTAAAATATCTTTTTAAATTTATAGAATTTTTTTTTTAAATAAATAAATAATAAGATTCTAGAATTGGCGTAACCAAACAATTCCATTCGCTTTATTGGTGATTATAAAAGCGTTTAACAAAACAAATATGTATGAAATGAGGTAATTATATTCCTGTATTTTCATAAATATTCATAATATTTTGATATTAACGCTAAAAAGCAAATCATTTGAAAATATTTTTCGATTTTAAGACAATGACTATATTATTTATGACGTAACAATTATGGTTTCTGACGTCACAAATATAGTTCATTACCGCGTGCGTTCGATTCCGGGGCGGGGATCTATTTTAAAAAGAAAATTAAAATCGTTTCAACAAATTCGTGTTTTGGTTGTCGGCAATTATGCTTGCTGGTTTCACTCTATTATTAGATCACAATGCGGATATGTGACGCAAGCACGTTGTCTCTGTGCCGTCACATCATGCATGAATGGGCTCGTTCAATCAGACGCAAAGTTTTAAATTCGTCTCGATTTACAATGTTCTATTATGACGCAATAAACCGCGTTTTGCGCGCATTTTCATATTTGGCGTGTTGTAATCGAAACCGTGACGTCACAATGCTAGAAAAGGCATTAACAAATCCAACGTTGTGACGTCATCAGTTTTTTGTTTTCGAGAATTTGTGAAAATATTTCTCGAATGGAAAATTCTCCCAAATTTTTCGAGTCTTAATTTGAGGATCGGAATTCCCAATTATTTCGACTACTTAGGTTTAACACAAGCGTCTCCATATAAAGGGGGGTAGGGGTGGGTAAATTCTAACCAATCTCGTTATTGGATTAAAGCAATTTAAAGTCTATTTTTACGTGCGTAACTTGGCGTACGGTTTTGTTAGTCGAAAATAACTAATTTTTTAAACCTTTTGTGTTCTCCGGTAGTGTGGTGAACCGGTCTTGGCGTCGATCTACCAGCCAAAAGGTTTCGGGTTCGAGCCGCACCAATGCCTTTTCCATTCACCCTTGAGCCCGGCGTTTACGGATAACTCAGACTCGTCCTAAACCACACACCCTTACCCGATAAAAATATCAAAAAAACCATTCCCTTGGGGAGATATAAAAATGAAAAAAACGTTATTATTTTTGTGTAACATTTTTGCTATAAATATTAAAAAATAAATTCTAGAAATTGATTTTAAAATTTACGTCGTTTCTAATGGACTTTTTTTAGTTGTTAAAACTAACTTACATTTGTAGCAGTATAATATATTTATCCTAATTTTGTTTTACAATTTAAGTATAAGTTAGTTATTTACGTTAAAGTTAAATCAAGAGTCAAATAGTTGCTTTAGCGCGACTCGAACCCGAAACTCTACGTAGCGTATTTTGACAGAATTTACAATTTTGTGTATCTTTGTTGACATCTAGCGGTTATAAAAATTCACAATAATTATGATTTTTTTCGCACAGAAAAAATTTAAATAATATTTTAAACAGTACAATATTGAAATGAAAAATGGCAAAATTATAAATATTTTTTTAAAATGGTTATTAATTTGTGAAGGTTTTAGGTATATCATTACAAATTCACCGAATCTAGTTGTAAATTTTCAGTAATTTTCCATAACTTTATATTTGTACAACTTACTCTTTATTTAAGGATGTTAAACTGAATTCCATGTTAAGATAATGTTTACTTAAATTTCAACACGTCATAAAAATGTCATAAAATATAGTTATGACATAATAATCATAACTCGTAAAATATTAAAATGTTACGAACTACAGCTTCAAAGCTATGGTTATTGTAATATTTTATTTTATAGCTTCAAATTTTAATAGGTTTATGCCATTAAAAATTATTAATATTTATTCATATGGGCTATAAAGTTTAATAATATAAAATATTCAGACTTTATGAACTTAATATGTAAGGTAATTTAAATATGATATAAAAGAAGCAGCTTAAAAGTGAGTTTAACTTGGTCTAAAAAGAAACTTACTTAAAAATTGACATTTTATATTGAATAAAAAGACTTCTGTTAAAATTACATATATTTTTATATACCTAGGGATGGTACAACATGTTAATGTAATCGTACTATCTTGTTTGTTTAAGAAACTAGTGTAAAACACAATTTCTTATCTTTAGAATTCATTTTTTGAAACGTTTTATTCAAAGTCAAAATGTCATTAGGTTAAGTAAACCCAACTTAAAATAAAATTTTGAATAATGTTTCTTTGTAGTCTATGCCAAGGCTATAAAAATTAACCAAGTTTAACTATAAGTTTGACTTTCTTAAAATCGAGGATAAATTAAATAAAAAATGACGTCAAAAGCGGAGTTTATGAGATAATAAAACAACACCGTAAAAATCGTAAAATGAAATTCAAAGGCAAATGTAAACTTGATATAAAAGTTTAAGCAATTATTATGTACTTAATAGTTTAACTATACCGGTTCGTTATATCGTTATAACGTCGTAAAGCAACCATAGCATGGCCTTATGAACACGCTATATTTCGAAATACTAATTTCCCTTAAATAATAAATTGTTTTTCGAAAATTGAAATTGGATTTTAGCATGTTTTTTATGCTGATATTTTAAGTTTTTTTTTATGTTCTTTTATGCCTTGCTAGATTTAAAAAGCAGTATTTTATTAGCCTTCTATGTTTTTTAACTTAAATTTTATTTAAAAAATCATATATTTTTGTATTTTTGATAATTTTTTACTAGTTAAGTTACTTTAAAATGCTTAAACAGCAAAAACTCGGGCACTTTTTTACTATTGAATTATTAGCAAATAGAAGTAGTATTATAAGTTATTACAAAATATCATGTAATACTATTTACCTACATACAGCACTTAGGTTTAAGTGAGTAACGATATTTAGAACGTTCACCCCATCACGTGACTAGGTTCACCAAAGGTTTAGTATGGAATATTCCATTTGGGTCACGTGGTAGCATCACGTGATCAGGGGTGTGTATCAAGTTTTTTTCGAAATTTAAAAGTTAGGAAAAAAGGGAAAGTTTGTTATAAAAGAAGGTTTGAATGCTGGAAAAGTCACCTTTCAAGATAGCTAAAGAGAACTACCTTTAAGGTAAGTAAAACTTAGCAAGAAGTTTATAACTACATCAAGTTTGGAATTTAAATATTTGATTTATTTTGTTAGACTTTGTCGTGAAAGAAAAGCTAACCTACAAACAAAATGGATAACTTTGTCGGAAAATTCGAAGTAGTCAGACGAGAGAATTTGGAGCCATTTATGACAGGCATTGGTAAGTTAAATTACTTGATTTAATAAAGGTTTTAACTGCAAATATGTTAAAACTTTTTTAAGTTACAGCGTTTGTTTTCTTTATAATATAAAGCCCTTATGTGCTGCTCTGAAATATAACTAATTAAAAAAATGTTTTGATAAAATTGTATTGTGTATTTTAGGCAAAAAACCTATAAAAAATGAGGTAGTTTGTTATATTACTTTGATAAAAATATATTTTTAATTTTTTTAAATATTTGTAGGAGTTCCCGAGGAATATATCGAGAAAGCGAAAAACGCCAAAGTGACCATCGACGTCAAGAGAGACGGGGACACTTTTGAGGTCACTAGGGTGCGCCCCCACGGGACACAAACCAACAAAATCACCCTCGGACAAGACTGTGAGGTCGACACGCTCAAGGGCGACAGAGTCAAGGTCAGATATTAGTTTTTCAAGGTCAAACTTGCGTTAATATTTTTAGGAATTATCGTGAATTTAAAGTTAAAAAACTATTAAAAAAAAAAATTAATTAAAAAAACTATTTAAAACTTGTTGTTTTATACAATTACCATCTTGACTTTTAAATTCAACAAAAGGCTTTAAAAATCACCCAAAAAACTCTAAAAATCATTGAATTAACTCTTATTTTACATGCTAGGTTAATGTGACATTCAACGACGGAAAGATCAGTTGCAAAGGAGATAAATATTTGATGTTGATGGAGATTGTTGGAGGCGAATTGAAGGAAACGATTACGTTTAAGGGTCACACCATGACGCGTTTCTCCAAGAAATTGTAAAATGGAAAAAACTTCAAAAAATTTTTTGATTCGATTTTAAAACAATTCGTTAAAAACAACTTGTACAAAAAATTAAATTTGCTGTTAAATCAGAAATAAAATTATTTAAATATTACAAAATTTGATTTTTTTTTTGTCTTTTTAATTTTAATGCAATAAACTTCAAAATTTCGCTAAAATACATTTCCAAAAAAAATTCGCAAAAATTTTGACTTAAACAAAAGGCTACACTTTAGTTCGTTTGCTACATAATAGTGACATCACAATTACAGTGACGTAATAGACACAATGACGTCACTATAACTCGTCCTTTAACGGGTCTTCCTCAGGTTGAGGCCGAGTGTAAATCTCTGCTGTTCTTTTGAGCACTTGAGTAGGCAACTTGAGGATGTCTTTCAAACTCAAGTAGTTTTTCTTCTTGAGGTCGAGTTGTCGGAACGCCGCATGCGGAGTTTGATTTTTCTTTCTCGAGACTTCGTTCCGGGCTTTCTCCCAATAACGGAAATAACTAGAACAATAAAAAACTTAACATTTAAAAACTTTAAATCACTTGTACTTTACGGTTCTCAAAAAAAACGTAAAGTACAAAAAACTTTTTTAAAGTACAACTAATTTAAAAATTTGAACAACAGAATTTACAAAAAACTTAACAAAAAAATTTTACTCGGAAGATTAAAAAATTGTATTAAAAGTTTAATGTTTTTACCGTTCCCTTGGCAACCTGGTTTCGTCACGCAACAAACAAAGTAGATGGTGACGTAGAACTTCCGGATCGTCGTAGTTGTCTGTATTAATAAGTCGTTCGCCCTGTTTATATTAACAATTTTGTATTAGAAGTACTAAAAGGCATTTTGGGTAGTTTTTAAAGTCTTAGCCGACGGCGTTCTGTAGAAACTTTTGGCTTCACAACATAAAGTCCTTGGTTTGGGTCCCATTGCTGTCATGCTGTATTTTTTTCCATATCACCTTAAGGTGATAGGTTTTATATTTTTTTATTGGGGAAGGGTGTGCTGTTATGACGTGTTTTTAAGCTATCTGCAAACACCAGGCTCAAGGGCCAATAGTGTGACGTTGGTGCGCCTCGAACCCGAAACCTTTCGGCTTATATTCCAACGCCATGACCGCCTCGCCACACTACCAGATTATGCTGTATTTTTATTAGTAAGGTGCCATAAACCTAAACTTCAGCTGACCCAGAACTTGATCAACGGTGTAGTGATCACACAAATATAATCTAACAATATCCCAAACTGATAAAGAAATTCTGAGACAGGGTCGGGGTAACTTATGTTACTTCAAGTTTAGGCTCTTAGATAGATTTTTTAACATTAGAAACAAAAATACTAAAAAACACAATGTTTTTGACTTAATATTAAAAGTCAAATGTACGACATTTTAATGCCTATAATTTATTACTATTTACACTTTAGTGAGCGCGGATGTTCCATAAAAAGTTTACAAGTTACTCCAGCGTACTTACATCGTAAAGTTTCCACACAAAATCAATATCGCTTAGTGGAACATGAGCTTTCACGTCCGTTGTAGCGCACCCAGTGTCGTTAAACTCACGTGTTGGTGTCCACAAGGTGGTAACAGAGAGGCTGCGACCGTACGACCGAACTTGATGCAAGTGACCTTTAAAAAAAATTTTTATCAAAAAAAAATAATGATTTATTTTCACACTTATTCGTTCTTTTATTTACCTGCGGGGATAAAGATGCAATCTCCGGGCCACAACGTTGTCCATCTCCAGTTAGTTTTCCCAACCTTAGGGTGCTCGTACATATTTACCATCTCAGAATCTATTCTGGAGAATCCACTACCCAGGTCCTTGTCGACCTAAAATATTTTTACAATACTTAGAAATATATTTTACAATCTCTTTTAAAATTATATAAGGGCGTGGAAATTAAAGAATTAAAAAATAATTTAACGAAAAATATGAAGGAACGGAAAATGATGGAACAAATATTTGAAAGAATCCGAAAAAAAAGGAACCAGAAAAGGAAAGAACGAAAAATGAAGAAAAAAAAATGAAGGAATGGAAAATGATGAAATGAGACATAAAGGAACGGGAAATGATGGAACGGAATATGTAAAAATAGAAAATAAAAAAACGGTAGAAGATGGAATGGAAAATGATGAAACGGAAGATGATGGAATGGAAAATGGTGGAATGAAAAATGAAGGAACCGAAAAATAAATAAAATCAAACATGAAAATTTACAATTATTTTTAACTTAATAATTTTAAATTTTACCTCCATCTCCAACCTATCTTTAAACTTGGGATCAATTAAAATAAAATCCTTGCGACCAGATAGCAAACAATGCATGTTATGATCAGGGTCGTAGTGGAGATTCGAACTCGTGCCCCCGCTACTCATCCACATCTCAGCTTCCTACGACAAATATCGATAAAATATTTATGACGTCACAATAAAAAATCACGCCAATAATCTTACGTTACAATAAAAATATTACGTTAGGAAATAATACTACTCACAGAAAAAATACTACGTCACAATAAAAATTACGTCACAATAAAAATATGACGCCATAATAAAAATATTACGTAAATAAATATTACGTCACAGAAAAAATATTACATCAGGAATAAATATTATGTCACAATAAAAATATTACGTCAGGAATAAATATTATGTCAGGAAATAAAAATTACGTCACAAAAAAATATTACGTTTATAATATTACGTCACGATAAAAATATTACGTCACAATAAATGTATTACGTCTAAAAGGAAAAAAACTACGGTTTTTCTGTAAAGTTTATATATTTAAGTTAAGTATTACTTGTGCATGCTTCTTAAATGTTCCACATAATAAACAACTAACAGCTGGGATATCTGGCAACATCTGATCAGGTACTGGGCTTATAAGATACCAATCTTCCAAGTTGTATCTGTATGTAATATTGTTTATTTGTTTTTTTAATATTTATTTGTCCTCGATATGGGAAGGGCAACTTTACAACCCAAACATAGAGTAACATTTGTTACCCCGACCCAGTCTCAAGTTGCTTGTGGCAGTTTGGGATATTATTGATTATAATTGCCCGATAATTAAGCTGCTGATTAAGTGCTGGCTCAGCAGTTCATACCGTTTATACCAACTTACTTAAGGCACTACAGCATGAGAGCTGTGAGTATCGAACCCATGACCTCGCGTATTGAATTATAAACAATATAGTGATAGCTTTTACCTCAAGAGAAATCGCTTGAACGTCATAACATGAGGATGAACCACTTTGCCCGGTTTCTTGGTGGTTACTTCAACGTTGATATGCCCGAATGTCGTTTTCAAATATTTGTCGTCCCAAAGTGAAAAACAATTCGAAGTTTTGTTGATTCCTTCTCTGTATTAAAATGTTTGTGTTTAATTAACCTTGTCTATTTTCTGTACTAGACGATAACCCACACTACAGCCGGGGTTATAATTGTCCTAACATGGTTGCAATTCTCTACAAATATTTGCCCGCGATAATTTACCCGCACTCATAAATGACAGTTTTTTTTATTTCGTATTCCTAAAAATTGCGCATACAGGTTAGGCCACTATGTCCCATTCTATAAAGATTATATTATTGCGTTGTGTTGTTGTATTAATCAGTAATTACCTTATAACAAGAGGTTTCTTATCTTTAACGTTGGTCTCCCAGAAAGTTTTTGGATCAGGAATGATTGAAACTTCGGTTGCTTTTCCATCCGGCATTCGTTGCCAGCCTGGTTAATTATTAAATTAATTAATAAAAAGCATGCTTTTAAAAGGATTCGAACTCGAAACCCACTTACCAAGCGGTCTTAAATGACCATCGGGGATTCCGGCCGAAGATCTTCTTGATTTAGGTGGAAAAACAAAATCTGTTGATGTGTCTTTCGGGAACAAAATATCCCCGTTAACCAATATACAAACAACACAAAAGCTTAATACTCGAATCAAAAGGTTCGACATTCTATTCTTACCACTTAATTAAACCTGTATACACAACTTTTTTTTAGGAAATGCGAGTAAAAATTTTGCGACTTAAAGTATTTTCTCTATTATATAAATATCATAATTTCTATTTTTCCTTAATATTTGCCGATTTTTGGTTTTAAAATATTAACTGAACTATTACATATCTTTACAGGCACTTATATTAAGTTATAAATGAAATTTTCGACCGGTTTATTTCTGAAGGGTTACTTACAAAAATCAACAACACCATTGTTCGCTTCAGCCAGTCACAATTCACAACGTCGACTTTTTACTCATTTCTCTCTATTTGAATAAATTCTCAACTTAAATATTGGATCCGGGTTTGAGGCGACAATGACGTATTAGTGTTTTTATTGTTAGAGAAAATCGCATATTGTGACGTGGCCTCTTTGACCCTAAAATTGTAATTTAAATTTGGGACAAAAATGACGTCGAATTTAAAGCTGATTTATGACCTAGCGCTTATTACAAATTAAGCTTTTGTAATTTATATTTAAAAATTGTTATAGATTTTTGTAAGGTAAAATGTATTTGTTTATAATTATATTAATAAATTTTAACATTACTTTACATGATTCTGCCAGCAGTGGGAATCGAACGTAAAACCTCAGTTCTCAACTATTTATAATGACATGACAGCGCTGTATATTAAAACAATAAACTCTTAATTAATTATATTTTGTTATATAATAATGTTATTTCTACAAACACTAAATTGTTATGTAATTCAATTACCAAGAAAATTTGTAAAATTCTTCTCAACGACTCCTGTTTGAAACATATTTCGGTTACAACTTCAGTCTGTGTTTTTTTAACGAAATTTGATCTAAATATTTAAAAGGAATTTGTTGCTAAGAAAGCTTTTAAAAAACGCGGCTCAATATTTGAATACAAAAACGCGTTAAAGCTATATTTATACAACTTATAGTTAACAGAAATATTTTAAACTTTGTACTGGTTTTTAAAATGGCGGATAATCAAGTTGAGGTAAGAAAGATATTAAATTATTACGTTAAATATGCATTTAAACTTTGCATATAATTATTCTTTATTTTACAATAAAAAAACTTGTTATAATAATTAAAGTTAATATTTAAAATGGTAGCCTATATTAACTGTTTAGTTTTGTTTTTCTTTAAACATTTAAAAATAACAAAAAAACTTTATTTTTAACGTTTTTTTAACAGAGAATGGTAGAAGTGTTCAGATGTTTTATTTGTATGAGTAAAGTTCGTGATGCAAGGTTGTGTCCACATTGCTCCAAACTCTGCTGTTATTTATGTATAAGGGTAAGATATATATTTGGTTAATTTTAGTTTTAAATTTACTTCTGGCTTTGGTAAAATTGATTTTATGTATAGGCCTATACAGCTATATGTGTAATGTTTTGTGTTTTATTTACAGATTGCTTATATAAACACTAGTGTTTTTTTGTTAATATTGTTTTTTATAAATGATTGGGACAACTTTAAAATTCATTTTTAGGTTTTAAAGTTTTTCAGATTTGTTTTAAAACTACACTTATATCTAAAATAATAAAATTTTGTTTAATTTAAAAACTGTTATTTTTTAGAGATGGTTAACGGAACAAAGGCAACAATGTCCACATTGCAGGTTTGATATTTATTTTTTATATTGGTGAAGTTGATACATTAAACTCAAGTTTTAAACAAGAATGAATTAAAATAGCTGCAATAAAAAATAAATATGAGAATATTATTAAATTGTCAACTTACACAACTTAAAACTGATTTGAATCTTATTTAAAAGCTTTATGTTTTAGTTGTGATTTTGTAATTTTTTTAGGGCTTCTCTGCAAATCAATGAGCTGGTGAATTGTAGGTGGGCGGAAGAGTTGACCCAACAACTTGACACTTTAAGAATCCCGTCAAGATCAAATTCTTCAACAGTGTCTCAAACTGGGGCGGAGAAAACGGATTCGTGAGTTGCCATTATTTTTTAGTTTTGACTAAAATCTATATATATTGGAGAAGTGCTATGTTATTGTTTACTATTTTTGCATAAAATTTTACTAGATGTTATGTTAGTTTTTGTTTTGAAATTTGTAATTTAATATCTTCTTTTTTTTAGTTGTGAAATCCACCAGGAAAAGTTGAGTGTATTTTGTTGGACATGCCAACTTTGCATTTGTCATCAATGTGCTCTGTGGGGTGGAACTGTAAGTTAATTAAATTTAAAAAATAAGAACTTATTTCCAATAATGTTTATTTTTATAATTTTGTGTTCCATGGTTTTTAAATTAATTATTCTGACTTACATTATTGTTGTTAAGCTACTTGTTAAAGCCAATCCATAACCATCACATGAGATTATTAAAAACTTAAGCAAAAACAGTTTCTTTAATCATTTAATAAGATTAAGATTATAAACTTTATAACAAATAATAATCTAAAAAGTTTTAATATTTGATTTTATATATAACTGTAATGCTATTATAACCAAGTTTGTATTTTATAGCATGGTGGTCATACTTTTAAACCGTTAGATGAAGTTTACGAACAACATATTGTTCAAATAACAGATGAGGAAAATGCAATCAGAAGAAGGTTGATGGAGCTTATATCATTAGTACAGGTGAAACATTATAGTAGTATATATATGCAATTCACAACTAGTTCATACCATGCCCTACAATTAGGATTTTAATTTTCACAATATTGCCACAACCCTTAACTAATATTTGCTTGTCATTACGTAATTGTGCACCACAAATGGCAGTTTTATTTATTTTGTATATCTATAATCTATAAATTAGACATGTCCACTAAGCTTTGTTATATGTAGATGATGTTGTAAAATTGTTTATATTATTAGGATGTTGAGAGAAATGTAGAAAGTGTAATGTCAGCCAAAGATGAGAGAGTGCGGGAGATAAGAAATGCTGTTGAGATGATGATAGCTAGGTAAGAACATTTCTTTAACAGCTTTATTAAATTTTGTTTAATTACTTTAACTTAGTCTGAGTAATTTAAGTTTGCCACACTAATACTTTATATGCAGTTGGATTAAACTTGATCCAAAGTAGCCTATATAAAAAATAATAAAGAAATAATATATAAATACTTATTAAAATACTTCAAGGCTTAAAGATAAAACAAATGCTTAAAAGTGTGTTAAAATATCTGTTACATAGTCATATAATTGTTACTTAAGGACACTTTAAAATTTTGTATAAATTAAATTCTAATTCAATGTAATTGTTAAATTTACTATTCATATTTTGATTTAGACTTGATGCTCAGTTAAAGAGTAAATTAGTGACTTTGATGGGTCAAAAAAATCAACTTACCCAAGAAACTGAAATGTTGGATACAGTTCTTAAAGAAGTGGAAAGACAGGTTTGGAATTTATCTTTGATTTCTTTTTAAAATGAAATTAAGAACTAAAAAAAATTGAATAGGCTAAACAGTCGATATCCCGCCCTACAGTCGGGACTGAAATTGTCATAACAACTTTTAATTTATATTTACTCGGGCATCCTAAACTGTAGTTTTATTCATATTGTAGATCCTAAAATTATACATACCTAAAACCTATATAAATATTTTATATTATTCTCTAAGCTCGATTATGTATATATATATATTATGCAAATGTAAAAAAAACAGAACAAAAAAGTCATATATATTTTAAATTTAACACAGATGGCAACATGTACAAAAAGTGAGTTAATCGGACGATCAACTGAAATAATGGAAATGTTTAAAGCTGTTCACAAGAAACCGATGGCTTCATTTGTAACTGCATCTGTTCCTCCAGACTTCACAAGTGAACTAGTTCCCATATATGATTCCACAACCTTTACACTAAGGAAATTTAGGTTTGTAAATACTTTTTTAAACCAACAATTTAAAGCATCTTTTTATATATTTATTTATCCTCGGTGTGGAAAAGTCGACTAAGGTTTAAACATAGAGTAACATTTGTAACTCTGACCCAGTCTCAAGTTAATTTTGACAGTTTGTGATGTTAGATTTATTATATAGTCTTAATTTAAAAGGGTTTTTATAACATTTAATTTAATGAAAGCAATTGTTTTTATTTTTTTTATTGAAATCAAGGTATTAGTTTTTTTTTTATTTCTACCTCCATTATTATCTTTTTTCTTTGACTTTTAGATTTTAATTTTAAATCAAGTTTTTACTATATTTTTCAGCCAACTTCAGCAAAGTGCCGACCCAATTTATTCAAAACCTTTGAATGTTTCTGGATTAAGCTGGAGGCTCAAGATCTATCCAGTAAGTCAAATAAGTTAAATATTTGTAAAATCTTTTGCTTGTTAACTTTATATCTTAAGTTGTTTAACATATCAAATTAAACTTAGCATATAGACTATTGGGCCTCCTTTTTTATTATAAAAATAATTTAAAATATACCAAAGCAATTTTAATATAAAATTGAGCTAAGCTTTTTTTTAGTTTAACTGGTTTAAAATATCAAATTAGTCTTAGCTTTTATGTAGACTATTAAGAATAAATCAAAATACACCAAACAATTAAAGTTACTTTAAAATTGTGCTACAATAACAAATATAAGTCTATTTAAGATGTTAAGTTACCCTTCTCACATTGAGGATAAATTAAAATATAAATAAATACTTTAGGATGGTAACGGAGTATTACGTGGTGATTATTTATCAGTATTTCTTGAACTATCTGCTGGTTTAAGTGAAACTTCAAAATACGAATATAGAATTGAGATGGTTCATCTTGCTAGTAACGATCCAACTAAGAATATTGTGAGGGAATTTGCAAGTGAATTTGATGTGGGGGAATGCTGGTAAGTTGGTATCTATATAAAATGAAGCTTAGTGTACAGAATATGTATATATATGTACAATATATAGGTCTTAAAATAAAAAAAACTGCTGTTTGTGGTGTGTGGGTAAATTATTGAGGGCAAATATTAGTTGAAAAAAATATAAAGCATGTTACAACAATTAAAATCCAAGCCAAAGGACACGTTATTGACTAGTTATTATAGTTTTAAAAAAAAAAAAATTTTTTTATTTTTTGAACTATTTTGAAATTTAGTTTTAAAAAAAATTTTGAAATTTAGTTTTAAAAAAGTATTTTTTTATGTTTAGTTTAAATTATTAATTATTGATTTTTGTTTAAATTTGTAACAGATATTAATTGATAGAAATCAATTAAAATCAAAGATTATTGAAACAATTAACCCAATTTAAAATTTAGTAGGCCTATTATATTACAGAATAATTTGGGATGCTATTAAAATAAAATTTAATAAATTTATTATTTTTTTAAGGGGTTACAATCGATTTTTCCGATTAGATTTATTAACCCAGGAAGGTTACCTGGACTCTAATACAGACACTCTTATACTTAAATTCCAGGTAAACTAAATGATAAATTTAAAAAAATTGTTAAAGTTTTATCATTTAATTTTTAAGCCAAAATGAATATAAGCCTATGTTTTATTAACTTATGTCGGGATAGATTTTAGTTCTTAATTTGTATAATATTGCTGTAGCGCCCTTGAGTAAGGTGCTATAACCGGTATGAACTCCTGCTGAGCCAACACTTAATCAGCAGCTTAATTATCGGGCAATTATAATCTATAATATCCCAAACTGCCACAGGCAACTCGAGACTGGGTCGGAGTAACTGTTGTTACTCTATGTTTAAGTTGTGCATTCGACTTTTTTACATCGAGGATAAAGATATACAAAAAAAATATATAAATTTTTTCAATTAATTAATTGTTATTTATTAAAATCCGCAGTATTATTTTTTTATAAAATTGAAAGTTTAATTTTTAAATCATGAGTTTTTAAATTTTAATACTAACCATTTTATAAGCCCTAGCATTTTATTCTTAATAAAATTCCACCATTTTCAGGTAAGAGCGCCCACATTTTACCAAAAATGTCGGGACCAGTTGTGGTACATCTCCCATATAGAACAACAAAACTCACAGTATTCCGAACAAATCAGAAATCTTAAAGATCGACTTTCGATCGAATGTTCGAGATCAAATCGAAATAACTCCACTTTTAAAGCTCACAAAGAAACAAGAAGAAAACAAGAAGTAATTGAAACATTTGTTGAATAATTAAGTTAATAAATGTATTTTGAAAAATTTAAATACTAAATTGTATGACTTTTTTTTAGGTATAATGATAAAAAAGTTGAATTTTTAGCAATTTTTAAATTTTATTTTACCTTAAGGTAATAGGTTTTATATTTTTGTTGGAAAGGGTGTTTAGTTGTAAAGTTTAAGCCATTTTTAAATCCTTGACCCAAGGACGAAAAAAGTGGCATTGGTGGGAATCGAACCTAAAACCTTTGGCTCCTTATCTAATGCCATGATCAGTATACCACACTAACTAACTTTTTTTTGAAAATTCTGACTAAAATTTTGGTAACTTAGGTTATAGTGATCTCTGGTGGCCAGGGTTCGTCGCATGCTAATGAGCATGACGTTGTCGATGACGACATGAACGAGATCAGTGAAGAAGAGGAGGAAGAAGAAGAGGATCTTACTCTTTCTGATGAGGAGCAAAATGAAGAAGAGGAACTCTCATCTCATTCAGTGGTAACGGAAATTTTGTCAAAAAAAAAAATTTTAATGACATGAAAAATATTATAATTTTTAGAATATGACAGTTTTAGTTAAAAATGGAAAATGATTTTTCATATAAAAAAATTATTTTAATATGTTTATTTATTTATAATATCAAAAGGTTGGTTTTATGGCCTGAATATAGAACAACATTTGTTCTTTCCTGGCCAAGTCTTTTAATGACAATGGCAGTTTAGAATTTTATTAAAAAAATTACCCAATAAATAAACTGCTGATTAAGTATTGGCTTAGCGGTAGTTTATACCGTTTAAAGTGCCTTACTTAAAGGTGCTACAGCATAAGATTAGTGGGGATTGAACCCAGAACCTTATGTAGTGAAGTCAAGTGTTCTGATCACTAAACCGCACTGCTTTTTTAGGTAGCAGTAGTTGAAACGGTCGAGGACAAAAATGAAAGTTCAACAGCAACTGACTTTGGTAATTCGTTATTTGTTTTTTTTACACATTCAAGAAAGTAAAAACAATACATTAAATATTATGTTAATTTAAAGGGAATAAAGACAGAATTAATTTCATATTTTAAAAAATACCAATTTTTATTTCTTTACAACCTAGACAATGTACAATCTTTTTTCCAAAAATGAAAGAAATATATGTGATAAAAAAATCTTTGTTTTAGATGATTTAAGTGAATGGGAATTAGAAGAAGAATCAGAATCTATCGGTGATATTGCTCCTCAGGAGGAAGGAGAGGAGAGAGTAGGAGGAAGTGAGAGAATTGGGGAGGAACGAAATGAGGAGAATGATGTCGATGAAGAAACAATGTAGATTTTTTTAAGATTAATTATTCTTAAAATCTTTTATAATTTAATTTTGACACATTTTTTTGTATATATTTATTTATCCTTAATGTGGGAAGGTCTTAAACATAGGGTGACATAATTACCCCGACCCAGTCATTAGTTGCCTTCAGTAGTAGTTTGGGATATTATACATTATAATTGCTTAGAAATTATGCTGCTGATTGAGTGCTGGCATAGCAGGAATTTAATTTGTTTTTAGCACCTTGTTCTAGGCCTATTTTTGTCATAGATTTTTAAAACATTGAATGTCTGTTACAATGTTTTGACACAGTTTTATGAACTTATTATTTTTTAAAATTTTAGGTCAGGTGACAACGATATTGATGCTTTATCTTCAAATCGGGTTACAAGCCCAACAGAAAGTTTTCATTTATACGGGACATCCAACCTACATACAAAGTATAAAGTGACCTGAAATTTTTGATTTTTTAGGATTAAATTAAGCTTTGTTCAGTTTTTTGTTTCAAAATTTTTACGTAAACGTTGTTTTTTAAATTCCATTTTATACATTCTCTTAATTTTTTTTATTACCTTTTTTCCATTAGGTTTCAAACTATTTATTTTTTATTTTACAACTCATTTTTTCCTATAGTAAAGCATGGGGTAGCACACCACTAACTTCCAACCATGAAAGTGTTTATTGGGGAAAAGAGAGATCTAGAAATTATTCTATAAGAAGAATTGGGAAAGTTGGAATAAAAACGAAGGTAAAAACATACCAAGTCTTCTAAAATATTAAAAATTTGCTTTTTTTTATCTAAATTCAACAACACCAAGTTTTAGATATTTTTTTTACATTTTAAGATTACAAAAATTAACCCATATTTGGGTAGTTAAAAAGTGTCAATATTTGAATATAAGTCGATGGCCTGTCCTACTGGCCAATTTTCATTGTCGTAATATGGTTGCTTTTAACTAAAATTTGCCTGCAATATTTCACCCATGCACTACAAATGGCAGCTTTATTTTTATTTTGTAGGCCTATAAATGGGACATACATAATAATATCGTCCACTAAGCCTTATTATTATTTATAGATGTTTTAATATTAAGTACCAATTTATGATTAATATTTTTAGTATGTTCGGACACATACTTCACGAAGATCTCCAGCTAATATCCACTCACCAAGATCTAATAATAATAAACAACAAACTCAACTAAAATCTAACAAAAAGATTAAAAAAAGGTTTGTAAATAATTCTTTACATAATTTTAAATAATTCAAAATAATTTCGTAAATAAATCTACATAATAATTCTTTATAACTTTTTAATCTTAAATTTTTACTTTTTATATTACACTAGCCAATACCCCGCCTTATGAGCTGTATTTTAGTTGTAGTAATAAGGTCTCAACTAATATATATTTAATTGGTAATTTACCTGCACAATTTTCATGGCATTTTTTTAATTTTTAAAGCCTTTTAAATAAGGTATACACATAGATCTTACGCTAAACTCCATTATATTCATGTAGTACAATCTAAAATATACTTTTATTTAATTTAAATTTTTTTTTTAGACCATTACCAATAAACACTAACTTGGATTTATCGAGCCTTGGTCAATCTTCATCTTTATTACAATATCTTGGAGTAAATCAACCTAGACAAAATTTTGTAAGTTAATTAATAATTTATATTTTTATATCATTTTATTTAACATTTACTAAATTTTAATTGCAATTTATTTTAAGTAATTTTATTTAATTTTAAAATAGTTTTTTTAGTTTTGTCTAATTTTTAAAATTTAATTTCAAATTTTTATTTTAAGGCAAATGATTTAATAAACTTGGATGACATACCATCCACCTCTAAGCTTATGACATCACAGTCCTCTCTTTTGACATCACAATCACCTATAATGTCATCAAGTTCTTCTATGATGTCATCAGAGGCTGAAAATGTTTTGTCACAATGGAAATCCGAATCAAGAAAACAAAACAGTAAATAAATGAATTTTTAAGATTTATTTTACAAAAAATAAATTGGATTAATGGTAACAACTAATTTATAAGTAAGGCTGACTCTTTAGTCTCTGGTTTGATTCCAATTAGAAGTAAGAATAAGATAGCTTATAGCGCAGTTACGGTTTGCATTTTAATTGTTATAATATGATGGCAACTCTCAACTAATATTTGTCAGTAAAAATTTACCCAAGCACCACAAATGGCAGTTTTATTTCTTTTGTAGGCCTATAAATTGGGCATATTTTGTATATATATCATTCACTAAGCTTTATTATCTATTGATATAGATGAGACGAGATCTAAACTTGTTCTGAAGATAAATAAAATTTTTATGCTCTAAGTTTGCCCATTTTAATTAACATGTTTTTTAAATATATGTCCTTGTTAATATCACAGATATTGAGGATAATACAGACAAGGGAAAATGGTTGAACGGAGATCATGTTTTCCAAGATTTACAAGATCAATTATCAGAGCTGGCTACAACGATGGCAACTGCTACAAGTTGTATCAACTCAGCTCGCTCCCCCCGTAAAAACCTAACACCAGGAGGCGATATAGTGTCTTCGAGTCAATCTACACCGACCAATCGAATGCGATCGTCGAAATCTGATAACTCGATTAGTTCTGTGCTTGGTTCAGGCAGTCAACCTCGTTCTATGGTTAGTTTAAGTTCTAGTATTTTGTTAATTTGATGATAGCTATGAAATATACAGGATTAAATATATATCAATTGGGTTGCTTGAATCCAATGGACTGAATGGACTGAATGGATAGCAAGTATTAAGTTAATTCAGAATGGGTGAGGATTGTGGTTGGGGTTTAATCTTTGTGATCTTTATTTTATTTGATCCTTTCGATTTATTTGGTCCATTTGATTTTGTATATTTTATGGGTATCTATTGATTTAGTAATGTATTTAGTTTATATAAAGTAAAAAAATCCTTGGGTCATTGTTGTGGTCAGATTTAAGTTTTTATTTTAATTTACATTGTTTTGGGATTTTTTTAGTAGTCATTTTTAAAAAGCTAAAATTAATATATTTGTAATGTTGTTTAAGAGATATTAAATAGAGTTAAAAGCGTAGAAGGTTAAATTTAAATTTATGACAACTATTTTAATTTTTAGACACCACCAGCAACTTCTAGTTTATTTTTAAGTCCAAGCACATCAGGTTAGTAAAGCTTGCAATTTGTCTGTAGTTTTAGCGCTAAATATAAATTCATTCAAATATTTAAGTTGTTTATAACTATTATATTTGTACTGAACTTTTTTGTTGTTTAAGACGGAAATATGAAGCGCAAAACAGCAAGATCCAAAGCTTCACCCTCACATATAAGAAATATTACATTTAAGAAAGAAGGTAACTTATTATTTATGTCATTTATTTTTAACATCATATGCATAAGTACAAAATAAATACTTTTGTTGTTTGGCCATGTGGTTTATATTCTTTATCAATGGTTGTTACTTGATTTTTAATGACAAAGTTTTTGATTTTGGGGATAAATTTTTATTTATTTTAATTTCTTAATTTGTTTCTAATTTTGATGATAAAAAAAATAAAAAAAAAACATATTTTTTTTAATCTTAGAACCATATCGAGCTTCTACTTTTACTTCCACTAACAATAATAATAATAATGTTGTTGGTGTTAGTGGCAGTGTTGGAATTACTGCAAGTGATTTATCCCTTGCTCTTTCTACCTTCCAACTTGCAAGGTAAATATATCAATATTCCTAGTTTATTTATTTGGCAATATTTACATAACACTAGTCAATAGCCTGCCTTACAGTTAGAATTATGATTGTTGTAATATGGTCGCAACTCTTAACTAATATTTTCCCCCGATCAATTACTTACACACCACAACTGGCAGTTTTATTTATTTTGTAGGCTTTTATATTGGACATACATATAAAAAAATCATTCACCAAGCTCTAATATATATAAAGATCCATAACAATCATTGTATATTTAATGTTTTCAAGGTATTTACAGTGTATGCATTTTTAAAACTATATTTTTTTAATGTCTTTATTAGCAAGAAAATCAAGAATTTAAAGGTGAAACCAGATTTACCACCAAAACCAAAGAAAAATCTGAAATCAACAACTTCTGGTTAGTTTAAACAATATTCTTTTATAGATTTAGCATAAAAATTCAAATTTGTTTGGTTTTATGTTTCCTTTTTTATTTTTCAGGGAATTCACTTTTTCAAGTTGAGAGAACTGATTCATTTCCAGATCTCAGTCTTCTCTCATTATTAGAAGGAGAAGAAGAAGAGAGAAGAGAAAAAAGTGAAAGGAGAGAAGAGAGAAAAAGTTTAGTAGAGGCTGGAGATGCTAGTTCAAGTGCTCACAACCCAAGGTTGGTTAAATTTGTATTTTTATTTTTGTCATGACACTTCGGGTAAAGCATCAGTATTCATAATTGACTACCTGGGGCACTGGGTTTAATTCCCACTGTAATTTTACTTTAGCATCAGGAAATAACCTAACTAACTTACCACTATTCTATAGCTCACTCTAAAGTCAGGGTTTTAATTGTTGTAATATGGTTGCAACTCTCAACTAATATTTGCTTGCAATAATTTACCCGAGCACTACAAACCGCACTTTTATATATTTTGTAGGCTTATAAATTAGACATCTATATATAAATATATATATTGTCCACTAAGCTCTGTTATATATAAATATTAAAAAAAAACTTCTAATATTTTTTTTAGTTCTTCTATTTTTGCCAGTGGAGATCATAGTGAAGCAGGTAAACAGCTTAAATTATTAACCAATTTTTAAGAGTGTTATGTAATAAGAATAAATGTTAATTTGTATACAATATCTTTAACATCTAGGCTTGTTTAATAAATAAAATATAGTTTAAAATCTTTTAATAATTTTTACATCAGAAAAATAATGTTAGAATAAAATAAAACTTGTACACTAATATTCAGCCATAAGCAAACCCTTATAAAGAAAAAATATTTTTAGATGCTACTGCCCCTTCTAATGGATTAGATATTATATACCTACAAGGTAGTGGTACATTACCTAGCTTTCAAAGTGACGATAGCTATCTAATAACTGATGAAGATAGCAAAATAGAAGATGAATAAATATTTAAAAACCTAGTTTAAAAATGGTGTTATGCTAATATTGTTTTGCCTATATATAACATTGCTTTTTTGACTGCTAAAGTGTGTGTTTTTACATATTGTTAATTTTTTTTTGTTTGTAATTGAAGTAAAATTTAATTTATTTGCAAGTTCTTTCTTGGCTAACTATAAATTTTAAAATTGTTTTTTATATCATTGTAAGCATGGTGCTGTCTTAAATTTCATATCATTAACTACCCACTGTTAAGTTATGTTGCATTGTGCTTAAGTTATACATCTTTTTATACAAAATTATACACAGCCTGATGATAGGTACTCCAAAATTCACTGTTTATAAAATGTTCATATTTCGTTGTTGCTTTTTCTGTATTTTTTTCATTGTGTTGAACAACTGTGTGCTTTTAGAATGTATACAAATTGATTGTGCTATCATTTAAACTGCTAGAGTCTTACAAATTTTGTGAAAATTGATTTAAAACTAAGCTTTTCGTGAATTTTATTGTCTGTAAACTGTATTCTTTGTTGATTAAACCATCTTAAAAGAAAGAGTTATTATTTTACAAAAGGTAAGAAGAAATTAAAAAGTGTTAAAAATAAATTTATTTAAAATAAAGAAACTTCAAATATTTTATTTTACTTTCAAATATTTTAATTTAAATCTTTTTATTTTTTGGCAACTCTGGTCTTTCGTCACATTGTCTTTAACTTTATAAAAACTTGACACGTACGAATTTCGAAAAATATTTCGTCAAATTTTTTGTGTTTTTCAACGAAATTAATTAGCAATTATCAAGAAAAATGGCATCAGGAGAAAATAAATGGGAAGTTGTTGGAAATGTAAAAGTGAAGACCAAGAACGACAAGCAAGCTGTTAAAGATAAAATGTTAAAAGCTGAAGATTTGCGTAAGTTTTTTAAAGGTTTATTTTTTTAATTTAAGTTTTTACATATGTGAATAAATTTATTTTAATACAGCAGTAATCTAAGGCAATAACGTAAGCGTAGGCGTTTTTATATATATGGAAAACGCAAGAAAAAATTTGTTTATTAAACTCTAAATCGTTATTTTTATGAAATAAATTTCTTTGTGTAAAAATATTACAGTTTTATTAGCATCGTCTGCCCAGTTTCTATCACTACAATAAAACATCTTTTTATTAACACCTTGACATTATATACCATACATTGTAATGTTAATATTTTTTTTCAGCATTGAATAAGATTCAATCAATGATGTTTCAAGGAGCAAATGGAAAACCTTTAAAAGATTCTTCCAATACAGTTGCTCCTAATCAAGGTTGGTGCTTTAAATTAAACATTTTTTTTTCACTTTATTATTGTTTTTTTTTCACATAGTTATATATTCTTAATGTGTAAAGGTCGAAATAATGACCTAAATATAGAGTAATAGAATACAAAAATTTAGGTTTTAAGTTTGATTCCTACTGCCAAACTTTTGGGAACTTTTTTACAAATGTCTTAAATTAAAAATTGGTTTTAAAGTGTTTAATATATTAACTTTTTTTACCTAATAACTGATAATATTTAACATTTTCAGGAACAAAAACTGTAAAACCAGCTAAGAAACGGCCAAAAAAAGCTGTGGAGTTAAAATACAAATATATGACATTAAAAGAAGGATTGAATGGGGTAAACTTGGTTATAAATAATTTTTTATAAAGCAATTTTTGAATAGCCAGGCTTGTAAACAATATCTTTATTTTAGGAGGAAATTTTATCATTGGAAACTGTTTATTCTAAATTGAAAGAATCTTTCCCAAACAGTCAATTGGTAAGTAGAAATATTGTTTTTAAATTATTTATATAACACAATTAAATAGAAAACTGTCATTTTAATTAAAAACTTTAAATGGACATTCGAACAAAAACAGAGCAACGATACATTTTATAATTACTCCAGATTGGTAAATAATGAGTTTAAAATTTAAATCTCAACTAAACTTTCAGTTATGGCGCAAGGAAATTTCATCTTATATTAACCTTCATCTTGCTTGTCCTGAAGATAGTTTAAGTGTGAGTGGGAAGGAGAAGGAGTTTCCATTTTCTCAAGCTAAGAAGGTGAACAATTGTTATTTTATTATTATTGTTTTTATTTATCCTTGAGGTTGACTTTACAACCTAGACATAGAATTACATTTGTTACCCCAACCCAGTCCTGAGTTGACTTTGGCAGTTTGAAATATCATTGATTGTAAGTGTATAAATATTAAACTGCTGATTGGTTTTTGGCTTGGTAGAAATTAGGGTCTTACTTAAGAGTGCTGCAGCATGAAAGCAGTGGGGATTTAACCCAGGACCTTTATGTAGTAAAGCGAAGAGTTCTAAGCACTATACCTTGCCACCAGCTTAGAGCTGACTATGACAATTTTTTATTTTGTTTTTATTATGTCTTTATTCTGTAAATACCAACTCAGCAATTCAAGGTATTTCTACTAAGATTAAATTTAATGCATAATCATCAATTTTATTTTTAGTCTACTCGGCAAATTTTGTTGAATATATTTGGTGATCTCAACGATGAAATGGTTCCCCTTGTTTTTAATCATTGCATTTATTCCATGCTTGATTGTGCTTCCAAGGGTATGTATATTATAATATAACTTAAAATTTACATAAAATAAAAAGATAATAAATTACAAAAATTTTTCTACTAATGCTTATTTTTTTATGAATGTCATTAAAATTATACTTTTTTGTCTTTTAAAACCGCTTTAATTTAATTACATTTTTGCCTATATGTTTTCTTGTAACTTATTTGAAGTTAACACAAATCTTTTTTTGCTTTGAAATAGTTCTTCAAAGCTAAGTACATGTTAGGCTAGGGGTGATTATTTTAACCTTTTTTAATTTCTAAATCCACCAATTTACAGACATACCAGTGTGGGGTTATAGGTTGTGTATTCAATCTTTAACTTTTTTCCATCCTAATCTTTGCTCACAAAATATGGAGGGATTTGTGGATAAAATTAACTCCATGCATAATGTGCCAAAAAGGTCAGTCATTTAAAGGTGTTTTTTTATATTAGTAAAAAAAATATTTTTGTTATATTTTTTGTAAAGTATTTGTTATTAAATGTAAATTTTTATTTTTATTATTACTTATGTTATCAAAATAATTCTTTTAACTTTAATTTTAAGGTCAGTATTTTAAATGTGGTTTTAGGTTTAAATTTAAATGAAATTCGATTTTTTTTTAATTGTTTTAAATGTTTAAATATTTTTAAACTTGATTGTTTTAGATGTCTTTTATTGTTGTGGGCTTTGGGGCAATGTGGAAGAAAGGATATTAAATGTGGATTTAAAGGTAAAATTGATTAAAGTGTAAAAGGAAAATTTTGCTACTAGATAAACTTATTTTTAATTATTAATATTTAAATTAACGCAAAATTTTTTTATCAACCTTTAGTCAGTTTTTTTTTTTTAAATTTAGTTTAAATATTGTTGTATAAAAGATAAGTTTTTTTTATTATAAAAGCTTACAAAATTGGGTACAAAAAAAAAGTTATAAAAATATTTTAAATTTTAGTTTGGTTAACTGTCATGTTGCCAACTTTACACATCAAGAATATTGCTTCTTACTCTATGTCCTACATTGAATCCATCACTGCACAATTAAACGGCAACACTGTTAAATTATTAAGTGGGGTAATGGATGTTGATGAATTTTATGAAGTTGCAAAATTAAGTTTTAACGACAATCTTACTTCTACTTTAAAAACGTGAGTTTTAAAAAGGTTATTTGTTAAATTTGTTTGTACTTAAACCTTATACTATCTATATATAATGTTACTTAGTGGACAATATATGTACGTATGTCCAATTTATTGGCCTTTAAAATAAATAAAACTGCTGTTTGTGGTGCGAGGGTAAATTATCTCAGGCATATATTAATTAAGAGTTGCGACCATATTACAACAAATAAAATACTGACTGTAGTGTGGGCTAGCTGCTAGTTGTTGTACATAAAATTAATTTTAAACTTGGTATTTGTCTATTCTATTTTTTTCCAATTTTATTTATTACGATTCAGAAAACTGACTTATTTTAATTTATTTGTAGTGTTGGTCAAAGAATGAAGGATATTTATCCTCATTTTGAACAACTACAGTTAAACAAAAACTCGAATAAAAGAATTTTGTTCGAAAAACTAATGACTACAGAATGGGAAAAAGTATTTAAGTGTTTTTATATCAATTTTAAAATTAATCTTTGTATAAGAACTAGTTTTACTAAACTTTATTTTAAAATTAAGTTTTAAGTGTATTATTGTCTTTATAATATAGTATTGTTGTTTTTAAATTTCATTTTACATGCATTTAAAAATCTATAAAATAAATATTTTTAGAGTGAAATATTTGAGAATAAAATGCGAGATTTATGTTTGGAATGTATCACAAGTGACCAACATTGTTTCAATATTTGGAGATCAGTTTATGTGGATAATTTAAAAACAAGCAGGTATGGTTATTATTATTGTTATTATGAAATTAAAAACATTTTCTACCAAGAAATAAAAAAAAAAATGATTTAAAAATTGTCTTTATTTTGTTATTGCCTTATTTTAAAGTAGTATACTATATCATTTATGTTAATTTAACTGTTTTTAAATATTTTTGATTCAGTGTATTGATATTATTCAAGTCATTTATAAAAAAAGTAAGTGGGCCACATAAATGAATATTTGTAAAACTCGTAGTCCTTTAAATTAAAAACTGCCATTCATGGTGGGTGGGCTAATTAATTGAACAATTATTAGTTAAATATGCATGGCTGTTGTTAACTAGCTATAAACTAATAAAAAAATTTGTTTTTTTGGTAGGATTTTGCTGGCTTATATTGACGCAAATTGGAACGAACTTAAACTGCCTAAAACCTCGTTTAAAGACACCTGTCGTTCATTTTGTTCCACCAATCAGGAGGCTGCATTAAAGTCATCAGCACTTACCTCTAATCCTGAGTTTTCTAAAGTTAAAACTCTATGTGAAGTAAGTTTTCAATTATTATTTTTTATTTTTATTTCAATTTTTCATCCTTGATGTGGGAAGGTCAACTTCACAACCTGAACATAGAGTAACATCAGTTACCCTGATCTAGTCCCGAGTTGTCTTTGGCATTT
Source organism: Corella eumyota (assembly GCF_963082875.1). Taxonomy (NCBI): domain Eukaryota; kingdom Metazoa; phylum Chordata; class Ascidiacea; order Phlebobranchia; family Corellidae; genus Corella; species Corella eumyota. The sequence continues at coordinate 16,638,257 of NC_137493.1, read as the reverse complement.
GTTCCATAATGGTGCTACAGCATAAAAGCAGTGGGGATCAAACCTAGGACCTTATGTATTAAAGCCAAGTGTTTTAACCCATACACTTAAATGCCAGCCAAAAAAAAACAATTTTTTGTTTAATTTTTAGTCAATCAATGAACGTTTAAGTAACCCAAGCAGCCAACCAACAAGAAAATCATCAATTTTTCTACAAATCCTGATCCTAACTTCTGCAATATTGGTTGCTTTTATACTGTATGATGTAAGAATACATGATGGGGTATGGGTTAAAAGTGAAACTTATATTTTCTTGCAAAAAAATGGATTTGTTGAAATGTTTTGGAATGTTTGTGGGAAGACTCAGTATTACTACAATGTGTCTTCTAAGTAAGTTTTTAAATTTGTTAATTTTAGTTAAGACACACAAACACACGAGATCTTAGGTTAAATCCCAGCTCTTACTATATTTATTTAGGAATTTTGTATGCTCTACTAAAATAATATAATTATACATTTTTAGATTGCACATTTATTATTGTTAAAGTACTAGGTGCCAAAGCATAGGGTCTTGGGTTAGATCCCAGCTGCTTTTAGAGTTACATAAAAAAATAACCATTTGAGCTTTTAAATTGGACTTCCATTCATTAATATTGTCCACTAAGCTCCATTATATATAAATTTATGTTTAGATGGCTGACAGTCAATGGTAAGAAGAGTTGGAAATCGACTTCAAAGTTCATGAAACCTTACATTAAACAATTTAATGTGATGTTCAACTCGTTTTGGACCTGGTTGTTGACCTCTTTATCTCCTATGTTTAAATATATTACTACCATTTGGAATAATACTGTAAGTTAAAGTTAAATTTATTTTTTATGGAATTGTATATCACAGTACTTAAGGTCCTAGGTCTGATTTATACTGCAGCCATGTTGTAGCATCTTTAAGTAAGCTATATCTCCTTTGTTTAATTCTAACTGCTGGAAGTTTGTAGCATACTAAAGTAAGGCAATAATAAAAGGTTCCTGTTGGACCACTTAGCAATTGGTAAATTAAGATAAGGCAATTATAACATCTCGATTATATTCAAAATAATAACTTTGAATGCTACCTATGTTAAGGTTGTAAATTTGGCCTTCTTACATTAAGGATAATGTTTATACACAAGCATGTGTTAATGTTTATGTATATAAAAGTTGTTTTTTTAAGGTTTACCCTTTCTTGAAGAACTTATTCGTCCAAATATTGGATTTTATCGATCAAATAATTCAAGCCATTATTCCATTCTTTAAGGGATGTGTTGATCGTGTTTATATTATGTATCAGTGGATATTCAAGGCTTTTATGTAAGTTTTATGTATTTAAAATTACTGATTATTAGGTATTAGTATTATTAATTAATCACCTATTTAATAGTTAGGATTTTAATTGTCATAATATGGTTTTGTTTATAAAAATTTACATGTGCACCACGAATAACCATTTTAATTATTTTGTACCTATTTATTGAATCATCCACAACTATATATATTTATTTTTAAATCAATTACATCATTATCTTACAAAAATTAAATCTTTATGTTTACGGATAGCTTAAAAACGTGTTGTAACAGCATTCCCTTACGAATAAAATCTTGACAATAAGTTTTATTTTTTATTTCCTAGGGGTGAAGTATCATGGGGTGAATTAATAAACGAAACTTTATTATTTCTTACAACTTGGTACAATGAAACTATCATCCAACTTCAAATCTTGTTCAAAAATATCGCTGAATCTGTTGCTCCAGTTGACCAATAAGGTAAGTTATAAACTTTAATGTATATTTATAGATTATTTAGTTGATTTTTATTTTATTATTAAGACTTTATTGGCAGTTTGGGTTATTTTCATAATGTTATATGTTTTTTCAGTCTTTTTTGTTTATAGCTTTTTGTTTTATTATTGCTAGCTGATTGCCTGCCCCACATTTAGGATTTTAACTGTAGTAATATGGTCGCAAATCTCAACTAATTTTTGATAATTTACCCGCACACCACAAACAGCAGTTTTATATATTTTGTATATATACCTTTTAAATTAGACATACATATACATCGTCTACTAAGCTCCATTATATATAGATTTAATACAAAATCATTTTTTTACAATAACAAGCGATCGGCATCGGACTACAAGCCTAAAGGTTTAGGGTTCGAGCTGCACCAATGCTTACTTATTCGTCCTTGAGCCCGGCCTTTACGCAAAGCTCGATAGCACACCCTTACCCAATAAAAATATTAAAAATCGCTTTAAATGGATATGGAAAAAATATATTCATTTTTTTTTATAGGTCTCAAATTAAGAATAAAAGATGTAAAGAAATGCAAAAGATGTAAAAAAAACATTACAAACTCAGCCTTAAACAAATGTAAAAAATATTTATGCAATATAAATAATCCAGCAGTGTGAAGTGTTAGTGTTGCATCTTTTCTATTTTTACATTTTTTGTGTTTAATTCATTTAAAAAAAGTTGAATTACTATCTTTATATATATTACAAAAATAATTGAATTTTTTACTTTGAGTAAAATTTATATAAAAGTTTATTTTTTGTTTAACATTAATTTTATGATTTGAAATAATATTGGTGTTTTGAAATTGGTGTTAAACAAACAGTTAATTTTTAAATTTAAGTTACAATTAGAGATATTGAAATATGAACCAACATTATTTTTTCGTAAATTTAAAGTAAAATTTTTACTATTATTGTATAAAACATATATGTTAAAAATCATCATTTTTGATAAATTTATTTGATTAAATTTTGGAAATTTAAAACTAATTCTTCATTTTAAAAAAGTTCAATTTTTTGCAATAAATAATTCGGTGTTTTAACTAACATTTGTTGTTTGTTTTTTATAAAGGTAAATTATAGAATATCTAAGACATAATAGCACATACATAAAGGTAATTGTTCTGTTAAAAAAAGGCAAAAACATATTACTTATAAAAAACATAAAATAAAACTAACTTTATTGTAAATAGATAAAAAACCCAACTATTATTTAAATTCACACAGTTTACATTTACTAATTATTTAATTAAAATTATTTCTAATTAAGGGTCAACACATTCTTTAGATTCAGTTTTTATAAAGTAATGCGAAACTTTCGGAATAATTTTATGTTTTTTATTTTCTTTCAACTTTCTGCATAAATCTATTTTACTGGTGTTATTAACACCATATCTTATATTCAAAAAATCGAATGTTAAAGGGTCTAAAACCCATTTAAAATACTCTAAATACGCAGTTCTATTGGTATGTAAGTATAATAAATAGTTAGTTAATTCTTTTGCGTCTTTAAAATCATCTGAATAAATATAAGAACCTTTAGGAACCAGCTTTATGACGTCATTTCGACTAGGGCCCCATACCACAGGCACCCTTCCAGCTAATAACCCATTACTCCAGAATTTTTCAGTTATATAATCCGTACAGTTTCGCGAATTTTCAAACGCCAAGTAGAATTTGAACGAGTTTTTAAAATCGTCGGAAAGTTGGTCAAAATCTCCCATTTCTTTAAAGCAGTAACCAAACCTATGCACCGGTAAACCTTCGTTTAGAAGTTCGGTGACGAATTTCATTCTCTGTTTGGCTCCTTTTGTTACCGCACAATTGCTAACCAACCAGAGCTAAAAATGTTTAAAGTAGTTTTAGATATTTTACATCAATTATAACTTTTGATGAGACTTTAGAAAAAACAAAAAATTATAATATTGATTGATTTGGTCTATAAATATTACCGAAAATACATATTTCCGAAATGACTTAGGCCTGTTCACACGACAATGTACCGTTTCGCTGCGTTGCGTTACGTAACTTTACGAGTTCTAGGGATTTTTTTTAATTTTAATAAAAAATATCTAGTAAAAGTATACCGCTTACAAAATCTTGCGTAAATTTCGCTTCAGCTACGAAACTTTACGAAATCTTACGTAACTTTTGCAATCTTTCGTACGTGTGAACGACTGTGTTCATTTTAAATGGTTGCGCAATCTTGCAAAAAAATCTTGTGAACAGGCCTTTATTTTTGAATACCAAAGTTTTAAAAACGACATTGACCGATATTAGGTCGAAAGTTTTAGGAACATTTTTAAGAAAAGAGGCGGGCAAAGGAAGTTGATTAAAATGTTCGGTAAAATGACCTTTTAGGGCATTCGGTTTTCGGTTAAACATTAATTAAGTTAAATGTTATTATCGGTAATATAACATTAATCATTTAAAAAAAATATTAAAAAAGGTCTTGACAGTGGCGGGAATCGAACCCAGGGACTTTGATCTCAATTATTGTTAAATTAAACAACTTTTTACCGCGACGTTTTTCTTTTGAACCATAACCTTATCCACCCAACTTTGCCCCTGATCTAAGATCTTTTCCATCCGATTCATGTTTAAATAGGATATTCTGACGTCAGAATCGGATCGATACGTCATAGTCCAGTTAATAAAACCACCGTCAAAGTCGGTTAAATCATGACCGTTGACGTGTAGTATCGATGGAGGGGCTTCCACTGATTCCCAAATATAAACTTGAGATTTATCTCTGGAATGAAAACGTTTTTTATGTTTTTTTGTAATGGGGAAAAGTCGACTTCACGGCCCAAACATAGAATAACAATAGTTACCCCGACCCAGCCTCGAGTTGCCTGTGGTAGTTTGGGATATTATGGATACTGCTGATTAAGTGCTGGCTCAGCAGGAGTTTATATTGTTTATAGCGTCTTACTCAGAAAGTGCTACAGCCTAAAAGTTGTGGGGATCAAATCCGCGCTTATAAAAGCTAACACAATTATAAAGAAAAGTATCACTTTACAAATGACTATACAAATTAGGTTTAATTTATACCTATAATGAATCCAGGGTAAAACTTCATTATCTAAAGAAAATATGTCAAATATAATTGCATTGGCTCTGTATATAAATTCCTTATTAAAAGTAAATAAACAATCTTCAACTCTTAAAATTTCTGTCGTATCGTCGCCTGATTTCCAAAATATGATAACAGTAGTGGACCTAATGTAAGTTTTTGTGATTTAAATTTATATTAATGTACATTAGGGGTTTAAAGTTTTTAAGTTTGGTGAATAACAGCTTTTTTAATAAGTAAGAGTTGATGTTATGGTTTACTTACGTTTCATCATCAACGACTCTATGGTTTCTTGCTCTAATAATTTGACTTTTTTGCTTTAAATCTAATATATAACCAACTCTATATATACTGCATATTGTAACTAATACCAACATACATAATATCAAAAGTAAAGTAAATCGGTTGTAAGTAAAATTTGAACTACATTTTAAAGGCATTCTAACTTTTAAAATAGCTAGATCAAAAATGTTCGATAAAAGCGACATTTATTTAAAGTTATTGTGTTAAGTAACTCAGCCGAAAAGTGTCTATTGTTCAATTTTAACCGCTTTTATTTGCTTCCTCGAACGTTGTTTTAAAAGACAGTAAGTATCTTGTCATGAAAAGTTAGAAAAATTAGCAACCATGGAAAGTACGTAAGTCTAGTTTAATTAAAATACACAAATAAAAATATGATTTTACGTCGAGGATAAATTGTTAATTTAAAAAAAATAACAACAAAAATAAAATTTATTTGACAACACTTTGACTTGATCACGTGGTTTTGTTTACAAAATTCGTGACAATTCTAGAAAATTCACAACATGTGTTTATAAATTGTTTGGTTGTAAATTTTCACATTTAAAAGAATTTTACGCAAGAAGATGGATAGAGAAAGTCGAATGCAAAAAGGTCAGTTTATTTTAAGGTTAATTGTTGCGTTTAATTGGTTAGACTCGCCGTACGATGCAAAAAAAACGCCAAACGAAAAGCAGAATGAAGCCAGGGAGCTAGGTTCGATTCCCACTGCTAGCACAACGTCATGGTTTTATTTTTAAAGTTTTTATTAAACATTTAACCATTCAATGGAACTTATTATATGTCTTTGCTGTTTTAAATACTAAAAACTACGTTAAATTAAAAAATAATTATAATATCTGTATATCAAAACCCAAACTTGGAATGGCAGCGTTGTGTAGTGGTAAAAACACTTGCTACGCTACACATGAGGTCGTGGGTTTAATCCCAACTGATCTCATGCTGTAGCACCTTCAAGTAAGGCGCAATAAACGGTATAAACCATAACTTTAAGTTCAAGATGAAATAAATAAAACTTCCATAAAATATCCGTTAAAATAAAAATTATGTTTTAGAGTTGCTAAAATGTGCCATTGAAGCAAAAACAGACTCAACGACAACAACTCAAACTTCAAGTAAAGAGGATAGAGAATGGTTGAACAAAGCTTACCAGAATATAATTAAAGATTCAAATGCACTTGTAAGCTTGTTTTTTTTTAGTTTATAAAATATGGAGAGGGCATAATTTTTATACTTTACCCTAATCTTCCTTTGTTAATTCCACCCTTTACGCATTCATTTTAGTACTACTAACTTAAAATAACGGACGTTGCTAATAGAGCTCCGTTTTTTCTATATAGTCAAGGTTTGTTTTTAATTGTTAATGTTAATTTTTTGCCCACCCTAAGGGTTTTATTTAAAATGTTGTAATATAGTTATAACTTAAAACTAACTGAAGCCTGTAATTATCGACACACTCACTACAAATGACAGTTTTATAGAAATTAAAAACCATCAAATCGAACATTTCCATTCATTTAGTAATTTTCATTATATCATGTAATCTAATTGTACACACTTACATAATAATATATATGTAAACTAATATCGTATTTGTTTAAATTTAATTAAACCATGTGCCTTTTAAATTTAGATTGAGGGATTAAAAAATTGTTTGGCAATTTTACGAGACGAAACCATAGAAGATGACGTTAAAGAAGAAGCGTTAGAGAGTTTGTCTGAATATTGTGAGGACATCGACCTTGCCAAGGACATGGAAAAACTGGGTGGTTACCCTATTGTGATAAAACATTTAATCCATAGAAATCCTGTAATACGAGCCGGTGCAGCTGACGTTTTGGCGGTTTCAACGCAGAATAACGAATACTGTCAGAACGCTTTGTTGGAGTTAAAAATTCTGCCAAAATTACTAAAATTAACTGAAGTATTGGGAAATATTGAAGGTCTGTAAAATTTGTTATATTTTAAATATTTTTACCTTAATTATATTAAAAATCAATTAAAACTAACCTTTTAAAACCTAAACATATTTTATAAGGATATAGAAATGATCAACAATATATTTCTAGCATTATTTTGTTTATATATATCTTTATACTTGATGTGGGAATGTTGACTTCACGACCTAAACATAGAGTAACATCAGTTACCTCCGCCCCGTCCTGAGTTGCCTGTGGCAGTTTGAGATATTATAGATTATAATTGCCTGATAATTAAACTGCTGATTAGGTAATCGCTGCAGAGGGTATCGAACCCACAACCTTGTGTAGCAAGTGTTCTGATTACTACACCGATATATATTATTATACTAAGTTTTATTAACATATTCAGAGCACCAAGTCTCAATCAAAGCAATTTACGCAATTTCTTGTTTGGTTCGAGAAAACGAAAAATGTTTGGAAACCCTGCTTGCTCTGAACGGATTTTCATATTTAGTGAAAGCCTTGTTTAGTGATGTAAACAAACTTCAGTTTAAATCTTTATATTTGTTGTGTAGTTTATGCAAAGAAAATGAAAAATGCAGCAGGTAAAAAACATAAAATCTAATTTTTTTAAATAAAAATTTTAATTTTTTATATTTGTTATTAAAATTTAGAATACAGATGATTATTTAGGAAAAATACTAATTAAAATTCAGGTTCATTTCATTAAATTGACCCTTAAAAGTTAATTAATTAGGTAATTATTAAATTTAAATACCTAATAAAACACTTTCTATTTCAGAGCAGTTTTTAATTTTGAAGTTTTACCAAAATTAGTGAAGTTATTAAATGAATCGGATAACACTGATGTCGTGGTTTATTCTCTGGATTTACTTCATTTCTTGGCAAAATATAATTTTAAACAATTCAAAATGGATTGCCAATCAAACAGGTATTAATAAAGTTTATAGCAAATATTTTGTTAAAAGTAGCATATTAAATAAAGCTAGTTATTTAGAACATTTGTCTTCACTACATGAGGTTCAGGGTTCAATCCCCACTGCATCCATGCTGCAGCACCCTTAGGCAAGATGCTATAAACAGTATAGACTCTTACTAAGTCAACACTTAATCAGCAGTTAATTTATCAGACAATTATAATCTATATAATATCTTAAACTACAAAAGCCAACTCGAGACTGGTGGAACTAATGTTACTCTATGTTTAGGTCATAAAGTCGATTTTTCCTACATTAAGTATGAATAAATGAAAATATATATATATATTCGATCTAACAGTTTTTTTGTATTTTTAGTATCAACCTTAATGAAATTATATCCGATCTTTTAAAAAAGAAATCCCTACAAGATGAAATTGTTGATATTAAAGAAAGATGTGGAATTCTAAAACAGGTTTTAAAGAAAAAATAACACTTTTTATACTGAAATTTTATTGGTTTTGATCCATTTTTACACTAAAAAAACTTATTTTTTACACACATTGTAGCACAACAAAAATGCATGTGATTATATAGTAAACAATAGTGCAACATATATGTTATTACAGTAGGACCGTAAATTGATTAATAACATATGTAAATTAGAAAATTGTTCATGATAAAACTGTATTAAAGTAACTACATATAAGAAATAAAGAAAAGTGATTATGTAAAAGTTGATACTCTACATGATTGTGAAAAAGTGTCTACTAAGAATGATAAACATTGTTTTGTTGTGGGTCTGAATTCCACATTTCAACCGATTGTCTTGTCTCTAAAAATATAAAATTAAAATTAAGATTACAACGTCACTGTTATGCTATACTACATAACTATTTTTCAATAGCCTGTTATTGGTCGAAATTTAAATTGTTGTAATATGGTTGCAACTTTCAACTAATATTTGCTTGCAATAATTTACCCAAGCACCACAAACTGTAGTTTTATTTATTTTGTAGGACTATAAACTGAACATGAAAGTATATATATTGTCCACAAAGCTTGATAATATATAAATGTCTTAAGTAATTATATTTGTGTAATGCTGTTTAAATAAGATCATTATGTTGTTTAATATAGTTTTTTTATTTGGTATTGGTACAAAAACTTCAATGAGAAGATAACATTTCCATTTCGACTATTCTAGGTTAAGATTTTGTTTTGAATTTTTTTTATATTGAAAAATGACAAATTAGTTAAACCTATTGTGTTGTTGGTTTGTTGTGGCAGAATGAGGGTTGGAAGTTGTGTTCTGACGGAAGTAGTTGGGATTCCGTTGATTAGTTTTTGAGGATGAAGTAATCCACTTTGTACTTAAAAAAATAATTGTCGTTAAACTTTTATAAGCTTACTTATGGCCAGATATTTATTGTCGTGCTATAGTCGCAACCCACAACCAATATAAGTACATGATAATTTACATGCGCACCACAAACAGTATTTTTATGTATTTTAAAGGTATATAAAATAGATATAATATATATCGTCCACTGAGCATCCTTATGTATAAATTAAGATATCTAACTTCGTGACTTTTGTGTAAACCTAATTTTGAAGTCGTAGGACTTATAATTTTTTTTTAGATTATTTTTATTTTTACAACATACTAAAGCATGAATTTAACTCAAGTAATTAGTTTACCAATTCTTTGAGTAATAATTGGAACAGAGTTAAAATTAAAAGAAGGTGGAAGATGTTGAACTGTTGTGTTTGGTGTTGATATTTGACCATCTAAAAAAGATTGGTTTTAAAAAGTTTTACCATCTCAGCCAAAACAAATTAATTGTATTTTAATGTTTAAATTAAGAAGGGTTGACTTACTATTAAAATTGGAGATGATGATTTCCTGGTTCAAGGTCCTTGGGTCTTGAATATGAATTGGTAAAGGGTTGTGACTAAAAATTAATTTAAAATAGATTTACTTATAATGGTAAACAAATATATATAATTATTAAAGTGTATGGAAAGTACTTACTATCTTTTATGTATATCTTCCACTAATACAGGTTGAACTAAAAATTAGGAATGAACATGTTTGGTTTTTTGTTTGATAATTTTTTTTAATTTGTTTATAAAATATAGTTGTATTTTTATGGGTAAAAACATAAATTGAAAATAAATTAAATTTGTGTAAAACTTGTTTATTGAGTTTTTTTCTCCAAAAGACTAATGGTAAGGCCTTTTAAAAAAATTTGGTGTAAAAATTAACATTTTTGATTTTAAATATAAGTCATCTTTTTGAGCATTTGACCTTGAGCTGACATTTCTTGTTCAGCCACAGCAGCTAAAGTGTCCATAGAGGTTGGTTCAATCATGCGTGGTACTGGGGTTGATTGATTAATTTGTGTCGGTATACTTGGTAGTGTGTTTGGAATAGTATTCAATTCTTGCTAAAAAAAATTTAAAAAAATACAAAATCATTTTAACTTTTTGAATTTTTTAAATCTATTTATTTTTGATGTGAAAGGTTGACTTTATGACCTAAACATAGAGTAACATTAGTTACTCCGATCCAGTCTTGAGTCTATTTTGTCAGTTTTTTTAAAACCTTCCACTAATAAATACACTAGGAATTTCACTGATTAAAATAGATTTTACTACTACCTTAAGACTGGGTTACTATAATGAATGTAACCCTATGTCTAGGCTGTAAAGTCGACTTTTTCCCATTGTAAAAATCAAATTATAAAAGCTTACCGGCGAATAAAAATTAGTTTTTGGAGTAATTCCGATTTGGTTATTAGGGACAATAACTTGATGATTTTTTTGTTTGTGATTTTTTAAACTTCGGTTTGATTTAAAGGCTGCAGTGCATATGTTACATACATAAGGTTTCTCACCTAGAGTAAAAACATAATTTACAAATTAAAATTAAAAAAGTATATAAAAGTGTTAACACAGTTCACATGCTATAGGGCTTATTTTTTTTTTTTTAATGACGCTTTTAAAATACCATTTTAAATTTTAAACTGTTACCAGCACCATGGTGTAGTAATCAGATCACTTGCTACACTACATGAGGTTGTGGGTTTGATCCCCACCGCTCCCATGCTGTAGCACCTTTGAGTAAGGGACTATAAACACTATAAACTCCTGCTATACTTAATTAGCAGTTCAAATATTGGGCAAATATAATCTATAATATCCCTGCCAAAGGCACCTCGAAACTGGGCCGGAGTAACAGTTGCTACTCTATCTTTGAGTCATGAAGTCGACCTTCCCACATCGAGGATAAAAAAATATATATACAAAACTTTTTGTTGGTTTTTAATAGTTGATTGTGTTTTAATATTATAAAGTATTTTGTATTGTACCAGTATGACATCTATTATGTTCATTAAGTTTAGTTTTTCTTGTGAAAGTTTGTCCACAAGTCTCACAAATGTAAGGTTTGATCTTCTCATGTATTGTTTGTTTGTGTCTTGCTAAACCACTTTTTTGGGAGAATAATTTTAAACAATCTGGTTCAGGACATTGATATCTAAAAAATGTTAAGTTAATTATTTTCATACTTTTAATCCTATTGCTAAAGGGCTGATGTCTTAGGCTTATCATGGCAAACATTTTATAAAACTAGCCCACCATTAAGCTTTTTCTGCCAATTATTTGTAATTAATAATCCCATGTGGAAAATGGTAAATAGTCAACTTTACAGCAAAAAATGGTTAATAGATTTTAAACCCTGACAATTACAATTTTCCGTTTTAAGGGTAATAAACTATTTAATACTGACATAGTTTATATATAATTGTCTGTTTTAAATTACCTTTTAAGTCCAGTATGTTGTGACTCGTGCTCTTTAGCGTGGATTTTTTGACTAAAACTTTTTCCACAAATTGAACAAACAAACTTTTTGATTTCTGCAAAAAAATTAGGTTCTCTACGACATGGCAAAAAAAGGCATAATAATATTACATTATAAAAGCTTAAAGTGGTTTTAAATCAACACTAGTGATACTACATTAGAAAAAATGTCACAAAATTTTGGTTTACAAAAATATGAAATTTTACCATCATGTGATCTGTAGTGGTTTGTTAAGCTTCCCTTATATGGAAACTTCTTGAAGCAAATTTTGCAAGAATATTGTTCGTTACCTGTATGTGTTCTACTGTGTAACTGGAAAAACAAAGGGTTTTAAAATTTAAAAATATATTTTAGTACCTAAAAAAAAGTAAAATTTTTTTACAATAAAATAAATACATTAGATTTTAAGAAAAAAATTTAAATGTTAATTATCTTTTATGGTAATCTGTTTTTGTAATTTGTCAAACAATTTAAATTTTTTAAACATTAATTACTTTCATAACATAAACATTTGAAAATGATTTGTTGCAAGTCAGGCAAGATATTCTCTGTTTTAAATTCTTGTTTTTATTTTCTGGAGATTCAGAATTTAAATGTTCAATATTTTGAAAATCGTTCTCATTATTTTCTTCATTTTCAGACCTTAAAATAATACATAAAGTTACCCAATTTTTTTTTGTATATATCTTTATCCTCTATGTGGGAAGGTTGAATACGCAACTTAAACATAGAGTAACATCAGTTACTCCAACCCAGTCTCGAGTTGCATGTGGCAGTTTGGGATATTATTAATTATAATTGCCCGATAATTATGCTGCTGATTAAGTGCGAGCTTAGCAGAAGTTTATATCGTTTATAGCGCCTTACTCAAGGGCGCAACAGCATGAGAGCAGTGGGGATTGAACCCACGACCTTATGGTGGTGTAGCAAGTAATCTTACCACTACACCACACTGCCGGCAATTAAGCTTTTGAATGAATACTTAAATATATGAATATTAATGTTTAACATACCAATGTTTAAGTTTAAAAATTTAGGATATTTATGTCCAATTTTTTAACTAAACTTCATAACATTTATATTTTTTTACCCGTTTATTGAAGTTTTAAGTTCATCATCTGACAAACCATGAAGGTACTTAACGTGTAACTGAAATTATAATAAAGTTTTACAAAAAATTATTTTGGTTGTAAAACTTTGACTGAATTGTTATAATTAGATAAATACATTCCACCAATAAAATTGCATAAATTTATAAATTTAATAGAGAAGCATTTTAGCTACCTTCAAAAGTTGATCGGTTCTATAAAGTTTTCCACAAATTTTGCATTTTATCTGAAAAAATATAAATTACTTCGTTTAGTAAGTTTTAAATTTTTCACCAGTGATAATAACAACTTTAAAAGTACAATAAATATTAAAAAAAAGTGAAATAGTAGAATAACAACCAATTTTATGAATTAAAACATTAATTTTTTTTATTTACTTTAGATGGTTTGGTATCATTATTAGGAAAGTGTCTTTTCAACATCTTAATTTTTCTAATTTTATTTCTCGTTTTACTTTGCTTGGTTAATGCGGAATTCTTCTAAAATATAATTGAAGTATATATTTAATAATTGTATATACAAAAAAAAATTTTAAATAAAAACTGTAAAAAAAATGTTATTGTCTACTTTGTGTTTAAAAGATGATTTTAAAAGTTTCTTATTTATCACAATTTTTGCTCCCAATAAATTTACAGCAGAATCTATTTCATCTCTGTCTAATACTGGATCTTCTGTAAAATTAAAATTGTTTATATAGAATATTTTTTATATTCTTATTTTTAATTAAACTTTATCTGTTTTTTACCGGTATCAGTTTCTGTTGTAGATAAATATTCTGATAAAACTAGAGCTTCTCCTGAATAAATTTTATTGATCAAATATTTTAAACTTGAAGTTGATATTTCTCTTGGAATTTCAATTCTTTTTAACTAAAAATTTAAACATATTTAAATTAAAAATTTAAAAAAATATTGTCATTTATAAATTTTGGTTTTCAAAAGTATTAATAACAGTTAAGCAATTTAGTAAATGATATATTGTTATAAGAATAAAGATTGAAAGACGAAAACTAATTTCCTGGTCTTAAAATTAGTCCTAGTGGTACAAATTTTAAGTTTTAATTGTAAATATATTATTTTATACAATCAGAAATAACCAATTTGCTAAAATTTGTAATATTGTTAAATTTACGTTTGAATTAGGACACAAAATATTTTCGTTTATTAAACGTTCAAAAGTCTTCGAAACTGAAACTAAAACACAAGAATGTGCCAACACAACATCTCCATTAGATAAACATAACTCAATATCACAAAATTGTCCATTTATTTGCATTTTATGTAAAGATTTTAACATTAAAACTGAGTTTGCCATGTTGAATGTTTTAATGTCAATAAATTATTTGTTGATGCATAACGTAAACAATGGAGATAGAAATCATTTAAAGAAATAAATTGAGCAGAAATAAATGAAAATTTAGATAGGTTTTATAAAATAAATAAAACAATTTTAAATTCTATAAAAAGAAATAATTAATTACTTTAATAATATTTTTATTAAATTTAATTCACATAGAAACAAAAAAATATTTACAAAATTTACTCGCGCGTGTTCGTTTCGCTTAGGTACGTCTTACATAGGAGAAATAACAAGGCTAATAAACAAACAAAATATTAAAAGTTTTTTAATAAAATTGAACAAATAAATAACTAATAAATATCAAAAATGGAAGATGATGTTTTGACTAAATTAAGGAAAACAGAGAAAGGACAACTGGTGTACGGAAATTCTTATAATTTCAGCAACGAAAAGGTAAACTTTACGTTTCGTTTTGTAAGTTTTTATACTTTAAGAATATTTACAATTTTAATTTTTATATACATTGACTTATATAAAATATTTTATTTAACTCAAATAGAACTTTTTCTTTAGTATAGCTCTTTTAGAGTAACAAAAGTTGCTCTTTAATTAGGTTCAATTGTTTTTTTGGTTTTCTTAAATTAAGGATAAAGTATTATAAAACCGGTAACGTGGTGTAGTGGTAAGAACACTTGCTACATCACACATTAGGTCATGAGTTCAATCCCCACTAATCTCATGCTGTAGCACCCTTGAGTAAGGCACTATAAACGGTATGAATGCCTGCAGAGCCAGCACTTAATTAGCAGCATAATTACCGGGCAATTATAATCTATAATATCCCAAACTGCCACAGGCAACTCGAGACTGGGTCAGAGTAACTGATGTTACTCTATGTTTAAGGTCGCATTCAACCTTTCCACATTGAGGATAAAGAAATATATATCCAAAAAAAAATTCTATTTAAAAGTTTTAAAATTAAAAGCAACTAATTACAAATTAAAATTTTAGATCACAATTCCCCCAACTGAAAGAATTTTTGATTTAAAATCGATTGCAAGTATTCTAGAAACTATCGAGAACGATTGTTTGACCGTTGAAAAAAATCAAATTGAAGATAAAAATGATTCAAAAACTAAAGATTCCTTGGACATTTCTGTTTTTACTGAAAATGAAAGGTATAACAATAAGAATTTAACCAGCAGCGTGGTGTAGTGGTAAGAACTCTTGATACACCACACATGAGGTCGTGGGTTCAATCCCCACTGATTTCATGCTATAGTGCCTTTGAGTAAGGCGCTATAAACGGTATGAACTCCTGCTAAGCCAGCACTTAATCAGCAGCATAATTATCGGGCAATTATAATCTATAATATCCCAAACTGGCAAACACAACTCGAGACTGGGTCGGAGTAACTGATGTTACTCTATGTTTAAGTCGCGCATTCCACTTTCCCACATCGAGGATAAAGATATATACAAAAAAAAATAAGAGTTTGGTTCCCTGTTGTTTGTATTTTTGGCATTTGTTACTTATATATCATCTTATCTTTTGAATTACTTTTTAGTGACCAAACTGCTACAAACTTGAGTTTAAATAATGAAATTGCTACAGTTTTGGAGGATTTAGATATCAAAATGAAGCGGACAAAAAAGAACAATATTCAAAACAAAATTCGGTAATTTTGAATAATTTCTACCAACCAATGTTACACTATAAACAATAATAAGACAATATTTTAATTTTTTTAGACAAAACCTAAAAATTGATTTAAAATAACCTAGGCCCAATTACTTTTAGGCATCAGCAAAATTTTATAGCAAAGGCAAGGAAAGAAGCAGAATTAACTTATGCAAAAGCACAACAAAAAATTAAGGAACGCCAACTCAAAAAACAAGAACAATTTAACAAATTTATTGACGATAGGTACTTGTTTGTTTAATATAATAAAAACCTAAATTATGCTGCTAATTTTAGTTAAAATTATTGATTATTAAATTTAAGATAATATTTTCTATATGGTATTTTTGTCTTTTTCTAAATACTTTTTTGTTTTTTTGAAGTAAGGAAACTACTGAAAGAATATTGTTGGAAAATGTTGAACAACATAAATTTCGAGATAAAATATTGAAAACCAAACTACAAGAAGCTGAACATAGGTAAATGTTGAAATTTAAAAAACATAAACAATATGAAATCCTACCATTATCTAAACTAACATTGTAAAAATTGTTTCTAAAGACAAGTAGCATAAAAGCAATTTTCGTAAGTATATTAATTAAGTTTAACTTGTCACAGAAAATTATTGAAACAAAAACAAAATGAAGAAAGGTTGTCAATAGCTGCACAAGTTGTGGATGAATGCAAACAAACTAATTTACAAATTACAAACATCTTATCTGTTGAAAGGTATATAAAACTTCAAATTATTTTTACACTAATTGGTATGTATATATGTATGTTTCTAAAAATTTTTAAAAAAGTCAATAAAAAATTGACTGATTTAGGAATAAAAAAATTAAGTAATATGTGTTTGGTATTAGTACTATTATTGCAAAATATAGACTTCAGCATATGTTTTTATACTAACATACATAGCAAAAATTAAAGTGTTTATAATTAAAAAAAAATTTTTTAGGTTTAAGGTGTTTGCAACAGATGTCGAATTACTAAAGTTAGTAAATAAATCCAACAAAACATTCACATTATTATCAACTTTTCATCAAGAAGCTTTAAGTAAAAATGGATTGACTGAAAATGAATTAAACGAAATAAATCAACTGAGAACTTCAATTTTGGATATTTTAAAACTTTTTTCTAAAACATTAGGTAAAATATTACATTGTTTTTTTTGTTTTATAGTTAAAAGAAAAATTAATGATATTTTATATGTTTTTAAATAGACAATATGTATATATATGCATATATGTCCAATTTATAGGTTTTTGAAATAATAAAACTGCTGTTTGTGGCCAATTAATTGTTGTTTATTTTATTAACTTATGGAAATGGGTGAAATTGCACAAACACCTAATACTATTTACACAGAAAACCTACAAATTGAAAAAGAAAAAAATGATAAAGAAAAAGAAAGGCTGCAAAAAGAAAAAGAAAATATGGAAAAGGAGAGAATAGAAAAAGAAAAAGTTGAACATGAGATAGAACAACAAAAAAATGACCCAGAATCGAAATTACCTCCAATACCAAATGTGAGTTTTTTTCTTAATTTTTATGGTAATTTTTTTGTTAAATTTTGACAATATTAATAACTTTCCAGGAATACAAATTATCAGTTAGTAGGTCAGCCTACCACCATTTTAAACATCTTGAAAAAAACTTTATTGAATTTGAAAATATATCAAAAACTTTTACATCTATAAAGCAAAATCAGGTAATTAAACTTATACAATAAAAATATTGTATAAATGTTATTTTTTATTTATATATTTTCAATGTGAAAAGGCCGACTTATCAGCCTAAACAAAAAGTTACATTTGTTGCCCTGACCCAGTCTTAAGTTTAATTTGAAAACTTCAAATTTTGTTGACTTAAATTGTCAAATTCTTGAAGTTTAGACATCTTTTTTATGTGTACAATTTTAATGTAGTTTAACATATTTTATAAGCCTATATCTTAGACCTAAATTGTTTTTGTCAGTTTGTTCTATATTTGATCTGTTTTAATTTTTATTTAGTTTTTCAATGCTTAAATTATTATTTTATGTTACTTTTTTATATTTATCCTCAATGTAGGAAGGCTGACTTTTCGACCTTAACATAGAGTAACATTTTGTTACCTTGACCTGGTTTTGTGTTGACTTAGCCAGTTTGTGATATTATTGTTAATAATTGTTTAATAATTAATCTGCCAAGTGCATGAAAATTTGTATTATTCATGAAGCCTACCTTAGCGTGTTGCAAGATAAAAGTAATGGGATAAAACCTATGACTTCAAGCTGTAAAGTCGAGTATATCAATCACTCAGTCCTTAAATTTATAATTTTGTTTTTCTGTTGTAGAAAATGATAATGGGATTAAGCAAAGCAATAAGTTTACCAATTTCATCGATAACAAATCGATCGTGGTCAGATATCAAGAGAAAAAGAAATGATTTAAACTCAATTTTAAATGGTTTGTCCTAATTGTTTATAACCATTACCCAAAAAAATTTATAAAAAAAAATTAATAAAAATAGAAGTACAAGCAATAATAAAAAGTCTTGTTATAGTAAATTAATATAAAATGTAAAATATCACCTTTTTAAATCTTGACTAAATTTTTTTTTTTTTAAAGGCAAAAATTTTAAAAGTTCTAATCAAAACTTTGCAATCAAAGATGCCAAAAATGCTCCAGAATTTGCAAAGATTTTTATGGCTAAAAAATTTGTGGTAAAATTTTTGTAAAAAAGTTTTAAATAAACATTAAAATAAATAAAACATAAAAAATTATTTATATATATACTTTTTTTGATAAAAAACAAATAAATTTTAAAATTTATCCTCAACCAATTAAATTGCATAGAAACAAGCTGAAGGTCAAGTTTCAGCCAATCACGAAGCAGCATTTGGTCTGGGCTTAGCTTTAATTGGAGTTTGGTCAAACGACAAAGACGTGAAAGAATTAACAATTGCTCAAATGTGCATCAAATGTCCGTTTATTGTTCCTTGGTATATTCCTAAACTAGAAAATCAAAACGAAAAAGAATATTACAAGTAAAATGGAATTATTTTATCGATATTGTGCTGCTTTTTGTATAATTAACCAAGTACTTTTTTATTAAACTTTTATTAGTACCTTAAAATTTTGTATTAAATTTTTAATTTTTTAAGTCGCTGCAGTCTTCTAAGGTTTAATGTTCTGGGTTTGATTCCCACTGCTGTTATGTTGTAATGTATTTAATTAATTTAATGAATAATAATTTCTCTAATTAAAAAGCAAAAACAAATGTGGCCACTGTTTTCAGGGCAAAAATATTTTAAAAAATACATCTCAAGACTTGGTTGAAATTTATAAATTTTTGGACTGTAAACTTGGCCTTTCCCATATCGAGGATAAAGTAAAATAATTCAAGTAAGAAATTAAACCTAAATTGATTTTTCCAGGTCACGAGGTTACTTATATAATGAAGATGGCACAGTGGAAAAACAAGACAAATATTTAAAGAGAATGTCAGGTTTGGTTCGAACTTTTGCTGCCATTATTCAATCCCCTCTTCCCCCTGATATCAGTGAACACCCCCTTGGCATTTGGAATGGCTGGGTCTGGTTAACAAGGTAAATACTTTCAGGGTAAACACTTTAACAGGATTTTTATATTTTTATTTATTAAAAAAGTTAATTTATTAACTTTTTTTAAAACTGCTTAAAAAAAAATCAATTTTTTTTCCCTTTTTACGAAAATTTAAATTTTATCAATTTTTTTTTTTTATTTGCAAAATAAATTCTATTCTAGAATGTTGAATTTGGATCCCTGGCCAGAGATTACTGCAACTATTTTGTACGACTTTCTTGATGTAGCTGGTCATGCTTTGTTGAAAACTTACGGGCAACAATTTGAGAAATTATTGTTTTGTTTATGCCATGATTATTTTCCTAAGTAAGTTTTATTTTATTTTTGAAATTTTTGTTTTATTTTACAGTTACTCTTTCAAAATAACAATTATTTTTATAGCCCTTAAATTAGTTTTGTCCTTGCGAAAACTATTTAATAGCCCGTCCACCCTACTGTCAGGATAATTGTTGTAATATGGTTGCAACTCTTAACAAATATTTGCCAGCGATAATTTACCACAAGCGGTAAATTATTCTTTTCATTTTGAAGGAATATAAAATTATACATATTTGCATATATATTATAGTTCACTAAGCCCTTACATATTTGATGAAATCTTGTTTAATATAAAAATATACATAAACTAATATTCCTATACATCTGTATTTATACAAAAATACAAAATTTTTGATTCAAAGGCCTAAAATTTTTCACTTTTTTATTTATTTAAATTTTGTTTTTAGAATTAAGGAAGTTTCTGTAGGTTCGAGTGATGGTGCAATTCCAAGACTAGAAATGTTTTTAAAGGTAACTTCAGTTTTAACAATATTAAATATGTTGAAATCTAATTGCTAATTAACAAATATTTTAATTTTTTCAGGAATGTGTGAAGTCTAAAAATATTCGAAAACCTGAAGGTTATTTGGGATCTGACTTTTGGTCAACTTATCATTCAGTTGAAGTTGTAGGAAGTTAATGACATCATAATAGATCACATGACAACCTTACTATGATTATATAATAACTTTTTTATGACCAGATGATCTATTTTCATATAAAAATTGTTAAATATTCGACCTATTTGTTACATTGTTTTTAATATATTAAATCACAAATTTAGTTACGATATTAAGTTACATATTTAGGCACTGTTTGGTGTTCTTGTATACCACTATGTAAACAGTTTTAATATATTTTTTTTATTTTTACATTATGCCATCAATGTTAAAACCTATTTTGCTCAGAACTTTATTTTATCAATTAATATTAATTCTATAAGGGCATAGATTTTAATCAATTATGTGTTGTTATAACTTTAGATTTAATAAAAATTTGTTAAAATTGTTTATAAACAACATTTATTATTTACAAAATTTTACCTGCGTTACATAATTGTTGTTCGCGGAAATTTTAAAACTATTAAGTAAGGGAAGTTAAAAAAAGTACAAAATCATTAATTCTCGAACTAATAGCTACACTCTTCATTTCCAGGCTAGTTATCGGTTGTTAGTATCATTTAAAGTTCAGAAAAAGTGTTTTTATCAAGTAATTTAAGTTTCAAAGTAAAAAAGATTTTTGGTAATACAGTTAAATAATTTTACTTTAAAAAATTGTTTGTTGATTTAAAAGTTTAAAGATTTGTTATTTAAAAAATTTAATTATGAAATCAATTTACTTTTTATTGTTTATAGTTGGAATAAGTACTTGCCAAGGTAAATTTTTTCATCAATTTTTGTTGGGTTAATTTATTAAATCTTTGTATTAACCTTTTAAATATATGTTATTTGTTAATTGTAACTTTTTTTGTATACATCTTTATTCTTGATGTGGGAAAGTCGAATGCACTACTTAAACATAGAGCAACATCAGTTACTCCAACCCAGTTTTGAGTTGCCTGTGGCAGTTTGGGATATTATAGAAATTAATTTTTCTTAGGCTGCTGATTAAGTGCTGACTCAGCAGGAGTTCATACCGTTTATAGCTCCCTACTCAAGGGCGTTACAGCACGAGATCAGTGGAGATGGAACACACAACCTCATGTGTGATGTAGCAAGTGTTCTTACCACCACACCACACTTCTTATTTATCTTTAATTTTAACAATTTTTTTTTTCTTAACTTAAAAATTTACTTTTTTCCGATATTTTATGTTTAGGTCAACTTCGTCAGTGTTACAAATGTTTTAATCTTCAATCTTTAGCTCCTTGTAACGGCTCCATCGCTGAATGTCCTCCTGGATTTGATTTTTGTGGATTTGGAAGCATAAATGCGTCCTTGGAAGGTTAAATATATTAAACATGGATACAATATATATATAGAATGTATATAGGCTGAGTAAACTTAATTAGCATTAAATGTATATAAAGGCAAAAGTAGTTTTGATTAAGAATTTACTTTTTTTTTAAATTCGAATTAGGATTAAATGTTTCTGAAAATTAACTTATATTTTTAATACGAAAATCGGGTTTGCCTTAGTAGAAGGGATTTATTTTTTGTAATTTCTATTTTACCAATTTTTTTAGGAATTCAACTTTTTATTTGTTATTTAATAACTTTATTTTATATTTAAATCAGGAAGGGTGTGGTTTAAATTGATGTCATAACTGATATATGACGTAAAAGAGAATGATGTTTGTAATCAATCAATTGTGTTAGGTGTTGTATAAGACTAATATCCTTTAAGGAAATTGTGGGATAGTAAAGATTTCTTTGTAAAAAAATGTACAATAATATTAGGTTTTTAATTAGGTTGTTTAAAGATATTATCGTATTTATAAATGTTTTTTTTATTAGGTGAACCCGATATAGTAAGTTTCGGGCGTACTTGCACAAATCAAACTGTTGAACAGTTATGTCAAAATGTTCCTAGTGGTGCAGTTGTTAATTCTTGTGATATTCAAATCTGCCATTCAGGTATAAATATTGGTTTAATGCATATTTGATAATTATGAAAAATTACTGCATTTAATATTGTAGGCAACAATCAAGTTAAAATTTATGTGTATTTATTTTATAAAACATGTTACTTACATAAATTCTAGTTACAAACAACTTAAGCTTTTTAGTTTTAAGTTTTACTATATATATATTAAAAAAAAATTCTCAGAGTTGATTAACTCCGGTATGTTTTAAACTTTAAAATATTTATCCTTTGGTTAAATTGGAAATGTAACTGGCTTGTGACATGTATATTAAGATGGTTGCAACCAGCCTGAAGCTGGTTCCATTGTCCCAGAACCTAGTTCCACCACAACCACCACCACAGAATCTGGTTCTAACACCACAGAAAGTGGTTCCACCACTACTGGGGATGGTTCAAATAGCTCAGATTGTCAGAAAAGTGGATTTTTTGTTACATTAGCTTTAACATTTGTCTGCCTTTTACCCAATTTTATATAACAAACTCAATATTTTTACCATTTATATCATTATAACCCATACATATATATCAAATTACATTAAACTAGGGTTATATAATTGAATATTAATTATAATTGAAATATTTTAGAACTATATTTTTACATCTTATAAAAATATATTCACATTTGTAATTAGATATTGTATATAGTTTTGTATTAAATCATTTTAGTACCTCCATAGCAAACCAGCAGCTTCGGTAATGTTTAAAGAAATGAAAAATACTTTAATACAATCTTTTTTAGTTGTATTTAAAATACCAGTATTTTGATACCTTACATATTGATAGTTAGATTTTGAAACTCATTTTTTTAACTGTTTAATAACTTGCTGCATTTAGCTAGTCATATAAATATAAGTAACCAAAAAAAACGTGTTTGATATTTGTTATGAAACCTTTAAGATAAAATAACTTATGATAAATTAACTCAAGTAAATTTTAATTTGCTGAATGTGGGAATTGAACTCGAAAACTTTACTGTTAATTGTTTTGTTGGTTCTATAGTAAAGTGTAGCCTTTTATTTTTTAATTAGTTGGTCTATTAAATTCTATCATACAAAATATAAGTTACTTCTTTTTGTTAAGTTTGTTAAAAAGATTTTTCTTTATTTAATTAAATTTAATATAAGCGAGGATAAAACTATAAATTCGCAGCAACCTCGCAAAGAACCCGGATGTGTTTAGACTCCCTAGCAACCTGGATTTTTCGACGTAAAATTTGTAAAAACTTTAATTTAAAGTTAATAAACTAAGTTAAAAGAGAATATATATTAAAAATGGCAAACCAGGCAGCAACAGATAAGCCCCAGATTATTAACGAACCAGAATTTCCGACTACAGCGCAAGAGGCGTTGCACAAAGACGAATCTAGCTCGCCATGTGCGAATACAGGAAATCCTGTATTTTCTTGCGTTGCAAAGGTCAATATCAACCAGGACGAGGTACCACGTAACAAATTCTACCACTCGCACCATCCTCTGTACCAGACATCGACCAGTACGTATGGTGAATTACCAGCTACCCCACAAACTGCACCGTCAACTTTTCACGGAAAATCTCAACGATTTTCGCAACATTTAGGCACCTGTGGTATGTACAGAAATCATTCCTTGAACACTGGTCTTGATAAAAGCAAAGTTTATGATTTTCCACAAATGTGAACTCATTTATGTAATTTATTTCATGTTGAAAAATTGTTGTTTAAATGTTGTTGTTTTTTTAACTCCTTATGTTATTAGTCCTGGTGTTACGTTTTTACTATTTTTAATATCTCAATGTTATTATTTTTATAAATAGTTTTATTCTTCAAACTGCATAAACTTTCTGTATTTTTAATATGAAAAACGTTGAAACTGTGTTTATTATGATGCTGTCAGTTTATATTTTCTGCAATGTGTTTAAATTATTTTTGTTCTGAATATATAGGCTATTTTTATATTTAAAATATATATCTATGTTTCAGATTGATAAATTAAGTTAAAAAATATAAAAATGTTGCATTTTTTGGAAAAGGATAATACCCAAGCTATATTTAATGGAAATACTCTTATAGTGGTAAGTTTATTTTTAGTTATTTATAAAATATTTTGTCTGGTAATAATTCAAACTGGCATGTGTAAACTAACAACCTAGTTTTACAATATACTAACCGGCAACTTGAAGTAGTGGTTGGAAAAGTTGACTTTATTACATAAGGTTCTTGGTTAAATCCCAATATATTTTATGCTGTTGTGCTTCTTCTCAAGTAGAGCACCATAAACAAACTCCTGCTGAGCTCAAACAACTTGGCAGTTTTTATAATTTCTAACACCCCAAACTGCTAAAGTCAACACAAGACTTGGTAACTGATGTTAATTCATGTTTAGGTCTTGGAGTTGACATTTCCACATTAAGAATAAATAATAACAAAATGAGCATAAATCTTAGTATCACATATCAAAACACTTAAATTTAAAAAAATTATTTAATTTTTAGCCAGCAATCTCTGTTGGAAATGTTGGGCAACTATCTTGTGATCTTTTAATTTCAACTTTAAAGTTAAAGAAAGTTGCTTATTTCTGCCCTCAATGTTTTTTACCACTTGTTGGAATGAATCCTTTTGCCACAGATGAGCAAAATAAAAATATCTTGACCTTAAATAGTGAAGGTATAAAATTTAATTTGTATTTATGGTTATTGGCAAAAACATTTTAACTTAAGACTGCTAGAATGTTGAAAGTTCATTGGTATAATTATGATTTGTAAAGCTTACAAAAGTATTAAAAGTATTTACATATATATTAAAAAAAGTACAATTTATAAACTGAAACAAGCTGTAATTTAAACTTTTTTGTTTTTTAAGTTTACAATTGTCAAGCGCGAAAAATAACAATATTGCAACTACGGTCTCCTTTAATAAAGGTAAGATACTTGTTTTATCGTACATATATAGATATATATATATAAGGGCAACAACTAGTATATATAAAGAGTAGGTAGCATAGGTTTTTAGATATTCACAGAAAAAAAATATCTAAAAACCTATGCTAGCTATGTATCAATTGCTAATATTTATAGCACGATTTTTAGTACTCAAAAAACATTTTGATATTGTTTAAAGGGTATGCAGAGTGATTTTCTAACAAGTTTATTGAAATGGATAAAAGATGGCCAATTTAATGAGATGGTTATTCTGTCAAGTTGTCATGCATATGAGAGAACTGACGAACAAATATCTGGGTAAGTTAATCGATTACTTGAGTATAATATAATGGTGTTAAGACAATTAATTTATCACCAAGACCACTTTATAGTCTATCTAACTCATACAAATATTTAGGTCCCAATTTCGTTATTTGTTATCTCCCAAAATGGAAGCCATGATTGAACAATTTAGTAATTATAAATGGAAGAAATTAGAGGAAAGAAAAGTGGGATTCGGAGACAAGGAGTTGTTTCTTCCAGGAGGTGGATTCACCAAGAAATTATTTCTTCAAGCGTAAGTCCTCAGAATTAAGGTTTTTGTTATGTAACAAACACACCTTTGTTAATAAACATGTTATTACCAATTTTATTTTTTGTCATTTTTGGGTTAATTTTTTTTAATTTTTGTGCTCTTTAGACTAATACTGGTCGAGCCTGCCTTACATTTTGATTTTATTTGTTGTAATACAATTGCAATACTTTACTGATATTTGCCTGTGATAATTTACAAGGCTATATTGGATAAACATGTAACGAATCCGCCATCTTGTTGTTTATGCCAAAGTCTCATCTATAGTTCAGATTACGTGTTTACACCTATTGCCGATCTGTTACCCCTTATCTCTATCATGTGGCTTAATCATGTGATGTATTAGTTTAACTGTTTTGGATGTATTTATAATTAGTATTCGTGGAACAAGCTAGTGAACAGTTGTATGTGTATCTTTCCGCAATAATAAACTCTAAATTATAATACGGCTTTTCACACGAAAGACAATCAGACTCGATCGTTACAAACATAAAGATATTGTTCACTAAGATCCATTATAAAAAGAATATTTTTAATTTAATATTCTTTCCTTTTGCATTTCAACTTTTTGTTTTATATATTTTTTGTCATTATATTACCAGAATTTTGTTTATTTCCATAAAATTTTATGATAGTCATTATTAATCAAAATTTTTTTCTCATTTTTTTGTTATTGGACTAACTTAGATTACTTTAGCTATTTACAAATCTGTTCAATTTTTGACAACCTTCAGAACTGTAGATTTTAATTTTTAGTTGCAATGAAAATGTGAATGTAGCAGTGCTGATGTTGTTCTGTGCAGAGGGAAATAATATACCAGAAGCTGTGGCCTTGGCAGATCACCTAAACACGTGGAAGGGATTGGTGCTAAATGAAAAGGTAATTGAAATAATTGAAATTGGTTGGTTAGTTTGGTATTGCATTACACACACATTGCACATGCAACAAACTGTACATTTTTTACATGAATTTTGCTTGTCACATTCAATTTTTCTTTAAATTTATTTTTTTTTATTTTGTCGTTTCGCGCATTGATAAAAGTAAATAATAAATACAATTATTATTACAACAATGCGGCGGGAAAAAAGGACAAAATTAAAATCCTATAAAATAAGCCATAGCCTTATAAAATACACAAATGTACTTATTCAATAACACGACATGAAAGTTTGTGGAACACCAAACCAATCAGTCTTGCAGTGATAAATAAAAATAGCATGTTAGTATTTTAATATCAATGTAGTTTAATGGTTAAAAAAGTTAGTTGTTAGTAATTGTAAATTTAAATGTGTTGTTTTAGGTTGAAAGTCAGAAGTGGAAATACCCAATGTCGTGGTCGCACATGTTTGGTAACTCACATCCAGAAGGAATTTTCTAGTATTTTGTTACTTTCAAGCAATTATAATGTAGCATTTGTAAATCATAACGTTCCTACTTTACTTTTGTAAAACACCAATCGTAAAAAAGTATTTTGTTTTCAACTTTTGTTGTTAAATTTTTTCGAACGTCCTCGTGTCAATAACAATCATAAATAAAATTGAAATTAGAGATAGATTCTGCTGTTTTAAATCTACTATATTCTTACTATATATAGTAGCGAAAGTTTGATTAGCATTTAAAAGATGTGATTTCAAGACAGGGTACGACAACACAGACTTATTGTTGTATTTTTTACCAAATTCAATCAAAAATCGTATTAAAATTTAAACATTTATTTTGCGAAGAAAACATTTTAATTGTGTTATAAGCCATCTAAACCTCTTAAAAATCGTGTTTTTATTGAAATTAAGTCAAACACTTTTTATTACAAATAAGCGATTTTTTTTGCAAATATTAAAGTTATTTTTATATAAATTTCAAATTTAGTAAAATTTTAAGAATTTTTAAAACTTGACCTAACAAAAGGTAGAAATATATATATTGCTTGTAGCACCCCCATTTGACTTTATTTTGAAACCCAAAAGAAAAATTCCAAAAGTTGAAAATTTTAAATTGAATTTCAGTATTACTATTAGAACCCCGTTAGTCTAAAGAACATAATTTTAAAAATTTAGCAAAAAAATATTAAATATTAATAAAGTTATGAAAAATTTATTAAAATTTTAAAAATCAAATTTAAATTTTTTTTTATCTGCGCTTTGACCTGACTAACATTTAAGATAAAACATTTTATTAAAATATTTAAAAAAAAAAGTTACGGATATATTTATATTGCCTATAGCGCCACCACTTGACCTTATTTTGGTATTATGAAAAAAATTGAAAATTTTAAATCAAATTTTAGTATTACCATTAGAACTCAATTTTTGTTTTACTAAAAATTTTTTACTAAAAAAACTTTTGTTTTACCAAAAATTTCTGCGAAATGTTTTATCTTGAATGTTAGTTAGGCCAATCCGCGTCTAATAAAATATAAAATTTTAGGTTTTGAGATTTCACCAATTTTTAATAAATATGTCATAACTTTTATGAATATTAATATTTTTGAAAAATATTTTCTAAACACGTTAATTGGACCAGTGCGGTTCTAACAGATCAATTATTTTTCGATTTAAAATTTTTTATTTTTTTCATTAAAATTATATGCAATAGCATTGGCCAAAAATATCACGTGACCTAATTAAACCCAGAATAAAAATTTGCTGTAACTTTTGTTTTACTGAAAATTTCTGCGAAATGTTTTATCTTGAATGTTAATTAGGCCAATGCGCGTCTAATAAAATATAAAATTTTAGGTTTTGAGATTTCACCAATTTTTAATAAATATGTCATAACTTTTATGGATATTAATATTTTTGAAAAATATTTTCTAAACACGTTAATTGGACCAGTGCGGTTCTAACAGATCAATTATTTTTCGATTTAAAATTTTTTATTTTTTTCATTAAAATTATATGCAATAGCATTGGCCAAAAATATCACGTGACCTAATTAAACCCAGAATAAAAATTTGCTGTAACTTTTGTTTTACTGAAAATTTCTGCGAAATGTTTTATTTCGAATGTTAATTAGGCCAATGCGCGTCTAATAAAATATAAAATTTTAGGTTTTGAGATTTCACCAATTTTTAATAAATATGTCATAACTTTTATGAATATTAATATTTTTGAAAAATATTTTCTAAACACGTTAATTGGACCAGTGCGGTTCTAACAGATCAATTATTTTTCGATTTAAAATTTTTTATTTTTTTCATTAAAATTATATGCAATAGCATTGGCCAAAAATATCACGTGACCTAATTAAACCCAGAATAAAAATTTGCTGTAACTTTTGTTTTACTAAAAATTTCTGCGAAATGTTTTATCTTGAATGTTAATTAGGCCAATGCGCGTCTAATAAAATATAAAATTTTAGGTTTTGAGATTTCACCAATTTTTAATAAATATGTCATAACTTTTATGAATATTAATATTTTTGAAAAATATTTTCTAAACACGTTAATTGGACCAGTGCGGTTCTAACAGATCAATTATTTTTCGATTTAAAATTTTTTATTTTTTTCATTAAAATTATATGCAAAAGCATTGGCCAAAAATATCACGTGACCTAATTAAACCCAGAATAAAAATTTGCTGTAACTTTTGTTTTACTGAAAATTTCTGCGAAATGTTTTATCTTGAATGTTAATTAGGCCAATGCGCGTCTAATAAAATATAAAATTTTAGGTTTTGAGATTTCACCAATTTTTAATAAATATGTCATAACTTTTATGGATATTAATATTTTTGAAAAATATTTTCTAAACACGTTAATTGGACCAGTGCGGTTCTAACAGATCAATTATTTTTCGATTTAAAATTTTTTATTTTTTTCATTAAAATTATATGCAATAGCATTGGCCAAAAATATCACGTGACCTAATTAAACCCAGAATAAAAATTTGCTGTAACTTTTGTTTTACTGAAAATTTCTGCGAAATGTTTTATTTTGAATGTTATTTAGGCCAATGCGCGTCTAATAAAATATAAAATTTTAGGTTTTGAGATTTCACCAATTTTTAATAAATATGTCATAACTTTTATGAATATTAATATTTTTGAAAAATATTTTCTAAACACGTTAATTGGACCAGTGCGGTTCTAACAGATCAATTATTTTTCGATTTAAAATTTTTTATTTTTTTCATTAAAATTATATGCAATAGCATTGGCCAAAAATATCACGTGACCTAATTAAACCCAGAATAAAAATTTGCTGTAACTTTTGTTTTACTGAAAATTTCTGCGAAATGTTTTATCTTGAATGTTAATTAGGCCAATGCGCGTCTAATAAAATATAAAATTTTAGGTTTTGAGATTTCACCAATTTTTAATAAATATGTCATAACTTTTATGAATATTAATATTTTTGAAAAATATTTTCTAAACACGTTAATTGGACCAATGCGGTTCTAACAGATCAATTATTTTTTGATTTAAATTTTTTTATTTTTTTCATTAAAATTATATGCAATAGCATTGGCCAAAAATATCACGTGACCTAATTAAACCCAGAATAAAAATTTGCTGTAACTTTTGTTTTACTGAAAATTCCTGCGAAATGTTTTATCTTGAATGTTAATTAGGCCAATGCGCGTCTAATAAAATATAAAATTTTAGGTTTTGAGATTTCACCAATTTTTAATAAATATGTCATAACTTTTATGAATATTAATATTTTTGAAAAATATTTTCTAAACACGTTAATTGGACCAGTGCGGTTCTAACAGATCAATTATTTTTCGATTTAAAATTTTTTATTTTTTTCATTAAAATTATATGCAATAGCATTGGCCAAAAATATCACGTGACCTAATTAAACCCAGAATAAAAATTTGCTGTAACTTTTGTTTTACTGAAAATTTCTGCGAAATGTTTTATCTTGAATGTTAATTAGGCCAATGCGCGTCTAATAAAATATAAAATTTTAGGTTTTGAGATTTCACCAATTTTTAATAAATATGTCATAACTTTTATGAATATTAATATTTTTGAAAAATATTTTCTAAACACGTTAATTGGACCAGTGCGGTTCTAACAGATCAATTATTTTTCGATATAAAAGTTTTTATTTTTTTTATTAAAATTATATGCAATAGCATTGGCCAAAAATATCACGTGACCTAATTAAACCCAGAATAAAAATTTGCTGTAACTTTTGTTTTACTGAAAATTTCTGCGAAATGTTTTATCTTGAATGTTAATTAGGCCAATGCGCGTCTAATAAAATATAAAATTTTAGGTTTTGAGATTTCACCAATTTTTAATAAATATGTCATAACTTTTATGAATATTAATATTTTTGAAAAATATTTTCTAAACACGTTAATTGGACCAGTGCGGTTCTAACAGATCAGTTATTTTTCGATTTAAAATTTTTTATTTTTTTCATTAAAATTATATGCAATAGCATTGGCCAAAAATATCACGTGACCTAATTAAACCCAGAATAAAAATTTGCTGTAACTTTTGTTTTACTGAAAATTTCTGCGAAATGTTTTATCTTGAATGTTAATTAGGCCAATGCGCGTCTAATAAAATATAAAATTTTAGGTTTTGAGATTTCACCAATTTTTAATAAATATGTCATAACTTTTATGAATATTAATATTTTTAAAAAATATTTTCTAAACACGTTAATTGGACCAGTGCGGTTCTAACAGATCAATTATTTTTCGATTTAAAATTTTTTATTTTTTTCATTAAAATTATATGCAATAGCATTGGCCAAAAATATCACGTGACCTAATTAAACCCAGAATAAAAATTTGCTGTAACTTTTGTTTTACTGAAAATTTCTGCGAAATGTTTTATCTTGAATGTTAATTAGGCCAATGCGCGTCTAATAAAATATAAAATTTTAGGTTTTGAGATTTCACCAATTTTTAATAAATATGTCATAACTTTTATGAATATTAATATTTTTGAAAAATATTTTTTAAACACGTTAATTGGACCAGTGCGGTTCTAACAGATCAATTGTTTTTCGATTTAAAATTTTTTATTTTTTTCATTAAAATTATATGCAATAGCATTGGCCAAAAATATCACGTGACCTAATTAAACCCAGAATAAAAATTTGCTGTAACTTTTGTTTTACTAAAAATTTCTGCGAAATGTTTTATCTTGAATGTTAATTAGGCCAATGCGCGTCTAATAAAATATAAAATTTTAGGTTTTGAGATTTCACCAATTTTTAATAAATATGTCATAACTTTTATGAATATTAATATTTTTGAAAAATATTTTCTAAACACGTTAATTGGACCAGTGCGGTTCTAACAGATCAATTATTTTTCGATTTAAAATTTTTTATTTTTTTCATTAAAATTATATGCAATAGCATTGGCCAAAAATATTACGTGACCTAATTAAACCCAGAATAAAAATTTGCTGTAACTTTTGTTTTACTGAAAATTTCTGCGAAATGTTTTATCTTGAATGTTAATTAGGCCAATGCGCGTCTAATAAAATATAAAATTTTAGGTTTTGAGATTTCACCAATTTTTAATAAATATGTCATAACTTTTATGAATATTAATATTTTTGAAAAATATTTTCTAAACACGTTAATTGGACCAGTGCGGTTCTAACAGATCAATTATTTTTCGATTTAAAATTTTTTATTTTTTTCATTAAAATTATATGCAATAGCATTGGCCAAAAATATCACGTGACCTAATTAAACCCAGAATAAAAATTTGCTGTAACTTTTGTTTTACTGAAAATTTCTGCGAAATGTTTTATCTTGAATGTTAATTAGGCCAATGCGCGTCTAATAAAATATAAAATTTTAGGTTTTGAGATTTCACCAATTTTTAATAAATATGTCATAACTTTTATGAATATTAATATTTTTGAAAAATATTTTCTAAACACGTTAATTGGACCAGTGCGGTTCTAACAGATCAATTATTTTTCGATTTAAAATTTTTTATTTTTTTCATTAAAATTATATGCAATAGCATTGGCCAAAAATATCACGTGACCTAATTAAACCCAGAATAAAAATTTGCTGTAACTTTTGTTTTACTGAAAATTTCTGCGAAATGTTTTATTTTGAATGTTAATTAGGCCAATGCGCGTCTAATAAAATATAAAATTTTAGGTTTTGAGATTTCACCAATTTTTAATAAATATGTCATAACTTTTATGAATATTAATATTTTTGAAAAATATTTTCTAAACACGTTAATTGGACCAGTGCGGTTCTAACAGATCAATTATTTTTCGATTTAAAATTTTTTATTTTTTTCATTAAAATTATATGCAATAGCATTGGCCAAAAATATCACGTGACCTAATTAAACCCAGAATAAAAATTTGCTGTAACTTTTGTTTTACTAAAAATTTCTGCGAAATGTTTTATCTTGAATGTTAATTAGGCCAATGCGCGTCTAATAAAATATAAAATTTTAGGTTTTGAGATTTCACCAATTTTTAATAAATATGTCATAACTTTTATGAATATTAATATTTTTGAAAAATATTTGCTAAACACGTTAATTGGACCAGTGCGGTTCTTATAGATCAATTATTTTTCGATTTAAAATTTTTTATTTTTTTCATTAAAATTATATGCAATAGCATTTGCCAAAAATATCACGTGACCTAATTAAACCCAGAATAAAAATTTGCTGTAACTTTTGTTTTACTGAAAATTTCTGCGAAATGTTTTATCTTGAATGTTAATTAGGCCAATGCGCGTCTAATAAAATATAAAATTTTAGGTTTTGAGATTTCACCAATTTTTAATAAAAATGTCATAACTTTTATGAATATTAATATTTTTGAAAAATATTTTCTAAACACGTTAATTGGACCAGTGCGGTTCTAACAGATCAATTATTTTTCGATATAAATTTTTTTATTTTTTTCATTAAAATTATATGCAATAGCATTGGCCAAAAATATCACGTGACCTAATTAAACCCAGAATAAAAATTTGCTGTAACTTTTGTTTTACTGAAAATTCCTGCGAAATGTTTTATCTTGAATGTTAGTTAGGCCAATCCGCGTCTAATAAAATATAAAATTTTAGGTTTTGAGATTTCACCAATTTTTAATAAATATGTCATAACTTTTATGAATATTAATATTTTTGAAAAATATTTTCTAAACACGTTAATTGGACCAGTGCGGTTCTAACAGATCAATTATTTTTCGATTTAAAATTTTTTATTTTTTTCATTAAAATTATATGCAATAGCATTGGCCAAAAATATCACGTGACCTAATTAAACCCAGAATAAAAATTTGCTGTAACTTTTGTTTTACTGAAAATTTCTGCGAAATGTTTTATCTTGAATGTTAATTAGGCCATTGCGCGTCTAATAAAATATAAAATTTTAGGTTTTGAGATTTCACCAATTTTTAATAAATATGTCATAACTTTTATGAATATTAATATTTTTGAAAAATATTTTCTAAACACGTTAATTGGACCAGTGCGGTTCTAACAGATCAATTATTTTTCGATTTAAATTTTTTTATTTTTTTCATTAAAATTATATGCAATAGCATTGGCCAAAAATATCACGTGACCTAATTAAACCCAGAATAAAAATTTGCTGTAACTTTTGTTTTACTGAAAATTCCTGCGAAATGTTTTATCTTGAATGTTAGTTAGGCCAATCCGCGTCTAATAAAATATAAAATTTTAGGTTTTGAGATTTCACCAATTTTTAATAAATATGTCATAACTTTTATGAATATTAATATTTTTGAAAAATATTTTCTAAACACGTTAATTGGACCAGTGCGGTTCTAACAGATCAATTATTTTTCGATTTAAAATTTTTTATTTTTTTCATTAAAATTATATGCAATAGCATTGGCCAAAAATATCACGTGACCTAATTAAACCCAGAATAAAAATTTGCTGTAACTTTTGTTTTACTGAAAATTTCTGCGAAATGTTTTATCTTGAATGTTAATTAGGCCAATGCGCGTCTAATAAAATATAAAATTTTAGGTTTTGAGATTTCACCAATTTTTAATAAATATGTCATAACTTTTATGGATATTAATATTTTTGAAAAATATTTTCTAAACACGTTAATTGGACCAGTGCGGTTCTAACAGATCAATTATTTTTCGATTTAAAATTTTTTATTTTTTTCATTAAAATTATATGCAATAGCATTGGCCAAAAATATCACGTGACCTAATTAAACCCAGAATAAAAATTTGCTGTAACTTTTGTTTTACTGAAAATTCCTGCGAAATGTTTTATTTTAAATGTTAATTAGGCCAATGCGCGTCTAATAAAATATAAAATTTTAGGTTTTGAGATTTCACCAATTTTTAATAAATATGTCATAACTTTTATGAATATTAATATTTTTGAAAAATATTTTCTAACACGTTAATTGGACCAATGCGGTTCTAACAGATCAATTATTTTTCGATTTAAAATTTTTTATTTTTTTCATTAAAATTATATGCAATAGCATTGGCCAAAAATATCACGTGACCTAATTAAACCCAGAATAAAAATT
Source organism: Corella eumyota (assembly GCF_963082875.1). Lineage (NCBI taxonomy): Eukaryota > Metazoa > Chordata > Ascidiacea > Phlebobranchia > Corellidae > Corella > Corella eumyota. The sequence continues at coordinate 16,602,773 of NC_137493.1, read as the reverse complement.
TGCTGTAACTTTTGTTTTACTAAAAATTTCTGCGAAATGTTTTATCTTGAATGTTAATTAGGCCAATGCGCGTCTAATAAAATATAAAATTTTAGGTTTTGAGATTTCACCAATTTTTAATAAATATGTCATAACTTTTATGAATATTAATATTTTTGAAAAATATTTGCTAAACACGTTAATTGGACCAGTGCGGTTCTTATAGATCAATTATTTTTCGATTTAAAATTTTTTATTTTTTTTATTAAAATTATATGCAATAGCATTGGCCAAAAATATCACGTGACCTAATTAAACCCAGAATAAAAATTTGCTGTAACTTTTGTTTTACTGAAAATTTCTGCGAAATGTTTTATCTTGAATGTTAATTAGGCCAATGCGCGTCTAATAAAATATAAAATTTTAGGTTTTGAGATTTCACCAATTTTTAATAAATATGTCATAACTTTTATGAATATTAATATTTTTGAAAAATATTTTCTAAACACGTTAATTGGACCAGTGCGGTTCTAACAGATCAATTATTTTTCGATTTAAATTTTTTTATTTTTTTCATTAAAATTATATGCAATAGCATTGGCCAAAAATATCACGTGACCTAATTAAACCCAGAATAAAAATTTGCTGTAACTTTTGTTTTACTGAAAATTCCTGCGAAATGTTTTATCTTGAATGTTAGTTAGGCCAATCCGCGTCTAATAAAATATAAAATTTTAGGTTTTGAGATTTCACCAATTTTTAATAAATATGTCATAACTTTTATGAATATTAATATTTTTGAAAAATATTTTCTAAACACGTTAATTGGACCAGTGCGGTTCTAACAGATCAATTATTTTTTGATTTAAAATTTTTTATTTTTTTCATTAAAATGATATGCAATAGCATTGGCCAAAAATATCACGTGACCTAATTAAACCCAGAATAAAAATTTGCTGTAACTTTTGTTTTACTGAAAATTTCTGCGAAATGTTTTATCTTGAATGTTAATTAGGCCAATGCGCGTCTAATAAAATATAAAATTTTAGGTTTTGAGATTTCACCAATTTTTAATAAATATGTCATAACTTTTATGAATATTAATATTTTTGAAAAATATTTTCTAAACACGTTAATTGGACCAGTGCGGTTCTAACAGATCAATTATTTTTCGATTTAAAATTTTTTATTTTTTTCATTAAAATTATATGCAATAGCATTGGCCATAAATATCACGTGACCTAATTAAACCCAGAATAAAAATTTGCTGTAACTTTTGTTTTACTGAAAATTTCTGCGAAATGTTTTATCTTGAATGTTAATTAGGCCAATGCGCGTCTAATAAAATATAAAATTTTAGGTTTTGAGATTTCACCAATTTTTGATAAATATGTCATAACTTTTATGAATATTAATATTTTTGAAAAATATTTTCTAAACACGTTAATTGGACCAGTGCGGTTCTAACAGATCAATTATTTTTCGATTTAAATTTTTTTATTTTTTTCATTAAAATTATATGCAATAGCATTGGCCAAAAATATCACGTGACCTAATTAAACCCAGAATAAAAATTTGCTGTAACTTTTGTTTTACTGAAAATTCCTGCGAAATGTTTTATCTTGAATGTTAATTAGGCCAATGCGCGTCTAAGTAAATATAAAATTTTAGGTTTTGAGATTTCACCAATTTTTAATAAATATGTCATAACTTTTATGAATATTAATATTTTTGAAAAATATTTTCTAAACACGTTAATTGGACCAGTGCGGTTCTAACAGATCAATTATTTTTCGATTTAAAATTTTTTATTTTTTTCATTAAAATGATATGCAATAGCATTGGCCAAAAATATCACGTGACCTAATTAAACCCAGAATAAAAATTTGCTGTAACTTTTGTTTTACTGAAAATTTCTGCGAAATGTTTTATCTTGAATGTTAATTAGGCCAATGCGCGTCTAATAAAATATAAAATTTTAGGTTTTGAGATTTCACCAATTTTTAATAAATATGTCATAACTTTTATGAATATTAATATTTTTGAAAAATATTTTCTAAACACGTTAATTGGACCAGTGCGGTTCTAACAGATCAATTATTTTTCGATTTAAAATTTTTTATTTTTTTCATTAAAATTATATGCAATAGCATTGGCCATAAATATCACGTGACCTAATTAAACCCAGAATAAAAATTTGCTGTAACTTTTGTTTTACTGAAAATTTCTGCGAAATGTTTTATCTTGAATGTTAATTAGGCCAATGCGCGTCTAATAAAATATAAAATTTTAGGTTTTGAGATTTCACCAATTTTTGATAAATATGTCATAACTTTTATGAATATTAATATTTTTGAAAAATATTTTCTAAACACGTTAATTGGACCAGTGCGGTTCTAACAGATCAATTATTTTTCGATTTAAATTTTTTTATTTTTTTCATTAAAATTATATGCAATAGCATTGGCCAAAAATATCACGTGACCTAATTAAACCCAGAATAAAAATTTGCTGTAACTTTTGTTTTACTGAAAATTCCTGCGAAATGTTTTATCTTGAATGTTAATTAGGCCAATGCGCGTCTAAGTAAATATAAAATTTTAGGTTTTGAGATTTCACCAATTTTTAATAAATATGTCATAACTTTTATGAATATTAATATTTTTGAAAAATATTTTCTAAACACGTTAATTGGACCAGTGCGGTTCTAACAGATCAATTATTTTTCGATTTAAAATTTTTTATTTTTTTCATTAAAATTATATGCAATAGCATTGGCCAAAAATATCACGTGACCTAATTAAACCCAGAATAAAAATTTGCTGTAACTTTTGTTTTACTGAAAATTTCTGCGAAATGTTTTATCTTGAATGTTAATTAGGCCAATGCGCGTCTAATAAAATATAAAATTTTAGGTTTTGAGATTTCACCAATTTTTAATAAATATGTCATAACTTTTATGAATATTAATATTTTTGAAAAATATTTTCTAAACACGTTAATTGGACCAGTGCGGTTCTAACAGATCAATTATTTTTCGATTTAAAAGTTTTTATTTTTTTTATTAAAATTATATGCAATAGCATTGGCCAAAAATATCACGTGACCTAATTAAACCCAGAATAAAAATTTGCTGTAACTTTTGTTTTACTGAAAATTTCTGCGAAATGTTTTATCTTGAATGTTAATTAGGCCAATGCGCGTCTAATAAAATATAAAATTTTAGGTTTTGAGATTTCACCAATTTTTAATAAATATGTCATAACTTTTATGAATATTAATATTTTTGAAAAATATTTTCTAAACACGTTAATTGGACCAGTGCGGTTCTAACAGATCAATTATTTTTCGATTTAAAATTTTTTATTTTTTTCATTAAAATTATATGCAATAGCATTGGCCATAAATATCACGTGACCTAATTAAACCCAGAATAAAAATTTGCTGTAACTTTTGTTTTACTGAAAATTTCTGCGAAATGTTTTATCTTGAATGTTAATTAGGCCAATGCGCGTCTAATAAAATATAAAATTTTAGGTTTTGAGATTTCACCAATTTTTAATAAATATGTCATAACTTTTATGAATATTAATATTTTTGAAAAATATTTTCTAAACACGTTAATTGGACCAGTGCGGTTCTAACAGATCAATTATTTTTCGATTTAAAATTTTTTATTTTTTTCATTAAAATTATATGCAATAGCATTGGCCAAAAATATCACGTGACCTAATTAAACCCAGAATAAAAATTTGCTGTAACTTTTGTTTTACTGAAAATTTCTGCGAAATGTTTTATCTTGAATGTTAATTAGGCCAATGCGCGTCTAATAAAATATAAAATTTTAGGTTTTGAGATTTCACCAATTTTTAATAAATATGTTATAACTTTTATGAATATTAATATTTTTGAAAAATATTTTCTAAACACGTTAATTGGACCAGTGCGGTTCTAACAGATCAATTATTTTTCGATTTAAAATTTTTTATTTTTTTCATTAAAATTATATGCAATAGCATTGGCCAAAAATATCACGTGACCTAATTAAAGCCAGAATAAAAATTTGCTGTAACTTTTGTTTTACTGAAAATTTCTGCGAAATGTTTTATCTTGAATGTTAATTAGGCCAATGCGCGTCTAATAAAATATAAAATTTTAGGTTTTGAGATTTCACCAATTTTTAATAAATATGTCATAACTTTTATGAATATTAATATTTTTGAAAAATATTTTCTAAACACGTTAATTGGACCAGTGCGGTTCTAACAGATCAATTATTTTTCGATTTAAAATTTTTTATTTTTTTCATTAAAATTATATGCAATAGCATTGGCCAAAAATATCACGTGACCTAATTAAACCCAGAATAAAAATTTGCTGTAACTTTTGTTTTACTGAAAATTTCTGCGAAATGTTTTATCTTGAATGTTAATTAGGCCAATGCGCGTCTAATAAAATATAAAATTTTAGGTTTTGAGATTTCACCAATTTTTAATAAATATGTCATAACTTTTATGAATATTAATATTTTTGAAAAATATTTTCTAAACACGTTAATTGGACCAGTGCGGTTCTAACAGATCAATTATTTTTCGATTTAAAATTTTTTATTTTTTTCATTAAAATTATATGCAATAGCATTGGCCAAAAATATCACGTGACCTAATTAAACCCAGAATAAAAATTTGCTGTAACTTTTGTTTTACTGAAAATTTCTGCGAAATGTTTTATCTTGAATGTTAATTAGGCCAATGCGCGTCTAATAAAATATAAAATTTTAGGTTTTGAGATTTCACCAATTTTTAATAAATATGTCATAACTTTTATGAATATTAATATTTTTAAAAAATATTTTCTAAACACGTTAATTGGACCAGTGCGGTTCTAACAGATCAATTATTTTTCGATTTATAATTTTTTATTTTTTTCATTAAAATTATATGCAATAGCATTGGCCATAAATATCACGTGACCTAATTAAACCCAGAATAAAAATTTGCTGTAACTTTTGTTTTACTGAAAATTTCTGCGAAATGTTTTATCTTGAATGTTAATTAGGCCAATGCGCGTCTAATAAAATATAAAATTTTAGGTTTTGAGATTTCACCAATTTTTAATAAATATGTCATAACTTTTATGAATATTAATATTTTTGAAAAATATTTTCTAAACACGTTAATTGGACCAGTGCGGTTCTAACAGATCAATTATTTTTCGATTTAAAATTTTTTATTTTTTTCATTAAAATTATATGCAATAGCATTGGCCAAAAATATCACGTGACCTAATTAAACCCAGAATAAAAATTTGCTGTAACTTTTGTTTTACTGAAAATTTCTGCGAAATGTTTTATCTTGAATGTTAATTAGGCCAATGCGCGTCTAATAAAATATAAAATTTTAGGTTTTGAGATTTCACCAATTTTTAATAAATATGTCATAACTTTTATGAATATTAATATTTTTGAAAAATATTTTTTAAACACGTTAATTGGACCAGTGCGGTTCTAACAGATCAATTGTTTTTCGATTTAAAATTTTTTATTTTTTTCATTAAAATTATATGCAATAGCATTGGCCAAAAATATCACGTGACCTAATTAAACCCAGAATAAAAATTTGCTGTAACTTTTGTTTTACTGAAAATTTCTGCGAAATGTTTTATCTTGAATGTTAATTAGGCCAATGCGCGTCTAATAAAATATAAAATTTTAGGTTTTGAGATTTCACCAATTTTTAATAAATATGTCATAACTTTTATGAATATTAATATTTTTGAAAAATATTTTCTAAACACGTTAATTGGACCAGTGCGGTTCTAACAGATCAATTATTTTTCGATTTAAAATTTTTTATTTTTTTCATTAAAATTATATGCAATAGCATTGGCCAAAAATATCACGTGACCTAATTAAAGCCAGAATAAAAATTTGCTGTAACTTTTGTTTTACTGAAAATTTCTGCGAAATGTTTTATCTTGAATGTTAATTAGGCCAATGCGCGTCTAATAAAATATAAAATTTTAGGTTTTGAGATTTCACCAATTTTTAATAAATATGTCATAACTTTTATGAATATTAATATTTTTGAAAAATATTTTCTAAACACGTTAATTGGACCAGTGCGGTTCTAACAGATCAATTATTTTTCGATTTAAAATTTTTTATTTTTTTCATTAAAATTATATGCAATAGCATTGGCCAAAAATATCACGTGACCTAATTAAACCCAGAATAAAAATTTCCTGTAACTTTTGTTTTACTGAAAATTTCTGCGAAATGTTTTATCTTGAATGTTAATTAGGCCAATGCGCGTCTAATAAAATATAAAATTTTAGGTTTTGAGATTTCACCAATTTTTAATAAATATGTCATAACTTTTATGAATATTAATATTTTTGAAAAATATTTTCTAAACACGTTAATTGGACCAGTGCGGTTCTAACAGATCAATTATTTTTCGATTTAATTTTTTTTATTTTTTTCATTAAAATTATATGCAATAGCATTGGCCAAAAATATCACGTGACCTAATTAAACCCAGAATAAAAATTTGCTGTAACTTTTGTTTTACTGAAAATTTCTGCGAAATGTTTTATCTTGAATGTTAATTAGGCCAATGCGCGTCTAATAAAATATAAAATTTTAGGTTTTGAGATTTCACCAATTTTTAATAAATATGTCATAACTTTTATGAATATTAATATTTTTGAAAAATATTTTCTTAACACGTTAATTGGACCAGTGCGGTTCTAACAGATCAATTATTTTTCGATTTAAAATTTTTTATTTTTTTCATTAAAATTATATGCAATAGCATTGGCCAAAAAAATCACGTGACCTAATAAAACCCAGAATAAAAATTTGCTGTAACCTTTGTTTTAGTGAAAATTTCTGCGAAATGTTTTATCTTGAATGTTAATTAGGCCAATGCGCGTCTAAGAAAATATAAAATTTTAGGTTTTGAGATTTCACCAATTTTTAATAAATATGTCATAACTTTTATGAACATTAATATTTTTGAAAAATATTTTCTAAACACGTTAATTGGACCAGTGCGGTTCTAACAGATCAATTATTTTTCGATTTAAAATTTTTTATTTTTTTCATTAAAATTATATGCAATAGCATTGGCCAAAAATATCACGTGACCTAATTAAACCCAGAATAAAAATTTGCTGTAACTTTTGTTTTACTGAAAATTTCTGCGAAATGTTTTATCTTGAATGTTAATTAGGCCAATGCGCGTCTAATAAAATATAAAATTTTAGGTTTTGAGATTTCACCAATTTTTAATAAATATGTCATAACTTTTATGAATATTAATATTTTTGAAAAATATTTTCTAAACACGTTAATTGGACCAGTGCGGTTCTAACAGATCAATTATTTTTCGATTTAAAATTTTTTATTTTTTTCATTAAAATTATATGCAATAGCATTGGCCAAAAATATCACGTGACCTAATTAAACCCAGAATAAAAATTTGCTGTAATTTTTGTTTTACTGAAAATTTCTGCAAAATGTTTTATCTTGAATGTTAGTTAGGCCAATCCGCGTATAATAAAATATAAAATTTTAGGTTTTGAGATTTCATTAATTTTTAATAAATATGTCATAACTTTTATGAATATTAATATTTTTGAAAAATATTTTCTAAACACGTTAATTGGACCAGTGCGGTTCTAACATATCTATTATTTTTCGATTTAAAATTTTTTATTTTTTTTAATAAAATTATATGCAATAATAGCATTGGCCAAAAATATCACGTGACCTAATTAAACCCAGAATAAAAATTTGCTGTAACTTTTGTTTTACTGAAAATTTCTGCGAAATGTTTTATCTTGAATGTTAATTAGGCCAATGCGCGTCTAATAAAATATAAAATTTTAGGTTTTGAGATTTCACCAATTTTTAATAAATATGTCATAACTTTTGTAAATATTAATATTTTTGAAAAATATTTTCTAAACACGTTAATTGGACCAGTGCGGTTCTAACAGATCTATTATTTTTCGATTTAAAATTTTTTATTTTTTTCATTAAAATTATATGCAATAGCATTGGCCAAAAATATCACGTGACCTAATTAAACCCAGAATAAAAATTTGCTGTAACTTTTGTTTTACTGAAAATTTCTGCGAAATGTTTTATCTTGAATGTTAATTAGGCCAATGCGCGTCTAATAAAATATAAAATTTTAGGTTTTGAGATTTCATTAATTTTTAATAAATATGTCATAACTTTTATGAATATTAATATTTTTGAAAAATATTTTCTAAACACGTTAATTGGGCCAGTGCGGTTCTAACAGATTAATTATTTTTCGATTTAAAATTTTTTATTTTTTTCATTAAAATTATATGCAATAGCACTGGCCAAAAATATCACGTGACCTAATTAAACCCAGAATAAAAATTTGCTGTAACTTTTGTTTTACTGAAAATTTCTGCGAAATGTTTTATCTTGAATGTTAATTAGGCCAATGCGCGTCTAATAAAATATAAAATTTTAGGTTTTGAGATTTCACCAATTTTTAATAAATATGTCATAAATTTTATGAATATTAATATTTTTGAAAAATATTTTCTAAACACGTTAATTGGACCAGTGCGGTTCTAACAGATCAATTATTTTTCGATTTAAAATTTTTTATTTTTTTCATTAAAATTATATGCAATAGCATTGGCCAAAAATATCACGTGACCTAATTAAACCCAGAATAAAAATTTGCTGTAACTTTTGTTTTACTGAAAATTTCTGCGAAATGTTTTATCTTGAATGTTAATTAGGCCAATGCGCGTCTAATAAAATATAAAATTTTAGGTTTTGAGATTTCACCAATTTTTAATAAATATGTCATAACTTTTATGAATATTAATATTTTTGAAAAATATTTTCTAAACACGTTAATTGGACCAGTGCGGTTCTAACAGATCAATTATTTTTCGATTTAAAATTTTTTATTTTTTTCATTAAAATTATATGCAATAGCATTGGCCAAAAATATCACGTGACCTAATTAAACCCAGAATAAAATTTGCTGTAATTTTTGTTTTACTGAAAATTTCTGCAAAATGTTTTATCTTGAATGTTAATTAGGCCAATGCGCGTCTAATAAAATATAAAATTTTAGGTTTTGAGATTTCACCAATTTTTAATAAATATGTCATAACTTTTATGAATATTAATATTTTTGAAAAATATTTTCTTAACACGTTAATTGGACCAGTGCGGTTCTAACAGATCAATTATTTTTCGATTTAAAATTTTTTATTTTTTTCATTAAAATTATATGCAATAGCATTGGCCAAAAAAATCACGTGACCTAATAAAACCCAGAATAAAAATTTGCTGTAACCTTTGTTTTAGTGAAAATTTCTGCGAAATGTTTTATCTTGAATGTTAATTAGGCCAATGCGCGTCTAAGAAAATATAAAATTTTAGGTTTTGAGATTTCACCAATTTTTAATAAATATGTCATAACTTTTATGAATATTAATATTTTTGAAAAATATTTTCTAAACACGTTAATTGGACCAGTGCGGTTCTAACAGATCAATTATTTTTCGATTTAAAATTTTTTATTTTTTTCATTAAAATTATATGCAATAGCATTGGCCAAAAATATCACGTGACCTAATTAAACCCAGAATAAAAATTTGCTGTAATTTTTGTTTTACTGAAAATTTCTGCGAAATGTTTTATCTTGAATGTTAATTAGGCCAATGCGCGTCTAATAAAATATAAAATTTTAGGTTTTGAGATTTCACCAATTTTTAATAAATATGTCATAACTTTTATGAATATTAATATTTTTGAAAAATATTTTCTAAACACGTTAATTGGACCAGTGCGGTTCTAACAGATCAATTATTTTTCGATTTAAAATTTTTTATTTTTTTCATTAAAATTATATGCAATAGCATTGGCCAAAAATATCACGTGACCTAATTAAACCCAGAATAAAAATTTGCTGTAATTTTTGTTTTACTGAAAATTTCTGCAAAATGTTTTATCTTGAATGTTAGTTAGGCCAATCCGCGTATAATAAAATATAAAATTTTAGGTTTTGAGATTTCATTAATTTTTAATAAATATGTCATAACTTTTATGAATATTAATATTTTTGAAAAATATTTTCTAAACACGTTAATTGGACCAGTGCGGTTCTAACATATCTATTATTTTTCGATTTAAAATTTTTTATTTTTTTTAATAAAATTATATGCAATAATAGCATTGGCCAAAAATATCACGTGACCTAATTAAACCCAGAATAAAAATTTGCTGTAACTTTTGTTTTACTGAAAATTTCTGCGAAATGTTTTATCTTGAATGTTAATTAGGCCAATGCGCGTCTAATAAAATATAAAATTTTAGGTTTTGAGATTTCACCAATTTTTAATAAATATGTCATAACTTTTGTAAATATTAATATTTTTGAAAAATATTTTCTAAACACGTTAATTGGACCAGTGCGGTTCTAACAGATCTATTATTTTTCGATTTAAAATTTTTTATTTTTTTCATTAAAATTATATGCAATAGCATTGGCCAAAAATATCACGTGACCTAATTAAACCCAGAATAAAAATTTGCTGTAACTTTTGTTTTACTGAAAATTTCTGCGAAATGTTTTATCTTGAATGTTAATTAGGCCAATGCGCGTCTAATAAAATATAAAATTTTAGGTTTTGAGATTTCATTAATTTTTAATAAATATGTCATAACTTTTATGAATATTAATATTTTTGAAAAATATTTTCTAAACACGTTAATTGGGCCAGTGCGGTTCTAACAGATCAATTATTTTTCGATTTAAAATTTTTTATTTTTTTCATTAAAATTATATGCAATAGCATTGGCCAAAAAAATCACGTGACCTAATAAAACCCAGAATAAAAATTTGCTGTAACCTTTGTTTTAGTGAAAATTTCTGCGAAATGTTTTATCTTGAATGTTAATTAGGCCAATGCGCGTCTAAGAAAATATAAAATTTTAGGTTTTGAGATTTCACCAATTTTTAATAAATATGTCATAACTTTTATGAACATTAATATTTTTGAAAAATATTTTCTAAACACGTTAATTGGACCAGTGCGGTTCTAACAGATCAATTATTTTTCGATTTAAAATTTTTTATTTTTTTCATTAAAATTATATGCAATAGCATTGGCCAAAAATATCACGTGACCTAATTAAACCCAGAATAAAAATTTGCTGTAACTTTTGTTTTACTGAAAATTTCTGCGAAATGTTTTATCTTGAATGTTAATTAGGCCAATGCGCGTCTAATAAAATATAAAATTTTAGGTTTTGAGATTTCACCAATTTTTAATAAATATGTCATAACTTTTATGAATATTAATATTTTTGAAAAATATTTTCTAAACACGTTAATTGGACCAGTGCGGTTCTAACAGATCAATTATTTTTCGATTTAAAATTTTTTATTTTTTTCATTAAAATTATATGCAATAGCATTGGCCAAAAATATCACGTGACCTAATTAAACCCAGAATAAAAATTTGCTGTAATTTTTGTTTTACTGAAAATTTCTGCAAAATGTTTTATCTTGAATGTTAGTTAGGCCAATCCGCGTATAATAAAATATAAAATTTTAGGTTTTGAGATTTCATTAATTTTTAATAAATATGTCATAACTTTTATGAATATTAATATTTTTGAAAAATATTTTCTAAACACGTTAATTGGACCAGTGCGGTTCTAACATATCTATTATTTTTCGATTTAAAATTTTTTATTTTTTTTAATAAAATTATATGCAATAATAGCATTGGCCAAAAATATCACGTGACCTAATTAAACCCAGAATAAAAATTTGCTGTAACTTTTGTTTTACTGAAAATTTCTGCGAAATGTTTTATCTTGAATGTTAATTAGGCCAATGCGCGTCTAATAAAATATAAAATTTTAGGTTTTGAGATTTCACCAATTTTTAATAAATATGTCATAACTTTTGTAAATATTAATATTTTTGAAAAATATTTTCTAAACACGTTAATTGGACCAGTGCGGTTCTAACAGATCTATTATTTTTCGATTTAAAATTTTTTATTTTTTTCATTAAAATTATATGCAATAGCATTGGCCAAAAATATCACGTGACCTAATTAAACCCAGAATAAAAATTTGCTGTAACTTTTGTTTTACTGAAAATTTCTGCGAAATGTTTTATCTTGAATGTTAATTAGGCCAATGCGCGTCTAATAAAATATAAAATTTTAGGTTTTGAGATTTCATTAATTTTTAATAAATATGTCATAACTTTTATGAATATTAATATTTTTGAAAAATATTTTCTAAACACGTTAATTGGGCCAGTGCGGTTCTAACAGATTAATTATTTTTCGATTTAAAATTTTTTATTTTTTTCATTAAAATTATATGCAATAGCACTGGCCAAAAATATCACGTGACCTAATTAAACCCAGAATAAAAATTTGCTGTAACTTTTGTTTTACTGAAAATTTCTGCGAAATGTTTTATCTTGAATGTTAATTAGGCCAATGCGCGTCTAATAAAATATAAAATTTTAGGTTTTGAGATTTCACCAATTTTTAATAAATATGTCATAAATTTTATGAATATTAATATTTTTGAAAAATATTTTCTAAACACGTTAATTGGACCAGTGCGGTTCTAACAGATCAATTATTTTTCGATTTAAAATTTTTTATTTTTTTCATTAAAATTATATGCAATAGCATTGGCCAAAAATATCACGTGACCTAATTAAACCCAGAATAAAAATTTGCTGTAACTTTTGTTTTACTGAAAATTTCTGCGAAATGTTTTATCTTGAATGTTAATTAGGCCAATGCGCGTCTAATAAAATATAAAATTTTAGGTTTTGAGATTTCACCAATTTTTAATAAATATGTCATAACTTTTATGAATATTAATATTTTTGAAAAATATTTTCTAAACACGTTAATTGGACCAGTGCGGTTCTAACAGATCAATTATTTTTCGATTTAAAATTTTTTATTTTTTTCATTAAAATTATATGCAATAGCATTGGCCAAAAATATCACGTGACCTAATTAAACCCAGAATAAAATTTGCTGTAATTTTTGTTTTACTGAAAATTTCTGCAAAATGTTTTATCTTGAATGTTAATTAGGCCAATGCGCGTCTAATAAAATATAAAATTTTAGGTTTTGAGATTTCACCAATTTTTAATAAATATGTCATAACTTTTATGAATATTAATATTTTTGAAAAATATTTTCTTAACACGTTAATTGGACCAGTGCGGTTCTAACAGATCAATTATTTTTCGATTTAAAATTTTTTATTTTTTTCATTAAAATTATATGCAATAGCATTGGCCAAAAAAATCACGTGACCTAATAAAACCCAGAATAAAAATTTGCTGTAACCTTTGTTTTAGTGAAAATTTCTGCGAAATGTTTTATCTTGAATGTTAATTAGGCCAATGCGCGTCTAAGAAAATATAAAATTTTAGGTTTTGAGATTTCACCAATTTTTAATAAATATGTCATAACTTTTATGAATATTAATATTTTTGAAAAATATTTTCTAAACACGTTAATTGGACCAGTGCGGTTCTAACAGATCAATTATTTTTCGATTTAAAATTTTTTATTTTTTTCATTAAAATTATATGCAATAGCATTGGCCAAAAATATCACGTGACCTAATTAAACCCAGAATAAAAATTTGCTGTAACTTTTGTTTTACTGAAAATTTCTGCGAAATGTTTTATCTTGAATGTTAATTAGGCCAATGCGCGTCTAATAAAATATAAAATTTTAGGTTTTGAGATTTCACCAATTTTTAATAAATATGTCATAACTTTTATGAATATTAATATTTTTGAAAAATATTTTCTAAACACGTTAATTGGACCAGTGCGGTTCTAACAGATCAATTATTTTTCGATTTAAAATTTTTTATTTTTTTCATTAAAATTATATGCAATAGCATTGGCCAAAAATATCACGTGACCTAATTAAACCCAGAATAAAAATTTGCTGTAATTTTTGTTTTACTGAAAATTTCTGCAAAATGTTTTATCTTGAATGTTAGTTAGGCCAATCCGCGTATAATAAAATATAAAATTTTAGGTTTTGAGATTTCATTAATTTTTAATAAATATGTCATAACTTTTATGAATATTAATATTTTTGAAAAATATTTTCTAAACACGTTAATTGGACCAGTGCGGTTCTAACATATCTATTATTTTTCGATTTAAAATTTTTTATTTTTTTTAATAAAATTATATGCAATAATAGCATTGGCCAAAAATATCACGTGACCTAATTAAACCCAGAATAAAAATTTGCTGTAACTTTTGTTTTACTGAAAATTTCTGCGAAATGTTTTATCTTGAATGTTAATTAGGCCAATGCGCGTCTAATAAAATATAAAATTTTAGGTTTTGAGATTTCACCAATTTTTAATAAATATGTCATAACTTTTGTAAATATTAATATTTTTGAAAAATATTTTCTAAACACGTTAATTGGACCAGTGCGGTTCTAACAGATCTATTATTTTTCGATTTAAAATTTTTTATTTTTTTCATTAAAATTATATGCAATAGCATTGGCCAAAAATATCACGTGACCTAATTAAACCCAGAATAAAAATTTGCTGTAACTTTTGTTTTACTGAAAATTTCTGCGAAATGTTTTATCTTGAATGTTAATTAGGCCAATGCGCGTCTAATAAAATATAAAATTTTAGGTTTTGAGATTTCATTAATTTTTAATAAATATGTCATAACTTTTATGAATATTAATATTTTTGAAAAATATTTTCTAAACACGTTAATTGGGCCAGTGCGGTTCTAACAGATTAATTATTTTTCGATTTAAAATTTTTTATTTTTTTCATTAAAATTATATGCAATAGCACTGGCCAAAAATATCACGTGACCTAATTAAACCCAGAATAAAAATTTGCTGTAACTTTTGTTTTACTGAAAATTTCTGCGAAATGTTTTATCTTGAATGTTAATTAGGCCAATGCGCGTCTAATAAAATATAAAATTTTAGGTTTTGAGATTTCACCAATTTTTAATAAATATGTCATAAATTTTATGAATATTAATATTTTTGAAAAATATTTTCTAAACACGTTAATTGGACCAGTGCGGTTCTAACAGATCAATTATTTTTCGATTTAAAATTTTTTATTTTTTTCATTAAAATTATATGCAATAGCATTGGCCAAAAATATCACGTGACCTAATTAAACCCAGAATAAAAATTTGCTGTAACTTTTGTTTTACTGAAAATTTCTGCGAAATGTTTTATCTTGAATGTTAATTAGGCCAATGCGCGTCTAATAAAATATAAAATTTTAGGTTTTGAGATTTCACCAATTTTTAATAAATATGTCATAACTTTTATGAATATTAATATTTTTGAAAAATATTTTCTAAACACGTTAATTGGACCAGTGCGGTTCTAACAGATCAATTATTTTTCGATTTAAAATTTTTTATTTTTTTCATTAAAATTATATGCAATAGCATTGGCCAAAAATATCACGTGACCTAATTAAACCCAGAATAAAATTTGCTGTAATTTTTGTTTTACTGAAAATTTCTGCAAAATGTTTTATCTTGAATGTTAGTTAGGCCAATCCGCGTCTAATAAAATATAAAATTTTAGGTTTTGAGATTTCATTAATTTTTAATAAATATGTCATAACTTTTATGAATATTAATATTTTTGAAAAATATTTTCTAAACACGTTAATTGGACCAGTGCGGTTCTAACATATCTATTATTTTTCGATTTAAAATTTTTTATTTTTTTTATTAAAATTATATGCAATAATAGCATTGGCCAAAAATATCACGTGACCTAATTAAACCCAGAATAAAAATTTGCTGTAACTTTTGTTTTACTGAAAATTTCTGCGAAATGTTTTATCTTGAATGTTAATTAGGCCAATGCGCGTCTAATATAGAATATAAAATTTTAGGTTTTGAGATTTTATCAATTTTTAATAAAAATGTCATAACTTTTATGATTATTAGTATTTTCAGTTTTATTTTTCGATTTAATTTTAGTATTACCATTATAACTCAATTAGTCTTATAGCAAAAAATGTTAATTATTATTAAAGTTATGACAAATTTATTAAATATTTTAAAATTTAAAAAAATCAAATTTAAAATTTTTTAGGTGCGCCTTGACCTAACTAACATTTAAAATAAAACATTTTATCAAAACTTTCAAAAAAACAAAAACTTTCAAAAAAACAAAAGTAAGGAGCATATTTCATATTGCCTATAGCGCCCCCACTCGACCTCATCTTGGTACCACAAAAAAAGTTTCAAAAAAGTTGAAAAATTTTAATTAAATTTTAGTATTAACATTAAATCAAAAGAAATAAATTAAACAACATAAGTCATATAAAATTAAATGAAAAAAGACAAACTTAGAAAAAATAATTAGAAGCATATATAGTACTGGTCACAAAATTTATTATTTAAAAAATCTCAACAATTACTTTTACGAATGGTTACAGATAAATTTATTGAAAGATCTAAAAACAAAATTCAATTTACAATAAAATTATTTAAAATTTTTTGACTAAAATGGGGTAGAATATATTTATATATAAATATTTTATAAAATAAGGTTTATTATAATTGAGCTAATTGTTACTGATTATAAATCAGATACATTACCGTTTCAGTTTACACCCCTTTAATTTTTTCATTGGTCTTTAAAATGTTTGTTTAAAATTTAATTTTTGGGTGAGTTATTTTAAGTTTGAAGTTTTTATGATCGAATGGTTGTCTTACACTTGAAGTTCGACTCCGATCTCGCCCCTTTGTGACATCATGCGACTCTTCATTGTTCTGTGATGTTATAAAAAAATATATATTTTATTTTTTTTTAGAAAAACAAAATATATATATTTTAAAGGTTAAACATAAGTGAATTTAATTTACCTTTTTATTAAGGTGGTAACTTTTAAAGAATATTCCATCCCGATAATCGCGAGATTTCAATGATTTTTCATAATGCTGCCGGTCGGTATCAAACCGAAGATTATGGCTTGAAGAAAGACTTTTTAAGCAAGATTCATGATAAGCTGAACCTCCCCTAAAAATAAATCAAATTTTAATAAAATAAAAATTTAAAATTATGTTTTTTTAAAATTTAAAATTATGTTTCTAATCTTATATAAAAATATTAAAATATAAAAAGCTACCGAAAAACGATAATTTTTTCGTCACTAGATGTCACTCTCATAATGCTAGTTTTGCAAGCCTGGCAAAGCTGTGATCGGGGGGAAATCCCTTGAGCGACACCCTTGCATAGTTGAGATAAGGACTTGTGACGATCCCTAATTAAAAGAAGAAAAAGTTTAACTTAGTCCAACAAATGTAAAGATAAAAAATGTCCCAAACAGTTTTATTTATTGTTACAAAAATGTATTCAGAGTTTTGTTTAATCAGGTATTAATGACGTTATAGTCCTAGTTAAATAACCACATTAACAAATATAATACAATCAATACATAGTTAATTAAATCATCACATAACTCAAAAACTATTAAGGCATATCAGGTACTGAACTAAAAAGAACCAAAACGTAAACAACTTAATTACAGTGGAATAAAAAGTAAGGCCAAAGAATGACACCCTGTCGCAAGCAAACATAGATAAGATAAGTGACCACATGACTTAAAGAAATGTTACACTATGTAGAAGGTAAAATCTAGAATATCCCATTTTTGTTATGTAATTTTAAGTTTATCATTTAAATATTATTGGCCAATTTAACATTCTAAATACCCCTAGTTATTACCTTGCCAATAGATTAAGTGTTGTACTTAGTAATATTCTTTCATATCTGTAAGTATCCAACATACCAAGCAATAATAATTTAATTTCACCAAAATTTCCACTTTTAAAAGCTGGATCCTAAATTAAATGAAAACTTATTAATTTTAAGATAATATTAGTTTTATATTTCAGTAATTGCAATAAAAAATACACTTAATATATTACTAAAATTAATTTTAACCAATTTGTCAACTAAATGAAATTATTACCACATTTACCTAAAGTAACTTTAAAATAAGCTTTTAAAAATATGCCAAAACCCAAGAAAATGTAATTTCGAATCACACAAAAACTACCCGACTACACTACCTTTACTTATTTAAACATAAACAGAAAATAAATTAACAAATTTATTACCTGTATAATCTTCTGTAACACAGCTGGTATTGTAACATGGCCAATCATGGAACTTAGAACATAATGAACAATGTTCTTGGCTTTCAAGTTTTCAGGATCATTTTCATCAAATTGGGGAAGTTTTAAAGTCGTATCAAGAAGAGTAAACCAGAATTTCTGGAAAAATAAATTTTTATTATTAAACTTTGTGTTTTTGTTAAATGAATTATCCAAGATAATAAACTGTACACATAGTAAATTCTTTTTATAATTCCAATTATGTTTTTTTTGTGCAAAATTCAAAAGAATGAAAATTTTACCTCTCTCTGGGATTCCAGAAGTTTGTTGGAATTTCTTTGGCACAATCTTATGACATCATCAATTGATGACATCACTCCAGTTTCATAGTTCACCGATTTATTAAAATCTGAACAAAAAATCAAATTAATATATTCTAGATAACATACATTAAAATCCTAATTTTAATTTAGCCTTAAATTTTAATTTAGCCCTAAATGTGTTATTAACAAAAATATTAATTGTAGATACCCAACACTTTAATGCAATCTTTAACATTTACATATTAGTCATTTAAACACCACTAACATACCATCTGAAGTTGAAACCTCTTTTATTTTCTCCAATAAAGTTGAGAGCAGTAAATTGAATGCTGAAGTGATGTCCCCGCTTGATTCTAATAAATATGAAGTTGCATCATCAACTCGGTAACGTCGAGTTATCTACAATTGAAAAAATATTATATTTACAAAAAAGGGTTAATTACAAACTTTTAATACTTACTTAAGAGTAAACAAAATATATACGTTTTTAATTTTTTTCTGGGAAAAAACTAACTTTTGGTTTGCTCACCTAATTTACAGTTACTTTTAAAGTTTTTTTATCTTATTTAAACAATAATTATTTGAAATAAATTAAAATGTTATAAAAATCTAATTAATATAACATACATAATTGGTTCAATAATAAATTTTATATAATCTCTAATTTCCTAACCAATGTTAAAAATCCTCTAAATTTTTACCTCCAATGCTTTATGAGGTCTAATAACTTCACAATCCTGAATAAAAGTAAGGACTCTGCTTCTATTAAACTGGCACATCAAAGATAAATATAATTCACAAGTTTCTGGATCTGTTGGTTGATGGATTGTTGATATCTCATCTTTATCAGCTAAAAAATATAATTAAAGTTTTACAAGTGTTCAGAATAATTTAAAATATATAAAATGTATATATGATTTTAATATTAAAACATCTATATGAAAACTGGTATATATATTTAGGGCCTTCAAATTTTAAAAACTGCCATTTGTGGTGCGCGGGTAAATTATTGCAAGCATATATTAGTTCATAGTTGCAACCATATTACTAATAAAATGCTAACAGTAAGGTGGGCAATTAATTATCCATTGTTTAAAAATTTAGCTAAAATTTAAGTAAGTGAATATACTAACCAACAGTAAACTTACCAAAATAAGACTCGTTGATAAATTCTTCGGAATCAGATTTATTTGAAACAAAACAGCCTTGCAAGAAGTTGTACAACGCAAATGGATCATCCTAAAATATTTAAGGCATATAATAAACTATACCTAAATTTATAAACCTTTTAAAATAGTTAAACCGGCAGTGTGGTGTAGTGGTAAGAATTCTTGCTACACCACACATGAGGTCGTGGGTTCAATTCCCACTGATCTCATGCTGCAGCCCCCTTAAGTAAGGCGCTATAAACGGAATGAACTCCTGCTGAGCCAGCACTTAATCAGCAGCATAATTACCGGGCAATTATAGTCTCTATAATATTCCAAACTGCTACAGACAACTCGAGACGGGGTCGGAGTAACTGATGTTACTCTATGTTTAAGTCGCGCAGTCGACTTTCCCACATCGAGGATAAAGATATATACAAAAAAAAAAAAGGGTTAAGTTTTTGACAGATCCAACTTACATGTAGTTTAGCTGATATTGCTTGAATTGATCCTTTTAGGTCAGTGGTCACCAAAATTGCTGATTTTTCACCATTAATGTTAATTAAATCCTACAATAAAATATTTTAATTAAAAACAGAATAACATTACCTAAATTCATATTATAGAAAAAGTAAACACTTGAATCAAAATTTTAATATTCATTTCACAAATTCAACAAAATTAACAGTTTTTTTATTATATTTCTTAATTTTTACCTTAATGTGATCTAGTATCTTGTCTCTTAGCTGTTGTTTTTCAAACTCGTCAGTTTTTGGATCATTGAGAATGGATTTAATGTAAGTAAAAACATTATCCTAAATAAACATAAATTTAAACCTTTGTAAAATGTTAAAACCAAATTGTTAAAATATAACTAAATCTAACCAGAAGAAAGTAAAACATACAAATTTGGCCTAATAAAATTATATTAAATACAATTAACTCCTTTGCAACAAGCTAGTATAAGATTCTTTTATTCAAGAATGTTACTGACTTAAAATTAACCAAAAAACAACCTGTTGAGCTGGGTCATTTAAATGAGCTTCAAAAACCAAATCAAATCTCCGATTTTTGGAATATAAAAACCTCAAAACTCGATAGAAAGAAGCTCGTTTTGCCAACTCAATTAATTTTGTGTTGTTGTCAGATTGTAAGACTCCAAATTTTAGAAGCTCAACCAAAGCCTATTAGAGTACAAAATTAATAAGAAAAGTACAAATATAAGTAAAAAAGTGAAACCTTAACCCAGTCTCAAGTTGTACAAGTTTAATAATATATCAACCTTATAATATTACCCCAACCCAGTTTAAAGTTGTACAAGTTTAATAATATATCAACCTTATAATATTACCCCAACCCAGTTTAAAGTTGTACAAGTTTAATAATATATCAACCTTATAATATTACACCAACCCAGTCTCAAGTTGTACAAGTTTAATAATATATCAACCTTATAATATTACTCCAACCCAGTCTCAAGTTGTACAAGTTTAAAATATTATTGAACTAATGATATTACTTCAACCAGTCTTAAGTTGTACAAAAAAATATCTGATATTGTAACAATATTGTACTGTCGTTATCTACTTCTTAGTCACGTGTTTACACCTTTAATTTCTTCTAGTCCGGTGTTTACGCCTACTGTTATCTTTAGTGTGAGCGAGTTGTGATTTTTGTATGTAAGCTTTTTTTTGTTTAGTGTTAAATGCAGATTCTAATATTTTGTGTATTTATTTTTGATTCTATTTAAATAAGATTCTATTTGAATAAGATACCTGTTGTTTTTCTTCATGATCAGTAGCATGGTCAGCAGGAGTTGTAAGAAATTCAACAACCTGTTGTTTCAAGGTTCCTGTTAGTTTTAACCTAGAACCTTCTTTGGCAGATTGGCGGGCTAGAAAAGTAAACAAGCAACCAACCTGGTCTGGCTACAAGATAAGAGATACTAATTTTAATAAAAAATATTTAATTTAATAGAATTTTGATAAATGTTTTAATTTTTAAAATTTTTATATATTTTAAAGTACAATATAAAAAATGTCAAGCTAAAAACAGAAGCATATACAATATTTTTTAGTATATATATTATACTCTTAATTAAGTTTAATTAACAAGTAATATTAATAATTTATTTTTCTTACTCTAAATTGAGCAGATTCAAGCATAACTTGGAGTAAAATATCAACAAGATTTTGAACTTTTTGGAAGCCGTTTTCACCTTGAAATTCTAAATCTGTAAATGCCTGCACAAAATTAAAAACATTATAAAAACATTTACTTAACAGCCTTATAACATTTTGTTTTTTAAAACAACATTTAAACTTACCATGGACAAAACATTAAGAAACTCTTTAGCTGAAAAATGGAGAAGTGAAGTAATTATTGGATACAAATCATGAGATTTGATTTGAGGCAAAGTTGGTTGAACTAAACTTTCAAACATCTGTTGAAACAAATTTATAAAAAAATAAATTAGTCTAATTAAAACATTTAAGGCATTTATACATTAAGGTTTCAAACAAAAATGCAAATATGAGGCAAAAAACATTGCTATTGTCTTAAACTAAAATTAAGTTAAGTTTTGACTAAGAAATAACATACTATCATGAGGTTAAATTTCATAATATACATGGTTGTTAAGCTTGAAGAACAATATATATATGTATGTCCAATTTATAGACCTATGAAATAAAGCAAACTGTTGTTTGTTGTAAATAAGTAGCTTATGTCAGAAAAATATTAGTTGGAAGTTACGATATCACAACAATTAAAATTCCAACCATAGGGCAGGCTTTTAAGTGATACTATGGTTAGGCATTACCTGTTGTTTCATAGTAGCAGCTACCTCAGGTTTTATATCTCCACTGGGATAAGCCAAACCAACCAAACAACAATTCAAATAAACTAATAACTTGTTGCCCAAGTTTGTCATCTTATCTGAAAACAAAACAACATTTTGTATACAGAATATTTTAGTTTTTTGATTATTTTAATATATTGTGAACATGGTTACCTCAACCAAGTCTCAATTAGTCTTAGCAAGTTTCAAATATTAAAATTTTACAAAAAAAGGTTATTTGATATTCGTAACAATTGTGTATAAATATAAAAAGTATTTACCCAACAACATAGGTAAAAGTGCTTACCACTTAAAGGAATTCCACTTGACATAGCAGCTCTCAGTACATCCAACAACTCACATAATGGTCCAATAAAATCATGAATACTTCTGTTATGCAAACTTATTATTGCATCATATAAACCATGGGCCCAGCATAAATGAAAAACCTGAAAATTATCAATTTGAAATAAAATCAAAAATGTTTTTATTTTAAAAGATACTGTGAAGTACATTTAAAGAGGTTATGTAATGTTTACTAATTAACTTTAAAAATAAATTGCATTTGAGTAGGTATAACATTGGTTATAGATATATTTAAACAAAGATGTAAAAATCAACCTGATTAAGGTCCAAACTACCAACATCCAAATGTAAAAGGCAATTCTCAACATTTGAAAGCATATCTAAAATAAAATTATATTCAAAATTAGTTTCATAACATTAAAAAATATAAAATAATTAGGTTAAAAATTAAATCGTAATTGAAAAATATTATTTTTATATCTTTAATAGTGCAACAAATTTTAGATACAAAATAATCATAAGTATTAGTTAAGCTTACTTTTAGATTGGTAATGTTGAACAAAAGCTTTCATGACCTCAGGACTTATAAACCTCAGTCGATCATTTAAAATATAAGGTTCCAAACATTCAAGGTAAGCTCCATGTGCAATACAATCTACTTTAAATCGATCATAAATCCTAAAAATAATCAGTATTTAATTTACTGGAAGTTTTTTACTTTTTTACTTTAAAAAGCAAATCTAAACAGTATATTATTGCCAAATAATAAAGCTGCTTGTTAAGGGTTGGATTTTAGCACCACATAAGAGCAGTGGGGATAAAACTTAAGACCTCAAGCTATGAAGCCAAGTGTTCTGATCACAACACCATGCTGCCGGTAATAAATGTCAATGATGCAGACTACAATCATTTACTAGAAAAATGTTAGTATAGATAATTTAAATCTAGTGACCTTCCAAACAAGACGTTGATTCTGTTGATATACAAACAATGGTCAACACAAACTGGGACAACATTTCGATAAAAGTTGATCAACACTTGCAACTTTCCACTATCCGGTGATAGCTTCGTCATCGACAAATCAACATATTCAACAAGAATTTCTGACATCTATAAAAATTACAAATAAAATTGTAAAAAATTGAGTTTTGTAACTTTTAGATACAAATTTTGATACTTTAAAACATGTGTTTTTTTAGTAATGTACAGAATAATTAAATGTTAAAATATTTAAAATCTTACCAAATCTGAAACAATTTTTTTCCTTTCAACTGGATTTGAGGTTAGACCTAAAATAACAAACATAAAAACTTAAAAAACTTAATTTAAAACATAACATTATAAATTGAACAAATAGCAAAAATAAATCGAAGGCAACTTAGACCTAATACAATCAGAAAAACATTAAATAATTTTTGCCAAATTCTTACTTAAAAAATTTAAGAAAAAAGTTAGAAAATTATATATTTACCAACAACTGCTTTCGCTTTTCCCTCATAGAAAGTTAAAGCCAGTTTAAGTGCTTCTTTGTGGCCTTTAGACAGAGCAATATTAATTCTTTCTCGCCAAGTATTAACCATCGAACAATACACAAACTCAGAACCAAGAAAGTAAATTTCGCCATTCTTCGAGACCATGGAATGGTAACATGCATGTTCACCAATTAAGGACTAAAAAATAAACAACATAATTGTTTTAAGCTTGTACAACTGGAGACTGGGTTAGGGTAATATCATGAGGTCAATAATATCTTAAACTTGTACAACTTGGGACTGGGTTAGGGAAATATCATGAGGTCAATAATATCTTAAACTTTTACAAAATGAGACTGGGTTGGGGTAATATTATAAGGTCAATAATATCTTATACTTGTACAACTTAAGACTGGGTTGGGGTAATATCATGAGGTCAATAATATCTTAAACTTGTACAACTTGAGACTGGGTAGGGGTTAAATCATGAGGCCAAGAATATGTTTAATTTGTACTGCTTGGGACTAGGTAAAAATGCTTTATGTACTTCATGCAGGGGCTAGTAAATTAATTTTACATTTAAAAATATAAAAAAAATTAAATATTTAAACAACAAACTTACCAATGCTTGACTAACATTTCCTCCAGTAGCAATAGACTTAAAAGTTGCACTGTTATAAGTCAACTTAATTTCATCCAAAGCCTTGTTTTCCAAACATTCTTGTGAATCAACATCAACCACATGACAGTATTCCTTATTATCCAACAACACCACAGTTCTTGAGTTTAACCACTAAAATTAAAAGAAAATTGTGTTTAAGTTTTATAAACTTAATATTATGGTAAAGTTAAACGACAAGATTATATTTAAAGGTGCACAGCGGTAGTCACTTTTATTTAATTTTAATGAAAAAGTACTTACTGCCATATTAATAAGCTTGTAGGTTAGGTTCATGGTTCTTAGATGTAAGAAGTTTAAACTGTCGTAACCTTCCGATTTTAACTAAAAAAATTATCTTTCAAAGTTAATCAAAAAAACTAAATTTTAATTGCTTAAAAAATATAAGGTAAAAACATATTTTGAGCATAGTTTACAATATAGTCTAACATTAGTTTTACAAAATATGTTAATTTTCCATAAAATTTAGACAATGTTTAGACAATGAACAATGTAAAAAAATTTAGTTTGACATTAAAATAGTATTTAGAATTCAAATTAGGGTATTATATTTCACCAACAAATAAATTTCACCTGAAAGAAGTAGACAACATCCCCCCTTCCAAACATTAACACAGGGTCAATCATTCTTGTGTTATTTGCATGGAACACAACTAACTGCCAGGATATAAGTGGAACACAAGACGGGTTGGTCTGCAATAACACAAATACAAATCAAAAAATAACACAAACATAAATTTTACATGTTCAAAGCAAGGTGTTCTAAAATTAGAATTCACCAATGAAAACAAATTTTAAAAGTAACATTTAACAATTCAAAATTAGTTATTTTAAGATTATTTAACTTACTGTGAGTCGATTATTTAACTTACTGTAAGTCGATGTGTAAATAGGATCTTAATTTGAGGTCGTAACATCACAACAATTATCTAGAATAAAAACACAAGGTTTAAAACAATATAAAAATTATGGTACCAAGACATTATATACAATATTTTAGGGTAAAAGCACCTGATTTAAAGCCTTAGACATATAATAAGCATTTTTTTAAAAACTAACAGAGTTGTTTTAAACCTACCTTAGTAAGTGTCCCCATAGCAAGTAAATGTCTTTCTCTTAAAGGATGATCTGCAATATTTTTGCTCAAATGCAAACTTTCCATTGTACAGACTTCACCCCGACTAAAAAGTTGAAAATAAAAAAGTTTTACAGTGCCTTGTTCTTGGATCTTTGTTCAAATTTGTTGGTAAAGTAATTAAACTATAGTTTGAAATTTTTATAAAAGAGTATTAAACTACCTTCCAGAAAAAAGGCATCTTGATTCACATGAACGCACACCCATCACTCTCCTGAAACAGATTAAAAATAAATTCAGTATCCCAACTAAATACACAAAACAGTCCAAAAAACTACTTAAATAATACAAACCTGAAATTAAGTTCAAAAACTGACCCCCCACTGTCATTACAAGCTGCTATAGTTGGATCATCAGTGAACTAAAATATATTAAAGATATAGTTTACAACCATTGCAATTTAGAGACCATAAAATGTAAAATTATTCAAAAAATCTGAACCAAGGTTTAGTTTAACTATAGCTCACAATATTAGAGTTAATTTGAGGCCATTAAAAATAGTTCAAAAAAGTTTTTTTGAAATAAAGTTTAGCTTACTTTTAAATGCAGCACAGCATATCCAGGTGGATGGGCATCAGTTATTGTTCTTAACAACTTTCCATTTGTTATATCATACATCAGAATCTTAAATAAAATAATGCCATCAAAATACAAGTGTTAACCAAATTAGTTCAAGTCACAGTTATTTTAAAGCCAGATTATCAATATAAGATATAGTTTATAAATTTACCCAGTACATCCACACAAATTTAAACTTAAACTTTTTTTTATATTTATTTCAAATTTCACTAAAGCCTCTAAAAAAGCATAAACATAATTTTAAATTTTATACATTATTGTCAAAATGACTAACACAACTTTATTCACTTACCTCTCCTTTAGCATACCCAATCAACAACCTAGTATCATCTGCATTAAACTCTATGGCAGTTACGGAACCATATTTTGCTCCTATCTTCGTGTTACCCAAACAATATAACAAGGTTTGGGATATATCTAAAAAAGATCACGCATTACTTAAACAACACATAAGTTTATTTTTTAAGTTTTAAGACCTACGCAATTTAATTAACTGTATTTGCTATTATTTTTATTACAACATAAAAAAATTGTTCTTACTAAATAAAAACACAAGACCATGAGAGGTTCCAATGGCTGTCATTGAAGATACACCCTAAAAAAGTATATTTGGTTATAAATCTGTAAGTACAAACTTTTCAACCGAAACAATATTGATAAGTATAACATCATTTAGACTAGGTACTACCACATAAGCCATGAAAAACAAGATTTATTCTATGGTTAAGTAAATTACAAGGAAAAATATAAACCACATAACAAGTTTATAATTGCTACAGGTCAACTGGGGCAACAAAATTTACTCTGTGATTAAGCTATGTAGGTAGTGAATTAAAGACATATATGTTATTTAAATTTACTTACCAAAGTTGTTGGGGTGCCAGCATTAATTCGTTGCAGGGCTGAGGAAAGCTGACGAGATAAACTTTCAAGAGTGTGAAGAGATAAAACATTGCCATGAATCGAGGACAAATTTTTCTCCCTAAAAATAATTTAATTTATGCAACTTTGCCTCAAAATTTAATTACAAGTATTTACTTTGTAATTTTACTGTCATTGCTGGCAATTGAAGTTGTCTCCCAATTTTTCAGTTCATTCAATTCAGGCAAGTTTAAATTGTTACCTGCAAGTAAAAATAGCCTATAAAGCTAAGGATTACTTTAACAAGATAGTCAATAAGCAATATAATACACTATAATTTTTTTAAAGAAATGTGTTAAGGAAATTACAGACTTAGCTAATAGGTTTTATCTGTATTTAGGATACAAAACAGAACAAACAATTTAGATATTAACCTGAAGCACCATCTAAGTTAGTTTCTTCATTAATATCATCCAGGTTAATTAATTCATCGTCACTATCATCTGACTAAATAACATTTAACTAAGATTTTAGTTTTTCAGATCAAAATTTTGAAAAGAAATTTAGAAAATTATTTTAAAACTAAAAACATTACAACAAATTTATTGTAAAATAAACAAGCTTCTAATTACTTCATCTAAAATGCTTTCCAATGTTGGCAACTCTACTTCAGGAATTTCATATTCTTTAACATCAAGCTAAAAATAAAAAATACTTTAAACAAAATGTAAAATGTGCATAAAGTACTCTGCTAAATAACCGTTATTTAAAATATATCAAAACCTATTGTTAAAATTTTTTTTATTTATTAGCTAAATATTGTAAAGTAGTAAAAGAATACATAAATACAAGAGAGCTAAGTCCAAAAACACTTATTGACTCAAAGTTATTTACTCTGCTGTAAGGTTATTTCTGCTTCAAGCTCAAGTACACAAGCTCAGTATTTAGTAAAGCTTAACATCACGTTCAAGCTAGACAATATGTATACACAAATAGAAAATAGTTTAATCAACCATATCAATGCAGTAAAGGTAGTTCAAAAACATTATAGGTTATATAACCTGCAAAACTAAATTTATGATAAAGTAGATTTTAAAATATACACAGATTAAATTTAAAAATTTATTTTTAGATTTTTATTTTGAATTAAGAGTAAGTTAAAACATGGATGAATTTGTATGTAAAACTTTAACCAAAGAGCACAGCAATGAAATAAGAGAATTTGTCAATTTGTTTTTAAAAGAAGAACCAGTCTCAAATATGTTTAACTTGACTGAAAATGACAAGAAAATCTACATTGATACACTTTTAAATGTATGTACCAATGTTATTTTTATTCAACATAAAGTTATGTTTTTGAGTGGCAGTTTATTGGTAAAAGAAACCTTAAAACATATAGTTAGCTTGTTTAAAAGCTAAAATAAAATAGTAATAAAACAACTATAAGATATCAACTAAAACAAATTTACAATATTTGTAGCAATTCACGAACAATCTGCTAGGTAAATTAGGATAGATCTCTATTTACATAAAGTTTTATCTACATTATTTTAAGGTGACATTGCTACAAGGTCAGTGTTTTGGTATATTTCATAGAGAAACAAATGTAATGGTTTGCTGTGAGGTTGCATCACCAGGAAAATATCGTTTATCACCTGAAACTTATGAGGTTGGTGAGGTTAAAATGTCAAAAAACATGGAGGCGCTTAACAGAGTAAGCAAAGAATGATATAAAGTTACTTCTAGAGTCTAATATTGTTTGTGTACAATTGTAAACTAATCTTAATTGTTAAATGTTACCATTAGACTAAAAAATAAAATAAAAATACCAGTTTGGCTGTTAATTAATGCTACAAACTTTAAACAAGTATCATAAAATGTTTTTTAAACTATTCATTATTATTTAATACATATATTTTTAATGGTGATTTACTTTTTAGCTTGATGAAATGCTAGAAGGAGATTTAGATAAATTCGTGGGATCCAATAACTACGTTTTATGGGAAATAGTTATAACTAAAAAGAAATTTCAAGGAAAAAGAATAATGAAATTGTTAACTGAAACGTAAGACAAAAACATTTTTCATGATTCAAGGCCTAAGTTATGCAAATTAAAAAAAGAATATAATACAAAAAATGTAATGTTTTGCACCCTTTTTAAATTCTAATATGTTCTTGATTTTATATAGAGCCAAAGAACAAGCGATTAAAAATGGTTTCGATGCTGTTGTTGCTTGTGCAACCTCTGGAAAATCTCAACAAATATTCAAGAAAAATGGATTTAAACCAATTAAAGAAATTTACTACAAAGAATATGTAGACAGTGTAACTAATACAAAACCACTTTATAATATGAAAGAAGAGAAAATTCAAGTTCTTATTCTGAAGTTAAAACCTACCAAACTATAAATTTATCCATAAAAAATGCAATGTTATGTAACTGTAAAAAACTGATTGTATAGTTTGTTTTTTAAAAAATTATACAGAATTTATTTGTTATTTATTCGATTAATTGAATTGCTAATTCCTTTTTTACAAATCTTAACTAGCAAAACAAAATATATGCAAAAATTAATAACTGTTAACAATCCTTAAAAAACCTGTTTCGTTTGCCTTTATTTTAGACATTTAATTAATAATTATAATTTTTTAATATGGATAAATTTACTCATAAAACTTTGACTGAAAAGCATAGCAAAGCTATAAGAGAAATGATGATGTTATATCTTAAAGATGAACCAGTTGCTAAGATGTTCAACTTGACTGAAAATGACAAGAATATTTACATCGACACAATTCTAAAAGTATGAACTTTTTCTAAAATTTAAATACTTAAATTTACGATAGAGCAAGAAAATGTTACTGCATATCAACTACAACTAGGCCTTTATACTAAAAAATGCAGCTTGAGGCTAATGATTACTATTGAAGCTGGCATTATGAATTAGGCAAAAACGTTTTTATATTTAAATTAAAATTTCGATTTACACTACTTAATACCATCATCATTTAAATGTATTTTTTTCCTAGGTTTTGGTTCCACAAGGATTTTGTTTCGGTTCATTTCATAAAGAAACTAATGAAATGGTTTGCTGTGCAATGGCCACACCAGGAAAATATCGTATATACCCTGATAGTTATTATGACAGTAAAAACAAACTGTCAAAAAATATGGAAGCCCTTAACAGAGTAAGTGGAATATAATAAGTTTTAAGTGGAATATAATAAAAACTAAGATAACTTTCTTTTTTTACAAAAAAATTTGCGTTGAAAAAAAAAGGTTTGTGTTTTTTTTTTTAAATTGTTGAACTTGTTTTATAGTTTTTTGACTCTGTAGACGGAGATTTAGAAAAATACGCAGGATCAAACAACTTTGTGGTAATGGAATTTATGGTTATAGAACCAAAGTACAGAGGCGAAAGATTTATAAAATACATAGATCAATTGTAAGTAATTTACTTTATACCAAAAAGACTATGTTATAACAGCAGTGAAAATCAAACCTATGTATGCCAATCAAATGACAAATCAATATTCTACAGTAATTAAACTAAAGGGTATAAAGATTAAGTTAAAATATTTTTAGATTGAAAAGTAAAGCAATCAAAAATGAAATTGATGTCTTTTTTGGGTCTGCAACTTCTGCCAAGTCCCAAAAAGCAATGAAGCTAGCAGGACTTACGCCAATCAAAGAGATTTACTACAAAGAATATGTGGACAGTGTTACTAATACAAGACCACTTTATAATATGAAGGAAGAAAAAGTGGTAGTGGGTATGTTGAAGTTAAATTCTCCCAAACTCTAAAACTTTTAAATTAGGCAATGCATTTTAATCTACCTTAATTTTAATTTGGTTACCTCGTTAATTTATTAACATTTCTTGTACTTTTTTAATTTTGTTACCTTAATAATTTAGAAACAATTTTTGTACCTTACATCATTTTCTAATTATTTTTTTATGGTAAACCTCAAAATAGTAACCTTTTTAATTTTTTAATAAATATGCAATTTAAACATGTTTTCAAATATTTCATTAATCAATTAGCTTTTTTTAAATGAGAATTTAGGCATTATAAAAATAGCTTTAAGCAATCAAGTAAAGTGGACTTGTTTATTAAATGCATAGATGAGCTTAAAACCGCAAATAAAATGCTTTAAAAGTTTGTTGTTTGTATTATTAGATGATTAACTAGCAGGCTAATAAAAGTTGGTAAACCATAAAAAACCTCTTTGGTTGTTTTTAACTTTGTATGGTTACCAAACAGGTTGTGAAGTTTGCAATTTAATGTAAAATAACTTTAAAGATTAGCTAAAATTTAAAATAACTAGAAGATTACTTTAAAAATAGCTAAAAAACTCAAAAATTTTACTGATTAAGTTTGGCAAGTAATAAGTTAATACCATAATGGAAAATTATTGTGCACCATTAACCGCAAAACACAATAATGAAGTTAGAAAAATGATGGAAATTTATCTAAAAAGTGATCCTATGGTTGATATGTTTAATTTGACAGAAAATGACAAGAAAATTTATATTGATTCTGTTATAAAGGTATGAGTTAAACTAAAACATTTTAAGTTCTGTACTTTTAATCAAAATCTGTACTTTTAATCCGCAAAATTTCCACTAATGTATTTACTTAAAACGATATTTTAATTTTTCTAAAAGTACATAGTGCCAGGGCAGTTATCATTTGGAGCTTTCCTTAAAGATACAGGAGAATTAGTTGGATGCTCACTAAACTCATCTGAACAATGTCGTATTCGAACTGAAGAATATGCAAGCCAAGAGTCACCAAACATTAAAGTTCTGGGCCGGGTAACTTAAGTCAATAATTTAACACCTTTAACATATAAACAACCCAATAATCTATGTATAAAGGAGCTCAGTGGACGATTTATATATGTATGTCAAATTTATAGTTCTACAAAATAGATAAAACTAACATCAATAGTCTGCAAATAAATGATAACACGCAAATATTTTTAAAAGTTGCAACCATATTACAAAAATTAAAATCTTGTCCATAACAAAAGCAATAGAACAAATAACAATACTAATATGCTTCTTAAATATGATAATAAATTACCTACAAATACTTTTTTAGTTTGAGAATGAAATAGAAAAAGGTTTAGAAGTAATATTTGAATCCAACAAATACATCATGTTTGAGATTGGGGTTGTTACACCTAAATACCAAGGCAAAAAAATATCTCAAAATTTAGTTAAATAGTAAGTATTAAATATTGTTTCACAATTTAAACTTTTTAAAGTAACATACACTCTCCATAAATATATTATTTCTTTTTAGTTGTATGAGTCATGCCAAAAACAACGATTTTGATGTAATTTTCACTGCTGCAACCTCTGGAAAATCTCAACAAGTATTTAAGAAAATTGGATTCAAACCAATCAAAGAAATTTACTACAAAGAATATGTAGACAGTGTTACTAATACAAGACCACTTTATAATATGAAAGAAGAAAAAATGGTTTTTTATCAAATGAAACTTAAAAACTCAAAAATGTAAAATTTACCATTTAATCTGACCATATTAATTTTTAAATACTGTAACATAAACAATTGTTTTAAATAAAAATATAATTTAACATTTATGTCTAATAGTATACTTAATAAAATTAGCTAGTAGCACATTACTACAATAACTATTGCATCTTGTTACAATTATAGTAATCTTGTATTAACATAAAATATTTTTAAACCTTACCAATAAAGTCATAGCCTACCAATAACACTATGTTAACATTAAATATTATTGTCTGGCTGAACAGAGAAAAAAATAAACCCACAATAACAAAAGAACATTAAGGAGAAAAGGTTCTAACCACAAACTTAAAGCTTACCGGCTGAATTAAATGTCAGCAAAACACACACAAAAGGAAGTTGTTTACTAAAGTATATGATTAACTAGTATGTCTACAAAGCTCAGCAGCTTACATCTTAACTACTGTATAAGTTTATCACTTATTTAGTGTCTAATAAACATAGGTTTAGTTAAAAAATTACATAAAGCATTTTACACTTTAGTTTAAGTATATAAAATGAAATATGTTTGTGCACTATTAACTTCAAAACATAATGATGAGGTAACAGAGATGATGGAAATTTTTTTAAATGAAGAACCAGTGTTTAATGAGTTTAATTTGGAAGAAAATGACAAGAAAACTTACATTGATTCAGTTATAAAAGTACCAAATAAACAAATCAATAAATTCTGATTACTTTTAAAGTTTAAAACTCTTTCCTTTATTTTAAGCTAAAAAAATCCAGCAATATATTAATAATTTAGTTTTAAAGTTATTGCAATAAATGTAATCATATTAAATGTCTAAATTCAAGTTAAAAAAATATATATTTTACAGTTCATAATACCAGGAAATTTATCAGTTGGAGCTTTTCTTAAAGAATCAGGAAAACTAGTTGGTTGTTGCATAAATTCATCTGAACAGTGCAAATTAAACAGAGAAAATTGGTCACCTACTATGCAAGCTGTAAAGACGGTCTTACTAACTTTCACTTTTTTGTTTAAGACTGTATATTATTAACAACATGCCAAATACATTAAGTATTTAAACTATGTCATAAATACTAAACAACTCTTTATATTTTCTTTTAGTTTGGGGATAAAATAAAAAAAGTTTTCGAAGATCACATAAAATCCAGCAAATGTTTAACATTTAATTTTATGATAGTTAAACCTGAATATCAAGGCAAAGGTGTTTGTACAAAAATGCTTAATCAGTAAGTAATACTAAAACTGCTTATAAAATATATGTTTAAACCAAAATATTAACCTGCTTACTGACACATTTTGTGGCCACATTTAAAGAGTAAGCTGCTGGTAAAAATTTAAACCTAACTCATCTTTCGATATAATTCAATCAAAAAGTTGATACCATTATCATGATTTTTTTTAAATAAAGACAAAGCATATAGGACTATGTGACTTTATGTAAACATCAATAGTAAAGGCATGTTTTAAGCCATGAAAATGATTTTGTCAGCGCAAAAAAACTAAATTAAGAAAACTAGACTTTAAGCATAATTAACATTATGCACTCAAGTAAATTATTATATTTAGTTGTATTAACCATGCCAAAAACAATGATTTTGATGAACTTTTTTCTGCTGCAACCTCTATAAAATCTCAACAAGTATTTAGGAAAAATGGATTTAAACCAGTTAAAGAAATAAGCTACAAAGAATATGTAGACAGTGTTACTAATGCTAAACCATTTTATAATATAAGTGAAGAAAAAATGATTTTCTATGAAATGCAACTCAAAAAATAAAACGAAAAATTTAACTTGTTGATATGGTGATAATGTTTTAATACTTTAAATTAGATAATAGTTTTTTTTATTTAAATAAAAATATAATTTAACATAGTTGTGCACTGATGTTTGTAATAAATTTAGATTTTAGCACAACACTAATACAAATTATTAACTTTGCTTACAATTAAACTTAACTTGTATCAGCAAAAATTTTAAAACTCGACCCATAAAATCATACTTTTATACTGAAAATATGTTTTAATGTATGGCAAAAAAATCAAAAGTTAACCAGCATCAAGAATAACCTACCTATGTTAAATATCAAAAGTAACATAACCACAAACTTAAAATCAGTTTAATGTTAGAAGGTAAAAAGGTAGAAGGTTATGTTTACTTGAGTATAATGATTAACTAGTCTACAAAACAGAACAGGGTATCACTTGACCTACTTTATGTGTTTTTACACATTTAAAGTGTTACAAACAAACTGGTAGATCTTTTTTATTTGGGCAAGTTTAATTTAAAAAAATGGAATATTTTTGTGCGCCACTAACTTTAAAACATGATGCTGAGATTAGAAAAATGATGACAATTTTTATGGAAGGCAAACCATTAGCTAAAGCTTTTAATTCAGGAAAAAATTACAATGAAATTTTCATTGATGCAGTTATGAAAGTAAGAAATCCTAAACTTTCTTATCTTAGAATTTGAAAATTTATTTTTAATTTTAGGCCTAAAAACAACTAACAAAACCATTTTTTATTTAACACTTACAGCTACTTTAATAAATGTCATAAAATATATAAAGGATACCCCTAAACAGAGATTAATAAATACATATATTACAGATTTTAATACCAGGAAATTTATCAGTTGGAGCTTTTCTTAAAGAAACAGGAGAATTAATTGGTTTTAGTGTCAATTCATCTGAACAATGTCAATTAAAACGTGAAGATTTTAAAATGTCTAAAAATGATCCAGCTAGAGACTCAGTAACTCAATTGTTAAACATTTATTTAAGATATCTAATGGACTATATGATTATCTGTTCATCATATATAAAAAACATTTGTTGCACTTTTTTTAAAGCAAACTTAATAGTACAAATAAGTTTTGTAATAAAAAAATTCGAAATTATACATTAAAACATCCATTTTGCTGTTATAATATCTTTTGTAACAACGCAACAATTTATATTTTCTTTTTAGTTTAAAAAAGAAATGGAAAAAGTTTTCATAGATTTTATAAAATCACGAAAATATTTAATACTTGAATTTGGTGTAGTTAGGCCTGACCACCAAGGCAAAAGTGTTATACAAAATATAGTCAATTGGTAAGTTAGTTTTTTTAGCATCAAAATTATCTTAAAGTAAATACTCTAACCCATTTTAAACAAAAAATACCTACTTAAAATTATTTTTAGTTTTAGGCTATTAAAAGCAACTATTTAATTTAATAGGGTCATTTAATTTGTAAGTATTTTTTAAACAACATTTAAAATTACCAACAACAATTTTCTAAAAAAAGATCAATTAGTTATACGAGCATAATCATAAACAATAACAATAATCAAATAGTTAAATTATGATTTTAGTTGCATTATCTACGCAAAAGATAACGGTTTTGATGTTCTTTTTACTGCTGCAACGTCTGAAAAATCTCAAAACTTATTTAAGAAAAATGGATTTAAACCAATTAAAGAAATTTATTACAAAGAATATGTTGACAGTGTAACTAATACAAGACCATTTTATAATATAAGTGAAGAAAAAGTGGTTTTCTATCAGTTGCAACTACAAAATTCTAAACTATAATATAACTTGTAAAAACATATTATAAATAGTTA
The DNA here is from genome assembly GCF_963082875.1 of Corella eumyota. Taxonomy (NCBI): domain Eukaryota; kingdom Metazoa; phylum Chordata; class Ascidiacea; order Phlebobranchia; family Corellidae; genus Corella; species Corella eumyota. The sequence continues at coordinate 16,566,081 of NC_137493.1, read as the reverse complement.
ACTAGCAATGAAATGATAATTGTATTTTTAAATAAATTTAATTTAATATGCATATTTGTGTCATTGACCTAAACAGTAAAATAATACTAAGTAAATTTATGTATCTAGTAGCAATAACAGTAAATTTACAGACTTCATTTTCCAATCCAAGAGACTTAAAGCAAACAAACATCAACTCAACCCACAGCAAAATTTGTGTAAACACAGAATCATTTAATGATATAACCACAAACTTAAAATGAGTTTCATGTCTGCAAATGAGGAAACTCAAGTTTATTATTAACTAGTTGGTCTACAACCTTAAACGCCAACAATTTGAACCACATTATGTGTTTTTTACACATTTAACGTGTAACAAATAAACTTTCAGATACTTTGACTTTGGAGAGGTTATATTTAAAAAAAAATTAATAAATTGACAGTTTTACTTAGGCAAAAAAAAATGGAATATTTTTGTGCACCTTTAATGTCAAAACATAATGCTGAAGTTAGACAGTTGATGGAAATTTTTATTAGCAAAGACCCAATGTTTGACTTGTTTAATTTGGAAGAAACTGACAGAAAAATTTACATTGATTCAGTTATAAAGGTACAGAAATACAAATCTTAAAAATTCATTTACTTTTAAGTTAAAAATTTATTGCTTATTTCAAGCTTAACAAAAACCTAACAGAAAATATTACTATTTAAAATTCACTGTCATTTCTTTAAATTCAATTGCATAAAACTTCCAAACTTAAGTTTAAAAACTGTATTTTACAGTTCATAATACCAGGAAATTTATCAGTTGGAGCTTTCCTTAAAGAATCAGGGGAACTAATTGGCTGTTGCATTAATTCATCTGAACATTGTCGATTAAATCGAGAAGATTTTAAAATGTCTTCTACTATGCAAGCGGTAGACTCGGTCAGTTACAACATTAACACCAGCAACAATACATTAATATAATAAAAATTTAAATATTTCGATGACATAAAATTAAACAACAAAATTTACAATTTAAAACATGCCATATTTATCAAGTTGTTATCCTTCCACAAAATCTAAACAGCATTTATATTTTAGTTTGAAGCCAAAATGGAAAGTGTTTTTGAAGATTTTATAAAATCAAACAACTACTTGATGTTAGAGTTTGGTGTAGTTAAACCTCAATATCAAGACAAAGGTGTTTGCACAAAAATTGTTGAATTGTAAGTGTACTAAATGTTAAAATACATCTAAATAAGCTTCTTTCTGGTAAAGAAAAAGCATCTTAGTCTGTAATACTGTTTAGAGGTTAAACCAGATAAAAAAGTTAAATCTTCACCCTAATAAACAAGCTTTTAAACTTAACATAACTTATTTAAGTTACTGCTTTTAGTTGCATTATTCAAGCAAAAAACAATGGCTTTGATGCCATATTTTGTGCTGCAACTTCAGCAAAATCTCAACAAGTAAGTAAGAGAAATGGATTTAAACCAATCAAAGAAATTTACTACAAAGAATATGTTGACAGTGTTACTAATACAAGACCACTTTATAATATGAAAGAAGAAAAAATTGTTTTCTATCAGATGCAGTTAAAAAATTCTAAACTATAATAAACTTGTTATTAATAATACTTTGTTGCTATAAAAATGTTAATTGTTGTTAAATAAATAAAATCTAAGATGCATATTTTTGTAATAAACTTAACCTTTAGAACAACTGTAGAAAAAACTTACATGTCAAGTAGCAAAAATAGTAAATTTGCAGCTTAATTAAAAATTCAAAAATTGTGTTTTAATCTCATTTTTCAAACTATTTGGCAGTTAAACAAAGAACAAAACCACAGATTACGGGTTCAAGGGTAAACAAATAAAATCTTTAAACTAACAGCAATAAAACAATTGTGTTAATAAAGCTGAAAAACTGAATATGTGCAGACACAAGTTAATGTATAACCTTCTGTTAGTATTTAGAACTGTTAAAATATAAAGTAAAACAAAGGTTATTTTTTACAATTTAGCTTATAATTTTTATTGTAAAAATATGGAATTTTTTTATGCACCACTAACTGTAAAACACGCCGATGAAGTTGAAAAATTGATGAAAATTTATCTAAAAAGTGATCCTATGGTTGATATGTTCAATTTAACTGATAATGACAAGAAAATATATATTAATACCATAATTAAGGTAAGAGATAAAATTATAGCATTATAAAACTTTGTTTTTTTACATGGCATTTTGTGCTAAAGCCAACTTTTTTATACTTTAGGAGTAAAGAAAAGTCAGATTAAATTTATTTATATTTAAGGTAACTGTGCCTGAAAACCTTTCTATTGGTGCTTTCCATAAAGAAACTGGGCAACTTATAGGCTTCAGCATTAATTCATCAGCTAAAAACCGTTTGTCCCCAGAAACTTATAATACCAAGAATAATCAAATGTCATCAAATATGGAAGCAATGTCAAGGGTAAGTTTAATACATATTTTTTTTAAATAGAAATGCCTATTTATTTCTTCACTAATTTTAACATTTCATTTTTATCATTTTAGTTTGAAGACCAGTCGGAAAAAGACTTAGAAAAATATATAGGATCAAATACTTATATTTTATTTGAAATTGGTGTTGTAATTCCTAAGTTTCAAGGCAAAAAAGTTGCACAAAAATTAGTAAATTGGTAAATCAAAATTATTTTTTACATTATTATCTATTTATTATATTTTACAGAAATTAAACTAAAGAATTAAAGTTAAATAAAAAATGTTTAAAAATGATTACTGACCTTTACAAAAGCATCAAAAAAAACTTTAAAAGTCATTTTTTAAACAATTTCCAACATTATTTTAGTGGAATTAGCATGGCTATCAAAAATGGTTTTGACGCCATTTTTGTAACTGGATCTTCAAAAAAATCCCAGCATGTTCACATAAAAAAAGGATTTAAACCACTTGAAAAGATTTACTACAAAGAATATGTAGACAGTGTTACTTATACAAGACCACTTTATAATATGAAAGAAGAAAAAATGCTTCTTTCTTGTTTAAACTTGAAAAACTCAAAACTTTAGTTGAAATAACTTTACTTTCATATTGCATATAAAAATATAAAAGTCAATGTTATTGTGAAAGTTTTAAACTAAAATCAACATAATAATATTTAATACTATTGTTATTATTACTAATAATTGCTGTGTAAATAGTGATTGTTTTTAAATAAATATATTTCATTTAAGATGCATATTTATGTAATAAACTTAATCTTTAGAACAACCCTAATTAAACTAACATTTTAAGTGGCAATAATACTAAATTTGCAGCTTAAATTAAAGAGACAAAAACAGATTTTAATCTTATTTTACAAACTATTTAGTAAATAAACCAACAACTGAACCACAGACAGGTTGGCCTACAGGAAAACCTATGTAAACACAGGCCTTAGGGTAAACAAATAACCCTTTAAAAACTTTACTGAAACATTTGTATTAAAAGAGAGGACTGACTGTATGGGTGCAGACAAAAGAGAAAAAAATTAAATTACTGTTAGAAATTAGAACTGTAAGATGAATGTGGTATACTAATAGTTTAACTCATTCAAAAACTTCACTTTAGGTAAAGAATTTTAATATAAAATATGCAATTTTTTTGTGCACCATTGACTGCAAAACACAATGATGAGATAAGAAAAATAATGGAAATTTATCTAAAAAGTGATCCTATGGTTGATATGTTTAATCTGACAGAAAATGACAAAAAGATTTACATTGACACTATAATTAAGGTAAGAGATACAATTATAGTATAGGTAGAAAACTAAAATTTTAGATTCTTGGTAAGAAGAAACTTTACAACTTAGTTTTTTTATTACTTGACATTATTGTCAGAAAGCCGTCTTTTTTATACTGTGAAAGTAAAGAAAAGGTTTTTATTTATTTATATTACAGGTAACTGTGCCTGAAAACCTTTCTATTGGTGCGTTTGACAAAGAAACTGGACAACTTATTGGTTGTGGCATTATTTCATCAGCTAAAAACCGTTTGTCCCCAGATAATTACGACGTGAAGAATTTTCAAATGTCACCAAACATGCAAGCACTAACTAGAGTAAGTTAAATTTTATACTTTCCTAGTAAAAGCTGCCTATTTATCACTTAACTATTTATTAGTAAAAACTGGTTTTATTCTTGTTTAGTTCGAAGAAAAGATGGAAAAAGACTTAGGAAAATATATAGGATCAAACAATTATATTCTATTTGAAATTGGGGTTGTAATTCCTAAGTTCCAGGACAAAAAAGTTGTACAAAAGCTAGTAGATTGGTAAATAGGAATTAATATGTTTTTTTTTTTATTTACTTGGAACTAATTAAGGTTTAAATGGGCCAACAGTGTTTGAAATATTGATTTTAGTAAAGGTTTCTTTAAGTATGGTAGAAATTTAACACAAAAAGTTAAATCAAAAAAGTTTTAAAGAACTACTAACCCCTACAATACACCAACAGTAAGCATTAAAACAAACTTTACTTTAGTGTTATCGAAAAGGCGATCAAAAATGAAATTGATTTTATTTTTTCGACCGCATCCTCAAAAAAATCTCAGCATATTGCCTTAAAAAATGGATGGAAACCAATCAAAAAGATTTACTACAAAGAATATGTTGATAGTGTAACTAATATAAGACCACTTTATAATATTAAAGAAGAAAAAATAATTCTTTCTTGTTTAAAAATAAAAAACTCAAAACTTTGAACTCTTTAATTTTTACTTTTATATTGCATATAATCCCAATATTATAGTAAAAGTTTGCTTAAATATAACCAGTCAAAAAATGTAACAATTAATAAATAAAGCAATTAGAATTTAACTTTATGAACAAGAGATAATCTTTAGGGCTAAAAATATAACAAATTCTGTTTTAAAATGCAGCAATATTATTGTTTTTTATATCACAAACCTCAGTTAATTAAAGCAATGGAGGCATTTTATACAAACTGTGCCCTTTAAACTACAAATCAATGTTTTAAATTAGTTAAACTCAACAATTAAAAATGAATTTGATTTGATTTTTGCCACTGGAACTTCAGAAAGATCTCAATACATATTTAACCAAAATGGATTTAATCAAATCAAGAAGATTTACTACAAAGAATATGTAGACAGTGTTACTGATACAAGACCACTTTATAATATGAAAGAAGAAAAAATTGTTCTTTTTTGCATGAAACTGAAAAATTCAAAATTATAAGTTTTTATTTTAAAAATTTCCAAAACTAACGACCTCTTAATTTTAATAAAATATTCGCATTATAAAATATTAACCATCTTTTACTTCAAAAGTAAATGATCTACCATGTTAAATAAGTCTCTACTCTTTATTTGTGCATTTTTTCTTTTTAGTTAGTTAGTTTACATACCTAATAAATTAAATAAAACTGCTAGGTAGACAAAAAGTTAGGTAATATAAGCCATATAAGAAATGCAGTAGACAGCTTTATTTACAGTTTATTTAGTTATTGTTTTAAGACTTTAGACAGTATGGAATATTTTTGTGATTGTTTAACTACAAAACACAACGATGAAGTCAGAAAATTGCTTGAAATTTATCTTGAAAAAGACTCCACCATGGACATGTTTAAATTAACTGATAATGACAAGAAAATTTATATTGACAACATACTTGAGGTAAATAGTGTGTTAGATTTAAATTTTTGAGGTAATCTTAAGTTTGATAACTGTATCATTTTGTACCTAAAACCATACACAATGAAATTAGTTTGTCAATTTTTTTGTTACAAAATAAATATTTAAACTGATTAGCGATAACAAATGATGTTGTATTTGTATACTAATTTCTTAACATTAACAAAAATGTAACTAAGTTAAAGTTAAAAATTTAAATTTCTAATTTTTTTAGTTGTGCATAAGGCTTTCTAACTTTTAGTACTTTACATTTGCATTAGTTTTCTACTTTATGCCTTCATTTTTATATTAAGTTAACATAAACTAGACTAACAAAGCTTAATTTAAACCTGAAACAGTAAAATATAAAAAAGGCTTGAACTTTGCAGGAAATAATTCCTGAAAATCTTTCTGTTGGCATGTTTCTTAAACAAACAAAGGAACTGATTGGATGTTCCATTCTAGCTCCAGGCTATAATCATTCATCACCTGATAACTTAAACTACGTTGGGTTTAAGATATCAGAAAATATGAAGGCACTAAATAGAGTAAGTACAGAAAACTAGAAAATATTTATTAAATTTTAAGTTTTTGTTTACACAAAACTTTACGGGGTACTAAACACTGTTCTTTTTTGTTAACAGTTTGAAAGTATTTTAGAGAAATATATTAACGAAATTAAGGAATCAAATAATTATGTCATGTTTGAAATTGGAGTTGTTAAACCTGAACACCAAAGTAAAGGAGTTGGCCACAAAAACCTGATCGAGTAAGTGTTAAGAATACAACTTTTATAGTTGTTAAATTTAAAAGAATTTTTTTTTTAAATTTGACCATTGTCATGAAAGAACATACTATCTATGCTGTATAAATACCCTTTTTAAAAATCTATTAGTAAAGTATATTATTAAATTACTTCTACTCTACTGTCCTAGCTAATTTTCTCACCTTCTTTACAGTTTTTGCTAATTGTTTCTCTTCTATTACATGCCTTTTTTGTTCTTTCTCTTCTTTTACAGTCCTTGCTGATTCTCCCTCCTTAGTCCTTGTTATTTTATTTAATTACCTTTCTTGTACTTTATGGTTCTTGCTTAATCTTACAGCTTTCTAGTCCCAATTTTTTTAAGGATCAAAATAATGATTTGTTTAGTTCCATCAATGTTGCAATCGAAAATGGATTTGATTTTATTTTTTCCACTGCAACTTCAGAAAGATCTCAATACATTTTCAACCGAATAGGATTTAAACCAATCAAAGAAATTTACTACAAAGAATATGTAGACAGTGTTACTAATACACGACCACTTTATAATATGAAAGAAGAAAAAATTATTCTATTTGGAATGAATCTAAAAAATTCAAAACTTTAAATTTTTAAAATTACAATTACGCAAAACACCTTAATTATTTTAAGACAATTTAAAATTATTTCAAATATATTTATGTCTAATAATAAAAAATTGCTACTAGACATTATTATATACACCAAAGGTCAACACGTTATGCATCAATGATTTAAGTAAACAAATCACAAAACCTTGCTGACTAAGATATTTTTTTTACAATAACAGGGTTCAACTGATTAAACTACAATATATAATGGCAGTTAGGATGTTTTTAATTTAACAAATATATTATTTTTAGAGCAATCGTAGCTGCTGTGAAAATTTATTGGATAGTAAAAATTAATTTATATATAGTATATTTCATTTTATAGACGTATAGGTTTTTAAATTCTTATTAGTATTGAGTATAAATTTAACATTGTTGAATTAATTTTGATTTTTTAAACAGATTTTACTTTTTAAGTCTCCTATATATTTTTTTAATAATTATGGAGTTTATATATGCACCATTAACTCAAAAAGACAATGACCAAGTTAGAGAAATACTGAAGATATATCTTAATGAAGACCCAGTTATAAATATGTTTAATCTGACAGAATATGATAAGAAAATTTATATTGAAACAATGCTAAAGGTAAGAAAGGCATCAATACATTTAACACTGTCCAAAAAATAACATTCCTAGTTTAAAAATATATGAAAGTTAAATGACAAAAAACATTATGATATGGTATGTAATCTTTTTTGTTTTTTTAGGTTATTATTCCGCAAAATTTATGCTTTGGAATATTTCTCAAAGAAACAGGAGAATTAATTGGATGTGATATCAACTCATCGGGAAGGAATCGAGATTCTGTTTATTACGATAAAAACCTAAATATGTCGCCTAATATGATGGCATTAAACAGGGTTATTACTTCTTTATAAAGTTACTTTTTTTTCTTAATTTTTTACAATTTTTAGTTATTTTCCATCCATTTTAAAATGACTAAAATTTAGCTTAAATAAATGTTATATAAATATTAAAGTTTGAGGAGCAGTTAGAAAAAGAAATCGACAAATTTGTTGGATCGAATAACTACTTTGTGTTCGAAATTGGAATAATCAAACCAGAATTTCAAGGCAGAAGACTAATTCAAAAACTTAATGAATGGTAACTAAACAACTAAATAATTTTAAGTTTTTCAATGTTCAATGTAAAGTAAGCATACAGTTTTCAATTATTAGCTTAAGATTTACAACTAAAAATTATATATTCCTCTATTAGATCCAAAATTAATTAAATATTGATATAAGTTTAAAGGTATTACAACCTTTTTCAATTTATTTTTATTTAAGTGGAATAAATATTGCAATACAACAAGGTTATGATGCATTAGTCTCAACAGCAAACTCAAAAACACCACAGAAAATTCTAACAAACACTGGTTTCCAAACCATGAGAGAGGTTTACTACAAAGAATATGTGGACAGTGTAACAAATACAAAACCACTTTATAATATGAAAGGAAAGAAGGCAACACTTATGATAAAAATGATGAAAAAATCTAAACTGTAATAATTTATTCAATTTATTTTATCGACTTTTTATTGATACTTTATGTTGCTGCAATTAGAATTGAGATTTAAAACCAAAAATTTGACTAAATTGTAAATTGCTCTTTTGTCAAGTGTTATATTTCTTACTAACCACAACCAATTTTGTAATTATGTTTAGCAAACTCAAAGCGTTTAAATTATTTTACTGAATAAAATCTATGCAAAAAGGCAATTTTTTGTTTTAATAGAAAACTTCTTATAAAAAATAAATTGGCCAAAATATTACTGAATATATAAAAGTTTTAAAGCTTTAAATTTCTTACTGTAAAGTAGGTATATTTAAACATAAAATTAACAGCAAATACTTTAACAAATTAAACACAATATTTGACTTCTTTGTTTGCAAAAGCATATTAACATATCTAACCCATTGTGGTAATTTTTTTCTGTCACATTAGGTATTTCTAGCTGTTTTTAAATCAACAAGAACAATGCAATTTTTACAGAAAAGGTATTACAGAAATTGTTAAGTTCATTCACACCCAACAGATATTACCACATTTGTATTGCAAGTGCAAGTTTAACCAATAAAACACTGGTACATTTTGCTTTAAGCACATTAACATCAACCTGAATATAAATTAACTTAAAAATTTATACAGCAGTTTGTACCACAATCTGACAAACTAACACTTCAATTACAAAAACTAAATTCTCTCATCTGCACTATTCACTACATCTTTAAACAACAAAAACTAATAATGCTTTAACATACCTCTTCTATGTCTTCAGTTGATGATAAATCCAAATTTAAATCCATTTTAAAAACTTAAGTTTATTTCATATTTTTTCACCAAGCTATTTACATATTTTACAACTAAAAACAAAACCATTCGTGAATAAATTTTGTTAGAATAAAATCTACTTATAAAGAAAACATTGAACCTAAAAATTACGTGAATGTATTTGTTTTGATGTAACAAAAAATAAAATTATGTTTGATGTTAAATAATTTTTGTCAAAACTAAAAAGACGGCACTTAAGCACCAACAAAACTAGAATTATGTGCATAAAAGCTGCCTTTACATTAGTTTTATATTATTTATAACTTTTTGTGACTATTTAATGATATCAACACCTTAATTTACATCATTATTAACCTCTGCAAATTTGTTAAGTTTATTTCAGAAATGATGTCACAAGATTTTAGGGAAATACCCTTTCGCTGAATCGCAACAGAGCATAAACAAATTTTTACATATTTATTTATCCCCAATGTAGAAATGACTTTGTATAAAATATAATTTAATCAACATAACGTATTTCACATATTTGTTCATTTAATGTGTTTTTAATAAATTTATTCAACTTAATTTGCTTTATTTTACTTTTCTTCCACACTTCAATCCTACCACACCCCTTCAGTAATTTTTTGTTGAACAACATATTTAAATTTATCATTGTAGTAAATTTATTGCATATAAAACAAAATAACAATAATTAAAAGTAGAATTATATCAACAACTATTAAATCCGCCGTAATTGGAAAACCAATGGCTTCATAAAAATGTGTCTTTAAAGAATTGATCACCAAACGCGACATGTTTTATCTTCGGTTGGATACATGTCATCAACTCCTTTTTGACAGTTAAAAGCTTCTCCAAACATAGGAAAATTAAAGGCTGGAACATTAACTCTAAACAATTTCAAGTAAAACTGTTACAAGTGTATTAGAAAATTTATTATACCTCATACTGCCAAAGGCAACTCGAGACTGGGTCAGGGTAACTGATATTACTCTTTGTTTAGGTCGTGAAGTCGACCTTACCAATAAAGTTATATGCAAAAAAACAAGGATTAAGCAATCGACATTTACTTATTAATCTTTTGTTGTTAACTCCACAGCCTAATAGAGTATATTTTATCATGGCATTTGATTTGAAAATAAGACACATTAACATAGAAAAAAGCAAACTTATGATGTTGTTTTAAAAACAAATTTACCTAAACTTTCCAGGACTGTGTGAATCAGTTGTAAGAAGGCGGATAGCATAAGCTTCAGTGTAAGTTCCACACCAAACCTATAACAAAAAATGTTTGTTACAAGTCAAAGTTAAAGCAATACAAACTTAAAAGACAAAAAAATTGTGTACAACTTAATTTGATTTAAAGTTAGCATCAAATTTTGTATGCAAAAGAGCGCTTTGGTTCAGTAAATACAACATAACACTCCTCTACTTAGTTTTATTAAGTTAAACAGCATTAAGCTCAAGAGAATATTTTAAACAATTAAAACCAATACCCTAACCTGAGCATAGCCGAGAAAGAAGAGTTGGGTTTGTGTAAATTCCTTTAAACCAGGCAACCTTAGATCACCTTCTGGATGACTTTCTTGCCAAGTAACATAAGCCTAGATATAAAGTTAAAGTATCAAGCTTTAAATATCAAAATTAAAACATTATTTTTTATAAAATTACTACCCTAAATTAGCTTAAAAATTGACTTTAAATAAATATAAAACAGTTGATGTCAAATTTTTTTGGTTAAGTAGGTTTTTTGTTTTTATGTAAAACTTAAATATAGATAAATAATTTATAGAAAAATTGTAAATTTCTAAAGTTTTACATCATATGCTTCCCTTAATCCTCCATTATCCGCAATGTTTTCACCTAAAGTAAGGTCTCCATTAATCTAAACAACAAAGAAAGGGTAAAAGTAAATCATGAAGTTAAATAACTGTTAAAAAGATGAACATTAACATGGTTTAGTGCTTAGTTAGTAAACATGTATCCAATGCTTTCGTCATGTTTAAAAAAAAGCAAGGCATAAATTTTTACATCTATATAATAAATATACACATGATTTATCGTATAAACTGATAATAGTGTTTATTCAAGTAGTTTAGGCATCTAAACTTATAATGCTTTTGCATATAAGCAACATAAATTAACTAAAGCCACCTTATATGGTTTACTGACTTAACTAACATTAGAAACTCTAAGATCAACCTACGTTCATGTTATTAGCAACATCCCATTGAATATCAGAATATTGATCACTCATACATTTTGCTTTTATATCAAATTGTTCTTTTGATTCATCTGTCCACCAGTTGACCAGGTTACCATCTCCATTAAACTGAGCACCACTATCATCAAAACCATGAGTAATCTAAAAAACAAGATTTTTGTTAAAGTTTAGTTAAGCAATAGTTGTATGTAGATCTTATTTTTAAGGTAAGGATTAAAAGCTAATTTTTTTTGTTCAGGTTTTTGCACATTAATAAATTAATAAAAGATATGTATTAAATATAACATTAGTGATGAAAAAATGACAAAATCAAGTTTATAATTTAAAATAAGCCATAAATATTAATGTTTACTAAAAAAATTTAGAGTATATTATGGCATGCTTATCAAATCTAGCAAATTATTTTATTACAATAACCAAATAAGGTTATAACAGTAAGACAAACAGTCCCTAATAAATGTACAATTAAAAAAAATTATTTGAACAGAATTTAATTTAATTTTTGAGTTCATTAACAACCAAGTCTTACCTCATGACCAATAACCATTCCTATTCCACCATAGTTCATAGAAACTGGTTGACCAGCATCAGAAAATGGTGCCTGTAAAATACCAGCCGGGAAGAATATCTGGTTCTTAGTTGGTTGGTAAAATGCATTCACAATAGCTGGTCCGGTAATCCATCTGATTTAAAAAATGATCTTTTAAAAAAAATGGTATATGGTACAAAAAATATGTAAAATTAACAATAAAAATGTTTATTTAGATTGTGTATATGTAGCCTTTTAATTAAAAAAATTGCTAAAAAATATAATATTAAACCAGTATAAAATAGCTTTGTTGTAATGGATTTTAAAACAAAAAGTTATCTAAAAAAGTAAATCTTCTCACATAAATGATAAAAAATATCTATAAAAAAAGTTCGTACTCATCAAAATCAATTTCAGTTCTCAACTTTCCAAAACTTTTATCACTGTTAAATTCAACCAAACTTTGAACAGTCTCGAAATAAGCTTCAAGAGTTACATTAACTGCTTCTAAATCATCATCCATTTTTGGATCAGTTGTATCCACTATGTAGTCAGGATATCCTATTAAGGGATTTACTTTGTTCGCCTTTTCAATGGTTTTATTTTTTGTTGCGTCGTCCATCCAATCATTTTGTGGCAACAAATCTAGGAAAGCTTTTCTGAGATTTTCAACCATTTCTTCAGTCTAGGTAATTTTTAAAATGCTTATTGGTATATATATTATTTAAAAGTTACTTTTATTACATTAAATTTTTAACAAAAATATATAACAATTTGCAGCACGGTGTAGTGGTAAGAACACTTGCTACACCACCATGAGGTCGTGGGCTCAATCCTGACAGCTTTCTTAAGTAAGTTGGTATAAACGGTATAAACTTTTGCTGAGCCAACACTTAATCAGCAGCATAATTATTGGGCAAGTATAATCTATAATATCCCAAATTGTCAACGGCAACTTAAGACTGGGTCAAAATAACAGTTGTTACTCTATGTTTAGGTCGCACGTTTAACCTTCACACATCAAGGATAAAAATATATACAAAAAACAAATTTAACAAATGAAATTACTTTAAGTGGGAATTGAACCGTAGACCTACCACTGCCTTATTTTCCTCAGGAAAAACTTCTTGCACAAAAAGGGAACCGACAGGCATAGGAAAATAACTGTTTGCTGAATCAGAACAGGTTTTCCATCTTGCTTCTTCTGCCGTGGTGCCTAAAACAAAAAATTACAAAATGTTATTGAAGAAAAGACAAAAATGACTAAAGCCTTATTATAAAACATAAAACTATCCTCATATAATAAAGCTTAGTGGACAATTTATTTGAAAGTTTAATCTATCGGCCTACAAAATAAACAAAACTGATGTTTGTGGTGCTCGGGTAAATTAACGCAGGCAAATGTTTGTTAAGAGTTGAGACGATATAATCAAAATTAAAATTTCAACCATAAAGTGAGTTATTGACTTTTTAAAACTTACCAGAAACAGCCAAAGTGTAAGGAGACTGGGTTGCTCTTAGTTCTGCACTCATAAAAGACATTCTTCCCTTCAGTACCCTCCATACCAAGTAGTTTTGAACCAATCTAAACAATAAAATATCTTTAGTAAGATGTCGGTTAAATAAGTTAATATTATACAACTTTAATTCATTGAAGTTTAAATATTTATGCATTTATATGTAATATTTAAATTTAAAACTTAAAAACTTTAATCAATGTAAAGATCCTTTTTCAAAATATTTTGGTGTGAACAACATTATTAAGAAGTCAGTAATTTGACTTTATTTGTAACATAAAACTTACCTCAAATTTTAATCTTGATATTCCAATAATAAATATTTTAAACTGAAATTTAAAAAACTTTAAACAATTTTTCCAAGTCAACTTACTCATAATCTCCACTAATTATATTCGTAACGTTCTTTAAATATTCAGGAGCATAAACAACAACAGATTCTGTGTCAGCGATTGTAATTCCAGTTGAATTCATCAACCCTTGAACATACTTCAACCAATCTATATCAGAGTTGATGTTGGTTTCTAGTTCACTGATGGTCATTTTATTGTAGATTGCGATACTGTCACGTCTATCACTACTTGGCGCCATTGAGCCGGCCATAGCAGTTTCAAATTCAAGAATCTAAGAGAAATTGAATTTTTAGAAAAGAACAACTATTTTTTAGAATGTTTCTGTCATATATAGTCGGCAGCAGGATATCAAGGTCAGAACACTTAGCTTCACTACATGATGTCCTGGGTTCGATCCTCACTGCTCTCATGTTGTAGCGCCCTTAAGGGAGGCCGCTACACATGGTATAAACTTCTGCTAAGCCAACACTTAAAAAAAACTTAATTATTATATATTATTATGAATTAAACAAAAAACCTAATAGAAAACATAACATTGGATAAACTACATGAAGTAAGTTTTAATTTAAACCTAAAACATTAGTTTTACCTGGTCCACAACATTATCAACAACTGTTTCATTCTTTTGTCCAAGTGTCATGATCAAATCTTTCATAAACTTTTTGTAGCCTGGCTCAGTGGCATCACGTTTAGACGCATCAAGGTAATAATCCCTGTTAGGCATTCCAAGACTAGGTTGATCAATCTGTCAATAGAAATCATATATTTATATTATATATATTTAATAGTAAAAATTTAAAAAAAATTTACATTTGAAAATAAACCAAATTTACAGCAATTGACCCTAAACATGGTTTTATATAAATATTTAAAAATGTCATTTCTTTGGTAAATGATTGTTTAATTGTATAACTTATTGTGCAATCTGTTTAGCATGCATACAAATAACTGACATGAATATTTGAATTGCAAACCCCACCTATATTTACCAAGCACTATAAATTATTTAATCAAAACCAAAAAAGCTAAAATTTTAAACTAATGCATGACATTTGTTTGTCCCAAACACTTATGAGTCAGCATTTTTATCTATGTGCTTTAAAAATAACAAATATTTGTTCAATATCTTGTGCTATGCTCTATAGAGCAATTACATTATATAAATCAATACTGCAAATACAATTACATATAAATCCATTTAATGCGCAACTTTATTAAGATATTTATGGCTTTTTTTGAAGTTAAAATTGAATAATGAACATTGCAATATTTGCAAAAAATACAAGGTTGCAGGTATGTGTTAAAGTCATTTACGGAAAAAAATACAAATTTATCGGCTATATCATACTATTAAATTCGACTTAATGTGAATAAATGTGAATGCATAAGCTCATTAAATAAAGTATTAAATGAACATTTCAGCTGTTAAAATAGCCAACAATGCTTTTAATTTTTAATGTTTATATAAGGCAGCATGGTGTAGTGGTAAGAACACTTGCTACACCACCATGAGGTCGTTGGTTCAATCCCCACTCATCTCATGCTGTAGCGCCCTTGAGTTAGGCGGGATAAACAGTATATACTCCTGCTGAGCCAGCAGTTAATTAGCAGTGTAATTACTGAGCAATCGAACTTCCCACATCGAGGATAAAAATACATACAAAAAAAGGTTAAAATATACCTGAATAATATTATCCTTCGAACTTTTATCATCAGCACTAACCCAAGAAGCCACAATTCCATAAGTTCCAAAGTGCCGGAATTTTGCCAAAGTTTCTTCCAAACTGAAAGTGGAAGGGTCGAATTTATCTTCAAGCACAGGCCAACCTCCCATTGTGGTGATTAAATTCAAAACAGGGGCTGCCCCCAATTCATCAATTTTGGCTAAATGTATAAAAAAATATAATTTAAAAATATATTTAAGTTAACATTTAAAACTCGAAATACAAAAGACTAATAACTACAATAAAAAAGTAAATTTTAAGTGGATGTATTACAAACCAAATTAACAATGAAATTAAAATAAAGTTGTACAATATAATTTGATTAACTAGTTACTTTTTTGTTTATTTATTTATCCTCGATGTAAAAAGGTCGAAAGTGGGGCTTAAACATAGAGTAACATCAGTTACCCTATCCCAGTTTTGAGTTTCCTTTAGCAGTTTGGGATATTATAGATTATAATTGCCAGACAATTATGTTGCTGATTAAGTGCTTGCTCAGGTGGAGTTTATATCGTTTATAGCTCCTTACTTAAGGGCGCTACAGCATAACAGCAGTTACCATTAAACCCAGGACCTCACGTAGTGTAGCAAATGTTCTGACCACTACACTACGTTGCCAGTTAATAAAACCCTACTCTAATCCTCTTAATACTAGGTTTGTTTTTATTGTCATATGCTTTTACATAAAATTTAAAAATAAGATAATTTATAAACAAAGTAGTGCAAAAGGTATGCTACAGTTTAACATTAAGTTAAACACTTACTTGTGTCCATGCATAAAGCATAAAAATCTTTGGCCTTTTTAATTGAAACTCTATCATCAACAACATCTCTTTCCAATACACCTTAAACATAAAACGAATAAAATTTTATTAATAAAGGTATTTAGGATCACAAGAAATTTTAAAAACTTTTTATAAAAATTAAACTTATTACCAAAAAAATCAGTGGGAATCAAGCCTAGAATATTTAGTGGTTATGCCAATATATTACAAAAGAGAGTACATACAAAAATCACGTGTTTTAAAATTGGGGAAAATTCCCACATACAAGATTAATTAATTTTTTTTAAATGCAAGGACCGTAAAAGTAATAAGTTTGTTTAAGGACCGTGAACTACAAATGACCCATTATTAACTCTTATAAAAATGATTACAAAAATTGTATTGTTAACTTTATTTGTACAGACACATTACAAAAAATCTATAATTGCTGAAAAACAACTAACGTTTTAAGACTGCTGATACGTCATCACGTAACTCATCAAATGTTGACACCCTAGCCTGGTCATCAGCTATTATATGATCTCTATTCCACGTCCCACAAGCGTATTCAAAAAAGTCTTTGCAAGGATCGACGGAGGTGTCCATAGCTTGAAGGATTCGTGCAGCTAAATAAAAAAAGAAAAAGGTTGAGGTGTTAACTTGGTATGGCATTAAATTGTGATCTGTTAGATTTTGGGTTTAATTTATAGCTCATATATGTCTTATATTTATCATTAAACCCAGTGAAGCTTATATACGTCCCATATTCACCTTTAAACCCAGTGTTAACAGATAGCTTAAACACTAACATTATTGACCCTTGAACCCAGTTTAAACAACATAGCTTAAGTTAAAGCGATTTATGACCAATTCATGTAGCATTTAGCCAATTTACAGTTTTTATCTTAATAACATTTTTAATACCAACAGAAAAATGAAACGTCGTAAAAATCGTAAAAGTTTTGTTATTTTACAAGCTCTCAATATTGACAAGAACAGCGCAAGAGACACTTAAACAAAATTAAATATTAACCAATATCAAATGCGTTATCAAGCTGTGCACTCACTTAAAAAACATTTCTAGTTACTATTATAATAAGTGTCAAGTAATATGCTATAATGTATGCTACAAAAAAAAACAATTAAATATTTTAAAACATGACGTCATATTAACAGTTAATGACGTCATATAACTTAATATTCTTACATGCTGCAACGCAGGCTTCATCTTCGCATATTTCGGCTTGGGTATCGGATGGAACGGTTGGTTTGATTGTTGTTGGATTTGGATCGACTACAATCGGTGCTGAAAACAATTTTATTTGTTTAACCTAGTTAGAGTTTACAAATCAATTCAATAGAAAACTCTTGGTATGCTCTGCTTTACTAAAGAAGCAAACTTAAAAACATATTTTAACCGTTTTTCAAGGCAAGCACGACTTTAAACTGTTGTTAAATTATAACTTGTACAACTTAAAAATCTATCTAACCAATTGTGAAGTATCCTAAGCATTAGCGTATATTATAATATATAACTCACAAGTCCTTAAGTACTAATACTGATAAATAGTTCTTACTTATTTGAGATATTTATATGCTTGAAACAATGATACTGTTCAATATTACTTTTAGTTATTGGTTCCTAAGCTTTTCTATTTAAGAATAACGAAATGCTTTAGTTAAAGCGCTTGTTAAACTCGACTTGGGCTAATTTTCTGAAGACGAAAACACGACAAACTATTTAGCAAAAATGCTTCAAGTTATGTAAGTTGAAAACATAGCAACTTTATTGAGTCTGCGTAATTTAACTAATTTAAACTATTAAAATTTTTCAAGAAAAAATTTACCTTAACTTTAAAATAAATTTTATTTAAAAATAAATTAAAAAATGTTCTTTTAAAATTCATAAAACATACTAAATTTGATATCAATTATACATATTAATAAGAATATAATTTAACCTAAAATAATACGTACTTTTGTTAACTTCTAAACCAAATAAAATAGCCAAAACAATTGTTGAAACTGTCATTAACACAGCAATGCACCCAATTAAGACATTTCTTTTCGACGACTTTTTATTCCCATCACTAAACGTTAACTCCTCTCGACTTTGCATTATTAATTAATTGTAAAACAAAATTAATTAACCTCAAATATTAAAAATCCTTTCTTTAAACAAATATATCAATTTAAAATAAAGCTAACAAGAGCAATATTTTCAACAAATCAGTTTTAGTTAGTTTTGCGAATAACTGATTTATTAGATCACTCGCTTATCGCTTAAGCCTGTATAATGCGGTTATAAGTAACAAATTAAATTAACGCAAAACCGAGCAAACAAACTGGCTTCACTTTTATTGCAAAACACACAAAAATATGATTGTTTATCGCTCGCTTATTCGAGCGCCCAATGTTTGCTATGTGCAAATATATAATCGCATGCGCGTTCAGTGATTGTTACGTAGTGTTTGTTTAATCTATGACGTAATAGAATCTGGTTTTGACATAACCGCGATCAGTTTGATTAAACAATCAAAAATAATTGCTACGTCACAAAAAAGGATTTGCTGTTTGTCACATGACCAAACACTGGCGTCACAACTTCTTTGTGATTGTTACGTCATAAAGTCAGCGCGAGCGTCGGCACGTGATCCACTAGTGACGTCAAGACAATCGATTTTGATCTCGGTGTCTCCAAACATCATCGAAATCTGCAATTCTCTGCGACGCGATGACGTCACGACATTTGATGACGTTACAGGTAACTGAATAACTATCGTCGCGCACTTGATGACGTCACGTTCGTCTACGAAACGAATTTTTGGTCTCGGGCAAGAATAAAAATTAATGACCAGTTCGGTTTGGTTCGGCCTCACTGGAGCGTAACTACGCTGGACTACGTCACCGTGTGCTATGACGTCACCAGCTTTGACGTAGGTGTCGAACACGTCCTTGCACCAAACTGTCGACCCTCTGACTAGCTTTTTACTTTCAGGATGTTGTGACGTCACATATTTGTTTAGTACACCTAGTGAAAAAATAACAAAACAGTTTATTTAATTACAAAAAACTTTGGCTTTGTAACGTCATACTAACCTACTCCATACGTCATATGACATTTCCTCATTCTCACTGCGGTTGGGTCAAGACCAAACAAGACTGCTCCTTTTAAAATCGTTAGACTCGCATCCGGAGGAATAATGACTCTGACTCTTGCTCCGACTGCTGACTTCACTGCTCTTTCCAGCATCCTGGACTCGGCGAATCCTCCGACCAAGAACAAGTGGGAAATCCGAGAGTTAAGATGTGACGTAACATGTGACGTAATCGCTTCTAGAGTCGGAGCAAAGAGCTCCCGCATGAGGGAGGAAGAGATTCGAAGCATCCCCTGGTTAAATTAAAAACAGTTTTAGTTTTACACACAGTATTGTGGTATACAAGTTATAGCCTTAGATAACGAGACGGGAGGTTTCGGGTTCGAGTCGCACCAATGCCACACTATTCGCCCTTGAGCCCAGTGTTTACAGATAGCTTTAACACACCAAAAGGTTTCGGGATCGAGTCGCACCAATGCCACACTATGCTTAAACACGTCACAACCGCACACCCTTACCCAAAAAATTAGAAAACATATCACTATAAAGTTAAAGTAAAAACAATTTTAGTTTGAGTCCATTTTTTAACAAATTATGAAACCATTTATATAAAATATAGTATAGCTATAGTGTTTTTAAACCATGAAAATGGTATTTTTATTTTATGGCATTTTTATATCATATTTTTTCATGTACAACCTTTTGCCCAAAAAATCTGGCAACAAAAAAATGAAATCCACAAATATTTATTTAGTTTATCCTCAACACAAAATACCTGTTGTGACCACTTGATGTCAGGGTCGGCGAAATTTCTCAGCGCGGTCTCCACAGTGAAACCCCGAACTTTTCGATGGAGGTCAATAAAACTAAACGGAAGGGCGACATTTAGTGGCGAGGTACGATCCGGGTTCGTCGACCTCTTTCGCGATTCCCACGCTATCATCATGTCCACCTACGTCACAATATAATGACGTCATCAATTTTATATTTAAAAAACTTTTGGAGAGTGTTACACTCCCTTCAAAAACCTTTAATCTTTTATATATCGTGACGGCAACAAACTTTCTTATATGACGTCATAAAAAAGTTATAGTAACATGACGTCACAACCGCTATTTGTATTACTCACCCAACCGATCGGTCTTTTCTTTTGAAAATTTTCGATAAATTTTGAGCTGAAAATTTTGCGAAGTAAATTCTCGAACTGACGATCGACCGCTACACTTCCCATCGCGTCACCGCTCGCTGCCTCCACCTATGACGTCATAAAGAATATTATTATATCATAAAACATTTGTTAAAATTTAATTTTTTTACCTCTTTCAACCCCCCTTCCGCTAACACTTCATGGATCGTGACGTCAACAGTACCCCCTCCACAATCGACCACCATGTACTGTGACCCCTTGGCCAACGTGTCCTCTACCGTGACGTCATCACTCGACCCTGTTGACGTCATCAGCTGAGAATAGCGAGACTTGCGACAAAATATCGAAGCAGCTTCGGGTTCGAGCGCAATCACGAGTTGTTCTGGATAATGCTCTGACGTCAGACCCGCCTAAAATTATGACGTCACAATAAAAACAATTATGACAACAGAAAATGATTGAAAAAAATATTTTTGTTGTTCTAAATAAAATAAATTTTACGTGGTAAGCAGCTTGTCTCATAAATTGTTTCGCTTGGGGGCGCCAGATAGCAGGAACCGTGACCACCCATCTTACGTCATTACTGCGCATGCGCGTGCCAAGCTCGTCTGTTAGTTCCTGTGACGTAACAATAATAAAAAATTAACAAAAATTGTAACAAAAATTGAAAAATATCATCTTTTATAAATGTATTGACGTCACTAGTTTAGCTATAGTGACATCATCAATTGTTCACAAAGGAAAATATTATGATGTTTATGTCAATATTTATTTTTATGTTAATGTTCATTAATCCAATAACAAATAAATAATATTCGAAAATAAAAACGGATTAAAAAAGGTCAAAAAACATGATTATCAAAATATTATTGTAACTTTATTGTTAATTTTTGTTTAGAAAAATATGGTCCTTAAATAATAAATTAAAAAATACATTTAAAATAATTAATAAAAAGTTGTCAAAAAAAGTAAAAATTGTCAATAAATGTAAGTTAATTTTGTACGTGCTGTTGTTTTAAATAAGATGTTATCATTAAGGATAATGTGTAAAAAGCGAAATACCATTTCTTTAAAAAAAATCTGATAAAGAATTAAAATATTTTACTATATGTTAATTCAACGGTGTGACATTAATTATATATGCTACTTAGATCAAATAAAATCAAACATTAAAGCAAATGAATGTAATTGCTTCCGATATTTTAATAATTTGCAAATTTTTTTATATAATTACAGTATACCTTAAACATTAAATATTAAATTATTGCGCTAAAATTGAAATATTTCTTAAGATGTGGTTTACAAAATATTAATACCAGGAATCAAAATATTTTAAACTTCCAAAAATGTATTAATTCAATGTTATTATTTAATTCAATGCTCGGCAAATGTTAATAACAATTTAGGTTGACGAAAAAAAATTTCCAAAAGTTATTTTTAACTTAATCCGAATTAGTCAGAGTTCAAGTTGCTAATGTTAAACAATCAGGCTTAAAGTAATATTTTGATTTTTGCAACTTACTTAAAAATAGCTAAATTAATAAAAATAAAACTTGCAAAAGGCAAACATTAAACT
Source organism: Corella eumyota (assembly GCF_963082875.1). Taxonomy (NCBI): domain Eukaryota; kingdom Metazoa; phylum Chordata; class Ascidiacea; order Phlebobranchia; family Corellidae; genus Corella; species Corella eumyota. Next base: position 16,543,818 of record NC_137493.1, on the reverse strand, counting down.
TGTTTATTTTTTGTTTTTTTTTTGCCCAGATTTTTATTGTTTTTAAATTGTTTTTTTTTTTAAGTTTTTAGATTCTATTTTACTTAAAAACAACAATGGTCAAGAATCGTGCCATCGCCTACGTCACAAACCAATGTCATTGTGACATCACAACCTTATGACTAATTTAACGTAATCAGAATTAAACCTAATTAATTACAAAATTTAATTATAAATAAAAATCGACAATTTTTTGTCGGTAAAATGTAAATAAAAATGTTCACACCGGTTCAGACGATTACCTGTAATGCGTGCTTCTTAAAGAACCCCAATGCGTGTGAAAATACTTGAAGTGCTGGAACGAGAGTTCCGTTAGAAGATTCAAGTTGAGTGTTTTTACTTAAATTCTGTAAAAATTCAATTTCCGATTGTATTAAGAAACTTTTTCAAAAAAAAAAAGCTATAAAAATCTTAGTAAAAATGAACTAACGATACAACATTTAAGCCTATTACACTTTAGAACAATTAACCCCCTAAAAACACCCTCGAAAACACAAATCACCAACATATTACCTTTTTAACAACTCCTAAAACCCATTACTTCCTACAACAACAAACCCATTAGAGAAATACTAAGACACCCATATTCTTGATAATTATTTTAAATAATAATATATATTATTTAACTTGATTTAATGAATATTCAAACTCACATAATCAGAATGAAGTTTCATCTTAAACCGATCCAAATAAATCCACTTCTTTGCTTCATGGGCATCCAGGTCGTGGTAGAAATCCCTGGCTTCGAACCCGAACGAATGAAATTCACCCTATCATATATATATTTTAATTAATAAAGAGTTGTTTAAATTTCAAAATCACTTACAAAATTAAAAAAAGAAAAATACTGAAAAAAATAGCAATTTAGGTAAAGTCACTAACCAATTATGTATTATGGTAGAAGAATAATATAATTTTGGGACTTAACTAAAATAAAACTAAAAAACATTAACAAAAACGATACAAAAAAGGTAAATACTACAACATTTAACATTTATATTTAAATATATTTTTTTGACCACATTTTCAACAGTTCTGCGTTAAATTTAAAATTGTTAGTACAAAACTTAAACAAACTTACAGGTAGTATTTTTTACTCTACCTTATTTATAAACAAAGCAACATTAAATCTGACAGTTTAATCGGTTCTAGAGTTAGAACCTTATTAAACTTACAGTTGGTCTGAGAAGAACGATGGTTGGAGTTTTCTGATTATTGATCCCTGGATCTCCTCCACTCCACTTCCTCATCAGATGAACCGACTCTGGTTGATGCACGAAACTAAACGCGTATCCGCTACAAACATTATGACGTCATTGTTACATTACGTCATACACATATAAGAATAAGTGACGTCATCATTAATATACTCAATGACTTACATATGCAAACTACTTTAAATTTGTAAGACGACATAATTGAATTATATGACGTCATATGTGATTTTATGACGTAACACTCACCTGTATGTTGTTCCGAAGTCAATTGCGACCACGACGAAGTGCGGAGGTCGAGGGGTCATCGATAGAAATCTTATAAAAAAATTAAAGTTAAAAACCCTTTTTCAACAAAAATAAAAAAAAATAGTAAAAAATTGACATACCCGGATGATAATGAAGATCGTGACGTGTTAAGTGATGAGGTATCATCCTGTTGTGACGGCATAAAGTTATTTGATTCCATTGGTGGAGTAGGAGCGAAAAGTTTTTTAATTGAACGATTTCGTTTCGGTAAATCTTCGTGATTTTCTAACTTTTGTCTTTTTGCTAAAATTTAAATTTTATTTTTATAAAACTTTAAATTAATTAAATTTTGACTTTCCTTTAAACATATTTCTTGCAAATGCAAAAAAACTAAACTGTATTTTGCATTTTTGTATAATTTTTGCACTAATATGTTAACTACTATATATGCCAACTTATAACTATTTATAGTGACGTAACCTCGTTTAAATTATGACATCATATAACATTTTTCTAGAACTCTAAAGTTTTTGGTGTGATTATCAATAATGTTATCGAATTTTAAAATTTTAAACATTTGCAAAACGTAAAATAATAAAAGCAACTTTATCTATATATGACTGCAAATGCTACCGACAACGATTCAGGTTACATGCTACAGTTTAACTAAAACAACCGCACGAATCGATGTGAAAAGTACGATACCATTTGTGACAGTTAACAAAAAACAGATTCAAATGGCATGTATTTTATTTAAAAAAATAAATCGTCGGTGTAAGTACTTATAAAAGTTACTCAAAATAAAAAAATGGCCATTAAATTTAAGTGCCTATTTTATATAGTTTGTGTCACTCTCTAACTATACAATATTCCAAATATGGCATTCCAAATATGCCCTAAATTTTAATTCCCAAATATGTATACATTAATACACAAAAGAAATTAGAAGTATTATGTCAGCTATGTTTATTAATATACAGCCTTTAGTCCTAAAGGTATTTAAAATATGTTAAAACAGTTTAGGTGGTCATATCAGTGGCACCCCGATAAGTCAAAATGTCATCTAAAATTGAATCCGATATCTCGTCTTTTGTTAGTAATTGTATTATATCGTTTACATACGCTAGATTATAGCGCGGTCATTTCAAAACAAGGTTTGGAAAAATGTTTGTCTATTTATTGAATATTTATGTTTTAATGTGGAATATTCACATGGATATTAGGTTATGTTTTGATTTTGTTTATATGTGTGTGTGTGTGTGTTATTATAAAGCGCATAAAAAGTAAAGAATTTCAATAAATTTATATTTTGTTATCTAAAATAAAGATTTTGTATTTGTTTAATTTTTAATGTTTTTTTTTAGCATTTTTTTAACGTCAATTTGTTAAAATTATTTAAAGTTTTACATACAGAGCCCCAAAATTAACAAATTTTGTTTCAAAATCAAAGTATTTAGTAAGTTATACTCTACATTTAAACAATAAGTTTATGTATTACTTACAAGGTTTATGGACAGCTTTCAATCGACCTCGAATAAAATTTCCCAGAAAACTAGGCTCCTCCGACAACCTTTGGACAAAAATAAACAAAATATTTTATTTAATTAATTTAAAATGTTTAATTTTAATTATTTTGAGTATATCTTTTTCCTTAATGTGGGAGGTCGACTTCACGACCTAAACATAGTGTAACATTTGTTACCCCGACCCAGTCTCAAGTTATCTTTGGCTATTATGCTGCTGATTAAGAGCTGACTCAGCAGGAGTTTATACCGTTTATAGCGCCATACTCAAGAGCACTACAGCATGAAAGCAGTGCAATTGAACCTACGACATCATATTGTGTAGCTTTAAATCAAGCAAAAAAAAAACAAAAATTTTTTTTTTAAAAACAAATTTATCCTCAAACCTTCTTGTTTTTCCTTCTGTGACGTTATCACTTGACCTGATGTCAGCTCTCGAAGCATGCGAGCCTGTAAACACGTCATCGTTGACGTCATCAAGCGAGTCGTCCTTGCTGTGCACGACCGTGGCCAGCGATGCGTTAGACATTATGACGTCATCATCGAAATGGAGAATTCCTTCTTTGATCGTCGTCTCTTCTTCAACCTCGTACAAAGTCGATAAACTCTCCTCGTCTACGTCATAAAAAGTGACGTCATCAATATTACGTTATAAGATGTTTAGGTGGTTTTAACCACATGACATATATGGCATTGTTAAACTCACCATCGCTGCTGTTTTCAGTGCTGACGTCACTACTCTCGGTTGTGACGTTGACAATCCTTGTTGTTGAGTCACATCCTGGTGGAGCTGGAGCTTTTACAACAGACCGTTTGGATTTTCTAAAATAATTAATTAGTTTAAAAAAGAATTGTTTAAAAAAATTAATTAAAAAAAATATTTTTTTTGTATAAATCTTTATCCTCGATGTGGAAAGGACTTTACGACCTAAACATAAAGTAACATTAATGACCCTTACCCGGTCTCGAGTTGCCTTTGGTAGTTTGGGATATTATATATTATAGCAGAAGTTCATACAGTTTTTGTGCCTTAGACAAGATCTACTGTTATTAAATAATTTTGATATTTAATTTAAAAAACTCTTTTTTTTAATATTTAGTTAAAGTAAAATTTAAATTGTTTATAATGAAATAGAAAAAGGTTAAAAACCAACACAGTTGGTAAAAAGTCCCATAATTTAATATATAAAAGTAAATAAGAAGAAAATTTGGCATTTTAATCTAACCAGAGATAACAAGACCGTAATCTTAAAATTACATGCCCGCAATTTAAGCAAAAATTCCCATTTTCTTTGGAACAATAAATGATTTGATTTAAAAAAGGTGCGTAAAAGATTATCAGAATATCGAAAATAATCTGACGATATTATGACATAAAACAGGAATTAAAACGAATTAAAATCTGATTTTAATGCGTTACGTTAGTCATTTAAGGTAAATAAATTCATAAGTTTCCGCTGGATATTATTTTTGCAAAAAAATTAATTTAAATTTTTGCTGCAATTGTTAATATTAAATTTTTACTAAATATAACAGGAAATTGTAAAGTTAAAAATAGCTCAAAAATCTTATTTAAAGGTATTAGTCATTAAATATCTAAACCTTAGAAAAATTTTAATTAAATTTAAAATTTCGTGACAACAAATACACTATTAAAAAAAAAAAAATTTATTTGGCATAATTTAAAACAAAAATGATTTCGCCCAAATTTTAAATATAGCTACAATAAAAGTACAAAAATCAAGCTGCAGAAATGCAAAAAATAGCTTTAAAATCTGGTAGATACTTTAAATACTATATATTACTAGAATTATTTATAAAATAAACAAGTTTTTACTCAAACTTACTGATTTTCCGTTCCCCAGTTCTTAATCATTTTGATATCCTTCTCGCTTAAACTTTAGCTTGAAATAAAAGTTTAAAGATTTTGAGTGAAGGTATTTCAAACGATCAGTTTACCCCTGGCACGTGACTTAACATAGTTCTGTGATGTAACAATAAACCGCTCGAAATAGAACAATAGAACTCGATATTTAGCCCAATACGTAATCAGTAAAACCCCAGCATTTTAAGATTACATAATTTTTAAAATTTCAAACAAAAATATTTTGCGTTAAAAAAAAATTTTCTATTTCAAACCTTAAAAAATTAAATAAAATTACCAAAAAATGACGTCATTAAAGACTTTGCATACGTCAACATTATCTTAGTGACGTCATTTTTAGAAGTCCTTCTCTTTTTTTCGTAGTAAAAAAACGAAAATATTAATACCAAAATTTAAAACTTAACAAATACGTCATAATCGCTTGAGGCAAAGCAATGCAATATAAAACGAAGATGATTTTATATCTGGCAACCATTTAGGTTATACTGCGTTAAGGTAAAATAGAAAAATATTTTGCAGGTTTAGGTTAACTAGATTTTAATTAAGTTAAAAAAAAGGTTTGAAAAAGTTTTTGTATTTTTAAAAAATAAAATAAATTTTGTACTAATTTTTAAATTTAATATAGAATAGCAAGATTTTTAGATAAAAATAACTAAATATTAACGCATTTTGTGTTTATTTGCAACATTTAAAACATTATTTATTAGTAAGTTATACCCTTTTTTTAAACATTAAAAGAACAAATAGTTTATAAAGCAAAAAATTAATTATTTAGTATAAAATAGTCGTACTTTAAATAAAATTTATAATAGGGTTTTAGCGATTATAAACATTTTTTGCGTGATCTTTAAAAATTAATGTTAACATTTTACGGGTATTAAATTAAACATAAAACAGATTAAAAAATTGTTTTAAGGTTTATTACACATGTAAATGCTGGTACCATGAAGTGCCATATTTATATTTAAATATACATAGAGCTAAAGTTTAAAAAGGGCTAAAAAACTAAAAAGTTAAACTTAGTAATAAAAGTTAATGTAGGCGTTTTTTCTTTTTTCATATCCCCGCTATAGATTTTTGTTATTTTTTTATCGGGTAATGGTGTGCAGTTTGGGACGTGTATGAGCTAACCGTAAACGCCGGGCTTAAGGGCGAACAGTGTGGCGTTGGTGCGGCTCGAACCTAAAACCTTTCGGCCCGTAGTCTGACACCATATCTGGGGATCGGCTGGTCACACTGTTGGACTACTAAGCTTTTGTCTAATGACTTATAAGGCTAAGTTTACAATCTTTAGCGGCAACGTGCGGACAACAGAATTAATATAAAATCACATTTTTTAAGACAAATATTCTATTCTAAAAAAATTTAACAAACTTTAAAGTACAACATCTACAATTTATTTTGTTATATTTTACAGCTATTAAGAAAACATGAATTTGTTTCACGTAATTAATTTAAGTGTGGCTCTACTTGTAATTGCAAAAGGTAAGGAGTTGTTTAACAATTAAGTATATTAACTTTTTGCTTAATTACATTAATTATATTAAATTTGACAAATCACTTTTATACAATCAAGAGTGTAATAGTTAATTTTGTTTATAATTTGGCGTAGAGTGGCAAACTACAAAGTTTAATTTGTAAAACAAATTGATTTTAATTTATTTGTAAAAGCGTATTACCGTAAAAGCTGTTGCATAATTAGGTTGATACACAATTAAATTCATTTCTTGTACGTTATTAAACATTTGACTACTCCAAATTACCTTAAAATAAAAGGTTTTTTGTATTTTTATTGGGGAAGGGTTTGCTGTTTTGACATGTTTAAGCTATCCGTAAATACCTAGCTCAAGGACGAATAGCGTGGCATTGGAGGGACTCAAACCCGAAACCTCTCGGCCTTAAGTTCAATACCATTAGGGGCATTGTCAAAATAATATTTAATTCATGAGTTTTAGCAAAAAGGTATACCATTAGTAAAAACAAAGTAACTTTAGGAAATCAAATTCCAATTTAAGGGCTATAAAATAAAACAAACTGCCGTTTGTGGTGCGCGGGTAAATTATTACTGGCAAATATTCGTTGAGAGTTGCGACCATAGTATGACAATTCAAATACAGCTTATAACTATCAATTAATTAAACCTAAAATTTCTTCTATACACATATATGCAAGTAATTAAAACATGTTTTTAATATAGTGATAGAATGCATGGGGGTCCAAAATCGGTCCAAAGTGAGATGTGACGTAGAATGTAAGTCAACCAACTGGTCATTTGCAGGAGACTGTGAAGCAGCTAACTGCACCATTCAATCACTGGTAATAAAACACTTATATACAGTAGATAATTTAGAATCAAACATCCGACCTCAGGAATCAAACATCCGACCTCAGTATCAAGTTTAGGTATTTTAACCATATACTATTAGGTCAAAAAATGCTAGAATCAAACTTAAGACCTTAAGGAGCAAAACCAAGTATTTTAACCTCTCTGCCAGTATAGTAATTTTTAAACCAAATTTTCAGGTTTATTGAATTATGTAGTCATTAAAAAACGTTTGCATCTGTGTTTTAAAGACTACAACTTTCAACCAATTCTTGCAAAGAAAAAAATAAAACAATCACCCTACCAATGTTAACACAAACTTTATTATTTTGTTTTTAGAATCACTGTAAAACAAGATTTAAAATGTTCACGAATTTCTTTCTCTGCCCACGAGATATTAAATATATTTGTGGAGGAAGAAATACAACAAATGGCTTTGTTGATGTGAACATCATAATTCATCCTTGTCTTCTGTGCAATGCTATTCTTAATGGTTATAACACTAATAATGCAGCAAGAAGAAATATGAAGCAAATTGACAATCAAATATGTAAGGAAAAGTATCCAGGAAGAAAAAATGCTTTTACACCGCCCTAAAGTTTTTTTTTGTTATGTAAACCTTAATTGGTTTTTATTTATTTGTTTATTGAGTATAAAATTGACTAATAAAAATATTAATAAAAGAAGTTTTAAAAATGAACTGCTTTTTTGAAAAAACTTGAACTGCTTTTTTGTATAAAAAAAAGGGTTTCTAAATGGTCTAACATTACAATATCACCGGTCTAATCTTCAAACAAAAAAGGCTTTAAATTTTTAGATTTAATTTAAAAATACAACAATTAACAATAACACAGACCTTTAGTTTTATAACCCGTCGTAAATAACCCTTTCCCTCAACTCCTGAATATATTGTTTTGCATTCTCAAGAGCAGTCATCTTAGGAAATGGTGGGGGGGCAGGACCTTCCCTTAACATCACATAGTAAGTTGAAAATCGATGCGTACCTTTATTTCTTATACCTCTACCCCTGTAAATTATATATTTTTTCGAGCCGTCCATGACTGCAAATGACCGTACTATGTGCAGGTTTGATTTAAATTCGACGTTGTGTTCTGTCACTGCCAGTTCCTTAGCCTCAGTTAAAGTGTCTCGTATAACCATTGCTGCTTTACTGTTTACATGAGATAAATGTCCGATGGCGTCGTCAACGTTCATATTCACAACGATTTTTGACATCCAGAACATTTTTTTAACCGGGTAATTAATATGCTTGCGTCCATGGAATATTTCTGCAGGACGGGTTCCAACGCCGGGCTCTAACGGAGGATAAAGTCGATTGTTTTTCTCCGTCCATGATCCGAGATCTGTCGTCCAGTCCTGATCGAACTCTAGTTTTCGTTTACGAGAATTTATATGTTGTGCGACATGATTTCGACCGAACAAATTTGCCGAGTCGTGAAACGATTGTTTGTGATTAATGAATTGTGATGTCACAGAGATTACATTTCTTATTTTTGATGTAGAATTTTGTAAAAATATTCGTTGTAAAATTACATTATTCATTGTTTAAGCTAAATAAAAATATAATAAGTAAATATTAATAACGAAAGTAACTTTTACAAAATCAAAACAAATATATACATCCAGTTAATAAAATCACATAGTATAAACAACTTACTTTAGTACTTTACAGCCTGAAACATAGAATAACATTTATTATTTAAACCCTGACCTAGTTTCAAGTTGAATTTGGCAGTTTGGTCAATGGTCAGCAGTTACACTGACAACTGAACTAAAATTATAAAATATTTCAAATTTGCAAAGCATCTATGTTTTGGCAGTCACACTAATTAGCACATACGCTTTTTATCATACAGTTGCCTTATTTTAAAATATAATTTATTTATTTAATTACTCACCTATTTCATTTGTTAAGCAATGATAAACAATTAAAAAACTTTCGTCTTTTTTAGTTTTTATAAAAACGACACATGTTTTAAAGCAAAAGTCTTGTCAGAAATGTGCAGCTCGCCAGTGTAAACTATTATGAAGTATGTGACTTAATATTTGTCCTCAATTTAAAACAGAACCTTTGTAAAAAATATTTAATTCGTAAGTAACAAAAAAATCAATTTAAATACATTTATTTACACGACAACTGCGTTACAAACAAAATCGATAGCGTTGTGTTTACATCACTAGACTTTACTACATTAAGTCGTGGGTTCGATTCCCACTGCGCTTATGGTGTAGCACCCATGAGAAAGGCGTTATAAACAGTATGATCTTCTGTTGACCCGAAACTTATTAAGCAGCTAATAATTATCAAGTAGTTACTATCAATAAAATACCAACTAACAAAGGTAACTTAGGCCTGGCTCGGGGTAACCGATGTTACTCTTTGATTAAGCTGCTAAGTTCTTTCAACGTAGAAAATGATTAAACATTAAAATAAAAAAAAATTTTCACAAAATTAATTTTTTTATTGCATAAACAGTCAACGAAAAAACATTTTTACAAGCATTATCTTTTCAATTGCATAACCATCACCCTTTCAATACGTAAGTTGACATTTCGGTTCTAAATACACACCTCAATAGAAGTATAAGGAACATCATTTTAATGTAGTAATGTTAGTACAATAAGTAAGTCGAATAATTAAATCTTTTCTGCCATAACTAAAGCTTTACTTTGTATTTATAACTAAACTTTACAAACAAAAAATCAATATAGCCGGTATTCAACTCTAGTGGTTGTGCTAATTTAGAAAACCAAATTTTTCATTTCAGAAATTAAAAAAGTCCTTTTATTTCCATGGTAACAGGGTCAAGGTCAATATCATAGAAACAAGGTCGAGTTGGCAGGCCCGGCATTGTGCTCATAGTGCCCACTAGTGGATATAAAAATCCTGCACCTACACTAGCTCGAATATCTCGAATTGGAAGGGTAAATCCACTAGGAGCACCCTTGAGCTCTGGTTTATGGGAGAGGGAAAGATGAGTTTTGGCCATGCAGATCGGCAAGTTGCTAAAACCCTGAAAATAAGGCAAGAAAAATTATTTTATGAAGACCTGGGGTATGGTGTGGTGGTTAGAACACATGACTTTACAAAATAATCGACATTGGCTTAATTTCCACCGCTTACATGTTAAGGCACCTTTAAGATGGGCGACATAACAATAGTATGAACTCCAAAACTAGTTAATTAATCAATGGAATAAATAATGTCCTGGACTGACAAAGAAAACTTAAGACTAGGTTGGGGTAACAAAAGTAACCCTTTATGCAGACTGAAGTCGTTTCTTTAACACTAACGAAAAAGATAAACAAACAAAATAACATAAAAGAAAAACGACCTAATTTTAATTTCTATTTGCATAAAACAATTTAAAAAATATTATATAAATTTTGTAACACTTTTGCCTTGGGATTTTACATTAACATTACCTTGCTGAATAACTTAATGTTTAAAAAAGGCAAAAATGGGCATTGAACCTGCCACCTCACTTATTAATGAGTATTGTCTTAACCATCACAACAAATAATTTATATAAACAGCAAAAATCAAAAAGTTTAACTTTTTCTTTAAGTTAATATAAAATTTTTTCTGTAATTTATTTACAAACAATTCATTTTCACCTGTTTAGTATAAAGGTCAACTTTAGCCTGAGCATCAGGTAGTAACTCAATCCCATCAGCACCGTAAATTTTCTTGGCAATAATTTCAATTTTCTCAGCAATGGAGAGATTTAAGTCGTACAAATATTCAAATTTACTTGGCTCTTTAGTTGCCTTGACGACAGCATTCGCTAAATCAACTGCACCAGCTCCTCCATGTGACCTAAAATAAAAAAAAAATAAAATAAAAACCATGATTTTATTGTAATGTTAAACCCGAAAATTAACACAGTAAAATATTGGTATTATTGTCTTTATTATTCATTTTTGATATGGTATTTTACACATTCCTATTGTTGTACAAAATGTCACATAAAAAAGATGACCGCTTTTTTTTAAAGATTCACTTTTAAGATCATCCCTAAGACTGAAATTCATTAACAAATAATATCTACACCTCTTAAACCCTTCGAAAACAAACTTACCAATGAGTTGCACACACCGCATCAAAAGCTCCACTTTCTTTAGCTAAGCTCAAAGCCAACTCAATTTCCATGTCAGTATCGGTTGAAAATCTGTTCAATGCAAACACCACTGGTACTCCGAAAAATCTAGCGTTCTCGATTTGCTTTCTGGGGTTAGAAAACCCACTCTGAACAAGCTCTAAGTTTTCCTGTGAGATATAAAATTGCCTATTAAAGATAGGTATTATGTATTATGGCTTTTTAAAAAGTAATTTGTAAGAAAAAAATTGAGAAAATGGTTTAAAAAAAAGAAATTTATTTGTAAAAACCCAGACAAAAAATAATGTGAGAAAAAGGTAAAATTAGCAAGTTGGGATCTTGGGTTCAATCCTCACTGCTCTCATGCTGAAGCGCCATCAAGTGGTGGGCTATAGAAGCTATGAACTTCTGCTGAGCCAGCATTTAATCAGCAGCTTATAATTATCAGAAAATTATATTATATAATATCCTAAACTGCTCAAGTCAACTCGAGACTAAGTCAGGGTAACAAATGTTACTCTATGTTTAGAACATGAAGTTGACCTTCTACATCGAGAGTTGGTATAGTACACAAAATACAACAAATATTGCTATAAAAATAAAATACTTTAAATTCCCTAAAAAACCAGCACAAAATTTACCTCACAATATTCTCTTGCTAATGGTTTTCCTGCAACAACCAAAGGACCACCTCCATGCATTTTAATGGCACGAATGGTTGCCACAAGGACTACAGCTTGCGGTAAAAGACCAGATCGTCGACATTTTATATCAAAGAATTTTTCCATTCCAATATCAGCACCAATCCAGCTTCAGTTACTACAAAACCATCTGGACCTAAAATAATAAGAGTAAATAATTATAAATAAAGCAAGTTTATTTTTAAAACTTTAAAACAACTTTCTTAAACTGCCATCTTGACTTTAAATCAAATGAACTCTTTGTAAGGTACGCCGGTAGCATGGTGTAATAGTAAGAACAATTGCTACACCATACATGAGGTCGTGAGTTTAATCCCTGCTGCTTCCATGCTGTAGCGCCCTTGAGGAAGTCTTTATAAACGATATGAACTCCTGCTAAGCCAGCACTTAATCAGCAGTATAATTATCGGACAATTATAATGTATAATATCCCAAACTATCAAAGGCAACTCGAGACTGGGTCAGGGTAACTGATGTTACTCTATGTTTAAGTCGCGCATTTGACTTTCCCACTTTAAGGATAAAGATATATACAAAAAAAAAGGTTTAATCTTTATTTTTTTTTTACAAAAAAAATACAGAAAATGATAAGTTGTTTTGATATAGTTTTGTTTAGGTACCCATCAAGTTTATTTTAAATTATATTTAACATACAACAAAGTAAACAGTTATAAATAGTAAATAGATTCAAAATTTAAATTCTACTACAATAAAAAGTAATAGGTTCGAATCCCACTGCTTTCATTCTGTAGCTTAAGTAGGGCTCTATAATACAAACAAACTATTGTCAAACTAATATGAATAGCATATAAGTTACTGGGCAATTATTATCAAACATTTTTTAAATTGCCAAAGGTAACTTTAGCTTTATGTTAGTCAGGCTTTCCTATCTTGAAGAAAAGGATGTACGAAGAAATTATAAAAACAAATAATATTACCTGCTAGTTTTAGTGCTATCTTATCAGCCAATATAGAGGAGTTGCCATGAGCAATATTAGCAAAAGGGCCGGCATGTACAAATACTGGCGTACCTTCCAAAGTCTGCATTAAATTTGGTTGGATTGCATCTCGCATGAGAACAGTTAAGGCCCCTGTTAAAACACATAAATATTATTTAAAAAACCCAAGAAGAATGTTAATTTTTTTTTTGTTAATTTTTTTTTCTAGAAAAAGGACATTTATTTTAAAATTATTAAACAAGTGTTATTATTCAAGAGTTAGATTTATTTGGGTAAGTTTTCTTTTGTTTTAGATATTATCTTACCATTAAGTATTATAAGTCATAACATATTGTACCAAACATAACAATTGATGCATAGCCCATACAATTTGTTAAAATAAAATTTTACTTAAACCTACAATGAAAAATCAAACATTACAATATAAATGATAAATTTACCGACATAAATTGTATACAATAAAACAAAGCATAATACATTAGTTTGCTTAAAATCTAAAACGTAACACAACTTATTAACCATACAATTTAAAGTGGTTTACAATAAAAATAACTATAAAATTTGAAGCAAAAAATCATAAAGATTTTTAACATACAACCATAAATCACTAAGTTTAATCATTACCAACACAAACAGAATACAGTCAAATAATTTATACATTTTATTTATACAGTTACACATTCCATTTAAAAAACAAACACAATAACTAAGTCAGTTAAGTAAAGTATAAGCTTGTAAAATATTAACTTTTTATTTATACAATCCTGGTAATAAGCAAGTAAATTTTTACTGTAATATGTTATAATGTACAATAAAATTAAATTTAAAAATTAATCAATTTTGGCTTGTTTTTAATCACAACAACTTTTCTCTAAAAAAATATGTATATAATATAACCTTATCTTTATCATCTAAAGAATATAATTATTTAAACAACTGTTAAAATCACAACCCCAACATTTAAGTGCTCTTTTAACCTAAGACACTGTTTTTCAAGAGTTATATCCTTTAAAAATTTTGAATTAAAAAATAAATATGTAAGAACCCTAATAGAACTATGTATATCAAATGTAGCAATTATAAAGTTTGGTATATATTAAATAAAGTATGTAAATATACCTATTACAGAACAGACAAAGTATTGGAAAGTTTAAGAAAGACCGTAACACTAAAGAGTCATTTAAGAACTGTACAAGTGATCCAGTGAAAACTTAAAGAGTGCTGTTACAATAAAGTTCAAGAAAAGCAATAACTTAGACAGAATTAATAAAGTCGTCTAATTCTTGGGTTTCAAATGTAACCAACTTGCAATGTTTAAATTTTTGTTCATCGTTTGATGTTTGTATGTATTGTTGTCTCCAAACATTATTGTGGGGTTGGAATTGCCACAAACTTCCACAACTGGTATACAAGTAAAACTTATTCCGATATTTAACAGCTGATAAAATTTCACTTTGAAATGGGATATTTCCTGGAATTGTTTTCCATTCATAATCCCTTAAGCCTATTGATTCCACTGAAGACACCTCGCTTTTATTCCCAAATGCATAAATCCTGTTATCCATTACAGCCATAGAAAAATTGCACCGTGCTTCGTTTATGCTATAAAAACATTCCGTTGTGTTAGACTGTAAGTTGTATTTGCTTGCGGAATCGTATGTTAATAAGAAATTAGTTGAAGATGAATTAGCAACTCCACCACAGCAATAAATATAGTCTTCGACTAGAATTGATTGCATTGATGTTCTAGCATTATATATCCGTCCAACTTTAATCCATTCTCTTCCTTCTTCATCTAATCTTAAAACTGATGTGCTGACTTCTCTAACCCATTTTCTTTTGTTGAGTGTTCCAACTTCTTCAATTTTTCTAGTATAGCCTCCAATAATATACAAGTCATTCTTATAAACCGCTGTACAGGGTTTATATTTGATTGTAGGTAAATCAGGAAGATCAATCCATTCTGTTCCATCAAACTTGATCACTTTATCCCCATCAATTCCGCAGAACACAAGTGATTGTTTGTATACAACCATGGCACAAGTATCAAGCTGATCTTCTGTCAAATTGTGGCTGGAAATCTTTAAAATTGATTCCTCATTTGTATTTAAATCAAAAAAACAAACTTTAATGTATTGCAAGTTTATTCTTATTAGAAACAAACTTCTTGCTTCCTTTCTTGGGCAACATATCCATGTTTTAAGTGGCAGCAAGTGTTGTCCTAATGCATTAACAGCCAAATTAACACATTCAACACTTTGAACAATTAACTGTTCCGACATAATTTTAACTAAAACTGGTTGGGTTATATATTTAAGTCGAACACAGGCAAAAAGCTGAGCAATATATTTAACTCTAGATTCGTCAAACTTAATCCATTTCGTAATGATGTTGTAGACGTCAATTTCTGCCTTAACTGCCGTCTCATCCGAAGACATAATTTTAAAAACAACATCAAACTCAAGTTTTAGAAACTCTTTTTGTTTTAAGACCAGGAAAAAAAACTTTAGAATGCAATTAAGTGCATGTTCTTTAAGAACTTCCATATTGTATTTGCAACCCAAATTCCAAAGCAGCAAGCAATTATTTGGTGACAAAAATTTGCAAAATGGATCAATAAGGTCATCTATTTGCAAAAGGGAAGCTGCATTGACAAGATCTTGAATATTGTCATTAGAGAGTGAGATTTTGCTGGTATAAATAAAATCTAAAACTTGTTGAAAAGTGTCAGCAGTTATTTCCTTAAGTTCTACTTTTCCTTCATATTTTTCTTTCATATTTGTCCTAAACATTGTTTTAAAAAACTCACTACTGGCAGACAACAAAATTGTGTGAGCATTAAATTGTTTATCCTCAACATAAATGGTTACAATATCACTGCCCTTAGTTTCTTGTTTTCTTGTTTCATTTAACTTTGCCAACAAAGTTGTAGAAGAATCAATCTTAATAACGCTTTCTGCTGCATCATGTTTGAAAATCTTTTTCTTTTTTTTCAATGGTTCTTCAGATTTAATGTTGATTAAATCCATTTTTTATTTAAAATTATATTTATGTTTTTAATTGTTAAATCCTACAGATAAACACAAACCTGAGTTTTGCAATAAAATGTCACTTTGTAAGGTTATATTTATGCAAGGTTATCATCAGATCTAAACAATTGTTAACAAATAGAAACAACCAAATGCTTAAAACCGATTTTAACTGTGGTAACCATCGTTTTAGATCCCTGCTGCATAACCTACTTAAATTAAGAAGCAAACTCTGAATTCAAGCTTTTAAAAACAACTTTTATTTAACTGTATAGCAAACAAGTGAACTTAAGTTGGTTTAATAAAAAATTAATATTTAAAAGTAAACAAATCCATGTTATGTACTTTCTCTTAAATTGCAATGACATGTCATAAAACATTTAATAATAATAATCCAGTTAATTATTTACCAACTTGTGTTATAACTGTAAATACCAATATGCAACAATGTACAAAGTCATATATTTTTATTAACATTTTTAAGTGGGTATTACAACAAATGTTGTAAATAAAAACTTAATTAAAAAAACAAAAAAAAACAATGTGATCTAAAATTAAACATTAAGAATTGCTAACATTTTGACAAAAAAAACACTTTATCTTTGTTCAATCAATTTCTTTGTGTAGAAAAACTTTTACCCTTTCATTAAAAGTTGGAGAAATAGAAAAGTAAATAAAGAGAAATATTTTTCACTGACATAACAACACCATCACATTACAATACCCTAATAGGTCATAGAATTTAAACAATATCTCTATTGATAAGAGTACAAAAATGTACATTTTAGGTTATAGCCTTAATTAATTTGTTGTTTAAGTTGCTATAATGGATGCAAGAAAATTGTAATGTAAAGTTAAAAGAAAAAGGCAAAATCAATTTTATGATTTAAAAAATATCTTAGTTAAAATACCTAAACACATTATTTTACCTGATATTAAGGTACGGTCATAAATCGAAATTTATATAAAATAATAATATCCAAATATTTGGGTTTAGTAAATGATAAATATATAATCATAATGTTAGTTTTTACACTTTATTTTTTGTTTTTACACTTTTTAGGCATATCAAAAAAGAGCTGTTTGTAGTGTTTGTATATATCACTACGAGCTAATAATTGTAAAAATTTGCAGCCTAAAAGCCAGACAATCAGTTGGTAAAAATAATATACATTAATAAATTCCAAATAAAATACACACAAAGACAATAAAAAGTTATCATAAAATCTTGGTAAAACTCAGAATTAGTAAAGATTTTGCTATTTTAGCTATAAAAACACTAAATTTAAAAACAGAAATATCTTGTAACAGTTTTAAAAAAACTACTGATTACTTATTCTAAAGCAACAACCATACTTTGTACAAAAGACAACAAATTTTAAAATAACTTAGACAGAATTGATAAAGTCGTCTAATTCTCCAGATTCAACTGTAAACAACTTGCAATGCTTTAACTCTTGGCCTGGTTTCAATGTTTGAAAGTTTTGATGGGACCAAATATTATTACGAGGATCATAAATCAAAAAACTCCCACAACTTGTTACTAAGTAAATATTGTTTTCATATGCAATAGCTGATAACATTTTCATTTTAAACGGAATTTTTCCTTCTATTGTTTTCCATTCCGTTCTCCGAGAATCTAATGATTCCACTGTAGAAACCTCGCTTTTATTCCCAAAAGCATAAATTGTTTGATACACAACAGCTATAGAAAAATTTGATCTTGATTGATTCATTCGAGAAAAGGATTCACATTTGTGTGATTTTAAGTTGTATTTTAATGAAGGATATCCACCACAGCAGTAAAGTGTGTCTTCTATAAGAACCGACTGCATTACTATAGTGGCATTGTCCATCTGCCCAACTTCAATCCATTCTTCCTTTGCTTCATCTAATCTTAAAACTGATGTGCTGACCTCCATTCTTCCATGTAAAAATAGAGTGGGCGATTTATAATAACCTCCAAAAACAAACAATTGGTTTTTGTATACTGCTGTACAGGGCTTATATTTAATTGTAGGTAAATCAGGAAGATCAATCCATTCTGCTCCATCAAACTTGATCACTTTATCCCCATCAATCCCACAGAACACAAGTGATTGTTTGTATACAACCATGGTACAAGCATTGAGTTGATCTTCTGTCAAATTGTGGTTTGAAATCTTAATAAGTGATTTTTGATTGGTTACTTTATCGAGGAAACAAACTTCAATATGCTGTAAGTTTATTTCAATTATAAATAAACCCTTTTTTTCTTTTCTAGGGCAGTACAATGACTTTTCTAATAGTCCCGAACCCTGCTTTACTGCTTTAACTGCTAAGTTTACACATTCAACACTTTGAACAATTAACGGTTCTGACATAATATCAAGTATAACTGGTTTAGTTATATATTTAAGTCGAACACAGGCAAATAGTTGAGCAATATGTTCAACTCTAGATTTGTCAAATTTGATCCATTTTATGATAAAACTGTAGACGTCGATTTCTGCCTTAACTGCCATCTCATCCGAAGACATAATTTTAAAAACAACATCAAATTGAATTTTAAGAAATTCTTTTTGTTTTAAGACCAAAAACGAAAACTTTAAAATACAATTAAGTGCATGTTCTTTTAAAACTTCCATATTGTATTTGCATCCCAAATTCCAAAGCAGCAAGCAATTATTTGGTGACAAAAATTTGCAAAAGGGATCAATGAGGTTATCTACTTGCAAAAGGGAAGCTGCATGAACAAGATCTTGAATATTTTCATTAGAAATTGAGATTTTTTCGGTATAAATAAAATCTAAAACTCGTTGAAAAGTGTCAGCAGTTATTTCCTTTAGTTCTACTTTTCCTTCATATTTCTCCTTCATATTTGTCCTAAACATTGTTTTAAAAAACTCACTACTAGCAGATAACAAAAATTTGTGAGCATTAAATTGTTTATTCTCTACGTGTATAGTTACAATGTCACTGTCCTCAGTTTCCTGATTACGTGTTTTATTTAACTTTGCCAACAAAGTTGTAGAAGTATCGACCTTAATAACTCTTTCCACTGCTTCATGTTTGAAAATCTTTTTCCTTTTTGGCAATGGTTCTTCGGCTTTACTGTTTATTGGATTCATTTTAATCATAAAGTAATCAATATTAAGTTTTAATGTGGGTTCACTTGTAAAAAAATCAACAAAAAGTTTAAAACACATAAAATTATATATTTTCTACTTTGATTGCTTAGATAAGTAAAACCATGTCTAGCAGTTAAATTCTAATAATAAACCTTTTAGTGTTTTATTATTATACACAAATCTACATTTCTGTGGTCAATTTTTTATGTAACTATCTTGTAAGCTTTTCTTTTTGAAATATTATACTAAATTTAAACATTTTTAACTGTTAGAGAATGAACATTTTTTTTACTAATATTGTTGTAAAAACAGATTTTAAAATTGGTAATGTCAAAAACACGAAACATTGACAACTGACTGAGTTGAAATATAATACCAGTCTAGGTCACTGGTGCATAAAAATCCCCAAAAAAGAGTCACTAATACAGCTAAGTAAGGTGAATTCAAGCGTTTAAAACAACGCCGTTCTATTTGAAAAAATTGTTCTGTTGTGCTCTGTTCACATAGGTAGTAAAAGAGGGATTAAAAAAGAGAATAAAAGTAAACAAAAAATGACTTTAACACATATTTAATTTAAGACAAATCTATTTAATCTTTTTAAAATGTTGTCATTTATTTCTAAAAAGAAAGTTAAAAATAAAAATTTGTGCTAAAATATTTAAAAAAAATTTCAATAGAGAAAGTCAGTGATTTTGTGATGTGAACCAGTTTGCACCAATGCACTAAATCATATATTTTTATTAACATTTTTAAGTGGGTATTACAACAAATGTTGTAAATAAAAACTTAATTAAAAAAACAAAAAAAAACAATGTGATCTAAAATTAAACATTAAGACAAAAAAAAAAAAAAAATAACACTTAAATTTGTTTTATCAATTTCTTTGTGTAGAAAAACTTTTACCCTTTCATTAAAAGTTGGACAAATAGAAAAGTAAATAAAGAGAAATATATTTCATTGACATAACAATACTTTTACATTACAACGCCCTGATAGGTCATAGAATTTAAACAATATCTCTATTGATAAGAGTACAAAAATGTTCATTTTAGGTTATAGCCTTAATTTAATTTGTTGTTTAAGTTGCTATAATGGATGCAAAATTTAAAATTCTAATGTAAAGTTGAAAGAAAAAAGCAAAATCAATTTTATGATTTAAAAAATATCTTAGTTAAAATACCTAAACACATTATTTTACCTGATATTAAGGTACGGTCATAAACCAAAATTTAAAAAAAATAATAATATCCAAATATTCCAGTTTAGTAGATGATAAATATATAATCCTAATATTAGTTTTTACACTTTATAGGCATATCAAAAAAGAGCTGTTTGTAGTGTTTGTGTATATCACTGCGAGCTAATAATTGTAACAATTTGCAGCCTAAAAGCCAGACAATCAGTTGGTAAAAATAATATACATTAATAAATTCCAAATAAAATACACACAAAGACAATAAAAAGTTATCATAAAATCTTGGTAAAATTAGTAAGAATTAGTAAAGATTTTGCTATTTTAGCTATAACGAACACTAAATTTGAAAACAGAAATATCTTGTAACAGTTTTAAAAAAACTACTGATTACTTATTCTAAAGCAACAACCATACTTTGTACAAAAGACAACAAATTTTAAAATAACTTAGACAGAATTGATAAAGTCATCTAATTCTCCAGATTCAACTGTAAACAACTTGCAATGCTTTAACTCTTGGCCTGGTTTCAATGTTTGAAGGTTTTGATGGGACCAAATATTATTACGACGATCATAAATCAAAAAACTCCCACAACTTGTTACTAAGTAAAAATTTATTCCATATGCAATAGATGATAACATTTTCATTTTAAATGGAATTGTTCCTTCTATTGTTTTCCATTCCTTTCTCCGAGAATCTAATAATTCCACTGTAGAAACCTCGCTTTCATTCCCAAAAGCATAAATTGTTTGATACACAACAGCTATAGAAAAATTTGATCTTGATTGATTCATTCCAGAAAAGAATTCACATTTGTGAGTTTTTAAGTTGTATTTTAATGAAGGATATTCACCACAGCAGTAAAGTGTGTCTTCTATAAGAACCGACTGCATTACTACAGTGGCATTGACCATCTGCCCAACTTTAATCCATTCTTCCTTTGCTACATCTAATCTTAAAACTGATGTGTTGACCCCTATTCTTCCATGTGAAAAACAAGTCGTTGATTTATAACAACCTCCAAAAACATACAACTCATTATTATAAACTGCTGTACAGGGCTTATATTTAATTGTAGGTAAATCAGGAAGATCAATCCATTCTGTTCCATCAAACTTGATCACTTTATCCCCATCAATTCCACAGAACACAAGTGATTGTTTGTATACAACCATGGTACAAGTTTCAAGCTGATCTTCTGTCAAATTGTGGTTTGAAATCTTAATAAGTGATTTTTGATTGGTTACTTTATCCATTAAACAAACTCCAATATGCTGTAAGTTTATTTCAATTATAAATAAACCCTTTTTTTCTTTTCTAGGGCAGTACAATGACTTTTCTAATAGTCCCGAACCCTGCTTTAATGCTTTAACTGCTAAGTTTACACATTCAACACTTTGAACAATTAACGGTTTTGACATAATATCAAGTATAACTGGTTCGGTTATATATTTAAGACGAACACAGGCAAATAGTTGAGCAATATGTTCAACTCTAGATTTGTCAAATTTGATCCATTTTATAATAAAATTGTAGACGTCGATTTCTGCCTTAACTGCCATCTCATTCGAAGACATAATTTTAAAAACAACATCAAATTGAAGATTAAGAAATTCTTTTTGTTTTAAGACCAAAAACGAAAACTTTAAAATGCAATTAAATGCATGTTCTTTAAGAACTTCCATATTGTATTTGCAACCCAAATTAAAAAGCAACAAGCAATTATTTGGAAGCAAAAATTTGCAAAAGGGATCAATGAGGTCATCTACTTGCATTAGGGAAGCTGCATGGACAAGATTTGGAATATTTTCATTAGAGATTGAGATTTTGCCGGTATAAATAAAATCTAAAACTTGTTGAAAAATGTCAGCAGTTATTTCCTTAAGTTCTACTTTTCCTTCATATTTTTCTTTCATGTTTGTCTTAAACATGGCTTTAAAAAACTCACTACTAGCAGATAACAAAATTTTGTGAGCATTAAATTGTTTATTCTCTACATGTATAGTTACAAAGTCACTGCCCTCAGTTTCCTGATTACGTGTTTCATTTAATTTTGCCAACAAAGTTGTGGAAGTATCAACTTTAATAACTCTTTCCATGGAAGCATCATGTTTGGAAATCTTTTTCCTTTTTGGCAATGGTTCTTCGGTTTTACTGTTTATTGGATTCATTTTAATCAAAAGTAATCAATATTAAGTTTTAAGGTGGTTTCACTTGTAAAAAAATCAACAAAAAGTTTAAAACACGTACAATTATATTTTTTACTTTGATTGCTTAGATAAGTAAAACCATGTCTAGCAGTTAAGTTCTAATAATAAACCTTTTAGTGTTTTATTATTATACACAAATCTACATTTCTGTGGTCATTTTTTTATGTAACTATCTTGTAAGCTTTTCTTTTTGAAATATTATACTAAATTTAAACATTTTTAACTGTTAGAGAATAAACATTTTTTTTACTAATATTGTTGTAAAAACAGATTTTAAATTGGTAATGTCAAAAGCACGAAACATTAACAACTGACTGAGTTAAAATATAATACCAGTCTAGGTCACTGGTGCATAAAAACCTCAAAAAAAGAGTCACTAATACAGCTAAGTAAGGTGAATTCAAGCGTTTAAAACAACGCCGTTCTATTAGAAAAAATTGTTCTGTTGTGCTCTGTTCACATAGGTAGTAAAAAAGGGATTAAAAAAGAGAATAAAAGTAAATAAAAAATGAATTTAACACATATTTAATTTAAGACAAATCTATTTAATCTTTTTAAAATATTGGCATTTACTTTTAAAAAGATTGTGAAAAATAAAAATTTGTGCTAAAATATTTAAAAAACAATTCAATAGAGAAAGTTAGTGACTTTTTGATGTGAATATGCATGTTAAAATTAAACAAATAAATCTTGACTAATCCTTTATAAAGAAACATAATCTATATGTTAAGTAATAAACAATTTTGCTGGAAAAACTTAGTCAAACATTGACTATGTTAAAAGCAAACATCAGTTATTTGAGTTAATCCAATACATCATGTTAAGCTTTTGGTGAAAAGTAAGAAAACAATAAGCCCCTTTACAATAATAAAATGTAAAGGTAAAAACAAGAAAGTGTATTTTACTTACATAACAACACCATCACATTACAAAGCCGTGATAAGTCATAGAATTCAAACAATATCTTTATTGATAAAAGTACAAAAACACAATAAAGAAAGGTTGTACAAACACTGCTAATAAAAACATTTCTTTTTAAAGATTTCTAATTTAAAATTGTTTAAACACAGAACTTAAAAAGCTAGCTGAATTAATTTTAAATGTAACCTATAACAATGTCAGCATATGTTCCTGAAAAGAAAGTAAAAAGAAACTGTGAAATTAGCTCTGAAGTTTTTGCAAAAAGATTTTCAACAGAAATTGACAGTGATTTCTGTGATGTAACTATTCATATTGAGGATAAACAATTCAATGCTCACAAATTCATGTTATCTGCTAGTAGTGAGTTTTTTAAAGCTATGTTTAAGACAAATATGAAAGAAAAATATGAAGGAAAAGTAGAACTTAAGGAAATAACTGCTGACACTTTTCAACAAGTTTTAGATTTTATTTATACCGGCAAAATCTCACTCTCTTATGACAATTTTGAGAATCTTGTCCATGCAGCTTCCCTTATGCAAATAGATGACCTCATTGATCTAGTGTGCAAACTTTTATCTCCAAATAATTGCATATTGCTTTGTAATTTGGGATGTCAATATAATGTCGAGACTTTAAAAGAACATGCAGTTGATTGCATTTTAAAGTTTTTTTTCTTCGTCTTTAAACAAAAGGAATTTGTATCCCTTGAGTTTAATATAGTCCTTAAAATTATGTCTTCGGATAAGAAGACAGTTAAACAAGAAATTGATGTCTACAACATCATTATAAAATGGATCAAGTTTGACGAATCTAGAGTTAAACATATTGCTCAACTTTTTGCCTGTGTTCGACTTGAAAGATTTAATGCTAAATTGATAGTTTCTTTAATGCTTAAAGAACCACTGGTACAGAAAGATGTTGACTGTGTTCAAACTATTCAACAACGACTTGAAAGTATCTATGATTCGAATGAAAAAGAACTTATTCGACACTATAGAAATCACCTAGAATTGAAAATTGGATGCATTGCTATAACTTCAGATGACATTAAAATTTGTTTCTTTGATTTAAATACAAATGAAAAATCAATTTTAAAGATTTCAAAACACAATTTGACAGACAAACAGCTTGAAACTTGTGCCATGGTTGTATACAAACAATCACTTGTGTTCTGTGGAATTGATGGGGATAAAGTGATCAAGTTTGATGGAACAGAATGGATTGATCTCCCTGATTTACCTACAACCAAATATAGGTCAAGTACAGCAGTTTATAATAATAAATTGTATATTTTTGGTGGCTATAGCACAAACTTTCATAGCTACAATCTCGGATTTCCATGCAATGAAGATAAAGTCAGCACATCAGTTTTAAGATTAGATGAAGTAGGGAGAGAATGGATTGAGGTTGGGCAGATGGATGATGCCAGAACATCAATGCAATCAGTTCTTATAGGGGACATGTTGTATTGCTGTGGTGGAGGTTCTAAACTAAATGTTTTAACTTCTGCGTACAAATACAACTTAAAGACACACAGCAGTGAAACATTTCCTAGCATGAATAAACCACGATCAGATTTCTCTATGGCTGTAACGAATGAAAGAATTTATGCATTTGGAAACCAAACAAATTTTTTGGGAATACAAAATAAAGAATATGTAGTGGAGACCATAGGTGTAAAAGAAAACAAATGGAAAACATTTCCAGGAAATATCCCATTTGAGAGTAAAATTTTATCAGCTATAGGGTATGAAAGAGAATTGTACTTGTTCACAAGTAGTGGAAGTTTGTGGCAATTTCAACCTTACAGCAAACTTTGGAGACAACAAAACATTCAAACATCAAAAGGCAACCACCAGTTTAAACATTGCAAGTTGTTTTCATTTGAAACAGAAGAATTAGACAACTTCATTAATTCTGTCTAAGTTATTGCTTTTCTTTAACTTTTTCTTATACCAAACATTATTTATCAAAGTTTTATTACACTACTCACAATACAAATCAAATTATATAAGAACAAAAGGACAATATTGCTTTTTTAAAGTTACAGCCTGTGATTTTATACAGCTAATTTATCTTATTATTAAGTATAATATTATGGTATATACTTTTGTATTGAAGTTGTCACAGTAATTATTTGATCATGATTTAAGTTTTAAACTTACAGAACTTTATTTTTATTTACAGCCAACTACTACTTATTCTTTCTACCTTTAATAATAGCTATCAGATTACAATAGCGAGTTATGTAATAGACTTTAATTAATCTGTTTCTATACTAAGCTTGTAAAGTTTAAGTACTACATAGTAATGTGCCCTTTACATATTTTAAAACAGTAAAAGTATCTGATTAACTATTTACATTTCTATTAAATTCTTGTAAATATGATTTTTAATCAAACAAATTTTAATATTTTTAAGTTTTAGAGTTTTTTTTTCTTTTTTTCTACGTATTTTTATTATTCGTAATGTATATATATTTTCTCTTAAAATTTATCATAACAGATTAAAAATGGGTGTACATTTTGATATGAAGCACTTAAATTTCATGTTTATAATATTAAATAAAATTTTTAGCAAAAAATCTGTTTTTAGCAATTATTTAAACACCTTAAAAAGAATTTTAAAAAAGTCTGAAGCACCTAGCAACTATTGCAACTTAGAAAAAAAACACACAACTTACAGCAATACTTATAAATAGGCCAAAACCACACCATTTATATAATCATCTTACACACTATATATATATTTATAAAACCGTTGCTATTAAACCCAATAGGAGTCTATCACATAATTTAAATAGATATAAATAGGAACAAAACTTACCGGTAACACCCAAGTCATCACAGGTGATAGGAACTCCACTGTTGCTAGTAGCAACCACCATGTGACCTAATCTTTCCCTCATATCACTTATACTGGTTGTAAGAGCCAGGACAGCCATAACCTATATTAAACAAAGTGATTTAATAATATAGGTTACTGTTATACAATCACAGTGTCGTAGCGGTAAGAACACTTGCTACACCAACTGCTCTTATGCTATAGCGCCCTGAAGTAAAGTGCTTTAAATGGTATGAACATCTGCTGAACCAACATTTAATTTACTCTGGGTAGGATTAACTGATGTTACTCTATGCTTAGGTTGTGTATTTTTGATGTATTATTTTAAAGCTGTAGATTTACATTTAACAAAACCTAACATTATTTGATAAATTAATAAACAAACAAAACCACAGCTAAAAAATATACCAAACTGTACAAGGCAATTTAAAATTAGAAAACAAAAAATTATTTAACTTTTAGACTGCAAACGAAACTTGTCTTATATTAGGCCAGTAAATTATATAAAAATTAATAAATATATATAAAATAGAATATAAATTTCATTAAAAAAATATTTTTTACCTCACTAGCGACAGAAATATCAAACTGGGCCGATCTTTCTTTTCCTTTTTCAGTTGGTGATTGACCAATTGTTATTTTCCTTAAAAACCTAAATATCAAAAGTAAAAAATTTTTAACTTTACAAAGCTATCTATTGGATAAAATTATTTGTTTAAAAAGAATAAAACAATCTTTATACACTGTAATTACACAAAAATTAGTTAATTTAAAAATTTTTACACAATAAAAAAATACCCAAAATAAACTGGTTATAAAGCTAAGGTTTTTTTTTGTATAAGTCTTTCTCCTCGATGTGGGAAGGTCAAATGCACAACCAAACATAGAGTGACATTAGCTACCCCAAACAGTCTTAAGTTGCTTATGGCAGTTTGGTATATTATAGATTATAATTGCCCGTTTATTAAGCTGCTGAATAAGTGTTAGCTCAGCATGGATTCAATCCCCACTGATCTCATGCTGTAGCGTCCTTGAGTAAGGCGCTATAAACGGTATAAACTCCTGCTGAGCCAGCACTTAATCAGCAGCATAATTACCGGGCAATTATAGTCTCTATAATATCACAAACTGCCACAGGCAACTTGAGACTGAGTCGGAGTAACTGATGTTACTCTATGTTTAAGTCGCGCAGTTGTTTTTCCCACATCGGGGATAAAAATATATATAATACATATAAAAAAAAAAACTTTTCACAAAATTAATTACTTATTTTTATTGCATAAACAATCAACGAACAAACTTTTTACAAGCATTATCTTTTCAATTGCATAACCATCACCCTTTTAATACAAAGTTGACATTTCGGTTCTAAATACACACCACAGAAAGTAGAAGGAACATAGTTTTAATGTAGCAATGTTAGTACAATAACTAAGCCAAATAATTACATCTTTTCTGCCATAACTTAAGCTTTAATTCGTATTTATAACTAAACTTTACAAACAAAAAATCAATATAGCCGGTATTTAATTCTAGTGGTTGTGCTAGATTAGTAAACCAAATTTTTCATATTTCAGAAATCAAAAAAGTCCTTTTATCTCCATGGTAACAGGGTCAAGGTCAATATCATAGAAACAAGGTCGAGTTGGCAGGCCCGGCATTGTGCTCATAGTGCCCACAAGTGGATATAAAAATCCTGCACCAACACTAGCTCGTATATCTCGGATTGGAAGGGTGAATCCACTAGGAGCACCTTTAAGCTCTGGCTTGTGAGAGAGGGAAAGATGAGTTTTGGCCATGCAGATTGGCAAGTTATTAAAACCCTGAAAATAAGGCAAGAAAAATTATTTTATGAAGACCTGGAGCATGGCGTAGTGGTTAGAACACATGATTTTACAAAATAATAGACATTGGTTTAATTTCCACCGATTACATGTTAAGGCACTTAAAGATGGGCGACATAAAAATAGTATGAACTCCAAAACTAGTTAATTAATCAATGGAATAAATAATGTCCTGGACTGACAAAGTAAACTTAAGACTAGGTTGGGGTAACAAAAGTAACCCTTTATGCAGACTGAAGTCGTTTCTTTAACACTAACGAAAAAGATAAACAAACAAAATAACATTAAAGAAAAACAGCTTAATTTTAATTCCTATTCGCCTAAAACAATTTAAAATGCCATATAAAATTTTGTAACACTTTTGGCCTGGTGATTTTACATTAGCATTACCTTGCTGAATAACTTAAACTTAATATTTAAAAAGGAGCAACAATGGGAATTGAACCTGGCACCTCATTTAGTAAAGAGTATTGTTTTAACCATCACACCAAATAATTTATATAAATAACAAAAAACATTAAATAATTTTTTAATATATTTGCAAACTATCCATTTCACCTGTTTAGTATAAAGTTCAACCTTGGCTTGAGCATCAGGTAGTAACTCAATTCCATCAGCACCGTAAATTTTCTTGGCGATAATTTCAATTTTTTCAGCAATGGAGAGATCTAAGTCGTACAAATATTCAAATTTACTCGGCTCTTTAGTTGCCTTGACGACAGCATTCGCTAAATCGACTGCACCGGCTCCACCATGTGACCTAAAATAAAAATAAGAAAAAAATATTGAAATTGTAACCTTTTTTAATTATTTTTGATATTAAATTTTACCCCTATTTCTGTACAATTGCAATTTACAAAAAGTTACATACAAAAAAGGGGCTTTTTAGTTTTGCATATTTTTAAAGGCTTACTTTAAAGGGAACCTTTAAGACTGCAATTTCTAACAAATACTAGTTACACTTCTTAATACTAGTTACACAACCCTTAGAATTAAACTTACCAATGAGTTGCACACACTGCATCAAAAGCTCCACTTTCTTTAGCTAAGCTCAAAGCCAACTCGATTTCCATGTCAGTGTCGGTTGAAAATCTGTTCAATGCAAACACCACTGGTACTCCGAAAAATCTTGCATTCTCGATTTGCTTTCGAGGGTTAGAAAACCCAGATTGAACAAGCTCTAAGTTTTCCTGTGAGATATAAAATTGCCTATTAAATATAGGTATTATGTATTATGGCTTTTTAAAAAGTAATTTGTAAGAAAAAAATTGAGAAAATGGTTTAAAAAAAAGAAATTTATTTGTAAAAACCCAGACAAAAAATAATGTGAGAAAAAGGTTAAAATTAGCAAGTTGGAATCTTGGGTTCAATCCTCACTGCTCTCATGCTGAAGCGCCATCAAGTGGTGCGCTATAGACGCTATAAACTTCTGCTGAGCCAGCATTTAATCAGCAGCTTATAATTATCAGACAATTATATTATATAATATCCTAAACTGCTCAAGTCAACTCGAGACTAAGTCAGGGTAACAAATGTTACTCTGTGTTTAGGACATAAAGTTGACCTTCTACATCAAGAGTTGGTATAGTACACAAAATACAACAAATATTGCTATAAAAATAAAATACTTTAAATTCCCTAAAAACCAGCACAAAATTTACCTCACAATATTCTCTTGCTAATGGTTTTCCTGCAACCACCAGTGGACCACCTCCATGCATTTTAATGGCACGAATGGTTGCCACAAGGACCACAGCTTGCGGTAAAAGACCAGATCGTCGACATTTTATATCAAAGAATTTTTCCATTCCAATATCAGCACCAAAACCAGCTTCAGTTACCACAAAACCATCTGGACCTAAAATAATAAGAGTAAATAATTATAAATAAAGCAACTTTATTTTTAAAACTTTAAAACAACTTTCTTTAACTGCCATCTTGACTTTAAGTCAAATGAACTCTTTGTAAGGTCTGCCAGCAGCATGGTGTAGTAGTAAGAACTATTGCAACACCATACATGAGGTCATGGGTTTAATCCCCACTGCTTCCATGCTGTTGCACCCTTAAGTAAGGCGCTATAAACAGTACGAACTCCTGTTGAGCCAGCATTTAATCAGCAGTATATTTATCGGGCAAGTATAATCTATAATATCCCAAACTGCCACACGCAACTCAAGACTGGGTCGGAGTAACTGATGTTACTCTATGTTTAAGTCGGCATTCAACTTTCCCTCATCGAGGATAAAGATATATACAAAAAAAAAGGTTCATTCTTTTATTTTTTTTACAGAAAAAATACAGAAAATGATAAGATATTTTGATTTAGTTTTGTTTAGGTACCCATTAATCAAGTTTAGTTTATTTTACCTATCAAGTTTATTTTAAAATTATATTTAACATACAACAAAGTAAACAGTTATAAATAGTAAATAGATGCAACATTAAATTCAACTACAATAAAAGGTCATTAGTTAAAATCCCACTGCTTTCATTCTGTAGCTTAAGTAGGGCTCTATAATAGTAACAAACTATTGCCAAACTAATATGAATAGCATATAAGTTTTTTTTTTTTTTTGTATATATCTTTATCCTTTATGTGGGAATGTCGAATGCGCGATTTAAAAATAGACCCATTCTCGAGTTACTTGTGTCAATTTTGGATATTATAGAGACTATAATTGCCCGGTAATTATGCTGCTGATTAAGTGCTGGCTTAGCAGGAGTTCATACCGTTTATAGCGCCTTACTCAAGAGTGCTACAGTATGAGAGCAGTGGGGATTGAACCCACGACCTCATGTGTGGTGCAGCAAGAGTTCTTACCACTACACCACGCTGCCGGTAGTTACTGGGCAATCATTATCAAAATTTTTTTAAATTGCCAAAGGTAACTTTAGCTCTATGTTAGTCAGGCTTTCCTATCTTGAGGAAAAAGGATATACAATAAAATTATAAAAACAAATAATATTACCTGCTAGTTTTAGTGCTATCTTATCAGCCAATATAGAGGAGTTGCCATGAGCAATATTAGCAAAAGGACCGGCATGTACGAATACTGGCGTACCCTCCAAGGTCTGCATTAAATTTGGTTGGATTGCATCTCGCATAAGAACAGTTAAGGCCCCTGTTAAAACACATTAAAGTTATTAGATTGCCTTTAAAAAATATCAATATTTGTTATTATGTACACAACAAAAAAGTTTCCTTTTTTCTTAATTAACAAAATATAGTAACTAATAAAGAATTTAATTTATTCTTTTACATTTTCTTACCATTGATTTTTTAATTTAAATACTTTAGTACAAAAATCATTTTCAACTTAAAACAATATTAACTTGCTAACTATTTTACTTAACTTAAACCTACAGTAAAAAAATAATACGTGATAGATAACAAATTTAAATTAGTAGTTCACACAAAAATTTAAAAACTTTTTATATGCAATCAAAATACTTAAATATTGAAATAACCAACAGAATAAAGATAAACCACACGCTTATTGACACACTCTATTAGATCACAATTGATTTAATAAATCAGCATAGTTAGTAATAATCACTTTTGTCAAATATGTGATATAAATTTTTCCAGTTAATAATTAACTAAACAAATTTAAATTGAAAAATATTATTAAATGCTTTTACAGTTATATGGGTTAGTAATACAGTGTGATAAATTAACTATAACAGATATTATTCTGTATTGGTGGTCTTTTACATATATGTCAATCCTTGTTGTTAAAGGGTAATTTATAATCTTAGTTTGAAAAAACTTTAGACAACCGTAAAAATAGTTATTAGTTTATTAACCCAGATGTTTGGGTATTGGCTCATCAAGTGAGCATGCCTTTGACACCCTTTAAAAAACACTTCTAAATAAATTGCAGTTGCGTCAATTAAATTGTTACTGACATTGGTGCATAAACTCTATGCTTCAAGTGATAAAATAACTTAGACAGAGTTGATAAAGTCATCTAATTCTCCAGTTTCAAATGTAAACAATTGGCAACATTTAAGCTCGTGCCCTTCTTTTAATATTTGAATGTTTAGTAGTCTCCAAACATTAGTGGAAGGTTGATATTGCCATAAACTTCCACTACTCGTGAATATGTAGAAGTTATTTTTATAGCCAATAGCTGATAAAATTTGACTTTGAAATGGGATATTTCCTGGAATTGTTTTCCAATCATTGTGATTTAAACCTATGGATTCCACCGCATACTTGGTGCTACATTTTCCAAATGTATAAATCATTTGATTGATAACTGCAATAGAAAACTTAGATCGAGATTGATAAGAGATATTAAAAATAAAAGTTTCAGATTTAAGAGTTTTTAAGTTGTATTTTCTTATATTTTCATATTTCCCACCACAGCAATACAAAACGTCTCCCATTAAAACTGTTTGCATTGATAAACTGGCATTGTTCATCTGCCCAACTTCAATCCATTCTCTTCCTTCTTCATCTAATCTTAAAACTGATGTGCTGACTTCTATAACCCATTTCCTTTGATTGCGTGTTCCAACTTCTTTAATTTCCCTTGTATAACCCCCAAAAACATACAACTGGTTTCCATAAACTGCTGTACAGGGCTCATATTTGATTATTGGTAGATCAGGAAGATCAATCCATTCTGTTCCATCAAACTTGATCACTTTATCCCCATCAATTCCACAGAACACAAGTGATTGTTTGTATACAACCATGGCACAAGAATCAAGCTGATCTTCTGTCAAATTGTGGCTGGAGATCTTTAAAACTGATTCCTCATTTGTATTTAAATCAATAAAACAAATTTTAATATGTTGCAAGTTTATACTGATCAGAAACAAACTTTTTACTTCCTTTCTTGGGCAACATATCCATGTTTCAATTGGCATTAAGTGTTGTCCTAATGCATTAACAGCCAAATTAACACACTCAACACTTTGAACAATTAACTGTTCCGACATAATTTTAACTAAAACTGGTTGGGTTATATATTTAAGTCGAACACAGGCAAAAATCTGAGCAATATGTTTAACTCTAGATTCGTCAAACTTGATCCATTTCATAATGATGTTGTAGACGTCAATTTCTGCCTTAACTGCCATCTCATCCGAAGACATAATTTTAAAAACAACATCAAACTCAAGTTTTAGAAACTCTTTTTGTTTTAAGACCAGGAAAAAAAAATTTAGGATGCAATTAAGTGCATGTTCTTTAAGAACTTCCATATTGTATTTGCAACCCAAATTCCAAAGCAGCAAGCAATTATTAGATGACAAAAATTTGCAAAAGGGATCAATGAGGTCATCTATTTGCAAAAGGGAGGCTGCATGAATAAGATCTTGAATATTGTCATTAGAGAGTGAGATTTTGCCGGTATAAATAAAATCTAAAACTTGTTGAAAAATGTCAGCAGTTATTTCCTTAAGTTCTACTTTTCCTTCATATTTCTCCCTCATACTTGTCCTAAACATTGTTTTAAAAAACTCACTACTAGCAGATAACAAAAATTTGTGAGCATTAAATTGTTTATTCTCAACATGTATAGTTACAAAGTCACTGCCCTCAGTTTCCTGATTACGTGCTCCATTTAATTTGGCCAACAAAGTTGTAGAAGTATCAACCTTAATAACTCTTTCCACTGCCATGGAAGCATCATATTTGGAAATCTTTTTTCTTTTTGGCAATGGTTCTTCAGCTTTACTGTTTATTGGATTCATTTTAATCAAAAAGTAATCAATATTAAGTTTTAATGTGTTTTCACTTGTAAAAAAATCAACAAAAAGTTTAAAACACATAAAATTATATATTTTCTACTTTGATTGCTTAGATAAGTAAAACCATGTCTAGCAGTTAAATTCTAATAATAAACCTTTTAGTGTTTTATTATTATACACAAATCTACATTTTTGTAGTCAATTTTTTATGTAACTATCTTGTAAGCTTTTCTTTTTGAAATATTATACTAAATTTAAACATTTTTAACTGTTAGAGAATGAACATTTTTTTTACTAATATTGTTGTAAAAACAGATTTTAAAATTGGTAATGTCAAAAACACGAAACATTGACAACTGACTGAGTTGAAATATAATACCAGTCTAGGTCACTGGTGCATAAAAACCCCCAAAAAAGAGTCACTAATACAGCTAAGTAAGGTGAATTCAAGCGTTTAAAACAACGCCGTTCTATTTGAAAAAATTGTTCTGTTGTGCTCTGTTCACATAGGTAGTAAAAGAGGGATTAAAAAAGAGAATAAAAGTAAACAAAAAATGACTTTAACACATATTTAATTTAAGACAAATCTATTTAATCTTTTTAAAATGTTGTCATTTATTTCTAAAAAGAAAGTTAAAAATAAAAATTTGTGCTAAAATATTTAAAAAAAATTTCAATAGAGAAAGTCAGTGATTTTGTGATGTGAACCAGTTTGCACCAATGCACTAAATCATATATTTTTATTAACATTTTTAAGTGGGTATTACAACAAATGTTGCAAATAAAAACTTAATTAAAAAAACAAAAAAAAACAATGTGATCTAAAATTAAACATTAAGACAAAAAAAAAAAAAAAAAAAAAATAACACTTAAATTTGTTCAATCAATTTCTTTGTGTAAAAAAACTTTTACCCTTTCATTAAAAGTTGGACAAATAGAAAAGTAAATAAAGAGAAATATATTTCATTGACATAACAATACCATCACATTACAACGCCCTGATAGGTCATAGAATTTAAACAATATCTCTATTGATAAGAGTACAAAAATGTTCATTTTAGGTTATAGCCTTAATTTAATTTGTTGTTTAAGTTGCTATAATGGATGCAAAATTTAAAATTCTAATGTAAAGTTGAAAGAAAAAAGCAAAATCAATTTTATGATTTAAAAAATATCTTAGTTAAAATACCTAAACACATTATTTTACCTGATATTAAGGTACGGTCATAAACCAAAATTTAAAAAAAATAATAATATCCAAATATTCCAGTTTAGTAGATGATAAATATATAATCCTAATATTAGTTTTTACACTTTATAGGCATATCAAAAAAGAGCTGTTTGTAGTGTTTGTGTATATCACTGCGAGCTAATAATTGTAAAAATTTGCAGCCTAAAAGCCAGACAATCAGTTGGTAAAAATAATATACATTAATAAATTCCAAATAAAATACACACAAAGACAATAAAAAGTTATCATAAAATCTTGGTAAAATTAGTAAGAATTAGTAAAGATTTTGCTATTTTAGCTATAACGAACACTAAATTTGAAAACAGAAATATCTTGTAACAGTTTTAAAAAAACTACTGATTACTTATTCTAAAGCAACAACCATACTTTGTACAAAAGACAACAAATTTTAAAATAACTTAGACAGAATTGATAAAGTCGTCTAATTCTCCAGATTCAACTGTAAACAACTTGCAATGCTTTAACTCTTGGCCTGCTTTTAATGTTTGAAGTTTTTGTTGGGACCAAATATTATTACGACGATCATAAATCAAAAAACTTCCACAACTTGTTACTAAGTAAAAATTTATTCCATATGCAATAGATGATAACATTTTCATTTTAAATGGAATTTTTCCTTCTATTGTTTTCCATTCCTTTCTCCGAGAATCTAATAATTCCACTGTAGAAACCTCGCTTTCATTCCCAAAAGCATAAATTGTTTGATACACAACAGCTATAGAAAAATTTGATCTTGATCGATTCATTCCAGAAAAGAATTCACATTTGTGAGTTTTTAAGTTGTATTTTAATGAAGGATATTCACCACAGCAGTAAAGTGTGTCTTCTATAAGAACCGACTGCATTACTACAGTGGCATTGACCATCTGCCCAACTTTAATCCATTCTTCCTTTGCTACATCTAATCTTAAAACTGATGTGTTGACCCCTATTCTTCCATGTGAAAAACAAGTCGTTGATTTATAACAACCTCCAAAAACATACAACTCATTATTATAAACTGCTGTACAGGGCTTATATTTAATTGTAGGTAAATCAGGAAGATCAATCCATTCTGTTCCATCAAACTTGATCACTTTATCCCCATCAATTCCACAGAACACAAGTGATTGTTTGTATACAACCATGGTACAAGTTTCAAGCTGATCTTCTGTCAAATTGTGGTTTGAAATCTTAGTAAGTGATTTTTGATTGGTTACTTTATCGAGGAAACAAACTTCAATATGCTGTAAGTTTATTTCAATTATAAATAAACCCCTTTTTTCTTTTCTAGGGCAGTACAATGACGTTTCTAATAGTCCCGAACCCTGCTTTAATGCTTTAACTGCTAAGTTTACACATTCAACACTTTGAACAATTAACGGTTTTGACATAATATCAAGTATAACTGGTTCGGTTATATATTTAAGTCGAACACAGGCAAATAGTTGAGCAATATGTTCAACTCTAGATTTGTCAAATTTGATCCATTTTATAATAAAATTGTAGACGTCGATTTCTGCCTTAACTGCCATCTCATTCGAAGACATAATTTTAAAAACAACATCAAATTGAAGATTAAGAAATTCTTTTTGTTTTAAGACCAAAAACGAAAACTTTAAAATGCAATTAAGTGCATGTTCTTTAAGAACTTCCATATTGTATTTGCAACCCAAATTAAAAAGCAACAAGCAATTATTTGGAAGCAAAAATTTGCAAAAGGGATCAATGAGGTCATCTACTTGCATTAGGGAAGCTGCATGGACAAGATTTGGAATATTTTCATTAGAGAGTGAGATTTTGCCGGTATAAATAAAATCTAAAACTTGTTGAAAAATGTCAGCAGTTATTTCCTTAAGTTCTACTTTTCCTTCATATTTCTCCTTCATATTTGTCTTAAACATGGTCTTGAAAAACTCACTACTAGCAGATAACAAAATTTTGTGAGCAGTAAATTGTTTATTCTCTACATGTATAGTTACAAAGTCACTGCCCTCAGTTTCCTGATTACGTGCTCCATTTAATTTGGCCAACAAAGTTGTGGAAGTATCAACCTTAATAACTCTTTCCATGGAAGCATCATGTTTGGAAATCTTTTTCCTTTTTGGCAATGGTTCTTCGGTTTTACTGTTTATTGGATTCATTTTAATCAAAAGTAATCAATATTAAGTTTTAAGGTGGTTTCACTTGTAAAAAAATCAACAAAAAGTTTAAAACACGTACAATTATATTTTTTACTTTGATTGCTTAGATAAGTAAAACCATGTCTAGCAGTTAAGTTCTAATAATAAACCTTTTAGTGTTTTATTATTATACACAAATCTACATTTCTGTGGTAAATTTTTTATGTAACTACCTTGTAAGCATTTATTTTTGCAATATTATACTAAATTTAAACATTTTTAACTGTTAGAAAATAAACAGTTTTTTTACTAATATTGTTCTAAAGAATAATTTAAAATTGGTAATGTCAAAAACACGAAACATTGACAACTGACTGAGTTGAAATATAATACCAGTCTAGGTCACTGGTGCATAAAAACCCTCAAAAAAAGAGTCACTTATACAGCTAAGTAAGGTGAATTCAAGCATTTAAAATAACGCCAATCTATTAGAAAAAATTGTTTTGTTGTGCTCTGTTATAGGTAGTAAATTTTTAATATTTTATTTAAGAGGGATTAAAAGAGAGAATAAAATTAAACAAAAAATGACTTTAACACATATTTAATTTAAGACAAATTTATTTAATCTTTTTAAAATGTTGGCATTTACTTCTAAAAAGATAGTGAAAAATAAAAATTTGTGCTAAAATATTTAAAAAACAATTCAGTAGAGAAAGTTAGTGACTTTTTGATGTGAATATGCATGTTAAAAATAAACAAATAAATCTTGACTAATCCTTTATAAAGAAACATAGACAATCTTTATGTTAAGTAATAAACAATTTATGTTAGAAAAACTTAGTCAAACATTGAATATGTTAAAAGCAAAAATC
Source organism: Corella eumyota (assembly GCF_963082875.1). Classification (NCBI taxonomy): domain Eukaryota; kingdom Metazoa; phylum Chordata; class Ascidiacea; order Phlebobranchia; family Corellidae; genus Corella; species Corella eumyota. The sequence continues at coordinate 16,505,722 of NC_137493.1, read as the reverse complement.
AGTTATTTGAGTTAATCCAATACATCATGTTAAGCTTTTGGTGAAAAGTAAGAAAACAATAAGCCCTTTTACAATGATAAAATATAATGGTAAATACAAAAAAGTGTATTTTACTTACATAACAACACCATCACATTACAATGCCCAGATGAGTCACAAAATTTAAACAATATCTCGATTGAATAAGGGTACAAACACACAATAAAGCAACGTTGTACAAACACTGTAAAGAAAAACATTCTCTTTTAAAAAATTCCAAACAAATAAAAACTGAAGAAGTTCTAATTTAAAATCGTTTTAACACAGAACTTAAAAACCTAGCTGAATTAATATTAAATATTACCTTAAATGATGTCAGGGTATATTCCTGAAAAGAAAGTAAAAAGAGACTTTAAAATCAGCTCTGAAATTTTTGCAAAAAGATTTTCAACAGAAAATGACAGTGATTTCTGTGATGTGGTTGTTCACGTTGAGGATAAACAATTTAATGCTCACAAATTCATGTTATCTGCTAGTAGTGAGTTTTTTAAAACTATGTTTAAGACAAATATGAAAGAAAAATATGAAGGAAAAGTAGAACTAAAGGAAATAACTGCTGACACTTTTCAGCAAGTTTTAGATTTTATTTATACCGGCAAAATTTCACTCTCTTATGACAATTTTGAGAATCTTGTTCATGCAGCTTCCCTTATGCAAATAAATGACCTCATTGATCTAGTGTGCAAACTTTTATCTCCAAATAACTGCATATTGCTTTGTAATTTGGGATGTCAATATAATGTCGAGACTTTAAAAGAACATGCAGTTGATTGCATTTTAAAGTTTTTTTTCTTAGTCTTCAAACAAAAAGAATTTGTATCGCTTAAGTTTGATGTTGTGCTTAAAATAATGTCTTCAAACAAAATGGCTGTAAAACAAGAAATCGACGTCTACAACATCATCATGAAATGGATCAAGTATGATGAATCTAGAGTTGAACTTATTGCCCAACTTTTTGCCTGTGTTCAGCTAAAACACATTAAAGCTAAAATCATAATATCATTAGTTCTTAAGGAACCACTTATACAACAAAATGCTTACTGTGTTGATGCTGTTCAACAACAAGTAGAAAAAGTCTATGTAACAAAGGCCAGGCAATACACATTGTGGTCTAGAATTAACTTGAAAATGAAAATTGGCTGGATTTGTTTAACCTTACATCTCATTAAAGTTTGTTTTTATAATTTGATTACCAAAAAAGAATTAGTTTTAAAAATTTCAAGCCATAATTTAACAGCAGATCAACTCAATACTTGTGCCATGGTTGTATACAAACAATCACTTGTGTTCTGTGGAATTGATGGAAAAAAAGTGATCAAGTTTGATGGAACAGAATGGATTGACCTTCCTGATTTACCTACAATCAAATATGGGCCAAGTACAACAGTTTATAATAATAAATTGTATATTTTTGGTGGCTGTATCAGAGAGTTTGACAAAAACTTTTATTTACCCCAAAAAAATGAAGTCAGCAAATCGGTTTTAAGATTAGATGAAGTAGGGAGAGAATGGATTGAAGTTGGACAAATGAATCAAGCCAGAATATCAATGCAAACAGTTCTTATAGGGGACATGTTGTATTGCTGCGGTGGAGATTCTGAACAAAATGCTTCAAATTCCTCGTACAAATACAACTTAAAGACACGCAGCAGTGAAACATTTCCTAGCATGAATGAACTAAGATCTAATTTCTCTATGGTTGTAATGAATAATACAATTTATGCATTCGAAAACAAAGATAAAGAGCCCACTGTAGAACTAATTAATTTAGCTGAAAACAAATGGAAAAATACAAAAGAAAATATTCCATTTCAAAGTAAAATTTTATCAGCTATTGCATATCAGAATAAGTTCTACTTGTTAACAAGTTGTGGAAGTTTGTGGCAATTCCAACCCCACAATAATGTTTGGAGACAACAAAACATACAAACATCAAAAGGCGACCACCAGTTTAAACATTGCAAGTTGTTTTCATTTGAAACTGAAGAGTTAGACGACTTTATCAATTCTGTCTAACTTATTAAATTGCTTTAACTTTTTCTTAACCAGCCTTATTGATCAAAGTTTTTACACACCAGTTACTGATACAATCAAAATAATATGAAACAAAAATTACATAATTACGTAATGGACTTTTTTTAAACTCTAAGAACTAAGCCTGTAATTCAGAACAGCTAAAATATTTTATTATTCTGTAGCTTTGCATTGTATATAATATCTAGTTGCTATGTTAGTTATTCTGTTATAAACCTAGTTTGTATAACCTTATTTTTTACTTCTGTGATGTATTAATATTTTTTTAGTTATAAACTTAAACAAAAATTTTGTTTTTGATTAATTTCGAAAATTTGATTTAAAGCTTAGATAATTTAGAACAATATTGTGTGCTGTAGAACTTAAACTATATATAAAAACTTCCTGTATATAATATTTAATTTCTTTTTTTTAGAGCCTTACTTATACAACTTAATTTGCTTTTGTTTAGTTATATACACACTTATAATGCTTTAATGTATAATCGTTGTAAATATGTGTTGCTAGTTAAACATATTAACAGTTCATAATGTAAACAAGTGCAACATTTAAAAGAAAAATATTACCACTCGAATGTTTAAAATGTTTTGTAGTTTTATATTAAACTTGAATACCAAATCTTTATTTAATTTCTATTAAATTTTTACTGTAAGCTTAGTTATAGCATATCCGATATATCCCAAACAAATTCTTTGAAAATGCACTCAACCAATCTCTTTGTTAAACAATTAACACATACAAAGAGTTTTGTTATTTTAGTTATGTTTGGAAAACTTAAGTCAAACATTGGATTTGTTGGAAAAACATTAATTTGAACTGTATAAGTTTATCTGTTACAACATATTGGATTCTTGGTAAAAAAACTGATTAAATGAACAATAACAAATGTAATATGAATCAAATATCAAAAATAATCAATATTTTTACAAAAAATACTTTGTATTATTACAACCCGTTACTTTGTGTAGAAAAACTTAAATCCTTTTATTAAAGGTGGAGAAAAAATATTAATTCTACAAAACAATAATATCACATTACAATGCCCTGATAAGTCATAGAATTCAAACAATATCTCTATTGATAAGAGTACAAAAACACAATAAAGAAAGGTTGTACAAACACTCTTAAGAAAAACATTTCCTTTATAAAATTTCAAACAAGTTAAAACCGAAGTAGTTCTAATTCAAAAATTCTTTTAACACAGAACTCTAAAACTTATTATTATTTAATTTATTCCAAAATGTCAGCTTTTACTCCTAAAAAGAAAATAGAAAAAAAAATTGAAATCAGCTCGGAAATATTTGCAAAAAGATTTCTTAAAGAGAAAGAAAGTGATTCATGTGATGTGGTTGTTCACGTTGATGATAAACAATTTAATGCTCACAAATTCATGTTATCTGCTAGTAGTGAGTTCTTTAAAACTATGTTTAAGACAAATATGAAAGAAAAATATGAAGGAAAAGTAGAACTTAAGGAAATAACTGCTGACACTTTTAAACAAGTTTTAGATTTTATTTATACCAGCAAAATCTCAATCTCTAATGACAATATTCAAGATCTTGTTCATGCAGCTTCCCTTTTGCAAGTAGATGACCTCATTGATCCATTTTGCAAATTTTTGTCACCAAATAACTGCATATTGCTGTGTAATTTAGGTTGTCAATATAACATGGAAACTTTAAAACAACATGCAGTTGATTGCATATCAAAGTATTTTTTCTTAGTCTTCAAACAAAAAGAATTTGTATCTCTAGAGTTTGATGCTGTCCTTAAAATTATGTCTTCGTATAAAATAGCTGTAAAACAAGAAATCGATGTTTACAACATCATCATGAAATGGATCAAGTTTGAAGAATGTAGAGTTGAACATATTGCTCAGCTTTTAGCCTGTGTTCGGCTCGATAAAATTGATGCTAAAATTCTAATATCCATAGTTCTCAAGGAACCACTTATACAGCAAAATCCTAACTGTGTTCATGAAGTTCAACAACAAGTAGAAAAAGTCTATGTAACACAGGACATGCAATTAAAAATGCGCTTTAGAATTACCCTGAGTAATAAAATTGGATGGATTTGTTTAACTTCAGATGACATTAAAGTTTGTTACTTTGATTTAAATACAAATGAGGAATCAATTTTAAAGATTTCAAGTCACAATTTGACAGCAGATCAACTTAATACTTGTGCCATGGTTGTATACAAACAATCACTTGTGTTCTGTGGAATTGATGGGGATAAAGTGATCAAGTTTGATGGAACAGAATGGATTAATCTTCCTGAATTACCCACAACCAAATATAGGCGAAGTACAGCAGTTTATGATAATAAATTGTATATTTTTAGTGGCCATTTTAAAGCTTACTCTGGCATTTTGTCAACCCAAAAAGTCAGCACATCAGTTTTAAGATTAGATGAAGTAAGAAAAAAATGGATTGAAGTTGGGCAGATGAATTATGCCGGAATATCAATGCAATCAGTTCTTATAGAGGACATGTTGTATTGCTGCGGTGGAAATTCTGAACTAAATGCTTTAGATTCCTCGTACAAATACAACTTAAAGACACACAGCAGTGAAACATTTCCTAACATGAATAAACCACGATCGGATTTCTCCATAGCTGTAATGGAAAACATGATTTATGCATTTGGGAATCAAAGTCAAGTGTCTGCAGTAGAATCAATAGGCTTAAGTCAAAGAAATTGGAAAACAATTCCAGGAAATATTCCATTTCAAGGTAAAATTTTATCAGCTATAGAACTTGAAAGATATTTTTACTTGTTTACAAGTAGTGGAAGTTTGTGGCAATTCCAACCCAACAATAATGTTTGGAGACAACAATACATACAAACATCAAAAGGCGACCACCAGTTTAAACATTGCAAGTTGTTTACATTTGAAACTGAAGAATTAGACGACTTTATTAATTCTGTCTAAGTTATTGCTTTTCTTTGACTTTTTCTTATACCAAACATTATTTATCAAAGTTTTATTAAACTACTCACAATACAAATCAAATTCAAAGGTGGGCACCAGATCGTTAATGCGTTAAACGTTAAATAACAAAGTTAATTTTTTTGTTAAAATTTAACTTTTAAGTTAATTTTAAAAATCGTTATCGGACCTGTTAACTTTCGTTAAATTGTGCTTCCGTTAAATTAAGCCCGTTAACTCAATATTTTACAAGTTAACTCAATATTTTACTGTTATGTGTAACGAATAACCATTTAACGAAGTTGCTTTTTCGTTTAACTGTGCCCACCTATGATCAAATTATATAAGAACAAAAGGACAATATTGACTTTTTAAAGTTACAGACTGTGATTTTATACAGCTAATTTATCTTATTATTAAGTAGATTATTTTGGTATATACTTTTGTATTAAAGTTGTTACAGTAATTATTTGATCATGTTTTAAGTTTTAAACTTACACAACTTTACTTTTATTTACAGCCAACTACTTCTTTTGTTCTACCTTTAATAATAGCTATCACATTACAACAAAGAGTAATGTAATAGGCTTTAAAGTACTACATAGTAATGTGCCCTTTACATATTTTAAAACAGTAAAAGTATTGTAAAGTTAAGCTTGTAAAGTTTAAGTATCTGATTTACTATTTACAATTCTATTTAATTCTTGTAAATATTGTTTTAAGCAATTTCTTTACATTTTTGATTTGTAGAGTTTTTTTCTATTTTCTATGTATTTTTATTATTCGTAATGTATATATATTTTCTCTTAAAATTTATCATTACAGATTAAAAATAGGTGTACATTTTGATATGGAGCATTTAAATTTCATGTTTATAATATTAAATAAAATTTGTAGCAAAAAATCTGTTTTTAGCAATTATTTAAACACCTTAAAAAAAATTTTAAAAAAGTCTGAAGCACACTAGCAACTATTGCAACTTAGAAAAAAAAACACACAACTTACAGCAAAAAGAAAACACAACTTACAGCAATACTTATAAATAGGCCAAAACCCCACACCATTTATATATATAATCATCTTACACACTATATATATATATTTATAAAACCGTTGCTATTAAACCCAATAAGTCTATCACATAATTTAAATAGATATAAATAGGAACAAAACTCACCGGTAACACCCAAGTCATCACAGGTGATAGGAACTCCACTGTTGCTAGTAGCAACCACCATGTGACCCAATCTTTCCCTCATATCACTTATACTGGTTGTAAGAGCCAGGACAGCCATAACCTATATTAAATAAGTGGTTTAATAATATAGGTTACTGTAATACCGGTAGCGCAGTGTAGTGGTAAGAACTCTTGCTACACGACCATGAGGTCATGGGTTTAATCCCTACTGCTCTCATGCTGTAGCGCCCTAGAGTAAGGCGCTTTAAACAGTATAAACTTCTGCTAAGCCAGCACTTAATCAGCAGCATAATTATCAGGCAATTATAATCCGAGATTGGGTCGAAGTAACTAATGTTGTTTAGGTTGCGCATTTAACCTTTCCACATCGAAGATAATTTTATACACAAACAAAAATATCACATAGGATAGAAAACACAAAGGTTATCTGCTTCTATTAAAATATATGTCTTTGATTAGATTTTTTATTACCTCACTAGCGACAGAAATATCAAACTGTGCCGTTCTTTCTTTTCCTTTCTCAGTTGGTGATTGACCAATTGTTATTTTCCTTAAAAACCTAAATATTAAAAATACGAAAAATTTTAAGTCTTTATCCTCGATGTGGAAAGGTGGAAATGCGCATCCCAAACACAGGGTAACAACTGTTATTTCGACCCCGTCTTAAGTTGCTTGTAGCAGTTTGGAATATTATAATAATTTTAATTGCCTGGTTATTATGCTGCTAATTAAGTATTGGCTTAGCACGAGTTCTTATCATTTATTTACTCAAGGTCGCAACAACATGAGAGCAGTGGGGATTGAACCCACGACCTCATGATGGTGTAGCAAGTGTTCTTACCACTACATCATGGTGTTAATACCTGTCATTGGTATCCATAACTCTCTGCCATGTTATTGACGAAATATCAAAATCCAGTCTTGAAAATCGACTTATTTCATCATTTGTTAATTGGTTTGGATCCCTTTCAGTTATATTTAGTTTTTGTAGTCTGCGAATCTATAAAAATATATTTTTAAGAAAAAATGTAATTTAAATCATAAGTTAACACATTGTTTAACAAAATTTATTTCTGACGAATATTCCAATAAAATTTAAATATTGTTTTTCATTAAGATGTGTTGTATATATGATAATGAGGTCTTGGGTTCAATCCCCACTGATCTCATGCTGTAGCGCCCTTGAGTAAGGCGCTATAAACGGTATAAACTCCTGCTGAGCCAGCACTTAATCAGCAGCATAATTACCGGGCAGTTATAGTCTCTATAATCTCCCAAACTGCCACAGGCAACTCGAGACTGGGTCGGAGTAACTTATGTTACTCTATGTTTAAGTCGCGCATTCAACTTTCCCACATCGAGGATAAAGATATATACAAAAAAAAAATAAAAAAATTAAAAAGTGTGCTGTTGTGGCGCATTTAAGCTATCTGTGAGGGCCAAGCTTAAGGACAAATAGTGTAGCAATGGGGGGGATTGAACCTTATTTAAATCCAAATGTATACCAGTTTCGGCGTCAGATTACCTGCTGAAGTTTTTTTCAAACCCAAAAAATTTCCCATCTTAATCTGATGCTATGACCAGTCACCAAACTCTTGAACAAGATATATCAATCATTGCGTTTTGTAGTGCACAGGAAAAACAGGCAAGTATTCGTTAAGACAGTATCACAAAAGTTAAAACAAATCAGTAAGTAGGGCAACCAATTAACAAGTGGATATCCTTTTTTAAAAACATTTTTTAGATTTACCTGAATCTCAGAAAATTCTCTGTTTCCATTTTTCTTTGCAGGAACCAATCTTGAAAACAGAGCTGAGTCCTTCTGAGTCGATTCATGGAATATCCTGGCATCAATTGCAGCAGCCAGAAGATTATTTGCAGCTGTGATTGCATGAATATCACCTAAAGCATTTAACAAATTTAATTATTGCTAATATTTAACGGTTATTATATATTTTTTTAAGTAAACATTTGCTTTTTTGCACAGCATACTTTTTTAATGTATTAAAACATGCAATACAACATGACTTACTGTATAAAAAATGTATATCCTTAAAAAGATATTCAATCAACGTCAATTTACTTAAAATATGCAATAAGAAACAACCGAGATAGAGTTCAATAAGACAGTTTTTAGGTAATATTAAAAGCATAATAATAAATTCAACTAACAGATTAATAATTGTTTAATTATAATCTATAATATCCCAAACTGGTAAAGTCAACTGAATACTGGGTCAGCGTAATAAATGTTACTCTTGTGTTTAGGTCGTGCAGTTGAACTTCCGAAGTCAAAGATAAAAATATACCAGTACAAAAAAGCACATATGAAATAGCTGCATTCGGTAATTTTTAAACAAAAGTTAAACAAACCGGTCAGATGAAGATTAAACTCGTCCATGGGAATAACTTGAGCATACCCTCCACCTGCAGCTCCTCCTTTTATCCCAAATGTTGGGCCCTAAAAATAAACAACTTTTTAATTTTTTGTAACATACAATTAAGAGCACCACAAGGTCAATAGTACATACTTCTTTAAGCAAGTAATCTTTATTCTTCTGTAATATGTCTAAGTGGGTTAAGAAATATAAAACATAGCAATATAAGTACCCAACCATATTAGAAAAAAATTCTTTAAAATTGCGTTTCAAAATAATAAAAATGAAGCTAAGATAAGGCTGTGAAATAATGCTTTTTTATATTAAAGATAATTTAAATAAATAACAAAGTAAGTTGGCGTACAAACCTGAGAGGGTTGGCGAACACAAGCAAAAACGTTTTTCTTTAAATGAGCTCCAAGAGCTTGAACTAAACCAATTGTAGTCGTGCTTTTACCTTCACCTAATGGGGTTGGTGTAATACCTGAATAAAATTCAATTTTTCAGGACCAAGTAGCCAAACTTAAATAAGCCAGTTTTTTACAAAAAATAGACAACTTTAAGGCCTAAATCTTAGTTTTTTTCCACCCTAGCTTTTTAACGTATTATCCAAAGATATTTTCACGTATTAGTAACTAGCTCAGTCAACGATATAACTTACAATTCTAAAGTTTTTTGTCCAAAAGTAAGAGTCTTTAAAGTTTAATTTATTTTGGGTAATCTTAATTATAAATAGAGATATGCAAAAATATTATATATATAATAAGCTCAATAAAAATTAAAAATATTTACCAGTAACCACAACATAATTTCCATCTTTCACATTTTTAAGTCGGTCCAGAATTGCGAGCGAAACTTTTGCCTTTTTCTTTCCATAAAGATTTAACTCATTTTGTTGGATTCCAATTTCTTGAGCTAGTAACCCAATATCTTTTGGTTTTTGGCTTGTAGCTACTTCTATATCACTTGGAACTGGGTCAAGTAGTTTTAATGGAAGGTATCTGTAAAAGTATTATAGTAAAATAAGAAAGTGTTAAGTGTCTCTAGACACAGAAAAAAATTGTTTAACTTTTGTAGCATTTTAAGTAAAATTTAAATATGGTCACCTTTACCAAAAATAATATAGTCATAAAGTCAATATTTAACGGATTATAGCAACAAATGTTACCCCCACGAATAAGCCTTGAGTCCTTAAGGTTTTTTTTATTACGAAATGAATAAATAATTAACTTACTGTATGGTCCAAGAATGGTCGAGTCTTTTGCATACCTCCCTCTGTGCTGCTTCCACAGTGTTTTGCATTAACATAGCAACTGTCATTGGCCCAACTCCACCAGGAACAGGAGTTAACCAAGAAGCTACCTAAAATAACATTTCATATTTTAAATCAGTTTCAGCGTTAAAACGCCAACTTCACAGACTTATTATTGAAAACACCTAACAACATTCAGACCCAGTATCAAGATTGCTATTGTCATATTGAAAACAATTGACCTGGTAATATTGTCAGCCTTATTAATTATATAAAGATTATAGCCTGGAACACATATTGTTTTTTTTTTTAAATAATTAACCAGGTGATTGGTTTAAAAGTACATCACTTTAATTCCCAAAAATATTATAACGTGCAACAGTTAACACCAGACAAAAAATACATCATTCTTAAAGATAAAACTAAAACAAAAATTTAAACCTTGGCCACACTCTCTCTATGTACATCTCCCAACAAACGTTGTCCACATTTTTTAGTTGAGTCTGGTATTGGGTTAATTCCGCAATCTATCACAACAGCTCCTTCCTTCACCCAGTCTCCTTTGATCATCTAAAAAAGATTGTATTTTACTAATAAAAGGAATACAATCCCTCTTTTTTAAATAAATTCATAATGTACTGTTTGAATAAGATTTGCGCAACAAAAAGAGTATTTATAAGACTTCAAATAAGTATAAATTTAAGCAGTGGCAGACCAGTAATTATTGCAAGTTTACAAGTTAATCAATATGCAATGGAGTTTCATTGAACTGTGAAAAAAGGCCAATGTACATATGCGGTATTGCCAAAAAAACTTGAGTTTGGTGACCATGCCATAATATACTATAAAATCTTTGTGTAAACATTATTACTTTTGGCATGTTTTAAATCATTAAATTGATTTTGTCAGTTTTTCCTCGTCGCATTGTTGTAATATTAATTGTATATCGTATTTATTATTTACTTTTATCAATGTACGAAACACCAAAATAAATAAATAAATAAATAAATGTTTTGGTTAATATAACATCCAATAATATCAATTAATTAGAAGAGTATGACGTTAGTTTAAAGTTAACCTCTGTCTGTCTTATTGCCACCACTAGAATATCAGCTTGTTTAGTAATAAGTTGAATATCCTTGGTCTTAGAATGGCAAGTGGTGACAGTGGCATTACTCCATTTAAGTAACTCAGCCATTGGTGTTCCAACTATTTTACTCCTACCAACCACTACTGCTGTTTTACCACAAATCTGTAATACAAAAGTTTATTAATATCGGCAGCGTGATGTAGTGGTCAGAACACTTTGCTTTACTGCATAAGGTCCTGGGTTTAATACCTACTGCCCTCATGCTGTGGTGCCCTTGAGTAGGGCACTATAACTGGTATCAACTCCTGCTAAGCCAATACTTAATCAGCAGCTTAATTATCAAGCAATCATAATCTATAAATATTCCAAACTGTTAAAGCCAACTCACACTCGGTTGGGATAACAGTTGTTACTCTATGTTTAGGTCATGAAGTCAAAGTTCCTGTATCGAGAATAAATAATAAATATATATAACTATATCTTTTTTTAACACTATTTTGAGTTAACAAAAATGCTACAAACTGCATAGGATAAAAAATTGCAATTAGTAAAATAAAATTTACATCAATCCCAGTTTCTTTGATTAAATGAAGACATCCTCTTGGAGTACATGGCACAAAAGTGCCACCATCTATCTTGCCCCGTGCCAACATTCCTGCGTTCACATTGTTTAAGCCATCAACATCCTTAGATGGCGCTATAGAGTTGGTAGCAAGATCAGAATCAATTGGGTTTTCTGATTCTAGCGGTAGTTGAAGAATAATTCCATGAATTTCTAAAAAAGTTTTATTTCTTTAAAAATTTAGTTAAGTTGTTAAAAGTAGTTTAATTTATTTTTGTAACTTATTTTTTTAATAAAACATAGTGAAAAATATGTTTTTAATATGCCAAAATATTAAAAAATAAATATATATAGTTTAAAAATGTCTATGTAAAATAACTAGAAATAAAACCTATAATAGTTTTTAATTGCAAGACAATTTTATATTTATTTATCTTTGAAGTGAGTGGGTTGTTAACATTTTATGATGTTACAAAGTAAGCACAAAGATAACTATTCTACCATCATTGTTGTTTAGTTCGTTGATGACATCTAATAATTGAGACTGGGTTGTTGTATTTGGCAGTTTTCGATGTTCGCTTTTGATCCCAACTTCTTTGGCTGCTCTGGTTTTCATTCGAATAAAAACATTCGAATCTTCTCTATTACCAACCTAAACAAATAGTTAAACAATTGGTTGTTAATAGAATTTAAATCATGCTTTTACTTAGGCCTACAGTTTAAACCATGGACCTTTTTACCTTAAATTTGAATAAAAATGTTAGTTTATGCTTTTACTTTACAAAAGGTATACAGTTAAAACCATCTGACCCTTGGCAATATCATATCTTTTTAAATTTTAGTTGCCTTTGTCAGTTTTGAAACTAATTAACCTGGCAATATTGCCGTATTTTTAACCTGCTAATTGGTTTTATGGTCTTGGCAGAAGTTAGCTCTTAATACTTTTTCAAAAAGGACCTAAACAATAAATTAATTACCTGAACAACAGCCAATCCTGGTGTAAAACCATTCAATTTTTCTTTCATTTTCAAGACATCTTCTGCCAGATTTTTCCTAACTTTTGCTGCAATTGCCTTTCCATCTAATAATTCAGCCATATTACCCTAACTTTTAATCAATTTTTACCAAGTTAAAGTAGTTTAAAAACCCTATATAAACAGAAAAATACAGCTTTTTCAACGCTAATGACAATTGTCTGATTGTAAATATTTAACAAAAATTAAAACTTAATAAAACATAACAAACGCCCTAGTAATGAATTATCTTATCTCACATTGTACCTACTTGACACACTGGCTTACTTGAGCTAAAATAAAGCAAACAGAGCTTGTTTAAATCCTATTTTGTTTGAGTTTACTTTTTGACTTTGCAAGTTTTCGCTGACTAAGAAAACACATGTTTGTAGTTCATGACCCGGTTTCGGTTCAATAATTAAGAAGAAGTGCAAACTAATATTTTGCAAAATATATATTTGTTTAAATTAAATTTTTATTAATTTTATTTATTTAAATACCAATTATAGCTTTTAATTATTAAATTAATGTTTTTTAGTAACCTATATAAACAAATTAAAGGCTTCAATTGTGTTATGTTTTTGTCTTTTAGATGTTAGATGAGGTTGTAGACACTTAAAAAATAACAACATATTTATCAAGATTTTAAATTATTATCCAGCTATTATGATAGTGTTTTATCCAAGTAAATATTTGTCCTAATTAAACACAAATTGTTTTGTTAACTCCACTGTACTTTAAACTTTTTCCACCTATTTTTAAACTCTTTAATTTAAAATAAAATGTTAATTTTTATTATAAAAGTGTATTTATTTATTTAGAGAAATACATTAAAGTGATATAATATAAAACATTTATTAAATAAAATATATTCTATTCTACAAAACATAATTAGGTGTCATATCATCTATTTTTTTCATTCCTTTTGCAGATTATTTCTAAAAGATAAAAAAAATTTTGTTGTGAAAGCTTTAACAGTTTTAACAACTTAACAAGGTAAGGATAAACTAGGGATTCATATTTAAAATTATTTTTTTTGGTTTATATTTGATATTTATACATGTTGGTTTCTTGATAGAGAGTTCTCGATTCCATTAAACTTTGATTTAAACCAACTGCTAGCCTCCTAAAAAACATAAAGATTTTAGTTTAATAGAACTTAGTTCTACTTACAAGAATTTAAATTTGAAATTTGTGTTTTAAAATATTTTTAATTTTATGGAATACAAATTACTGAACAATTTTCTCTGTAAATTTTTTACTGAAGCTGTTACTTAAAAGAAAATATATTCTATAGTCTAAGGTTTTGTAGACATGTGTTCTACAAAGATATCAAAACCTTATGGAAATTTACACAAAAAACAAAAACTATCAAACTTGTAAATTTTCTTGAACTTGAATCGATTCAATTTGAACTTGTTTTAATTTTTCTTCACATTTTTGTTTTTCTTCCAAAGCTTTCTTCAATGCAAAATCAGACACCTAAAATATTCATAACATACAGTAAAATACGTTGCAAAATGTCCTAAAATTTAAATCATTTCACACACAATAAAATTAAACAAAGATAACATAAATATGCTAAGTTTTACATAATTTTTTGAAACTATAACATTAAACAAAATATTTCTAAAGGACCTTAATTTTGTTGATAAGGATTTGTTTTTCTGCTCGTTCCTTGTTCACTTCTGCTTCCAGTTTCAAGGTCTTCTCTTTTGCAACCTTTTGTGCATGACTTAATGCTATCATATCGTCTCGCACTGAAGTAACCTTAATTTAAATAACGAAAAAACAATTTTATCTAAAAAATAATTAAAACAAATAGAATGCAGTAAATATTAATTGGTATAGAGCCTTCTTTCAGGGTGCTACAGCATAAAAGCAGTGGGGATTACACCCACGACCTCATGTAGTGTAGCAAGTGTTCTTACCACGGTAAAAAAAATTTGATGTTTAAGGGCCTTGTGTTCGTTTTTTACTACTTTTAAGTAAAAGAAATCCCTTGCTTAATATGCCAAGTTATCTTAGGGTATGGTCTAAAGTTGGCTTTTAAGAAATTTTTAATATATTATTTTTGGTGCTAAATATTTGTTTACCTCATGATTGAAAGCGTTTATTACAGCAGCTTGCTCATCAGCTTTCTTCATGTAAGATCTCTTTAAATTTTCCATTTGTTTGTAATCATTATCTACATCCTAAATGTAAAATATAAGTCACTTTAGTGAGCATAAAGTATAAGCTTTATTAAATAGATTAATTCTTGCCTTAATTTAATATTTAAAATTAAAACATCTTTTTTAGAATATAAGATATTAGTTTTTAAAAATGCATATAAATAGTAACTTTTATTTTAAGAAACTGAATTTTTTACCTTTATTTTTTGTTGTAATGAAAAGTTATTTTCTTTCTCATTTTTGAACCGGTCGATTGCAGTTTTCTGGTCTTTTAATTTAAATTTAAGTTTTGCAATTATTTTTTCTTTTTCGGCAACCCTGCCCCTCAAATCAGTGTTTCCTCGAGTTAACTGAGAATTTCGAGCCCGAATCGATTCATTCTCTTTTTTTACCTAAAATTAGTCAAGTCTTATTTAATACAAGCAGTATAGTAATGAAACAAATTAAGATGACTTTGTTGTTTGTTAAATTATCCACCAATAATTATCTATTATAACCTAAACTGCAAAAGAAAACTCAAGACTGGGTCAGGGTAACTGATGTTACTCTATGTTTAGGTCATGAAGTTGACCTTCTCACATTGAAGATAATTTTTTGTAAAATAAAACAAACTGTTAATTTTTTTTGGGGCTTGTATTAAAAGCAGTGAGAATTAAACCAAAAATATAAGTTGTAGCCCAAAATATTAACTTAGATCTGTATATGTTAAACTTTTCAGTTTTTTGTGACTTCCACAGTTTTATTGAAGTGGAGCAAGTGTAAAATTTTTTTTTATTAATTTAGAAAATCTAAAAAACATTTTTAAAGGAAATGAAGTAAAATTATTATTTTTTACCTCGTTTATTTGAACTTGGGTTTGTTTTTTTATCTGAGTTCGTTCTTTCTTATGTTGGTCACTCAACTGTTTCAATCTATCGTCATGGTTACGTGATGTCAGAATAACATCGTCATCACGATTGGTTAGTTGTTGTTGCAAGGTCGAATTTCGTTCACGCTGAATCTCAAGGTCAGTCTAAAATTTTAATAAATAAAAAAGTTACTACCTTCAGTTCAAAAAAAAAGTAGTTACTTTCAGTTTTAGAAATAAAAAAATAGTTACTGTAGATTCAAAAAAAGTTGCTACTACCATTTCAAATAAAAAGTTGTTACCATAACTTAAAAAAGTACTTACCGTCAATTTATCGAGATCATTTTTAAGTTGTTGATTGCTTCTCAAAACATCCTCCAACGAACTTGCTAATTTAACATTCTCATGTCGAGCTTGCTCTAGTGCCTCTAGTGCTGGTTTTATTCGTAATTGCTCGTCGAAATCTCGACCATTAAGTTGACCTTCAAGGTCGTGAACTTTGGCCTGGAGGTCATTGACCTGATGTTGGAATTTTGACCTGGGGTTAAATATTCAGAGTTAAGTAAAAAATGTCAAAAAACTTTTAAGAGTAAAAACTCAAATTTTTGTTAAGATTCCTTACCTTTCTGTACTCAGAGTATTGAGTTGAGTGTCTTTTCTGCCAAGTTGAGTTTGAGTTTGTTCGATGTTAAGTTGAAGTTGATTGTGATGTAACAATGCTTCATTTACATTGTTCGATAATCGCTCATTGTCATTCCGACAATCAACTAATTCTTGTTGCAAATTTGAGAATTTAATTCTTTCTTGATCCTAAAAAAATTTACAAATAAAATTTTACAAATAAATGTTTTTAAGAATATTTTCAGTTGGAATCGAACCTAAAACTTTGAGCTAGCATTTAAATATTAAAAATTGCAAGAGATCATACAATAATTGCATTTTCTATTAATATTTAAATTAAGTAAATTAGAAAAAGATTTCAATTTTTTTTTGGTTCTGGAAAACAAACTCAAAAATGTAATGTTTTTAAGATTACCTTCAGTTGGAATTAAACCTAAAAACCCAATCTTAAATGGGAAATTGCAATAAGTTATCATAAAATAATCAGTTTTGTTAATAATCAAATTAAGTAAGATGAAGTAAGATAATTACCTTAATTAGTTCAAGTTGTGCTAATGCGGTTTGTTTATCACCAACTGCTTCATCTCTGCTTTGGATTGCAAGATTAAAATCTGATTCTTTCAACTGCATTCCACTTTCAAGCTGAAATTTAAAAATATTGAAGATTTTAATTTTTTTATTCTTAAAAATATAAAGCACACTTTTATTATTAAAGCTATAGTTTACTAGTATTGTCCTACCAAAAGCAGCTATAATAAAGACTAATATAGCATGTTTGCAATAAGAATCAAACACAAGACTTTAGGTCCAGAAAACCACGTTATTTTGTAAACATCATTCACTAACTAACCTTTTTAATATAAGCATCATTCCTAGTTTCATTTACTCTTAAGTTAGCGAGCTCAGTTGTAAGTTGTGAATATTTTTGTTCTAAGGCTTTGTTAGTTGCTCTATATTGTAATAGTTGGGATTGTGATGTTGCCAGTTCTCTTAATTCTCCTTCTAATTGCTCAACACGGGTCTAAAAAAAAAAAAAAATTTGACACCGCTGTTAAAACTCAAAAAAAAAAAAACTGAAAAAGTTTTCCTTAATTAGTTGTAAAATTTAGCCTCCAAAATTTTTCATAAATTTAAAATTTTTACCTGTAATCTTCCATTCTCATAAGACAGTTGAGATTTTGACTGATTCACCAAATTAATTTGATCCCTTGCTTTCTTATAGTTATCTTCTTGTTGTTGCAAGGATGCCACTCGATCCAATAATCTTTTATTTTCATCGGTGAGTTGAGATTTTTCTTTAGCTGAAACCTCAAGATCCAACTAAAATATTAATGTTGTCATTAGTACTAGAGTAGACTGAAGTATATTAAAAAGCCTTAAACACTTTAAAATTAAAGTTTTTTTACATTTATTTATTCGAAATGTTAGAAGATCGATTTCACGATCTAAACAAAGAGTAACATCTGTTACCCTAACCCCGTCTTAAGTTGACTTTTGCATTGTAAATTCACGATAATTAAGCTGCTGATTATGTGCTCGCCCAACAGAAGTTTATACCGTTTATAGAGCCTTACTCAAGAGTGTTACAGCATGAGAGCAGTGCCGAATGAACCAGGACCTTATGTAGTAAAGCCAAGTGTTTTGACCACCTAACCATGCTGCTGGTCAGAGTTAGAGCAATGTGTGTGATATATTATATGTAAATATGTATTGCTTGTACTTTACAGTCTCTTTTTTTTAAATTAAAAGTACAAGAGAAAAATAGCAAGGACCATAAAGTACAGGTGATCCAATAGTGCATTTGTACTTAGAGCAGTTTGAATATCAGAAATTCTGTGTAAGCTACTCCCTTACACACATATACAATTAACTTATATTTACTCTTAATTCTTCAAATTGTTGTTGTAAATATTCCTTATCTCTATCTCCATCTATGTTAGCTCTGTTCAAGTCTTTCATCAAATTATCACGAGATTTATTGGCTTGATCTCTTTCCTTGGTTGCTGTGTCAGTTTTCTACAACAAAATTTACTTATTAAAGAAACATGTCAACAACTTAAAAATTTTTAAATAAACTGTGATAAGCAAAGTGACTTTATTTTTTATTTGGCATTATTATTTAACATTTAAGGGATCTGATAAATTTGCTGATTTTTAACCTGCCAATTTTTTATTTAGTTTGCCATGTAGTACTGAAAATGCCTAACTTGAGAATGCAGTGACAAGTCAGCAGTGGGAATCGAACCTGTGGCTTTGGCATTATTAGAAATATGTGATATACTAATATTAAACATAACACATTTCGGTTACAACCTTTCTTTCTTCAAATAACTTCTGGTCGTTTTCTTTTTGAATTTCTTCCAAATTTTCATCTTTTTCTCGAACCACTTTCTCCTGAGCTTTGATGCAATTCTCCAACAAATTAACTCTATTTTCAAGTTCCATTGACCGTTGTTTTTCTGAAGATATCGCCTAAATATAAAGTAATTTTTGATCCTGTTTTTATTGCAAAAAAAAATATTATAACTTTTTTTTTTAAATTTTACGGTTTTTGTTAAACTACAAAGATCAAAAAAAAAATTTCATATTTACTTTCTTGATTTCCTTTTTCATTTTTTCTTCCTTCTCTTCCTTCCATTTTTTTTCTTCTAACCTTCTCTCACTTTCATTTCTCTCACTTTTTCCTCTCTCTTCTTCTAAAAGGGAACATTTTCTTTTTTCTTCGTTGAGTTGATGTTTTAAATCTGAATTTTCATTTTCAAGTTGTGTAAAAGAAGCCTTGAAGAAATATTGGTACAAAATACTTCATTAGACCAAATTAAAATATATAAATTTTTTACTAATTTACAAAAAAATTTAATTTTTTTTATTACCTTTTGTGCTTCTAGAATAACATTGCATTGTTTTAATTCATTACTAATTGTTTCTTGTTTAAAAGCCATTGTTGAATGTTCCACATTGTTACTATGTTGCTCATTGATTAACCTGATTAAATAAAGGTTTTACAAAAGTGTATGATCTACATCAAATGAAGTTCAGTCAAATTTACATATATTTATTAGCATGTTAAATTTATAAGCCTTAATAATAATTAAAACTGCTGTTTGTAGTGCAAGCAAAAATTATTGGAGGAAAATGTTACTTGCACCTTGTGCCTAGTATTTATAATAGAACTTAGTGGACAGTAGATGTATATATATATATATATATATATATATGTATACATGTCCAATCTATAGGCCTGAAAAATTATTAAAAAAAAATGTTTGTGGTGTTATCTCGGGTACTTATCAGTTAAGAGTTGCGACCATATTACAATTTCTGGCCATAGAAAGGAAAATGTACTAGTTTAAATAAATATCAAAATTATGCAAAAAATCTTAAGTTTTATTCTTTAAAGTTTAGAAACCTTTTAATGGCTTCTTCCTTGTCCTCAATTTCCAGCTTCAACTTGTTGAGAGTTTTGTTGAGTTCACTTGCTTGTTGATTCCAATTTGTTGATTGTTGATTCAGTTGATTGTTTAATTCTGTCAACATTCTGTTGTCTGCCATCAATGTATCAACCTGTTGATTTGGAAATTTAGTTTAATTTATATTTAGATTTATTCAGGCAATACTAAAAAGAGGGTGTGAGAAGAGAGAGAGCGTAGCCCTAAAATGAGAGAATAAGGGAAGAAGGGGCTCAAGGGTAGAATTTTGCAGTCATTTTTAGTTAGCAGCGGAAATCAATGTTTCATTAATGCCTTTTAGCATTGACAATTTATGCTGCTTATTAAAAATAACTGCAAACACTTTCCCTTAAACCCCCTTCTTTCCTCTTTTTAATGCTTCCCTCCCTCCCTGTCTTTCCTTTAGACTTAGATAGTGATAAACAGTATTTTATGCAACAAATTGTTTACTTCACATGTTTGTAGAGTTGCTTAATGTTGTTGGTTTTTTCTTTGCCTTATTGCAAATTTCGTGGCTTTTAAGTGTTTAAAATGTCAATCAAAACAATATTAGAGGTACAAGTTTGTGAAAGATTATGTGTGACTTTGTAAAATACTAAACTATAAACTAACAATACAGTTTAATTAAATACAATTGATATTTAAGCAACTAGTACTTGCGAAATTTAACAAAAAAGAGAAACACAAAGAGTTTACCTTTAAACGTCCATCTTGGAGTTCATTTTCCATATCTTGCACCCTGGATAACAAACTTAAATGTGAATCTTCAATTGCTATCCTTACTTCTTTCTCGCGCTCTACTTCCTGCTTTACTTCCTCTATCTTGCGGGAATATTTCCCGCGTATCTTTTCTTCAATGGAGAGTTGGTCTTGGCTTTTCTAAAGGTTTTTTTACAAACAGTCGAAAAAAATAAACAGCAAATGCAAAATAATATAAAATACCTCTAAGACTTTTTTTTCTTATATTTTACAAACATAAACGTTTTAAATTTTAAATTTTTTTTGGTAGTGTGGCATATTGGTCATGGCATTGGACTATGAGACCAAAAGATTTCTGGTTTAAGCTTCACCAATCTCCCTTTTTGCTCTTGAGCCCGGCGTTTACAGATAGCACAACACGTCACAACAGCACACCCTTTCCCAATAAAATTTCAGAACCTATAGTCTTAAACAAAAAAAAAATTAAAAAGTTTCAAAAACCTGTGAAGCAAGTTGTAGTTGTTGCTGTAAATCTTTAACTTGTCTCTCAGCTTCTTTGTATCTCTCATTTACTTCATTATTTCGATGTTGCTCGTCACTAATCCTTTCCCCTTGTTTCTTTATTGTGATGTCATGAGCATTTATCTCCTCTTTTAATCTGTAAAAAAAGAATTTTTTAATATACAAAGTTAACATAATTTGGCACAATATCGAATGCTTAAAAACAATTATGCTTATTCATAGCGTTAATACAGCAAATAAATTGTTAGTTTAAAAAATAAGAAGTTACAAATATAATTACTTTTCGATAACAATATCTTTATCTTTGCTAGCAGCCTCATTAGAAGTTTGAATCGCACAAAGACTTAGTTTCAGTGATTGAATCACACTCTCTGTTTTACATAATCTTTTTACAAGGTTATTGTATTGTGAGGTTTGTTCTTTAGGATTTGTGTTCTGGAAAAAATCATTTTAAAGTTAGGTAAAAAAGTGTCGAAATTCGACTTATAGCATAAAAATGGTAATACCAGTTTTTAACCTACAGATTACAGTATAATTAAACAGGTTCATGGCTGTTAAGCCAAAAGTTCATTTAATAATTTTTTACCAGATTGACTTTTAAAGGTTGGATTGGTTTCTTTAATATTGAAGAAAGTTTATCATCTTGAAAATGAACATTTTTCTCTTTACGGTTAGAAGTTCCTAAAAATAGTTAAACAACAAATGCTTTTAGATATTAATTACTAATAAATAAAACATGTTAAAAATTTTAAACTACAACTTGTACAGGTTTTCACAAAAGAGCTAAAATCAAATTTGAACCTTGAAAATTCTTGTTTAAGGTTTCCAAACCAATTAAATCGGGCGAAGAATTTAAGGAACTTCTGTAACAACAAAACCTAATTAGAATAAATTGTCTCGGTTCTTTAAAACTTAATTGATATACAACAAATTTCATTGTTAAACAGATAATTTTTAACTTAAGAATGTAATAGCATAGCTACAGTTATAGTTGGTATAAAACCTAAAACCTTATTTTTTGCTTTATGGCAAAAAACGTTTTCTTTAATTTTGGTTTTTTGCACTCTGATAAAAGTAAATAATAAATACGATATACAATTAATATTACAACAATGCGACGGGAAAAAATGACAAAAACAATTTAATGATTTAAAACATGCCAAAAGTATTAATGTTTACATAAAGATTTTAAGTATGTTATGGCATGGTCACCAAACCCAAATTTTATGCAATTTCACAATAAACCTTAATTACTGTACTTCACCACACAGTTTTTGTACAATATACTTACAAATCAGGTGATTGAACTTGAGTTGAAGGAGTTATTCCTAAGTCAACCAACATTTTTGCTAAATCTTTTGTGTCATTTTCAGCACCAGCCAATCTTTTCTGCATCAGCTAAAACATAAATTTAATTAAAGTTTTTATTTTTAGATGTTTGCAAATCTTTTAAAGTTTTTTTAAAAATATTTTTATCCTCGATGTAACAAAGTTTTGGCTCAACCGAAGTTTATATCATTTTTATAGTGCCTTCATTAACAGCTTATGGGCAGTTTAATATGTAAGCATTAGGAATTAAACCAATAACATCATGTTTAAAGTCAGATGTTTTAATTACTACAACGAACGTTAAAGTTGTTTGCATGTTAAAAATAAGACAAAAAAATTGGCAGAAAAACGATATTCTTACCTTTACAGCATCTCCACTAGAG
This sequence comes from Corella eumyota, assembly GCF_963082875.1. Taxonomy (NCBI): domain Eukaryota; kingdom Metazoa; phylum Chordata; class Ascidiacea; order Phlebobranchia; family Corellidae; genus Corella; species Corella eumyota. The sequence goes on along the minus strand of NC_137493.1, from coordinate 16,483,200 downwards.
CCCAACGAGCTCATTTTTGTTGAAAATAGATTAACGTTTCTAATTTTTGTAACAAATTACTTATTTTTTGTTGAAAAATATCCAAATATCTAAGACAAAACAAAAATTGTACAAAAATTAAAAATTTTCATTTTTGAATGACACTGAAATTTCACGCTACACTGACCACAAACAATAACAAACTTTTGAGGTCACCAAAGCGTATAATTTCTTGGTTATCCTCAAAAACGTTGTTAACCTTAAAAATAAAAACATAAAATTTCTTATAAACCAAAAGCCATTAAAATGTATATTAACATGTATTAGGCTAAATAAAAATAGTTCTCTATTTAAAAGTTATTTTTTAATTACAAGGCTCTCAGTTCGAATCTTGCCTAAGCAATTTAAAAAACGCAAGGACCTACTATACATAAAATCTGTTGTATATAAAGCTATCCAATGTATATATTATAATATATAAAGCCATAACCCTGTAGTATAACCTATTCAAAACTAGAACAGGCTAGCTAAAAACTTATTTAATTTTCGTAATAATAAGATTAAAAAAAACAATCAATTTTATGATTTATAATCTGTTTAATATCACGTGTTCATTTTTAACAAAGCAAAAGTAATACAATCTCAATTATAATTTAATATGATTTTGGGTTGATTAAATATATTTTTTAACATTAAATTAAAACTAATTTAAATGTTAATGGAAGCCAAAAAGTCATTTTAAAAAAAAAGAAGAAAAGTTGAAGCAATAAAATGATACGCACCTAAATTTGTGAATCCTAATTAATGAAACTTATGAAATTATAATCACGAAATATAAGAAGACTTAAATTAAATGCCATCAAACTACTAGGAACTTTAATTATTGCAAAAATTTCCTTTTCTATATATATTAAGATTAAGAGTTAAAAAAAAGACAATTTAAGAATTGATTAGAATCGAAGGGTTGCCAATTATTTCCAAAAAAAGTACAGATATATCTGGAAACACTGGTCTTTTATATATGAGTTAAAATAAAGGAAAAAGTGTTTAATTTTTAGCCATCTTAGCACGCAACTCTTCAGCAATTCTTTTTTGGTTGTCCAAGTCAGAAATTGGAATAATAGATCTGAAAAAATGTTAAAATAATGGAATTAAAATTTTATTCAACATCCCTATTTTTTATTACCATATTACAATTTTATTCAAATATTACATAAGAAAAAATATTTATTTTTAAGTTACATTGGAGACTTATTCCTTTATTGTTTCAACATCCTTGGAAAAGGTGCTTATAGTGCTTACCAATACCAACAACCCACCTACAGGTTAATAATATTCTAAACTGACAAGGGCAACTTAAGTTCAAGTCATGGTAGCTACATTGGAAATTAAAAAGTTAAAACTTACCATAAAAAGAAATCGTTTGTGTTATTTTAGCGTAACAAACAGTTTAATTTAGTTACGATTCAAAAACAACATAAAAACCTAGACACCCTTAGCATATCAGTATTTTTTTAGGATAGAAAAGAAAGTATAAGCACAAAGAAAAGACAGTTTTTAAGAAGAATTGTATTAAAGATTGTATAATACATAGAAAAAAATGAACAAAATGATCTGTGGGTTAAAACATTGTTTTAATTGTGAGGAAACAAACTATATATGTGAGTGAGTAATACAAGAGTTTAAGGAAGTTGAAAAGTTTATTCAAGTTCAGATTTAGAAAGCTCAGCAGAGAGTTGTTCATTAAAAGAAGGTTGAAATTGTTTGGTATTTTCAAAAGGGAACTGTAAACTAAAGAGAAAAGAATAGGTAAGATAGAAAATTTAACAGAAGTAAAAAAATAAATGAGAGTATATAAAGCAAGTAAGATGACTTTAAAAAAAAGAGTAAAAATCTAGAAAAAAAGATTATCTCATAAAGACATAAAATTTTGTTTAAATTTGATTAAATAAAACAAAGTATTACCGTAGGTCATGTATAATGTCCCTGGTCTTCCCGAAGTAGATCTCGTTTAAAGTATTCCTCATTTTATTTTCCATGTCTTCTACTAATCTTCCTACATTGGCCACATGGGAACTTTCCTTCGCTAGATTCAAGTCTTTTTCACACTGAAACACAAAAAGTTAATTACAGATTTATAATAAATTAAAATCATAAGGTAAAAAATATATATAATACACATTTTAAAAACAAAAGATTGATTCTAAATTTTTTTAAGATAACTATGTTTAAGAAATTGTAAAATCAAAGTTTTATAAATTATTACTTCCTAAAACTTTTGCAAATTCTTTTAAATATAATACACAGCTATAATAAATTACAACAAACACACAAAAAAAATCATTCTAAAGGTATTATGCAATAACTATATGTTATATTATTTAAATGTTTGTATTACAAAATTTTAAACCTAATTTTTATGGTTACCTGTCTAGTGAGACTGCCACCCAAGTTCATTGTCCCCGATCCAGTCTTTTTAGTTTGAAGCCACAACATTACAGTGGAGGTCAATTTATAATGAGCATTTCTACCACCTGACTTTTCCTGTACATTTAATATATTGTTAACCATTATACCAGTTCTTTAATAACATTTAGAAAACACAACATTAAAAGGAATAATACAACTGGACTTAGTTAAATAAAAATGTTAAATTATCAGATTTCCTTTAGTATAAAGTAAAATAAACTTAGATTATTCAGGGTATTTGTATATGTATATATAATTTTTGTTTATAAAGAATTATTTTAATAAAAACATTGAAGTTTTAAGCTCTATAATATATTTAATAAAAGATGAGAAACAGATTATAATTTTTTCGGTATTGTGTTATTTGTGTGTATTGAAAAATGACTATAAAAAAGTTTTATTCAATCTCAGTAACCCATACAATTTAAATTGCGTAGAAAAAGTTCATAACCCATACTTAACAATCACATTTAAAAAGACTTTATTTAAAAAAACCTCTTATGCTAATGTAGTTATAATGTTATAAACTTTTCATATTAAAATAATCACCTGGACTTCAATAACATGAATTGAATCCCAGCTTCCTTTGATAGTTGCTGAAGGGTCGGGATCACCAGCTTTTCTTATAAGAATTGCTCCAGCAAATCCATGGTCAAGGTCCCATAGGTAGACAGATGAAATACCCCCCTCAAAATACCTGAAACACAATTTAAAAGTTGTGAAAATGTGTAACTTTTTATACCAATTCTTTGGTAGATTAATAAATATTAATATATTCTAGTAAAGGCTGACTTTATAAGCCTAACTTAGTGACTTTTATGATTTAAATTATTATTATTCCATCTAAAGCTGCTACAACATAAAAGCAGTTAAAGTAACATCTGAGACATTATGTTATAATGCTCTTTTACTCTTGCACCGTAAGATAGTTGGTTTAAAAACCTATTAAAAGAATTAAAGTCCGAAATTATACAGTACTTATACTTACATTTCACGATAAAGATCGAATGCATGATTAAATGCATTTTCTAACTCCCTTAAACTATCCGAAGGTTTTGCTCCATCAGATAAAGCTGGGTAGTATGTGTTACTCCAAGGTGATCTAAATTTTGTTATTTATTTAGTTAAATACCAACAGTACTATGTAAACTATTTCAAGCAACAAAATATATTTGTTTTAAAAATTAATTAATGTCAAAGGCTTGAGGTACAATTAAAGTAAAAAGTTTAAAAATATTGATCTTTTTATTGCAATATACTAGGCAATGGCCCTACAAACAGCATTTTAATTGTTGTAATAAAGACTAAATGTAAAACCAAGCTTTGCTTGTAAAAATTTACCCATTATTTACTCATTTACAGATGGAAGTTTTATTTATTTTGTAAGCCTAAAAATTGGCCACACATGTACATTTATACTATCCAGTTATCTTCATTATATGTAAAAAACAACTATGTAAACACAAATTTACTGTTACAAACTAAAAAACAAATATTCGAAACCTGTACACTATCACCTTATCTTATACACTACCACCTTATCTTTATTATATGTAAATTACAACTGAGTTAACATGCCAGAAATGCACTAACTAAATTTAAACAACAAATATTCGAAACCTGTAAGAATCTCCATCTCTGTTGTAATCACAAACCAAAAAGTCTTTCCCAGTTGCCTGGCACCGAATAATTCTTAACGGTTGATCAATCGAGGCAAGTAACTCTTCACAGAGGTCAGGAACAAGGTCAATAATGTCCGACAAATTTTTCTCCACCTGTTGTGGGGGTAATCTTCGCATTAAGTCAAGCGCGCAATCTAGTTGTTGCCCCTAGAAACAAAAAAGATAATTGTAAATAAAATCCTTTTAAACAGAGTTTTTTTTCATAAAAGGAATTTGTAAAAATTTAAAAAATAAATACGCTTTTAAATTATAATTTAAAAAAAAATTATATAAAAAAAATTATAATACCTTTTTTTTTTTGCCATATTTTAATTAAAAGTTATTGACTATATTCTTACATATAAGACTACACATTTTAGCCAAACTTACATTCATGTTTGTTTTTGAATAATACAAAATCCAATATATTAAATACTTGATTTCTATATCCTATAATTACTTCTAAAACTGAAATTTTTGAAAATAAATATTTTAATTTTTTGACAAATTTTTTTGTGGTTTAAACGATTGAAAAACCCAAAAATAGAACTGTAGATTTTAATACTAAAAAAATTCACTACACCAATAAATATACAATTAAATTTTTAAATAATTAATAATTAAAATAAGACATAATTAAAATTAAATTAAAGTTTACGTTTTTAACTTTCTGACTTTCCACTCCCATAACAATAAAATGTATTTCCTCACTAATTGTTGCGTAACCGACTGTCGTGTATTTAACAAATCAAAGAGTTTGTCCTCAATTTTAAACAGGTTTTGCAGCAATATGCAGTTATTTTTTTTAAAGAAAATGTGAAGTCGGTTAGGTTAAATTATTAATATTAAACTAATCAAAAACAATTTTAATGACAAAATATTACAGTGTTATATAGTTAATTAAGTTTAGCACGAAGGCTGTTGGAAAAATAGTTATAAACAAAGGCCTACTTATAACTATTAATAAACAAAAACAAACACATTGTATTGCAGGAAAGCACTTCGCACCGCATCAAATACAATGCAAAGGCTTTCCCAACCTCAAATCTGGTTCTCATAGAACGAGAAAGAAAAATTCAAAGAAACCTGAGGTTAAGACAATCTCACGCCTGTTGGTCTGACCACGCTAACTGGCTCTCAGTGGTTATCGGAGAAAATTAATAACATTTAAAAAAAATAACAATCAACCAAATTTAATTCGTTAATGTATTGAAATGGCAGTTTTTAAACATTTTCATGTACCGCCTGCAAAAGTATTAATAGTAATTGGTATATGTAACACCAGTAACCATTTTAAGTGTAATTTAGCCGTTAATATTATTTTAGTTTTATGTAGTGTAATGGTAATTTAGTTAACGCCGTTTTTTGTGTGTATAATGTAGTCGTCAGTATAATTTAAGTTTTATGTATAGTGTAACGATAATTCAGTAAACGTTTTTGTGTGCGCAATGTAGTCTCTATTGTAGGTTAAGTCGTATATTGTTAATGTAACTATCGTAATTATAAATGTGTATGTAGAAGTAATTGTAATTATAGTCACTGCGCGCAATGTAATCATCGTTTGCCCATAAATGTAGCTTTAGGACTAACGTTCAGCCTGCTTTTCCGATTAGGATTTATTGGAATCTTAAAACAATGTAGAAATAATGTTAACCGTATTCTAAAATACCTTTTTATTTTTATTTGAATAAGGCTTATTTAGAGTTTTATACAAAATACAACAACTACAAAAAGCAACACCTTTAAAAGTTGTTGTATTGCAAAAATATATCGCTAAATCCTAAAAACCATATGCTCGAAAACCTTGTTGTACCGACAATGAGTCATATTTTATACAGCCTTTTTATAAAATAACACTCATCAGACAAATGTGCTTTAATTTTTATAAAATGTTTACTTAAATAACAGCAAAATGTCGTTTTTGAAATTTTAGTTTTCCAGGAAAATTTTCCTTAATCAAGTATTTATCAGTAATCAGTAATCGTTTAAACAACTTTGTAAAACAGAAAACAATCCGGAAGTTTTAAAACGCCTTATAGTTTGTTTTCAGCCCTATTTCCTCTGGAAAGGGAGCGTGTGTTATTTATGTTTACAGTCATTTTTAAAAGCGGAACTCGCAGCTAGACTTGATTGATTACAGAGCGTTATGAATTTAGGTTTCTCAAAATAGCATATAGGCTGATAAACAAAACTTGTTAGAATACAAAAGCAGCATAATTTGTTTAGGATTTACCCTGTTAAGTTAATAATATAGTGAATGAAAATGCGACCAAAATGGAAGAACAATTTGGACTTCTTGTTTGTCACAATGGGTTGTGCGATTGGGTTGGGCAATTTATGGAGATTTCCATATTTATGTTACAAGCATGGTGGAGGTAGGAATTCAATAAAATTAAAGCTTGATGTTTGGGAAAACTTTGGTGTAAACAAAATATCATTTGAAACTAAATGCACGACTCACCTTTTTTAAAGCAACTTATTTAAAAAACTAATAGGATGTTTTATGTGTAGTATAAATATTCTACTTTGTTTATCTAAAAAATGAATAAGTATTATGTAACTTATTTAACACATGTACAACTATTGTTATATTTTGGTAAAATATTATGTTACGTTTTTTAGGCATCTTTCTTATCCCCTATTTCGTTACGTTATTACTGGTAAGTCTACCTGCTTTAATCTTGCAGACTTCATTGGGCCAATATAAAAGTTTGTCTCTTATCAACTCCTGGACGATAGTACCTGTTATGAAAGGTAAGTTATATCATTTAAACACAATAACTTGCTATTTTTTAAGGTAAAAGTATATTTAGTTAAACTCTTAAACTGTTGATATATAAGGTTAAACCGGCAGCTTGGTGTAGTGGTAAGATCACTTGCTACACCACACATGAGGTCGTGGGTTCAATCCCCACTAAGCTCTTGCTGTAGCGCCTCTGAGTAAGGCGCTATAAACAGTATGAACTCCTGCTGAGCCAGCACTTAATTAGCAGCATAATTATCGGGCAATTATAATTTATAATATCCCAAACTGCCACAGGCAACTCGATACTGGGTCGAAGTAACTGATGTTACTCTATGTTTAAGTCGCGCATTCGACTTTCCCACCTCGAGGATAAAGATATATACAACAACAAAAAAAGGTTTTATATAACATTTGGAATAAAACAAAATTAATGATAAATGGTAATACATAATGACAACTTCCTGAAATTAACACATTGTTTGGTACTACAATAAACTGATTAAATGTGATAAATATTTTTATAGGACTCGGTTATGCATGCTTAGTGTCAGCGGTGCTTTCAAACATTGTATATGGATCGATAATAGCTTGGTCCTTGCGGTATTTTGTTGCTAGTTTTTCAGCGGTTTTTCCTTGGAATACTTGCCAAAACGACTGGAACACAAAACTATGTCAAGATAACGTTCACAATATTTCAACAAATTTCACTAGAAACGCAACTGCAGGAAACACGTCGCCTTCCGTTGAATTTTGGGAGTAGGAAATATAAATATTATTAGCTTGCATGACATTAAGAATAACAAATACACATAACTTACTAATTTATTTTATAAAATATTGACCATTTTACTGTTATGAATTGATACAAACTATAAAACCACATTGCCTATAGTTTTTCTTCAGTAAAAAGCACATTTTTAATTCTATGTAATAATAGGAAATCGGTTCTTTCAATGACAAATGGAATTCATGACTTGGGGTCATTAAAGATGGAAACGGGCCTTTGTATAATTGCCACTTGGGCTATCGCATATATTTGTGTCTGCAAAAGTATTAACGTAACTAGTAAGGTAAGGTAACTTACATTTAACTAAAAAATTCACAAACAAATATTTTAAGTTATTGTTGTATAACAGTAATTTAACACAAGTCTCTTTTTAGTCAGATAATTTATTTTTCTTCGTCTGCTTATTTTTAAACTTACTTTTTAGATCGCTTATGTCACAGCAACCTTGCCGTTCGTAATGTTAATTGCAATCTGTGTTAACAGCTTAACTATGGACGGAGCAGTTACTGGAATTACTTATTTTGTTAAACCCAATATAACAAAGCTTCTTGAACCTCAGGTAATGTCAAGTGTTTCCACATATTAATATATATGGCAACGCGATAAGTTTAAAGATAACGTGAATAAAAATCTGCTATAAACACACCCTTTGTTACAAAATTTAAATCTAACCTTTTATAATTTTGTATTGAAACCAGGTTTGGAAGGACGCCATGCTTCAAAACATATTTTCCTTAACTATAAGCGATGGTGTTATGATAACTCTTGGTAGTTACAACACCTATCATCATAACTTTTACAGGTAAATTATAAGTCTAAAACATTAACTATAGTTTATTGAAGTATGTAAGCTTACCTAAATCAGTAGCGTAGCCAAACAATTAGTAGGTTAATAATGTGACCAGTACCTCTAAAAAAAAAAAAAAAAAAAAAAATTGCAACACCTAAGACTTAGTTAGGGCTGTGAAGTCAGCCATTTACTATATATAATTTATCAATACAAAAATTATTGCTTTAAAGTTTGTGAAAATTTTGTTTTTGCAGAGATGCGTTTGCTCTTTGTGCAGCAAATAGTTTAACGAGCATTTTATCTGGATTCGCAGTCTTTTCAACACTTGGATTTATGGCCAAACAACAAGTAAATATAAATTTTAACATTCAAGTTCAAGCCTTAAAACTTTATCAGCTTTAAATAAGATTATAAAAGCTTATTTTTGTCGGTATTTTTTTTAAATTTGTTTATTTTGTTTAGAATGTTACAATAGACGTTGTAGCTGAATCAGGGCCAGGTTTAGCTTTTATAGTTTATCCTCAAGCGCTGTCGATATTGCCAGGAAGTAAATTTTGGGCGGTGATGTTTTTTCTTATGTTGTTTCTGCTTGGCTTGGATTCTTTAGTAAGTGTTTAATTCTATATTATTAATGCAATCTAAGATATAAGACTGGCAGCGTGGTGTAGTGGTAAGAACACTTGCTACACCACACATGAGGTCGTGGGTTTAATCCCCACTGCCCTCATGCTGTAGCGCCATTTAGTAAGGCTCTATAAACGGTATGAACTCCTGCTGAGCCAGCACTTAATCAGCCGCATAATTATCGGGCAATTATAAACTATAATATCTCTAACTGCTAAAGGCAACTCGAGACTGGGTCGGAGTAACAGTTGTTACTCTATGTTTAAGTTGCGAAATCGACTTTCCCACATCGAGGATAAAGATTTATACAAAAAAATATTAATTGGTTTATAAACAAATCAAATTTTTTTTCTAATATAAGCCACTTTGGAATTGGTTGGAATAATAAGTTTTTTTGCAAAATTCAATGCTTTTAATCTGCTGACAGTTTGCCTTTATCGAGGGGATCGTTGCAGTTGCTCTAGAAATTATTCCTTGTGCGCAAAAGATCCCATATTCTAGATCTGTTATTGGATTTGTGACGTCACTAGGATGCGCGTTACTAGGACTTATCACCGCTACTGAGGTAAATTACATTTTTTTCTTTAAGTTTAAACTAATAAACTTATTATCTTATTCACATTTACCTACAGCATAGTGTAATGGTTAGAACACTTGGCTTCATTACATGAGGTCCTCGGTTCAATTCTCACTGCTCTAATGCTGGAGCGCCCTCGAGTAAGGTGCTATAAACGGTGTGAACTTATGTTAAGCCAGCACTTAATCAGCAGCCTAATTATGGGCATTTGTAAAATATAATATCCCAAACTGCCAAAGTCAACTCGAGACTGGGTTAGGGTAACAAATGTTACTCCATGTTTAGATTTTAAAGTTGACCTTCCCACATCGAAAATATATTAAAACGAAAAAAATGACTAATAGTGCTTTACAAATACGACGGTCAAATATAACCAACTTGTTACAAAAATTTAGAAATTTTTATTGTTTTAGGGCGGTATCTACGTTGTTACATTAATGGACAACTTTGCTGCGACAGGCTGGGGTATTTTGTTTGTAGTTATGCTGCAATCTATAACCATATCTTGGATGTATGGGTTGGATCGATATTACGACCATATGTGTGATATGTTGACCTTTAAACCTCGTTTGCCGTGGTTTAAATATTGTTGGAAGTATATTTCACCACTGTTGTGTATTGTGAGTATGTTGTTACTTAGTAGAAATAAATTAAACACGTCCAATTCACCCTTGAACACAGGGTTAACAGAAAGATCATACACGTCCCATATTTACCCTTAAACCCAGCGTTAACAGATAGCTTATACATGTCCTATATTTACCCTTAAACCCAGTGTTAACAGATAGCTTATACATGTCCCATATTTACCCTTGAACCCAGTGTTAACAGATTTATACATGTCCCAAATTTACCCTTGAACCCAGTGTTAACAGATAGCTTATACATGTCCCATATTTACCCTTAAATCCAGCGTTAACAGATAGATTATACATGTCCCATATTTACCCTTAAACCCAGTGTTAAAATAAGCTTATTCTCGTCCCACATTCACCCTTGAAACCAGTGTTAACAAATAGCTCACCCATTTTCAAGCGGTAACATTTTTTTTAACAAAATTATAACTTGTTTTATTTTTATAGGGCATGTTTATTTATTGTCTTATCTTGTACGAACCATTAACTTACAACGTAAATTACGTTTTTCCTAACTGGTCGATTGCAATTGGTTGGTTAATGTCGCTATCTAGCGTTCTTTGTATCCCAGTTTATGCTTTGTATTTTACAATTAAAAAGTGGTATAATGGAAAGGTAAGCGGTAGTATAAATATTGTAATAAAACCTTCTAAAAATGTAATGTTTATTATGACTAATTTGTCTGTTTATGTACTCTATCAAAAGTTGTTTTGATAAGCCTTTAAATTAATTTTTTTTTGTTTTAGAATGGCAAAAAGTATGACATTAATATTGATGAAAACAACGAAAAAGACTCGGATGAAATGACATTTTTAAAAGCAGAAAACGCCACAGATTTAAGCACTGTATTTGTATGACTTGAAGTTAAAGTAAAAATCTTTTAAAAAAGGCTTTAATTCAGTTTAAAGTGGTACAAGCTAAAATATATCTAACTTCTTGTGTTGTACAAGTTTAAGATATTATTGACCTTATGATATTACCTTATAACAGTTTCAAGTTGCACAAGTTTAACATATTATTAACCTCATAATATTACCCCAACCCAATCCCAAGCTGTACAAGTTCAAAATATTTATCGTCATCCTAACTATATTACTACAAAAATGTTTTAAATTTGATAAATATAGTGTTGGTATCTTACTAATCCTATAATAATATTTGCAAGACAAAATATCGTGTTAACAATTTTTGTTTACTTTTGTATGTGTATGTAAGCATATGCAGTAATTTAATCGCTATTGTTTTTTCTTTGCCATAATAACAAGAAAACAATTTTATTCTAGAAAATTATATTTGTAATTCCAGATTCTATTTTGTTTATTTATCATATTTCTTCATCGTATTTAGATATCTCGAGTTTTTAAACATAAACACATCTAGAAATATTTGATCTAATAAACGTAATTAGTAAAAATTATAAAATAGCAGTTAATTCACACCTTTCTATATTGAAGTGATTTCATGATGACAGAAATAGTCATTATTGGATTGTGCTTGGTCCAGATTTAATGTAAGACTTACTAGCTTACAGCTCACATTAGGTTTTTTAGTTTAGTTGTTTTCAAGTATTCGTTTAACTAATATTCGAATCTTTAAAACCATTCGAATCTTTAAAACCAAAACTGTTACATATTTTAAATCTTTTATCTTATGTTAGGCTAAACTAAGGCAACGGTTTCAAACCTAACTAATCACTCTTTTTAAAACATCAATCGTTTAAATTACTCTTAACTAAGGTCACATAAACTGTTCAGTACAAAACTTCTCTCTAAAAAGCTTAAGAAAAAAACAAGTCGAAAGAGATTTAGGCAAAAGATGCTACAAATTGTTTAAAGCGCCCTTTTATTGTGTTTAACAAATTTGCGTTGTTTTAAAGTAAAGTAGTATTTCAAATTGTATTTTTTTTTTCTAATTAGTTTTAGTTTAACATTTTAAGTTAATTTGATGTCCCAAATAGATGTAACTAAATTAAAATCATTTTTTAAATTTTAAGACAGTTTTAAGCAGCTAAAGCAGTTATAAAATATTTATTTCTGAGTATACATATGGTTGTAATATTCTTTTTGTTTTCTAAAAAAAAAGCAAAATAATTTTATTAATAAACAAAAAACTAGTAAATAAATAACCATTAAAATAAAAAAAAAAAATAATGTATTGAATTAAAACTTACTTTAACCGTTTATGTTTGCTTTTCTTGGTCAATAGCTAGATATAAAATATAAAATAAAATTAATAAACCAAAATAATTATCATTTTAGTAAAAACTTTTTGACTACTAAAAAAATTGTCACAACTATTTGTTAATTGCTGTTTGTAAATATTAAAATTTGAAACTTTGGTTTAACACTAGCACCCACTTTCCGATGTAGGCAAAGTATTTTTCTCTTGAGTATCAGTTTTCTTTAGTTTTGATGGATCAAAACTCGTCACTTCTTGCATGTTTGGTTTATCTGACATTTCTATGACGTCATAAACAATAAATGTATTTTAAATTTTGTAATTTATCCTCGATGTGGGAAGGCCGACTTACGACCTAAACATAGAGTAACATTTATTACCCCAGCCCAGTCTTAAGTTGCCTGTGGCAGTTTGGGATATTATATATTATAATTGCCAGATAATTATACTGCTAATTAAGTGCTGGCTCAGCAGGAATTCATACCGTTTAAAACGCCTTACTCAAGAGCGCTACGGCATGAGAGCAGTGGGAATCGTACCAACGCCCTCACGTAGTGTACCAAGTGTTCTGATAACTACACCACGCTGATATTTATTTATCAACCCCAATTTAATAAAACAATTTGGGGAATATATAATATTTTATGAATTTACCTTTAGCTAATTATTCTTAACTTGCAATTTAAACACCTTCTAATTTTATGCTGTAAAAATAAAAAAAACATTTATTTTGTTAAACTTTTATATAAACTGCGTTTTAATATTTTATAATACTATTTCTTGACTTCTATAATACTTTTTCATTTGATTTTACCACATCCAAAACCTGTCTTTAACAAGTAAATGTTAAAATAAATATTTTGTGATTATTTTACTACAAAATATTAATGTTTTGTGTTTATATTTTCGAGAAATAAAAACACTAGAATGTTTAACTACTTCCTTCACAATAACATATCGATTTCCGAAATGAGATACGAGATGTTTTTATTATGACGTCATATTTAAAAATAAAAACATTGTTATCCAATAATTAAAAAAGAATCATATTTAAATAAATGAAATGCAGCAAAAATTTCTTTTTTTTTATTTGTAAAAAACATGGGCTACATCTTCTGAAGAATTACAAACACAAATATATAAAAAATTAGTAAAATTATTAAAAAAAAGACACAGTGCTAACAAAAACTATATTATTTAGTTATTAATAATTTTTCTTTTTTCTGAAGCCATATTTTTAGCAATATTGATCCCACGGAAGAAATTACAATTAATGTTCCTCCTATTACTGCGATATAATTGGGTAAAATTTGAGTAACCAGGGCTTCAAGAATATAGGCTATAAACACTTGAGTTGAATAGATTACAACAGCATGATTTGCTTGTTCAGTTTTGGTTGATTTTATTAGGGTAACTCGACCTATAAACCCGCACAAACTGGCCACGATTAGCAGCAAAAAGTCAGTGAAACAGGGAACAAAATTGCCGATCTTTGCAGCCTTGATTAATACACCAGATGAAAATACACCGAACGCACCAGTATATAACAGTATATCGTACTCGTTAAAAGTTGTGCCTATATTTTTGTCAATTGCGATCCGAATTGCGATAAAAATGCATTTTAATAAGGCAAAGATAAGGCCTTTGATTTTAATTAGGTTGTATACAACGCCTTTTTCGAATATAAAAGAAGGTCTTGCAACTAAAAATACTCCAATAACTGATATAAAAGCCAGCACGATATCAACAGGATGTGGTTTTTCTGCAAAACAATATCACATTTTTAATTACATATATCTCATGCTGTAGCGCCCTCGAGTAAGACGCTAAAGACGGTAAGAACTTCTGCTCAGCCAACACTTAATCAGCAGCTTAATCATCAGGAAATTATAATCTATAATATCCCAAACTGCCACAGGTAACTCGAGACTTGGTCTGAGTAACTGATATTACTCTAAGTTTAAGTCGCGCATTCGACTTTCCCACATCGAGGATAAAGATATATACAAAAAAAAAAAAAAAAAAAAAAACTACTTAAAATAAATCATAAAACTGCAGATAAGTAAACTAAAGAAACAGACAAGAAAAAAAGAGTTCATTCCACTTAGCATTTACAGAAACAAATTTGCTTTAAAAATATAATAACTCTTTGAAGGCTGTAAAGGCGCCCTTTCCAGATCAAAAAATATGAAAAATATCAAACAGTAGATATTTAATATTACTCTGTTTATAATAAAATTGTCCAAAAAGCGTATATCCACAATAAATATATTACATTTACCTTTTAATATTATAAATGCTACAGCCAGCATCGGAATCGTATAAGCTCCACCAAGAGCAAAAACATCACCAAGTCCTATCCCAGTCTCAAGTGCTAATGTTAAAAACTGGCAAGATGTAAACGCACAAACTACGCTAATTGCCAGGTTAATATAATGCTTCACTTTCACAACATTTACCGTTCCCTTCACGCGTATTTGTCTGTATGTTACTAAAGGCAATGATGATATATAATACACTGACATCAAGCCTAGGACTTGGTGTACACTGGATGGTCTAAGCATCTGCTGGCATATTAACCCCCATATACTAGCAGTTAGTGCTGCAATGAACGCATAAAAGGGACCTAGCATAGGTAAACAACAGCTTGGTAGAAACCTTGACATTTTACTGTTTTCTAATTTCAAAAAACATTTTTAAAACAGTTAATATATTTTATAACTTATTGCATTTTGATAAGACTATTATAACCTATAAGCTGGTATAATAAGGCTGCACGTTAACAATATATAAGATTTCTTAGTTCTTAATTTTAAGCCATTTCAATAACAAAAACAAATACAAATTCGTCTCTTATTTATTAACATTTTCAAATTAGTTAATATTGAATGACTTAAACTAGTTAACCATAACAAACAATCCAGCAAGCACGTGCTTCCTGTTTTTATTTAATTTGTTTTGGTTTTGAATTAACGCGACTTTCCAAATATTTTGTGAGGTAACAAGATGACGTGGTTAATAAAAAAAGTGCATTTGAACTTCCCACGTCGAGGATAAAGATATATATAAAAAAATAACATAAAAACTAAGGAATTGTATTCGATGGCTGTACATCAGTATTTGAAAAGCTTTGTAATTTTTATAAATTTGCATAACGCAAGGCAAAAGTTATATAACACATTCTTTTAGTAATAAATTTGCTACAAAACGTTATTTTAGTCCTTCTTTTAATAAAGTGTCATAACTTTATTTATATTTATCATAAATGTTGATTACAATTTTAGAACAATCTAAAAACGTTGCAAAACAGGCCTAAAACTGTTTTTTTTCGTTACAAACCCATAAAAGTCAATTACAAAATTTATTTTTGGCGCGTATATTTTGAACTCGAAAAAGCAACCTATGACGTCATAGTTAGGTAGTTTCGCAACGTTATGACGTCATATTTTTGAAGCCAAACCGTGTTATGATAAAATGTCTATATCATATCTTAAATACACAAGCCTACTGTTAATAATTATTAACCAAACATTTAGGTTAGAGCGAGGCAGATGAAATGTGCCAAGTAATAAATTATTTTAAATTTAATAACATTTCAAATTCAAAAACTAATAAAAATTAGGAATTTCTACTATTAGGTGTAATAATGTTAGCTAAAAATCAAAGCAATTAACTAAAAAATAGTGTATTTATATTATTCTGAAGTTTATGTTGTGTTGTATAAAATGCTGCTGTTATTTTAAATCATTTTTAAGCAACGTTGTATAGAACCATAGAAAATGATTATACGAAATATTATTGTTTTATATTTACAATAAACTAGAAAATACAGCAAAAATTGAATGCAAAAAACTAAATATAACTCGATAAGTGTAGACAATAAGTAAGCGTAATGCAATTCAATTTTTTAGATAAGAACCAGGCTTTTTAAGTGCAAAATTTACATTTAAATGGAAAGCTTTTTATATAATAAAATAAGCAAAAGTCGTGCCCTTTGTGATTTGTATTTTATAACCTTTCAACAATACATAAGCAAACATTGATCCTTCTACATTTGGTTAATATACATATTAAACCCCAAGCATTAACATTCTGTTATTGATTTGCCAAGCAAAATTTTTTTTTAGAAATTTAGCACAAAAAATGTCAGATTAGTTAGTTAGTATTTAATCAAATAAATGTATTCACAATTTGGAACGATTAAGAAAAGGCCCGAACTGCAGAAACTTGAAAATTTTCCGTAAGTATTTAAATCTAATTTTTAATCTATTTTTACATACAAATTATAATTATAATGTATATATTGATATTGTCACGCAAAAACTAAAAGTTATATAGAAGGAAGTGAATTTTAAAATGCGTTGGTGTAGAAAAAACTTTATGCTTTTATGAGAATCAATTATATGCAGTTTTATAAATTGATTTTCTACATAGCTTAGCAATTTAACTCTATAAAAGTTCCTTATTTTTCAATTTTAATAAGACATTTCTTTAATTTACACTTAATATGAAACAAACTATAATCAAAAACTATTGATTAAGACATAAATGGAATTTTTATTCAATTTTTAGTTGGTATTTTGGGCATAATTTTTATTCAATTTTTAGTTGGTATTTCGGGCATAATTTTTATTTAAATTTTTAGTTGGTATTTTGGGCATAATTTTTATTCAATTTTTAGTTGGTATTTCGGGCATAATTTTTATTTAAATTTTTAGTTGGTATTTCGGGCAAATATCAAGAAATGAAGCCGAGCAATTGTTGAACGAAAATGGTGAAAATCAAGGCACCTTTCTGATAAGAGATGGACCAATCAACACCAAGAATGACGTAAAGGGTAAGTGACGTCATCAATATATTTATATTGTTTACACCACAATAGACAATAAGTATTTGTAATCCAACAATGGCGTAAGAAGTTCAAAGGATTATTAAAACGGGAAATTATTAACTAAGCCTTATTTTAATCTTTTTTTTTCATGTCACCTTAAAGAGATAGGTTTTTCATATTTTTATCGGGTAATGGTGTGCAGTTTAGGTCGTGTTCAAGCTATCCGTAAACGCCGGGCTCAAGGACGAATAATGTGACGTTGGTGCGGCTTGAACCCAAAACCTTTCGGCTCGTAGTCCGACGCCATGACCGGTTTATCAAACTATATATTTTTGGCATCACCTTTTTATAATAAGGCTTTGTAAATATACATTTGTATATGTCCAATTTATGGATCTACAAAATAATCAAAACTGCCATTTGTGGTGCGCGGGTAAATTATAGCAAAGTAATATTAGTTGAAAGTGCGGGCTATCGATTAGTACAATTTAATGGTAACCTGCAAAATAGATTAAAATGTCGCTCGTCTGTAAATCGGGCATTTAACTACCAAACCTCAATAAAATTCAAAGTACGAGACCATAAATAATATAAATATATTTCAAATATTTTACACCTTGACAAGCAAACAAATGTAAAAACAAATATTAAAATTTGCCAGCAATGGAATACCGACTTTCAATGTTGGTATGGGAGAGAAATGAATGCAAAGTAGTTCATTGTGAGATTCTATTTGATCATAATGGAAATTATTACGTCGAACCAAACGTTAATTTTGCCTCGCTTACTGGATTGGTTGAACATTACTCAAGTAAAAACTCTTATTTTTTTCATATTTTCTTAAGTGTATATTACTTAAATATAAAAGCATGTTCGTTAAGACGTTGAATCAGTGGGAATTGAACCTTAAATCTTAAGTTGTGGTGTCCAATTTACTAACTAAGCCCCCATTTTTAACAAATGTGTATCAAAATTGATTGTAAAAAAATTAACTGTACAAAAACAAAAAGTTATTTTTAATTTTAATCTGTTTTTCATACAGTTGTTTAAAGTTTAACCCATTGCTTTACTTTAAAGATCACCCTGATATCGATATGAGATTGACGACATTCTGCCCCAAAGAAAAACAAGAAATGGAATACGAGCCTTTACCCAACTGCTGGGAGATCAAGCAATCTTCTGTACAATGCCATGAAAAATTATCAGGAAATGTAGATAACCCCAGCAACATATGGCTTGGTAATTTAAATTTTCAATACAACATTTGCGTAAGTACTATTAATCCATTATTGTATAGTGTTAACTGTGATGCAGTGTTTTTTTGTAAGAAGATCGATTTCACAGCCTAAACATAGAATAAAATTTGTTACCCCAGCCTAGTCTCAAGTTGCTTTTGGAAGCTTGGGATGTTATAAAATATAATTGCTAGATAATTAAACTGCGGATTAGGTGTTAGCTTAGCAGTAGTTTTACCCTTTTATAGCGCCCTACTAAAGGCGCTACAGAATAAGAGCAGTGGGGATCAAACTTAGGACCTCATATAGTAAAGTGTTGGCTTGAAAGTTTTTAAACATATGCACCCTTGTTTGAAAACTTAATGTTTGTCATTTAAAATGCACACAATATGTTTCAAAGGCTGCTTAATACTCATAAGCCTATATATGTAAACAGTTCTTTTGCAAAATGCCGCCAGCACTTGACTTATCCTAGTTAAGTAAACTAGACAAACTATAATGCCGTCAGCTAAAAGACCGCACAATCACTAATTAAACAAAAACTTGGTTTAGTTAAAGATGTGTAAACTTTCAAACGTGGGATTTATACAATCAAAGAAAAACATTTAAACTTAAATTAAAGTTTAAATGTTGTCGTTTAAGGGCAATAAATAAATTTATAAAAATGTCATTATTAAAGAATTAGTATGAGTTTTTAATTCCCAAACCGTAAACCTTAAAAATAGTTATACTTTCGAAAACAACATTTATTTGAGTAATATAATACTTGTATAATAAGATACACTCGGTAGAAATATAAAATCCTACTAATACTACACTTAAATAATGAAGTTAGGCTTTGGAAGTTTACTTTTAATAAGCCTTGTAAAGTTAGATTTTTAATATCAAAAATAAATTAGTATAAACCAATTAAAAGACGACATTATTTAGGTACCATGCGATCCCACCCAACCGAGGTTGTAATTAAACAACAACGAGACTCTACAAGCCTGGAACTGAAAAGAAGTTTAACTGCTGAGGCGACAGCACTCACAAAATTACAACACAACAATATTGTCAAAATATTAGGCACAGTAAGTTATTACTTACGTCATATGTGGTATTAGTGACGTTGAATAATCGTAATAAAACTTTATTATTACCTGTATATTAAAAATAATATGCGATACTTGTAATAATTATGACACCTTTAAATATTGATTTACTATAGCGTAGGTGCAATATTAAATAAATATAAAGTCAGCTGTACGTGGGTTTAATAAAAATATATTGTTATTAAAAGTACATTTACTTTAAACCCACTTTCAATAAAAATGGATAAATAAAAAAAAACTGTTAAAAAAAACAATTATATTTAATCTATATTTTTACATAAATATGTTTTAATGTTAATTGTATTATTATTACTTTTTTAGATATCTTTAAGTCCATTCTGTATAATATTACAATACGCTGAAAAAAAAGATCTTTTAGCCTATTTATTCGGCTATGAAGATTATGAAATTGCCTTTTCTCAAATAATGAAATTTGCTGAACAAGTATTTCAATTTTAAGTTTTAAAATATTAATTAATTAATTAAACTAATGTATTTTTATTTAAAATATAAGATTTTTATGTAAATTTTTAAACAATATTAAAAAATCAATTTTAGACGTTTAAATACTGAATTGGATTTAAATTAAAAGTATTTTTACAGATTGCGAAAGCATTAAAATTTGTATCTGACAATGGTTATGTACACCGTAATGTCAGAGCATGTAATGTTCTACTAAACCGAGAACTAACTTGCAAATTATCTGGGTTTGGATTCGTTAAAAAACTAGATGAGAATCAAAATTATTTCGTCAAAAACGGTAACTAATTTTTTTGTTAAAAACAAAGCTTTTAAAATAATTTAATTTCTTTTATTATGTTTTTTTTTGGGTTTACAGAATATGAAAGTTATAAATTTTCTGCATATCATCTTGTTTAATAGCCATTATCACATATGTTTTCCCAAAATAGAACATAAAATTATATTGCCACAATCATTATACTGCACTTGAATTCCTAAAAACTAAGTCGTTAAATGCTATTTATATTAACATTAACGTTTAAATGTACACCAATATAAAATCTAGTTTCTTTTTAATTCATTACGACCAGATATATTTACCAAAAAGGGTTGTTTTTCTCCATTTACAATTAAATATTTTAAAATAATAGAAATTTAGTTGTATTTATTGTATAGTGAATTTTATTTTAATTAATTTGTTAAAATTGATTTTTAGATGACAGGCCGTTTTCAAGACTAATGTTCAACTGGATGGCGCTAGAGGGCTTTACCGAGAACCGTTTTACCGCCAAATCTGACGTCTGGTCGTTCGCCGTCACGGTTCATGAACTTTTCACAAAAGGGGAACGACCGTATGCAGGTTATATGCAAATGATTTTAATGCCAAATAGTGCACATTGCAGTTTGCAGGATTTGTTTTTTTTGCAGTTTTTAACTTGCAAATTTTTTACAAAACTTCGGCAAATTTTCTTTTATAAATTTCAAGTTTTTAAAATTACAAAATTTCGATTTTCGGGTTCATTTTCGGTAATCTGGTTTTCAGTTATATAAAAGGAGGGCTTTGCAAAAAACAGTTTTCCAAGGAACTAGTTCTTCAATTCGCACTTTTTTAAACTTAAAAAAATTTAAGCTAAAATAAGAAAAAATATCGTCGTAATTATGCTCCAATTAGTTCAAATTTGTAACAGCAAACTTTAATTTTTTATAGAATGTTTCGCCCCCAATCTTTTAAAGAAAATCAAGTCGGGTTATCGAATGAAACGAAGTTTAGGTATGACGTCACAAGTTTATCAACTACTCCTTGCATGCTGGGGGGAAGTACCCGATACGAGACCGTCATTTGACGTTATTATTGTAAGTCTTTTTTATTTTTTTTTTATATTTTATTTTGGTTTTTCGCACATTGATAAAAGTAAATAATAAATACGATATACAATTAATATTACAACAATGCAACGAAAAAAAATGACAAAATCAATTTAATGATTTAAAACATGCCAAAAGTATTAATGTTTACATAAAGATTTTAAGTATGTTATGGCATGGTCACCAAACCCAAGTAAAATTGATTTTGTATAGGTGATAGTACTGACCTTTGCGCTCTTTCTATATTTTTTGTGTAATGTTAGTTTTAATAGTTTGTAAATATCAATCTTAAAAATAACAAAAACCTGTATTGAATGCTTTAAAAGAATAATAAACCAATTTTAAACCCACATTATATAAAGAATATTAAACCAATTTTGACAGGACCACTTGGAGTCGTACCGGACCAACAGAACCCCCAAAAATCCGATTTCACTTCCGAACACCCCAACTTTAAGATATAGCACCAGATAAATTGGACAAACTTAAACAAACAAAGTTTAACTTGAATTTAAAATTCAAGATAACAGTTTATATAACTTAAAGTTGTATTTTTGCCATGCAAATTTACCTTAAACGTTGCAAAATGTGTATATATTATTGTTTTTATTGGATAAAGGTGTGCTATTGTAACATGTTTGAGCTATCCGCGAACGCCGGGCTCAAGTGAAAACAATGTTGTTTTGGTGGGGCTTGATCCCGAAACCTTTTGGTGTCAAACCATGACCCGACTTTGCAAGTGGTAACCCAGTAATACATTAATTAATCGCTAGATGATGCTAAAGCGCAATATGAATATAATTCTGTTGTGCAATTAGTTAAAACTTCCAAAAATGTTGTGAAACTAAAATAAATCTTGTATGTAAAACACATTGCACAATTTTGGTTCAAACTCAAAAAAGTTTAACCTCCCCTACGTTACGTCATAATGAGAAATGGAACGTCACAGAAACCTTTTGTTTTACGTATAATTAATACTCAGTAATATGAAACTTGTTTGTTGTAGTTACCTTTCAACCTTTCAGTGTTTGATATTTGTATTTTTCTTTTTTAAAGTTTAATTTCTGTACTTATGTGCCCTAAATGCAACTTTAACTAAAGCAATTCCATTTAGAAAAATCTTAAAAATAATGTTTTCAGTTATAAATTTATAAACCAGTATTTAAACTATTTAATTATGAAAGAATTTGGATGTTTAGATAATGTTTATATAAAGCATACAATACTGTTAAAGAATTATATCATTAATTATTAATCCGTACAACTTACTGTGGCTTAATTAAACTGTAATTAATGTTTTGATTTCTATAACGGGACTATAATAGTAACTCTGTATCAAATTTAATTACTGAAAAGAATTAATTAATTTTAAATTTAAACTGGTCGTGATGTTACTTCATATTAACAAGCCAAATTACATTTTTACAATAAGTATCTTTTAAACTGTATCTGAACGTTAACATTTTAGGAATGTTTTGTATTACTTGGTTTAAAACATCTTTTAAAACCTTAAAATGTTGGCTTTTCTAATTTGTGACTTTTTGCACAAAATAGTTTTACTTAATTCAAAATTGATCACAATTTAATAATTAGTTTTTGTATTTGTTCCTTATTCCAAAACACGTTTAAAAAAATAAAAGGACGCTTGTGTCTAGACATTATTAAATTTGAAAGCTACCATTGGTTGAATAAAATAAAACCATTGTACATAGATCTCGGTATATAAATAGTATACCAAAAAGCTGATATATTTCTTAGATTAATTAATATGCCTAAAACTTATTTATATTTAGCCTAATTTACCAACAAATTACGAAAAACTTATAAAACCATGGATAGGTTAAAAAGCTTTTCAAATATTGGATATAACGTATTTAAAATTGGGTTTGGCAACTTAGTCAAAACACTATAAAAGTATAATTAAATTTAGAATAATTATAAATTAAACCATAAAATTGAGTTTGTAAAATTTCAAAATGCAGAATTAGTCTTTTTTTGTTAAAATATAACTTTAGCAGCTGTTTTTACACAATTTAAACTATGGAATGTTGTTTATCACAATAAATTTTCTTTTATAGGAAATTTAAAATCAAATAAAATAAGAATGCCAAGGTTGAAAGTTTTCAATAAAACCGTTAAACTTTATTATTAGCTGTAGCCTAACAACACAAAAGACTGATTCGCTCTAACGATTTCGTAAGGTTATATTCACACCTACTCATGTTGTTTTTCAAGGTAAGGCGAGAACCAGCCGAGCAATACAAAAGACCTTTTTTGCAAAATCACGATGTGGTTTAATCTAGTTCTCACTGCAATTCAATTGCACGACTTTGGACCCAAAATTGCTTGTTGAAATATTAATAAAATTTCCATAAAAATCACGCGATTGATTTAATTATTTTGCGAGCAATAATTTTAGATACTTTTTTCTATATTTGTGCCTTTTAACCAAAATTTATAGTCAATTATATTAATTTTAAACCAAATTTAATGTTTGGGGTATTTTAAATGCAGTAAAAAGGGCAAAAAATTTAAAATAGTTTATACATGCTGTACAAAAAACACCACTTAATAACTATGTACATTTTTTTTTATTTTTTCTGTTTTGTTTTTATATATACACAAAGCTTTTTTTTTTGTTTTTTTTTTTATGTATAAGCAAAATAACTGAATAAAATACAACATTAGAATAGATGCCAAAATAATAGGCAAACTTTAAATTTTTCACGAGCGCCAAAAAAATTTGACGCAAGTTAAATAAATCTTCGCGGAAGAATACTAAAGAGATTGTGAAGCGAACTCTCCGCATATTTCACCCCCGAATGACGTCATAATTTGATGACGTGGTAAAATTTTAGAAAAAGTTGTGATTTTATAAATCAAAAAGGTTTCGCCAAATTTTTGAATTTTTTTAAACGTGACGTCATCAAAAATTTATGACGTCAATATAGGGGGAGAAAAGTGATTCGAGTTACTTTATCTTCACAATTAGTTCTGTATAACAGAAATTTATTCCGAATAAAAGGATCGAGTCAAGATCCGGTCACCAGAAAGTGTGACCGGAAGCGACTCAAAGTTCTCCGGGAAGGAACCGGGAACCAAATTGGAGACCGAACTCGTTCGACGACGATTGGGGCGCAAAATCTCGTGCAACTAAAAATTAAAAAAAAAATTAATTTTTTATCCAAAAATGTAAATTTATTCGTAAAAATCTAAATTCAAGTGATTTTATGCTCTTTTATGTTTTAAATTGCAAGTTTTATCATTAAATTTAACTGATTTTTACTTGATAACGACATGGAGCATATTTTGTCGAATTTTAAAGCTCTTTATTTTATTATAAATGGATTAATTCAAGGTATTAAAAGTCGTATTAAAACGCATAATATTAAATTTCATCATTTGTCCTGAGGAGATATAAACAAACTACTTACATGAGAGTGACCTTGTGGTAGAAGATTGAAAGGAGTTCGATTCTCGTTGTTTTTCTTACAAACGTCTGCTCCACTATCCAGCAACAACTTGATGATCTTTTCCTTGATTATTTTGTCACTTTCTTTCACTGTTTGTTGCTCTAAAAAAAGTAATTTAAAAATAAAAATACAATAGGGGTATAATATTAGACATTAGAAGATCATTTGCAAAATTTTACTAATTTTGCAAGTATTTTCTAACAATTTTGATATATATTCACCCAATTCCGTTATTTTTTTTCTATTTATTGACTTATGTATGCTGGGTATAGTAAATTTTATTAGGTGCGTAGCATGTTTAAATGTCATTGTATATTGCGCCAATAAAAAAACTGTTGCATAACATCTTGTTATTAAACTTGTTTTTATCAATGTTGATTTTATCAAAGAATTTAATTACGACATTACTCAAACATTAAGTTCCAGGAACCTGGTAATAATTAACTCTGTTGTTCAACCAACTATGTTTTTGTCTGATAACAATATTTGCACAAGCAAGTTTTCCTAGTATAAGGTTAATGTTTAACCACGTTCTAACTACCTTTATGTTTGATTTACAATATTATAAAGTAAGTTGATGTTAGGTCAACTATAGACAGAAACTTAATTAAAAATTTAATTATAAAAATGACATACTTAAAAAACAAAAAGTATTGGAACGGCAGTACATATATTTTAAAAACTCTTTTATATAATTTTTCTATTTACAAACTGTTTTACATACTACAAAACCAACTGCTATATTTTTAAAGGTGGTTAAGTTGTAAATACAATTTGATATCCGTTACATTTTTACGTCAGTATTAAATTACTAAGATTACAATTCTTTCTGTTCAAGAATATGTTAAGGGTATAGCAAAACACACACGGGTTCAAAACAATTCAACAAAATGTAAATTTTAGTGCGCAAATGAAAAAAGAGATAGATTTTTTAATAAAAGATCGTTTATAGCGCTTAAGAGTGCTACGACATTACAGAAATGGAAATCAAACCATACCCTTGCGTTGTTAAACCTATTTCTTTCAAAATCAATACCATACCAGACAAAATAGTTTTTATGAAAAATAAAAAATAAAATTTACCTGCGGCAAAATGAAGAGCTGTGTTTTCATTACAAGTTGTTTGGTTGATCACTTCGTTGTAGAAACTCGTGCCGCGAAAATTTGCGATGTGACCAAGCAATCTTTGCAGGACAGCAATGTCGCATTTTTTCACGGCGATGTGTAATGGCGTCCACCCGTTCTGGTGCTCCTTTAATTAAAAATATATATTTTTTTATTTTTGATATGGAAAGGTCGACTTTACGATCTGAACATAGAATAACATCAGTTACTCCGACCCAGTCTCAGGTTGACTTTGGCAGTTTAGGATATTATATAGATTATAATTGCCCGATAATATTGCTGCTGATTAAGTGCTGGCTCAGCAGGAGTTTATACCGTTTATAGCATCTTACTTAAGAGCGCTACAGCATGGAAGCAGTGAAGATCGAACCCAGGACTTAATGCAGTAAAGCCATGCGTTTAATTAAAAAAAACAAGTATAATAATTATTACACGACACAAAAACAGATATTTTGACTCACCTGTATGTTAAGTGGAGCACCACGTGATAACAATGACGTCACAGAGACAGGATTGCCTTTTTCTGTCGCAACGTGCAATGGAGTGTGACCTAAAATAATTTCAACCAGTTTTGATTTTCCGTTTTTAGATAATTTTCTAAGATAAAAATTCGCTCAAAAACACGACTTAAAATTTTTAAATTATTTTTAAAACCACTTCAAACTTTTAGATTGCCGCAAAAAGTGTTTTAAAAAATCCCGACAAACTTTTTATTTATTTTAGATCTTGATAAAAATGCTCAAAAATTTCCGTTTTTTGTGGTATTTTTACCCTCAGGTACTTTTGGTTGCGAGCAACTCAGGTGTGGTTGCTCAGACTTTTGTGACGAAGTCAACCGTTAAATATCTTGAACTTAAAACCCCGTGAAACCAGTAAATTTTAATTTCTTTTACCTCCTAGTTTTATTTCGTTGATCAACTTGTTTCCAATCTGAGGTTGGAGATGATGTAACAAATGTTGCTAAAAACAAAAAAAATTAATTAATTAAAAAAAAAAATTTTAAAATGAAAAATTTTTTTTTTATTTTAAAAATTAAAAAAAATATATTATGACGTCATTATCAACTTACAATTGTGTTCGCGTTGTCCGCGGCCACGTGGAAGACATTTCCTTCTTGTTGTGACGTCATAGTCGCATCGGCGCCAAAGTTAAGCAAGATATTAATCCCGTTTATGTTTCCCGATTTAGCAGCATACAAAAGTGGAGTCTGGAAAAAAAATCAAAAATATTTTTTAACTTCAAATTGTTAAAGAATATTGATGTATAATGTATTTATATATATAATAGAGATTATAAGACGATACATATGTATGTATGTCCAATTCCTAGGATTACAAAATAAATAAAATTGCAGTTTTTAGTGCGCGGGTAAATTATCGTGCGCAAATATTGGTTGAGAGTCGCGACCATATTACAACAATTAAAATCCTGACTATAAGGTGGTGGGCTTTTAACTATTAAAAATAAAACTATAAATCTAATAAAATACGAAATTAATAGCTTATAGTAAAACATTATATCAAGATTTATCTAAAAATAAATATTTTTTTCAATCTTTTAGAACTTCTATATATAAAAAAAAAACAAAAAAAAAAACAAACACATTTTACTAAAAAAACAAAAACCTCAAAACAGCAAGAATTAAAATAGAACTTAATATATTAAATTCCAAATATAAAGCAGGGGGAAATACACCACAGTAATTCTAAATATATAACTGCAAATAACTTGTAAAAATAAAAGCTAAAAAAAAAATTATAAAAAACGCAAAAATATAATTCCGGTAATTTTAAAAAATATAAATTTTTTCATTTCTAGAAATACGCAACTCCGTTAAGAGCATATTTGTGACGACATCAACGCGACAATACACGATCATTGTGACGTAATAATTAATTAGTACGCGACTGTCTGCAAAGCTGACCGTTTAAGGGTTTAAGATTGCATTTGACAAAACACGATCTTCCTGAAAACGTGACCATTTTTAGATCACAAAGTTAATTTATGTCGTCATAAAACGAAAAATAATTCCTTAATTTTGATTGGTTTAAAAAAAAAGCAAAAAAATCGCAAAAAAATTCCGATTTTTTTGCCTTTCCGGTGTAGTGCGTAACAATGATTTGAATTGTGACGTAGTCAGAACGCAACTGACGTAAATTTCTACGTTTCCGTTTCAAATTCCACAAAAATACCAAATTTAAAGATTTGTAATTACTATTTTTAAACTATTAGCTAATAACAAGCAATAAAAAATGCAATTTATCAAAGTTTGATAATTATGTAAAAACTATTTTAAAATCTAATATTCAACAAGTAACATATTTTATTAAAGTCTGTTTAATACACAATTGTAAAGAATTGAAAATAAACATATCTTCTTACTTATAGATATATGTTTAACAATAGATAGACCAACGGGTGGCTATACAATTTGGTAATATTAATAATAATACCTGTCTGAAATATGATATTGAAAAAGTACTTTAGGTATTTATAGGATTTTGTTATTTTATTGTGGGTTAATAAATGCTGTCTGTAAATTTTTTTATAAGGTGCCTAATTTTAAATTTTATTTCCTGGTAATGGTATTTTGAAATTATTAGATGAATTATGAAATTTGGACAAATTTAGAATTTTTTCTAAACAAGGTTGGTGATCTTTATTCGGGTTAAATTCAGGATATTTTATTTTTATAAATATCAAACCACAAACGGTATAATAAGCCTTAAAAAAATATTGAAATTATGACAAACATTATGTCATCATTATTTTACTAAAAACACCAATTAAAATGTCTTAATTACTGATAATTATTAGCCTAAACCTAAATATAGAAAATTATGGCCAAATAATTGGGTCAACTGACATTTTATTTGATGCCAATATTACATTTTGCAACATATTGGCTGAAAGAACCTGACCTTCAAAATATGTCAAAATTTAAATATAATAAAATAATAAATATACCACATCAACAAAAATTATATCTTAAAAAGAAATTTATTTATAATCTGATATTATAATAACACTAACTATCAATAAATAAAATCTTAAGATTTGTATACAAAAAATAACAATTGCCTAAACAAATATAACATTAATGTGTCCCTATACCATATTAAGAATCATTTTTCAGTAAAATTCAAGATATTAAAATAAACATCAGCAACACACCTATATATTTCGGGGCGGGGTTACGTAACCTAAACAAACTTAAAGTCGATTTTAAACTAAACAATAACACCAGTCAACTTTTTAACCCAAACAAAATATAAAGTTTATCATAATATCAATATTAGAACTTAAAATTTAGGATAAACATAAAAGCAATCTGAAATTTCAAGCTTAAGCCATAACATTAATAAATTCTTACATGATTTGTTGCCTTAACTTTAGCTAAACCAAACAAGAAGCATGTTTTTTAATCATAACAATATCAAAACTTACATAAACAAATCCATTTCTCGTGAAATGTCAAATTCAAAATAATCTAAAACCGACTTTAATGTAAACACATTTAAACCATGTGATACTTCATAATCGTGGCTCAAAAATTTCAAAGTATTTTTAGAACTTATTCATTTAATGACACTAAACCAGGTGCCTATTAATTCCACTTAATAAGTGAATTTTTTGCTAAAACAAGATTGATTTCCTTTTCAAAAAAATTACCTTGTACATTTAAATACAAATAGTTATGATTAATAAAAAATTTCAAATTTCAAAATTCCTAAGTTCAATTTTATTGACAATTTTAAATAAATTCTTACCATTCCATATTCATCTCTGCTGTTAATTTGGGCTTGATCAAAAAATTGACTAGTCAGCAGGTTTTCCAACTGAATATTATCACCTTTCAGCACACAGTCCCAAATATTGTCATTTTCTAGAAAAATTGGTAAAAATCAAAATTCAAACTTTACATTTTCAGTAATTTTGTTTTTTTTAGATACTTTCTGCAAGTTAAGGCAGCAAAAAAGTTAACAATTTAATTTTTATTTTTCCTACAAAGTTAATAACACCTACCCAAGTAGGTAGGTTGGTTTAGAGTGGTCTGGCAAGTCGAATAAATCGGATCATTTGCCATCGGCAAATCTAAAATTCAAATTAACCATAAATTTGAATTTTTATTCAAATAATTTAAAATCTACTTGTAAACATATAAAATATTTGCTCAAAAAAATACAAAAATTAAGCAATTTGCTGTAAAAATTTATACAAAGTTACTTTTTATATTTTTTAATTATTCCTACTTGTATAAATGCCGGTGTTTTCACAGCTAAATGTGCCCATGTTATCAATTGTTGTAAAGTCACTCAAAACCGGGGTAAACGATGAAGCAGGGGAATTACTGGGTGAAAAACCAGAGATTGAAGAGCTCTGGTAATCTGGGGTGTAGGGGGTTGAGTAACAAGTACTTTGGGTTGAAAAACAGGGAGACTGGGGCTCAGATTCGTTAAGAATTGAGTTTACCAAAACAGGGGACATTTGGGGAATATCTGCGTCCCCAAAACAGGACAGCATGTCAGAGGGCACCTCAGGTGCTTGGGTCAAATTTGGGGTTTGATATGAGATAGGGTTCAACTGGGGCTGAAAGGAGTAAACAGGGTTAAAGTTTTGGGTTTGTCGCTGCTGTTGTGGGCGTTGTTGTTGTTGTTGTTGATGTTGTGGTGGTTGATGAGATGAGCTCAAATTCTTCACAAAAAAAAAATTATTTTTATAAGTCTAAATCATTTTTTAAACTGAAAATTTATTTTAAATAATTAAAAAAAAGATTACCTTGCTTTCGCGAAGTGCCTGAAGCTGTTCTCTTACAGTTTTTGGTCTAACACCGGGGTATGCTAGAAAGAATAAATTAAAGCATTAGTTTTAAAAAATTTTTCTAATATTTCTTTTAAATTTTTTCTTTTTAACCCACCTTTCATTCTAGCGTCATGGCTTCTATTTCGCTCCATCTTATTTTTTTTTTTCGAAGAAGTTTGACGTGGTTTTTTGTTCCCCGTTTTAGGTTCCAAGCACTTTTTCAATTTCTCGCTAAAATTTAAATATAAAAAGAACATATATTCACTAATATATAAATTGTAAACATATGACATCGATCTTCAACATTTTTCGCAACTAAACAATAAGGTAGTTGTTGCTAGGGAAATTTGCATATAAGAACCAACCCTCCAGACTATAGTAAAGTACAAAGATCAATTTATTTAAACAGAAACTGTATTGTTAACAATAGTTAATTGCAACTTTAAATTAAATAATGTTTAATTAATATTGATTCACTAACCACAAGCGATATATTAAATATACTTTATTTAAATAATTAACTAACCTGTGTTCTACAGCTGTGTTTCTCTTTCTCTGTCCTTTGTTGGTCTTTCTCGTCTGATCTTTTAAAAAGTTTGTTGCAATATTCGGAACTAATATTGACTGTGGAACTAAATCGGTGGCGATAAAATTCCCCTTCGAATTATTAAAGTCATTTCCCCATGAGCCGAAACGTTGTTCTTCTTTTTCTCGAAATCCTGTAACGTTACTGATGACGTAATTGGGACTTTCCAGCGCACTATTTACGGAGCGCGGAGAGAGACCAAGTCCAGAATCGTCGCTACCAGACGGGCTTGGGACAAAGCAGAAATCCATACTGTACTTGTCCATTAAAGCACAAAATAACACACAGATAAGATGACAAAAATTAGCACTTTTATATCGAGTTTACAGCGTTAAAAATCTAAGCAAAAAAACACAAAATTTTAAAATGGCTGCGAAGCGAAAACTGCCAATGGCGGTGTTTATATTTTTCTAACTTTTTAACACTTTAAACAACATTAAAACTTAGCATTTCTTGTTAAAACAACAACTAGCCAACGCGCTGAAAATTAACGCAAAGTTTCTGCACGACTGCTCGTTAGGCAAACTGCTGCAAAATAACTGTATTTGTCTCAGAAATATTTCCAGACTCGGTTAACAAAAGGCTGACTGCTAATGTAAGCCTAGCTTAGGCTAGTGATGCAACAACACAGCTTGCCTTTTTCTTACAAGACCGGAAATTCGTAATTTCGTAGCTCTCCTAAAACGAGAGAGCTCATACCACGACTACTCGAATACGTTTTAAAAAGCAATATTTTGTTCGTTTTTAAATTAAAAAAAACTTGTTTTATTGTTAATTATCTTTCATATAAAAACCTATACGAATATTCTTATATATTCATTTGTTGTTTTTAATACCTGTTTAATAATTAATTGAACTTCATAGTAGGCACACAACGTTTGTTTTATATTAAACGTTAAATGTTTATTTAATGGTCGCGCAAAATTCAAAATGGCTCTTTTACACCGTCTAGCGTGTGATAAAAAGCTGTAAAACTTTGATATATCTTTTAAAATATGAT
The DNA here is from genome assembly GCF_963082875.1 of Corella eumyota. Classification (NCBI taxonomy): domain Eukaryota; kingdom Metazoa; phylum Chordata; class Ascidiacea; order Phlebobranchia; family Corellidae; genus Corella; species Corella eumyota. The sequence continues at coordinate 16,450,780 of NC_137493.1, read as the reverse complement.
AATTGGTTTAAAAACAAATTTACAATTTTACAAAAAATCTTTAAATAAAGTTAATCGTGGACTAATGTTGAATTTTAATAATATCAAGTAAAAATTCTTTTCCGCAAATTTTTTAGCACTAAGAATCTATTTAAAATATTAAATTATCGATTATAACTTAAACTTAATTTTTAACACTTTCAATTGGCCACCATGACTTTTACAAAAGCTGTGGCTAAAAACTGCTTTGCAACGATTTTGTACCCTTGAATTTTACGCCATTCAGCGAAAGAAAAGCGTTTATTGTGCCTTGTGATGGGCGTTCAAACATAAAACTTGAACTTTACTAAAAATATTTGGCATTAAATCAAGTCAGTAGCTTTAGGCAATGGAATTGTAAACTTTCCAAGAAATTTTCTAAAGGGGAGTAAGTACACATCCATTGGCTTAAAATCCACCAAATGGTTAAACAGTTAGACTTGAGCAGCATGTAAATAAAAGGCGTATTATATAAAAATGAGTCAACATAAATAATGAATAGAGCTAAACGGGCGCAATTTTGGAGAATTCTTGATTTTGTTTAGGTTTACCGATATACGACACCCGCTTTTTGGACGTTGAGCGTCGTTTATACCAATATCAACGTATTTAAGTCAATTAAATTAAGCACAAATACACAGTTTTGTTTGCATTCATAGCATTAGGTCGTGAATATTGCTGTTTCACTTGAAATTACCTTGTTAACAGCTTTAAGGATCCAGTGAACGCGTCGCGTGTTCATGTTTTTTAACATAAAAGCGAAAACAACTAAAACGACGTTTTAGGACAGTTTTATGCATTCGTTAACGTAGCAAAATGTAACAAGCACCTTTTAAAAGGCTGCTAGTGATTTCTGTAGGCTTAATACAAAGATAAACCTAAGGTTTGTAACACTACACTGCGTGAGGTTGACTATTGTATCAAATGTGTAAAGGTTCTCGTGAATGCTTTTTGGTAAACCAAAGACGACATTTTCTTTAGCAGTTGACCGCAAAATTCTAGTTAACCGTTTAAGCATGTACATTCTTAGACTTGACCTAGAAACTATATAAAATAATATAACTATTTTCTTTAAGCGTAAAGTTGTTAAACTATATTTTTTATTAGATTATATATACTGTATATAGATTCATACACTTTAAACATGGATCCTTCTGCTATGATTAAACAATGGATAAGAGATGTTTTTCACCACATTCCAGAAGACCAAAGACCCGATCTAACTGAGTATGAAAATTACTTCGCAAAGCAATTTTTTGATCCTGACCTTAGAGAATATGAAGGGGTTCGCTTAATGCCTGCTTTCTCACCAGAAATGATCGATTTTGTGAAAAATAAATGGGAGCCCTGGCAAGATGATGTCATAATAGCTTCCTATCCAAAAACAGGTTTAATAAAAAACAATTCTAGCAATTAAAATTAATAATGGCTTAAATGGTATCAATATTTTTTAATAAATTTATTCATTTTAATGCAAGTTAACCCCAGCCTTAAAAAGGGTAAATTTTATTTTAGATAAGCTGTAAAAATACCCAGTAGCTTTTCAATAATTTTTTTTTTTTTGTATTTATCTTTATCCTTGATGTGGGAAAGTCGAATGCGCGACTTAAACATAGAGTAACATCAGTTACTCCGACCCAGTCTCGAGTTGCCTGTGGCAGTTTGGGGTATTATAGATTATAATTGCCCAATAATTATACTGCTGATTAAGTGCTGGCTGAGCAGGAGTTTATACCGTTTATAGTGCCTTACTCAAAGGCGCTACAGCATGAGATTAGTGGGGATTGAACCCACGACCTCATGTGTGGTGTAGCAAGTGTTCTTACCACTACACCACGTTGCCGTTTTTTTTCAAATCAATATAAAAAAATTAAAATATTTTTAAAGCAACATTTTATTAAATATTTAACCATGTTGTGTATATATATTTTTAGGAACTACTTGGCTTCGAAATATTGTTCGAAATTTATTATTTTACGGTGATGCTAAGCTATTGAGCATCACAAAATCAATGGCAATGCCTCATATCTACTTGGAAACTGGAACAAGTAACTTAATTTTTATTAAACTTTACTAAATATATTTGTATGCTATAATTTTAATTAAAGATATACTTTTATCTATTTTAAATATCCTTTTTTGTTTTTTAAGTTTTAAAATTTGAGTTACTGGACAAGTTTCCATGGAAACGCAGAGTCTTAGGAACCCACTTACAAGCTGATTTACTGAACATGAAAAAATTGAAAAAGACAAAGGTATATTTATAAATTTTTGAACCTGCTTTAATTTATAAAACTAATTTTGTCATCTTTTTATTGCAACAATAATATTGTTCTTATAAATTAAAATAAGGCACTACAAAATTTTACATATAAGTACCCTAGAATGGTATTTATTGCATTACTCTGTTTAATTTGGGGCCAAAAAACTTTAAATTAAGACTATTTATTTATAGATTATATATACAATAAGAAACCCAAAGGACCAACTTATATCCTTGTACAACATGATGAAAGATGCTCCATATGCTAAAAATCCTGAAATACTAAAGGACCACCCATTGGAATTTGATGAATTCTTCAAAGCTGCTTTGGAAGGTATTACAAAATTTTAGAAGAAATTTCAATTTAACTTGCCACCCCTGCCTTATAAAGGTTATTGATATTGTTTTATAAGAAACAATTAATTACTGTAGGCTATGTAACAGTTTAAATAACTCTTTAGGCAGAGTTAGAGGTTCAAAATTAGGGGAAGGGTATATGGATCATATCCTATCTTGGTATCCATATAGAAATGATGACAATGTGTTGTTTATTTATTTTGAGGATATTAAACGGGTAAATAAATCAATTTATTTGCACATCAAGTGTGTAGTTGTATTTCTTTTATAATAAAAATGACAACAACTGTATTTAAATTTATGAAACATTGGTTTCTTAGGACCCAGCCAAAGAGATTCAAAAAGTTGCAAAGTTTTTAAATGTTGATATTTCTGAAGAAGGGTTAAAGCAAGTTGTAGAAATTACTTCATTTGGACAAATGCAGATAAGTGCTGCCACTATTTTGAAAGTGATGAAGTTTTTCAGAAAAGGTGACTTCAGCATTTTAAAATTTTTAACTAGAACTACTCAACAAAGCTTGAAACATTTCTATGTATATATACTACATGAGTTTAAACAAGTTTAAATAAAAGTAAAGATATTGCTTAACTTAATTACTATTTAAAATATATCCTTTACCAAACTAATACTTAAAAAACTTACCAACTTTTTTATTATTTAAAATAACAGTAAGCTAGGCTGATAGAAGCTACTAGTTTAGGCTGCAACAACTGGCTTTTATGTAAACACTTAAACCACAAAATATTATAATTCAGGTGATGTAGGTGACTGGAAAAATCATTTATCTGAAGAACAATCTAGAATTATTGATGAAAAATGCGAGGAAAAGTTGAAAGATACTGATATCAAGTTTACATATAAACTGTAATGATTTTAAAATGACTTTGCAATATGTATTTGTATTAATTTAAACTTTAACATTTTTATACTCTTTCTTCAAATTATTTTTAAACATTTGTAATCTTTTTAGATTATTTAATTCAACCTATTATTTTTACCTAGTTAGGGTGTATACATTTTAACATTATAGCCCTTTTGCCGTTTTTATTCTATTAAATGTTACATAACCTAATCTAATTGTGCCCTTTAATACAATTTAATATGTTTTTGTTTATTATATGTTACATAACCTAATAAAAATGTGCTCTATAATATTATTTAATATGTTTTTATTCTATGAAGTGTTACATAACCTAATCTAATTGTGCTCTTCAATACCATGTTTCGTGTATTTAACAGGCAAATAGTGGAAAAACTTTAGGTTAATAATTTAAACTTTAAAAAGTAATACAAAATCCTGCCATATTGTTAGTCAATGTTATGGAACAGTAAGAAAAACATAATAGACTTTTAACTAAACACGAGTCTGCTTAGGACTGTAAGTAAGCGTTCTAGTAATGAACAAAAAAGTAATGAAATGAATTTCTCAAAACGCCAAATAGCGCTTGTTTACAAACCAAGTCACCGTGTAATTTGGATGTTTATTTAGTGACCTTTACGTTAGCATGCTAAAATCGCAAGTCAGCATGATTTTAGGAGAAACTTAATCAAATACAGGACTTATTAAACGACCTGTTACCTAGTAGACTGTATTTGAATACGTATAACTTTAAACGTGGCGTAAACTATCGCGTGATAATAAATCGATAGCTTCTTTAGTTAAACAAACTATTACATAGACCCTTGACTATTCGCTTAAACGTAAAGTTCTGCGCGTGGAATTGATTGCGAACTATTGCATAAGAATATTATTTAAAATCAGCTACCGTTTTTAGCTTATTCATGGCTTACTCAACCCATTGCAAATTCGCACAATACTTTCAAACAGAAACAGATTACTATATTAAGTCCGTTCTTTTAAAAAATTCCAAAAAGGGAGTTAAATATTTCAACTCGGTAAGCATGAAGTCTAGCAAAGTGTCTGTCGCTATATAGTAGATTATAAATAGGTAAAGTTTAAAACTGATTATAATTTTTACTATATTCTAGTAACACTGTATAGAGTAGATATTTTAAAAGTTATTAAATATAAACATGGATCCTTCTGTTATGATGAACAAATGGATTAAAGAGGTTTTCGACCATGTTCCTGAAGACAAAAGACCTGATTATAAAGAATTTATAGATTATTTTGTACAACAATTTACAAATCCCAATTTCGAAGAGTATGAAGGCCATCGACTTATGCCTGGATTTTCACCAAAAATGATCGATTTTGCGAAAAATGAATGGAAACCCTGGGAAGATGATGTTATCGTAGCATCCTTTCCAAAAACAGGTTTTGAAAATTATATTTCTTTATTTTGTTTAGCTGTTAAACCAAGAAAAACAACAATATGTGAATAACCATTAAGTAGTTATAAAAATATAAGGTTAACATAAAATTTTTATATATATATACAATATTTTAAAGGCACTACTTGGCTACGGAATATTGTTCGAAATTTATTGTTCTATGGAGATGCTGAGCTTTTAAATATAACTAAAGCAATGGGAATGCCTCATATCTACCTAGAAACTGGAACATGTAATTAAAATCTGATTTAGCAAATATATTAAAAGTTTTTAGCGGTTTTGTTTTCAACAACTTTATATCTTTTTTATCCCTCTAATATTTTAATATTAATATCTATTTTTTATAGCGGTCAAATATGAATTACTGGACAAGTTTCCATGGAAACGAAGGGTCTTAGCAACCCACTTACCAGCTGACTTACTAAACATGGAGAAATTAAAAAAGACCAAAGTAAAATTTTACTAAAATTGGTGTAGTAACGATTATGTGACACACATAAAAAATAATAACTATGCCCTTTTTAAACTCTTTAATTCACATTTCTATTTTAATTGCAATAAATAAAGGTTAATTTAGCTTTTTTTTATTTTTTAAACTTTTTTTTTAGATTATTTACACAATAAGAAACCCAAAGGACCAACTTATATCCTTGTACAATATGATGAAACAGAGTCCATTGCAAATGAATGCAGAATTTCTTAAAGATCATCCTCAAGATTTTGATGAATTCTTTAAGTCTGTTATGGAAGGTAGTAAAAGAAAATCAAAAAAATTGTAACTTCAATTTAAATTTACTTTGATTAACCCCATAAAATGCTTTATATAATAATTAATAAGAATAATTTTACAGCCCTACTGCAGAATAACTTTTTGTTACCGTTAATTTTACTCTAATGACCATTGTTTTAAATTGCATGAAATTTAAAGGAATATACACTTGTTTTTTTTAGGCAGAGTGAGAACTTCAAAATTAGGAGAAGGGTATATGGATCATATTCTATCATGGTATCCTTATAGAAATGATGACAATGTGTTGTTTATCTATTTTGAGGATATTAAACGGGTAAATAAATAAATTGATTAATTTAAAAAATAATGTTGTAAATTAAACATTTTTTATTTATTATGCCGGCAGCATGAGGTAGTGGTAAAAACACTTGCTACACCACCATAAAATTCTGGGTTCAATCCCCGCTGCTCTTATGCTGTAGCACCCTTGAGTAAGGCGCTATAAACAGTTTAAACTCCTGCTGAGCCAGCACTGAATCAGCAACATAATTATCGGGCACTTATAATTTATAAAATCCCAAACTGCCGAAAGCTACTCGAGACTGGGTTGGGGTAACTGATGTTAGTCTATGTTTAGGTCATGCTTTTACATAGAGAATAAAGATTTATACAAAAAAATATATATATGGCATTTTTTAGGACCCAGCAAAAGAGATTCAAAAAGTTGCAAAGTTTTTAAATGTTGATATTTCTGAAGAAGGGTTAAAAGAAGTTGTGGAAATCACTTCGTTTGGACAAATGCAGAAAAGTGCTTCTTCTGGAGAGAAAATGATAAAGTTTTTTAGAAAAGGTTACATTTATTTAATTGTTTTTATTATAGAAACCTTCATATAAAAATGTCGACATTGGACTTTGTAAAAATTGAAAACTTTTTTAATATGTTATAAAATAGTCATCATTTAATCTCATAGTTACATTAAAAGAAAATAAATAACGTAATACTGCTTTTATAAAAAAATTTAAAACTGTATACCTTTACCCTTTTGCCTAGAAGATGTTAAAATAAATAACATACCAGTTGTTGTCTTTAACAATTTAAATTAATAAAGTGATTTTCGTTGTTTAAATAAATCCCTTAACAAAATGTTACAATTCAGGTGATGTGGGTGACTGGAAAAATCATTTATCTGAAGAACAATCTAGAATTATTGACGAAAAATGCAAGGAAAAGTTGAAAGATACCGATATCAAGTTTACATATGAATTGTAAACATTTTTTTCCTTATCACCATGACTACCTAATTAGTATTTTTATATACCTACTTGTACTAAATCTACCTATACTAATTCAAGCTTTAATATTTTTTAATTTTTGCAATTAATTATTTTAGCAGTGTTGTAATTGTAGTAAAGTCTAATGATAATCTTTAGTTTTTTTATATTAAGCTGTTAAGAAATCCAACATTTTATAATGTTTACAATGTGGCAAATTTCCATTGATTTTATCAATTTTTTTTTGTTTTAAATAAATAGTGAAATCTATAATGTAAAAAAAAAATAGTAAAATTTTGTTATTTTGCCAAATTTTTTTAAATATTTTTGATATCCAATAAAAAAATGCTTTCTATATTTTTATTTACTAAGATTATTGCCTTTATTAAATAAGTAAAATAGGCCAAGTTTAACAAAAAATATATACGTATAGTAAAACTTTAAATAAAAGCCAAAAAGCAAAACATTATTAAATTTGCCTGTAGTTTACTATTAAACAAATGTCTTAGCTATAACCCAACAATTTTAAAACTAAAATATAGCGTTAAACAAATGCATGAATACTTTTATCTTTTTTTTAAACTATTTTTGCTAATTTGAAATTTGAAATTCTACCTTTTATGCCAAAACAAGGCTTATGCAAAACGAATGCCAGACACTTCGGCCCCCGGACATTTCGGCCAAGACACTTCGGCCAAATTTTTTTTTTCAAAACAACGGGGATTTTGCATTTTAATTACCGCGAGAAATTTTATTTTTGCGTAGTTATATACAGTTTTTTTAGACAGTATTTGAAACAAAATAAGCAGTAAATTAATATTTTTTTTTAATAATAATGTGCAAGAGCCGAAAGCGATTAGTCGTAAACTTTTGCAGGCCAAAAGCACCCGTCTTTAATTCGTTTTAAAAAAAGGTTTTTGAAACAAAAATTAAAAAAAAAATAAATATTCCAAAAACCAACATATGTCATTAACGTGACAACCAATGAAAACTTTTATATATACTGTACTTTATGCAAAATTTTATTTTGAATATCGGTAAAATATGGTCTTACAATGACTTTATACACGGGAAATTCATCACTGACTCCCCGCCGTTTTTTTGCAGGACGAATCTTTTGGCAACTATTTAAACATTTTATTCTTTGTGTTTTAGTATATAAATTTAAAAACATTAACACCGGCAATAACTAATAACATATTTATGCACATTCTTCAGTGTAAAAAATTAAAAATTAACGCTCTATTTTCTTCAAATATTGTTTGGAAAGACGGCACTATTTGGCAAAATACGAGATATCATTATGCATTGTCCTCCGTCACCTAAAAGCGCGTGCTTTCAAAATTAGTTTTTTATAGGTTTTTAGTTTGTAAAATTAAAAAATTGACACGGCAAAAGAAAGATAACATGTTCTTGCACATTATTATTAAAAAAATATTAATTTACTGCTTATTTTGTTTCAAATACTGTCTAAAAAACTGTATATAACTACGCAAAAATAATATTTCTCGCGGTAATTAAAATGCAAAATCCCCGCTGTTTTGAAAAAAAATTTTGGCCGAAGTGTCTGGGGGCCGAAGTGTCTGGTTACCATGCAAAACATCTGTAACATTGACATAAAAACTTTACCACCAAACTTAAACATCTAACTTCCTTTTACAACTAACAGGAAACCACTCTAGTTAACTTTAATGTTTTATAGTATTTCAGCTATTATGTTAGTATTTAATGTTAAGTCAAAATATATACTAATGATATTTATTTATTTTTAGGTAGTTTTTAATAAATGCAGATATAACTTAGGTATAAATATCATTTGAATGGAGTTGAAGGCCAGATTTGCAGCAAAAAATGGACAGAAATTTATTGTTAAATTATTAACAAATGAAGATAAAAATGATGTTCTAAAATTAATCTTAAATGATTTTGCAAGAAAAGAACCAATAGCTCAAATCTGTCAAAGTTCGAAAGTGTATTTGGATAGGTTAACTCAAATTGTTGAAGTAATATATTGTCAAAATTTGTTATTTTAACATTTAAGTTTGAGACTAACTAACGGCTACAACAAACTAAAAATAATTGTGCAATAGTAATTTATGGGTTTATATATATAAACTTTTAAATATAGATTACTAATGTATTATCACATGGTCACCAAACTAACTAATCATTTTCTATTTTAAACATACTTTTTAAATGAATTTGTGTTCTTTTTTCAAATCTCTTAAAAAATAACTTTATATCAAGACCCACTTACCCGAAGAATTAAGCATTGGAATTGTTGATAAAGACACTCTTGAACTTGTAGCAATTGGTGTAAACTTTACTTCGGATTACAAAGGAAAAAACTTTGTACAAAACATTCCAGATCCAGAGGTGGATATAATTAAAAGGGTAAATTATTAAAAATTATACAACATACTTATCTGTTAAATATAAATAATATATTAGTAACTTTTTAGCTTAAATAATTTTATTTTTAAGTCTTTCTTTAAGAATTGATCAACATAAACTAAATTAATTTTTGAAATGCATTTTTACTACTTTAAAAAAAATTTGTAGAATTACTGTAAAAACATCAACTTTTTGCTGTTGCTAGTTTTTCAAATTGGTTTACGAAGGTTTATACAACTCAATAATTGGAAGTTCTGAATATTTTATGTGCAGACTGTTAGTTGTACAAAATAAATATAAACAGCTTGGTATTGCAAGGGAAATTATAAACAGGTAAAAAATAACTTGTTCCATTTATAATTTACCGTCAGCATGGTGTAATGGTAAGAACACTTGCTACACCACACATGAGGTCGTAGGTTCAATCCCCACTGATCTCATGCTGTAGCGCCCTTGTGTAAGGTGCTATAAACAGTATGAACTCCTGCTGAGCCAGCACTCAATCAGAAGCAAAATTATCGGGCAATTATAATCTATAATATCTTAAACTGCCAAAGGCAACTCAAACTCGGTTTGGAGTAACTGATGTTACTCTATGTTTAAGTCTTTTTAAATTATATATATAAATTATATATATAAAAGAAATAAGCAATAAAATTTATAACATTTATTAAGTATTCAACTATTTCTAAACCAAAAATATATTATTTAGATCAATGGATCTTGCAAGGCAAAAAGGTTACAAGTATTTAATGTCTCTATATACATCTGTATATACCCAAAAAATACATAAAGACAAACAAATTATCCTTAAAGAAGTTAGGTATGACCAATATGTTGATAAAGTTACTGGAAGAAAAGAGATGGAAAAAATTAAAGCACCTCACATATCGGCCCAGCTAATTTGTTATCCTATTTCTTAACCTGGGTTTTATAACATGTTTGTTCTTAATTAAAACATCTATATATGATCCCATATTTAAAAAAACGGTGTGAATAAAGAAAAAAAAAAGAAATGAGGCAATAAAAATGTGGCTCACAAGGGTTATGACGTCATTACCGCCTAAAAATTATTATCATTTATCAGTTTCCGCTGTGCATAGTTTTCTACATTTTATGTACCACAGATGGTTGCATGTTAACCTTATCCTACATCGTACCAACATAACATTTTAATGACGTCACCATAAGTGACATTAATAAAAATTTAAAAAAATAATAATTTAAAAAAATCAAAAAAAACGCCTTTTACATAGTGCCAACCGGCAACGTGGTGTAGTGGTAAGAACACTTGCTACACCACACATGAGGTCGTGGGTTCAATCCCCAATGAACTCCTGCTGAGCCAGCACTTAATCAGCAGCATAATTATCGGGCAATTATAATTTATAATATCCCAAACTGCCACAGGCAATAAGAGGCTGGGTCGAAGTAACTGATGTTACTCTATGTTTAAGTCGCGCACTCGATATTTCTGAATCGAGGATAAATATATATACAAAAAAAACAAAAAACTCTGACGTAATAAAAGTTAATCGAGCGAGACCGACAAGTGAAAGTAGTGTATCGCCTTTTTGTTTACGTAGTTTGGCAATTAAACAAAACAAAAGTTGACATTTATTGTAAACGTTAAAGTAAGTTATTTTGACCTGCAGGTATTTATATTTTTATAACAGCGATTACCATACAATAGGCCAGCAGAGGACAAGTATTATTGATTTTTTGTTCTCAAATTTTGACAGTTCGGGAAATCGATAATATACTAAATGTTAAGCATTTTACTCTTATTTTTTGAAATAAAATCAAATCACCAGACAGATTATCTTACGGATTTGTGAATGATATAGTAGTCAGCATTAAGATTTAGAATGTTAACGAATATCTGTTATTGTCAGTCTAGTCTGTTACATTGATTTTTTTTGCAGAATCATTTTAATAACAAAATTTGTTAGTTAACGATAACTGGTAAAACAGTTTTATTTTATATAAATATAAATCCTAATGTGTTGGTATTTATTAGTTTAAACTTTTAAATTTAAAATGTGGCGAGATCGAAATAAAAATCGCAACAATCGTCATAATTCTAGAAGATCAAGATCCCCGAAAAGATCACCAAGAAGATCTCCGAGAAGAGAGAAATTCCCAAATCGATCATCCAGAAGACATGGATTTAAAAATAATGTTTCATCACAAAGAAGAGACTATAAACGGTCAATATCACCGAAAAATGAATCTTATAGAATGCCTAGTAATAGGTCGCCTAAAAAAAGTCCATTCAATGAAAGATATTATCCACAAACAACTCATACCCAGCCATCAGAAATAAAAACATCAGGCAAACAGTCTCCCAATGAATATCAATCTTCCATCAACAAAAACCAACCAAATTACAACACAATTAAACCTCACAATATTGTACAACCCGATACATCAACATTACCATTAAAATTATCCTCTATTGATGACAGTAGAAAAGTGGAACTAAAAAACGACAATGTAATACAACGACCACTGCCATTAGGACCAGTTGGTTTGGATCGTAAAATTATACTAACAGGTCAACCAATGCTATCGACACCTTTGGGTAGCTCTCTTAGTGCGGGGTGCAAATTTTTATCAGGAACAACTTCGCTTAGTGAGAAATGCAAGATATTAGACCCAGTTATACCGGCGCCGAAAACTATTCTTAATCCAATGCTATCTGATACAAAATACATGGAATATCAAAACAACTATTCAGCTGATAAACCTGTTAGTTATCAGAAAGATAAAGTTAAACAATCTAAATATGAAGAGTCATCACCATATAGTAAAACATTAATTGATGAACTTAACACCTTGGCTTCAACTCAAGACAAATATCTTGGACAAAGTAAGAGTTCAAGTTCAAGTACTAAAGTTGATTTGGAGCAAGTTAAAAAAACTGAACAACAAAAATATTCTCAAAAGTTTGTAGCTGGCAACAACTTGGACAATTCTGAGTTTCGTGTTTCCAAACAACAAAAAGGGAGAAGACATGAACCTAAAACTGAAAAATACTACCAAGACAGACACAATAGTAAAAAACATATTGTAGATAAAGGCAAGCCAAAGTATGACAAATATAAAGAAAAATCTGGTAAAGCAACTATAGCAAAAGACAAGAGTTACAAACCCAATCAACAGAAAAGTACAAGCCCTGGCTTGAAAGAAAAAATAACTTCACAACATTATTCAGTAAATGAATCTGAATTAAATGGTAGATCTACAAAACAACACCATTCAACTACGCCAAAATCAAACGAAACATATTCAAAAATAAACAAAGACAATAAAATATTCGAATTAGACAACAGTCTTTCTAATTCCAATGTTCAAATGCTTTCTAATTCAAGCTATGAATATAATTTTAATAGTGATTACTCACATAGAAATAGCATTACAAAACTTACAAATGCACAAAAAGATACAACAATACCATCAGCAAAATTGAGTCAACCAATTCAGAGTTATGACTCAAAAACTTTAAACGATTTCGTGTCATCTGATTTCAAACCTGAAGACTCATACAATTCCAACTATGCTGACCTTTCATTAAAGGATAATACCACAGAATACATTCCATCTTACCTGAGAAACTATACCAGTGGCTCAATGCTTTTTAACTATCCAGCAATGTCTAATTTTCCTGACATTTCCTTAAGAAAATCTTCACTTTTTCCAACCCCATTTACTAATAAACAGTTCGATAATGACGATGACGATTTACCTTGTTTCTCCTGGGTAGGAGAGTTGCTGGATAAAGATGAAGACAACAACAATGAGGTTGGAACAAATGAAAACAAAAATGAGAAAACAGATTTAAAAAACAATGATTCTTCACCAGAAATAACCCAGTCTTTTGACTCTAAGCATGGTGGTGGTAATTTAGAGAATAAGTTGTTGAACATGGGCTATTTTGATGCACTAAAAAATACTTCTCCATCGGTATCAATGATTGTAAATGCACATTCTGATGGAGACCTAAAAACTCCTAAATTGAGTGACAATAATTTAAAGAAACCTAAAAATACTGGTACCTCTATAATGCTGGATCAGGAATATTATGTTTCTAAAAAGGTATTGGAAAATTATGAGGATATTTCAAATCAAAATAAGCAGGAGGATGCAACAGTAAAACAAATTCCAATCTCAGTTCCGGCAAAACCAAAGAAAAGTATCCTAAAAAATTCTAGCAAAAAAGTTGTGCCATTGCGTGAAAACAACAGCTTTACTACAACAGAAAGCCAACCTATTTCTGTTGAACCCTTTATTCAAACTTCCAAACCAGAGAAAGAAAAATATTCTGTTTCATTGGAAATTAAAAAAAAGAGGCCGCAATTTTCTAGAAATTTTGAGGACTCCTTATCAGCCGAAATGAGAGAAAATCTTCTAAAAGCTAATGAGGAAGCCCAAACTAAATCTGATCCAATTCTACCAGAAGTGTTAAGTGATGTTAATGCTGTTCAAGATATGGAGAAGATTTCAAAATATGCCAGTGGCTGGAAAAAAGCAATGTCGCAAAAAATTAAAAACGAAACTTCGCATAACAATAAAGGTATAGGACACCATCAAGAACATGCCCGTTTTAATAATAATAATAAACATCAAAATGTTGAACCACTTCCCAAAAGAAAGGTTATAGATACAAGGCAACATGTTGCTACAATTACTAAGAAAATAAAAATGGAAATACCAGATAAACGAGAAGTTAAAATTCAAAATAAACTTCCACAACAAAGGTTTGCTGTCAATTTTTTTTATTTTTACAAATTTTTTACTTTTTTAAAATAAAATTATTAGTTTTTACAATATAATTTTATTTTTAACGACATTTTAATGATATACCTAATATTTTATTGCCCTCATGAGCTTTGTAAAATTAATGTTTTATTACCGAATTAACGACTTTATTTTAGAACATTCCTGCTTAGAGGAAGTGAAAAAATCACAGTTCAAAAACCATCAGAAAATACAAGACTGGTTATACCTGTATCAAGATCTTTGGATTCCCAACAAAATCAGGAAAGGAAAGAAACAAGAAATACTTGGGACAGTTTGCTACAACTACAACAACATGTATCTGGAGAAAAAAATGATCTAAAATCTTCCAGTTTTGATTTTTGGGGAAAACATTACGTTGACTGGTTTGCGAAAAATGTCTTACATACTTCACAATTTCAAGATTATGTTAAAACAAGTACCGTGTTTAAAGGCATTTCGGATCTTACTGAAATCCCGATCCTATTTTTACGAAGTTTGTCAGAAGGGGATAAACTAGCGAAACGCTGTGTCCCAAAGAACTCCAGTGAAGCTAAAGAACTTTTACAATATGTCGAGAAATTTCGATTGGTTAAACAAGAAGTTCGGGGGCTTTGTAATGAGTTGGGGTTACAAAAAACTGCATCTGGCAAAATACTTTTACCCAATCAGGATAAAATTAGCCCAAATTTTAAAGAAGAATTTAAACCTAATGCACCGCCAACACGGCCAAAAATTATTAAAATAAAGCGAGAAAATTATCAACAGCTAGCCCAAACCAAAACTTTAACACAAAATCTTATAAAACAAATTAAAATTGAAGCTGCACCTATACCAGTGGTTATTTCTGGTGGTGTAGTCCCGCAAAAAATCACAAAAAATGCTGGAAATCTATTCCCTACACATGGCTCAGAAAATTTGCAAATCACAAGGACTGTGAACCAAAATGAAGCAACAATATCTACCAGAGTAGGTCTGGAAAGTACAGTAGAAGTGGCCGCGGAAGTTGAAAGTAAATTTGATAATTTTGATCTTAGCCAAACATTTGTGATCTCAAATGACAAAAAAGGAATAAATCACAACCAGGTCAGTAATGTGAAGATGTATGTATATCACTTTATGTGATAAATTATGTAAATAACCAAGTTCATACTATAATTGGTTAGGTCTTAGCATCTTCGGAAATACATGAAAATTATTAGAATCAAAAAATCTTGAAAATTTTTGTCAAAGAACCATAGTCTTAGCAACAGAAGATTTAATTCCGTTTAATCAAAATTTTTTGGGCTATTAGAATTTATAATAAATCTTTGTTTTTCTTCTATTTAACTCCTAGAGTTCACCTAGTACAAGTGTTGCTGCAGTGGAAGCTACTGAAGACATCTATGGAAAAACCGAAGATTTAGAAGAAGAAATGGGGCAAAGGTACAAAACCCAAACCAAGCCAATTATAATGTCAATTAAAGTCCATAGATCAAATCATTTTGACCAAGATTTCCAACAATTAATATACTTATAATTAACCTTTATGATTAATTTAACAAATGCTTTATAAATTAGCTTAACAAATTTACTTAAGGTCATCCACCCCACCCAGAAGAGTTATCGCAAGGTCAAGAGATAGAAGCAATTCGGTAAGAGGTCAGGGGTCAATTTCAGAAGGCCAGAGTTCAATATTAAGAGGTCAAAATTTGTTTCGGGGTCAAAGACGAATGTCAGAGGGTCAAAGCACAACACCAAGCGACCATGGGTCAGGGGTTCAAGGGTCACTGCCAAGAGGTCATGGGTCGGTTAGTGAGCAGTGGTCAACAGGAGAACAGAGATCAATGCCAATGGGTCAGAGTTCATTCAGGGGCAATGGGTCAACGTCGAGAGGTCGGAGGTCAGTTCCAGAAGGTGGAAGGTCAACTTCAAAAGGCACAAAGCCCAACCCAAGGGACCATAAGTCAACACCAACAAATCGTAGATTATCATCTGGGTCAAGATCCAATTATCAAAACTCAATTTCAGAAAAAGGGTCAACCTCACCCAACCATCCAACAGGTGGGTCAAAGGGTCATAGTTCAAGGTCACCAGAAGGTAAAACTACCCGAACTTCTAAAAATTCAAAAAGTTCTAATAGAGAAGATCAACAATTAAAAGATGAGGGTCAAATAGAATTTTTTGTGATTGATAAAATTGGAACAATAAAACGTTCTGCCAATCAACACGAAACTACATCACCAAAAAAACAAAAACTTTCAACTTCCAGTAATAATTCAAAACAAACTCGAAGAAGCCCACTCATTACAAAAGAAAAAGAACAGGTTATTCTCACGGCTAATACTAATAAACACAAAAAAAGATTACCTCATGGTCGAAATACTAAGGCTCTAGCTACAAATAAGAAACAGCTTAATATCCATGAAGCTGACAAAAACAATAAACTAAATTTATCTGCTCAAACAGAATGTGCGAAACCAAAAATCAAACCAATTAAATTTGGAATCAAGAGAAAAGAAAATGTGATGTTAAAACAAAACAAAGATGAAATTCAATTTGGTGCAAAGAAAAAGGTTTTAGTTTTGGATAGACAAACCAAGTCTGCACCGCTTTTAACTCGTGCTTTAAAGACTAAAGTTAAAGAATTTAAGGTAATAATAAACAAAATGTTTATTTAATAGTTAATTTTTAACAGGTAACATATCTGTACCAAATAAGCAATATTTTATTTTTTGTAAAGTACAAACAAATTAAATTTTATTTTTTACCCAGCTTTTTATGAAAGACATTGTTATGCAAAACCCATTAAATTATCTGTATGATATTGATTTATACGATGCCGAAGCTATAGATAATATTATTGAGAAGTCTTTGCAATTCAACAAGAAGTTTATTGGACAAAAATATACAAAGGATCATGCTTTGATGATTTTGAGACAATTATTTCAAGACAAATATGTGAGAGACACAATAAAGGTAATAAAATATTTATATACTTTAAACTTGTAGGAATTATATTTTCATGAAAAAAGGCTATACTTGCTTATTTAAAATCACATAGGGCTATATTGTATAAAAATGAACTAATAACTTATGAACTTATGTTTTAAATTTCCTGTACCATTTTTGTCTAATTTAACTTTAAATATCTTACAATTTTTGGTATCTCTAAATGTGTATATTCAATTTTTTTTCTTACTTCATTATGTTTTAAGGACGTATCATGTAATTGACATCATATCTTTTTAAATTTGCGTTGGTATTATACTTACAGTTTTTGTTGGTGATTTCATTTTAGTTAAATATTTATTGAATAAATTTTATCTTTTTTTGTTATTTTTTTAGGCTGATATTATTGAAAGAATAGAATCCCGTGGAGATAAGTGGAAATCAGTCAACTGGAAAACTTTTGTAAACTTTCAGGTTTGTTTAAGTTGTAGTTTTATAAGTTTAAGTATGGTTAAACTATTGTAGTAACAAATTGTGGTTAATATTTGTTTTATTTACAGTTTGTAAAGTTTTTATTGCTGATTATAGTAAATTTCCATTTATTTAATGTTTTTTTCTATTTATTTAAAGTTTAATAAAAAAATTAGCTATATATACTTTAATTGTTACATTTAAAATTTATGTATAAATACTTTTCTGTTAGTTTAATTAAACAATTTTTTTTTAACAGAAACAAGCTTTGGAAATTACACAATCTTCTAATTTAAACTCAAAGAAAAATTACAATCAATTTTCTGATGTAGAGCTAAATAAAATAACTCAAAAACTTGATCTTTTATTCCCCCAATATCATGGAGATGCAATTAATTTTGTGAAATTGTGGGCATGGAAAAATAGTGCAAAAAATGTAAGTAGAATTTGTTTAATAAAATGCTTAGGAAAAAATTGTATTTTTCTTTTACTATCTGTTTTTTGTTTGTCATTATAATGTATTCAGTTTGTTTTTTAATTGTATGTTTACATTGATATACACTAGTTTCAAGCCTGCCTTTGTAACATGATTGCAACTCTCAACTAATATTTACCTGCAATAAACCACAAACAGCAAGTTTTTATTTTCAGCCTATAAATTGGACAAATATATATATATATATATAAACCGTTTACTAAGCTCCATTATATATATATATATAACATAGATGTGGGTTTATCTTGTTAACAAAAATTCAAAATTACTTTGTTATTTTTTAGATAATGAATTCACTGGGTCAAGGTACATGTAAAGGGCTACCTACACTCCCAAAAATAAATCAAAATCAAGCAGGAGTTGAAAAACTGCATTCTTGGTTGCCTAGAGTTTATAATTGTCCCCCTTATGATACTCCAAGTAAGTTTATTTTAAAAGTTGGTTAAATTTAAATATATTTGTTTTTTTGTCATACTAGTTAATGGCCTAACCAACAGTTGGTATTTTAGTTATCAAAATATGGTTGCAATTTTCAACTAATATTTGCCCATAGTAATTTACTCACGCAATGCGAACGGCAGTTTTTATATTTTGTAGCCTTTAAATGGGACATCCATTCTATGTAAATATTAGTCACTAAGATTTATTATACATAAATGTACAATTTAAAAGAATACATTGTATGTTTAAATAGGGTTCATAAGTTCTATAGTTAACATTTTCCAAGTAAAACATGTTTTATATTGAATGCGAATTTACAAAATTGAACTTCCCACAGGAAACAGAAATGCTAGACTGTTGTCAGCAATAATCTCCCAACTGGAAGGTTTGAATCCTGATTGGATAGTTACTAATGTATCTGATTGGTGGAGCAAAGGTTACTACTGTTCAAGATACCATGAGGTTATTAAAGCCCATTTTTTTTGTTAAAAATGTTAAAAAAAAATTGTTTTTTAGATTTTAAATTAATGGTTTTCTGATAATAATAATTTTTTGATGTTAAATTTAACATTTATATTTTTTTCTAACAATTATATTTCTTTGTATTAAGATTGAACAAAATGAAGTTAAAAGAAATGAAGCAACAAATATCAACTTAGATGGAATGGTGATTCTTGATGAGGATTTCTCAGATGAGAATGATTCAATCAGTCATGAGTTAGACTCAGTAAGTATTTAAATTATCTTTTACTACTTTCTAAATTTATTGATTTATAGCATACTCTATGAGTGGGATTTTAATTGTTGTGCTCTATTTAACCCAATATTTAACCCATGCAACACGAATGGCAGTTTTATTTTATTTTGTAAGCCTATAATTTGGACATACATTTATGTTTAGTCTACTAAGTCCTATTAGCGTCATGGGTTCAGTCCCCACTGCTCTCAAGCTGTAGCGCCCTTGAGTAAGTCGCTAGAAACGTTATGGACTCCTGCTGAGCCAGCACTTAATCAGCAGAATAATTACCGGGCAATTATAATCTATAATATCCCAAACTGCCACAGGCAACTCGACACTGGGTCGGAGTAACTGATGTTACTCTATGTTTAGGTTGTGAAGTCGACCTTGCTACATCGAGGATAAAGATATATACAAAATAAATTATATATTGATTTCCCATTACATATACAGTAGGCCTATAAATTTAACGTACATTTATATTTGGTTTACTTAGTTTCATTATGTATGGATTTTTTGTTCAATATGTTTTTATTTAAATGATTTTATCATGTTTATTTAAATGATTTTTTATCATATTTTTTAGCTTGAAAATACCAACCATGAACATGAATATAGTGAAGATGGAACTGGTGCTCCCACCATTTTCCTTTACTGAGGAAATCCACCATTTTGAGTGCCTCATTATTCTTTACAAAAGAATTCTACCATTTTTAGTGCTCAAAAAAAAACCATTTTCTTTCACTAAAGAATTTCACCATTTTGGGTGCTCAAACTATTTTTCTTTACAGAGGAAATCCACCATTTTGGGTGCCCAAACCATTCTCATTTACTGAAGAATTTCATCATTTTTAGTGCCAAATTATGTTTATTGCTAAAAAATTCTAACTTTTTGGATTTTTTGGGAGTCAAACTATTTTCTTTTACTGATAAGAAGCTTCTATTTTCACCATTTAAGAAAGATCCTGCAGTTGTACTAATTAAGAAGTATTTTAACTTTCCGATATTGTGAAAATTCTCAACTTTTAAAGGAATCCATTACTTTCTATTGAGAGAAAACCTCCTTATCTTTAGATTTTAAACCTTACCAGGTTAAAAGTAAGTCCATTACGCAAACAAATGTAGATCTGTATTGATCTGTAAATAATAGGGTGGCCATTGTTATATAGTGCAGGTAAGTTAGGGTAGTGTAAATTTCTGTGTAAGTATAGCTATGGGTAAGTAGGATAATAGGACAACCGGTACAATAATGCTTAACAACAACTTCTTCAATTGGACAACTATTTCTATATACAACATTTTTTGAAAAAATGTTAGGTCGAAAATAAAGTTTTAATCATTGAGCTTTAAAACTTTTAAATAATTGTGATTGTATAAAGTTTTTTACTTTGTTAGCAATTGTTGTTTATTTTCTAACTTTCGAATGTATTTGTTTGTTTTAACTTTTGTACTAATTAAGTATTTTAAGCTAACAGTTTCATTAATTTTTATTAAAATGTGTTTGTTTCTGTATCATGAAATATAGGTGTTGGCGTTTTATTAAATAACTACTTAGAAATTATGTTGTAATATTTGTATTGTGGGTTACAGGACTGAAGGTTTGTTTGCTAAGAAAGTATAATAACTGGTATATGTTTAATCAACACTTTGAATAAGAAAGTATCAGTTGACTTGTATGTTTTAGATGTTAAATTTAATTTAAAAATGATATAAAGTTAACCTATCCTGACTTAAAGGGTAATTATTACAAAATTTAAATTTTTCTACAAAATTATTTTATTTGAATTTTGGCAAAAAAAGTTTAACAGTAAATAAGTAGAAAAAAACAACAGCTACATTTTGAACTATTAAACATACAAAAATGTGTACATATCATATCATAACCACGCTTTATATAGAAAATGCAACAAGACAAAAAAGAAGCAAAAGCGGCATTGTGAATTTTAACAATTCAAAGTTACCCCAACAAAAATGCTGTATTCTAACCAAAATAATGTAAACAAAAAATATATTTTCACGATGAAAATATGCTTATCAAGAACTGATATTGTCTATAATTAACAACAACCAATCCTCTTAAACATCTTTCTCTCCCCAATGTAAATACTCTGGTGTTGCAGCAGCTTCATATTCATCGGTTAACTGTTGAACAACCTCTCTCGACGCATCCATTTCATCAAGGTTCTCCTTAAACATATCCTCCTTTTTAAACTGCTCTAAGAAAGCTTCGCGTTTACGAAGTTTGTCGAATTGTCGCGATGCACGTTTAAATAACATACTGATGCTGGTGTGATTGGCTAGCATAAGGCCACTTACTCGATGGGCAGAAGGTATGTAAGGAGACTTCTTTGATAAAGCAACCTGTGGAAAATAAAAAAAGTGATAAAAACTCCAAATCAATACCACATAAAATCCAAGTTAAGTAAAAGTTGGATTATTATTACATGTATCACAAAAACAATTGATTTTTGAGGAATAATATTTTCCTTATTTAAATAAACAACTTTTGCCAATCAGTATGGATTTTCACGCATTATTTTAACAGTTGTATTGACAAGACTTCTAAAAAAACTATAATAATACCTGAATACTAGCAGGGCCCCATGGAATAAATTGTGCCAATTTTCTTTCCCTAATCCTTTGCAAACTTTTGTGTACTTGTGTTGGGTCAATTTCTCCTTGAATAATATTTAAAATTGAGATGTAGCAATGTTGATTCATTCTCTCACGACCAGTAAACACCATCATGTTTTTAGGTTGCAATAATCTTCGCATCACATCAAGAACTGTGGTTTTACGAACTGATGTTAAGGCCTGATCACTAACTAATGGTGTATATCCAGTCATAAGGAAATGCAACCTAAAAAAATATTTTTTAACATTATCATACAACATACAGTACCGAAATACAAAAATGCCTGGTCTAAAACACTTTTTTGTCAGGGTTTCTTGGTAGAAATTGTAAATATAAAAGGCTTTAAACTAAGGTAAATTACCTTGGAGTTGGTATTAGGGATGCCACTAATCCAATCAAATCATTATTCATATAACCAGGATATCTTAAAGTTGCTGTACTAGCCGACATAATTGTGGAAACCATTTTATTAATCTGCGAAAACGATGGATTTTGGATGTGAAGTCTTTCAGTTGCAATGTTGTTTAATGCAGTGTTGTCTAACACTACTGTAGCATCAGCATATAGGGTTAAACGTTTAAGTGTAAGCATTGTATTATAAGGTTGAACAACTACATCTGATACTTCATCTTGATTAGGAAAAACGCTGTAAGTTTGAATCAATTTTTTCGGGTAGCGGTCGTTTAGTTTTTCGAGCATATATGAACCCAACCCAGACCCTGTACCACCTGCTGTTGAGTGACAAAGCATAAAACCTTCCAAATTATCCGAACCGTCGGCTTCACGGTCTATTATATCAAACAATTCTTCATGAATTTTCTCTCCTGAATGATACCCTGCAGCCCAATTGTTCCCAGCACCGCCTCCATGCTCTGACAAATATATATTTTCAGGATTGTACAAGTTTGAGTACTCTGAACTTAAAATTGAGTTTATAACTCTCGGTTCTAAATCAATTAGCACCGCTCTTGGAATATAGTGATCGTCATCAGCTTGGTAAAAGAATACATCTTTTCGGTCCGTCCCATCAGTTGCAAAATCTTGTAATATTCCATCTGGTCTTATACCATGTTCTTGACATAATTGTTTCCAAAACTCAAACCCAATTTGGTTCCCACATTGTCCAATTTGTAGCGTAACTATCTCTCTTGGCATTTTGTTTAATAATTGGGTTTATTTATAACGATGTTGCTTCTATAACAAAAATAATTGGTTTAAAGTTAAGTGATATTGCTCAAAATTAAATGATTTGCCCTTATTTTTAATAACACATCTAAAAAAATTACAAGTGAGGTAATAACTAACATTTTAGAAATACAAAATTTGTCTAAAAAGCACGAATTTTAAAAACTTTAGCAGATCGGTACCATAATAATTTGTACATATATACAATTTAAAAAATAGAAGTAAGATTTTAGGTTCTTGACTTCTTTGCATATTTTTTAAAAAACGATTTTTTTTTATTGTTTAAAGTCTCTTCCTCGCTTGAAGAAGAAGAGCTTGAAGAAATTATAATTTTTCTTTTTTTAAAAGTTTTTTTCGGCTTTGGTTCAGAATCTCGTGTTATTAAATCGTCGCTGTCGAATTCACTGCTTTCAGAATCTGATAAATTTTCTACTTTTTTCTTTGTACGTTGATTTACCACTTGCTTCACAGAATATCTTGATACAACTTTTTTGTACATTATCCTAAATCGAAACGGTAAATTTTCAAGCGAGGCCTTTTCACCTAATTTGGGTTTTTGTGAATCTAAACACGAACAACCAAACGAAACATAATCTCCCGGATAAATTTGCTTTCTTATGCCTGATGCAATCCGAATTTCGTTTAAATATGTCCCATTTGTGCTTTTCAGGTCAGTCACAAACAGTTCATCTTCATTTATATAAAGTTGCGCGTGTTTACGTGACACGATATTTATTTCTGAATTGTGCCCGATTCGAAAATCCGATTCTGAACTTCGTCCTACTATAGTTTCCTCCCAATCAAAGTTTGTGATCGTAAAACATAAATATCTCGCCGCCATTTTGGTTTCAATTGATCTGCAAGCTCCGTACGGTGCTTGAACAAGATTAAAACAATGTTGATGAACTTGTGTCATATTTTGGTTAAAAACTATTTAAATTTTTGCAAAACCGTTCAATGTTGCGCTATTTTTAACAGTAAACCATAAACTTTCCACTGTTTTTTTAAATCTACAAATTAAATATACCAGAATAAAACGTATACTTCTTAAATATTCAGGTTTTAATTACCAGAAATTAATTAAAATACCGAAAATTTTAATTTTATAAATTGTTTTTGAAACCCCGCGAACAATATAAACAGTTGAATGACGTCATAGTAATGCCCTATCATGCGTGCTAGTATAACAACTTGTCCTCAATAAATATAATTTAATTTACCAACCTTATCATCCACCCTTATCAATTAATTAATAAACTTAACAGTAGTTTGGCTTGAAAATGCAAATTTAGTTTTATTTTTCAATTCTCCCATGGAGATAAACTGAACGAAAAGATTTACCAAAAATGGAAAGTAATTTATAGAATATTTTTTGATATCGAATTCTCGTTTAAAAATGCAAATTGAGAGAAAATAAAAGAAAGAATGCCAACAACGCTTGATTGGCCAACGGTTCGGGCGGGTTCTCTCACATTTGTTTACTTAAAAACTTTAGTTTTTTTATTATTTGTAGCCCCGTGTTTACGACGTTTGAAGTCACTTAGTTTAATAATCTGCAAAATCCTGCTGAGTCAGTTCTTATTTAGATATTTAAAGCAAATTTAAAAGTAGTTTTAATTAATTACTGTACGCGATATTATTTCAAACAGATTTAAAATAAGATTTTTGTGAAAAAAACTGAAAAATGCCGAAGTGTCCTGCATGTAATAAAGAAGTCTATTTTGGTAAGTATTTAAAACAATTTTAAGCTTATTTTAAACCAAGTTTTAACTGTTTATTTGTATATTGGATATGTAAAAAAAACAATTTATTAGTTAAGTAATATTTCGATCTAAAAATAAGGAAATTACGTTTTATATTTAAACATCCTGGGTTCTTAATATTAAATTACCGGTTGTGTTAAACCCGCTTTGCAAATTATATAGTGACGTCACAAAACAAAAGGAAATGACGTAATTAGTTGAAATTGTAATACCTTAAACTAATTAATTAACCGACGAATTAGTTAAAATTATACAGTTTTTTATGCAAAACTTTATTGTTTATATATTTTAAATAAACAAAATTATAAAAATTCAAAAAAAAAATTAATTAAAATTAATTCAAATCGAGTTTTTAACGTTTCTAAAGAATTCGATATTGTGTGTTTTTGCACGGGCGTGGTTGTGACGTAATAGACGGACAAACGAAATCCCTTTTGACAAACACAAAAGCGAAATTTACATCAGTAATCGTGTCGCCAACAACCTTGTTTAAAATGTCAACAGTTCATTTGAAATGACGTTTTCGCTTAGTTAATTGTAAACCAAAACACCCAAAACCCAGCAAGAAACCTTGTGTCTATATAACATATAGGTGTTGTATTTTAAAAGGACCTAATATAAACGCCCATATTTGTATATGAATAATTCATAGTTTGTCGAAAGGCAACTGCTGCTTATGATATTGCACTAAAATACACACAACGTATATTGTTACAAGTAATTCAGTATTATAAAACCATAAATGATGTTACTAATAGTAAATATATGACTTAAATAACAGGATGTCCTTTAGCATAAGCAGAAACCGTATTTTAATGAACGTTTAAACTGCAATGTACAAATGTTATTCAATGCCAATTTTATATCTTGCAAAATTGCCCTAAAATACCGCGTTTAAAATATTATTTAAGCTTAGAATGCTGGTAATATGCGGCCCGTGAAATTGGAGAGTATTAATCTTTTAAAAAATGTGAAAAATGTAGAGAAAAAATAAGTTGCCTTCGCTTATATGGTATTTTCTATTTTTAGAGGTTAAGTCATTAAGATAATAAATATTTATTTATTAATATTTTAAACACTTAAATACTTTGTTTATTAGACAATGGAAATTACCAAAAAACAATTACTTAAACAAAACAAAGACGCTATTGTTAAAACAATTAACTAAAACAATTACAATTTACAACGCTGTTAACATAACAACAACAGTTATTACTAACATGTGACTTGTAAATAATAAATAAGTTTTTATTAGTTCCTAAATTTGTTAAAATTTTAATTGGTAACCTCGTGAAAAATACGTTGTAAAATATAAAACGCTTCAGGCTATCTTTAACATTTTCTAAATCCTAATAAATACATATTTCCCTATGTGTTTAGTCTAGACCTTATTTGTATATTTTTCAGGCGTATAATCCAATATAAATATTATATAATCTAATAAAATTGGCACCTTGAATTGTATTGATTTTTGTTATTCTCAATGGCGATCTAAATAAACATTTAAACTTCATATTATGAATATTATTATGATGGTAGATTATGTATATATGTTCAATTTGTAACCTTATTATTTTTGATGAACAAGTCGTTAGCCCACCCTATGGTTGGGATTTTAATTGTCGTAACTCTTAACTAATATTTGCCTGTGATAATTTACCAAAGCTTTCACAAATGGCAGTTTTATCTATTTTGTAGCACAAAAATTTGACGTATATATCGCCTTCTAAGATTTATTTGATATTTTTTGTGTATCATATTCAATTAATTCCTAATATTTTATTTAAAAACCGCTTTTTTTTATTTTAATAAAAATGTAAATTTTTAGCTGAAAAAGTCTCCTCTCTCGGAAAGGATTGGCATCGTCCTTGTCTTCGCTGCGTGAAATGTAAAAAGACTTTGACGAGTGGAGGTCACGCTGAGGTAACTTAATGACGTCATTCTTATTTGTGACGTCATATTTTTATTTTAAAATTTCAATTTTTGTCACTTCTTAACTGTGACGTTGATATTGCCGCTATTGGTTTTGTGACACCAAATCGTGTGACGTCATCATTTATGACTTTACGTTTTGTGACGTCATATTTTTTGACGTCAGTACCTTGTTAAACTGTTTGTTATGTATCCAAAATAAACAAAATTTATAAAGGTCTAAAAATGCTTATTTTTTTCAGCATGAGGGAAAGCCTTATTGTCACAACCCATGTTACGCTGCTGAGTTCGGACCTGGAGGTAAGTCAGAACATAATTAAAATTAAAATTTAAAGTCATCAGCTTTTTTAATTGCCTACTAACATATATAAAGCTTAGTTTTAC
Source organism: Corella eumyota (assembly GCF_963082875.1). Lineage (NCBI taxonomy): Eukaryota > Metazoa > Chordata > Ascidiacea > Phlebobranchia > Corellidae > Corella > Corella eumyota. The sequence continues at coordinate 16,423,694 of NC_137493.1, read as the reverse complement.
CGCTTTGCCATTTAAAATATTTTAAATTAACAACTTAACTTAAAGGTTACCGCTAACAAAACCCATTAAATCACGTGCAGGTATATTATAGAGGTTAATAGTAGTTTTTAGAGAACTTTAAAGCATTTTAAGATACGGTTTCGTAGTTTTTTAGTGTTTTAAGTGTATTTAAACCTATACACTATGACATTAAATGAATTGGAATGTTAGAAAATACCTATTTGCATAATCTTTGACTTTCAAATTAATTCTTGAACGCATTTTAATAAAAACTGTCGTTAAATTTATATTAAAATTTTTGGTTTTATATTAGCTCTTTACTATACTTTTAAAATATAAGTTTTGGTACTTACGATATTTTTTATCACTTTAAAAGAGTGCCTTTACGTTAGTTCTATTTTTTATATCATTGTAAACTTATAATAAAAAATTTATAAGGAAAAAAATTGCTAACGAAAATTTAGCTATACAAAAATTTAAATTTGGCTTTCATTTTTGGATAAATTTTTATTAACTTTTTGTTTTAAATACCATTAGCAATATAATTGAATTAGACTATTATATAAACCAAAATTCTTTACTATTTTTGCACTGAAAGCTTTTAAAAGTCTTTACACAAAGTCTGTTTTATTGTTAACCATTCAGTCGTATAAATCGACGTTCAGTGACGTCATAGACCGATATAAATAAGTATATTACTTCATTTAAAATTAATGAAAACTTTAAATAATTAGTTTTAATCTTGTGTTTAAAGGTTTCTAATTAGAGCATGTCACTTTCGCTTTAAAAATTTAAAAATAAATATTAGCTTCCTTTTTAAATCATCTTTTAACTAGTTTTTTACTTAGTATTAGCGAATGTTTTGGCTTAGTTAACGTCAATGCTATTCTTAAGTATTTTTAAATTAAATTACCCTTACACAATTGTTCAATATTTTATTGAATTTACACTAAATATGTTGATATTAAGATAAATTTAAAATATTAAACAATTGTTACCCTATGTTTAGACTGAAAAATCTGTCTTTCCACATAAAGGATAAATAACAAAAATTGCTTAATTTAAAATTATTTATTTTTTAGGTTTTGGTCGGGGTGGTACTGAAAGTTATCAATATAAATAAACAACAAAACATATTGTCCTCAATGTAGCTTTGCATGTAAAATTTGAACTGTATATAAACAAAACTTTGTGTCATTTTAGTACACCAACGTAGCAGTAAAAATTGATGTACTTATAAACAACTTAATACTTGAATGCAGTACATTTTAAGTGGTATCACATTACACACATTTTGAACTTGTATTTCAAATTTTAGCTGCTTCATAAAAATAAAAGTATATTCAAAATAAGTATTTGTATTTTAATGATATTTTAACATATTTTAAACGAGGATAACTAGTTTATTTGTTAATTTTAAACTCCCAGCTGATGTTTAAATAGATTTTTAGTGGTTCTTGATTTAGGCTTTTTTTGTTTAAGGCAAAAGCGCCTCGACGCCGATTTAAAAAGAAACGTTTTTGCCTTGCTTAACGTTTGTATTAGTTTGTAGACGCTTTTTAAATTCAGACTTTAGTAAAGCATTTTATTGAAAGGGTTTAAGGTAAGAAAGTTTTAAAATAGACCAACTCAGTGTAGAAAATAAATAAACAACGTAAACTATCATACATCCCTTTATAACGTAAGTAAGCAATTTAATAATATTTTTAATTTTGTTTTATTATTGTTAAAGTTTTTGTTATTAATACCGAATTTAAATGTAAATAAAAAAATTAAAAATTGAAATATGTTAAAGATAGATGTTTATAAAGAAATTTTAGAAAGAATAAAATATAAGAAAAATACATGTACCACTAAATAGTAATAAACAACTAAAATAAATTGCTTAAAACTGTCAAAAAAAAGAAAATATTATTCTCTAAAAGTTAAAAATACAAATTGGAATTAAGATTTGTTATTTTTGCCCTTACGGAAATTATGTTCTGCTATAAAAAATAATGAATAACTAATAAACGAACTACACATTAAAATATATAATTTTTGATTGACGCATAAAAATCTTCCTGAAATATAAGTTAAAGTTGAACCGCTACATGTCAGCATTGCGCAGGTACTAAACCCGAGTTCAGACTTTACGGGAAAATATTCGAAATAGGTAGCTAAAAATATAAATTTAAATTTAATTTTAGACAATAAAACTTAGAATTACAAAATAAATATTAAAGTAAGTTTACCTGCAAGGTTAGATTGCCTGAATCCGTCTGAAATAGCCCATAAGGCAGCTAACGTAAAAGGAACAACCCATTTATTATCATTATTAGGATTCCAAAATAATGAAAATGTGAGAATAAATATTTCGAGAATAAATATCAAAATACCGAAAACTCTTCGCCCAAATTTCGGTGAAAAACGCTCAAAAAATGTGCAGGAAATAATATCAAAAAACCCCAGAAACGTCATTACAAGACCGACCTAAAATAAGAAAAATATTTAGTTTGTATCACTTGTAGTTTACGGCCCTCGAACGAAGTTTTTAACTGTACGGTCATCGCTAAATTTTACATTTATTTTAATAGTCCTTTTAAACATATATTTTAATACCTTAATTTTATATATACCCCAGACATATAACCTTAACTCTATATTCAGTGTATATATATATATATAAAATGATATGTTTTCTTCTTTTATAAATCGTTTAAAATATTGTTTTCTTAACTTTAAAAGTCCTACACTTTTAGGAGACTATAAACTATAAATGATTTTATTTTTTAATATGATTATAGCCTATAGATATTATCAACTTACATATTCAACCGTATGTAGGCAGGCGATGTAGGATCTTGTAAAATCTCCAAACATAAAAGCTGTGATCAAGCCGTAATGAAAATTCATTGGAACGATTAAAAGTTGTTGTTTTGTTAAAATATGTTTCCATAATTCAACCAAACTTTGAAGAAATCCATTGATCTAAAAAATAAATTTTAAAGTACATTAATCAACATTTTAACATGCTAATTAAAACACTACGTGTGGTTCAGGGTTCGATTCCCACATGGCGCCTTTTAATAAGGCGCAACAAAGCCCAAAAATACAAATATTAAATTAATAATCAAGCAATGGCTTTAACAGATTAAAAGGTTACAAAACTTTAATGAATTAAACAAGGTTTGCATCATATCAAAGCTATAATACAGCCTTTGAACATTGTGAATTAGTTAACAGTAGTTTAAGGATTTCAACTTACTTTACTTGTTTCTTTAACTACAGTTTTCGATTCCTTTTCATCATTTAAAATCTTTAGTTCTGACACATTTTCATTTGTATCAACATTCAAAAGTTTCATCGAGTTTTGACGGCTAATATTTCGCGGGTCTTTTATAAGGAAAAAGTGAATAAAAAATCCAACTAACTGTAGTAAAGTATAAAACCCAAATAACAATAATTTCAACGTAAAACTTTCAATCTCGTATTTGTTAATATCGTCTTTATTTAAGTCTTCAGTAAAAGGACATTGGTTGGAGGCACAATATCGGTATTCGTTCGTCGTTGTCGTATTAGATTCATAATTTAATGTTGCGTTGGTTGTTGTATTTGTTATCTCGTTTCTGTTGTTAAAATGCAAACAAATTAGATTTGAAACGTTAGTAGGCATTTTTTTTAGCTAGATTTCAGCTGAGAGTTTAAATTAAACTAGTTATTCCATTTTTGGATAACATGAACTTTACGGTTCTCGAAAACACTTAGAACTGTAAAGTACGAGAGAGAATTAGCAAGGACTGTAAAGTACGAGAGAGAATTAGCGAGGACTGTAAAGTATGAGAGAGAATTAGCGAGGACCGTAAAGTACGAGAGAGAATTAGCAAGGACTGTAAAGTACAAGAGAGAATTAGCAAGGACCGGTAAATACAAAAGAGAATTAGCGAGGACCGTAAAGTTCAAGAGAGAATTAGCAAGCACCGTAAAATACGAGAGAGAATTAGCAAGAACTGTAAAGTACGAGAAAGAATTAGTAAGGACTGTAAAGTACGAGAGAGAATTAGCAAAGACCATAAAGTACAAGAGAGAATTAGCAAGGACCGGTAAATACAAAAGAGAATTAGCGAGGACCGTAAAGTTCAAGAGAGAATTAGCAAGGACCGTAAAATACGAGAGAGAATTAGCAAGGACTGTAAAGTACGAGAGAGAATTAGCAAGGACTGTAAAGTACGAGAGAGAATTAGCAAAGACCATAAAGTACAAGAGAGAATTAGCAAGGACCGTAAAATACGAGAGAGAATTAGCAAGGACTGTAAAGTACGAGAGAGAATTAGCAAGGACTGTAAAGTACGAGAGAGAATTAGCAAGGACTGTAAAGTACGAGAGAGAATTAGCAAGGACTGTAAAGTACGAGAGAGAATTAGCAAGGACTGTAAAGTACAATAGAGAATTAGCAAGGACCGGTAAATACAAAAGAGAATTAGCGAGGACCGTAAAGTTAAAGAGAGAATTAGCAAGGACCGTAAAATACGAGAGAGAATTAGCAAGGAACGTAAAATTCAAGAGAGAATTGTCAAGGACCGTAAAGTATAAGAGATAAATGGCTGGGGCTGTAAAGTACTAAAACGAATTAGGTAAGACCTACAAGAGTTTTTCTGAGAACTGTTTAGTTCAAGTAATCCGCATTATTTTTATTCTAGTGAAGTCATATTTCCTTCCGATTTAAAATGTTTGTTGTTTTTATTCTAGCAAATTCAATATGTTGCATAATATTTATATACCATTTATATTTAAAGCATTTTAAATACTTTTATATTAAGTCTCTAATTTTAATCAACAATTTTAAAAAGTTTATAAAAAAATTAATTAGTTTTTTGTTAATTTAAAACTCACGATAATTGTTGATTGTCGCCAATTGTTTTTCCTAAATGTATTGTAAGGTATGTGCCCAGATTTCCTATCACCTTAACATAAAAAGTATTTGTTTAATGTTATCCGTTAGCCCACCCTACAGTTGGCATTTTAATTGTCGTAGTATAGTTACAACAACCCTCAACTAATATTTGCTTGTAATAATTTACCCGCGCACCACAAACGTTAGTTTTATTCACTTCGCAGGAACTTCAATTGATTGAATGTGGGTTAAATATAAAATAATCATACAAATATTGTCTACTAAGCTCTATTATATATAAATGTAATGTTATAGGACGTTATTTAAATTAAAATAAATATATTGATTACTAATAATGAACTCACCAAATAAATCGACATCACAGCGAAGAATTTCCCAGTAAATCTTCTTGCATAAGCGCCAGCGTTTTTAATTTTGACATTATTTTTAGTTTGTTCATTCTCAATAGTTTTAACCCGATGATATTGGTTGCCAAAATGAGGTAAAAACACGTAAATTGACGTAAAAGTCAAGGTCTGGGCAACACCTATACATATTGCTGCTGGCAATAGAGTGTAAGGCTCTGTAAGAAATAAAATAAACATGTTATTATATACTTTTTCAAGGTTGACTTTACAGCCAAATTTAAAAAAAAATTTTCATACAAAAATCATACATTTTCTTGTTTTTTTTGTACTTGGCATGCGTTAGTACCGACTTCTTGAAGTACGATACGACAGAGATAGTAAAAATTAAATTATAGCATTAGTAAATCCATACCTTAAGGTTAATTTATCTAATTCAATTTTATGTTGTGATAACGCATACATATAATTGTTATTAATAAATAACGAACATACCATTGTTAAATTTAATTGTTTAACATACAACAATTAAACCATTGTTTATAAACAACAATAGCCCATTATCAACAAACCAATGTCAATTTTCTAAGTAAAATAACTTACTCGGATATATATTGGCCAATGTGTAAATAATATAAAGTACATCGGATAATAAAATTCCTCGTTTCGGGCCAAGGTATCGCAATAAGTAGGAATTAAATGTTAATCCTGCTAAGGCTGATGTGGCATAAGCTACAGCTAAGCTTGTAGTGCCTAATTCTCGGTCAATGTTAATTGAGGATTGTAAGCAAACGACTCCAATGAATGCTGAGAATACTAGAACTGCTGCAGTGCCAAGATAGTAACATTGTAAATTTATTGAACGTTTTGCTAGTTTGTAATTAACATTGCCTTCTACTAAATTGTCCATACTTGTAACCTGCAAAATTTATGTATATAGTATAACGTTTGAATATATTAATATTACATAATGTTCATTATAAAACGTACTATATTAAACCTTAGTTTTGTAATCTTATATCGACCTATTGGGCTTCTATCTAAACAGCTGTTTAAAACCAAAGCAATTTACACTTCTATACTATTTACAATACACGTACATTTCAATACAGCGTTACTTTATATAACTGATATTCTAAGAGTATGTAATTCAATTCGGCCTGCTTTCGTTGTTTAAAATCATTCAAGCGCCCTTAGGCTCTGTAATGGCATTTATTTGCTTTATAATAAGCACAATAAACACTGCGAATTTGTAGGATATGTTTTACTTATACTTCAATATGCAAACCTAAATATTTATTTACCTAAAACAAGTTATTATATTTAAACTTTATGTTTATATTGTCTTTAAAATGTTATTACTCATTTTAGATACAAAGTCTAACACTGTTGTTTATTGTAAAGCGATTATATTTCTATTTTTAGCTGTACGTAATTGCCACTATAAACTCTCAGTTGTAAAGTCAAACAGCTTGTTAAACTTAATAATTAACAAAAGTTCTGTTGTAGAGATCAGAGGTCGTATTGCAAACTATAACTTCCGCCAAACTAAGTTATTAATTATGCGTTAGGTCCTACCAATTCAGGTTTGCAATACAAGAAAAAACATGTCGTAAAATCGCTAATCAAAAATTGATACGTAAATTGCTTTGAAAATTGCTATAACAACGTATATGCTTTACCTTATAATATAAATCTACATGTAGTAAATTGGCCAAGCCCAAAAAGAAATGTTAAGTAGAAAATTGCCATGTAAACAGATATGCTTAAGCTTATAATACAATTTTATGCTTTATTAGCAATTTTAATCTTTGTCAAAACTCAACTTTTGCTTAGCCATTTTTTCCTTTTTTTTGTAATATTTAATAACATCTTCTTAAACCAAAAAAGTTAATGAAAAATTGAACATATTATTTTTGTTTCAACAGTTTTTGAGACATTTTAAGGTGAGCTAGGGCAATATATGTTACCCTACGTTTATGTTAGTTGGCCTCTTACGTAAAAATTTAAAATACCAAAATTACTGAATCGTTAAAACGCGTGACCGGATTTTCTTTTTACCAAAGCCAAACAACAACCAAAATATATTAAACTTAAAATACATAGCGATTATATTACATAGCCTTACTGTGTATTGCTTATGCATATATTTTAGCCATCCAATTGTACAATGTAAATACTTGTAATTTATCGTTTTTTACTACAAAATTCGTAAGTTAAAATTGTTCCTACAAATTCATTCATAAAACTTTCCTATGACTCATTAAGTTATGACGTCATAACCCCCTCGTCAAATTCACTTAAAAACAATTTAGTCCAGTTATACAGTTCAAATAAGGTTAAGTCTTTGTTTAATGTTGTTTAAATTTTATAAAGTATTATTACTAGTTAAAGTAAAACGTTAAAAGAGTATTTATTATTAAGCTTATTTAGAGTGTCAGCCGTCTGTATTTTTTAACGTAGTTACTATCTGTATACAGGCTATTTAAAACACATTTTGCTTTACACTTAGCATTATTAACACTACTTAATAATATTTGGAACTTTAAATACTGTTAGTTAAAGTTTTATTACAGATATAACCTTAATTGATATTTATCGGTTAGATCACTAAAAATGTCAAAAGTAACGCATTTAAAAACGAGACGAATACAAATTGTTCTTACTATTTGTTTATTTATTATTATTATCTTACTTGGAATTGTTATTTATTTGGCAACCCGTTCACAGGTAAGTTTAAATATAAATAACAATTTTATTTTATTTTTTAAATTGTTTGGTTTTTGATTGACAGGTTACAACGCCTACACCAAATACAACGGCAGGTAAACTTAATTTATAAAATTCTATTATTTTAATTAGGAATAATTTACTTATATTTAAATTTGTTATTTTTAGAAGATTTTTGTTCGTCTTTAAGTTGCCATAATACTTTAGCAAATTGTTTTAACGACAGTGGAAATTTTAGTTGCATTTGTAATGAAGGTTATACTGGAAATGGTGTAAATTGTAAAGGTAATAAATCTATTTCTAATAAATTTTCTCACTTTATATTTTAATATTTTTCTTGAAAATGTGTATTTTTTATTTGTTTATTTTTTGTTTTTTTTGCGCATTAATAAAGATAACTAAAAAAATATATACAATAAATATTACATTACTGCGACGGGAGAAAAATACATAGTTAATTTTTGTGATTTAAAACATGCCATTAATATTAATGTTTACGTAAAGATTTAAAGTATGTTATGGCATGGTCACCAAACCCCCCAAAAAGGTATATATATATTATAAGAAGTGTATGCCTTATGTTTATATAAAATTTTATAATAGACTTACAACATATATATTTTTTTAGATGTGGATGAATGTTTAGTATCAACTGACAACTGTCATGCTAGTTTATCAACTTGTACAAATACAATTGGTTCGTTTATTTGCCAATGTAATGCTGGATATACTGGAGATGGGGTTAATTGTGAAGGTAAGTTTCTAAACTTTTAAAAACTTTTATGTATCGTTCAAAATAAAATAAATTTAATCAAAAATTGTATTAAAATTAATGGACACTATTTAGTTTTTTTGACTATTTTTGTTTAGATATTCTTAGACAGTTTTTTTAACAATAAACCAATTAATTAAATTAATTTAATAGTGTCGTTAAGCTATAAAAAATAATTAAAAACACATTTTCTGTTGTTTAGATATAAATGAATGTTTAACCACTGATAACGTTTGCCATAGAACATTAGCAACTTGTACAAACATAAATGGACTTTATATTTGTAATTGTAATAATGGATATAGTGGAAATGGTATAATTTGCCAAGGTAAAACTGTTAAATATTAAAGTTTGGTGTCATATAATAGCAATATAAGGTACTGTTAGATAATAAATATAAATGGCTTGTTTAATGTAATAAAAATGATTTTGTCAAGTTCACTTTTACACCATTATGCATCAATAAATATACCTAAAAATTAACTAAATAAGGTGCTTTCAGCATATATATATATTTTTCAATAATATTTTATTGCTATTGTTCCTATATTTTTATTACAACAATTATTTTTGGTTTAATTTTTATAAAATTATATTGTGCTAGTTAAAATAATTCTTTCTATTAAAAATTTTTTTTTTTTATGTAGACATTAACGAATGCGAATTGTCTACTGATAGTTGCCATGATTTATATGGTACCTGTACCAACACAAATGGTTCATTTAATTGCCGGTGTATAGATGGTTTTATAGGAAATGGTGTAACCTGTACTGGTACTAAAATAAGTTTCTAAATTATTCATTTATTTATTTTCAACTTTAACATTTTTTAATTTTTTGTTTTTACTGATTTCAATATTTTTTTATCGTTTTGTTTTTTTCAGATATAGATGAATGTTTAATATCAACAAACAACTGTCATTATAGTTTATCAACTTGTACAAATACAATTGGTTCGTTTACTTGCCAATGTAATGCTGGGTATACTGGAGATGGTGTTAACTGCGAAGGTGAATAACCTAAATTAAATTCACATTTTTTTTTCACTTTTAATAATTTTAAATTAATTTAATTTTTAGATATAAATGAATGTGGAATAATGACAAACAACTGCCATTTTAACGCTACATGTAATAACACTGTTGGTTCATTCACTTGTCACTGTTTAAATGGTTATTCTGGCGATGGAGTAGATTGTCAAGGTAAATTCCAATATACCAATCAGTTAAAGTTTTTACCCAACATATTTTGAATACAAACGTTCTTATTTATATCTGGTGATGGCAAGCTTATTTTAAATAGTATAGAGCTTTCTACTTGCATCGATTTATATAGATTTTGATCTTTACTGCTCTTATGCTGTAGCACCCTTGAGAAAGACGCTATAAACAGTATAAACTTCTGTTAAACCACCAATTGATCAGCAATTTAATTTTCGGGCAATTATAATTTATAATATCTCAAACTGCCAAAGGTAACTCGAGACTGGGTCGGAGTAACTGATGATACTTTATGTTTAGGCCGTGAAGTCGACCTTTTCACATCGAGGATAAATTAATGTAAAAAAAATCAAATGTTTTACAGATATTGATGAATGTGCTGATGCAACTGATAATTGCAACACTTCATTAGCTACATGCACCAACACAGATGGTTCATTTTCATGTCGTTGTTTGCCTGGACTCGCAGGAAACGGAGTTAACTGCACAGGTATGAAATGCTTTGTTTTTGTAAATTAAAATTAAAACCTTAAACTGGCATATAAGATTTTTTTTTGAATATATCTTTATACTCGATGTGGGAAAGTCGAATGCGCTACTTAAACATAAAGTAACACCAGTTGCTCCAACCCAGTCTCGAGTTGCCTTTGACAATTTTGAATATATAATATGATTGGCTAATAATTAAACTGCTGATTAAGTGCTGGCTCTGCAGGAGTTTATACCGGTTATAGCGCCTTACCCAAGGGCGCTACAGCATGAGAGCAGTGGGGATTGAACCCACGAGTGTGTGGTGTAGCTAGTGTTCTTACCACTATACCACGCTGCCGGTTAATTTAAAATTTATGGGTTGGTAAAACCATCAAATAAGGTTTATCAATGTTGTTTTATTACTTATATTTAGATCCATGTGCTGACGGAATGGGCCTTCAATTTAATAATTCCTGTTTCCAAGTATCTTTTGAACGACGACATTACTATGGAATTAGTACAGTCGACCAATTAGATCAACTTTGTCGCAATAATAACGGAAGACTTGCCGAGATAACCAATCAAGATATGTACGATCGGTTGTATGACTATCTAGCTGTGCCTAATGATACTAACATATTTACATTGGGCAATAGATATGAGGTATTGAAAAAGAGCATTTGGTTTAATCTAGGTTTGAAATCTAATTATTTTTAACAAAGTGTTTGTTAACTTTGTTATGGGAATATTTAAAATTTTATTTATAGTTAAAAGTAGATATTTTTTAAAGTGTTTTTATTAATTTTGTAAAAAACATTTTTATTTTATTGCAATCTTTTTTAAAACTTTATTGAATGCAAGCAATGGGGTTCAAACTAGAGACCTAATTAACACTTAAAACTTGTTTTATCTGCTTGTAAATATATTGTACTTATATTTAAAGTCATTTACTCTACTTGGGCTGATAAATTAAAATACAATTTGCCTAATTTTAGGCTAAGTTAAACTAACTGATAATATTTTTTTAAATTTAAATATTGATGTTTTTTTTCAAATTGTCCATGATTTATAAAACTGTGGTTTAATAGTTTCTTTTATAATTTTTTTTTGTATATATCTTTATCCTCGATGTGGAAAAGTCGAATGTGTGACCTAAACTTAGAGTAACATCAGTTACTTCGACCCAGTCTGCTAGTAGCAGTTTGAGATATTATAGATTATAATTGCCCAACAATTATACTGCTAATTAAGTGTTGACTCAGCACAAGTTTATACCGTTTATAGCGCCTTACCCAAGGACGTTACAGCATTAAATCAGTTGGGATTAAACCCACGACCTCGTGTGTGGTGTAGCAAGTGTTCTTACCACTACATCACGCTGCCGGTTTACATAACCTAATAATATTTTTCAGAGAGGTCAACTTCGCACGTCAGACGGTCAAGTGGTCCCGATTTCTTTATCCTCATTTGTCCCCCGGACTCCTAACTTAAGTCCCAGATATACCCGGATAGCAATCTTGGTTCGACCATCTCGTGGTTTTGGTGGCATCGATTTTGGTCTTTTTAACACACAAACATATCTGGTTCAAACACCAATTTGTGAATATTGATTTAGGTTGCAATATGGTATTTAATGATAATAACTATAGTGTTGGAATTCGAGAATAAAAAAGATAAAGGGTGGATTTCTTTTTGACGTTCTTTTAAATATTTCTTTAAATATCATACAAAAATAAATTACCAAAGGTGTCTAAAAGATTTCATTGGTTTTGTTTCATTACTTTCTTTTCCATTAGTTTCTGTTTTGTTAGTTTTCTTTCCATTTGTTCCTTTTTTTATGTGTTTTTTTTTCGTCAGTTCTAGCGACCCGTATTCTTCAATAAATTTTTATCTTGTTTAATCACAATATTTGTTTTATAACCAATATATTATGCACCAACAAGTGGTGTAGTGGTAAGAACACTTGTTACACTCTTATGCTGTAATGTCCATAAGGGTTTATAAACGGGATGAACTTTGTGCTGAGCCAGCACTTAATTAGCAGCCTTAAAACTGCCACAGGCTACTAAGGCTTGGTTGGGGTAACAGTTGTTACTCTATGTTTACGTCGACTTTCCCACATCGATGATAAGGATATATACGTAAAAAAATGATTAGAACATTATATTCACCCAACAAAGCGGAAATGTTCATATTTACAAATTAGTTGATCATTCATTCTTCCTGTTATAAACAATAAATTATTATGCACAAATAACAGCATCCTGCAAAAGTTTGTTATTACTATTTCAAGTTTGCGTTTTGAAAAGAGTTTCCATAAGATTAGTTTATAGGTTACACACTATATATAAATGATTTTTTAGGCTTTAATATTTATAGACTTCTGGTAATTTTTGAGTGGCATTATGTCAGTTAACATTAATCACATTTAAATTAACACAATTTAGTGAAATGTTTGTATTTTTAAAAGGGCGTTTGATCAAAAACTATAACAATTTAAAGGCTTTTTAAAGCATAACATTCTGTTTAGGATTTACCCTATTAAGTTAATAATATAGTGAATAAAAATGCGACCAAAATGGAAGAACAATTTGGACTTCTTGTTTGTTACAATGGGTTGTGCGATCGGATTGGGCAATTTATGGAGATTTCCATATTTATGTTACAAGCATGGTGGAGGTAGGAGTTTAAGTTTGTTCATTTGCATGTTGCTGTAGACTTTGTTTAAATAAAATCTTTAATATGTCGATTTTTATATAAATTAAAAACATTGCGATTTAAAAATATTTTTAAATGGTATTTAAATACAGTGTTAATAAATAATTTCTTTTTTTAATTAGTCATAATATTAATTATTTAACCTGCCTTAAAATCACATTTAAAGCTTTTTACCCCAATATTTTTAACTATCAGGCATTTTTCTTATTCCATATTTCCTGACTTTATTCATCGTTGGATTGCCAGCATTAATTTTACAAACCTCACTTGGTCAATTGAAGAGTTCTTCAATTATAAATGTTTGGACGATAGTACCTGTCATGAAAGGTAAACAAAAAAGCATTTTTGTACGGTGTAGTATATTCAAAATTAATTTATCCTTAATGTGGAAATTACGTTGTCTAAAGAAGGAAATATTTAAATAAGTTAAACCCCATATACAGGCAGTATTATATTTGTCATAATATAGTTGCGACTTCTAACTTATATTTGCCCACAATAATTTACCCGCGCACTATAAACAACTGTTCAACTTATTTTGTAAGCTTAAAAATTGGACAGTTGCAATAAATAAGATGGCATTAAAGTGGCGGGGATTAAACCCATGACCCCATGTAGTAAATTAAAGTAACAGAAACACCATGCAAAATGGTTTACAATTTTTAATAAAATAATGAAAAATTGCTCGCTTTGCATATAATACATGTAACGGTATAGTTGACTGTTTATGTTATAATTAATTGTTAACAACTATAATGTTGTATAAATACAATTATATGATAAATGATCACTTTACATGTGCTTTATATTATTGATAACTACGCACAATAATCAATTTTTATGCCATTTTATTTGAAATATATTTTCAAAACCCAATACAATTTATTTAATTTTTTTATGTTTTATTATTAATCTTAATTTATTCTAATCGCCTTCTAACGTTGATTTGTGCTTGTTAGGTCTTGGATACGCTTGCTTTACTGTAGGGTTGTTGGGATATATAGTTTACGGAACTGTTATAGCTTGGTCCTTGCGGTATTTTGTTGCTAGTTTTTCAGCGTTTTTTCCTTGGAATACCTGCCAAAACGCCTGGAACACAAAACTATGTCAAGACAACCTTTACAATATTTCAACAAACTTTACTGGAAATGCAACAAGAGGAAATACATCGTCTTCCGTTGAATTTTGGGAGTACGTTATATAAAAAGTTTTAATTTTTTTGGAACATTTTTTTTACCAGATTTACTCTTTCTTTTTATTTTTATTTTTAATAGGAAATCGGTTCTTTCAATGACAAATGGAATTCATGATTTAGGATATTTAAAAACAGACATGGTGGTTTGTATAATTGCCACTTGGGCTATCGCATATCTTTGTGTCTGCAAAAGTATTAACGTAACTAGCAAGGTAAGATAACTTGAACAAAATCTTAAACTATAAAGTAGACAAACTTTGAGTTTAAAACTACTGCAACAATTTTTAAAAAAGCTGTTTTGAAATTATACAGGTAATATTTGATTATTTAATTCGGTTTTTAAGTAAAAAATTCGACCAAGCAAAGAAGAAATAAAACAATTTTCCTGATTTAATAATTATTTACAGATCGCTTATGTGACAGCAACCCTGCCGTTTGTAATGTTAATTGCAATCTGTGTTAACAGCTTAACTATGGACGGAGCAGTTACGGGAATTACTTACTTTGTTCAACCCAATATTACAAAGCTACTGGAACCTCAGGTAATGTAATGTCATTTATTGTAATGTCATTTACCATATCACGTGATGTTTAACTGTCTCTGTAATGTCATTTACCATATCACGTGATGTTTAACTGTCTCTGTAATGTCATTTACCATATCACGTGATGTTTAACTGTCTCTGTAATGTCATTTACCATATCACGTGATGTTTAACTGTCTCTGTAATGTCATTTACCATATCACGTGATGTTTAACTGTCTCTGTAATGTCATTTACCATATCACGTGATGTTTAACTGTCTCTGTAATGTCATTTACCATATCACGTGATGTTTAACTGTCTCTGTAATGTCATTTATCATATCACGTGATGTTTAACTGTCTCTGTAATGTCATTTACCATATCACGTGATGTTTAACTGTTTTATTCTAATACAGGTTTGGAATGATGCGCTGCAACAAAACATATATTCCCTAAGTTTGCCAAGTGGTTTGATGGTCACCTTAGCAAGTTACAACACATACCACCATAACTTTTATAAGTAAATATATGCCTTTTTGTTTGTATATCTTTATCCTCGATGTGGAGAGGTTAAATGTGCAACCTAAACATAGAGTAACAACTATTACTGACCCTGTCTCGAGTTGCCTTTGACAGTTTTGAATATAGAATATGATCGCCCGAGAATTAAACTGCTGATTAAGTACTTACTTAGCAGGAGTTCATACTGTTTATAGCGCCTTACTCGAGAGCGCTACAGCATGAGAGCAGTGGGGATTAAACCTACGACCTCATGTTGTGTAGCAAGTGTTTTTACTATTACCCCGATGCTGATCGAAACGTAAAAGGGATTAATAATGTCACAAGCCCTTTAAATGCAAATGCTTGGTGAAACAAATATGTCATAAGACCAACAGCCACTTCACTTAAGAATGTAGCCTAACCTTTTTTATATTAACTAGTTAATTTTGCATTTGAAAATATATTTAACCAATATGTTATTCGTATTTACAGAGATGCAATTGCTCTTTGTGCAGCAAATAGTTTAACGAGCATTTTATCTGGATTCGCGGTCTTTTCAACACTTGGATATATGGCTAAACAACAAGTACATTTCTAACTAATATTATACCATTATATTTGTTTAATGCTAAAACATTCGTCTTCTATTTATTTTTTATCGATGTCGAAGGGTCGATAATATTTTAAAACATTTATTTAGAACGTTACAATAGACGTTGTAGCTGAATCAGGGCCGGGTTTAGCTTTTATAGTTTATCCCCAAGCACTTTCAATATTGCCAGGAAGTAAATTTTGGGCGGTGATGTTTTTTCTTATGTTGTTTCTGCTTGGATTAGATTCGTTAGTAGGTCTAAAACTTAACTTTTATTAAATATTTTAAACCTAAGTTTTATTTTTATTAAAAACATTTTATCTGGTTAAATATTTATGCAGGCATTAACAGCCTCAACATCGAGTAACATTAGTTACCCCGACACAGTCTCGAGTTACTTTTTGGCAGTTTTAGATATTATTGATTATATTATAACTTCCGGCTAATTATAAGCTGCTAATTAAGTATTGGCTTAACAAGAGTCTATACTGTTTATAGCGCTTAAATGCGCTACAGCATGGGAGCAGTGGGCATTAAACCCAGGACTTTATGTAGTTAAGACAAGTATTTTGATCGTTACACCATGCTGCCAGTTATATTGTAATATTAACTATTCAGTTTAATTTTTTTTTTAGTTTGCCTTTATAGAAAATTGTGTAGCAGCAATACAAGAAATATTACCCTTCACTCTAAAGATCCCTTATTCTAGATCTGTTCTTGGCTTTGTGACGTCACTATGTTGTGCGCTGTTAGGATTCGTTACCGCAACCCAGGTAAAACTAAATTTAAATTTAATTAAAAAAATATATTTTTTACAGTTTGGTTAATTTTTTTAGGGAGGGATTTATGTTATTACTTTATTGGACAACTTCGCATCCACTGGATGGGGTGTTTTACTTTTTTTGTTGTTGCAATCTATAACCATATCTTGGATGTATGGGTTGGATCGATATTACGACCATATGTGTGATATGTTGACCTTTAAACCTCGTTTTCCGTGGTTCAAATATTGCTGGAAGTATATTTCTCCACTGTTGTGTATTGTGAGTATATTTCAAATACACCAGGCTAAATTTCTCTTTTTTGTTGTATATATCTTTATCCTCGATGTGGGAAAGTCGAATGCGCGACCTAAACATAGATTAACATCAGTTACTCCGACCCAGTCTCGAGTTGCCTGTGGCAGTTTGGGATATTATAGATTATAATTGCCCGGTAATTATACTGCTGATTAAGTGCTGGCTCAGCAGGAGTTCATAACGTTTACAGAACCTTCTTTAAGAGCGCTAAAGCATAAGAGCAGTAGGGATTTAACCCAATACCTCATGTGTGATGTATCAAGTGTTCTTACCACTACACCACGCTGCCGGTTAAACTTTTAATTTTAAATTGATCTTTGTAAACTTAAAAATATATTTTAAATTTATTTTTTTCAGGGAATGTTTATTTATTGCCTTGTTTTATACAAACCACTTCGTTATAACCGAGATTATGTTTTTCCTGAGTGGTCAATTGCGATTGGATGGATAATTTCAATAACAAGCATTCTATGTATTCCAGTTTATGCTTTGTATTTCACAATTACTAATTATAAAGAAAGACGGGTAAATTTTTTTAAAGCCTTAAATGTATATATAATTTTTTTTTAATTAGAGATATATACCTAGGCAAATTTAATTTAAATTGCTTATTTTTTTTGCCCTTAGAGCCTTTTAATAAAATTGATATACATTGTATTTTATGTTCTAGATATCCGCTAAGTATAGTCTCAACATTAATGATACCAAGAAAAATTTACAAGAGTTAAACTCTTTTCAAACAAATAAACCTACGCTTCAACAAGACGATGATAACTTAGTGTAAAGTTACACTTATCCTCGTGCTCATAAACGCATCTTATATTTCGTATTCTTTATCATGTAAATCTAATTTACCGTTAATTAGTTTTTTTAACGTTTAAATTGTACATAAAATTAATAAGAATAAAAAGCTCTAAACATGTTTTTATTGTCAAAATTTGGTTTCTGGTTTAAATAAAACGGTGCTTTTACGGTGCAAAAATTAGACCAGTACCAGTAGAGTAATAACTTTGGGAATTTCCCCTTTTACCACATTTTAAAAGTAATTTTAAATGAATGTATAAGATAACAAATTTAAAATTACTCTTAAATATTTAAATATCTTCTACATTGTTTTTCTTTAGACTTTGCTATATAACTTATGAGTTTATAATACAGTTTAGATAGGTTTATTCTGTTTGTACGGGATGCGATTTTAGATTTTTGCAAATAATTTATAAAAATTGCCGAGTTGTTTGGTTTTCGATATAAAAATGCGATTGTTTAAACCTTCATGGGTCTCACACGATGGTAAGTTGTAAATACGATTATCTTATAATATTTATGTTTGCTGATATGTTAACATCACAAAGTTAACAATATACAAACTTACAATACTAAAGCAATGTATAGACTTAATACTAAATTAAAATGGGTAAAGTTTATAATTAAGCAGTGAGGTCTGAAAGTTTTGGGTTTGATCCCCACTGCTTTTCTGTTGTAGTGACAATAAGTAAGGCAAAATAAAAGGTTTAAAATTTGGCGGGGCCCTAAAAAAATTAGTAAAGAAAATGTAAATCTCTAATTGGTTCGTTTTTATATTAAGGATAAACAAAAAAATTAACATTATTTTAATAGTTTTTGAAAATATCAAATTTTTTTTTATTTAGGCAAACCAATATTTGCAATTGATATTCACCCCGATGGGTCAAGGTTTGCCACTGGAGGTCAGGGTGATGGGGGAAGCAGTGGGGTAATTATTTGGAATATGACCCCAGTAATTAACAAAAAAGATGAACTTAATGAAAATGTTCCGAAAGTTCTATGTGTGATGGATAACCATTTAGGTAAATTTAAATTTTGTTATTAAATTTTTTAGCTTCAAAATTTAAATATAAAAGAGCTTAGTGGACTATATATATAAATGTATGTTTTTTACGTATATATTTATCCTCGTTGTGGGAAGGTCGATTATGCGACCTAAACATAGAGTAACAACTGTTACCATGACCCAGTTTTAAGTTGCCTTTGAAAGTTTAGGATATTATATACATTATAATTACCAGATAAATTAATTGGCCTAGCAGGAGTTTTTTACTGTTTATAGCCCCTTACTCAAGGGTGCTACAGCATGGAGGCAGTGGGGATTAAACCCACGACATCATGTAATGTAAAAAGTTTTCTTACCACTACACCATGCTGCCGGTTTAATTGCTAGGCCCACAAAATGAATAAAACTGCAATTTGTGGTGCCTGTGTAAATTATCAGTAGTAGATTACGTTTATCTGATTGTGAGGGTTAAAAAAATTGTAGTTTGAGTTAATTATAGTAAATAATTGGCATCGCACATTGCTTAACATGTTTACACTGCCTACTAGGGATGGGCCAATCGAATCCGAGTCCGAGTACTCGGCCCGAGTATTAAGAATATTTTAATACTCATGCTCGTCGAGCATTTTTTAGTACTCGGACGCCGAGTAATAATTTGTCATTTAAGATCGTATACGATTTACTAAACATAAAAAAACACGAGGTTTGCCGTTTTCTAATAATTTATAATCTACTCTCAATTATATTACGTTATTTAAGCAACAATTGCGCAACTAATACACTTTTTACTACACTTTTTTTACTAAATTTTACGCATAATAAATTTGAGACTTAAACATTTTTGTTTGGGCTTAAAATGATATTGCTATCAGCGGTAAGTAGTTTTGCCAACGTTAAACCTTTTATAATCCATAAATACGGTGCAAAAAAAACTGCAAAATTTTTGGCAAATTTTGCAGTTTTAAAGTTATGCGGGAAAGATTCTCGTGAACAGTTATATACGTTTAAATGGCGTCATAACCGAGTACTCGGACTCGGGCGAGTATCGCGACAAAATACTCGGGCTCGTCGAATCCGAGTAATTTGGATTTCAGCCCATCCCTACTGCCTACTATGCATTTTTATTTGCACTTGTACCTTCTTTATCTTAAAATTTGTTAAAAAAATCTTCGTTATATTTTAGCTTGTGTAAATGCTGTAAGATGGTCATGTAATGGAAGATATTTGGCATCAGGAGGGGATGATCGACTTATTATGATTTGGCAATTTGCTGGTGAGTTGATTTTATAATTTATTTTGTATTTTTATTTGTTTTGAAAGAAAGTCTTTGAAGTTTATTATTAGAGTAATTTACTAACCTTTTGGCATCATATAGTAGTCTATTCTATTGTTAACGAATATAAAATATTATGATATAGTTTAGTGGGAATCAAACCTAGACCCTTTAACATAACTACCATTACCATATCTAGTGTTTTTTAACACTAAGTTTTATGATTGGTTTTTAATGTTTAGGTTATGGCCGGGTTGGTGCTTTTGGAGGATCGGCCAATTTAAAATCCTCATCAACTGGAGAAAGATGGAGATGCACACACACACTTAAACACCACACAGGAGGTAGGTTTGACTTAAACACCACACTGGAAGTAGACACCACACAAATTAATTTTTTATTAAATATTTTAAACTTTTGTAATTTATTCCAAATTTTTGTTTTAGACATTCTAGATCTAGCCTGGTCACCAGCAAACCAGTGGTTAGCTTCCTGTAGTATTGACAACACTGTTGTTGTATGGAATGCTGAGAAGTTTCCTGAAGTAACTGCAGTGTTAAAAGATCACACAAGTCTAGTTAAAGTAAGAATTTGATTATTTGTTATTTAATTTCTGCATTGTATTACAAGGTAGTGATGCTAATAGTGGGATAAGATATGTAATAGTATATTACCGCTATTGACAATTTCTTATTACCATAGGTAAGGACAGGCAGCGTAGTAGATTGAGTTAATTTATATGGTTAGGACTAAAAAGTTATGGTTTAAGTTGATATTGGTAACATCTAAGTTATAATTTTGTACACATTGATTACTAAGTCATCATGTGCCAAGTGTATGGGTGTTTAAAGGGCTCCTTTTAAACTGTTAAATCATAAAAATTAACCAACTATAATATGTTTTAAGAAAGTTAATGTAAAATTAACCTATATAATATATTTAGGGTGTAACTTGGGACCCAATTGGTTCATATTTAGCTTCACAATCTGATGACAAAACTATAAAAGTTTGGAAAACTTTGGATTGGAAACTGGAATCAACAATAACTAAACCATTTCAAGAAGTAAAATTATCACATTTTTTTTAAATTTTGTATCCTTAAAAATTTAACTCCATGATTTTATGTGAAATGTTATAAATTTTTTTTTCTCTTTGTTATGGTTCAGTGCACAGCTACGACTCATGTGTTACGTTTGAGTTGGTCTCCTGATGGTGGCCACCTAGTGTCAGCACATGCGATGAACAACTCGGGACCGACGGCACAAATCATCGATCGAGATGGTTGGAAGACGGAGATGGATTTTGTTGGGCACAGAAAAGCTATAACTTGTACAAGGTTTGTAGTAAACCACCTAAAAACATTGCAGAAGTTTAATATTGAAGGTTTTACTGGAAGCATGGTGTAGTGGTTAAAACACTTTGTACTACATGAGTTTTTTCCCTTGTTTAACCGGCAGCGTGGTGTAGTAGGTAAAACACTTCCTACACTACATGAGGTCGAAGGTTTAATTCCCACTTCTCTTATGCTGTAGCATTCATTAAGTAAGGTGCTATAAACGATATGAACTTCTGCTTAGCCAGCACTTAATTAGCAGTTTAATTATCGGGCAATTATAATCAATAATATCTCAAACTGCCACAGGCAACTGGAGACTGGGTTAAAATAACAAATGTTGCTTTATGTTAAGGCTGTAAAATTAACCTTCCCACATCAAGGATAAATAAATATTTACAGAAAATGATATTTTATTTTTTAGATTTAATGGATGTGTGTTCAGCAAACCAGACAAGGAAGGGAAATCACTTCAATATACCTGTTGTGCTGTGGGAAGCAGGGATCGAAGTGTTTCTGTCTGGTTGACCTCTTTAAAACGACCTCTAGTGGTTATTCATGACCTTTTTGAAGATTCTGTATTGGACATATCATGGTAAATACTTTAAATATTTTTATGGTAGACGCTTTAATATTATTAATTTTTTTTGGTAAGCACTTTTTTGATTAAATTTTTTTTGGTAAGCACTTTTTTGATTAATTTTTTTTGGTAAGCACTTTTTTGATTAATTTTTTTTTCGTAAGCATTTTTTTGTTTAATTTTTTTTGGTAAGCACTTTTTTGATTATTTTTTTTTTGGTAAGCACTTTTTTGATTAAATTTTTTTTGGTAAGCACTTTTTTGATTAATTTTTTTTTGGTAAGCACTTTTTTGATTAATTTTTTTTGGTAAGCACTTTTTTGATTAATTTTTTTTTTGGTAAGCACTTTTTTGATTATTTTTTTTTAATTTTTTTGTTTAGGTCATTTTCTGGATATTTTTTATTATGTTGTTCGTGGGATGGTTCGGTTGCTTTCATGAAATTTGATAAATCAGAGATTGGGACAACTTTAACTCAACAAGAAAAAGTAAAAATACCAACTTCATTTAATAATTTATTACTAAAATTTAATACATAGAATAATAACAGATTTTTATTAATAACATTTATATAGACTTTTCAATTAGTGAAACTATATTTTTATTATTATATATATTATTTTCCAACACATTTTTCATTTTATATAATATATAGATTGTTCTTTTAATTATATTGTTTATAGAATGATCTACATCAAGAAACTTATGGTAAAACTTGTGTAGCACAAAAACCTTTAATTATTGAGAATCCAGCTATGTTGGAAATTCAACAAAAGAAAAATAACGATTCCTTTAATTCAACAAATGATAATGTTTCTAAAACCCAAACAACACCCATCAAATACCCAGTAGGATTTCAATGTATTTAAATATAAGTTTAAATGGTTAATGGTTAAATGGGTTCGATTAATTATTAAAAAAATAAAGGCAATGTTTGCAAATTTATCTTATAAAGCCAGTCCTTTAACATAAATTTGTGATTAGGTTGGAAGGTAAAGCACACATTGAGGATAAATTTAAATATTTAAAAGTATTTTTTTAGACGAAACAAATTGAAACAAGGACCCCTAGTGGTAAAAGGAGGATTATCCCTGTTTTTGTCGCTCCACAAGAAGCACTGGGGTAAAATTTCTTTTTAATTTTGTTTATATTAATAAAACAAAAATATAATCTAAAAGTAAAACTAAATGTTATATAGTTTAAATGCTAATCAAAACGCCTAAAATTGTTAATTTGAATTTTTATTATCTTTATTTTAGGGGAATTCCCACACCTTTTGGTTCTTCAAATGCTTTTGCCAAAAATTTATTGAAATCAGCTGAGAAAATTAGCAATTCCTCGAAATTGAGTCAATCTCCAATTAAACTGGTAACTTAAAAAAAAAATTTATAAAATGTTTTTTTTTTAAAAGTGAACAAAATAAAAATATTCTGAATTTTGTGATAAATTTTAAGTTGTTTATTTTTTCACCTTAAAAAATGACATTTTTTCTATTTTTTTGTTACCTTAATAATTTTAAATTTATTTCAGAGTTCAAGTCCTAATACAAGCACTTCAAAATCTCCCAAAGATTTAACTAAAAGTGTAAAAGATTCAACAAAAAATAGTTTAAAACAAGGTATAATGAATAACTTTAAATTTTTTTAGTATAATTCAACTATAAAATTTTATTTTAGTATTTAATTAATTTGTTTATATTTTTTAAATTTGTTTACAGATGTTGTAAAAAGTAGTGAAGAAATTACCAAAAATACAGAAGTTCTTAAAAATTTAACAGAAGATAATAATGCTCAAGAGGTTAATTTAGTAAATTTTATTTGCAAGTTTAAATAGTTAATCAAATTTCTTTCATAAATTTTGTTAAAAACACATTTGAAAGTTTAAATTATTTTGCCAATTAAAGTTGTATTTAAAATTCAAATCATTTTTAAAAATTCTAATCTTTAAAATATTTTTCAATTTATTCAGAAAAAAAGAGCAGTTCTTGATAACAGATTAATTGAAAAAGGAAAACAAAATGAAATATCGAAGCCATTCAGTGTTAAAAGTTTACAATTTCATAAAGAATCCCCTAAAATCAAGTAATTAATAATTAATTAAATAGATTAATATGATTTTAGTAATCCGGGCAAAGTTTAAAAAATTTGTTTTTTTATTGTTGATTTACTACTTCTATGTTCAACATTCCAATCCGTTATTGACTAAAGTTAATGTTGCAAACTATGTGCTTAAAAATGCTTAGCCTTTGCAATTAGATGTAGAACTTAGTTTTATATTTATTTATTAATAAAATTTAAGGATTTTACAGCCTTATTATAATTTTTAACTACCTAAGCACAGTTTAGTTGTTTTGTTTGAATATATATTTGCATTAGTCATGTCTTATAAGATGTTAGCAAAAATTTGGCCATTTTTTGTAAGGTAAGCGTAAATACTGTAAGCCTTTTGCTCAGGAATTGTATAGTTTAACATTTACAGGTAAGTAAAAAAAAAAAAATGATTTTTGAATTTTCAGATCCTTAAGTAAAGAAGCACCTGCCAGTTTACAATCCAATACTTACTCTAAATCTAATGAAACAGAAGTTGTAACTGCTGCCTCACCAAGAAGGCCTGGCAGACCACCACTACATCTTAAACGCAAACAGGTCACAACTCTTGTTTTTTTTTAAACTTAATAATTTTTATTTTTATGTAAGTATAATTGTTTTATTAATAGCAAAATAAATTTAAATATTTTAAAAATTTTGTTTTTCGTATCTAAGTATTTAGTAATTTTTAGGTGTTTTTAAAAGCATTTTTTGTAATAGGTTGGTGATGTTATTTCACCGGTTCGTAAAAAATCTCACAAACAATTACGGAAGGAAAGAACAAGAACTTCAGAAAATCTTCCTTTAGCCCCAGTTTCTGTGCCTGAAAAAACAGTAATTTTATTGTTTAGTTTTAATAAATTTTAGATAAAAAATGACTTAACACGTTAAATTTTATAACTTAACTTTATAAATGTACTGTAATTTAAAAAAGTTAAAAAAAAATTGAAATTGTTTATTGTGCTTTTACTAAAAACCAAACCTACAACCTCAATTTTAATTTAGTTAATTTTTTAGGTACCTTCTACAACTAGTAAGAATGTGGTCCAAGCAAAATCTATACCTACCCAAAATTTACTAACACCAAAAAAATTAAGCAAAAAAATTTCAGTTCAGGTAAAAAAATTGGATCGCTATTACTTTCGCACGCCCGAATTTAACAAGGCGTTATAACCTAAGGCAATTGTTCAACCAGACATTAAAAATTAGTTGAAATATGTATTAATGAGCATAACTTGGTCCGCTTTACGAGTCAGATGTGTTAATGGGTAAACTGAATATGTGAGGGTTAGGGTAAGGGTTTAATTTATGCAACCTCTTTGTTTAATTACATGTGCCGTATTTCGGTTACACACCCTGTTTATGTAGGGCGTGCGTAACTAATAGAGGTCCAAAAAATTAAATAAAAAAATATTTTTATTTTAGTTTTAATTTTTTTTAATTATTTTTTTATCTTTTAATTTAGTGCAAACACTATCCTGAAATATGTGTTAATGTCACCAATACTTTAACTGAAGACAATGAACCCATTATGACATCACTACACAGGGTTTGTTGTGTTGGTGACAAGGTGGAAAAATGGTGCAATGTGATTTCATCACCCGCTCTAGTACTTAGTGTTAGCAAGTAAAATATTTTATTTTGTTTATTGCTATTGGCATTGCAAAGCACTTGACTCTAAACCATAAGGTCTTGGGTTTGAATCTCACTGTTTACACAATGTTAAATTCTTGAGTGAACTAACGTTACTATATGCTTAGTCTTAAAATCTATTAAACTTCTTCTTATCCTTAAAAAATAAATTTTTATGCAGTATAACTGGGTCATTAATATTTATAAAATGGCTTTAAAACTGAGTAAAAAATGTAACTCTTTTCTCACGAACTCTAAATTATTGTAGCTTTTCTTTTAAAAAAATCCAAAATTAAATTAATATTTTTTTGAAGGGAATTAGTTGGGGTTGGATGCCATGATCAAACAATTCATATTTTCTCACTTTTATCTGGTCGGAGAAAAATCTCTCCACTCTGTGTTGGCTCCCCCTTGTGGCAGATTTGTTGTGAAGGACACCATCTAATGGTCATTGAAACAAATTGCAAACTATCTGTCTGGTAAAAATTTTAAAAATATTTAAAAAACATTTTTGACCTAATTTTGATTTAGGTTTTTTAAATTTAAATTATTTATAAAAGTTTTTAAATGTATATAAACAATATGTTTTTTGCCTTTTATTAATAAATTATAATTGTTTATGTTTAATTGTAACTAAAATAAGATAAAAAGTTAATAAAACTGTATTTTTAGTAATTATTTTTTAAAAGTTTTTTTTTGTATTGCCTTTATTTAATTTGTTTTTAAGTTTTTATTAAATATTTTTTAAAACTTTTAGGGATTTAAAGCAAGGCAAATCAATTGTGAGCGAAAAATCATTTTCACATTTATTTGAAGTTGATAATAACTCAAATCATGAAAATTTACAAAATTATTCGCTTACGAGATATGGGCTTCCTTTACTAACTTTTAACAACCAGAAGTCTTACACTTTTAACATTGATTTATCTTCATGGTGAGTTTTATTATTTATTTTTTATTTTTACCCGGCAGCGTGGTGTAGTGGTTAGAACACTTGCTACACTACCCATGAGGTCGTGGGTTTGATCTCCACTGCTCTCATGCTATAGCACTTTTAAAGAAAGTGCTAAAAATGGTATAAACTTCTCCTGAAACAAAAATTAATCAGTAGTTTAATTATTGGGCAATTATAATCTATAATATCTCAAACAGCCAAAGTTAACTTGAGACTGGGTCGGAATAACTGATGTTACTCTATGTTTAGGTCGTAAAGTCGACCTTTCCACATCAAAAATAAATAAATAAAAAAAATTTATCTACCGGTCCAAATTTTGTAAAGTTTAAAATATTTTATTTTAATTTTTATTCAAATTTTTAATTTATTTTTTAAAATGGTGTGATGGCTTATTTTTTAGGTTACAAATATTTTAGTTTTATATTTTATTTTAAACAAATGTATTTTTAGGGTTTTAATAAATTCTCCTGGAAATTCTGTTGAGCAATTCTCGAAAAATATTTCAACTTCAAATAATGCTGACTCAGCACATTTTGAACACGAGAAAAACATTTTATCTTCATTTAACAAAAAAATAACAACGGGGTAAATTAAAATTTTAATTCAAAAATATTTTAAAACTCTAAATTTTACAAAAAAAACATATTTTATGGACTTGAAAAAATGAATGAAAAAACACGACATTTTTATTCAACCAGCAGCGTGGTGTAGTGGTAAGAACACTTTCTACACCACACATGAGGTCGTGGGTTCAATCCCCACTGATCTCATGCTGTAGCACCCTTGAGTAAGGTGTTATAAACGGTATGAACTCCTGCTAAGCCAGCACTTAATCAGCAGCATAATTATCGGGCAATTATAATCTATAATATCGCAAACTGTCACAGACAACTCAAGACTGGGTCGGAGTAACTGATGTCACTCTATGTTTAGGTCGCGCATTCGACTTTCCTACGTCGAGGATAAAGATATGTACAAAAAAAAAAAAAAAAGCTGTTTTTCTTTAGAATTGGGGCCCATGCTTCTCATTTATTCCAAACTTCTCCGGACCTTCAGAAAAATGCAACTTTAGCGAATTTTGAGCAGAAGATTGAAGCTTGTGTTATTCTTCAATCTGTATCTGAATATAGAAAGTGGTTGCTAGCATATGTGGTGTAAATAATTTTATTTTTTGATTTTCAATAATTTTATTATCAAACTTATTTAAAAATGGTAAACATCAGTACTTGTGGCCCTGGGTTTAAATCTTAGTAATGCCACACCGTACCCAAAGTCAATTTTTTAAGTTATAACAATCAGAAATTTTTTTAAAATTTAAATTATCTCAGTTTTTTTAAAACACTAAACATCACTACTTGAGAGTTGTGGTTCAATTCTCACTGACACCTTGTTGTAACGATTTTTTAAATATTATTTTACTGGACCCAAAGTCAATTTTACAAGTTACAATAAGCAATTAAAATTCCAAAATTCAATGAAATTATTTTTTTAGGTATCTTGTCCAAGAACATTTAGAACTTCGTTTACGCGAGCTTTGCGACGATCTGATTGGCCTACCGAGCGAACGTTCTCGTCGCCATGGTGATATGACGTCATGGAAAACGAGCGTGCTCGGAGTTCAGAAACGAATTTTGTTGCAAGAGGAAATTTTGCCGATCATTGGATCAAATTTAAGTTTCCAGAGACTTTACACCGAGTATAACGATCAACTCGACGACGTGATTGGCTGAGCGAAGTCACGTGAGCATTTTACGCGGAAAATATTGTGGTCAACTACATTTAAGCAGCTGTAAACGGTCACGTGACTTTCTGTTGGCTGTTATTTATATTAGATGAGTTGATTACGTCATGTGACTATTTTTGGGCAGCCAAAAAAGACCTAAATTATTACAATCATGTATTTTAAAACATAAGTTCTATATTCTAATAATACTGAATTTACAAGCCTCTTATAAATATTTGGTTTAACTTAAATTTTAATTATTAATAAACAACAATGACTTGATTGGCATTTCCTCTGTTATTTCAGCTAATATTAACAACCTAGGTAAACCTTAACATTAAGATGAAGTAACTTAATACTGCTAGAATGAAAGTAACCTATCCTGACATTTTTAAACAGAGATTGGTTAATTCCATCTGACAGATATCAGCCATAATATAATTTACCATTTTAAAACCAAATTTGAAGCATTTTTTTATATAAACAACGAAATGTTTTGGTAGATTATGTCTGTTAAAGGACAGTGGGTTGTTTATATATCATAGTTTTAGGTTAATCTATGTCTTTAACACGTGTTTTTCGCAAGGTTTTGTCATATATTATGTTTCTTTGTTTGATATTAATACAGGATAATCGGACCTACAATTGTCATCTGCAGTTTGTTAACAGTTTGATAATTATCAGATAATTAGAATTAAACAAATGTGATGTCATTTGCACATTTAAATAAAAAAATCCAAAAAAAATATTTTGTCTAAATTATGAATATTTGTTTACAAATATGTTAATGACATTTAGTAACCTTTTGTCTATTGTGACGTAGAAGAAGTTGGACAAAAATTTTCATTTTTGTTTCGTAAATATTTAGATTTATTGTTTTAGGGATTCTATAGTTAGTTTAAATATAGAGTAGACTAGAAAATATATTTTTTTATCAAAATTTGGTTAATTTTTAACTTAAAAAATTCGAATTTTTATTGTTGTATCAAAAAGGGAAAATTTATTTTAATTTTAGACATTACCTGAATATCATATTTATTTATCGTATGTTGTTTACCTGTGTAGGTATACGTGACATAGGCCAGTATACATAGGTAGTATTATGTTACAAAAAACTACCAAATATAGTTTTTTTTTTGTACTAAAATTTTTGTTAAATTATTCATCGTTTTTATATGTTAATCTACATAACCCCGGAATGTTAATTTAAGTTTAACTTTCTGCCGTTAGTTAACCCATTGTGTCAATAGTGAGTACGTGCAGTCAGGCACGCTGTACTTTTACTGAAAATGACGTCACATGCCTACTTATGATGCGTAGAAATTCTCACGTATTTAGTTCGCTGTAGTATATAAAAAGCCGGCAATAAGCGTAAGTGGTTAAGTTTATACTTGTAATTATACAGAATTGAGGTGGAATTTAAACATTTTACGTGGTTTTGTAGTAGAGTCTATATGGAAAGCATTAGATTCAAAGTTTAAATAATTTAAAACAAAGTTTTCATTTTTTCGCTTAATTTTAAAATAAGCGTCGATAATTGCTCTGTAAAATACTTGCTATCGATTATTGTTTTCTTAGAATAATTCAATAAAACAAACTTAGGGAGTGTATTGTTTTTTTATATTAGTTCTTACTTCGTAGGCCTAAAGTTAAATTATAACTTTAGAATATTGACTTTAAATATTTATTTAGGCTCCGAAAAAGTAAAACATTACTTTAAAGTTCAAGTTATAGCGAGCAAATATTGAACTGAAACCCAGACAGCAGTGTGTTATATATACCGTTTATTTTTAAATTTAAAATAATTATTATCTCTTTGATTGATAGGCACTTTTAGTATCAATATACACTGTAAGCTGGTGATTATAATTTATTTTTAAAAAGATTTTAAAAAAATTTGCAATGGTTTTTGGAGCCAAGTTATTAGCCCATCATGCGTTTGGAATTGTAAAGCAGCACACGGCAATTTTACCCTTAGTGGGAGCATTCAGTTTTGCCGGTGCAATGGGCATCTTTATGGCATCCTACACTGCAACTCGTAAAAGTGACGTCACCTGGAACAGATGGAAAACTTATGTTCCATCCCAGTCTGTCGACTGGACGAAAGGAACCCAAAAACTTTTCGTCGTGGTACCAGACGAAAAAACTATTTTCCAGGACGATCCACCTTTGAAAACTTTACTTGATGAGATATACAGAGATGGAGGCTACAAAAATTAACCCATTCAGTGTTTTTTTCTCTGTACAAATCTTCAATTTAATTTTGTGAATTATTACTTGCACTTTACGCACTAATAGCTGTATTAATTATATACATGACCCGCACAATTATTTAATTTTTAGATGAATTTTATATTTGTACGAAGAATAATGACACTGTTAACTAGAAATTTAATTTATTTTATTTTTGAACCGCTTGTATATGTTAATAAATAAAAAATAATATGTGTTTAGCATATTTACATTACAATATAAATACAAAGATTATTTAAAACAACTACAAAGATTTTGAAACAACTTTAAAGATTTTGAAACAACTTCTAGATTTTGTTGATAAAAACATTGGGTTTAAAAAAAACCTAACGTTTATAAATAAAGTAAAACTGCTCCCATGCGGTGGCGCCCTTGAGTAAGTTACTATAAACAATATAAACTCCTGCTAAGCCAGCACTTAATCAGAAGCTTAACTATCGGTCAGTTATAATCTATAATATCCCAAATTACTAAAGTCAACTCAAGACTGGGTCGGGGTAACTGAAGTTACCCTATGTTTAGGTCGTAAAGTCATCCTTTCCTCGTCGAGGATAAATAGTTATAAAAAATTTGTAAAAAATAAAAAATTTTCAATTAAAACGTTGATGCCTACAACAAAATCAGTTAATTCTCTTCTAGAGAAACATTTCATCTCTTTAACCTAATCAAGAGAGGCGCACGCGTTGATTAAACTCACGCCGAGATTTCAATTTTCGGCCCCGGGTTTGCAAGAAACGCAAGAAATTCTAGAAACTGAGACACGTGGCTCTTCTGGTCTAGACCACGTGGTAGTAAAACTTTGAAATCTGTTCTCTGTTTATGTTAAGTTAAGTCATCAATTTTCGATGTTTTTTGCAACAATTCAACAACGAAATCGGAAGAATTTAGTTATTATGACGTCATATTAAAGTACAGGCCTTCAAGAAAACAGAAATTCAACAATTAATAGACAATTTATATTTTATGACGTCAGACTGAAGGCAAAATTCCATCTAGAAGTGGAAATCGATCTCAATTTTAATTTCAGAAATGTTGAAGGTCGATCTTACGTCTAATAAGGTAAAGTTAATTTCACAATATCTGGTATTACTAAATGTTTAGAACTTTTATAATTTTTACTACGTTATTAAATGTTTAAACCTTTTGTTAATTTAAAGGCTTATTTTTTCTGTATTTATGAAAAATGACAGAAGTAAATTTTAAAAAATGCAAGAATTGAAAATAATTTAAATTTTTGCAGACAATGTTCCGACAAAAGTTGGCGGAATAAAGGATGATCTGTGGTTTGTGACGAAGATTGTGACGTATATCATGACGTCATGGCGGTTGCAACTTGAATTAATTATTTGTAAGTAAACTTAAATTTCGTATTGGTAATAAACTGATGTGTTAAAAAATAAAATAAAACAGGTTATATAAAAATATCTTGTCAAAATGAACTGAGAATTATTATTTTAAGAAATAATTTTAAGCGCTATATGCTGCATGTGCTGTTGCTTTATTGCCATAACATATATACGCTTACAACTTTAATATATATGTTGCATGATTGTGATTGTTTTGTTTTTATTTGCAAGCTGCTGCTGCGCGCTGCGTTATTGCTAGTTTAAATTATTACATTTATGCCGATGTTTTGGTATTATAATTATATGCTGCTGTGTTTGCTAATTAACTAAATTAAACAAATTTTTGGGCAACTATTATGCTGTTTGCGATATCAAGTTTAAAGCTGTTGTAGCGCCGCAAATTCCTACTCATTATCTATTCTAATCTCTATTTTCTCTTTTCTATATTACAACTACTGCGCCGCTGCTGCGAAAACTAAGCATAAAGTAATAATTGAATAAATACCCAGCTCTTATGATATAAATAAAGATTAAAGTTTGTTTTCAGTTTGTTTGACATAATTTCGTATATAAACCATTTAATTTTTATTTTTTAGTAAATTAGTTAATTACTTAAAGCAAATTTACTTAAAAACCAAATAGATTAATTGACGACAAATCCGTTGCTTTCTGTTTAACAAATCTTAAATTTTTTCTTTTACATATCGCCGGAGTTTAAGTTTTCCCAAGACCCTAGGTCATGTGACGTCATCAATAACCAGTTAATGACGTCATCAATTCCACAACCTGAACGTCTTGTCGTAGAGGAAATGTGAAAGTGCACCCAAATAAGTTGAAAGGTATTTATTTAAAATTATTTTCTTTACCCCTACTTAACTAAATAAAATTGTTCGTAATAGTAAAAAGCATTTTTATTCTGGTTTTAATGCATTTTATGTACCCTTTTGTAGATCGTTTCTAGCTCAAAAGGTCTTTCACAACTTTTTTTGTGTACAGCCTAAGTGACGTCACTCATAACGCCAGTTCCTGATTAATAAAAGGTAAATTATTTAACTTTATAAAAGCATTATTATAAGGCTTTGTCAGTTTTAAGTAATGCATTTGAAATTAATGAATGTATGTATTTAACTTGTTTACTAGTGAATTTTTTGTGACAGCATAGCATTCATTTATGAAGTGTTAATTAATATTTTACTTCTGTATAACATAATGTATTGTAGCTTTTAACTTAATGTATAATCATTTTTACCACTTATTAAAAAAAAATTATGTTTAGATATCCAAAAAGATGATGTGGCTTATTTTAATCTTGGCTATTTCTATCAAAAATGATGAATTTGGACTCAACAATTATTACGTCACATATGGAGATTGTGACGTGTGATTGATCATTATTAAATGATCAAAAAAGAAATGGACATTGAGATTAGATTTAGATTTTGTGATTTAATCACTAATTTTGAGGTTTGAAAATACTAGAATTGGACAGAATTGTATGCAATATCTTTCTCTTCTTCCAGTGTAAATTTATATTTTGCGGACTGTCCCAAACCTAGATTTACCCATTTCGCTTCGTGGGTCGGTCGAAGTTTGGGATCAAACAGTCAATGAGCTGATGCGTTCCCGGCGGCCATTTTCCCAATACCATTGTTAGGTTCCCTTAGGTATCCCATGTGCCAGTACTAATCTTGTGTTTTGGCCCTTATGGTCAGCAGAACCACGTATCGCCAAATGGTCGTCCGGGCTGTCCCATGTATATTTTTTTCACATTTATTTATTACTGTTGTATTTCGTGCCATATTCTTAATATTTTTTAACGTAGACAACGCACAGCTCATGTTAGGGTATAAACGCTACCGAACAATTAAATGTGGGAGGCTTAACCTCAAAGCCAGGGACTAACCTTAACTAAAGAAGCAACACGCTTGGGGGTGCAGCAGAGTTAATAAAAATTAAAGTTTTGCGCTAATTAAATACCGGCATCTATAAACCCCGGTTTTCTACTTTCTATCAATTATTTTCTTCCTTAGTGAGCATGGTGCGTTTTACTCGTGGGTAGTATATAGCGCCATGCTTAGTCTGCAGAATTGTAAGTTATTAGCTTGTGAAAATGGAAATTAACTTCGCAGTGTAGGAGGAATTTGGACGTGGATGGAACATAATTAAGAGTTGAGTAAAAATATATAGATCCTAAAACTAGAACAAAATTTTGTCCCATTTTCTGTCATGATTAATATTGGTGAAACGTCGTATTTTAATTATTTATTAAATGCCATATATTAAATATTAGTTTAAATTATAATAAAATCCTAATTTTGTTAATATCAACAACTCGGGACCTATAAAAATTAAATTTTATGTAATTTTAAGTAATTTTGAGTAGTTTTAATTTTTTGATAAATTAAGATTATTGTAACTTGTTTAAAACCTAGAACCTAAAACCAAAATATTTTTTTTCTTCTCTCAATTCTTTACTGTATTTGTATTAGGCCTAAACAAAAAATTAAAATCGCGACGTTAAAAATTAAAATAATTTAGTTTAAAAAAAATGTTTTAACTTTGTTGGATTTGGGTAAACCACAAAGTTAACAACATTGTCTGAAGTTAAAGTGTAGGAAAGTAAATTAGTTTTTAGTTTGCTCGGTATAGTTTTCTTTTTTTGTTCTGGTGAAAGAAGATCTGGAATCATATACATGGTAAGTAAAACCCACAAATATGGTTCGTTGCCATCTCTCTTACAATTTTTCCCTAACCATTTTTAATTTTTTACAGGTTTTAACTTTTATATTAACCTATTTTTTTACATGCATTTACAGGTTCTTAACCAGTATTTCATATGCTTTACAAATCTTGATGATTCTCTTAGACTCTTATCTAAAAATAAGTCTTATTATATGTACGGTGTAGAACCGTAAGTGCAAAACAGTTTACTACTATACCGAGCATTAGAAATTAGCCGCACGCACCCTCAAACTTAGTTTAAATTGGGATTTGGAAAAAAATTGGCTGATTACTAAATTAAAGGCTTTTGGTTGGAATTTTTCAGGTGTCTTACCTTTCCAAGGTACCTTTAAAATCCCATCATTTGCCTTCCTATTGGGTAAAATAACCTGTTGCTTTCTGGTTGACCTTGACGTGGTGCAATGGCTTATTACAAACAAACCAGAGTTAAAACATTTAAATACATAATAAATACCGTATTTTATTACAAAAGTAAATAGAAAAAATTACTTGGCTTTTACATTTTACTTTTTAATAGTAACTTCCATGCAAGTATTGGCCTCCCAGAATAATGGTATTTTGTCAAATCGAAAACTTGGTTGGAATAACTCAGATTTAATCGTCTTATCTCTATATTACTTTCACTTACTTGGATTTCAATGCTTTGCTGTGAATATTGAAATCGAATATTTCAAACCGTGTAACAATGCAGATCTTTACATATCGCATATTATAATCCCATGGACACCCTACATTATCGAAAAAAAATGCAAAAAATTTTAATTTTAAAAATTTTAATAGAACCGCAATAGTCTAAATAAGGCATTTAAAAAATTATTAAAAATATTAATATCTGATAAAGTTATGACATATTTATTAATATTGTTCAAATGTGCGCCTTGATCTAACTAACATTCAAGATCAAACATTTTGACAAAATATTAAGTAGAACAAAAGTTATAGAATTTTTACATATCGCATATTATGACCACGTTGACCTTAAATTGGCATCCAAAGTTACCAAAAAAAAAATTGAAAAAAAAAATTAAAAATTTCAAATCAAATTTTGAATGTTTCTATAGAACGGCAGTAGTCTAAATAAGGTATTATAAAAAAATTTAAAAAAATATAAATATCTGATAAAGTTATGACAAATTTATTAATATTTTTCAAATTTTCTGAATTTTAGGTTTTGAGATTTCATCAATTTTTAATAAAAATGTCATAACTTGTATGAATATTAATATTTTTGAAAAATATTTTGTAAACACGTTAATTGGACATGTGCGGTTCAAACAGAATAATTATTTTTCGATTTAAAATTTTTTATTTAAAAAAAAAAAAATTATATGCAATAGCATTGGCCAAAAATATCACGTGACCTAATTAAACCCAGAATAAAAATTTGCTGTAACTTTTGTTTTACTAAAAATTTCTGCGAAATGTTTTTTCTTGAATGTTAGTTAGGCCAATGCGCGTCTAATAAAATATAAAATTTTAGGTTTTGAGATTTCATCAATTTTTA
The DNA here is from genome assembly GCF_963082875.1 of Corella eumyota. Taxonomy (NCBI): domain Eukaryota; kingdom Metazoa; phylum Chordata; class Ascidiacea; order Phlebobranchia; family Corellidae; genus Corella; species Corella eumyota. The sequence continues at coordinate 16,387,416 of NC_137493.1, read as the reverse complement.
ATAAAAATGTCATAACTTTTATGAATATTAATATTTTTGAAAAATATTTTCTAAACACGTTAATTGGACCAGTGCGGTTCTAACAGATTAATTATTTTTTGATTTAAAATTTTTTATTTTTTTTAAAAAAATTATATGCAATAGCATTGGGCAAAAATATCACGTGACCTAATTAAACCCAGAATAAAAATTTGCTGTAACTTTTGTTTTACTGAAAATTTCTGCGAAATGTTTTATCTCGAATGTTAGTTAGGCCAATGCGCGTCTAATAAAATATAAAATTTTAGGTTTTGAGATTTCACCAATTTTTAATAAAAATGTTATAACTTTTATAAATATTAATATTTTCGAAAAATATTTTCTAAACACGTTAATTGGACCAGTGCGGTTTTAACGGATCAATTATTTTTCAATTTAAAATTTTTTATTTTTTCAAGAAAATTATATGCAATAGCATTGGCCAAAAATATCACGTGACCTAATTAAACCCAGAATAAAATTTGCTGTAACTTTTGTTTTAATAAAAATTTCTGCGAAATGTTTTTTCTTGAATGTTAGTTAGGCCAATACACGTCTAATAAAATATAAAATGTTAGGTTTTGAGATTTCACCAATTTTTAATAAAAATGTCATAACTTTTATGAATATTAATATTTTTGAAAAATATTTTCTAAACACGTTAATTGGACCAGTGCGGTTCCAACTGATCAATTATTTTTCGATTTAAAATTTTTTATTTTTTTCAAAAAAATTATATGCAATAGCATTGGCCAAAAATATCACGTGACCTATTTAAACCCAGAATAAAATTTTTCTGTAACTTTTGTTTTACTGAAAATTTCTGCGAAATGTTTTTTCTTGAATGTTAGTTAGGCCAATGCGCGTCTAATAAAATATAAAATTTTAGGTTTTGAGATTTCACCAATTTTTAATAAAAATGTCATGACTTTTATAAATATTAATACTTTTGAAAAATATTTTCTAAACACGTTAATTGGACCAGTGCGGTTCTAACGGATCAATTATTTTCCAATTTAAAATTTTTTATTTTTTTCAAGAAAATTATATTCAATAGCATTGGCCAAAATATCACGTGACCTAATTAAACCCAGAATAAAATTTGCTGTAACTTTTGTTTTAATAAAAATTTCTGCGAAATGTTTTTTCTTGAATGTTAGTTAGGCCAATGCACGTCTAATAAAATATAAAATGTTAGGTTTTGAGATTTCACCAATTTTTAATAAAAATGTCATAACTTTTATGAATATTAATATTTTTGAAAAATATTTTCTAAACACGTTAATTGGACCAGTGCGGTTCCAACAGATCAATTATTTTTCGATTTAAAATTTTTTATTTTTTTCAAAAAAATTATATGCAATAGCATTGGCCAAAAATATCACGTGACCTATTTAAACCCAAAATGAAAATTTTCTGTAACTTTTGTTTTACTGAAAATTTCTGCGAAATGTTTTTTCTTGAATGTTAGTTAGGCCAATGCGCGTCTAATAAAATATAAAATTTTAGGTTTTGAGATTTCATCAATTTTTAATAAAAATGTCATAACTTTTATGAATATTAATATTTTTGAAAAATATTTTCTAAACACGTTAATTGGACCAGTGCGGTTCTAACAGATTAATTATTTTTTGATTTAAAATTTTTTATTTTTTTTAAAAAAATTATATGCAATAGCATTGGGCAAAAATATCACGTGACCTAATTAAACCCAGAATAAAAATTTGCTGTAACTTTTGTTTTACTGAAAATTTCTGCGAAATGTTTTATCTCGAATGTTAGTTAGGCCAATGCGCGTCTAATAAAATATAAAATTTTAGGTTTTGAGATTTCACCAATTTTTAATAAAAATGTCATAACTTTTATAAATATTAATATTTTCGAAAAATATTTTCTAAACACGTTAATTGGACCAGTGCGGTTCTAACGGATCAGTTATTTTTCAATTTAAAATTTTTTATTTTTTCAAGAAAATTATATGCAATAGCATTGGCCAAAAATATCACGTGACCTAATTAAACCCAGAATAAAATTTGCTGTAACTTTTATTTTAATAAAAATTTCTGCGAAATGTTTTTTCTTGAATGTTAGTTAGGCCAATACACGTCTAATAAAATATAAAATGTTAGGTTTTGAGATTTCACCAATTTTTAATAAAAATGTCATAACTTTTATGAATATTAATATTTTTGAAAAATATTTTCTAAACACGTTAATTGGACCAGTGCGGTTCTAACAGATCAATTATTTTTCGATTTAAAATTTTTTATTTTTTTCAAAAAAATTATATGCAATAGCATTGGCCAAAAATATCACGTGACCTATTTAAACCCAGAATAAAATTTTTCTGTAACTTTTGTTTTACTGAAAATTTCTGCGAAATGTTTTTTCTTGAATGTTAGTTAGGCCAATGCGCGTCTAATAAAATATAAAATTTTAGGTTTTGAGATTTCACCAATTTTTAATAAAAATGTCATAACTTTTATGAATATTAATATTTTTGAAAAATATTTTCTAAACACGTTAATTGGGCCAGTGCAGTTCTAACAGATTAATTATTTTTTGATTTAAAATTTTTTATTTTTTTCAAAAAAATTATATGCAATACCATTGGCTAAAAATATCACGTGACCTAATTAAACCCAGAATAAAATTTGCTGTAACTTTTGTTTTACTGAAATTTTCTGCGAAATGTTTTATCTCGAATGTTAGTTAGGCCAATGCGCGTCTAATAAAATATAAAATTTTAGGTTTAGAGATTTCACCAATTTTTAATAAAAATGTCATGACTTTTATAAATATTAATACTTTTGAAAAATATTTTCTAAACACGTTAATTGGACCAGTGCGGTTCTAACGGATCAATTATTTTTCAATTTAAAATTTTTTATTTTTTTCAAGAAAATTATATGCAATAGCATTGGCCAAAAATATCACGTGACCTAATTAAACCCAGAATAAAATTTGCTGTAACTTTTGTTTTAATAAAAATTTCTGCGAAATGTTTTTTCTTGAATGTTAGTTAGGCCAATGCACGTCTAATAAAATATAAAATGTTAGGTTTTGAGATTTCACCAATTTTTAATAAAAATGTCATAACTTTTATGAATAGTAATATTTTTGAAAAATAATTTCTAAACACGTTAATTGGACCAGTGCGGTTCTAACAGATTAATTATTTTTCGATTTAAAATTTTTTATTTTTTTCAAAAAAATTATATGCAATAGCATTGGCCAAAAATATCACGTGACCTATTTAAACCCAGAATAAAAATTTTCTGTAACTTTTGTTTTACTGAAAATTTCTGCGAAATGTTTTTTCTTGAATGTTAGTTAGGCCAATGCGCGTCTAATAAAATATAAAATTTTAGGTTTTGAGATTTCATCAATTTTTAATAAAAATGTCATAACTTTTATGAATATTAATATTTTTGAAAAATATTTTCTAAACACGTTAATTGGACCAGTGCGGTTTTAACGGATCAATTATTTTTCAATTTAAAAATTTTTATTTTTTCAAGAAAATTATATGCAATAGCATTGGCCAAAAATATCACGTGACCTAATTAAACCCAGAATAAAATTTGCTGTAACTTTTGTTTTAATAAAAATTTCTGCGAAATGTTTTTTCTTGAATGTTAGTTAGGCCAATACACGTCTAATAAAATATAAAATGTTAGGTTTTGAGATTTCACCAATTTTTAATAAAAATGTCATAACTTTTATGAATATTAATATTTTTGAAAAATATTTTCTAAACACGTTAATTGGACCAGTGCGGTTCTAACGGATCAATTATTTTTCGATTTAAAATTTTTTATTTTTTTCAAAAAAATTATATGCAATAGCATTGGCCAAAAATATCACGTGACCTATTTAAACCCAGAATAAAATTTTTCTGTAACTTTTGTTTTACTGAAAATTTCTGCGAAATGTTTTTTCTTGAATGTTAGTTAGGCCAATGCGCGTCTAATAAAATATAAAATTTTAGGTTTTGAGATTTCACCAATTTTTAATAAAAATGTCATAACTTTTATGAATATTAATATTTTTGAAAAATATTTTCTAAACACGTTAATTGGACCAGTGCAGTTCTAACAGATTAATTATTTTTCGATTTAAAATTTTTTATTTTTTTCAAAAAAATTATATGCAATACCATTGGCTAAAAATATCACGTGACCTAATTAAACCCAGAATAAAAATTTGCTGTAACTTTTGTTTTACTGAAAATTTCTGCGAAATGTTTTATCTCGAATGTTAGTTAGGCCAATGCGCGTCTAATAAAATATAAAATTTTAGGTTTTGAGATTTCATCAATTTTTAATAAAAATGTCATAACTTTTATGAATATTAATATTTTTGAAAAATATTTTTTAAACACGTTAATTGGACCAGTGCGGTTCTAACAGATCAATTATTTTTCGATTTAAAATTTTTTATTTTTTTCAAAAAAATTATATGCAATAGCATTGGCTAAAAATATCACGTGACCTAATTAAACCAAGAATAAAATTTTTCTGTAAGTTTTGTTTTACTAAAATTTTCTGCAAAATGTTTTTTCTTGAATGTTAGTTAGGCCAATGCGCGTCTAATAAAATATAAAATTTTAGGTTTTGAGATTTCACAAATTTTTAATAAAAATGTCATAACTTTTATGAATATTAATATTTTTGAAAAATATTTTCTAAACACGTTAATTGGACCAGTGTGGTTCTAACAGATCAATTATTTTTTAATTTAAAATTTTTTATTTTTTTCAAAAAAATTATATGCAATAGCATTGGCCAAAAATATCACGTGACCTATTTAAACCCAGAATAAAAATTTTCTGTAACTTTTGTTTTAATAAAAATTTCTGCGAAATGTTTTTTCTTGAATGTTAGTTAGGCCAATGCACGTCTAATAAAATATAAAATGTTAGGTTTTGAGATTTCACCAATTTTTAATAAAAATGTCATAACTTTTATGAATAGTAATATTTTTGAAAAATATTTTCTAAACACGTTAATTGGACCAGTGCGGTTCTAACAAATCAATTATTTTTTAATTTAAAATTTTTTATTTTTTTCAAAAAAATTATATGCAATAGCATTGGCCAAAAATATCACGTGACCTATTTAAACCCAGAATAAAAATTTTCTGTAACTTTTGTTTTACTGAAAATTTCTGCGAAATGTTTTTTCTTGAATGTTAGTTAGGCCAATGCGCGTCTAATAAAATATAAAATTTTAGGTTTTGAGTTTTCATCAATTTTTAATAAAAATGTCATAACTTTTATGAATATTAATATTTTTGAAAAATATTTTCTAAACACGTTAATTGGACCAGTGAGGTTCTAACAGATTAATTATTTTTTGATTTAAAATTTTTTATTTTTTTAAAAAAAATTATATGCGATTTTGGGCAAAAATATCACGTGACCTAATTAAACCCAGAATAAAAATTTGCTGTAACTTTTGTTTTACTGAAAATTTCTGCGAAATGTTTTATTTCGAATGTTAGTTAGGCCAATGCGCGTCTAATAAAATATAAAATTTTAGGTTTTGAGATTTCACCAATTTTTAATAAAAATGTCATAACTTTTATAAATATTAATATTTTCGAAAAATATTTTTTAAACACGTTAATTGGACCAGTGCGGTTCTAACGGATCAATTATTTTTCAATTTAAAAATTTTTATTTTTTCAAGAAAATTATATGCAATAGCATTGGCCAAAAATATCACGTGACCTAATTAAACCCAGAATAAAATTTGCTGTAACTTTTGTTTTAATAAAAATTTCTGCGAAATGTTTTTTCTTGAATGTTAGTTAGGCCAATACACGTCTAATAAAATATAAAATGTTAGGTTTTGAGATTTAACCAATTTTTAATAAAAATGTCATAACTTTTATGAATATTAATATTTTTGAAAAATATTTTCTAAACACGTTAATTGGACCAGTGCGGTTCTAACAGATCAATTATTTTTCGATTTAAAATTTTTTTTTTTTTTCAAAAAAATTATATGCAATAGCATTGGCCAAAAATATCACGTGACCTAATTAAACCCAGAATAAAATTTTTCTGTAAGCTTTGTTTTACTGAAAATTTCTGCGAAATGTTTTTTCTTGAATGTTAGTTAGGCCAATGCGCGTCTAATAAAATATAAAATTTTAGGTTTTGAGATTTCACCAATTTTTAATAAAAATGTCATAACTTTTATGAATATTAATATTTTTGAAAAATATTTTTTAAACACGTTAATTGGACCAGTGCAGTTCTAACAGATTAATTATTTTTCGATTTAAAATTTTTTATTTTTTTCAAAAAAATTATATGCAATACCATTGGCTAAAAATATCACGTGACCTAATTAAACCCAGAATAAAAATTTGCTGTAACTTTTGTTTTACTGAAAATTTCTGCGAAATGTTTTATCTCGAATGTTAGTTAGGCCAATGCGCGTCTAATAAAATATAAAATTTTAGGTTTTGAGATTTCATCAATTTTTAATAAAAATGTCATAACTTTTATGAATATTAATATTTTTGAAAAATATTTTTTAAACACGTTAATTGGACCAGTGCGGTTCTAACAGATCAATTATTTTTCGATTTAAAATTTTTTATTTTTTTCAAAAAAATTATATGCAATAGCATTGGCTAAAAATATCACGTGACCTAATTAAACCCAGAATAAAATTTTTCTGTAACTTTTGTTTTACTAAAAATTTCTGCGAAATGTTTTTTCTTGAATGTTAGTTAGGCCAATGCGCGTCTAATAAAATATAAAATTTTAGGTTTTGAGATTTCACCAATTTTTAATAAAAATGTCATAACTTTTATGAATATTAATATTTAAAAAAAATATTTTTTAAACACGTTAATTGGACATGTGCGGTTCCAACAGATCAATTATTTTTCGATTTAAAAATTTTTATTTTTAAAAAAAAAATTATATGCAATAGCATTGGCCAAAAATATCACGTGACCTAATTAAACCCAGAATAAAAATTTTCTGTAACTTTTGTTTTACTAAAAATTTCTGCGAAATGTTTTTTCTTGAATGTTAGTTAGGCCAATGCGCGTCTAATAAAATATAAAATTTTAGGTTTTGAGATTTCACCAATTTTTAATAAAAATGTCATAACTTTTATGAATATTAATATTTTTGAAAAATATTTTTTAAACACGTTAATTGGACATGTGCGGTTCCAACAGATCAATTATTTTTCGATTTAAAATTTTTTATTTTTTTCAAAAAAATTATATGCAATAGCATTGGCCAAAAATATCACGTGACCTAATTAAACCCAGAATAAAAATTTGCTGTAACTTTTGTTTTACTAAAAATTTCTGCGAAATGTTTTTTCTTGAATGTTAGTTAGGCCAATGCGCGTCTAATAAAATATAAAATTTTAGATTTTGAGATTTCACCAATTTTTAATAAAAATGTCATAACTTTTATGAATATTAATATTTTTGAAAAATATTTTCTAAACACGTTAATTGGACCAGTGCAGTTCTAACAGATCAATTATTTTTTGATTTAAAAATTTTTATTTTTTTCAAAAAAATTATATGCAATAGCATTGGCCAAAAATATCACGTGACCTAATTAAATCCAGAATAAAAATTTGCTGTAACTTTTGTTTTACTAAAAATTTCTGCAAAATGTTTTTTCTTGAATGTTAGTTAGGCCAATGCGCGTCTAATAAAATATAAAATTTTAGGTTTTGAGATTTCACCAATTTTTAATAAAAATGTCATAACTTTTATGAATATTAATATTTTTGAAAAATATTTTTTAAACACGTTAATTGGACATGTGCAGTTCTAACAGATCAATTATTTTTCGATTTAAAAATTTTTATTTTTTAAAAAAAAATTATATGCAATAGCATTGGCCAAAAATATCACGTGACCTAATTAAACCCAGAATAAAAATTTTCTGTAACTTTTGTTTTACTAAAAATTTCTGCGAAATGTTTTTTCTTGAATGTTAGTTAGGCCAATGCGCGTCTAATAAAATATAAAATTTTAGGTTTTGAGATTTCACCAATTTTTAATAAAAATGTCATAACTTTTATGAATATTAATATTTTTGAAAAATATTTTTTAAACACGTTAATTGGACATGTGCGGTTCCAACAGATCAATTATTGTTCGATTTAAAAATTTTTATTTTTTTCAAAAAAATTATATGCGATAGCATTGGCCAAAATATCACGTGACCTAATTAAACCCAAAATAAAAATTTGCTGTAACTTTTGTTTTACTAAAAATTTCTGCGAAATGTTTTTTCTTGAATGTTAGTTAGGCCAATGCGCGTCTAATAAAATATAAAATTTTAGGTTTTGAGATTTCACCAATTTTTAATAAAAATGTCATAACTTTTATGAATATTAATATTTTTGAAAAATATTTTTTAAACACGTTAATTGGACATGTGCAGTTCTAACAGATCAATTATTTTTCGATTTAAAAATTTTTATTTTTTTCAAAAAAATTATATGCAATAGCATTGGCCAAAATATCACGTGACCTAATTAAACCCAAAATAAAAATTTGCTGTAACTTTTGTTTTACTAAAAATTTCTGTGAAATGTTTTTTCTTGAATGTTAGTTAGGCCAATGCGCGTCTAATAAAATATAAAATTTTGGGTTTTGAGATTTCACCAATTTTTAATAAAAATGTCATAACTTTTATGAATATTAATATTTTTGAAAAATATTTTCTAAACACGTTAATTGGACCAGTGCAGTTCTAACAGATCAATTATTTTTCGATTTAAATTTTTTTTTTTTTAAATTTAATGCAATAGCAATGGCCAAAAATATCACGTGACCTAATTAAACCCAGAATAAAAATTTTCTGTAACTTTTGTTTTACTGAAAATTTCTGCGAAATGTTTTTTCTTGAATGTTAGTTAGGCCAATGCGCGACTAATAAAATATAAAATTTTAGGCTTTGAGATTTCACAAATTTTTAATAAAAATGTCATAACTTTTATGAATATTAATATTTTTGAAAAATATTTTCTAAACACGTTAATTGGACATGTGCGGTTCTAACAGATCAATTATTTTTCGATTTAAAAATTTTTATTTTTTTAAAAAAATTATATGCAATAGCATTGGCCAAAAATATCACGTGACCTAATTAAACCCAGAATAAAAATTTGCTGTAACTTTTGTTTTACTAAAAATTTCTGCGAAATGTTTTTTCTTGAATGTTAGTTAGGCCAATGCGCGTCTAATAAAATATAAAATTTTAGATTTTGAGATTTCACCAATTTTTAATAAAAATGTCATAACTTTTATGAATATTAATATTTTTGAAAAATATTTTCTAAACACGTTAATTGGACCAGTGCAGTTCTAACAGATCAATTATTTTTCGATTTAAATTTTTTTTTTTTTTAAATTTAATGCAATAGCAATGGCCAAAAATATCACGTGACCTAATTAAACCCAGAATAAAAATTTGCTGTAACTTTTGTTTTACTAAAAATTTCTGCGAAATGTTTTTTCTTGAATGTTTGTTAGGCCAATGCGCGTCTAATAAAATATAAAATTTTAGGTTTTGAGATTTCACCAATTTTTAATAAAAATGTCATAACTTTTATGAATATTAATATTTAAAAAAAATATTTTCTAAACCCGTTAATTGGACCAGTGCGGTTCTAACAGATCAATTATTTTTTGATTTAAAATTTTTTATTTTTTTCAAAAAAATTATATGCAATAGCATTGGCTAAAAATATCACGTGACCTAATTAAACCAAGAATAAAATTTTTCTGTAAGTTTTGTTTTACTAAAATTTTCTGCAAAATGTTTTTTCTTGAATGTTAGTTAGGCCAATGCGCGTCTAATAAAATATAAAATTTTAGGTTTTGAGATTTCACAAATTTTTAATAAAAATGTCATGACTTTAATAAATATTAATACTTTTGAAAAATATTTTCTAAACACGTTAATTGGACCAGTGCGGTTCTAACGGATCAATTATTTTTCAATTTAAAATTTTTTATTTTTTTCAAGAAAATTATATGCAATAGCATTGGCCAAAAATATCACGTGACCTAATTAAACCCAGAATAAAAATTTGCTGTAACTTTTGTTTTACTAAAAATTTCTGCGAAATGTTTTTTCTTGAATGTTAGTTAGGCCAATGCGCGTCTAATAAAATATAAAATTTTAGATTTTGAGATTTCACCAATTTTTAATAAAAATGTCATAACTTTTATGAATATTAATATTTTTGAAAAATATTTTCTAAACACGTTAATTGGACCAGTGCAGTTCTAACAGATCAATTATTTTTCGATTTAAATTTTTTTTTTTTTTAAATTTAATGCAATAGCAATGGCCAAAAATATCACGTGACCTAATTAAACCCAGAATAAAAATTTGCTGTAACTTTTGTTTTACTAAAAATTTCTGCGAAATGTTTTTTCTTGAATGTTTGTTAGGCCAATGCGCGTCTAATAAAATATAAAATTTTAGGTTTTGAGATTTCACCAATTTTTAATAAAAATGTCATAACTTTTATGAATATTAATATTTAAAAAAAATATTTTCTAAACCCGTTAATTGGACCAGTGCGGTTCTAACAGATCAATTATTTTTTGATTTAAAATTTTTTATTTTTTTCAAAAATATTATATACAATAGCATTGGCTAAAAATATCACGTGACCTAATTAAACCCAGAATAAAAATTTGCTGTAAATTTTGTATTACTGAAAATTTCTGCGAAATGTTTTTTCTTGAATGTTAGTTAGGCCAATGCGCGTCTAATAAAATATAAAATTTTAGGTTTTGAGATTTCACCAATTTTTAATAAAAATGTCATAACTTTTATGAATATTAATATTTTTGAAAAATATTTTCTAAGCACATTAATTGGACCAGTGCGGTTCTAACAGATCAATTATTTTTCAATTTAAAATTTTTTATTTTTTTCAAGAAAATTATATGCAATAACATTGGCCAAAAATATCACGTGACCTAATTAAACCCAGAATAAAATTTGCTGTAACTTTTGTTTTACTGAAAATTTTTGCAAAATGTTTTTTCTTGAATGTTAGTTAGGCCAATGCGCGTCTAATAAAATATAAAATTTTAGGTTTTGAGATTTCACCAATTTTTAATAAAAATGTCATAACTTTTATGAATATTAATATTTAAAAAAAATATTTTCTTAACACGTTAATTGGACCAGTGCGGTTCTAACAGATCAATTATTTTTCGATTTAAAATTTTTTATTTTTTTCATTAAAATTATATGCAATAGCATTGGCCAAAAATATCACGTGACCTAATTAAACCCAGAATAAAATTTGCTGTAACTTTTGTTTTACTGAAACATTTCTGCGAAATGTTTTATCTTGAATGTTAGTTAGGCCAATCCGCGAAAGTATTCTAAAAAAATTTCAAAAAATATTAATATCTGATAAAATTATGACAAATTTATTAGTATTTTTCAAATTCAAAAAGGTGCGCCAATTGCTTCCTTTTTTACATTTGTATATTATTTTGTGCTTATGTACCCAAATATGTAACGTTAACCACACAGTTATGATGGCGTACATAGTAAGGCGTACATAGTAAGGCGCTTGCTTTCCGATCGCGTTCTTAGAATTCGAATACAAAATTAAGTATTTTTTGCAAAAAAATCTTCAAAAATATTTTTTAATTTTTTGTCAAATTTGGTAAAAACAGCAAGGTTTATATTTGGTAAAAACAGCAAGGTTTATGTAGAAAATCGCTATTTAAAAAAAAAATGTTTTACCAAATTTAAAAAAAACACAATTTTTAAGAGGGTTTAACAAGCTTACAATACAATTTAAGTATTTTTTTGCAAAAAAAACCTTTAAAATTATTTTTTTAATTTTTTGTTAAAAACAGCTTAGCCTTGTAGAAAATGCCTAAAATCGCTATTTAGAATAAAAAAATTATTAAATATTGATAAAAACACGACTTTGAAAAGCTTAGATGACTTTATAATACAATTAAAGTGTTTTTTTTTACAAGAAAAAGCCGAAAAATAATTTTTGATTTTTGGTCAAATTTGGTAAAACAACAAAGCCATACTTTTGTAGAAAATGTCCAAAATTGCTATTTTAAATAAAAAACTTTAATAAAAATTAAATTTTTTATTGTTTAATATGATTAAATAATATGTAATGTGAGTTTTTGAACAAGTTATAAAACTTACTGCTTAATAATCTTATTTAACATAACCTAAACTTACTCAAAACATTTGAAAATACAAAAAGTTGTCATGAAATATTTATAAATACCAACTCCGCTCCCGAAAAAAAAACATGATTTACACAAAATTACATAATTTACAGTTAAAGGCAAATTAACACAATTAGAAAAAAATGAACTGCGAAAAAAATGAAACTTAATACAAAAATAAATAAATTAAAATGAACAAAAATTTAACAAAATTAGGAAATATGAATTAAAATGAATACACTTGTACTGATTTAAACTTGGACATTAACTAAAAATGGTCAAAAATTATTATATCAAAAGAACAACAAAGTTATAGAAAGATGTTAATATAATAATAATAGTAATATACTATTATAAAAAAGTTTTAAAATTAGTATTTTTTTGGTTAATATTTTAAGCAACAATAAAGTTAAATTTTGCACTTCACAGATTGCATAAACCTTTATATTCGTGCTTTTGCTTATTTACAGTTAAACTTGAAAAGTTTTAACGTATGAACGCTCTTGTGTGCCAACCCAAAAAACAATTCTATTTCACTTCAGAAGTTAGAAAACCCAAAACCGTGCATTTATAATCAACTTTTAATGACGTCACCTTGTTCAGTTGCACGTGACGTAAACCACCGTTCGTTCCGGTTGACCAACGATTAAGCGTGATGTCATATATTGTTTATCTCATGTGACATAACACTTCGCCACCCCAGTTTGTTTAAAAGTGACGCCATTTACCGGCTCATCACGTGATAAGAAGGTTGAGCCATGACGTGGTACGATGACGTAGACCCACGATTTTTGATCCAAGGTTGGGCGGTGGGTAAGGGAGGTGAGGAACGAAGTTTGGAGGGGGTCGTGGGCTCGCACAAATGTGAAGTCGACTAAATTAAAAAAAAATTGAAAATTTTACTTTTTTAAATGTTTTAAATTTTATTTAAAAACAGAATTTTGTTACAATTGTTGGGTTCGCTTTTTGCCAGATTTTAACAGGCGTCTTTATTAGCTACAAGCATTTACTACTTAAAACAGTGAAACTAAAACGTTCAAGTAAGAATAAATCAAAAACGAGCTACCGCGCTTTATAAAAGAGAAATACTAGCGCGTTGGTAATTAGTGCGTAAGCACAACTAAAGCAATTAGCGCGACGCAAATGCTCCAGACGAGCCACAAGCACCAAACACAACGTTAACTTCTACTTAACACCAAATGTAACAGTTTTATAATTTAAATCAGTAATTTTTCTTGAAATCTAATGAAACTTACCGAACTGGGTTTTCGTTCACGTTCTATATCATTCACAGGCTGCATAACAGTTATTTTAAGTTGCCTTGGACCGTTTAAAATTAAATCTTCAAGGATTGTATGAGGTAATGAAGATACTGAATTTCCGTTGATGTCTGTTATAAATTGAGCCGCCTAAAAAATAAAAAAATTATTTAAAAATTATGAAATTTTGAAAGTGTAAAAGTTATTATTATAAAATGTCTACGTGACTAAAATATAAAAGATCGCCTAAAAAACAAAGTTTAAAAACTATGAAATTTTCCCAACATTCTAATATAAAATAAAACCGGTTTTTACTATAATTATAACCAATTTTTTTACTAAGTGATTATTATAAAAGGTGTATATGACTAAATATATCAAATCAATGAATAATACAATTATAAGCTTGAAATTTCGTGGTTTTAACTCATATTATTTATAGTTTTCAGTAAAAACTTTTATGATTTCAATTTATTTATCATTTAGTCCTAAGGCAAAATAAAATCAAAACAGAATAAAACTTCGAAAATAAACAAATATAATAAGTAAAACTGTATATGTAAAGTTTTTAGGACATATTATATAAAAGTGTTATAACATATAATGTAAAATTAAAATAAGCAAATTTTTTAAAACATGATTTTGTAAACCATATACTGAAAATAATGTTATGTTAATATGTCAATCATTACAAATATTGCATTTAATCATTTTATATTTAACTTACTTTTAACCCAGCTTTGCCTGCAGGTGAATCAGGATCCACAATTTTAATATAACAGGGTCCGCTACCCCTTATAACAAACCCATATCCCACCGAGTCTGGGTAAAACTAAATTAAAAAAACATAAATTAAATCAAAATTATTTTTATCACACCATGTATACAAATAAATCTAATATGACGTAATACTATTTTTACATTACGTCATCAACATTTTTTGACGTCATCATTACCTTTAGATTCTTCTTAACAAAGGGAGCAGCGGGATGTAGAAGAGCTTCCTTCGTCATTTCTCCATCATGCTTTAGGAGGGATTTATAAGTAGGAGGAGACCTGGAAAAAATAAAGATTTACTTTATATAAATTACATAAGCTTTTAACAAATCTATACATACTAGCTTTGTAGACACTGTATATATATTTATATAGGTATGTCCAATTTATAGTGTTACAAAATAAATTAAACTGCTGTTTGTGGGGCATGGGTATATTATCACAGACAAATATTAGTTAAGAGTTGTGACCATATTACCATAACTAAAATGCTGACCAAAACAGTTAAAATAAGTCGATTTGAAATTAGGATAAAAACAAAAATTTAAACGCAAGGTGGGAGCCTTAAGTTGTGTGTTAGTAAAATTTTGATATCAATTATGTGAATTACCTACAGCAACTTAATGAAGGTGACAACAACTTCGAAGCATTTAAAAAGCTCTACATTTTAAAAAGCTCTACATAAAAACACAAAATAACTTACATGTTATTGCCATTGTCGTTGAACCCTGAATCGTCAGAAGAAATTGAAACACCTAAAAAATAATTTATTTTTATATTTTAAAACTTGTAAAAAAAATATAAAAAAAAAATTTTTTTTCAGACAAAACTTGGTTTACCTTTTCGTCGTGACGGTCTTGCTTTGGTGCCGTGTGCAGAGAGATCCATCAACTGATCGCTCGTCTGTCTGTAATTTATTTTAATTTAAATAAATATGCATGAAAGAAAAATATGGTCACCTATTATGATTATCAGGAATTTACAATATTAAAACGATAAAGGGTATACTGTTTAGATTTAATATGGTTAATTTATTAGCGTTATATTACAAAATTGTTTTAAAATTTTAGGTCATTTAGTATGTCGCCTCTTCCGTTACCTTTTTCCTAGACGTAAAAACCATTCGGTATTTGATTAATGTTTTAAAATTACGCAAACATGTCCCGTTTTAAATTATTTAATCGTAGTTACGTCATTCCGAAAAAGAACTAAAATGTCAAATCGATTTTTTCCGTTTAAAAAGATAGCTTTACCGAGCAATTTATTTTTAGCACCGTTAAATGATAATATCTACAAATTGGCTGAAATTTTTTTCACTCAAAAGATTTGAGATCATATTAAGCGAAATTGAATACGCGTATAACACTTCATAATGCAAGTTAAGCTTAAATTTAAACCACCAGTATTTGAGCGAAGCACAAACCGAATACAAAGCATAAGATTGACCTTTTAAATGCAGCAGAAATTCGATAAATGTAAATAAATAAATGAGGTATTGAACTTAAATTTGTTAAATACAAAAATAAAATCTTTTGCTTTGTCAAAAATTGCCGTAAAAAATATAAAGTATTTAAAAAAAAATATAAGGTAATAACATATATTTAAAAATAAAAATTTTGCAAGAAAAATTTGTTTTTTATTTTTTTAAATTACCTTAAATGAATTCTTTTATTTCTTGTTAATTCGACTTCATTGTCCAGACCATTAGTTGCCATTAATTTCTTATCAGCACCGTATATCTTATTATTGTACAGAAACTTTTCTACGCTCATGGGCGATCTATCGTAATCTATACTAAATAAATAAAACGAACCATCGTCCAAAAATTCGGTCACTTCAGATACAACTGTAAAAAAAATCAATATTTCAAATTAAATTTTTTTTTTTTTGTATATATCTTTATCCTCGATGTGGGAAGGTCGAATATCGGACTTAAACATAGAGTAACATCAGTTTACTCCGACCCAGTCTCGAGTTGCCTGTAGCAGTTTAGAATATAATAGATTTTAATTGCCCGATATTTATACTGCTGATTAAGTGTTGGCTCAGCAGGAGTTCATACCGTTTATAGCGCCTTACTCAAAGGCGCTACAGCATGAGATCAGTGGGGATTGAACCCACGACCTCATGTGTGGTGTAGCAAGTGTTCTTACCACTACACCACGCTGCCAATTGTATTTAATATAATGTAAATTATGTTAAATTAAGTTAACATTAATATTAAAAAAATTGGTTTATTTATGCAGGTATAAAAAAACGTAAAAAAAAAAAATTTTTATTTAATTTTCAATAAATGAAATTATAACCTTGATGTAATTAACCTATATTGAACTAGTACACAAAGTAATTATATAATGTTGAAAAACAAATATGGGTTTACTATTGAACTAAGGATGTTGTATAAGTGCATTGTAAGTTAAACTGTAAATAAATAGCTTCTGTAGATTGAGTTCGTGTGGCTTTGATTTAAAAGGTCAAACCATTATCTGATGAATCATTCATTTATCAGCTTTCAAATACACAAGACTGTTAAAAACATGTTTTTCACATCTTAACACTGTTATCCATTTAACATTAATATAAAAAGGATTTTCATAATAAACTATTTGTTTTCAAAATTTTTTTTGGAAGAGTCTGTTTGTTTTTTCAATTCTGAACTAACATCTCTTATATTAAATTACTTGTTTTTATGAAAGAGCTTCTACATATTTATATGTCTGGAATTTTAAAAACAAAATCCCCTAATGAAATACAAGAATCAGCCATACAAAATATTTTAATAAACAAGTTCTTAAATGTAAATTTAAAGTCTATAAGCTAAGTTAATAAAACATTTATTTTATATATTTTAAAAACTTGTAGACAATTTTAAACAATTGGGTTAAAATAAATAAGCCCCCTTTAAAAATATAAATTTAAATATTGGAAAAAAAGGCCTATTTTTTAACAGCAAATGATCAAATATAATAACACATTTACAACAACCGTATTGCAACAAAATTTACGATTGCAACATTTATCTCAAAATAATATTTAACAACATTCTGTGATGTCACTATCGTGTGAACATACCAACAAATCTAATACTGAGTCATAATCATTAGTTTCTGACGTCAAAGAAACAACGATATTAATTGACAACAAACAGTCAAAATCTAGGGAGGGCAATGTGCGTAACCAGGAGGTGAAAGAACAACAAAATCGTCCAACGCCTCTTTCAGTAAATTCAGCGTAATCGAGGATAATGTTACAGCCGGTCAATACACACATAACTTAAATGCTAATCAATTTACTTAAGACTTAAAGTGGTTAAGTAGATTAACGATTATTAAAACGTAATTAAATTTAAAAATTAATTATTAAACCTGCGAGTTATTTAACTTAATGACAACGCAATATTAATTCAAGTTTAAAAGTTCAAATAATTTATTTAACGTCTAAATTTGGCGCTTATATTACTTAAAGATAAACACAATTCTATTGTATTCAAAAATGAATGATAGTAAATGTGGTAAAACTTAAACATTATCGCTCAGCAAACAAAATCTTATTAGTTTTACTATAAAAGGGTATAGAATTAAACGGTCATTAAACACAAATTGTTCGTAAAATCGGTTTAATAATCTGCGTACAGGTTACCTGAGCATCCCATGCAGTCATAATTATTTCAAAAGGATATAATAACATGTGTCTGGCACGATAATAACATGCGTTTGATGCGTGATCTTTTTATCAAATAAGGTTTTGTACAAAATGAAAACGTGTCCAGTTAAAATTAGAAAACAACAGCATTTGTCCGACTAATTATTCTTAATATGTTTGTTCATTTTTATCTATTAAAATAGGTCAAAAACATTTTGCAAAACAACTTTTGTAATTTGTTATTGCAGAAAATTGGCGCGAACTTATATTTGGCGGGAAATTACAGGCTTTTCATTCGACTTAACTGAAAAACAAACACCTTATGCTAGATTACAAAAGGACAATCACGTTAGGAATTCGTTTAATCGAATTCAATAAAATTAAACAAAAGAGTTAAAATCGTTAAGCCCGTTAATTTATCAAGTATCCTACTCAAGTGTGTAGTAAGTTAAACATTGCTTTAACCAACCATTTACTTTACTACGATAAGGTATAGGAGAAACACTTAATGTGCCTATTTATTAAAACTATAAAACTCGTGGCATATATCACATCCTATACGATGAAGCACTTATAGTAAATCACTGTGTAGTAGTGTAGTAGTAAACGTAGTCTCAAGCGTCAATTAGATCTCCGCGTAGTAATTTCAAACTCGTTAAAGATTACTAAACCAATATTTAAAAGGAGAATTTCGACCCAACGACAAAATTAAGATTTACATAAAAATGTTACGGTGTTGTTTTGATGTGGAGTACAAGAAATTCAAAAAATAGCAAGACGGTTTAATGTTTAACTTAAAACCAACACAACACAACGTTGTAAATTGTAATAAATTCAGTCTACTGAAAACCCTTACTACAAAGGACTCAATTCATTTGAAAAAAAATTAATTTATGACATAATTCTACACCGTTTTTTTTCAATACAATATTTCACAAAAATTTATGACATATTTACGTAGTCAGCGTTTTCAGTAAATCACGTTTAGTAGCTTACGTAAATTAATTAATATTTAATAACGTAGTTATTATATAACCCATACAAGCACGTAATAACTTATGTTCGACACTTGCAAGATATGGGCTCTTAAATATGTCATTGAAACCGGAATTTAAGCCGGGTAATTGTGAATCGTTTTAACTAAACGCATGACGTTTTAAGTAGAAGTACGCCGCAAAATTCGACAGCAATTATTGCTTTAAAAACACATTATACTTGAGAACTAATGACTACCAAAAAAAACAATTCAATATGCTATTTTTGTACAACAGCATAAATGAAAACATATCTGGAAAAAATTAAAATCCAAGTGAACAACAAAGTTGAGTAGGGTATTTGGATTTGTTAAAACAACAAAATGAATGCTTATGAGTGTGCATAACTTAACAGCTTATAAAAACAAACATTTAAATCATGATTAAGAAATATTTATTTTAAACAAAACCATAAGGAAATGGGAATAATGTTATGTAATGGGCCAACAATAATATTATTATATCACCTAAATAAAACAACTTTTCATTTACAAAATTGACAAAAACTTTTTTATCACCTTAAACAAATAGAAAAATTTATTTTTAATCAGAATCTATTTAAAAACAGTTTAATTTTATCATTGTTAACAAAAAAACTATCTAAAAACCAAGTTAAAAATACCAATATGTTTGAGAACACCCTAATGTGATAACACTGTTTATCATGCTATTTAAAAATTCCAGTAATTTTAATAAGCTATATATATAAAATAGTGTACACTTATAAAAGGTATTTTAATTTAACATTTTATTAGTTTCGTACTACAGCAAAATAGGTCAAGTAAAGGTAAGATATGACAAATTTAACGACTAGTTAAACATTAAACCTTAGTAAATTAAGCAAACAACTGTTACCAATTTAAATTTGATATGTCATGCTGGGATATAGGTCAAATATATTCTAAACTTTACCAAAGTCCAGACTATGTTTAAAATAAATATAAAATCAACAAAAATTATAAAATATACCTGGTCTGATGATATTATGCTCTTGTAATCCCTTGCATAGTTCAATTGACATCTCTCTGCTTTGAACAATTCCATTTTCTAACACTAGAGTAACGATATCGGAAGCTTTTAAGCATTTTGTCGATACCAATTCACCAAATGCGCAAACTCTTTGGAAAAGTTTACAATCTGCGAAATGTGCTCTGCAATAAATAAATCATTTTTTAAATATTAATTAAGATAGATGGTAATTCGAATTTCCATATCCTGGCGACCTACATAATATGACATTGAAAAATGTTTAACAACTTTTGTCCTAATACCTATATCACAACATGGTAAATGATGTTAACCTAAATAACACACTAAACCAAATCCTACAACCTGATAAACACATGATTATATATTTGTGGTATTTTAAAAATATTTCGGATAGCTACTTGTAGAAAACCGCATTATAAACTATAATATTTGTGCATTTTAAAAATACTATTAGTGGTAAAATAATTATTAGATTACCTTTTATATAATCTGTACCCAATAGCAACACATCGAACCAATATATCGCTTTCTGGATCATCAGCGGAAAATCGGTATAAAGATTTGTCGTTTTTAAAACCTTCCAAAGTTTGGGCTAAATATTAAAAGAGAGTTAATAGGGAAATTTTTAATAATAGGATATAGGAAGTTATAAAAACTAGTAAGTATAAACATTGTTAACCGAAACCTTATTCAAAATTATATTTTACGCAATATAATATTTTTATAATACATATGCTCTATAAAAATTTGAATTTATTAAATTATTACCATTTCTAAGTAAGCCAGCATCCATTAACTTTTGATAGAGTTGAAGGGATTGCTCTTCATTAATGTTATTATTGTTATCTTGGCCTTTTTCATTTAAATCTAAAAATATAGTCAGTAAATCTGCTGTTTAATAAAAATTTGGAGCTCGTACAATAAATTGAGCAAACAAAAAATTAAATTACTTTCCCTAAGATGACCTTTACTATATTTTTAGATATTACAAATATAGACCTATTAAATGGTTACTATATAGTTCTATTTTTATACAGACCTTGTTTCAGTAAGACATTTAATTGTGACCACACCACTACTTCATTGCCAACAAAAACATTTGGATAACCTCGTAAGAACGGTCTCCGATGTCTTACTAACGGAGGGCTATAAGTTTGCATATTTTCTCTGTAAACAAACAATAACATTTTATCATCACAATTTAAATTTAACAACAGTTTCGTTCGAGATATATTTTTTTTAATTTTATTTTTACCTGATGTGTTCAGAGAATATAATGACATCCAAATTATGATTTTCCATTTTCGGTTTATAATATAACAATTTTTTTATTAATTTTTTAGTATTACTAAAATACACTATCTAAAAAAACAATGTTTGCTGGTTATTAAAGATTGTATTATATATAAAAAAAATTTAAAAATATAAACAATATTATTCTGGCTCAGTTTTTATGCAAATTGGATCATGAATAGCTTTAGAAATTTGATTTGTCCATGTAGAAAGAGAAACCTCGATTGAATTATCGCTTGTATATTGTGAATCCAGATACCATTGATTAAAAGTCTGAAATTGTCCGGTTACTTCAAGAGTACGTGGCTCTTCATCTGAAAATGGTTTTTGTTTTTCATTTATAACAAATCCTACATAATCATCGGGTAATTTTATTTTTTTTCCATCCAATGGTCGGCCTCGAAAAGTTGCAGATAAAATTTCTTTGTCATTTTCAATTTTTTTGCTTGGTGGAAAAAAGCTTTTAACATTGGCAGATTCATTCGCTTCTATTTTACATGGCATGTGATGAACATTAAAATTCTTTTCAGATGCATTACTAGATTGCTTTATCTCAATAACCATTTTATTTACTAAAAATTTAACCAATTTAATTAGCCTTTAACTGCAGATTACGTAAATCCATCAATAAAAAGTATATATATTTCAATTGCTATTTTATAACTCGATCTATGCTTTTAAATATAAACAAATTATTTTTTTAACTACATGTTCACAGAACAATATATATTGCTCAGACGCTAATAATTATAAAGCAAAAACTAACTGCCTGCTAGCTTTATTAGTTTATCTTGCTATCAGTAGCAATAAAATGTCTCGAACCTAGCGTATCAAGCAACGTTACATCTCTACACTAGGTCACTTGGCACTACTACGCTTTACCTCGTGTTATTTTTTCACAGCCGTCTGCCTATTATTTCCTATTATGCCTTTACTCCTTTCTCTCTTGTATTAACAGGGCATGGGCACGTAACGCGATGCTTACTATTTGTTTTATTTTGCGATCAATGAACCGTCTAGCACACGGCCATTTAAACTCGGTTTGTTACTCTTTTTCTCTCTCTTTGGTTATCATGAATGAAGTAAAGTTACATAACCGTTTTTGAGCCGCGTGGCAAAGTTTAAACAGCAGTATCTCCATCTTTTATTTTAGCGCTCTATCGCCAAATAAAAATAGTGAATTAAGTTTTGGCGCGAAGTATTTTAGGTGCCGGTAATTTTAATAATTCTGTCATTTTAGTTTGAAAATGATATAAATTCTTGTATATCAAGTTTAAAATCATTTAAAACCTGAAATTGTAATTTACATTACGGGTTTATTGTATTTTGAATGTTTTAAAAAAAATTTAACAAAATATATGAAAGAAGTTTTAAATTATTTTTCTTTATACCACTTTATTTGCAAGCTCTAAGCAATAAACATACACATATTTATATTACATGTAATGGATAAACAGAACAATAAATTCCTTATTAAAATGAATTTGAATTTCATGACAAAAGCACTATTCCAAAACTCTGTGACTATGTACATTTTATTTAAGTATTAAAATATAACAAATACATGATTACACAATTTGACTACTATAACACTATTTAAAATGCAATGAAACAATGTAAAAAAAAGAATACACAAGATACAGTTTAAAATTATTTTGAAACCCTTTCTTGAATCCAGTTTTTAACATCAGTAAAAATAATTTTCCGATCTTCCATAGGTTCATGCAAAAGATCATGCCAGCAGTCCTTGTAAATCTAAGTACAAGTAAAACACATTAATGAAAACTATACAACTGTTCACCATAAGGTTATACATAACCGGCAGCGTGGTGTAGTGGTTAAGAACACTTGCTAAACCACCATGAGGTCGTGGGTTCAATCCCCACTGCTCTCATGCTGTAGTGCCCTCTAGTAAGGCGCTATAAACGGTATAAACTACTGCTGATCCAGCATTTAATCAGCAGCATAATTACTGTCAATTATATTCCATAATATCCCAAACTGCTAAAAGCATCTCGAGACTGGGTCGAAGTAACTGATGTTACTCTATGTTTAGGTCGTGCATTCGACCTTCCCACATCAAGGATAAATTTATATATATAAAAAAAAAGATAAAATATAAAACAATGTGTTGAAATGTAAATACAAATGCATGCATTAGGCAACTTAATGATTATTTTTCATATTACCTTACATCTTCATACCTATTACTTTTATAATATGCATGAAAACTTACTTTTAAGGTTTTGTCTTTGCTTTTAGCTCGCTCTAAAAGATCCTTTGATCCCTTAATATCACAAGTAGTATCAGCAGTTCCATGGCAAGCTAGAAAGGTCTGGGTATAAGATGGGATGATAGCTTGAACTTCTTCGGGTAAGCTAAACAGTTGGACAGCCATTTCAACTTTAACAACTGAACTGTTCAGCTTATCTTGCAATATAATCTTAGTCTAAAGAAACAAAAAATATTAAATTAATTAAGTACCTAGTTTTAATCTTTATCTAACAATGCCATAAGCTTTTTAAGGTACTTTTAACATGCAAGAAAAAAGATCAGCATTAACCAAAAATTAAACAGAAAAAGATGTGTTTATTATTTAAGACTACTAGTCCAAAGGTTTGTTTATCGCAAAAAGTTTTCATCATAAACTTATAATTAAAATTTGTTGTTTTGTTGTTGAAAATCTAGTTTTCCACTTCAGTGCAATTATACAATTATATTGTTCTAAATTATTAAGTTACCTCATTTTCATCTCTCCTAGTTTCATCCAATTCAGTAAGTTGTAAGTTTGGAGCAACATAGTTTAACCCTCTTAAAAAGAACTTCTACAACACAAAATTAAGAGTAAATACATTTCAAATTTTGTAACATAAAAATAAATTTTTATAACAAATAAATAAATTATTACAATGCGTAAAACTGGTCTAAAAACTGTAAAACTGTCTTTAAGTGTATAACTCTATTTAAAACACAAATTAAGTGTTTTTTTTATTAAATCTATGTTACTTAAAATGTTTAAATTTACCTTAACAGAGGAATCTAGAGAGGGTGGTGTTCTAAGCATCCCACTAAATATAATTATACCAGCAAAGTAATCTTTTCGTTCATGAGATGCTACAACAGCAAGTGCACCACCCTGTTACATTAGCTTTAAATATATAATACAATACGGGCATAACAAATTTGGTATCTGCCAATTTTACTAAAAACCATAAAAAGATAAAAGAGGTTTAATTAAAAATGTGTTTTCTTCGGTAAAATAAAATTTTTAGGCATATGGTTTTTGGTAATATAAAAGTGATTTAACATTTTAGAAAAAAAATCGAATTTTTAAAGTTAACAGTTTTAAGTATTATTATATTACCATTGATTGTCCAAGTAAGAATATAGGAATATCAGAATATTCTTTCTTGATCTTATCCACATGCTGGAACATATCTCGAATGAAAATGTGATAATCGTTCACAGTTGTTCTATTCCCTTCACTTTCACCATGCCCAACTAAACATTTCAATTTAAAATTAGGTTTGCTTTGATACAAAATTTTACAAGTAAGCTTAAAAGCCTAGCATTGTTCGTTAAATAGCTTATATAAGGGCATAGGTTGTAATATACAAATTATGACAAATTTTAAAATAAATGAACTTGCCATTATCATGTGAGAATGCAAATCCACCGATTTCATTAAATTCTGTTGCAATGTCACTAAACCTTGTGCTATGACCACCAAAACCATGGATTAAATAAATAAGGAACCTAAAACAATTTTTAACTATAATTAAAAAAATTAACTTAGTGGAAAATATAAAAACTATTGTTTTAATGTTACTGTTTATAACAAAAATAAACATTTTTTTTACTTTGGTGTATCTTTAGGCTTCCAGTAGTTACAGTAGAGATATTTTCCATCAACATTGATAATATGATCAACTTCATTAAATGCTTTTCCACTAAATGTGAGATGGGACTCTAAAAAAATTCAAAATCATTTTTTACATATGGTTACCCTAAAATAAACTAACATAAGGTAGCAGGTAAATTGTATAAAAACATTAAGTTATCTTAAATACTACTAACCTGCCATTTTGAGTTTTTACTTTTGCCTTTAAAGTATTTAACATAAGAAAAAAACCCTAATTAGTCAGAAGTCTATTGAAATGTGTACCTTAAAAACAAATATTAAATAAATTATAATCACAATGAAAATAAAATACAGTTATCTTGAATATAAAATACATATTTCTTACTACCAAAATTTAAAAGTCAAATTGTTAATGTGCATAAACCAAATAATAAAATTAGCACAAAAACAATAAATTGTGATAATTAAAACTGCAGATAAATTATCAATTGACATTGTATTAATACTTGAATTTACTAATCCAGTCAAAACATTAGATAACAAAAAATATAATAATTGATTTCGATTTATAGCAGAAATTAAACAAAAATTTACATTTTTAGGTTTATTGCCAACTGAGGTTTTGGTATCTTTTACAATATTTTGTGGAATCCATCTATTAGGCATACTATCAGTAGTTAATATATTTAAATGTATTAAAACTACCGTTAAGATATCAACAATTAGGTAACAAAATAATAAAACAGTAGTATAAGTTAAGAATCCTAAAATGTAGGACAAATTTGCCAAGCGTCTAGAAACAGGTTGAACATAATATATACTTAACAACAAGATAGCCAAAAGTACAAATGAAATACATACAAGCTGGAAAGCCACGTATATCCATTGTTTTAAAGTGCTTCTAGGTTTAAATAAATATGCCCCCAACTCAATGCCAGCAAAATACAAAGCCAAGTAACCTGACAATGAAGCTATGCCTTCTTTATTTTGCATAAAAATACCACTACTCCTATCAATGCTTAAAATTGTTTCCAAAAACACAGGGTAGACACTTAAAAAGTATTGGTAACTGATAGCTAATATAACTGAGAATAAAGCACAGTATTTTACATTGATAAAAAATAAAATCAATGTAGCAAAAATTTTAACAAATGCCAGTGTAAAAAAGAAATTCCAATGTACTCCATATTCTGTAACATGTTCTTGATATCCCGACATTTTAACACTTACTAACCTTGCTAAACCAAGCACAAGTAAAGGCCATGATGATAAGATCTGAACACAAGTTGATTTAAAACATTTGTTAACTATGGCTTTTTTATTTTTCCATCTATTTCTCGCTTCTTTTGACACAACCGCATTTGAAATAATAAAACCACCAACACCAAGGTCCATAATTCCACATCCAAAATTCTCAGCTTTTGCTAATCTTCTTGGAAAAACATGAAAATCAACTGCCAAAATACAGATACAAGATGCTACGTTAACATAGACTTTAAATGAGGTTAAAAATGGCAAATTAGAAGTTGATACTTCAATATTACCAATATCATTCAATCTTCCGTGATTTTTACCATCCTTTTTATTAGTAGATTTCTGAGTATTAGTTATCTTTATAAAGAATATTAAAGTCAAGCTGGTCACAAGAATAACAAAAAATACTTGTACATAAAAGTCTGAAAGCAGAGTCACAACAAGTATCATAGGCACAATAAGAAAACCAAAGTCAATGATAAACCCAGTTATATTAAATGGTGATGTTAATTTAGGTATAAATCCAATAAGTAAAGCTCGTAGTAATATACATAAAGATGATACAGCTGAAGAAATAAAAATTTCTGTCAATGATGTTCCATTTAAACCACTCACAAAATCCTCCTTGTCAATTTTCCATTGAGAAGCAGACATTTTAAAATAAGTTTTAAGTCAGTTTATCAGATATATTCGCTGCACAAAAAAATATTAACAAATTTATAAAGAAAAAAAATACAAAACTAAAAATAACGAAAACACAGCATCTTTCTCCTTAATTTTAATGATATTAAAGTATTTTAGTTTTCAAAGGCTTTAACATTATATATTTTTATCAAATTTTATTCAAAATGACTGCTAAAAATGCGCATTTGTAGAAAGAAACAATATTTAAATAATTTATAAACGTTTTTGCAATTTTAAACTTTGTAATCATTAAAATTACGGGAACCCCCAGTTTCGGTACCAATTATTTTTTCAAAATATCATTTTCCATTTCCATAAACATTTTATCATTTTTTATTTGCCTAAATTTGCAATTAAGAACTTGTATTTTAGATTTGTAATAATTAAGGCCTTTATTTACTTATTTTTATGTTAAAAAATCCTATTTGCATAAGAAGTTAACAGTACTTACTTCTGCAGAACCCACAAAGAGTAATTACTAAAAACATAACCATATCAATGGTAACATATATATACCTTCTTTAGAAAAGTAGGTATGTAGTACAAACCAATATTTGAAATGCTTATTTAAACCTGGGACTAAGTTGTGGTAATTAAAGTTAAACCATATTTATTGTATAAAGACTTTATTTGAGGTTCCAAGCTTTTAAGTGGTCTAAATAACAAATTGTAAAAGAAAACAATTTATATTGTCATCTTTTATTATTATAATATTAAGATTTTATAAAGTTATGCAAATTCATTGAAAAGAAAAACTAAAAATACTGCACAAAAACGACACCGAATTTTTTCTGTGCACATTTTGAGAATTAAATATAACCCTTTTTTTTATTATTTTGAAGTTAGATTTGTAAGCCAAGGTTAGATATTTTAGAATGTCCGAAATATGTCAAAAATAAACAAAGTAACAATGTAAATGATGTTGAATAAAAAGGGCTTATAACACCTAAACAAAAAAGTAAAAACAAAAAAAAGGTTTAAAATTTACCAACATCCTAACAAGGTTACAACATTTAAAATTAGAACACAAAATGAACACTGTTAGTCTGTTTATATATTTAAAAAATTTAATCCAATCAGAATTATTCTCTTTTTAATTAAAGTCCGCAAGTACTGATATTTGAACTTTGAAAAATTGAAATTAAAACAAAATTGTTGACAGTTTGGGGGTTCGGACAAAAAAATAATGACAATATTATTAGTGTTAATAGTGTGAGCAAAAAGTTAATAAACACGAAATATATTTTGTCCAACTGAAAGTTCGACACGAAAGCAATAATAATCTCATAAAATAATTCGGCAGTAATAACTAAAACAACAAAAATGGTAACTTTCGTTTTTTTAAAAGCGATTTAAAAATAACACGAGACATTTTAAACAACCAAAACTCCATTAATATGCATAAATAAGCAACAATTTAACATTTAGAAAATTTAACAACAAATAAAAATGGAGTTTTACATAAATAAACATGATGAATGATGCTAAAAGTACATTGCCAGATAGTTTTATTAATTTTAAACCAAAATCTAGTTCAATGAATTATACAACAACATAGTTGTTTTTGTTTTTTATAATTTTATTTACTTTATATTAAACTGGAACAACAATAAAGCTATAAACTTACAAAAAACATAAAAATAACTAACACGATAATGCTATATATATAATATAATCTATATATTAACACGTAATTAGAGGTCATACGAAAAAAATGAGAAAAATTTAATGGTCATTTAAAATTTTGATTATTTTTCGAAACACAAATTGAAATAATTTGTGCAACCTTGTAAAAGTAATGGCAAGAAAAAAAACAATTTATTGTGAGGTCATGTTTAAATTAAAGAATTCTGGACAATGCATTTTAAACAAGTACAGAAATTATGAGGCAAAATGGAAGCCTCGATTTTTTGAACATATTAAAAGAAATGGCAAAAAATTACCTGACAAATGCAATTTAATTTTACAGAGTTATACCACATATATATATACTGGACTTAATTCAATATAACAATTTATAAAATCGCTTTTAACAAAAAAAATTTTAATTTTTAATAACGAACATCATTTTAATGATAAAATACAAAATTAAATATGTCATGACAAATTAATTTTAAGAAGGGCTTAATGTATGTTAGTGTGTATACTGTAGATATTAATAACAAATTGATTGCAGAAGGTGATTTAATAAAGAGATTGCAACCCCCAAAAACATAGATATTTCTTCCACACCTTTAACTATTTTCATTTTTTGAAAAATAATTTTAAAATTAATCAAGCTGTTGTGTCTCCACTAGCTGGCAAATCACCTAAAAAAAATAAAAAATTGTGAAATAAATACATTTGTTTTAAATTTTATTTTAATAAGTAATATAAATTGAATAAAAAATTAATTTAAGGCAAATTTAAAACTATTTGATGTATTCCTTTGTTTGTTTGTAATAAAGTTTAATTGTTTGCTAACAATGATTATGCAAAACAACCGCAACAACGTCACAAAATCATTTTCAAACAAAATATAAAAGAAGTTAAACAAACTAACGCAAGATCAATGAAAGTTTAGTTTGTTATTGAAAATAAAAACAATAAACAAACAAAATTAAATGAGTAATAAAAATGTAAAGCGTAAGCCAGTCTCTTTTAAAAAAATACAAATTACGCTATCCAAAAATAATGTAACTGGTACTATACACATTTAAAATCTATTTATAATAAAGCGTAAAAAAATTTAATTGTGTATCAAATTTATAGTCCTACAAATTAAATAAAACTGCCATTTGTGGTGTTAGGGTAAATTATTGCCAGCAAATATTATTTGAAAGTTGCGACCATATTACTACAATTAAAATACTGTTAGGGGGTGGGTTATAGACTAGTTATTATTACCCATATATTAAAGAATGACATGAAGATCTACAAAGACTTACCCTGCAATCTCATTCTTGCAAAATCTTCAAAAACAATATCATCAGCAGGTGGCTCGCTAATATCACTGAAATAAAAACAAATATTATTTACACAAATTTAAATTTAATTATAAGAAAAGTTATTTTTTTTAAAGGTTTGTTAAAAGTGTTATTATTATCTAACTCCCTTTACCGAGGACCTCAATGTACTAAATTCAATAAAGACTCTAGGGAAAATATTATGGCCCTCATATTTAACCTTTGTCTTATGAAAATATACAAATATGAAAATGCACTTTAGATGGACTAATTATTGTTCAGAAGCACAAGGTATCCAAATAATAAATAGTAAATTACTTCATCAAAAAAAAGAGACAAACAAAAATGTTTTACCTTGCGTCAAAAGATATTAGATTATGATCAATTGGAATCTGGTTATTAGATGTTGAGGTCTCCTCTGCTTCCGGAGAAGTCTTTTCAGCTCTTGCAACAGCGGGGGAGCCAGAGAGCAATGGATCTGTCTCAGTTGGTCGAGAGTGCATTAAAGTCACTGGAAGTTCAACACATAACTCTCTAAATAACCAAAGAGACAATAGGTGAAAAACATGTTGCTGTTTTATGTTTATCATTAACCTTTTTTTAAACAATTAATTTTTTTTTGTATATCTTTGTTCTCGATGTGGGAAGGTCGAATGCGCGACCTAAACATAGAGTAACATCAGTTACCTCGACCCAGTCTCAAGTTGCCTGTGGCAGTTTGGTATATTATATAGATTATAATTGCCCAGTAATTATGCTGCTGATTAAAGTTGGCTCAGCAGGAGTTTATACTGTTTATAATGCCTTACTCAAGGGCACTACAGCATAAGAGCAGTGGAGATTGAACTCAATTGATTTCTATTAAGATCATTTAATTTAATTTAAATACATTAAAAAAATTCTGTAACAGTTATGGTTAAATTTTAAATTTTTTAAAAGTGTATTCACAATTCTAGGTTTAAAAAATATCAGCAGTTTACATATTTAAAGCTTAAAAGAATTGATAAGTCAGAGGAATTTCCAACATGAAAATTATAATGCAGTCAGCAAAAATAAATTGAAATTATTTCAGAAAAAAAATCCACAAATTTAACTTAGTTGGTTAAAGTATTTTAAAATTTAATCTCACCCTCCTAGTGGGCTTAAAACAAGTTTCACTTTCACTTTGTAGTGGACGATAATTCCTAAATTTTCTTTCGGGACACCTTCTTTAATTCTAAAATAAACATTTATTTTATCATCAATATTAATTTTTAAAAAGCAAAACAGAATAAAATGTTAAGTAATATAAAGCAAACCTTAATCAATTTCTTTAAATAATATCAAGATAATATTAAATATTTAAATCAAACAGTTATTAATATTTCTAAATTTATATCAAAACTTAATTAAAATCCCTGTCAAATCTAATTTGCTCTGAGCGCATCTAAACTAAAAGTCATACTGTATCATAATTAACAGCAGAGCATATCATGCCACAAACACATATGTTAAACAAACTTACATTGTACTAGAAGCAAGGTTGGTATCTTCATGTTTAAGTTGGCCATCAAGTGCCAGTCCTCGTTTGTCTTTGTTGTTTCCAAGCAACGGACAAATTTGGTAAACTTTGCATAAAGTTGAACTGGATGCTACTTGGTCACTGTAAATGTAAAAACAAATGTTAAAGTTTTGTATTACAGTATAAATGATAAAAAGTAAACATTCAATTAACCATCAAGACAATACTTCAATTAAAACAACTGTTCATAAAAAGTGCCTTTTAAAAAAATAAAAATGTGGATATATGTAATGCATTATTTAAGAAAATTTATGATTATTAAACTTTTGATTTAACAAGGTTCAAAAACCCAAAAAGCAATTTTAAAAATTAAATATAATTATTTTTTCAATTTTCTTTTAATTTTTTTTAATTGAACATAAATGGCTTTTTTATTTTAATATAAACTTAATTACTTTTAATGTTAAATCTATACACAATTTGAAGGTAAAAAATCCACAACAATAAGGTTTACATTAACATTAAAACTGATTTAAAGTAAAAATAAATAGAAAATCAATATCAGCAAAATTGCAAAACAGATTCCCAATATGCACCTATCACTGCAAACCACAATTTAAATGCCAACTTCAATCAATAATACTTAATCCATTTAATACCATTAGCTTTTACAGGGACTTACAGCATTAGGGAAATGGGCAATGTCTTAGAAAAACAATATACACTTGTGATAATAACAAATTGATTAGGACAAAATAAACATGTAATTTTAAAAATAAAAATACATAAAAAAGGAGTGTCAATTTAATTTACTTAATATAGCAAAGCAACATCTGTCATTTAAATATCTTTTTCGCTGAACACAATAGCTCTAAAAATAACATGGCTTCCGTTAGAAAAACGAATAGGTTGACAATTAATCAAAATAATGTTCACATAACACTGCTTTATCAAGAGTTAGTTGACCATAGTGCTTGCTTATATAATACCATTTATTATATTGTTACATAACAACAATATAAAGTTAATAAGTTTACAATAGTAAGGTGAATTTAACATGATTAATATTGCATTGAATAAAACATGTTTTATTTTAGGTACACGCAAATTTAAGCCAAAACTTACCTGCAATAATGGTTACAAAATATTTAATTATGTGTAAAAATTACAATTTACATGCAAGCAAAAACTTGGTAAAAATAGGTTTTTAAAAAAATTGTTTTTGTCCTACTTACTCTGCTTCTAAAACTGCAACTGGACATTTGTATTGAGCATTGGAGAACAGGCAAATGTAAGCAAACTGTCGGACTGAAATCTTTAATTTTTTCACTAACTTTGGAGAGTTGTTTGTGACTTGCACATTGACGTTAATTGTCTCTCCGTGATAATACAACTAAAAAAAAATTAATAAAAATTGTAAGGTTTTGTTTATATTTATTAACTTATATGACACTTTTTTATGGAAAGCCTGACTTTATGACCTTAACATAGAGTAACATCAGTTACCCCAACCCAGTCTTGAGTTGCCTTTGACAGTTTGGGATATTATATAGATTATAACTGCCCGATAATTAAGCTGCTGATTAAGTGTTGGCGTTTATAGTGACTTAATCAAGGTCGCTACCACATGAAAGTTTCTTACAGATTTACATTTTATATTAGACTTTCATTTTTGTTATTTTACTTTCACTTTACCGCTTTATCCAATGTAGCTTCCAAACACAAAGGTTTGTCACTCATCAGGAATAGTTTTTGAACTTCGGCGGTGGGTTGAGGTCCTTTTTTATCGGGTGCATATTGAACTTTTCTGATCGCTAACCTTACAGAATTTCTGAGAAAAAAAAAATGTATATTTACCAGAAATTGTTTTCTTAACAAATATAGCCCATATTTCAAGTTCGCGATTTTTTAGCAATATATTTTAAAATTTTAGAATGATCAATATTTGAATTCTGTAAACCTTATGATTTATTTATGTTTTCTAATAAAAACCATGCAGTTTAAACTATAGCCAAGTTTCAAAAATACACAAAAAACATTAAGACAAAATTATGTCAGAAAATGTTTTTTTTTACCGTTTGTGTATTTTATCCTCCCCGTCTTCAGCGACGTAAGTTTTAAGTTCATAATCAACTCCACAAGGTTTCCCGGTGTCACCTGGTCCTGGTTGTAAGGTTACAGAACATGGAGAATCTTTGGGAATCTAAAAAAAAGGTAAATTCTTAATCTATAAATTGAACTGGTTACTGCTTACAACATTTCTCAGTTGGAAAGAACTAGTAGATGGTCACAAGTCCTAACTAATATTTGCTTGTGATAATTTACCCACGCACCACAAATGGCAGTTTTATTTATTTTGTAGGCCCATAAATTGGATAAAGATATATAATGTCCAAGGTAATTCAATGGTAACAATGGCTAAAAAAACTAGATCTGTTTTTTTCTAAAAATAATTGATTAACAGTAAAGAGATGTAAAATAATAGTACCAATATTACTGCTAAAAACTAAGAAATTTCGATTGGGTTTGTCTGTACAACAATAAACATAAAAAATAGTGGGTAATATACATAACTTACTTCAATAAAAAATGGGTAAGCATTTTCCCCCAATTTTTTCATTAACCTTTCTTGAAGTCGGGTTTTCGGTTTCTTACTTGCCTCATCTAAAGCGGGGTAAACCTTAAAAATAAACATTAAAAATATTACTTAAAGATTTTTCAATAAAAAAAAACTTTTTAAAAAGTAAACCGTGATTTAATAAATGTAACAAAAAATAAATATTAACGAAACTAAATTATTATTTTTATTACAATAGAATTCATTTTTTATAAATCATTTATTTTATTTTCCTAACAATGTTATCCAAATTTGGCGAACAGCTTGTCAGAATTCTAAAAATAAAAACTGAAAAGTTAAAAAGTCGAATTATTGATTTTCACCTGTATGGTTTTCGTGCAAAAGTCCTTTCTAAATGTCAACCCCAGCACATCAAGATCTTCACGACCATAACGAAAAGCGCACAAAAGTTTAATGTTCACTAAAACATAAATCACAGAAATATGTTAAAAGTAAACTTTAAATATAAACTGTATACTAACAAAAAAAACTAAAGATCTATAATGGTCTTTTAAGGTAATATTGAATTATTTTTTTTACTTAAAACAGTTTTTAATGCATGCATTACATAAAATTGTTGCAATAAAAACATACTGGAAATCAATTTCACAAGGTAAACCTAGCATCATTATTAAATTATATACTAGAGCATTACACTAATTTAAAATAATTAGAATTTTCACAAATTAAGTAAAATTACCTTTTCTATCCTGCACATATTCAGGGTCCACCAAAACTACACCATCTAAAAAAAATATAAAATAATAATTATTGATTTGAAATACAAGTAATCAATCATAAACAAACAATACACATCTGTTTCTTAATTACCTTATAATCCAATTTTAATTAGGCAATAAAAATCCTATTTAAAATACATATCCACTAACATTGTATGTATATATATATACTAATCAATAATAAATATATTTCGTTTTTGGGTGTCCAAAAATTAAAAAATAACGAGGTATAAAATACCTATTGGGTCTGTATGTGTGGTATGATCAATATAATCTCGTTTTCCTAAGTATGTGGTTATCTGTAAAACAATACTTTTAAAATAAACTAAAATAATTTTTAATTATTTAGTGAACTGCCAATTTATAGGTTATAAAATATTAAAGTTAATAAGAATATCATAAACCCTAGATACTGATTTCAATATTCTTTTTAATTTATGTGAAAAAATTTAATAACTTAAATTAAATAAATTTATCTTATGTAAAAAAAAATATTTTTGCAGAATTTAACTAAAAATTACCTTTCCATTGGGCGTGGTTTTCTTAAAAACCCTTTAAATAAAATTATACAATATTAATAATACCAAAAATCTATTAACAAAACCTTTTATATAACTATTATAAATAGACAAAACCACAGAAACATGCATTACCAAAATACCGCAGAAATTTTTATTTTACTGAAAATTGATTTTACCTTGTTCCTGACTTCGACATCTCTTCTCGTTACAGAAATAAACTTTGTGTTTCAGTTACTCAAGTTGAAATAGTGAAAGAAGAGGAAAATATGTTCAACATTAATAATTGACTCCAACACAAAACAGCGGATGTCAAACTTTCATTAAAACAAGTTTTACTTTCTCTATTACAATAAAATTATTTATATTTCTAATTAACCTGCAAAAAGGAAATTTAAAGGTAACATAGACTTCAATATGAAACTAAAAAAACACAGCAATACAAAAAGCACCTGGATGGTATACCGGTAACATAAAACAGCTGTAAGCTCAAACCAAAACAAAACTAAATTTCCATATGCTCATCAAATTGTGAGTTATTTAAAATAGGGGTTTTTATATTTAAAGTGTTTTTAGATGGCACAGTGATGTCTTGTGATTTTGTTTCATTATCGTTTTC
Organism: Corella eumyota; assembly: GCF_963082875.1. NCBI lineage: Eukaryota > Metazoa > Chordata > Ascidiacea > Phlebobranchia > Corellidae > Corella > Corella eumyota. Next base: position 16,351,429 of record NC_137493.1, on the reverse strand, counting down.
TTCTTTATTCTTGTTAATATTGCGTAAAAAATCTTTAGTATTTACAACAGGTTGCCATAAAACCAAAGCATTTGAATAATTTGGCTCAGGATTTAAAGACAAACTTAACTGCTTATGTTTTCTAACTAAAATATCTCTTTTAAATTTATCAAGTTCTTTTTGCAACGTTTTAGGAAGTTTTATAGTTTTTGTTTCTGCACTGTCCATGTCATCGTCAGAATCCAGAATAATACTGTCTTCGATCTCATTAAAACTTCGCTGAAATTTTGGTTTTGTCGAAATATATAAATTATCCAAACTTGATGCCACCTTATCTTCTGTGACCAGAACTTTGTGCGGATAAATCTTAGGACTCCGCCCTCTTCGCTTAGTTACTCTTCTTTTTACATCTCTTTTGTTCAAATATGGGGCTTGATTTAAAAATCTGTTACCTGTGCAAATATTGTTTTGAATTGAATATTTTTGTTCTTGAGGGTTATGCAGATCTTGGTTGAACCAGTTGTTATTAATTTGAAAGTTGTTGAACGAAGTATCGTCCATTTTAAAATCAAAGTTGTCAAAATTCATATTTTTATGTTTCGTTGCTTTTTAAATACACATTTAAATATAATTTTAACTTATCCATATTAAAACTAAAATAAACAAAATAATGGAGTTTAAGTATAGGCTATTTAACTTAATTTAAAAATTAAGTTAAATCATACTCTTAATTAAAATAAAAAGATTTTCATAAATATTGTAGGTTACTAAAAAGTTAATATTTAAAATTCCATAAGTTTACGCAAGCTATATCGCCTTAAAACTGCATGGCTAAGTAAACAATTAAAACAAATGAAGCAGGAAATGACATCATTGCTTCCTATGATAGTAATACCCAGTAATATCGACTTCATACTATATGTGGTTACAACTCATGACACGAATCGATTTTTTGCTTGTTTTTAATAATGTGCAAACATCCTGCAAACTAAACTGACACATAAAAAATACCAAAGAAATTTTTTCTATTTTTAATACACTACCGGCATGTTGTTATTAAAAAGCATATATATATTAGTAGCCAATAATAAAATATATAAGGTACATAGTAATTAATTATAACATATATACATGGTAATTAATTAATGTTTTTTTGACAGTTACAACTTAAAAAAAAAAGCTTTTAAATAAAGTAATGTGACTTCACCTACACTATAATAAAACTTTAATGATTAATAATGTAATTCACACAGACAAATTGACAGTTATGCCTTTAAACAACAAGGCAACATATTTGTTATACAAATACAAAGTAATACTAGCTTGCAAATCCTTTATAATAATTGTATTCATTATGCATATATACATTTTAAACGAACTAAACCAATAAATTGAGCTTTTGTTAAATGCAAAATACAAACAAGCAAAGCAAACAATGCGTATACTATTTCTTGAGCCTGACTTTCTGCTTATTGTTCTTTTGTTATGTCAGAATGTCATGTTATTGTCTAAATGTCTGAATGTGTCTGCAAACGAGTAGCTAGCTGTTAGCATATTTGTATTATGGTTAATTTGGCTGTTTAATATTAAACTTAACGGTTCAACTAATCATAAGTAAACACAGTTCTATTTTTACCCTATTTAGCAAAGGTTTTTTTCAATTAAGTTACTTTTTAACCTACAACAAACTGACAAACTTTAATGAATATACGATATATAAAATTTCAAATTTTAGCTTAACAACGCCTGACCTTTTAAAATAATATATTCCAGTTTTCAGTAAAACGATCAAATTTAGTAGCTCCATATCATAAACTTACATTTACGAGTGTACAAAGCAAACACAAGCACACGAGAAAAACCTGATAACATTTAAAGCAAATTTCGTAAAACGAAATCTACGCAAACGCCTAAGATTAATTTCCAGCTCATTTCTGCTTCAAGTGGCAAACATTTTCTGAGTATTTTCCGAAATTAATTTTTACAAACATCTGTTTTTTTATTGAGTTTAACACATTATTACTAAGTGTTAAGTAATAATTTACTTATATATTAAAACAAGTTATATTGGTTTTGAGATGCAGTTTATTTCCGGTCGACTAAAAAGCTTAAGTTTTACAGAAAATATAGAAAAGTGATACATACACCAAGCAAACTTAAAACTACAATTTTTTTAACTTTAAATAAAACCAAAAAACTAAAAGTACAGTGATTAAAGATTGGTTATAACATTACATGTAAAAGTAAAATGCACCATTTTGTAAAAAAAAATTGTTAAAAATAAAATATTAAACATTTGAAGAGATATTTCTGACGACATTTTTATGAAGTTACAATTACAACATTCATTTAGGTACTTCTTGTGCGACAGCATAACTAAATGTGTATTCGAAACAAGCCAATACTCCCCTTGTACGAGCTTGTAACAAATTACGACGGAATTTAAAGCAAAGAAGAAAAGAATCTAAATGTAGGAAAAAGCTAAAACAGATCGCACATATTTCCCTGTTAACATGACGATAAGTTTTAAACAAATTCTAGAAAAAGAAAAAGTATTGCACTATTTACACCCAATTGAAGAACTCTAATCTAAGGCAAAGAAAACGTGTAAAATTTTTAAGAAACATTAATTAATTTAAAAAACAACCAAACTACATTAATAAGTTAACAAATCAAGTTTTACAACTAAGAGAAGCACAGTCAGTAAGCGCTACCAATATGTACAACCCCAACTTTGAATAAAACCGATTTTGTTAACTTATAACGTAGTGAAGTTGATTCAAAAAAGTAATCAAACATAAAAACAACCCGATCTTCGCTGGGCATCTGAGTACGCGAGCATGTAGGATCATATCGATAGCTACAAGGGTCATCTCTCACTTTGATCAAGTTATAATGTTTCCTGGAATCCGACCGTGATATCTCTTTTTCATTCTTCTTAATTTCTTGGTATTTTCTGTACCGTGGTTCCGCCAAACAAACCACTTTTCTGTGTGCAGATTTCATTGCAGATATTCTTGCAATAATTAAATTGGTGTCCTCATTCGTCAGGAGTTAAAGTCTTCATTTCAAGACGTTTTCCAACTTATTTTTTCATATATTTCGTTCTTTGATGTTTTCTGGGAAGAGTGGTTTTGAAATGATCACGACGCCGGGAAAAAACTTGAACAGAAAGTTGACTCAGACGCCCGCATTTAACAAAACTAATAGCTTATAAGCAAAAGAAATAAAAATAAAAACACAGAAAAACTAGCAACTAAACAATTCGACGCGGAAAAGAAATAGAAAAATAAAAAATTTGGGTTGTGAAAATACAACGAGAAATCATACACATACCATTGCACTTAATAAAGGTAAAAACAGTGAACTTATATTTAATAACAGTTTTTATATAAATTAAAGTAAAAAAATAAGGGTGAAACAAAAAATAAAAAAACATCAAAAAATTGATGTTATTATATGACATTTTATATAAGTTAAAATAAGAAAATATTAGCAAAAAAAAATTAAAAAAATACTAAAAAAATTAATTTTAAATAATATTAAAATAAATTATTAAAAAAATGAAAATACTAGTAACAATGGTAGTTATGCATCCTTATTGTAATTCACAGGGCAGTTCCGTGGTCCGTCAACATAAAAGTCCTTTTAAAATCAATCAGATTAAATCAGAGGTTCAGAACCACAGGCAGTCGCATGGCATGCACATTCAGTGGCAACCTCATATACATAAACCTTTGTAGATCCATCTGGACAGTGCAGATCAACCGATTTCTTCTCTGTCGTTATCGTGCTACAACATGAACATTGCTTCTGGAAGCTTCCTACTTCAGTAGAGAACACAGATGCAGAAGTACATTGACCCTCGCACATAGTGACGTTGAGTTTCTCCTGTGACCAGCAACCGTCGTGTTCAATCTTTTCAAAGAAGTCTGAGACAGGTCTGCACTTGTTCTCTGGCACTATTCCTAGTTTTAACGTAATTATTGGTAAAAATTTGTATTACAGGAAAACTGCCACTTTAATACCAGATTTTACCAAACTTTATCTATAACATGGAGATGCCAGTTTTATTTTTAAGTTGAGCTTTTAAATTTCTTATTAAAATAAGTTAAACAAGTTGTTGTTAAAATGTGATTTATAATTTTTATTACAGACAGTTTGTTAACCTTCACATTGCACGACAATTGCCATTACAACAACATATTTTAACCAACTTTAGTTATACCACAAATGCAATCTCAAACCATATTTCAAATTCAAGCAGTAATGACATTAAAACAACAGCATTACATTTAAACACATTTATTTATATACAAGTTAGGATGCAATATCGATGTTGAATATTTTGTCGCAATAATAACTAGAATATTTGCATATTAAAATTTAAATAAAACTTACTGGTCTTGCAGTATGTACAACATCCATCTTCAGTTGTCATAATATCTTGTGGTTCACAGAGTGGATCGAGTGGTAGACAAGCTGGAGCGTTACATTGACTGTAAACCTCGTTGGTGATTGGATCAATCATACATTCACAAGTTGTACACATATCGTCTGTGATAGAAAATAATGATGTGTTATTTTAAATATTAGTTAAAGTAATAAAAAAAAGTACATTCTATAAATATTAAAAAAATTATGAATGTCTCAAATAAGCGAAAGTTATGTTAAGTTGTGTTTATAAAGTACCCTTTTTTAACGTTGTGTTTATAAAGTACCCTTTTTTTAAAAAAAAAGTGTTTATGGAGTACCCTGATATAGTAAAAAGTACCCGTTTTTAATGGAAAAATTTTTGTTAAACTTTGTTTTTAAAATTAGAACTTTTGAATTTTTGCAAACCGAGTAAGCTATTTTACCAAAAAATAAAACTTCACAAAATACAGATATTTATACAGTAAAAAAAACAATTATTTAATTAAATCGTTTTTTAAATTTTGTTGTTAAAATTAAAAAAATTGTATTTCTTCAAACCAAGTAAGTATAAGCAATTATTTATTTATTTTTAAATTAAAACAAATACCTGAAGCGACCCAAGTTTGTCCTGGTGCGTATTGTTTGCTCTCGTAATGACACATTGTTGGAACACAATCACCACAACATTGGCCAGCAACTGGAGCGTAAACATAACCCTCACTACATGTTCCACACTTGATGGCAGTACATGTCGTCTCGTATTCACCGACTGCGTTGGTTTCAAATGAACAAGAGCATTCCGTGCAAATATCCTCCATCCAGGTAAGACCTAATAACACAAATCACAAAAATTACCTCTATAAACATGATGCTGGTTTTGTTATAAAAATTTAGCTAAATGTTGGTAAAGTTGTGCTTATTTTGAGATAAAAAAATGCTTTAAGGCATTAATAAAGCATTAAATTGGGCTATAAATTAAACAGAACCACATTTTTGTTTGGTAAATGATTCCGTACTGTTGTAAATACCGCACTTTTAAACATTATATTTGCTTATAACCTAACATTTACAATTTATTAAATATTTACCAGGTTCATGGATTTCTCCAGCGTAATAACATTCGCTAGGTGGCACACACTCCCTGACAACACAACCACAAACATCATTGACGTCAGAGGCCAACCATCCTTCCTTGCAAGGTTGTGGAACTTCACAAGCATCACATTCACAAACAGTTGTTGTACAACAACTATTGATCACCTTCTCTGCAAGATGTTGTTTAGATGGACAACAGGTATCCCCACGATCACATTGACCTTAATTAAAACATTAAAATTAGGCTCCTGTAAACTGTTACGTTAGTTAGATTAAAGAAATAGTAATTCATTTAAATAAAAAAAAAAATTAAGCATTTACGCCAGTTGGGTAAGTAGTTTTACCATATAAGTTTTTTAACCACACTTAAATTTATTCGCATATATTTGTAATTAAAAAGATTATATTTGTAAAGTGCTTTTAAGAATTGTAATACATATAACTAAAGAAAGAGATGACAACACTTGATCTTTTCTAGTTAATTTTACTTTCAATAGTTAATTAAATTGAAATAAATTGTATTTACCATAGTCACATTCACAGGCATACGTAGGGCAACAATCGCCAACATTGGTCTGGTATTTTCTTTCGAAAGACTCGCAGACAGTTGTATCAGGAGAGCAGCTTGCTACGTCACAGATACACAATTGTTCCACCTCACTTTCGCAACATTCTGGCAAGTCGATAGCTCTGCTTTCTTTACCAGTAGTAACAACTCTGCAATACAAATACGTCAGTTTTAATATCATAATACTTTCATAAGACCAGCATGTCTAATAGAGTCAAATAAAAGATGTTTTTTAGACAGTAAAATTGGTCTAAGATATATAAGTATTTTATATTACCATCTGTTTGTTTAAAATGACTGTTACTAGCCAATTTAAACAATAATCAGAGTTATAAATCAAAAAAATAAAATCCTCTTACTAATACATTAGAATTTAAAGCAAACTTACCGGTAACCTTCCAATGCTGGACAGGCAACAGTTTTCGTAGCTGGACATTGACTCTCATCACATTGGCATTCATAAGTCTCACAACAAGCACCAACTTCGCTAGTAAGCACACGATTATAACCATAAGCACATTCAGAAACACATGGTTGACATTGACTTGCGTCGCATTGGCATTCGTACGCTGGGCAACATTCGCCAGGATTGGCAACAACTGGGACAGCGCCTCCAGTGCACATTGGCATGGCAACTGGTGGGCAACTATCACGCTCACAAGAGCATTGGTAAGTTGGACAACATCGTCCTTCTTCGACAACAACCAGTACGTGGCCTTCTTCCAAACATGGTGGAGTAGCTGGACAGGTTTCGGTCTTGCAAACACAAGTTGCAGTTGGGCAACATTCGTCCGCGCCAACAACCTCTAATTCTTCGCCTTCCTCACAGAGCTAAACATTAATTAACATTTAAAATACAAGTTCTTAAGAAATGTTACATTAAAGATAATCTATAGGTTTAATATAGGTTGCTTTATTTCTTTTATTTATAGTTAAGTTGTAATAATACAGGCCCATACTACAGAAACAAAATAATTAAAAGTTTAATATTTTATCTGTGCAATATTTTATCTATTACAATATTTTATGCGCAATATTTTATCTATTTTAATATTTTATCTATTACAAAATATAACTAACTATTACAGAACCTACGAAAAATGCTAAGAATACTTGGTTTGAGTTAATAAATTATTTATTAATATTTTAAAACTTACTGGTACTGGAGTACTTGGGCAAATATCAGGATTACATTGGCAAGTATAAGACAGACAACATCCCCTGGGTCCTGAAGTTTGAGTCTTCCATTCTTCACCGATCGCACATCGTGGTCGAATGATAGGTGGGCATCGTAGACCTGCACATTTAGATTGATGGTTTTGCGGTAGACAGATGTATGCAGGACAGCAAACGGAATCGTCATCAATGCTTGCCAAGTTCTAATATAGATAAAGTAAGGTTTATAATAACATAGAATCAGCAAAACCAGTTTAAATTTTATTAAACCCAGTAAAACCTTTTAAAAATCTTATGTAAAAAGATGTACGTGATTTTTAAATAAAATTAAGTTTTAAGGATTAATATAGTTTGTTTGAAATAACTTACGAATGGACAAGTTTTTGTAAAAATTTATACTTACATTTGCATTTAATTAATCTAACTTAAATAAAGTGCTTTGTATTTACCTCAGTAGGTCCGCACACTGGTGCTGGTGGGCAAGTAATTTGTGATTGTAACACAGTAGAGTCGGGGTGACATGTTGCAATAATGCAAGGTTCTCCTGAGTAATACCATTGTTCACCAGATTTCCTTCCATTCTGGGTCTCATCATTACAAACTGGACACTCGCAAGATTCGACACATTCTCCATCGAGAAGTACCTGACAAGTAACAGCACAATGTTATCAATTTTATCTTACTTTTTTGTTACATTCATTAATCTTAGATGTGGAAAAGTTTACTTCATAACCTAAACATAGAGTAACATTACTGACCCTAAACCCTGTCTTGAGTTGCCTTTGGCAGTTAAAGATATTATAGATTATAATTGCCCGAAAATTACACTGCTGATTAAGAATTGACTCAGAGTTCATACCGTTTATAGCACCTTACTAAAGGGCGCTACAGCATAACCCCAATGGATTTCGAACCCAGAACCTCATGTCATGAAGCCAAGTGTTTTAACCACTACACCAAGCTGCTATTAAAATTATTTCTAAAATTATGCAAATAAATTTTAAATCACCTTTCCAGATGAACAGAAGCATCCTTCCTCTATAGTTGAGACTTGGATACCATCATAAGTCTTATAATTGTCGCACGTTCTTACAACATTAGGACCGCAAGGCTCGTACACAGCTCCCATTACAGAACAAGTAAGGTATGGGCAGAAGTTCTCCGTTCTCCAGTTAATACATTTACCAGCTCGTGATCCTGCCTTGGCGTATGCAGCAAAGACGGAACAACCAGGCCAGTCTGAAGAGATTGGTTCGCCGATTTGAATTAACGGTAAACCAGCAGTTGCTCTTACACAGGTGTCAATGTATTCAGCACAATCGACTAATCCAGATAATGGTGAGAATTGGTCACTGCTAAACAACGTAGAGCAGAAAGTGTATACTAATGCGGTACTACCGCCAGCAATAAGTCCTGTTTCTGGTTGAGCGTCTTGTAAGCAAGTTGGTAGAGCATCTCCATTATTTAGTCCTGATGCACTTGCAAGTGCGGTTGAACAGGTTGACGCTAATGCTGAAGCATCTGCCAACCAATGGTTAAAGAACTCAGCAACTTGATCAACACTAGCACAGGCTTCCACAGAAACAGATGCAACTGCGTAACTTCCAACCCAGAGATCGTTGCCAATATCACCATCAGCCAATCCACACAGACCTTCAGTGTTGCCGGCAAATTTGCTTCCAATAATAATTTCCCAAGTATCGGACACGTGGTCAAATACAACCTTGACTCCACTGGATTTAATAGTGACCACAGTTGAAAGACCAATGTATTCAATTGTGAAGCTTGAAAGTGAATCCAAACTCATCTAAATTTAAAACGAAAATTTATTAAGTTTATACATAACATAGTCAAGCATGTTGGTCACAACTAATTACTTTCACAATTGCAAACCTCTTGTTCTTTAGAGATTACAATGTTTTCTCCCATAGCAATATCTTTGACAACCAGTGCCTTTGTACAGATGGCGCTATTGCAGTATCCACGTTCAACTGAGACCTCAAAGTCCAGACCGAACGAGTCTCGGGCAAGCACGTGAGCACATGGACAAGATCGGGCATAACTGTATCCGTCAAATGTGTGAATTCGACTGCTTCCAGCGTATCCGCGACAAGTAACTAAACAACAATTCATAACATATAAGAATTGAAGTCTTTAAAGCTTACACCTTTTAAAATATTATATCGAAGTCCTCACAACTTAGAATCGCAATTTTGTCTCAAACTGCTAGTATAAAGTTGCGGTGTATACTTGAATTTAACGCTCTTACTCTTGCTGTAAGAGTCAATCAACTAACAAATAAATGACAATGTAACTTGTACAAAAAATCAAGAAATTGTTTACGATAAGAATTTAATTTTCATCGAGGTTCCGTCAACCCTATTTTACCAACACTTGTTCCAACTAAGACTAAACAAAAATTGTAATTTTTCACTACTTACAGTCACAAACGTAATATGAGCAACATCCACTGATATCTGCAACAAGAGATGGTTCAACACCGCCCATGCAAATAGGTTTAACAAGATCTGGGCATTGTCTGGCGCTGCAGATTGTATTTTGGTCGCTTATACACTTGCATTGTTGACAAGCGTCTCCGTCCATCTCCCAAGTTGTTTCAATGTCATGGAACGTACCAGTTGTGTCAACACAACCCATTCCTAAATATCATTAAAACATCAAGTATTGAGACAGGTTATTTTAAGACATAAAAACGTAACTAATGTAGCAAAATTGTTGTAGCTAAAATAATAGCCCTTAAGGTTGAATAGGTAAATGCAAAGTAATTAAATATTGAAGTATTTAGTATTCTTTTTAAGTATTACAAATATTAAGCAGCACTAAGAAATTTAATATAAGGACAAGTTCTTTTACTAAAACATAACATATGTAAAAAAAATGTGGTAGCTAAAATAATAGCACTTATAGGTTGTGGTAAGTATTAAAGTATTAAGTAGTATAAGACATTGCATCAAAATTTCATTTTTTTTACAAATAACAACGTAACAAATTGTTGTAGGTTAAATAAGGAACTCACGCTTGCATGTATACACGCTGCAGCAATCTGAATCGTCGCTAATTCTCTCACGACGTTCTCCATAAGAACATAACACTTGTGGTGGACAATTTTCAGGTCGGCAAACTAAAACAAAACAAGTTAAAAAATATTGTTGTAGCATTTTACGAAGTAATATTTAAAAAATATAATTTAAACACTCTTTGTTTATATTTAAAATAAAAAATGCAGGTATTCTGAAAATATTCGTATTACATTTAACTTAGTAGTAATGGTATAACTGAAACAGAATATCTTTTTAAGCATAACAAACTAAAGGTATTTTACCGCATTCATAAGTAGGACAACATTCGGATGGATTAGTTATAACAGCAATGTGATATTCACTACAATCTGGAATAACAGTAGCGCACATGGACGTATCACAAGCTAAATAATAATAAAAATTTCGTTAAAGTTTTTTGCAATTATAATAGCTGTGATTTACGGAAAAGTTATAAGAAATAACCAAATAAATTTTTTTTCTAAACCTTGTTTTATTTTAAAACAAAAAGTTAACATTTTAATAAAGTAAAACTTTTTATGTAATTTTACATGTCAAAATTCGAATGTTTGGTAAAACTTTATATTTATCCTTACCGCATTCTTTAACAGGACAACATTCTTCTATCTTCGACATAACAATATGGCCATCCTCACATACTGGATCTGGGATTTCCGGGCAATATACAGCCTCGCATACTGCTCCATCAACGGTACAGGAACAAGTTTCACAGTTGTTCAACACATTTTTCCAGCAATCTCCAAGCTATACAAAGTAAATAAGTAAAATGCAATTCTGTGTGTACAATCATTACATAAGGAAATGACCCTAACAATACAATACAGTAAATATCATAATATTAATAAAAAAACTGACTAATTTATTTATAATTTATGGCTTACTTAGTAATTTAACTAATACACATGGTTCCACACAAGGATTAGATGTAAACATGGTCACCTACTATTGTAAATTATCAACACTTACTGAATGTACGATTCCAGCTGTATCTGTACAACTTGACTTATCGGGAACACAGACAGGACAGCAATCAAATGGATCAACAAGTTCAAGTTTTTCTCCGGCTGGGCAAAAAGTGACGTCACATATTTCTTTAACACATTTTGCCTCACCATCCATACAGATGCAATTTTCGCATCCATTATTCTCCTTCCAAACCGCACCAGTCTGAATAAAAAGTTTATGTAATGACATGGTCAATTTTGTAACATTCTAATTAAGTTTTTTTAACAGAATTTGTGTTAAATATATACGAATAAAAAAGTAACATACCGCTCGACGTATCGAGTTGCTAAAACATGGACAATCCTTAGGATACACGCAAGACAACCCATCGCAAAGCTGTCCTTCAGGACACGTGAATGGGCAGGCAGACGAATCTGTAACACCGTTGCAGGATCCTTCAATTACATGGGTTTGCGCAGATGCAGCGGCAACCGCATAAGATTCAGCAAGAGAATTATATCGACCTGTGGCATAGGTATTGTAATCGGATGCCAAGTTAGCTAGTTTACTACCAGCTTTAGCTGTAGATCCTAAAAGAAGGTCGCCGGCGGTGAAACTTGTTGTCGTGATTGAACCAAGATCTTTATTTGATTGGACAAGATTATTTTGTAAACCACTTGACACACCAGATGCAGCTACAGCGCCTAATTTAGAGGAAGAATCAACAGCCAAAGTATCTTTATTAACAGAAGAGTCATGCGCAGAAGAAAACAACAATCCAGATCCAATAAAAAGGTTACCGCTTGAAGATGAACCAAACAAGTCGGAAGCAACGCACTTCGTCACCGAGCAGCAGGCATTTTTATTAACTATAGATAATTTTAAACCTGAAGGACAATCATTTGGTCCAACATTCACACATTTCATTGGATTGCAAGCGCACTCGAAAGTACCACAGCAAGAATTTATTGAATCAGCAAAGTATTGAACATCTTCAAAATAATCACAAACAGGCGCAGATGGACACAAGCTAACCTTACAATCATCTTGGACCAATCTGTATGAGAAACAGCAGTCATCAGTTCTTTCAGAGATTACTTTAGTGCCTTCTGACGCAACTGGAACAGGATCACATTCTTTAGATGAACATCTAAAAACAATAAACAGATAATAAAATTCTAAACCAACTCGTATAAATAGGTAAACACATGACATAAATAAAAAGAAGAATTACCTTATATCACTTAAATCATGACAAGAGCAGAGTGAGCAAGGATTACCAAATTCATACCACGTTTCACCATAACAACGATCAAGCCCGCTTTCATCGATACAAGAAGGAGAATTAGAAACAGTATTAATAAGAGCTCTACCTTGTTCACCAACTGACGCAATTGCACCAGCTGCTGCCTTGTTAGCGTTTTTGGCATCAAACACAATTCCGTCGGAATATTTACCGCCATCTTCGGTTATAGATTCAAAGAGTCCACCTCCGACAACAATGTCTGAAGATCCTGCGCCGTACGCCATAGCGCCTCCTTTTCCGTAGGGATATCCTCCGTAATAGCCATAGTCAGAACCGGCCTTTGCACCTGCGGCTGCACCAGCCAGAATGCTACCAGGCACGTACATTGTCTTGCTGCCTCCCTTGCCCTTCTTGCTTCCTGGTGCGTAGATAGCAGCGTCTTGTTCGCCAGCAGCCAAAGCACCAGCTCCAGCAACATTGTCGGAACCGAGGACTGCGGACAAGTCTCCGTAACTCTCGTCGCCTCCATAAGTTTCGGTAACAAATTTACCGCCACTCAACGTAAGTCCACTTGCTGCTAATCCCATGCCCTTGCCAGTACCAAAGTATCCTCCTGGACCTCCATAGAATTGACGACCAGCACCTGCTCCTCCGAAAGCACCTGCTCCAATGATCATGTCAGGTCCTTGGAAGACGGTCTTTGTGAAGTCGCCTTCTGAGTCTTCGCCGTCAGCAATAAATGCCATGTCGTTTTGACCAGCTGCTAATGCACCAGCTGCTGCCTTGTTAGCGTTTTTGGCATCAAACACAATTCCGTCGGAATATTTACCGCCATCTTCGGTTATAGATTCAAAGAGTCCACCTCCGACAACAATGTCTGAAGATCCTGCGCCGTACGCCATAGCGCCTCCTTTTCCGTAGGGATATCCTCCGTAATAGCCATAGTCAGAACCGGCCTTTGCACCTGCGGCTGCACCAGCCAGAATGCTACCAGGCACGTACATTGTCTTGCTGCCTCCCTTGCCCTTCTTGCTTCCTGGTGCGTAGATAGCAGCGTCTTGTTCGCCAGCAGCCAAAGCACCAGCTCCAGCAACATTGTCGGAACCGAGGACTGCGGACAAGTCTCCGTAACTCTCGTCGCCTCCATAAGTTTCGGTAACAAATTTACCGCCACTCAACGTAAGTCCACTTGCTGCTAATCCCATGCCCTTGCCAGTACCAAAGTATCCTCCTGGACCTCCATAGAATTGACGACCAGCACCTGCTCCTCCGAAAGCACCTGCTCCAATGATCATGTCAGGTCCTTGGAAGACGGTCTTTGTGAAGTCGCCTTCTGAGTCTTCGCCGTCAGCAATAAATGCCATGTCGTTTTGACCAGCTGCTAATGCACCAGCTGCTGCCTTGTTAGCGTTTTTGGCATCAAACACAACTCCGTCGGAATATTTACCGCCATCTTCGGTTATAGATTCAAAGAGTCCACCTCCGACAACAATGTCTGAAGATCCTGCGCCGTACGCCATAGCGCCTCCTTTTCCGTAGGGATATCCTCCGTAATAGCCATAGTCAGAACCGGCCTTTGCACCTGCGGCTGCACCAGCCAGAATGCTACCAGGCACGTACATTGTCTTGCTGCCTCCCTTGCCCTTCTTGCTTCCTGGTGCGTAGATAGCAGCGTCTTGTTCGCCAGCAGCCAAAGCACCAGCTCCAGCAACATTGTCGGAACCGAGGACTGCGGACAAGTCTCCGTAACTCTCGTCGCCTCCATAAGTTTCGGTAACAAATTTACCGCCACTCAACGTAAGTCCACTTGCTGCTAATCCCATGCCCTTGCCAGTACCAAAGTATCCTCCTGGACCTCCATAGAATTGACGACCAGCACCTGCTCCTCCGAAAGCACCTGCTCCAATGATCATGTCAGGTCCTTGGAAGACGGTCTTTGTGAAGTCGCCTTCTGAGTCTTCGCCGTCAGCAATAAATGCCATGTCGTTTTGACCAGCTGCTAATGCACCAGCTGCTGCCTTGTTAGCGTTTTTGGCATCAAACACAACTCCGTCGGAATATTTACCGCCATCTTCGGTTATAGATTCAAAGAGTCCACCTCCGACAACAATGTCTGAAGATCCTGCGCCGTACGCCATAGCGCCTCCTTTTCCGTAGGGATATCCTCCGTAATAGCCATAGTCAGAACCGGCCTTTGCACCTGCGGCTGCACCAGCCAGAATGCTACCAGGCACGTACATTGTCTTGCTGCCTCCCTTGCCCTTCTTGCTTCCTGGTGCGTAGATAGCAGCGTCTTGTTCGCCAGCAGCCAAAGCACCAGCTCCAGCAACATTGTCGGAACCGAGGACTGCGGACAAGTCTCCGTAACTCTCGTCGCCTCCATAAGTTTCGGTAACAAATTTACCGCCACTCAACGTAAGTCCACTTGCTGCTAATCCCATGCCCTTGCCAGTACCAAAGTATCCTCCTGGACCTCCATAGAATTGACGACCAGCACCTGCTCCTCCGAAAGCACCTGCTCCAATGATCATGTCAGGTCCTTGGAAGACGGTCTTTGTGAAGTCGCCTTCTGAGTCTTCGCCGTCAGCAATAAATGCCATGTCGTTTTGACCAGCTGCTAATGCACCAGCTGCTGCCTTGTTAGCGTTTTTGGCATCAAACACAACTCCGTCGGAATATTTACCGCCATCTTCGGTTATAGATTCAAAGAGTCCACCTCCGACAACAATGTCTGAAGATCCTGCGCCGTACGCCATAGCGCCTCCTTTTCCGTAGGGATATCCTCCGTAATAGCCATAGTCAGAACCGGCCTTTGCACCTGCGGCTGCACCAGCCAGAATGCTACCAGGCACGTACATTGTCTTGCTGCCTCCCTTGCCCTTCTTGCTTCCTGGTGCGTAGATAGCAGCGTCTTGTTCGCCAGCAGCCAAAGCACCAGCTCCAGCAACATTGTCGGAACCGAGGACTGCGGACAAGTCTCCGTAACTCTCGTCGCCTCCATAAGTTTCGGTAACAAATTTACCGCCACTCAACGTAAGTCCACTTGCTGCTAATCCCATGCCCTTGCCAGTACCAAAGTATCCTCCTGGACCTCCATAGAATTGACGACCAGCACCTGCTCCTCCGAAAGCACCTGCTCCAATGATCATGTCAGGTCCTTGGAAGACGGTCTTTGTGAAGTCGCCTTCTGAGTCTTCGCCGTCAGCAATAAATGCCATGTCGTTTTGACCAGCTGCTAATGCACCAGCTGCTGCCTTGTTAGCGTTTTTGGCATCAAACACAACTCCGTCGGAATATTTAACGCCATCTTCGGTTATAGATTCAAAGAGTCCACCTCCGACAACAATGTCTGAAGATCCTGCGCCGTACGCCATAGCGCCTCCCTTTCCGTAGGGATATCCTCCGTAATAGCCATAGTCAGAACCGACCTTTGCACCTGCGGCTGCACCAGCCAGAATGCTACCAGGCACGTACATTGTCTTGCTGCCTCCCTTGCCCTTCTTGCTTCCTGGTGCGTAGATAGCAGCGTCTTGTTCGCCAGCAGCCAAAGCACCAGCTCCAGCAACATTGTCGGAACCGAGGACTGCGGACAAGTCTCCGTAACTCTCGTCGCCTCCATAAGTTTCGGTAACAAATTTACCGCCACTCAACGTAAGTCCACTTGCTGCTAATCCCATGCCCTTGCCAGTACCAAAGTATCCTCCTGGACCTCCATAGAATTGACGACCAGCACCTGCTCCTCCGAAAGCACCTGCTCCAATGATCATGTCAGGTCCTTGGAAGACGGTCTTTGTGAAGTCGCCTTCTGAGTCTTCGCCGTCAGCAATAAATGCCATGTCGTTTTGACCAGCTGCTAATGCACCAGCTGCTGCCTTGTTAGCGTTTTTGGCATCAAACACAACTCCGTCGGAATATTTACCGCCATCTTCGGTTATAGATTCAAAGAGTCCACCTCCGACAACAATGTCTGAAGATCCTGCGCCGTACGCCATAGCGCCTCCTTTTCCGTAGGGATATCCTTCGTAATAGCCATAGTCAGAACCGGCCTTTGCACCTGCGGCTGCACCAGCCAGAATGCTACCAGGCACGTACATTGTCTTGCTGCCTCCCTTGCCCTTCTTGCTTCCTGGTGCGTAGATAGCAGCGTCTTGTTCGCCAGCAGCCAAAGCACCAGCTCCAGCAACATTGTCGGAACCGAGGACTGCGGACAAGTCTCCGTAACTCTCGTCGCCTCCATAAGTTTCGGTAACAAATTTACCGCCACTCAACGTAAGTCCACTTGCTGCTAATCCCATGCCCTTGCCAGTACCAAAGTATCCTCCTGGACCTCCATAGAATTGACGACCAGCACCTGCTCCTCCGAAAGCACCTGCTCCAATGATCATGTCAGGTCCTTGGAAGACGGTCTTTGTGAAGTCGCCTTCTGAGTCTTCGCCGTCAGCAATAAATGCCATGTCGTTTTGACCAGCTGCTAATGCACCAGCTGCTGCCTTGTTAGCGTTTTTGGCATCAAACACAACTCCGTCGGAATATTTACCGCCATCTTCGGTTATAGATTCAAAGAGTCCACCTCCGACAACAATGTCTGAAGATCCTGCGCCGTACGCCATAGCGCCTCCTTTTTCGTAGGGATATCCTCCGTAATAGCCATAGTCAGAACCGGCCTTTGCACCTGCGGCTGCACCAGCCAGAATGCTACCAGGCACGTACATTGTCTTGCTGCCTCCCTTGCCCTTCTTGCTTCCTGGTGCGTAGATAGCAGCGTCTTGTTCGCCAGCAGCCAAAGCACCAGCTCCAGCAACATTGTCGGAACCGAGGACTGCGGACAAGTCTCCGTAACTCTCGTCGCCTCCATAAGTTTCGGTAACAAATTTACCGCCACTCAACGTAAGTCCACTTGCTGCTAATCCCATGCCCTTGCCAGTACCAAAGTATCCTCCTGGACCTCCATAGAATTGACGACCAGCACCTGCTCCTCCGAAAGCACCTGCTCCAATGATCATGTCAGGTCCTTGGAAGACGGTCTTTGTGAAGTCACCTTCTGAGTCTTCGCCGTCAGCAATAAATGCCATGTCGTTTTGACCAGCTGCTAATGCACCAGCTGCTGCCTTGTTAGCGTTTTTGGCATCAAACACAACTCCGTCGGAATATTTACCGCCATCTTCGGTTATAGATTCAAAGAGTCCACCTCCGACAACAATGTCTGAAGATCCTGCGCCGTACGCCATAGCGCCTCCCTTTCCGTAGGGATATCCTCCGTAATAGCCATAGTCAGAACCGGCCTTTGCACCTGCGGCTGCACCAGCCAGAATGCTACCAGGCACGTACATTGTCTTGCTGCCTCCCTTGCCCTTCTTGCTTCCTGGTGCGTAGATAGCAGCGTCTTGTTCGCCAGCAGCCAAAGCACCAGCTCCAGCAACATTGTCGGAACCGAGGACTGCGGACAAGTCTCCGTAACTCTCGTCGCCTCCATAAGTTTCGGTAACAAATTTACCGCCACTCAACGTAAGTCCACTTGCTGCTAATCCCATGCCCTTGCCAGTACCAAAGTATCCTCCTGGACCTCCATAGAATTGACGACCAGCACCTGCTCCTCCGAAAGCACCTGCTCCAATGATCATGTCAGGTCCTTGGAAGACGGTCTTTGCGAAGTCGCCTTCTGAGTCTTCGCCGTCAGCAATAAATGCCATGTCGTTTTGACCAGCTGCTAATGCACCAGCTGCTGCCTTGTTAGCGTTTTTGGCATCAAACACAACTCCGTCGGAATATTTACCGCCATCTTCGGTTATAGATTCAAAGAGTCCACCTCCGACAACAATGTCTGAAGATCCTGCGCCGTACGCCATAGCGCCTCCTTTTCCGTAGGGATATCCTCCGTAATAGCCATAGTCAGAACCGGCCTTTGCACCTGCGGCTGCACCAGCCAGAATGCTACCAGGCACGTACATTGTCTTGCTGCCACCCTTGCCCTTCTTGCTTCCTGGTGCGTAGATAGCAGCGTCTTGTTCGCCAGCAGCCAAAGCACCAGCTCCAGCAACATTGTCGGAACCGAGGACTGCGGACAAGTCTCCGTAACTCTCGTCGCCTCCATAAGTTTCGGTAACAAATTTACCGCCACTCAACGTAAGTCCACTTGCTGCTAATCCCATGCCCTTGCCAGTACCAAAGTATCCTCCTGGACCTCCATAGAATTGACGACCAGCACCTGCTCCTCCGAAAGCACCTGCTCCAATGATCATGTCAGGTCCTTGGAAGACGGTCTTTGTGAAGTCGCCTTCTGAGTCTTCGCCGTCAGCAATAAATGCCATGTCGTTTTGACCAGCTGCTAATGCACCAGCTGCTGCCTTGTTAGCGTTTTTGGCATCAAACACAACTCCGTCGGAATATTTACCGCCATCTTCGGTTATAGATTCAAAGAGTCCACCTCCGACAACAATGTCTGAAGATCCTGCGCCGTACGCCATAGCGCCTCCTTTTCCGTAGGGATATCCTCCGTAATAGCCATAGTCAGAACCGGCCTTTGCACCTGCGGCTGCACCAGCCAGAATGCTACCAGGCACGTACATTGTCTTGCTGCCTCCCTTGCCCTTCTTGCTTCCTGGTGCGTAGATAGCAGCGTCTTGTTCGCCAGCAGCCAAAGCACCAGCTCCAGCAACATTGTCGGAACCGAGGACTGCGGACAAGTCTCCGTAACTCTCGTCGCCTCCATAAGTTTCGGTAACAAATTTACCGCCACTCAACGTAAGTCCACTTGCTGCTAATCCCATGCCCTTGCCAGTACCAAAGTATCCTCCTGGACCTCCATAGAATTGACGACCAGCACCTGCTCCTCCGAAAGCACCTGCTCCAATGATCATGTCAGGTCCTTGGAAGACGGTCTTTGTGAAGTCGCCTTCTGAGTCTTCGCCGTCAGCAATAAATGCCATGTCGTTTTGACCAGCTGCTAATGCACCAGCTGCTGCCTTGTTAGCGTTTTTGGCATCAAACACAACTCCGTCGGAATATTTACCGCCATCTTCGGTTATAGATTCAAAGAGTCCACCTCCGACAACAATGTCTGAAGATCCTGCGCCGTACGCCATAGCGCCTCCTTTTCCGTAGGGATATCCTCCGTAATGGCCATAGTCAGAACCGGCCTTTGCACCTGCGGCTGCACCAGCCAGAATGCTACCAGGCACGTACATTGTCTTGCTGCCTCCCTTGCCCTTCTTGCTTCCTGGTGCGTAGATAGCAGCGTCTTGTTCGCCAGCAGCCAAAGCACCAGCTCCAGCAACATTGTCGGAACCGAGGACTGCAGACAAGTCTCCGTAACTCTCGTCGCCTCCATAAGTTTCGGTAACAAATTTACCGCCACTCAACGTAAGTCCACTTGCTGCTAATCCCATGCCCTTGCCAGTACCAAAGTATCCTCCTGGACCTCCATAGAATTGACGACCAGCACCTGCTCCTCCGAAAGCACCTGCTCCAATGATCATGTCAGGTCCTTGGAAGACGGTCTTTGTGAAGTCGCCTTCTGAGTCTTCGCCGTCAGCAATAAATGCCATGTCGTTTTGTCCAGCTGCTAATGCACCAGCTGCTGCCTTGTTAGCGTTTTTGGCATCAAACACAACTCCGTCGGAATATTTACCGCCATCTTCGGTTATAGATTCAAAGAGTCCACCTCCGACAACAATGTCTGAAGATCCTGCGCCGTACGCCATAGCGCCTCCCTTTCCGTAGGGATATCCTTCGTAATGGCCATAGTCAGAACCGGCCTTTGCACCTGCGGCTGCACCAGCCAGAATGCTACCAGGCACGTACATTGTCTTGCTGCCTCCCTTGCCCTTCTTGCTTCCTGGTGCGTAGATAGCAGCGTCTTGTTCGCCAGCAGCCAAAGCACCAGCTCCAGCAACATTGTCGGAACCGAGGACTGCGGACAAGTCTCCGTAACTCTCGTCGCCTCCATAAGTTTCGGTAACAAATTTACCGCCACTCAACGTAAGTCCACTTGCTGCTAATCCCATGCCCTTGCCAGTACCAAAGTATCCTCCTGGACCTCCATAGAATTGACGACCAGCACCTGCTCCTCCGAAAGCACCTGCTCCAATGATCATGTCAGGTCCTTGGAAGACGGTCTTTGTGAAGTCGCCTTCTGAGTCTTCGCCGTCAGCAATAAATGCCATGTCGTTTTGACCAGCTGCTAATGCACCAGCTGCTGCCTTGTTAGCGTTTTTGGCATCAAACACAACTCCGTCGGAATATTTACCGCCATCTTCGGTTATAGATTCAAAAAGTCCACCTCCGACAACAATGTCTGAAGATCCTGCGCCGTACGCCATAGCGCCTCCTTTTCCGTAGGGATATCCTCCGTAATGGCCATAGTCAGAACCGGCCTTTGCACCTGCGGCTGCACCAGCCAGAATGCTACCAGGCACGTACATTGTCTTGCTGCCTCCCTTGCCCTTCTTGCTTCCTGGTGCGTAGATAGCAGCGTCTTGTTCGCCAGCAGCCAAAGCACCAGCTCCAGCAACATTGTCGGAACCGAGGACTGCGGACAAGTCTCCGTAACTCTCTTCGCCTCCATAAGTTTCGGTAACAAATTTACCGCCACTCAACGTAAGTCCACTTGCTGCTAATCCCATGCCCTTGCCAGTACCAAAGTATCCTCCTGGACCTCCATAGAATTGACGACCAGCACCTGCTCCTCCGAAAGCACCTGCTCCAATGATCATGTCAGGTCCTTGGAAGACGGTCTTTGTGAAGTCGCTTTCTGAGTCTTCGCCGTCAGCAATAAATGCCATGTCGTTTTGACCAGCTGCTAATGCACCAGCTGCTGCCTTGTTAGCGTTTTTGGCATCAAACACAACTCCGTCGGAATATTTACCGCCATCTTCGGTTATAGATTCAAAGAGTCCACCTCCGACAACAATGTCTGAAGATCCTGCGCCGTACGCCATAGCGCCTCCTTTTCCGTAGGGATATCCTCCGTAATGGCCATAGTCAGAACCGGCCTTTGCACCTGCGGCTGCACCAGCCAGAATGCTACCAGGCACGTACATTGTCTTGCTGCCTCCCTTGCCCTTCTTGCTTCCTGGTGCGTAGATAGCAGCGTCTTGTTCGCCAGCAGCCAAAGCACCAGCTCCAGCAACATTGTCGGAACCGAGGACTGCGGACAAGTCTCCGTAACTCTCGTCGCCTCCATAAGTTTCGGTAACAAATTTACCGCCACTCAACGTAAGTCCACTTGCTGCTAATCCCATGCCCTTGCCAGTACCAAAGTATCCTCCTGGACCTCCATAGAATTGACGACCAGCACCTGCTCCTCCGAAAGCACCTGCTCCAATGATCATGTCAGGTCCTTGGAAGACGGTCTTTGTGAAGTCGCCTTCTGAGTCTTCGCCGTCAGCAATAAATGCCATGTCGTTTTGACCAGCTGCTAATGCACCAGCTGCTGCCTTGTTAGCGTTTTTGGCATCAAACACAACTCCGTCGGAATATTTACCGCCATCTTTGGTTATAGATTCAAAGAGTCCACCTCCGACAACAATGTCTGAAGATCCTGCGCCGTACGCCATAGCGCCTCCTTTTCCGTAGGGATATCCTCCGTAATGGCCATAGTCAGAACCGGCCTTTGCACCTGCGGCTGCACCAGCCAGAATGCTACCAGGCACGTACATTGTCTTGCTGCCTCCCTTGCCCTTCTTGCTTCCTGGTGCGTAGATAGCAGCGTCTTGTTCGCCAGCAGCCAAAGCACCAGCTCCAGCAACATTGTCGGAACCGAGGACTGCAGACAAGTCTCCGTAACTCTCGTCGCCTCCATAAGTTTCGGTAACAAATTTACCGCCACTCAACGTAAGTCCACTTGCTGCTAATCCCATGCCCTTGCCAGTACCAAAGTATCCTCCTGGACCTCCATAGAATTGACGACCAGCACCTGCTCCTCCGAAAGCACCTGCTCCAATGATCATGTCAGGTCCTTGGAAGACGGTCTTTGTGAAGTCGCCTTCTGAGTCTTCGCCGTCAGCAATAAATGCCATGTCGTTTTGACCAGCTGCTAATGCACCAGCTGCTGCCTTGTTAGCGTTTTTGGCATCAAACACAACTCCGTCGGAATATTTACCGCCATCTTCGGTTATAGATTCAAAGAGTCCACCTCCGACAACAATGTCTGAAGATCCTGCGCCGTACGCCATAGCGCCTCCTTTTCCGTAGGGATATCCTCCGTAATGGCCATAGTCAGAACCGGCCTTTGCACTTGCGGCTGCACCAGCCAGAATGCTACCAGGCACGTACATTGTCTTGCTGCCTCCCTTGCCCTTCTTGCTTCCTGGTGCGTAGATAGCAGCGTCTTGTTCGCCAGCAGCCAAAGCACCAGCTCCAGCAACATTGTCGGAACCGAGGACTGCAGACAAGTCTCCGTAACTCTCGTCGCCTCCATAAGTTTCGGTAACAAATTTACCGCCACTCAACGTAAGTCCACTTGCTGCTAATCCCATGCCCTTGCCAGTACCAAAGTATCCTCCTGGACCTCCATAGAATTGACGACCAGCACCTGCTCCTCCGAAAGCACCTGCTCCAATGATCATGTCAGGTCCTTGGAAGACGGTCTTTGTGAAGTCGCCTTCTGAGTCTTCGCCGTCAGCAATAAATGCCATGTCGTTTTGTCCAGCTGCTAATGCACCAGCTGCTGCCTTGTTAGCGTTTTTGGCATCAAACACAACTCCGTCGGAATATTTACCGCCATCTTCGGTTATAGATTCAAAGAGTCCACCTCCGACAACAATGTCTGAAGATCCTGCGCCGTACGCCATAGCGCCTCCCTTTCCGTAGGGATATCCTTCGTAATGGCCATAGTCAGAACCGGCCTTTGCACCTGCGGCTGCACCAGCCAGAATGCTACCAGGCACGTACATTGTCTTGCTGCCTCCCTTGCCCTTCTTGCTTCCTGGTGCGTAGATAGCAGCGTCTTGTTCGCCAGCAGCCAAAGCACCAGCTCCAGCAACATTGTCGGAACCGAGGACTGCGGACAAGTCTCCGTAACTCTCGTCGCCTCCATAAGTTTCGGTAACAAATTTACCGCCACTCAACGTAAGTCCACTTGCTGCTAATCCCATGCCCTTGCCAGTACCAAAGTATCCTCCTGGACCTCCATAGAATTGACGACCAGCACCTGCTCCTCCGAAAGCACCTGCTCCAATGATCATGTCAGGTCCTTGGAAGACGGTCTTTGTGAAGTCGCCTTCTGAGTCTTCGCCGTCAGCAATAAATGCCATGTCGTTTTGACCAGCTGCTAATGCACCAGCTGCTGCCTTGTTAGCGTTTTTGGCATCAAACACAATTCCGTCGGAATATTTACCGCCATCTTCGGTTATAGATTCAAAAAGTCCACCTCCGACAACAATGTCTGAAGATCCTGCGCCGTACGCCATAGCGCCTCCTTTTCCGTAGGGATATCCTCCGTAATGGCCATAGTCAGAACCGGCCTTTGCACCTGCGGCTGCACCAGCCAGAATGCTACCAGGCACGTACATTGTCTTGCTGCCTCCCTTGCCCTTCTTGCTTCCTGGTGCGTAGATAGCAGCGTCTTGTTTGCCAGCAGCCAAAGCACCAGCTCCAGCAACATTGTCGGAACCGAGGACTGCGGACAAGTCTCCGTAACTCTCGTCGCCTCCATAAGTTTCGGTAACAAATTTACCGCCACTCAACGTAAGTCCACTTGCTGCTAATCCCATGCCCTTGCCAGTACCAAAGTATCCTCCTGGACCTCCATAGAATTGACGACCAGCACCTGCTCCTCCGAAAGCACCTGCTCCAATGATCATGTCAGGTCCTTGGAAGACGGTCTTTGTGAAGTCGCCTTCTGAGTCTTCGCCGTCAGCAATAAATGCCATGTCGTTTTGACCAGCTGCTAATGCACCAGCTGCTGCCTTGTTAGCGTTTTTGGCATCAAACACAACTCCGTCGGAATATTTACCGCCATCTTCGGTTATAGATTCAAAAAGTCCACCTCCGACAACAATGTCTGAAGATCCTGCGCCGTACGCCATAGCGCCTCCTTTTCCGTAGGGATATCCTCCGTAATGGCCATAGTCAGAACCGGCCTTTGCACCTGCGGCTGCACCAGCCAGAATGCTACCAGGCACGTACATTGTCTTGCTGCCTCCCTTGCCCTTCTTGCTTCCTGGTGCATAGATAGCAGCGTCTTGTTCGCCAGCAGCCAAAGCACCAGCTCCAGCAACATTGTCGGAACCGAGGACTGCAGACAAGTCTCCGTAACTCTCGTCGCCTCCATAAGTTTCGGTAACAAATTTACCGCCACTCAACGTAAGTCCACTTGCTGCTAATCCCATGCCCTTGCCAGTACCAAAGTATCCTCCTGGACCTCCATAGAATTGACGACCAGCACCTGCTCCTCCGAAAGCACCTGCTCCAATGATCATGTCAGGTCCTTGGAAGACGGTCTTTGTGAAGTCGCCTTCTGAGTCTTCGCCGTCAGCAATAAATGCCATGTCGTTTTGACCAGCTGCTAATGCACCAGCTGCTGCCTTGTTAGCGTTTTTGGCATCAAACACAACTCCGTCGGAATATTTACCGCCATCTTCGGTTATAGATTCAAAGAGTCCACCTCCGACAACAATGTCTGAAGATCCTGCGCCGTACGCCATAGCGCCTCCTTTTCCGTAGGGATATCCTCCGTAATGGCCATAGTCAGAACCGGCCTTTGCACTTGCGGCTGCACCAGCCAGAATGCTACCAGGCACGTACATTGTCTTGCTGCCTCCCTTGCCCTTCTTGCTTCCTGGTGCGTAGATAGCAGCGTCTTGTTCGCCAGCAGCCAAAGCACCAGCTCCAGCAACATTGTCGGAACCGAGGACTGCAGACAAGTCTCCGTAACTCTCGTCGCCTCCATAAGTTTCGGTAACAAATTTACCGCCACTCAACGTAAGTCCACTTGCTGCTAATCCCATGCCCTTGCCAGTACCAAAGTATCCTCCTGGACCTCCATAGAATTGACGACCAGCACCTGCTCCTCCGAAAGCACCTGCTCCAATGATCATGTCAGGTCCTTGGAAGACGGTCTTTGTGAAGTCGCCTTCTGAGTCTTCGCCGTCAGCAATAAATGCCATGTCGTTTTGTCCAGCTGCTAATGCACCAGCTGCTGCCTTGTTAGCGTTTTTGGCATCAAACACAACTCCGTCGGAATATTTACCGCCATCTTCGGTTATAGATTCAAAGAGTCCACCTCCGACAACAATGTCTGAAGATCCTGCGCCGTACGCCATAGCGCCTCCCTTTCCGTAGGGATATCCTTCGTAATGGCCATAGTCAGAACCGGCCTTTGCACCTGCGGCTGCACCAGCCAGAATGCTACCAGGCACGTACATTGTCTTGCTGCCTCCCTTGCCCTTCTTGCTTCCTGGTGCGTAGATAGCAGCGTCTTGTTCGCCAGCAGCCAAAGCACCAGCTCCAGCAACATTGTCGGAACCGAGGACTGCGGACAAGTCTCCGTAACTCTCGTCGCCTCCATAAGTTTCGGTAACAAATTTACCGCCACTCAACGTAAGTCCACTTGCTGCTAATCCCATGCCCTTGCCAGTACCAAAGTATCCTCCTGGACCTCCATAGAATTGACGACCAGCACCTGCTCCTCCGAAAGCACCTGCTCCAATGATCATGTCAGGTCCTTGGAAGACGGTCTTTGTGAAGTCGCCTTCTGAGTCTTCGCCGTCAGCAATAAATGCCATGTCGTTTTGACCAGCTGCTAATGCACCAGCTGCTGCCTTGTTAGCGTTTTTGGCATCAAACACAATTCCGTCGGAATATTTACCGCCATCTTCGGTTATAGATTCAAAAAGTCCACCTCCGACAACAATGTCTGAAGATCCTGCGCCGTACGCCATAGCGCCTCCTTTTCCGTAGGGATATCCTCCGTAATGGCCATAGTCAGAACCGGCCTTTGCACCTGCGGCTGCACCAGCCAGAATGCTACCAGGCACGTACATTGTCTTGCTGCCTCCCTTGCCCTTCTTGCTTCCTGGTGCGTAGATAGCAGCGTCTTGTTTGCCAGCAGCCAAAGCACCAGCTCCAGCAACATTGTCGGAACCGAGGACTGCGGACAAGTCTCCGTAACTCTCGTCGCCTCCATAAGTTTCGGTAACAAATTTACCGCCACTCAACGTAAGTCCACTTGCTGCTAATCCCATGCCCTTGCCAGTACCAAAGTATCCTCCTGGACCTCCATAGAATTGACGACCAGCACCTGCTCCTCCGAAAGCACCTGCTCCAATGATCATGTCAGGTCCTTGGAAGACGGTCTTTGTGAAGTCGCCTTCTGAGTCTTCGCCGTCAGCAATAAATGCCATGTCGTTTTGACCAGCTGCTAATGCACCAGCTGCTGCCTTGTTAGCGTTTTTGGCATCAAACACAACTCCGTCGGAATATTTACCGCCATCTTCGGTTATAGATTCAAAAAGTCCACCTCCGACAACAATGTCTGAAGATCCTGCGCCGTACGCCATAGCGCCTCCTTTTCCGTAGGGATATCCTCCGTAATGGCCATAGTCAGAACCGGCCTTTGCACCTGCGGCTGCACCAGCCAGAATGCTACCAGGCACGTACATTGTCTTGCTGCCTCCCTTGCCCTTCTTGCTTCCTGGTGCGTAGATAGCAGCGTCTTGTTCGCCAGCAGCCAAAGCACCAGCTCCAGCAACATTGTCGGAACCGAGGACTGCGGACAAGTCTCCGTAACTCTCGTCGCCTCCATAAGTTTCGGTAACAAATTTACCGCCACTCAACGTAAGTCCACTTGCTGCTAATCCCATGCCCTTGCCAGTACCAAAGTATCCTCCTGGACCTCCATAGAATTGACGACCAGCACCTGCTCCTCCGAAAGCACCTGCTCCAATGATCATGTCAGGTCCTTGGAAGACGGTCTTTGCGAAGTCGCCTTCTGAGTCTTCGCCGTCAGCAATAAATGCCATGTCGTTTTGACCAGCTGCTAATGCACCAGCTGCTGCCTTGTTAGCGTTTTTGGCATCAAACACAACTCCGTCGGAATATTTACCGCCATCTTCGGTTATAGATTCAAAGAGTCCACCTCCGACAACAATGTCTGAAGATCCTGCGCCGTACGCCATAGCGCCTCCTTTTCCGTAGGGATATCCTCCGTAATGGCCATAGTCAGAACCGGCCTTTGCACCTGCGGCTGCACCAGCCAGAATGCTACCAGGCACGTACATTGTCTTGCTGCCTCCCTTGCCCTTCTTGCTTTCTGGTGCGTAGATAGCAGCGTCTTGTTCGCCAGCAGCCAAAGCACCAGCTCCAGCAACATTGTCGGAACCGAGGACTGCGGACAAGTCTCCGTAACTCTCGTCGCCTCCATAAGTTTCGGTAACAAATTTACCGCCACTCAACGTAAGTCCACTTGCTGCTAATCCCATGCCCTTGCCAGTACCAAAGTATCCTCCTGGACCTCCATAGAATTGACGACCAGCACCTGCTCCTCCAAAAGCACCTGCTCCAATGATCATGTCAGGTCCTTGGAAGACGGTCTTTGTGAAGTCGCCTTCTGAGTCTTCGCCGTCAGCAATAAATGCCATGTCGTTTTGACCAGCTGCTAATGCACCAGCTGCTGCCTTGTTAGCGTTTTTGGCATCAAACACAACTCCGTCGGAATATTTACCGCCATCTTCGGTTATAGATTCAAAGAGTCCACCTCCGACAACAATGTCTGAAGATCCTGCGCCGTACGCCATAGCGCCTCCTTTTCCGTAGGGATATCCTCCGTAATGGCCATAGTCAGAACCGGCCTTTGCACCTGCGGCTGCACCAGCCAGAATGCTACCAGGCACGTATATTGTCTTGCTGCCTCCCTTGCCCTTCTTGCTTCCTGGTGCGTAGATAGCAGCGTCTTGTTCGCCAGCAGCCAAAGCACCAGCTCCAGCAACATTGTCGGAACCGAGGACTGCGGACAAGTCTCCGTAACTCTCGTCGCCTCCATAAGTTTCGGTAACAAATTTACCGCCACTCAACGTAAGTCCACTTGCTGCTAATCCCATGCCCTTGCCAGTACCAAAGTATCCTCCTGGACCTCCATAGAATTGACGACCAGCACCTGCTCCTCCGAAAGCACCTGCTCCAATGATCATGTCAGGTCCTTGGAAGACGGTCTTTGTGAAGTCGCCTTCTGAGTCTTCGCCGTCAGCAATAAATGCCATGTCGTTTTGACCAGCTGCTAATGCACCAGCTGCTGCCTTGTTAGCGTTTTTGGCATCAAACACAACTCCGTCGGAATATTTACCGCCATCTTCGGTTATAGATTCAAAGAGTCCACCTCCGACAACAATGTCTGAAGATCCTGCGCCGTACGCCATAGCGCCTCCTTTTCCGTAGGAATATCCTCCGTAATGGCCATAGTCAGAACCGGCCTTTGCACCTGCGGCTGCACCAGCCAGAATGCTACCAGGCACGTACATTGTCTTGCTGCCTCCCTTACCCTTCTTGCTTCCTGGTGCGTAGATAGCAGCGTCTTGTTCGCCAGCAGCCAAAGCACCAGCTCCAGCAACATTGTCGGAACCGAGGACTGCGGACAAGTCTCCGTAACTCTCGTCGCCTCCATAAGTTTCGGTAACAAATTTACCGCCACTCAACGTAAGTCCACTTGCTGCTAATCCCATGCCCTTGCCAGTACCAAAGTATCCTCCTGGACCTCCATAGAATTGACGACCAGCACCTGCTCCTCCGAAAGCACCTGCTCCAATGATCATGTCAGGTCCTTGGAAGACGGTCTTTGTGAAGTCGCCTTCTGAGTCTTCGCCGTCAGCAATAAATGCCATGTCGTTTTGACCAGCTGCTAATGCACCAGCTGCTGCCTTGTTAGCGTTTTTGGCATCAAACACAACTCCGTCGGAATATTTACCGCCATCTTCGGTTATAGATTCAAAGAGTCCACCTCCGACAACAATGTCTGAAGATCCTGCGCCGTACGCCATAGCGCCTCCTTTTCCGTAGGGATATCCTCCGTAATGGCCATAGTCAGAACCGGCCTTTGCACCTGCGGCTGCACCAGCCAGAATGCTACCAGGCACGTACATTGTCTTGCTGCCTCCCTTGCCCTTCTTGCTTCCTGGTGCGTAGATAGCAGCGTCTTGTTCGCCAGCAGCCAAAGCACCAGCTCCAGCAACATTGTCGGAACCGAGGACTGCGGACAAGTCTCCGTAACTCTCGTCGCCTCCATAAGTTTCGGTAACAAATTTACCGCCACTCAACGTAAGTCCACTTGCTGCTAATCCCATGCCCTTGCCAGTACCAAAGTATCCTCCTGGACCTCCATAGAATTGACGACCAGCACCTGCTCCTCCGAAAGCACCTGCTCCAATGATCATGTCAGGTCCTTGGAAGACGGTCTTTGTGAAGTCGCCTTCTGAGTCTTCGCCGTCAGCAATAAATGCCATGTCGTTTTGACCAGCTGCTAATGCACCAGCTGCTGCCTTGTTAGCGTTTTTGGCATCAAACACAACTCCGTCGGAATATTTACCGCCATCTTCGGTTATAGATTCAAAGAGTCCACCTCCGACAACAATGTCTGAAGATCCTGCGCCGTACGCCATAGCGCCTCCTTTTCCGTAGGGATATCCTCCGTAATGGCCATAGTCAGAACCGGCCTTTGCACCTGCGGCTGCACCAGCCAGAATGCTACCAGGCACGTACATTGTCTTGCTGCCTCCCTTGCCCTTCTTGCTTCCTGGTGCGTAGATAGCAGCGTCTTGTTCGCCAGCAGCCAAAGCACCAGCTCCAGCAACATTGTCGGAACCGAGGACTGCGGACAAGTCTCCGTAACTCTCGTCGCCTCCATAAGTTTCGGTAACAAATTTACCGCCACTCAACGTAAGTCCACTTGCTGCTAATCCCATGCCCTTGCCAGTACCAAAGTATCCTCCTGGACCTCCATAGAATTGACGACCAGCACCTGCTCCTCCGAAAGCACCTGCTCCAATGATCATGTCAGGTCCTTGGAAGACGGTCTTTGTGAAGTCGCCTTCTGAGTCTTCGCCGTCAGCAATAAATGCCATGTCGTTTTGACCAGCTGCTAATGCACCAGCTGCTGCCTTGTTAGCGTTTTTGGCATCAAACACAACTCCGTCGGAATATTTACCGCCATCTTCGGTTATAGATTCAAAGAGTCCACCTCCGACAACAATGTCTGAAGATCCTGCGCCGTACGCCATAGCGCCTCCTTTTCCGTAGGGATATCCTCCGTAATGGCCATAGTCAGAACCGGCCTTTGCACCTGCGGCTGCACCAGCCAGAATGCTACCAGGCACGTACATTGTCTTGCTGCCTCCCTTGCCCTTCTTGCTTCCTGGTGCGTAGATAGCAGCGTCTTGTTCGCCAGCAGCCAAAGCACCAGCTCCAGCAACATTGTCGGAACCGAGGACTGCGGACAAGTCTCCGTAACTCTCGTCGCCTCCATAAGTTTCGGTAACAAATTTACCGCCACTCAACGTAAGTCCACTTGCTGCTAATCCCATGCCCTTGCCAGTACCAAAGTATCCTCCTGGACCTCCATAGAATTGACGACCAGCACCTGCTCCTCCGAAAGCACCTGCTCCAATGATCATGTCAGGTCCTTGGAAGACGGTCTTTGTGAAGTCGCCTTCTGAGTCTTCGCCGTCAGCAATAAATGCCATGTCGTTTTGACCAGCTGCTAATGCACCAGCTGCTGCCTTGTTAGCGTTTTTGGCATCAAACACAACTCCGTCGGAATATTTACCGCCATCTTCGGTTATAGATTCAAAGAGTCCACCTCCGACAACAATGTCTGAAGATCCTGCGCCGTACGCCATAGCGCCTCCTTTTCCGTAGGGATATCCTCCGTAATGGCCATAGTCAGAACCGGCCTTTGCACCTGCGGCTGCACCAGCCAGAATGCTACCAGGCACGTACATTGTCTTGCTGCCTCCCTTGCCCTTCTTGCTTCCTGGTGCGTAGATAGCAGCGTCTTGTTCGCCAGCAGCCAAAGCACCAGCTCCAGCAACATTGTCGGAACCGAGGACTGCGGACAAGTCTCCGTAACTCTCGTCGCCTCCATAAGTTTCGGTAACAAATTTACCGCCACTCAACGTAAGTCCACTTGCTGCTAATCCCATGCCCTTGCCAGTACCAAAGTATCCTCCTGGACCTCCATAGAATTGACGACCAGCACCTGCTCCTCCGAAAGCACCTGCTCCAATGATCATGTCAGGTCCTTGGAAGACGGTCTTTGTGAAGTCGCCTTCTGAGTCTTCGCCGTCAGCAATAAATGCCATGTCGTTTTGACCAGCTGCTAATGCACCAGCTGCTGCCTTGTTAGCGTTTTTGGCATCAAACACAACTCCGTCGGAATATTTACCGCCATCTTCGGTTATAGATTCAAAGAGTCCACCTCCGACAACAATGTCTGAAGATCCTGCGCCGTACGCCATAGCGCCTCCCTTTCCGTAGGGATATCCTTCGTAATGGCCATAGTCAGAACCGGCCTTTGCACCTGCGGCTGCACCAGCCAGAATGCTACCAGGCACGTACATTGTCTTGCTGCCTCCCTTGCCCTTCTTGCTTCCTGGTGCGTAGATAGCAGCGTCTTGTTCGCCAGCAGCCAAAGCACCAGCTCCAGCAACATTGTCGGAACCGAGGACTGCGGACAAGTCTCCGTAACTCTCGTCGCCTCCATAAGTTTCGGTAACAAATTTACCGCCACTCAACGTAAGTCCACTTGCTGCTAATCCCATGCCCTTGCCAGTACCAAAGTATCCTCCTGGACCTCCATAGAATTGACGACCAGCACCTGCTCCTCCGAAAGCACCTGCTCCAATGATCATGTCAGGTCCTTGGAAGACGGTCTTTGTGAAGTCGCCTTCTGAGTCTTCGCCGTCAGCAATAAATGCCATGTCGTTTTGACCAGCTGCTAATGCACCAGCTGCTGCCTTGTTAGCGTTTTTGGCATCAAACACAACTCCGTCGGAATATTTACCGCCATCTTCGGTTATAGATTCAAAAAGTCCACCTCCGACAACAATGTCTGAAGATCCTGCGCCGTACGCCATAGCGCCTCCTTTTCCGTAGGGATATCCTCCGTAATGGCCATAGTCAGAACCGGCCTTTGCACCTGCGGCTGCACCAGCCAGAATGCTACCAGGCACGTACATTGTCTTGCTGCCTCCCTTGCCCTTCTTGCTTCCTGGTGCGTAGATAGCAGCGTCTTGTTCGCCAGCAGCCAAAGCACCAGCTCCAGCAACATTGTCGGAACCGAGGACTGCGGACAAGTCTCCGTAACTCTCGTCGCCTCGATAAGTTTCGGTAACAAATTTACCGCCACTCAACGTAAGTCCACTTGCTGCTAATCCCATGCCCTTGCCAGTACCAAAGTATCCTCCTGGACCTCCATAGAATTGACGACCAGCACCTGCTCCTCCGAAAGCACCTGCTCCAATGATCATGTCAGGTCCTTGGAAGACGGTCTTTGTGAAGTCGCCTTCTGAGTCTTCGCCGTCAGCAATAAATGCCATGTCGTTTTGACCAGCTGCTAATGCACCAGCTGCTGCCTTGTTAGCGTTTTTGGCATCAAACACAACTCCGTCGGAATATTTACCGCCATCTTCGGTTATAGATTCAAAGAGTCCACCTCCGACAACAATGTCTGAAGATCCTGCGCCGTACGCCATAGCGCCTCCTTTTCCGTAGGGATATCCTCCGTAATGGCCATAGTCAGAACCGGCCTTTGCACCTGCGGCTGCACCAGCCAGAATGCTACCAGGCACGTACATTGTCTTGCTGCCTCCCTTGCCCTTCTTGCTTCCTGGTGCGTAGATAGCAGCGTCTTGTTCGCCAGCAGCCAAAGCACCAGCTCCAGCAACATTGTCGGAACCGAGGACTGCGGACAAGTCTCCGTAACTCTCGTCGCCTCGATAAGTTTCGGTAACAAATTTACCGCCACTCAACGTAAGTCCACTTGCTGCTAATCCCATGCCCTTGCCAGTACCAAAGTATCCTCCTGGACCTCCATAGAATTGACGACCAGCACCTGCTCCTCCGAAAGCACCTGCTCCAATGATCATGTCAGGTCCTTGGAAGACGGTCTTTGTGAAGTCGCCTTCTGAGTCTTCGCCGTCAGCAATAAATGCCATGTCGTTTTGACCAGCTGCTAATGCACCAGCTGCTGCCTTGTTAGCGTTTTTGGCATCAAACACAACTCCGTCGGAATATTTACCGCCATCTTCGGTTATAGATTCAAAGAGTCCACCTCCGACAACAATGTCTGAAGATCCTGCGCCGTACGCCATAGCGCCTCCTTTTCCGTAGGGATATCCTCCGTAATGGCCATAGTCAGAACCGGCCTTTGCACCTGCGGCTGCACCAGCCAGAATGCTACCAGGCACGTACATTGTCTTGCTGCCTCCCTTGCCCTTCTTGCTTCCTGGTGCGTAGATAGCAGCGTCTTGTTCGCCAGCAGCCAAAGCACCAGCTCCAGCAACATTGTCGGAACCGAGGACTGCGGACAAGTCTCCGTAACTCTCGTCGCCTCCATAAGTTTCGGTAACAAATTTACCGCCACTCAACGTAAGTCCACTTGCTGCTAATCCCATGCCCTTGCCAGTACCAAAGTATCCTCCTGGACCTCCATAGAATTGACGACCAGCACCTGCTCCTCCGAAAGCACCTGCTCCAATGATCATGTCAGGTCCTTGGAAGACGGTCTTTGTGAAGTCGCCTTCTGAGTCTTCGCCGTCAGCAATAAATGCCATGTCGTTTTGACCAGCTGCTAATGCACCAGCTGCTGCCTTGTTAGCGTTTTTGGCATCAAACACAACTCCGTCGGAATATTTACCGCCATCTTCGGTTATAGATTCAAAGAGTCCACCTCCGACAACAATGTCTGAAGATCCTGCGCCGTACGCCATAGCGCCTCCTTTTCCGTAGGGATATACTCCGTAATAGCCATAGTCAGAACCGGCCTTTGCACCTGCGGCTGCACCAGCCAGAATGCTACCAGGCACGTACATTGTCTTGCTGCCTCCCTTGCCCTTCTTGCTTCCTGGTGCGTAGATAGCAGCGTCTTGTTCGCCAGCAGCCAAAGCACCAGCTCCAGCAACATTGTCAGAACCGAGGACTGCAGACAAGTCTCCGTAACTCTCGTCGCCTCCATAAGTTTCGGTAACAAATTTACCGCCACTCAACGTAAGTCCACTTGCTGCTAATCCCATGCCCTTGCCAGTACCAAAGTATCCTCCTGGACCTCCATAGAATTGACGACCAGCACCTGCTCCTCCGAAAGCACCTGCTCCAATGATCATGTCAGGTCCTTGGAAGACGGTCTTTGTGAAGTCGCCTTCTGAGTCTTCGCCGTCAGCAATAAATGCCATGTCGTTTTGTCCAGCTGCTAATGCACCAGCTGCTGCCTTGTTAGCGTTTTTGGCATCAAACACAACTCCGTCGGAATATTTACCGCCATCTTCGGTTATAGATTCAAAGAGTCCACCTCCGACAACAATGTCTGAAGATCCTGCGCCGTACGCCATAGCGCCTCCTTTTCCGTAGGGATATCCTCCGTAATAGCCATAGTCAGAACCGGCCTTTGCACCTGCGGCTGCACCAGCCAGAATGCTACCAGGCACGTACATTGTCTTGCTGCCTCCCTTGCCCTTCTTGCTTCCTGGTGCGTAGATAGCAGCGTCTTGTTCGCCAGCAGCCAAAGCACCAGCTCCAGCAACATTGTCGGAACCGAGGACTGCGGACAAGTCTCCGTAACTCTCGTCGCCTCCATAAGTTTCGGTAACAAATTTACCGCCACTCAACGTAAGTCCACTTGCTGCTAATCCCATGCCCTTGCCAGTACCAAAGTATCCTCCTGGACCTCCATAGAATTGACGACCAGCACCTGCTCCTCCGAAAGCACCTGCTCCAATGATCATGTCAGGTCCTTGGAAGACGGTCTTTGTGAAGTCGCCTTCTGAGTCTTCGCCGTCAGCAATAAATGCCATGTCGTTTTGACCAGCTGCTAATGCACCAGCTGCTGCCTTGTTAGCGTTTTTGGCATCAAACACAACTCCGTCGGAATATTTACCGCCATCTTCGGTTATAGATTCAAAGAGTCCACCTCCGACAACAATGTCTGAAGATCCTGCGCCGTACGCCATAGCGCTTCCTTTTCCGTAGGGATATCCTCCGTAATAGCCATAGTCAGAACCGGCCTTTGCACCTGCGGCTGCACCAGCCAGAATGCTACCAGGCACGTACATTGTCTTGCTGCCTCCCTTGCCCTTCTTGCTTCCTGGTGCGTAGATAGCAGCGTCTTGTTCGCCAGCAGCCAAAGCACCAGCTCCAGCAACATTGTCGGAACCGAGGACTGCGGACAAGTCTCCGTAACTCTCGTCGCCTCCATAAGTTTCGGTAACAAATTTACCGCCACTCAACGTAAGTCCACTTGCTGCTAATCCCATGCCCTTGCCAGTACCAAAGTATCCTCCTGGACCTCCATAGAATTGACGACCAGCACCTGCTCTTCCGAAAGCACCTGCTCCAATGATCATGTCAGGTCCTTGGAAGACGGTCTTTGTGAAGTCGCCTTCTGAGTCTTCGCCGTCAGCAATAAATGCCATGTCGTTTTGACCAGCTGCTAATGCACCAGCTGCTGCCTTGTTAGCGTTTTTGGCATCAAACACAACTCCGTCGGAATATTTACCGCCATCTTCGGTTATAGATTCAAAGAGTCCACCTCCGACAACAATGTCTGAAGATCCTGCGCCGTACGCCATAGCGCCTCCTTTTCCGTAGGGATATCCTCCGTAATGGCCATAGTCAGAACCGGCCTTTGCACCTGCGGCTGCACCAGCCAGAATGCTACCAGGCACGTACATTGTCTTGCTGCCTCCCTTGCCCTTCTTGCTTCCTGGTGCGTAGATAGCAGCGTCTTGTTCGCCAGCAGCCAAAGCACCAGCTCCAGCAACATTGTCGGAACCGAGGACTGCGGACAAGTCTCCGTAACTCTCGTCGCCTCGATAAGTTTCGGTAACAAATTTACCGCCACTCAACGTAAGTCCACTTGCTGCTAATCCCATGCCCTTGCCAGTACCAAAGTATCCTCCTGGACCTCCATAGAATTGACGACCAGCACCTGCTCCTCCGAAAGCACCTGCTCCAATGATCATGTCAGGTCCTTGGAAGACGGTCTTTGTGAAGTCGCCTTCTGAGTCTTCGCCGTCAGCAATAAATGCCATGTCGTTTTGACCAGCTGCTAATGCACCAGCTGCTGCCTTGTTAGCGTTTTTGGCATCAAACACAACTC
Organism: Corella eumyota; assembly: GCF_963082875.1. NCBI lineage: Eukaryota > Metazoa > Chordata > Ascidiacea > Phlebobranchia > Corellidae > Corella > Corella eumyota. The sequence goes on along the minus strand of NC_137493.1, from coordinate 16,314,626 downwards.
CGTCGGAATATTTACCGCCATCTTCGGTTATAGATTCAAAGAGTCCACCTCCGACAACAATGTCTGAAGATCCTGCGCCGTACGCCATAGCGCCTCCTTTTCCGTAGGGATATCCTCCGTAATGGCCATAGTCAGAACCGGCCTTTGCACCTGCGGCTGCACCAGCCAGAATGCTACCAGGCACGTACATTGTCTTGCTGCCTCCCTTGCCCTTCTTGCTTCCTGGTGCGTAGATAGCAGCGTCTTGTTCGCCAGCAGCCAAAGCACCAGCTCCAGCAAAATTGTCGGAACCGAGGACTGCGGACAAGTCTCCGTAACTCTCGTCGCCTCCATAAGTTTCGGTAACAAATTTACCGCCACTCAACGTAAGTCCACTTGCTGCTAATCCCATGCCCTTGCCAGTACCAAAGTATCCTCCTGGACCTCCATAGAATTGACGACCAGCACCTGCTCCTCCGAAAGCACCTGCTCCAATGATCATGTCAGGTCCTTGGAAGACGGTCTTTGTGAAGTCGCCTTCTGAGTCTTCGCCGTCAGCAATAAATGCCATGTCGTTTTGACCAGCTGCTAATGCACCAGCTGCTGCCTTGTTAGCGTTTTTGGCATCAAACACAACTCCGTCGGAATATTTACCGCCATCTTCGGTTATAGATTCAAAGAGTCCACCTCCGACAACAATGTCTGAAGATCCTGCGCCGTACGCCATAGCGCCTCCCTTTCCGTAGGGATATCCTTCGTAATGGCCATAGTCAGAACCGGCCTTTGCACCTGCGGCTGCACCAGCCAGAATGCTACCAGGCACGTACATTGTCTTGCTGCCTCCCTTGCCCTTCTTGCTTCCTGGTGCGTAGATAGCAGCGTCTTGTTCGCCAGCAGCCAAAGCACCAGCTCCAGCAACATTGTCGGAACCGAGGACTGCGGACAAGTCTCCGTAACTCTCGTCGCCTCCATAAGTTTCGGTAACAAATTTACCGCCACTCAACGTAAGTCCACTTGCTGCTAATCCCATGCCCTTGCCAGTACCAAAGTATCCTCCTGGACCTCCATAGAATTGACGACCAGCACCTGCTCCTCCGAAAGCACCTGCTCCAATGATCATGTCAGGTCCTTGGAAGACGGTCTTTGTGAAGTCGCCTTCTGAGTCTTCGCCGTCAGCAATAAATGCCATGTCGTTTTGACCAGCTGCTAATGCACCAGCTGCTGCCTTGTTAGCGTTTTTGGCATCAAACACAACTCCGTCGGAATATTTACCGCCATCTTCGGTTATAGATTCAAAAAGTCCACCTCCGACAACAATGTCTGAAGATCCTGCGCCGTACGCCATAGCGCCTCCTTTTCCGTAGGGATATCCTCCGTAATGGCCATAGTCAGAACCGGCCTTTGCACCTGCGGCTGCACCAGCCAGAATGCTACCAGGCACGTACATTGTCTTGCTGCCTCCCTTGCCCTTCTTGCTTCCTGGTGCGTAGATAGCAGCGTCTTGTTCGCCAGCAGCCAAAGCACCAGCTCCAGCAACATTGTCGGAACCGAAGACTGCGGACAAGTCTCCGTAACTCTCGTCGCCTCCATAAGTTTCGGTAACAAATTTACCGCCACTCAACGTAAGTCCACTTGCTGCTAATCCCATGCCCTTGCCAGTACCAAAGTATCCTCCTGGACCTCCATAGAATTGACGACCAGCACCTGCTCCTCCGAAAGCACCTGCTCCAATGATCATGTCAGGTCCTTGGAAGACGGTCTTTGTGAAGTCGCCTTCTGAGTCTTCGCCGTCAGCAATAAATGCCATGTCGTTTTGACCAGCTGCTAATGCACCAGCTGCTGCCTTGTTAGCGTTTTTGGCATCAAACACAACTCCGTCGGAATATTTACCGCCATCTTCGGTTATAGATTCAAAAAGTCCACCTCCGACAACAATGTCTGAAGATCCTGCGCCGTACGCCATAGCGCCTCCTTTTCCGTAGGGATATCCTCCGTAATGGCCATAGTCAGAACCGGCCTTTGCACCTGCGGCTGCACCAGCCAGAATGCTACCAGGCACGTACATTGTCTTGCTGCCTCCCTTGCCCTTCTTGCTTCCTGGTGCGTAGATAGCAGCGTCTTGTTCGCCAGCAGCCAAAGCACCAGCTCCAGCAACATTGTCGGAACCGAGGACTGCGGACAAGTCTCCGTAACTCTCGTCGCCTCCATAAGTTTCGGTAACAAATTTACCGCCACTCAACGTAAGTCCACTTGCTGCTAATCCCATGCCCTTGCCAGTACCAAAGTATCCTCCTGGACCTCCATAGAATTGACGACCAGCACCTGCTCCTCCGAAAGCACCTGCTCCAATGATCATGTCAGGTCCTTGGAAGACGGTCTTTGTGAAGTCGCCTTCTGAGTCTTCGCCGTCAGCAATAAATGCCATGTCGTTTTGACCAGCTGCTAATGCACCAGCTGCTGCCTTGTTAGCGTTTTTGGCATCAAACACAACTCCGTCGGAATATTTACCGCCATCTTCGGTTATAGATTCAAAGAGTCCACCTCCAACAACAATGTCTGAAGATCCTGCGCCGTACGCCATAGCGCCTCCTTTTCCGTAGGGATATCCTCCGTAATGGCCATAGTCAGAACCGGCCTTTGCACCTGCGGCTGCACCAGCCAGAATGCTACCAGGCACGTACATTGTCTTGCTGCCTCCCTTGCCCTTCTTGCTTCCTGGTGCGTAGATAGCAGCGTCTTGTTCGCCAGCAGCCAAAGCACCAGCTCCAGCAACATTGTCGGAACCGAGGACTGCGGACAAGTCTCCGTAACTCTCGTCGCCTCGATAAGTTTCGGTAACAAATTTACCGCCACTCAACGTAAGTCCACTTGCTGCTAATCCCATGCCCTTGCCAGTACCAAAGTATCCTCCTGGACCTCCATAGAATTGACGACCAGCACCTGCTCCTCCGAAAGCACCTGCTCCAATGATCATGTCAGGTCCTTGGAAGACGGTCTTTGTGAAGTCGCCTTCTGAGTCTTCGCCGTCAGCAATAAATGCCATGTCGTTTTGACCAGCTGCTAATGCACCAGCTGCTGCCTTGTTAGCGTTTTTGGCATCAAACACAACTCCGTCGGAATATTTACCGCCATCTTCGGTTATAGATTCAAAGAGTCCACCTCCGACAACAATGTCTGAAGATCCTGCGCCGTACGCCATAGCGCCTCCTTTTCCGTAGGGATATCCTCCGTAATGGCCATAGTCAGAACCGGCCTTTGCACCTGCGGCTGCACCAGCCAGAATGCTACCAGGCACGTACATTGTCTTGCTGCCTCCCTTGCCCTTCTTGCTTCCTGGTGCGTAGATAGCAGCGTCTTGTTCGCCAGCAGCCAAAGCACCAGCTCCAGCAACATTGTCGGAACCGAGGACTGCGGACAAGTCTCCGTAACTCTCGTCGCCTCCATAAGTTTCGGTAACAAATTTACCGCCACTCAACGTAAGTCCACTTGCTGCTAATCCCATGCCCTTGCCAGTACCAAAGTATCCTCCTGGACCTCCATAGAATTGACGACCAGCACCTGCTCCTCCGAAAGCACCTGCTCCAATGATCATGTCAGGTCCTTGGAAGACGGTCTTTGTGAAGTCGCCTTCTGAGTCTTCGCCGTCAGCAATAAATGCCATGTCGTTTTGACCAGCTGCTAATGCACCAGCTGCTGCCTTGTTAGCGTTTTTGGCATCAAACACAACTCCGTCGGAATATTTACCGCCATCTTCGGTTATAGATTCAAAGAGTCCACCTCCGACAACAATGTCTGAAGATCCTGCGCCGTACGCCATAGCGCCTCCTTTTCCGTAGGGATATCCTCCGTAATAGCCATAGTCAGAACCGGCCTTTGCACCTGCGGCTGCACCAGCCAGAATGCTACCAGGCACGTACATTGTCTTGCTGCCTCCCTTGCCCTTCTTGCTTCCTGGTGCGTAGATAGCAGCGTCTTGTTCGCCAGCAGCCAAAGCACCAGCTCCAGCAACATTGTCGGAACCGAGGACTGCGGACAAGTCTCCGTAACTCTCGTCGCCTCCATAAGTTTCGGTAACAAATTTACCGCCACTCAACGTAAGTCCACTTGCTGCTAATCCCATGCCCTTGCCAGTACCAAAGTATCCTCCTGGACCTCCATAGAATTGACGACCAGCACCTGCTCCTCCGAAAGCACCTGCTCCAATGATCATGTCAGGTCCTTGGAAGACGGTCTTTGTGAAGTCGCCTTCTGAGTCTTCGCCGTCAGCAATAAATGCCATGTCGTTTTGACCAGCTGCTAATGCACCAGCTGCTGCCTTGTTAGCGTTTTTGGCATCAAACACAACTCCGTCGGAATATTTACCGCCATCTTCGGTTATAGATTCAAAGAGTCCACCTCCGACAACAATGTCTGAAGATCCTGCGCCGTACGCCATAGCGCCTCCTTTTCCGTAGGGATATCCTCCGTAATGGCCATAGTCAGAACCGGCCTTTGCACCTGCGGCTGCACCAGCCAGAATGCTACCAGGCACGTACATTGTCTTGCTGCCTCCCTTGCCCTTCTTGCTTCCTGGTGCGTAGATAGCAGCGTCTTGTTCGCCAGCAGCCAAAGCACCAGCTCCAGCAACATTGTCGGAACCGAGGACTGCAGACAAGTCTCCGTAACTCTCGTCGCCTCCATAAGTTTCGGTAACAAATTTACCGCCACTCAACGTAAGTCCACTTGCTGCTAATCCCATGCCCTTGCCAGTACCAAAGTATCCTCCTGGACCTCCATAGAATTGACGACCAGCACCTGCTCCTCCGAAAGCACCTGCTCCAATGATCATGTCAGGTCCTTGGAAGACGGTCTTTGTGAAGTCGCCTTCTGAGTCTTCGCCGTCAGCAATAAATGCCATGTCGTTTTGTCCAGCTGCTAATGCACCAGCTGCTGCCTTGTTAGCGTTTTTGGCATCAAACACAATTCCGTCGGAATATTTACCGCCATCTTCGGTTATAGATTCAAAGAGTCCACCTCCGACAACAATGTCTGAAGATCCTGCGCCGTACGCCATAGCGCCTCCCTTTCCGTAGGGATATCCTTCGTAATGGCCATAGTCAGAACCGGCCTTTGCACCTGCGGCTGCACCAGCCAGAATGCTACCAGGCACGTACATTGTCTTGCTGCCTCCCTTGCCCTTCTTGCTTCCTGGTGCGTAGATAGCAGCGTCTTGTTCGCCAGCAGCCAAAGCACCAGCTCCAGCAACATTGTCGGAACCGAGGACTGCGGACAAGTCTCCGTAACTCTCGTCGCCTCCATAAGTTTCGGTAACAAATTTACCGCCACTCAACGTAAGTCCACTTGCTGCTAATCCCATGCCCTTGCCAGTACCAAAGTATCCTCCTGGACCTCCATAGAATTGACGACCAGCACCTGCTCCTCCGAAAGCACCTGCTCCAATGATCATGTCAGGTCCTTGGAAGACGGTCTTTGTGAAGTCGCCTTCTGAGTCTTCGCCGTCAGCAATAAATGCCATGTCGTTTTGACCAGCTGCTAATGCACCAGCTGCTGCCTTGTTAGCGTTTTTGGCATCAAACACAACTCCGTCGGAATATTTACCGCCATCTTCGGTTATAGATTCAAAGAGTCCACCTCCGACAACAATGTCTGAAGATCCTGCGCCGTACGCCATAGCGCCTCCTTTTCCGTAGGGATATCCTCCGTAATGGCCATAGTCAGAACCGGCCTTTGCACCTGCGGCTGCACCAGCCAGAATGCTACCAGGCACGTACATTGTCTTGCTGCCTCCCTTGCCCTTCTTGCTTCCTGGTGCGTAAATAGCAGCGTCTTGTTCGCCAGCAGCCAAAGCACCAGCTCCAGCAACATTGTCGGAACCGAGGACTGCGGACAAGTCTCCGTAACTCTCGTCGCTTCCATAAGTTTCGGTAACAAATTTACCGCCACTCAACGTAAGTCCACTTGCTGCTAATCCCATGCCCTTGCCAGTACCAAAGTATCCTCCTGGACCTCCATAGAATTGACGACCAGCACCTGCTCCTCCGAAAGCACCTGCTCCAATGATCATGTCAGGTCCTTGGAAGACGGTCTTTGTGAAGTCGCCTTCTGAGTCTTCGCCGTCAGCAATAAATGCCATGTCGTTTTGACCAGCTGCTAATGCACCAGCTGCTGCCTTGTTAGCGTTTTTGGCATCAAACACAACTCCGTCGGAATATTTACCGCTATCTTCGGTTATAGATTCAAAGAGTCCACCTCCGACAACAATGTCTGAAGATCCTGCGCCGTACGCCATAGCGCCTCCTTTTCCGTAGGGATATCCTCCGTAATGGCCATAGTCAGAACCGGCCTTTGCACCTGCGGCTGCACCAGCCAGAATGCTACCAGGCACGTACATTGTCTTGCTGCCTCCCTTGCCCTTCTTGCTTCCTGGTGCGTAGATAGCAGCGTCTTGTTCGCCAGCAGCCAAAGCACCAGCTCCAGCAACATTGTCGGAACCGAGGACTGCGGACAAGTCTCCGTAACTCTCGTCGCCTCCATAAGTTTCGGTAACAAATTTACCGCCACTCAACGTAAGTCCACTTGCTGCTAATCCCATGCCCTTGCCAGTACCAAAGTATCCTCCTGGACCTCCATAGAATTGACGACCAGCACCTGCTCCTCCGAAAGCACCTGCTCCAATGATCATGTCAGGTCCTTGGAAGACGGTCTTTGTGAAGTCGCCTTCTGAGTCTTCGCCGTCAGCAATAAATGCCATGTCGTTTTGACCAGCTGCTAATGCACCAGCTGCTGCCTTGTTAGCGTTTTTGGCATCAAACACAACTCCGTCGGAATATTTACCGCCATCTTCGGTTATAGATTCAAAGAGTCCACCTCCGACAACAATGTCTGAAGATCCTGCGCCGTACGCCATAGCGCCTCCTTTTCCGTAGGGATATCCTCCGTAATGGCCATAGTCAGAACCGGCCTTTGCACCTGCGGCTGCACCAGCCAGAATGCTACCAGGCACGTACATTGTCTTGCTGCCTCCCTTGCCCTTCTTGCTTCCTGGTGCGTAGATAGCAGCGTCTTGTTCGCCAGCAGCCAAAGCACCAGCTCCAGCAACATTGTCGGAACCGAGGACTGCGGACAAGTCTCCGTAACTCTCGTCGCCTCCATAAGTTTCGGTAACAAATTTACCGCCACTCAACGTAAGTCCACTTGCTGCTAATCCCATGCCCTTGCCAGTACCAAAGTATCCTCCTGGACCTCCATAGAATTGACGACCAGCACCTGCTCCTCCGAAAGCACCTGCTCCAATGATCATGTCAGGTCCTTGGAAGACGGTCTTTGTGAAGTCGCCTTCTGAGTCTTCGCCGTCAGCAATAAATGCCATGTCGTTTTGACCAGCTGCTAATGCACCAGCTGCTGCCTTGTTAGCGTTTTTGGCATCAAACACAACTCCGTCGGAATATTTACCGCCATCTTCGGTTATAGATTCAAAGAGTCCACCTCCGACAACAATGTCTGAAGATCCTGCGCCGTACGCCATAGCGCCTCCTTTTCCGTAGGGATATCCTCCGTAATGGCCATAGTCAGAACCGGCCTTTGCACCTGCGGCTGCACCAGCCAGAATGCTACCAGGCACGTACATTGTCTTGCTGCCTCCCTTGCCCTTCTTGCTTCCTGGTGCGTAGATAGCAGCGTCTTGTTCGCCAGCAGCCAAAGCACCAGCTCCAGCAACATTGTCGGAACCGAGGACTGCGGACAAGTCTCCGTAACTCTCGTCGCCTCCATAAGTTTCGGTAACAAATTTACCGCCACTCAACGTAAGTCCACTTGCTGCTAATCCCATGCCCTTGCCAGTACCAAAGTATCCTCCTGGACCTCCATAGAATTGACGACCAGCACCTGCTCCTCCGAAAGCACCTGCTCCAATGATCATGTCAGGTCCTTGGAAGACGGTCTTTGTGAAGTCGCCTTCTGAGTCTTCGCCGTCAGCAATAAATGCCATGTCGTTTTGACCAGCTGCTAATGCACCAGCTGCTGCCTTGTTAGCGTTTTTGGCATCAAACACAACTCCGTCGGAATATTTACCGCCATCTTCGGTTATAGATTCAAAGAGTCCACCTCCGACAACAATGTCTGAAGATCCTGCGCCGTACGCCATAGCGCCTCCTTTTCCGTAGGGATATCCTCCGTAATGGCCATAGTCAGAACCGGCCTTTGCACCTGCGGCTGCACCAGCCAGAATGCTACCAGGCACGTACATTGTCTTGCTGCCTCCCTTGCCCTTCTTGCTTCCTGGTGCGTAGATAGCAGCGTCTTGTTCGCCAGCAGCCAAAGCACCAGCTCCAGCAACATTGTCGGAACCGAGGACTGCGGACAAGTCTCCGTAACTCTCGTCGCCTCCATAAGTTTCGGTAACAAATTTACCGCCACTCAACGTAAGTCCACTTGCTGCTAATCCCATGCCCTTGCCAGTACCAAAGTATCCTCCTGGACCTCCATAGAATTGACGACCAGCACCTGCTCCTCCGAAAGCACCTGCTCCAATGATCATGTCAGGTCCTTGGAAGACGGTCTTTGTGAAGTCGCCTTCTGAGTCTTCGCCGTCAGCAATAAATGCCATGTCGTTTTGACCAGCTGCTAATGCACCAGCTGCTGCCTTGTTAGCGTTTTTGGCATCAAACACAACTCCGTCGGAATATTTACCGCCATCTTCGGTTATAGATTCAAAGAGTCCACCTCCGACAACAATGTCTGAAGATCCTGCGCCGTACGCCATAGCGCCTCCTTTTCCGTAGGGATATCCTCCGTAATGGCCATAGTCAGAACCGGCCTTTGCACCTGCGGCTGCACCAGCCAGAATGCTACCAGGCACGTACATTGTCTTGCTGCCTCCCTTGCCCTTCTTGCTTCCTGGTGCGTAGATAGCAGCGTCTTGTTCGCCAGCAGCCAAAGCACCAGCTCCAGCAACATTGTCGGAACCGAGGACTGCGGACAAGTCTCCGTAACTCTCGTCGCCTCCATAAGTTTCGGTAACAAATTTACCGCCACTCAACGTAAGTCCACTTGCTGCTAATCCCATGCCCTTGCCAGTACCAAAGTATCCTCCTGGACCTCCATAGAATTGACGACCAGCACCTGCTCCTCCGAAAGCACCTGCTCCAATGATCATGTCAGGTCCTTGGAAGACGGTCTTTGTGAAGTCGCCTTCTGAGTCTTCGCCGTCAGCAATAAATGCCATGTCGTTTTGACCAGCTGCTAATGCACCAGCTGCTGCCTTGTTAGCGTTTTTGGCATCAAACACAACTCCGTCGGAATATTTACCGCCATCTTCGGTTATAGATTCAAAGAGTCCACCTCCGACAACAATGTCTGAAGATCCTGCGCCGTACGCCATAGCGCCTCTTTTTCCGTAGGGATATCCTCCGTAATGGCCATAATCAGAACCGGCCTTTGCACCTGCGGCTGCACCAGCCAGAATGCTACCAGGCACGTACATTGTCTTGCTGCCTCCCTTGCCCTTCTTGCTTCCTGGTGCGTAGATAGCAGCGTCTTGTTCGCCAGCAGCCAAAGCACCAGCTCCAGCAACATTGTCGGAACCGAGGACTGCGGACAAGTCTCCGTAACTCTCGTCGCCTCCATAAGTTTCGGTAACAAATTTACCGCCACTCAACGTAAGTCCACTTGCTGCTAATCCCATGCCCTTGCCAGTACCAAAGTATCCTCCTGGACCTCCATAGAATTGACGACCAGCACCTGCTCCTCCGAAAGCACCTGCTCCAATGATCATGTCAGGTCCTTGGAAGACGGTCTTTGTGAAGTCGCCTTCTGAGTCTTCACCGTCAGCAATAAATGCCATGTCGTTTTGACCAGCTGCTAATGCACCAGCTGCTGCCTTGTTAGCGTTTTTGGCATCAAACACAACTCCGTCGGAATATTTACCGCCATCTTCGGTTATAGATTCAAAGAGTCCACCTCCGACAACAATGTCTGAAGATCCTGCGCCGTACGCCATAGCGCCTCCTTTTCCGTAGGGATATCCTTCGTAATAGCCATAGTCAGAACCGGCCTTTGCACCTGCGGCTGCACCAGCCAGAATGCTACCAGGCACGTACATTGTCTTGCTGCCTCCCTTGCCCTTCTTGCTTCCTGGTGCGTAGATAGCAGCGTCTTGTTCGCCAGCAGCCAAAGCACCAGCTCCAGCAACATTGTCGGAACCGAGGACTGCGGACAAGTCTCCGTAACTCTCGTCGCCTCCATAAGTTTCGGTAACAAATTTACCGCCACTCAACGTAAGTCCACTTGCTGCTAATCCCATGCCCTTGCCAGTACCAAAGTATCCTCCTGGACCTCCATAGAATTGACGACCAGCACCTGCTCCTCCGAAAGCACCTGCTCCAATGATCATGTCAGGTCCTTGGAAGACGGTCTTTGTGAAGTCGCCTTCTGAGTCTTCGCCGTCAGCAATAAATGCCATGTCGTTTTGACCAGCTGCTAATGCACCAGCTGCTGCCTTGTTAGCGTTTTTGGCATCAAACACAACTCCGTCGGAATATTTACCGCCATCTTCGGTTATAGATTCAAAGAGTCCACCTCCGACAACAATGTCTGAAGATCCTGCGCCGTACGCCATAGCGCCTCCTTTTCCGTAGGGATATCCTCCGTAATGGCCATAGTCAGAACCGGCCTTTGCACCTGCGGCTGCACCAGCCAGAATGCTACCAGGCACGTACATTGTCTTGCTGCCTCCCTTGCCCTTCTTGCTTCCTGGTGCGTAGATAGCAGCGTCTTGTTCGCCAGCAGCCAAAGCACCAGCTCCAGCAACATTGTCGGAACCGAGGACTGCGGACAAGTCTCCGTAACTCTCGTCACCTCCATAAGTTTCGGTAACAAATTTACCGCCACTCAACGTAAGTCCACTTGCTGCTAATCCCATGCCCTTGCCAGTACCAAAGTATCCTCCTGGACCTCCATAGAATTGACGACCAGCACCTGCTCCTCCGAAAGCACCTGCTCCAATGATCATGTCAGGTCCTTGGAAGACGGTCTTTGTGAAGTCGCCTTCTGAGTCTTCGCCGTCAGCAATAAATGCCATGTCGTTTTGACCAGCTGCTAATGCACCAGCTGCTGCCTTGTTAGCGTTTTTGGCATCAAACACAACTCCGTCGGAATATTTACCGCCATCTTCGGTTATAGATTCAAAGAGTCCACCTCCGACAACAATGTCTGAAGATCCTGCGCCGTACGCCATAGCGCCTCCTTTTCCGTAGGGATATCCTCCGTAATGGCCATAGTCAGAACCGGCCTTTGCACCTGCGGCTGCACCAGCCAGAATGCTACCAGGCACGTACATTGTCTTGCTGCCTCCCTTGCCCTTCTTGCTTCCTGGTGCGTAGATAGCAGCGTCTTGTTCGCCAGCAGCCAAAGCACCAGCTCCAGCAACATTGTCGGAACCGAGGACTGCGGACAAGTCTCCGTAACTCTCGTCGCCTCCATAAGTTTCGGTAACAAATTTACCGCCACTCAACGTAAGTCCACTTGTTGCTAATCCCATGCCCTTGCCAGTACCAAAGTATCCTCCTGGACCTCCATAGAATTGACGACCAGCACCTGCTCCTCCGAAAGCACCTGCTCCAATGATCATGTCAGGTCCTTGGAAGACGGTCTTTGTGAAGTCGCCTTCTGAGTCTTCGCCGTCAGCAATAAATGCCATGTCGTTTTGACCAGCTGCTAATGCACCAGCTGCTGCCTTGTTAGCGTTTTTGGCATCAAACACAACTCCGTCGGAATATTTACCGCCATCTTCGGTTATAGATTCAAAGAGTCCACCTCCGACAACAATGTCTGAAGATCCTGCGCCGTACGCCATAGCGCCTCCTTTTCCGTAGGGATATCCTCCGTAATAGCCATAGTCAGAACCGGCCTTTGCACCTGCGGCTGCACCAGCCAGAATGCTACCAGGCACGTACATTGTCTTGCTGCCTCCCTTGCCCTTCTTGCTTCCTGGTGCGTAGATAGCAGCGTCTTGTTCGCCAGCAGCCAAAGCACCAGCTCCAGCAACATTGTCGGAACCGAGGACTGCGGACAAGTCTCCGTAACTCTCGTCGCCTCCATAAGTTTCGGTAACAAATTTACCGCCACTCAACGTAAGTCCACTTGCTGCTAATCCCATGCCCTTGCCAGTACCAAAGTATCCTCCTGGACCTCCATAGAATTGACGACCAGCACCTGCTCCTCCGAAAGCACCTGCTCCAATGATCATGTCAGGTCCTTGGAAGACGGTCTTTGTGAAGTCGCCTTCTGAGTCTTCGCCGTCAGCAATAAATGCCATGTCGTTTTGACCAGCTGCTAATGCACCAGCTGCTGCCTTGTTAGCGTTTTTGGCATCAAACACAACTCCGTCGGAATATTTACCGCCATCTTCGGTTATAGATTCAAAGAGTCCACCTCCGACAACAATGTCTGAAGATCCTGCGCCGTACGCCATAGCGCTTCCTTTTCCGTAGGGATATCCTCCGTAATAGCCATAGTCAGAACCGGCCTTTGCACCTGCGGCTGCACCAGCCAGAATGCTACCAGGCACGTACATTGTCTTGCTGCCTCCCTTGCCCTTCTTGCTTCCTGGTGCGTAGATAGCAGCGCCTTGTTCGCCAGCAGCCAAAGCACCAGCTCCAGCAACATTGTCGGAACCGAGGACTGCGGACAAGTCTCCGTAACTCTCGTCGCCTCCATAAGTTTCGGTAACAAATTTACCGCCACTCAACGTAAGTCCACTTGCTGCTAATCCCATGCCCTTGCCAGTACCAAAGTATCCTCCTGGACCTCCATAGAATTGACGACCAGCACCTGCTCCTCCGAAAGCACCTGCTCCAATGATCATGTCAGGTCCTTGGAAGACGGTCTTTGTGAAGTCGCCTTCTGAGTCTTCGCCGTCAGCAATAAATGCCATGTCGTTTTGTCCAGCTGCTAATGCACCAGCTGCTGCCTTGTTAGCGTTTTTGGCATCAAACACAACTCCATCGGAATATTTACCGCCATCTTCAGTTATAGATTCAAAGAGTCCACCTCCGACAACAATGTCTGAAGATCCTGCGCCGTACGCCATAGCGCCTCCTTTTCCGTAGGGATATCCTCCGTAATAGCCATAGTCAGAACCGGCCTTTGCACCTGCAGCTGCACCAGCCAGAATGCTACCAGGCACGTACATTGTCTTGCTGCCTCCCTTGCCCTTCTTGCTTCCTGGTGCGTAGATAGCAGCGTCTTGTTCGCCAGCAGCCAAAGCACCAGCTCCAGCAACATTGTCGGAACCGAGGACTGCGGACAAGTCTCCGTAACTCTCGTCGCCTCCATAAGTTTCGGTAACAAATTTACCGCCACTCAACGTAAGTCCACTTGCTGCTAATCCCATGCCCTTGCCAGTACCAAAGTATCCTCCTGGACCTCTATAGAATTGACGACCAGCACCTGCTCCTCCGAAAGCACCTGCTCCAATGATCATGTCAGGTCCTTGGAAGACGGTCTTTGTGAAGTCGCCTTCTGAGTCTTCGCCGTCAGCAATAAATGCCATGTCGTTTTGACCAGCTGCTAATGCACCAGCTGCTGCCTTGTTAGCGTTTTTGGCATCAAACACAACTCCGTCGGAATATTTACCGCCATCTTCGGTTATAGATTCAAAGAGTCCACCTCCGACAACAATATCTGAAGATCCTGCTCCGTACGCCATAGCGCCTCCCTTTCCGTAGGGATATCCTTCGTAATAGCCATAGTCAGAACCGGCCTTTGCACCTGCGGCTGCACCAGCCAGAATGCTACCAGGCACGTACATTGTCTTGCTGCCTCCCTTGCCCTTCTTGCTTCCTGGTGCGTAGATAGCAGCGTCTTGTTCGCCAGCAGCCAAAGCACCAGCTCCAGCAACATTGTCGGAACCGAGGACTGCGGACAAGTCTCCGTAACTCTCGTCGCCTCCATAAGTTTCGGTAACAAATTTACCACCACTCAACGTAAGTCCACTTGCTGCTAATCCCATGCCCTTGCCAGTACCAAAGTATCCTCCTGGACCTCCATAGAATTGACGACCAGCACCTGCTCCTCCGAAAGCACCTGCTCCAATGATCATGTCAGGTCCTTGGAAGACGGTCTTTGTGAAGTCGCCTTCTGAGTCTTCGCCGTCAGCAATAAATGCCATGTCGTTTTGACCAGCTGCTAATGCACCAGCTGCTGCCTTGTTAGCGTTTTTGGCATCAAACACAACTCCGTCGGAATATTTACCGCCATCTTCGGTTATAGATTCAAAGAGTCCACCTCCGACAACAATGTCTGAAGATCCTGCTCCGTACGCCATAGCGCCTCCCTTTCCGTAGGGATATCCTTCGTAATAGCCATAGTCAGAACCGGCCTTTGCACCTGCGGCTGCACCAGCCAGAATGCTACCAGGCACGTACATTGTCTTGCTGCCTCCCTTGCCCTTCTTGCTTCCTGGTGCGTAGATAGCAGCGTCTTGTTCGCCAGCAGCCAAAGCACCAGCTCCAGCAACATTGTCGGAACCGAGGACTGCGGACAAGTCTCCGTAACTCTCGTCGCCTCCATAAGTTTCGGTAACAAATTTACCGCCACTCAACGTAAGTCCACTTGCTGCTAATCCCATGCCCTTGCCAGTACCAAAGTATCCTCCTGGACCTCCATAGAATTGACGACCAGCACCTGCTCCTCCGAAAGCACCTGCTCCAATGATCATGTCAGGTCCTTGGAAGACGGTCTTTGTGAAGTCGCCTTCTGAGTCTTCGCCGTCAGCAATAAATGCCATGTCGTTTTGACCAGCTGCTAATGCACCAGCTGCTGCCTTGTTAGCGTTTTTGGCATCAAACACAACTCCGTCGGAATATTTACCGCCATCTTCGGTTATAGATTCAAAGAGTCCACCTCCGACAACAATGTCTGAAGATCCTGCGCCGTACGCCATAGCGCCTCCTTTTCCGTAGGGATATCCTCCGTAATAGCCATAGTCAGAACCGGCCTTTGCACCTGCGGCTGCACCAGCCAGAATGCTACCAGGCACGTACATTGTCTTGCTGCCTCCCTTGCCCTTCTTGCTTCCTGGTGCGTAGATAGCAGCGTCTTGTTCGCCAGCAGCCAAAGCACCAGCAACATTGTCGGAACCGAGGACTGCGGACAAGTCTCCGTAACTCTCGTCGCCTCCATAAGTTTCGGTAACAAATTTACCGCCACTCAACGTAAGTCCACTTGCTGCTAATCCCATGCCCTTGCCAGTACCAAAGTATCCTCCTGGACCTCCATAGAATTGACGACCAGCACCTGCTCCTCCGAAAGCACCTGCTCCAATGATCATGTCAGGTCCTTGGAAGACGGTCTTTGTGAAGTCGCCTTCTGAGTCTTCGCCGTCAGCAATAAATGCCATGTCGTTTTGACCAGCTGCTAATGCACCAGCTGCTGCCTTGTTAGCGTTTTTGGCATCAAACACAACTCCGTCGGAATATTTACCGCCATCTTCGGTTATAGATTCAAAGAGTCCACCTCCGACAACAATATCTGAAGATCCTGCTCCGTACGCCATAGCGCCTCCCTTTCCGTAGGGATATCCTTCGTAATAGCCATAGTCAGAACCGGCCTTTGCACCTGCGCCTGCACCAGCCAGAATGCTACCAGGCACGTACATTGTCTTGCTGCCTCCCTTGCCCTTCTTGCTTCCTGGTGCGTAGATAGCAGCGTCTTGTTCGCCAGCAGCCAAAGCACCAGCTCCAGCAACATTGTCGGAACCGAGGACTGCGGACAAGTCTCCGTAACTCTCGTCGCCTCCATAAGTTTCGGTAACAAATTTACCGCCACTCAACGTAAGTCCACTTGCTGCTAATCCCATGCCCTTGCCAGTACCAAAGTATCCTCCTGGACCTCCATAGAATTGACGACCAGCACCTGCTCCTCCGAAAGCACCTGCTCCAATGATCATGTCAGGTCCTTGGAAGACGGTCTTTGTGAAGTCGCCTTCTGAGTCTTCGCCGTCAGCAATAAATGCCATGTCGTTTTGACCAGCTGCTAATGCACCAGCTGCTGCCTTGTTAGCGTTTTTGGCATCAAACACAACTCCGTCGGAATATTTACCGCCATCTTCGGTTATAGATTCAAAGAGTCCACCTCCGACAACAATGTCTGAAGATCCTGCGCCGTACGCCATAGCGCCTCCTTTTCCGTAGGGATATCCTCCGTAATAGCCATAGTCAGAACCGGCCTTTGCACCTGCGGCTGCACCAGCCAGAATGCTACCAGGCACGTACATTGTCTTGCTGCCTCCCTTGCCCTTCTTGCTTCCTGGTGCGTAGATAGCAGCGTCTTGTTCGCCAGCAGCCAAAGCACCAGCTCCAGCAACATTGTCGGAACCGAGGACTGCGGACAAGTCTCCGTAACTCTCGTCGCCTCCATAAGTTTCGGTAACAAATTTACCGCCACTCAACGTAAGTCCACTTGCTGCTAATCCCATGCCCTTGCCAGTACCAAAGTATCCTCCTGGACCTCCATAGAATTGACGACCAGCACCTGCTCCTCCGAAAGCACCTGCTCCAATGATCATGTCAGGTCCTTGGAAGACGGTCTTTGTGAAGTCGCCTTCTGAGTCTTCGCCGTCAGCAATAAATGCCATGTCGTTTTGACCAGCTGCTAATGCACCAGCTGCTGCCTTGTTAGCGTTTTTGGCATCAAACACAACTCCGTCGGAATATTTACCGCCATCTTCGGTTATAGATTCAAAGAGTCCACCTCCGACAACAATATCTGAAGATCCTGCTCCGTACGCCATAGCGCCTCCCTTTCCGTAGGGATATCCTTCGTAATAGCCATAGTCAGAACCGGCCTTTGCACCTGCGCCTGCACCAGCCAGAATGCTACCAGGCACGTACATTGTCTTGCTGCCTCCCTTGCCCTTCTTGCTTCCTGGTGCGTAGATAGCAGCGTCTTGTTCGCCAGCAGCCAAAGCACCAGCTCCAGCAACATTGTCGGAACCGAGGACTGCGGACAAGTCTCCGTAACTCTCGTCGCCTCCATAAGTTTCGGTAACAAATTTACCGCCACTCAACGTAAGTCCACTTGCTGCTAATCCCATGCCCTTGCCAGTACCAAAGTATCCTCCTGGACCTCCATAGAATTGACGACCAGCACCTGCTCCTCCGAAAGCACCTGCTCCAATGATCATGTCAGGTCCTTGGAAGACGGTCTTTGTGAAGTCGCCTTCTGAGTCTTCGCCGTCAGCAATAAATGCCATGTCGTTTTGACCAGCTGCTAATGCACCAGCTGCTGCCTTGTTAGCGTTTTTGGCATCAAACACAACTCCGTCGGAATATTTACCGCCATCTTCGGTTATAGATTCAAAGAGTCCACCTCCGACAACAATATCTGAAGATCCTGCTCCGTACGCCATAGCGCCTCCCTTTCCGTAGGGATATCCTTCGTAATAGCCATAGTCAGAACCGGCCTTTGCACCTGCGGCTGCACCAGCCAGAATGCTACCAGGCACGTACATTGTCTTGCTGCCTCCCTTGCCCTTCTTGCTTCCTGGTGCGTAGATAGCAGCGTCTTGTTCGCCAGCAGCCAAAGCACCAGCTCCAGCAACATTGTCGGAACCGAGGACTGCGGACAAGTCTCCGTAACTCTCGTCGCCTCCATAAGTTTCGGTAACAAATTTACCACCACTCAACGTAAGTCCACTTGCTGCTAATCCCATGCCCTTGCCAGTACCAAAGTATCCTCCTGGACCTCCATAGAATTGACGACCAGCACCTGCTCCTCCGAAAGCACCTGCTCCAATGATCATGTCAGGTCCTTGGAAGACGGTCTTTGTGAAGTCGCCTTCTGAGTCTTCGCCGTCAGCAATAAATGCCATGTCGTTTTGACCAGCTGCTAATGCACCAGCTGCTGCCTTGTTAGCGTTTTTGGCATCAAACACAACTCCGTCGGAATATTTACCGCCATCTTCGGTTATAGATTCAAAGAGTCCACCTCCGACAACAATGTCTGAAGATCCTGCGCCGTACGCCATAGCGCCTCCTTTTCCGTAGGGATATCCTCCGTAATAGCCATAGTCAGAACCGGCCTTTGCACCTGCGGCTGCACCAGCCAGAATGCTACCAGGCACGTACATTGTCTTGCTGCCTCCCTTGCCCTTCTTGCTTCCTGGTGCGTAGATAGCAACGTCTTGTTCGCCAGCAGCCAAAGCACCAGCTCCAGCAACATTGTCGGAACCGAGGACTGCGGACAAGTCTCCGTAACTCTCGTCGCCTCCATAAGTTTCGGTAACAAATTTACCGCCACTCAACGTAAGTCCACTTGCTGCTAATCCCATGCCCTTGCCAGTACCAAAGTATCCTCCTGGACCTCCATAGAATTGACGACCAGCACCTGCTCCTCCGAAAGCACCTGCTCCAATGATCATGTCAGGTCCTTGGAAGACGGTCTTTGTGAAGTCGCCTTCTGAGTCTTCGCCGTCAGCAATAAATGCCATGTCGTTTTGACCAGCTGCTAATGCACCAGCTGCTGCCTTGTTAGCGTTTTTGGCATCAAACACAACTCCGTCGGAATATTTACCGCCATCTTCGGTTATAGATTCAAAGAGTCCACCTCCGACAACAATATCTGAAGATCCTGCTCCGTACGCCATAGCGCCTCCCTTTCCGTAGGGATATCCTTCGTAATAGCCATAGTCAGAACCGGCCTTTGCACCTGCGCCTGCACCAGCCAGAATGCTACCAGGCACGTACATTGTCTTGCTGCCTCCCTTGCCCTTCTTGCTTCCTGGTGCGTAGATAGCAGCGTCTTGTTCGCCAGCAGCCAAAGCACCAGCTCCAGCAACATTGTCGGAACCGAGGACTGCGGACAAGTCTCCGTAACTCTCGTCGCCTCCATAAGTTTCGGTAACAAATTTACCGCCACTCAACGTAAGTCCACTTGCTGCTAATCCCATGCCCTTGCCAGTACCAAAGTATCCTCCTGGACCTCCATAGAATTGACGACCAGCACCTGCTCCTCCGAAAGCACCTGCTCCAATGATCATGTCAGGTCCTTGGAAGACGGTCTTTGTGAAGTCGCCTTCTGAGTCTTCGCCGTCAGCAATAAATGCCATGTCGTTTTGACCAGCTGCTAATGCACCAGCTGCTGCCTTGTTAGCGTTTTTGGCATCAAACACAACTCCGTCGGAATATTTACCGCCATCTTCGGTTATAGATTCAAAGAGTCCACCTCCGACAACAATATCTGAAGATCCTGCTCCGTACGCCATAGCGCCTCCCTTTCCAAAGGGATATCCTTCGTAATAGCCATAGTCAGAACCGGCCTTTGCACCTGCGGCTGCACCAGCCAGAATGCTACCAGGCACGTACATTGTCTTGCTGCCTCCCTTGCCCTTCTTGCTTCCTGGTGCGTAGATAGCAGCGTCTTGTTCGCCAGCAGCCAAAGCACCAGCTCCAGCAACATTGTCGGAACCGAGGACTGCGGACAAGTCTCCGTAACTCTCGTCGCCTCCATAAGTTTCGGTAACAAATTTACCACCACTCAACGTAAGTCCACTTGCTGCTAATCCCATGCCCTTGCCAGTACCAAAGTATCCTCCTGGACCTCCATAGAATTGACGACCAGCACCTGCTCCTCCGAAAGCACCTGCTCCAATGATCATGTCAGGTCCTTGGAAGACGGTCTTTGTGAAGTCGCCTTCTGAGTCTTCGCCGTCAGCAATAAATGCCATGTCGTTTTGACCAGCTGCTAATGCACCAGCTGCTGCCTTGTTAGCGTTTTTGGCATCAAACACAACTCCGTCGGAATATTTACCGCCATCTTCGGTTATAGATTCAAAGAGTCCACCTCCGACAACAATGTCTGAAGATCCTGCGCCGTACGCCATAGCGCCTCCTTTTCCGTAGGGATATCCTCCGTAATAGCCATAGTCAGAACCGGCCTTTGCACCTGCGGCTGCACCAGCCAGAATGCTACCAGGCACGTACATTGTCTTGCTGCCTCCCTTGCCCTTCTTGCTTCCTGGTGCGTAGATAGCAACGTCTTGTTCGCCAGCAGCCAAAGCACCAGCTCCAGCAACATTGTCGGAACCGAGGACTGCGGACAAGTCTCCGTAACTCTCGTCGCCTCCATAAGTTTCGGTAACAAATTTACCGCCACTCAACGTAAGTCCACTTGCTGCTAATCCCATGCCCTTGCCAGTACCAAAGTATCCTCCTGGACCTCCATAGAATTGACGACCAGCACCTGCTCCTCCGAAAGCACCTGCTCCAATGATCATGTCAGGTCCTTGGAAGACGGTCTTTGTGAAGTCGCCTTCTGAGTCTTCGCCGTCAGCAATAAATGCCATGTCGTTTTGACCAGCTGCTAATGCACCAGCTGCTGCCTTGTTAGCGTTTTTGGCATCAAACACAACTCCGTCGGAATATTTACCGCCATCTTCGGTTATAGATTCAAAGAGTCCACCTCCGACAACAATATCTGAAGATCCTGCTCCGTACGCCATAGCGCCTCCCTTTCCGTAGGGATATCCTTCGTAATAGCCATAGTCAGAACCGGCCTTTGCACCTGCGCCTGCACCAGCCAGAATGCTACCAGGCACGTACATTGTCTTGCTGCCTCCCTTGCCCTTCTTGCTTCCTGGTGCGTAGATAGCAGCGTCTTGTTCGCCAGCAGCCAAAGCACCAGCTCCAGCAACATTGTCGGAACCGAGGACTGCGGACAAGTCTCCGTAACTCTCGTCGCCTCCATAAGTTTCGGTAACAAATTTACCGCCACTCAACGTAAGTCCACTTGCTGCTAATCCCATGCCCTTGCCAGTACCAAAGTATCCTCCTGGACCTCCATAGAATTGACGACCAGCACCTGCTCCTCCGAAAGCACCTGCTCCAATGATCATGTCAGGTCCTTGGAAGACGGTCTTTGTGAAGTCGCCTTCTGAGTCTTCGCCGTCAGCAATAAATGCCATGTCGTTTTGTCCAGCTGCTAATGCACCAGCTGCTGCCTTGTTAGCGTTTTTGGCATCAAACACAACTCCGTCGGAATATTTACCGCCATCTTCGGTTATAGATTCAAAGAGTCCACCTCCGACAACAATGTCTGAAGATCCTGCGCCGTACGCCATAGCGCCTCCCTTTCCGTAGGGATATCCTTCGTAATAGCCATAGTCAGAACCGGCCTTTGCACCTGCGGCTGCACCAGCCAGAATGCTACCAGGCACGTACATTGTCTTGCTGCCTCCCTTGCCCTTCTTGCTTCCTGGTGCGTAGATAGCAGCGTCTTGTTCGCCAGCAGCCAAAGCACCAGCTCCAGCAACATTGTCGGAACCGAGGACTGCGGACAAGTCTCCGTAACTCTTGTCGCCTCCATAAGTTTCGGTAACAAATTTACCGCCACTCAACGTAAGTCCACTTGCTGCTAATCCCATGCCCTTGCCAGTACCAAAGTATCCTCCTGGACCTCCATAGAATTGACGACCAGCACCTGCTCCTCCGAAAGCACCTGCTCCAATGATCATGTCAGGTCCTTGGAAGACGGTCTTTGTGAAGTCGCCTTCTGAGTCTTCGCCGTCAGCAATAAATGCCATGTCGTTTTGACCAGCTGCTAATGCACCAGCTGCTGCCTTGTTAGCGTTTTTGGCATCAAACACAACTCCGTCGGAATATTTACCGCCATCTTCGGTTATAGATTCAAAGAGTCCACCTCCGACAACAATGTCTGAAGATCCTGCGCCGTACGCCATAGCGCCTCCTTTTCCGTAGGGATATCCTCCGTAATAGCCATAGTCAGAACCGGCCTTTGCACCTGCGGCTGCACCAGCCAGAATGCTACCAGGCACGTACATTGTCTTGCTGCCTCCCTTGCCCTTCTTGCTTCCTGGTGCGTAGATAGCAACGTCTTGTTCGCCAGCAGCCAAAGCACCAGCTCCAGCAACATTGTCGGAACCGAGGACTGCGGACAAGTCTCCGTAACTCTCGTCGCCTCCATAAGTTTCGGTAACAAATTTACCGCCACTCAACGTAAGTCCACTTGCTGCTAATCCCATGCCCTTGCCAGTACCAAAGTATCCTCCTGGACCTCCATAGAATTGACGACCAGCACCTGCTCCTCCGAAAGCACCTGCTCCAATGATCATGTCAGGTCCTTGGAAGACGGTCTTTGTGAAGTCGCCTTCTGAGTCTTCGCCGTCAGCAATAAATGCCATGTCGTTTTGACCAGCTGCTAATGCACCAGCTGCTGCCTTGTTAGCGTTTTTGGCATCAAACACAACTCCGTCGGAATATTTACCGCCATCTTCGGTTATAGATTCAAAGAGTCCACCTCCGACAACAATGTCTGAAGATCCTGCGCCGTACGCCATAGCGCCTCCTTTTCCGTAGGGATATCCTCCGTAATAGCCATAGTCAGAACCGGCCTTTGCACCTGCATCTGCACCAGCCAGAATGCTACCAGGCACGTACATTGTCTTGCTGCTTCCCTTGCCCTTCTTGCTTCCTGGTGAGTAGATAGCAGCGTCTTGTTCGCCAGCAGCCAAAGCACCAGCTCCAGCAACATTGTCGGAACCGAGGACTGCGGACAAGTCTCCGTAACTCTCGTCGCCTCCATAAGTTTCGGTAACAAATTTACCGCCACTCAACGTAAGTCCACTTGCTGCTAATCCCATGCCCTTGCCAGTACCAAAGTATCCTCCTGGACCTCCATAGAATTGACGACCAGCACCTGCTCCTCCGAAAGCACCTGCTCCAATGATCATGTCAGGTCCTTGGAAGACGGTCTTTGTGAAGTCGCCTTCTGAGTCTTCGCCGTCAGCAATAAATGCCATGTCGTTTTGTCCAGCTGCTAATGCACCAGCTGCTGCCTTGTTAGCGTTTTTGGCATCAAACACAACTCCGTCGGAATATTTACCGCCATCTTCGGTTATAGATTCAAAGAGTCCACCTCCGACAACAATGTCTGAAGATCCTGCGCCGTACGCCATAGCGCCTCCCTTTCCGTAGGGATATCCTTCGTAATAGCCATAGTCAGAACCGGCCTTTGCACCTGCAGCTGCACCAGCCAGAATGCTACCAGGCACGTACATTGTCTTGCTGCCTCCCTTGCCCTTCTTGCTTCCTGGTGCGTAGATAGCAGCGTCTTGTTCGCCAGCAGCCAAAGCACCAGCTCCAGCAACATTGTCGGAACCGAGGACTGCGGACAAGTCTCCGTAACTCTCGTCGCCTCCATAAGTTTCGGTAACAAATTTACCGCCACTCAACGTAAGTCCACTTGCTGCTAATCCCATGCCCTTGCCAGTACCAAAGTATCCTCCTGGACCTCCATAGAATTGACGACCAGCACCTGCTCCTCCGAAAGCACCTGCTCCAATGATCATGTCAGGTCCTTGGAAGACGGTCTTTGTGAAGTCGCCTTCTGAGTCTTCGCCGTCAGCAATAAATGCCATGTCGTTTTGTCCAGCTGCTAATGCACCAGCTGCTGCCTTGTTAGCGTTTTTGGCATCAAACACAACTCCGTCGGAATATTTACCGCCATCTTCGGTTATAGATTCAAAGAGTCCACCTCCGACAACAATGTCTGAAGATCCTGCGCCGTACGCCATAGCGCCTCCCTTTCCGTAGGGATATCCTTCGTAATAGCCATAGTCAGAACCGGCCTTTGCACCTGCGGCTGCACCAGCCAGAATGCTACCAGGCACGTACATTGTCTTGCTGCCTCCCTTGCCCTTCTTGCTTCCTGGTGCGTAGATAGCAGCGTCTTGTTCGCCAGCAGCCAAAGCACCAGCTCCAGCAACATTGTCGGAACCGAGGACTGCGGACAAGTCTCCGTAACTCTTGTCGCCTCCATAAGTTTCGGTAACAAATTTACCGCCACTCAACGTAAGTCCACTTGCTGCTAATCCCATGCCCTTGCCAGTACCAAAGTATCCTCCTGGACCTCCATAGAATTGACGACCAGCACCTGCTCCTCCGAAAGCACCTGCTCCAATGATCATGTCAGGTCCTTGGAAGACGGTCTTTGTGAAGTCGCCTTCTGAGTCTTCGCCGTCAGCAATAAATGCCATGTCGTTTTGACCAGCTGCTAATGCACCAGCTGCTGCCTTGTTAGCGTTTTTGGCATCAAACACAACTCCGTCGGAATATTTACCGCCATCTTCGGTTATAGATTCAAAGAGTCCACCTCCGACAACAATATCTGAAGATCCTGCGCCGTACGCCATAGCGCCTCCTTTTCCGTAGGGATATCCTCCGTAATAGCCATAGTCAGAACCGGCCTTTGCACCTGCGGCTGCACCAGCCAGAATGCTACCAGGCACGTACATTGTCTTGCTGCCTCCCTTGCCCTTCTTGCTTCCTGGTGCGTAGATAGCAGCGTCTTGTTCGCCAGCAGCCAAAGCACCAGCTCCAGCAACATTGTCGGAACCGAGGACTGCGGACAAGTCTCCGTAACTCTCGTCGCCTCCATAAGTTTCGGTAACAAATTTACCGCCACTCAACGTAAGTCCACTTGTTGCTAATCCCATGCCCTTGCCAGTACCAAAGTATCCTCCTGGACCTCCATAGAATTGACGACCAGCACCTGCTCCTCCGAAAGCACCTGCTCCAATGATCATGTCAGGTCCTTGGAAGACGGTCTTTGTGAAGTCGCCTTCTGAGTCTTCGCCGTCAGCAATAAATGCCATGTCGTTTTGACCAGCTGCTAATGCACCAGCTGCTGCCTTGTTAGCGTTTTTGGCATCAAACACAACTCCGTCGGAATATTTACCGCCATCTTCAGTTATAGATTCAAAGAGTCCACCTCCGACAACAATGTCTGAAGATCCTGCGCCGTACGCCATAGCGCCTCCTTTTCCGTAGGGATATCCTCCGTAATAGCCATAGTCAGAACCGGCCTTTGCACCTGCAGCTGCACCAGCCAGAATGCTACCAGGCACGTACATTGTCTTGCTGCCTCCCTTGCCCTTCTTGCTTCCTGGTGCGTAGATAGCAGCGTCTTGTTCGCCAGCAGCCAAAGCACCAGCTCCAGCAACATTGTCGGAACCGAGGACTGCGGACAAGTCTCCGTAACTCTCGTCGCCTCCATAAGTTTCGGTAACAAATTTACCGCCACTCAACGTAAGTCCACTTGCTGCTAATCCCATGCCCTTGCCAGTACCAAAGTATCCTCCTGGACCTCCATAGAATTGACGACCAGCACCTGCTCCTCCGAAAGCACCTGCTCCAATGATCATGTCAGGTCCTTGGAAGACGGTCTTTGTGAAGTCGCCTTCTGAGTCTTCGCCGTCAGCAATAAATGCCATGTCGTTTTGTCCAGCTGCTAATGCACCAGCTGCTGCCTTGTTAGCGTTTTTGGCATCAAACACAATTCCGTCGGAATATTTACCGCCATCTTCGGTTATAGATTCAAAGAGTCCACCTCCGACAACAATGTCTGAAGATCCTGCGCCGTATGCCATAGCGCCTCCTTTTCCGTAGGGATATCCTCCGTAATAGCCATAGTCAGAACCGGCCTTTGCACCTGCGGCTGCACCAGCCAGAATGCTACCAGGCACGTACATTGTCTTGCTGCCTCCCTTGCCCTTCTTGCTTCCTGGTGCGTAGATAGCAGCGTCTTGTTCGCCAGCAGCCAAAGCACCAGCTCCAGCAACATTGTCGGAACCGAGGACTGCGGACAAGTCTCCGTAACTCTCGTTGCCTCCATAAGTTTCGGTAACAAATTTACCGCCACTCAACGTAAGTCCACTTGCTGCTAATCCCATGCCCTTGCCAGTACCAAAGTATCCTCCTGGACCTCCATAGAATTGACGACCAGCACCTGCTCCTCCGAAAGCACCTGCTCCAATGATCATGTCAGGTCCTTGGAAGACGGTCTTTGTGAAGTCGCCTTCTGAGTCTTCGCCGTCAGCAATAAATGCCATGTCGTTTTGACCAGCTGCTAATGCACCAGCTGCTGCCTTGTTAGCGTTTTTGGCATCAAACACAACTCCGTCGGAATATTTACCGCCATCTTCGGTTATAGATTCAAAGAGTCCACCTCCGACAACAATATCTGAAGATCCTGCTCCGTACGCCATAGCGCCTCCCTTTCCGTAGGGATATCCTTCGTAATAGCCATAGTCAGAACCGGCCTTTGCACCTGCGGCTGCACCAGCCAGAATGCTACCAGGCACGTACATTGTCTTGCTGCCTCCCTTGCCCTTCTTGCTTCCTGGTGCGTAGATAGCAGCGTCTTGTTCGCCAGCAGCCAAAGCACCAGCTCCAGCAACATTGTCGGAACCGAGGACTGCGGACAAGTCTCCGTAACTCTCGTCGCCTCCATAAGTTTCGGTAACAAATTTACCACCACTCAACGTAAGTCCACTTGCTGCTAATCCCATGCCCTTGCCAGTACCAAAGTATCCTCCTGGACCTCCATAGAATTGACGACCAGCACCTGCTCCTCCGAAAGCACCTGCTCCAATGATCATGTCAGGTCCTTGGAAGACGGTCTTTGTGAAGTCGCCTTCTGAGTCTTCGCCGTCAGCAATAAATGCCATGTCGTTTTGTCCAGCTGCTAATGCACCAGCTGCTGCCTTGTTAGCGTTTTTGGCATCAAACACAATTCCGTCGGAATATTTACCGCCATCTTCGGTTATAGATTCAAAGAGTCCACCTCCGACAACAATGTCTGAAGATCCTGCGCCGTATGCCATAGCGCCTCCTTTTCCGTAGGGATATCCTCCGTAATAGCCATAGTCAGAACCGGCCTTTGCACCTGCGGCTGCACCAGCCAGAATGCTACCAGGCACGTACATTGTCTTGCTGCCTCCCTTGCCCTTCTTGCTTCCTGGTGCGTAGATAGCAGCGTCTTGTTCGCCAGCAGCCAAAGCACCAGCTCCAGCAACATTGTCGGAACTGAGGACTGCGGACAAGTCTCCGTAACTCTCGTCGCCTCCATAAGTTTCGGTAACAAATTTACCGCCACTCAACGTAAGTCCACTTGCTGCTAATCCCATGCCCTTGCCAGTACCAAAGTATCCTCCTGGACCTCCATAGAATTGACGACCAGCACCTGCTTCTCCGAAAGCACCTGCTCCAATGATCATGTCAGGTCCTTGGAAGACGGTCTTTGTGAAGTCGCCTTCTGAGTCTTCGCCGTCAGCAATAAATGCCATGTCGTTTTGACCAGCTGCTAATGCACCAGCTGCTGCCTTGTTAGCGTTTTTGGCATCAAACACAACTCCGTCGGAATATTTACCGCCATCTTCGGTTATAGATTCAAAGAGTCCACCTCCGACAACAATATCTGAAGATCCTGCTCCGTACGCCATAGCGCCTCCCTTTCCGTAGGGATATCCTTCGTAATAGCCATAGTCAGAACCGGCCTTTGCACCTGCGGCTGCACCAGCCAGAATGCTACCAGGCACGTACATTGTCTTGCTGCCTCCCTTGCCCTTCTTGCTTCCTGGTGCGTAGATAGCAGCGTCTTGTTCGCCAGCAGCCAAAGCACCAGCTCCAGCAACATTGTCGGAACCGAGGACTGCGGACAAGTCTCCGTAACTCTCGTCGCCTCCATAAGTTTCGGTAACAAATTTACCACCACTCAACGTAAGTCCACTTGCTGCTAATCCCATGCCCTTGCCAGTACCAAAGTATCCTCCTGGACCTCCATAGAATTGACGACCAGCACCTGCTCCTCCGAAAGCACCTGCTCCAATGATCATGTCAGGTCCTTGGAAGACGGTCTTTGTGAAGTCGCCTTCTGAGTCTTCGCCGTCAGCAATAAATGCCATGTCGTTTTGACCAGCTGCTAATGCACCAGCTGCTGCCTTGTTAGCGTTTTTGGCATCAAACACAATTCCGTCGGAATATTTACCGCCATCTTCGGTTATAGATTCAAAGAGTCCACCTCCGACAACAATGTCTGAAGATCCTGCGCCGTATGCCATAGCGCCTCCTTTTCCGTAGGGATATCCTCCGTAATAGCCATAGTCAGAACCGGCCTTTGCACCTGCGGCTGCACCAGCCAGAATGCTACCAGGCACGTACATTGTCTTGCTGCCTCCCTTGCCCTTCTTGCTTCCTGGTGCGTAGATAGCAGCGCCTTGTTCGCCAGCAGCCAAAGCACCAGCTCCAGCAACATTGTCGGAACCGAGGACTGCGGACAAGTCTCCGTAACTCTCGTCGCCTCCATAAGTTTCGGTAACAAATTTACCGCCACTCAACGTAAGTCCACTTGCTGCTAATCCCATGCCCTTGCCAGTACCAAAGTATCCTCCTGGACCTCCATAGAATTGACGACCAGCACCTGCTCCTCCGAAAGCACCTGCTCCAATGATCATGTCAGGTCCTTGGAAGACGGTCTTTGTGAAGTCGCCTTCTGAGTCTTCGCCGTCAGCAATAAATGCCATGTCGTTTTGACCAGCTGCTAATGCACCAGCTGCTGCCTTGTTAGCGTTTTTGGCATCAAACACAACTCCGTCGGAATATTTACCGCCATCTTCGGTTATAGATTCAAAGAGTCCACCTCCGACAACAATATCTGAAGATCCTGCTCCGTACGCCATAGCGCCTCCCTTTCCGTAGGGATATCCTTCGTAATAGCCATAGTCAGAACCGGCCTTTGCACCTGCGGCTGCACCAGCCAGAATGCTACCAGGCACGTACATTGTCTTGCTGCCTCCCTTGCCCTTCTTGCTTCCTGGTGCGTAGATAGCAGCGTCTTGTTCGCCAGCAGCCAAAGCACCAGCTCCAGCAACATTGTCGGAACCGAGGACTGCGGACAAGTCTCCGTAACTCTCGTCGCCTCCATAAGTTTCGGTAACAAATTTACCACCACTCAACGTAAGTCCACTTGCTGCTAATCCCATGCCCTTGCCAGTACCAAAGTATCCTCCTGGACCTCCATAGAATTGACGACCAGCACCTGCTCCTCCGAAAGCACCTGCTCCAATGATCATGTCAGGTCCTTGGAAGACGGTCTTTGTGAAGTCGCCTTCTGAGTCTTCGCCGTCAGCAATAAATGCCATGTCGTTTTGACCAGCTGCTAATGCACCAGCTGCTGCCTTGTTAGCGTTTTTGGCATCAAACACAACTCCGTCGGAATATTTACCGCCATCTTCGGTTATAGATTCAAAGAGTCCACCTCCGACAACAATGTCTGAAGATCCTGCGCCGTACGCCATAGCGCCTCCTTTTCCGTAGGGATATCCTCCGTAATAGCCATAGTCAGAACCGGCCTTTGCACCTGCGGCTGCACCAGCCAGAATGCTACCAGGCACGTACATTGTCTTGCTGCCTCCCTTGCCCTTCTTGCTTCCTGGTGCGTAGATAGCAGCGTCTTGTTCGCCAGCAGCCAAAGCACCAGCTCCAGCAACATTGTCGGAACCGAGGACTGCGGACAAGTCTCCGTAACTCTCGTCGCCTCCATAAGTTTCGGTAACAAATTTACCGCCACTCAACGTAAGTCCACTTGCTGCTAATCCCATGCCCTTGCCAGTACCAAAGTATCCTCCTGGACCTCCATAGAATTGACGACCAGCACCTGCTCCTCCGAAAGCACCTGCTCCAATGATCATGTCAGGTCCTTGGAAGACGGTCTTTGTGAAGTCGCCTTCTGAGTCTTCGCCGTCAGCAATAAATGCCATGTCGTTTTGACCAGCTGCTAATGCACCAGCTGCTGCCTTGTTAGCGTTTTTGGCATCAAACACAACTCCGTCGGAATATTTACCGCCATCTTCGGTTATAGATTCAAAGAGTCCACCTCCGACAACAATATCTGAAGATCCTGCGCCGTACGCCATAGCGCCTCCCTTTCCGTAGGGATATCCTTCGTAATAGCCATAGTCAGAACCGGCCTTTGCACCTGCGGCTGCACCAGCCAGAATGCTACCAGGCACGTACATTGTCTTGCTGCCTCCCTTGCCCTTCTTGCTTCCTGGTGCGTAGATAGCAGCGTCTTGTTCGCCAGCAGCCAAAGCACCAGCTCCAGCAACATTGTCGGAACCGAGGACTGCGGACAAGTCTCCGTAACTCTTGTCGCCTCCATAAGTTTCGGTAACAAATTTACCGCCACTCAACGTAAGTCCACTTGCTGCTAATCCCATGCCCTTGCCAGTACCAAAGTATCCTCCTGGACCTCCATAGAATTGACGACCAACACCTGCTCCTCCGAAAGCACCTGCTCCAATGATCATGTCAGGTTCTTGGAAGACGGTCTTTGTGAAGTCGCCTTCTGAGTCTTCGCCGTCAGCAATAAATGCCATGTCGTTTTGACCAGCTGCTAATGCACCAGCTGCTGCCTTGTTAGCGTTTTTGGCATCAAACACAACTCCGTCGGAATATTTAACACCATCTTCGGTTATAGATTCAAAGAGTCCACCTCCGACAACAATGTCTGAAGATCCTGCGCCGTACGCCATAGCGCCTCCTTTTCCGTAGGGATATCCTCCGTAATAGCCATAGTCAGAACCGGCCTTTGCACCTGCGGCTGCACCAGCCAGAATGCTACCAGGCACGTACATTGTCTTGCTGCCTCCCTTGCCCTTCTTGCTTCCTGGTGCGTAGATAGCAGCGTCTTGTTCGACAGCAGCCAAAGCACCAGCTCCAGCAACATTGTCGGAACCGAGGACTGCGGACAAGTCTCCGTAACTCTCGTCGCCTCCATAAGTTTCGGTAACAAATTTACCGCCACTCAACGTAAGTCCACTTGCTGCTAATCCCATGCCCTTGCCAGTACCAAAGTATCCTCCTGGACCTCCATAGAATTGACGACCAGCACCTGCTCCTCCGAAAGCACCTGCTCCAATGATCATGTCAGGTCCTTGGAAGACGGTCTTTGTGAAGTCGCCTTCTGAGTCTTCGCCGTCAGCAATAAATGCCATGTCGTTTTGTCCAGCTGCTAATGCACCAGCTGCTGCCTTGTTAGCGTTTTTGGCATCAAACACAACTCCGTCGGAATATTTACCGCCATCTTCGGTTATAGATTCAAAGAGTCCACCTCCGACAACAATGTCTGAAGATCCTGCGCCGTACGCCATAGCGCCTCCCTTTCCGTAGGGATATCCTTCGTAATAGCCATAGTCAGAACCGGCCTTTGCACCTGCGGCTGCACCAGCCAGAATGCTACCAGGCACGTACATTGTCTTGCTGCCTCCCTTGCCCTTCTTGCTTCCTGGTGCGTAGATAGCAGCGTCTTGTTCGCCAGCAGCCAAAGCACCAGCTCCAGCAACATTGTCGGAACCGAGGACTGCGGACAAGTCTCCGTAACTCTCGTCGCCTCCATAAGTTTCGGTAACAAATTTACCGCCACTCAACGTAAGTCCACTTGCTGCTAATCCCATGCCCTTGCCAGTACCAAAGTATCCTCCTGGACCTCCATAGAATTGACGACCAGCACCTGCTCCTCCGAAAGCACCTGCTCCAATGATCATGTCAGGTCCTTGGAAGACGGTCTTTGTGAAGTCGCCTTCTGAGTCTTCGCCGTCAGCAATAAATGCCATGTCGTTTTGACCAGCTGCTAATGCACCAGCTGCTGCCTTGTTAGCGTTTTTGGCATCAAACACAACTCCGTCGGAATATTTACCGCCATCTTCGGTTATAGATTCAAAGAGTCCACCTCCGACAACAATGTCTGAAGATCCTGCGCCGTACGCCATAGCGCCTCCTTTTCCGTAGGGATATCCTCCGTAATAGCCATAGTCAGAACCGGCCTTTGCACCTGCGGCTGCACCAGCCAGAATGCTACCAGGCACGTACATTGTCTTGCTGCCTCCCTTGCCCTTCTTGCTTCCTGGTGCGTAGATAGCAGCGTCTTGTTCGCCAGCAGCCAAAGCACCAGCTCCAGCAACATTGTCGGAACCGAGGACTGCGGACAAGTCTCCGTAACTCTCGTCGCCTCCATAAGTTTCGGTAACAAATTTACCGCCACTCAACGTAAGTCCACTTGCTGCTATTCCCATGCCCTTGCCAGTACCAAAGTATCCTCCTGGACCTCCATAGAATTGACGACCAGCACCTGCTCCTCCGAAAGCACCTGCTCCAATGATCATGTCAGGTCCTTGGAAGACGGTCTTTGTGAAGTCGCCTTCTGAGTCTTCGCCGTCAGCAATAAATGCCATGTCGTTTTGACCAGCTGCTAATGCACCAGCTGCTGCCTTGTTAGCGTTTTTGGCATCAAACACAACTCCGTCGGAATATTTACCGCCATCTTCGGTTATAGATTCAAAGAGTCCACCTCCGACAACAATATCTGAAGATCCTGCTCCGTACGCCATAGCGCCTCCCTTTCCGTAGGGATATCCTTCGTAATAGCCATAGTCAGAACCGGCCTTTGCACCTGCGGCTGCACCAGCCAGAATGCTACCAGGCACGTACATTGTCTTGCTGCCTCCCTTGCCCTTCTTGCTTCCTGGTGCGTAGATAGCAGCGTCTTGTTCGCCAGCAGCCAAAGCACCAGCTCCAGCAACATTGTCGGAACCGAGGACTGCGGACAAGTCTCCGTAACTCTCGTCGCCTCCATAAGTTTCGGTAACAAATTTACCGCCACTCAACGTAAGTCCACTTGCTGCTAATCCCATGCCCTTGCCAGTACCAAAGTATCCTCCTGGACCTCCATAGAATTGACGACCAGCACCTGCTCCTCCGAAAGCACCTGCTCCAATGATCATGTCAGGTCCTTGGAAGACGGTCTTTGTGAAGTCGCCTTCTGAGTCTTCGCCGTCAGCAATAAATGCCATGTCGTTTTGACCAGCTGCTAATGCACCAGCTGCTGCCTTGTTAGCGTTTTTGGCATCAAACACAACTCCGTCGGAATATTTACCGCCATCTTCGGTTATAGATTCAAAGAGTCCACCTCCGACAACAATGTCTGAAGATCCTGCGCCGTACGCCATAGCGCCTCCTTTTCCGTAGGGATATCCTCCGTAATGGCCATAGTCAGAACCGGCCTTTGCACCTGCGGCTGCACCAGCCAGAATGCTACCAGGCACGTACATTGTCTTGCTGCCTCCCTTGCCCTTCTTGCTTCCTGGTGCGTAGATAGCAGCGTCTTGTTCGCCAGCAGCCAAAGCACCAGCTCCAGCAACATTGTCGGAACCGAGGACTGCGGACAAGTCTCCGTAACTCTCGTCGCCTCCATAAGTTTCGGTAACAAATTTACCGCCACTCAACGTAAGTCCACTTGCTGCTAATCCCATGCCCTTGCCAGTACCAAAGTATCCTCCTGGACCTCCATAGAATTGACGACCAGCACCTGCTCCTCCGAAAGCACCTGCTCCAATGATCATGTCAGGTCCTTGGAAGACGGTCTTTGTGAAGTCGCCTTCTGAGTCTTCGCCGTCAGCAATAAATGCCATGTCGTTTTGACCAGCTGCTAATGCACCAGCTGCTGCCTTGTTAGCGTTTTTGGCATCAAACACAACTCCGTCGGAATATTTACCGCCATCTTCGGTTA
The DNA here is from genome assembly GCF_963082875.1 of Corella eumyota. NCBI lineage: Eukaryota > Metazoa > Chordata > Ascidiacea > Phlebobranchia > Corellidae > Corella > Corella eumyota. The sequence goes on along the minus strand of NC_137493.1, from coordinate 16,281,230 downwards.
TAGATTCAAAGAGTCCACCTCCGACAACAATGTCTGAAGATCCTGCGCCGTACGCCATAGCGCCTCCTTTTCCGTAGGGATATCCTCCGTAATGGCCATAGTCAGAACCGGCCTTTGCACCTGCGGCTGCACCAGCCAGAATGCTACCAGGCACGTACATTGTCTTGCTGCCTCCCTTGCCCTTCTTGCTTCCTGGTGCGTAGATAGCAGCGTCTTGTTCGCCAGCAGCCAAAGCACCAGCTCCAGCAACATTGTCGGAACCGAGGACTGCGGACAAGTCTCCGTAACTCTCGTCGCCTCCATAAGTTTCGGTAACAAATTTACCGCCACTCAACGTAAGTCCACTTGCTGCTAATCCCATGCCCTTGCCAGTACCAAAGTATCCTCCTGGACCTCCATAGAATTGACGACCAGCACCTGCTCCTCCGAAAGCACCTGCTCCAATGATCATGTCAGGTCCTTGGAAGACGGTCTTTGTGAAGTCGCCTTCTGAGTCTTCGCCGTCAGCAATAAATGCCATGTCGTTTTGACCAGCTGCTAATGCACCAGCTGCTGCCTTGTTAGCGTTTTTGGCATCAAACACAACTCCGTCGGAATATTTACCGCCATCTTCGGTTATAGATTCAAAGAGTCCACCTCCGACAACAATGTCTGAAGATCCTGCGCCGTACGCCATAGCGCCTCCTTTTCCGTAGGGATATCCTCCGTAATGGCCATAGTCAGAACCGGCCTTTGCACCTGCGGCTGCACCAGCCAGAATGCTACCAGGCACGTACATTGTCTTGCTGCCTCCCTTGCCCTTCTTGCTTCCTGGTGCGTAGATAGCAGCGTCTTGTTCGCCAGCAGCCAAAGCACCAGCTCCAGCAACATTGTCGGAACCGAGGACTGCGGACAAGTCTCCGTAACTCTCGTCGCCTCCATAAGTTTCGGTAACAAATTTACCGCCACTCAACGTAAGTCCACTTGCTGCTAATCCCATGCCCTTGCCAGTACCAAAGTATCCTCCTGGACCTCCATAGAATTGACGACCAGCACCTGCTCCTCCGAAAGCACCTGCTCCAATGATCATGTCAGGTCCTTGGAAGACGGTCTTTGTGAAGTCGCCTTCTGAGTCTTCGCCGTCAGCAATAAATGCCATGTCGTTTTGACCAGCTGCTAATGCACCAGCTGCTGCCTTGTTAGCGTTTTTGGCATCAAACACAACTCCGTCGGAATATTTACCGCCATCTTCGGTTATAGATTCAAAGAGTCCACCTCCGACAACAATGTCTGAAGATCCTGCGCCGTACGCCATAGCGCCTCCTTTTCCGTAGGGATATCCTCCGTAATGGCCATAGTCAGAACCGGCCTTTGCACCTGCGGCTGCACCAGCCAGAATGCTACCAGGCACGTACATTGTCTTGCTGCCTCCCTTGCCCTTCTTGCTTCCTGGTGCGTAGATAGCAGCGTCTTGTTCGCCAGCAGCCAAAGCACCAGCTCCAGCAACATTGTCGGAACCGAGGACTGCGGACAAGTCTCCGTAACTCTCGTCGCCTCCATAAGTTTCGGTAACAAATTTACCGCCACTCAACGTAAGTCCACTTGCTGCTAATCCCATGCCCTTGCCAGTACCAAAGTATCCTCCTGGACCTCCATAGAATTGACGACCAGCACCTGCTCCTCCGAAAGCACCTGCTCCAATGATCATGTCAGGTCCTTGGAAGACGGTCTTTGTGAAGTCGCCTTCTGAGTCTTCGCCGTCAGCAATAAATGCCATGTCGTTTTGTCCAGCTGCTAATGCACCAGCTGCTGCCTTGTTAGCGTTTTTGGCATCAAACACAACTCCGTCGGAATATTTACCGCCATCTTCGGTTATAGATTCAAAGAGTCCACCTCCGACAACAATGTCTGAAGATCCTGCGCCGTACGCCATAGCGCCTCCCTTTCCGTAGGGATATCCTTCGTAATAGCCATAGTCAGAACCGGCCTTTGCACCTGCGGCTGCACCAGCCAGAATGCTACCAGGCACGTACATTGTCTTGCTGCCTCCCTTGCCCTTCTTGCTTCCTGGTGCGTAGATAGCAGCGTCTTGTTCGCCAGCAGCCAAAGCACCAGCTCCAGCAACATTGTCGGAACCGAGGACTGCGGACAAGTCTCCGTAACTCTCGTCGCCTCCATAAGTTTCGGTAACAAATTTACCGCCACTCAACGTAAGTCCACTTGCTGCTAATCCCATGCCCTTGCCAGTACCAAAGTATCCTCCTGGACCTCCATAGAATTGACGACCAGCACCTGCTCCTCCGAAAGCACCTGCTCCAATGATCATGTCAGGTCCTTGGAAGACGGTCTTTGTGAAGTCGCCTTCTGAGTCTTCGCCGTCAGCAATAAATGCCATGTCGTTTTGACCAGCTGCTAATGCACCAGCTGCTGCCTTGTTAGCGTTTTTGGCATCAAACACAACTCCGTCGGAATATTTACCGCCATCTTCGGTTATAGATTCAAAGAGTCCACCTCCGACAACAATGTCTGAAGATCCTGCGCCGTACGCCATAGCGCCTCCTTTTCCGTAGGGATATCCTCCGTAATAGCCATAGTCAGAACCGGCCTTTGCACCTGCGGCTGCACCAGCCAGAATGCTACCAGGCACGTACATTGTCTTGCTGCCTCCCTTGCCCTTCTTGCTTCCTGGTGCGTAGATAGCAGCGTCTTGTTCGCCAGCAGCCAAAGCACCAGCTCCAGCAACATTGTCGGAACCGAGGACTGCGGACAAGTCTCCGTAACTCTCGTCGCCTCCATAAGTTTCGGTAACAAATTTACCGCCACTCAACGTAAGTCCACTTGCTGCTATTCCCATGCCCTTGCCAGTACCAAAGTATCCTCCTGGACCTCCATAGAATTGACGACCAGCACCTGCTCCTCCGAAAGCACCTGCTCCAATGATCATGTCAGGTCCTTGGAAGACGGTCTTTGTGAAGTCGCCTTCTGAGTCTTCGCCGTCAGCAATAAATGCCATGTCGTTTTGACCAGCTGCTAATGCACCAGCTGCTGCCTTGTTAGCGTTTTTGGCATCAAACACAACTCCGTCGGAATATTTACCGCCATCTTCGGTTATAGATTCAAAGAGTCCACCTCCGACAACAATATCTGAAGATCCTGCTCCGTACGCCATAGCGCCTCCCTTTCCGTAGGGATATCCTTCGTAATAGCCATAGTCAGAACCGGCCTTTGCACCTGCGGCTGCACCAGCCAGAATGCTACCAGGCACGTACATTGTCTTGCTGCCTCCCTTGCCCTTCTTGCTTCCTGGTGCGTAGATAGCAGCGTCTTGTTCGCCAGCAGCCAAAGCACCAGCTCCAGCAACATTGTCGGAACCGAGGACTGCGGACAAGTCTCCGTAACTCTCGTCGCCTCCATAAGTTTCGGTAACAAATTTACCGCCACTCAACGTAAGTCCACTTGCTGCTAATCCCATGCCCTTGCCAGTACCAAAGTATCCTCCTGGACCTCCATAGAATTGACGACCAGCACCTGCTCCTCCGAAAGCACCTGCTCCAATGATCATGTCAGGTCCTTGGAAGACGGTCTTTGTGAAGTCGCCTTCTGAGTCTTCGCCGTCAGCAATAAATGCCATGTCGTTTTGACCAGCTGCTAATGCACCAGCTGCTGCCTTGTTAGCGTTTTTGGCATCAAACACAACTTCGTCGGAATATTTACCGCCATCTTCGGTTATAGATTCAAAGAGTCCACCTCCGACAACAATATCTGAAGATCCTGCTCCGTACGCCATAGCGCCTCCCTTTCCGTAGGGATATCCTTCGTAATAGCCATAGTCAGAACCGGCCTTTGCACCTGCGGCTGCACCAGCCAGAATGCTACCAGGCACGTACATTGTCTTGCTGCCTCCCTTGCCCTTCTTGCTTCCTGGTGCGTAGATAGCAGCGTCTTGTTCGCCAGCAGCCAAAGCACCAGCTCCAGCAACATTGTCGGAACCGAGGACTGCGGACAAGTCTCCGTAACTCTCGTCGCCTCCATAAGTTTCGGTAACAAATTTACCGCCACTCAACGCAAGTCCACTTGCTGCTAATCCCATGCCCTTGCCAGTACCAAAGTATCCTCCTGGACCTCCATAGAATTGACGACCAGCACCTGCTCCTCCGAAAGCACCTGCTCCAATGATCATGTCAGGTCCTTGGAAGACGGTCTTTGTGAAGTCGCCTTCTGAGTCTTCGCCGTCAGCAATAAATGCCATGTCGTTTTGACCAGCTGCTAATGCACCAGCTGCTGCCTTGTTAGCGTTTTTGGCATCAAACACAACTCCGTCGGAATATTTACCGCCATCTTCGGTTATAGATTCAAAGAGTCCACCTCCGACAACAATGTCTGAAGATCCTGCGCCGTACGCCATAGCGCCTCCTTTTCCGTAGGGATATCCTCCGTAATAGCCATAGTCAGAACCGGCCTTTGCACCTGCGCCTGCACCAGCCAGAATGCTACCAGGCACGTACATTGTCTTGCTGCCTCCCTTGCCCTTCTTGCTTCCTGGTGCGTAGATAGCAGCGTCTTGTTCGCCAGCAGCCAAAGCACCAGCTCCAGCAACATTGTCGGAACCGAGGACTGCGGACAAGTCTCCGTAACTCTCGTCGCCTCCATAAGTTTCGGTAACAAATTTACCGCCACTCAACGTAAGTCCACTTGCTGCTAATCCCATGCCCTTGCCAGTACCAAAGTATCCTCCTGGACCTCCATAGAATTGACGACCAGCACCTGCTCCTCCGAAAGCACCTGCTCCAATGATCATGTCAGGTCCTTGGAAGACGGTCTTTGTGAAGTCGCCTTCTGAGTCTTCGCCGTCAGCAATAAATGCCATGTCGTTTTGACCAGCTGCTAATGCACCAGCTGCTGCCTTGTTAGCGTTTTTGGCATCAAACACAACTCCGTCGGAATATTTACCGCCATCTTCGGTTATAGATTCAAAGAGTCCACCTCCGACAACAATGTCTGAAGATCCTGCGCCGTACGCCATAGCGCCTCCTTTTCCGTAGGGATATCCTCCGTAATGGCCATAGTCAGAACCGGCCTTTGCACCTGCGGCTGCACCAGCCAGAATGCTACCAGGCACGTACATTGTCTTGCTGCCTCCCTTGCCCTTCTTGCTTCCTGGTGCGTAGATAGCAGCGTCTTGTTCGCCAGCAGCCAAAGCACCAGCTCCAGCAACATTGTCGGAACCGAGGACTGCGGACAAGTCTCCGTAACTCTCGTCGCCTCCATAAGTTTCGGTAACAAATTTACCGCCACTCAACGTAAGTCCACTTGCTGCTAATCCCATGCCCTTGCCAGTACCAAAGTATCCTCCTGGACCTCCATAGAATTGACGACCAGCACCTGCTCCTCCGAAAGCACCTGCTCCAATGATCATGTCAGGTCCTTGGAAGACGGTCTTTGTGAAGTCGCCTTCTGAGTCTTCGCCGTCAGCAATAAATGCCATGTCGTTTTGACCAGCTGCTAATGCACCAGCTTCTGCCTTGTTAGCGTTTTTGGCATCAAACACAACTCCGTCGGAATATTTACCGCCATCTTCGGTTATAGATTCAAAGAGTCCACCTCCGACAACAATGTCTGAAGATCCTGCGCCGTACGCCATAGCGCCTCCCTTTCCGTAGGGATATCCTTCGTAATGGCCATAGTCAGAACCGGCCTTTGCACCTGCGGCTGCACCAGCCAGAATGCTACCAGGCACGTACATTGTCTTGCTGCCTCCCTTGCCCTTCTTGCTTCCTGGTGCGTAGATAGCAGCGTCTTGTTCGCCAGCAGCCAAAGCACCAGCTCCAGCAACATTGTCGGAACCGAGGACTGCGGACAAGTCTCCGTAACTCTCGTCGCCTCCATAAGTTTCGGTAACAAATTTACCGCCACTCAACGTAAGTCCACTTGCTGCTAATCCCATGCCCTTGCCAGTACCAAAGTATCCTCCTGGACCTCCATAGAATTGACGACCAGCACCTGCTCCTCCGAAAGCACCTGCTCCAATGATCATGTCAGGTCCTTGGAAGACGGTCTTTGTGAAGTCGCCTTCTGAGTCTTCGCCGTCAGCAATAAATGCCATGTCGTTTTGACCAGCTGCTAATGCACCAGCTGCTGCCTTGTTAGCGTTTTTGGCATCAAACACAACTCCGTCGGAATATTTACCGCCATCTTCGGTTATAGATTCAAAGAGTCCACCTCCGACAACAATGTCTGAAGATCCTGCGCCGTACGCCATAGCGCCTCCTTTTCCGTAGGGATATCCTCCGTAATAGCCATAGTCAGAACCGGCCTTTGCACCTGCGGCTGCACCAGCCAGAATGCTACCAGGCACGTACATTGTCTTGCTGCCTCCCTTGCCCTTCTTGCTTCCTGGTGCGTAGATAGCAGCGTCTTGTTCGCCAGCAGCCAAAGCACCAGCTCCAGCAACATTGTCGGAACCGAGGACTGCGGACAAGTCTCCGTAACTCTCGTCGCCTCCATAAGTTTCGGTAACAAATTTACCGCCACTGAACGTAAGTCCACTTGCTGCTATTCCCATGCCCTTGCCAGTACCAAAGTATCCTCCTGGACCTCCATAGAATTGACGACCAGCACCTGCTCCTCCGAAAGCACCTGCTCCAATGATCATGTCAGGTCCTTGGAAGACGGTCTTTGTGAAGTCGCCTTCTGAGTCTTCGCCGTCAGCAATAAATGCCATGTCGTTTTGACCAGCTGCTAATGCACCAGCTGCTGCCTTGTTAGCGTTTTTGGCATCAAACACAACTCCGTCGGAATATTTACCGCCATCTTCGGTTATAGATTCAAAGAGTCCACCTCCGACAACAATATCTGAAGATCCTGCTCCGTACGCCATAGCGCCTCCCTTTCCGTAGGGATATCCTTCGTAATAGCCATAGTCAGAACCGGCCTTTGCACCTGCGGCTGCACCAGCCAGAATGCTACCAGGCACGTACATTGTCTTGCTGCCTCCCTTGCCCTTCTTGCTTCCTGGTGCGTAGATAGCAGCGTCTTGTTCGCCAGCAGCCAAAGCACCAGCTCCAGCAACATTGTCAGAACCGAGGACTGCGGACAAGTCTCCGTAACTCTCGTCGCCTCCATAAGTTTCGGTAACAAATTTACCGCCACTCAACGTAAGTCCACTTGCTGCTAATCCCATGCCCTTGCCAGTACCAAAGTATCCTCCTGGACCTCCATAGAATTGACGACCAGCACCTGCTCCTCCGAAAGCACCTGCTCCAATGATCATGTCAGGTCCTTGGAAGACGGTCTTTGTGAAATCGCCTTCTGAGTCTTCGCCGTCAGCAATAAATGCCATGTCGTTTTGACCAGCTGCTAATGCACCAGCTGCTGCCTTGTTAGCGTTTTTGGCATCAAACACAACTTCGTCGGAATATTTACCGCCATCTTCGGTTATAGATTCAAAGAGTCCACCTCCGACAACAATATCTGAAGATCCTGCTCCGTACGCCATAGCGCCTCCCTTTCCGTAGGGATATCCTTCGTAATAGCCATAGTCAGAACCGGCCTTTGCACCTGCGGCTGCACCAGCCAGAATGCTACCAGGCACGTACATTGTCTTGCTGCCTCCCTTGCCCTTCTTGCTTCCTGGTGCGTAGATAGCAGCGTCTTGTTCGCCAGCAGCCAAAGCACCAGCTCCAGCAACATTGTCGGAACCGAGGACTGCGGACAAGTCTCCGTAACTCTCGTCGCCTCCATAAGTTTCGGTAACAAATTTACCGCCACTCAACGTAAGTCCACTTGCTGCTAATCCCATGCCCTTGCCAGTACCAAAGTATCCTCCTGGACCTCCATAGAATTGACGATCAGCACCTGCTCCTCCGAAAGCACCTGCTCCAATGATCATGTCAGGTCCTTGGAAGACGGTCTTTGTGAAGTCGCCTTCTGAGTCTTCGCCGTCAGCAATAAATGCCATGTCGTTTTGACCAGCTGCTAATGCACCAGCTGCTGCCTTGTTAGCGTTTTTGGCATCAAACACAACTCCGTCGGAATATTTACCGCCATCTTCTGTTATAGATTCAAAGTGTCCACCTCCGACAACAATGTCTGAAGATCCTGCGCCGTACGCCATAGCGCCTCCTTTTCCGTAGGGATATCCTCCGTAATAGCCATAGTCAGAACCGGCCTTTGCACCTGCGGCTGCACCAGCCAGAATGCTACCAGGCACGTACATTGTCTTGCTGCCTCCCTTGCCCTTCTTGCTTCCTGGTGCGTAGATAGCAGCGTCTTGTTCGCCAGCAGCCAAAGCACCAGCTCCAGCAACATTGTCGGAACCGAGGACTGCGGACAAGTCTCCGTAACTCTCGTCGCCTCCATAAGTTTCGGTAACAAATTTACCGCCACTCAACGTAAGTCCACTTGCTGCTAATCCCATGCCCTTGCCAGTACCAAAGTATCCTCCTGGACCTCCATAGAATTGACGACCAGCACCTGCTCCTCCGAAAGCACCTGCTCCAATGATCATGTCAGGTCCTTGGAAGACGGTCTTTGTGAAGTCGCCTTCTGAGTCTTCGCCGTCAGCAATAAATGCCATGTCGTTTTGACCAGCTGCTAATGCACCAGCTGCTGCCTTGTTAGCGTTTTTGGCATCAAACACAACTCCGTCGGAATATTTACCGCCATCTTCGGTTATAGATTCAAAGAGTCCACCTCCGACAACAATATCTGAAGATCCTGCTCCGTACGCCATAGCGCCTCCCTTTCCGTAGGGATATCCTTCGTAATAGCCATAGTCAGAACCGGCCTTTGCACCTGCGGCTGCACCAGCCAGAATGCTACCAGGCACGTACATTGTCTTGCTGCCTCCCTTGCCCTTCTTGCTTCCTGGTGCGTAGATAGCAGCGTCTTGTTCGCCAGCAGCCAAAGCACCAGCTCCAGCAACATTGTCGGAACCGAGGACTGCGGACAAGTCTCCGTAACTCTCGTCGCCTCCATAAGTTTCGGTAACAAATTTACCACCACTCAACGTAAGTCCACTTGCTGCTAATCCCATGCCCTTGCCAGTACCAAAGTATCCTCCTGGACCTCCATAGAATTGACGATCAGCACCTGCTCCTCCGAAAGCACCTGCTCCAATGATCATGTCAGGTCCTTGGAAGACGGTCTTTGTGAAGTCGCCTTCTGAGTCTTCGCCATCAGCAATAAATGCCATGTCGTTTTGACCAGCTGCTAATGCACCAGCTGCTGCCTTGTTAGCGTTTTTGGCATCAAACACAACTCCGTCGGAATATTTACCGCCATCTTCGGTTATAGATTCAAAGAGTCCACCTCTGACAACAATGTCTGAAGATCCTGCGCCGTACGCCATAGCGTCTCCCTTTCCGTAGGGATATCCTTCGTAATAGCCATAGTCAGAACCGGCCTTTGCACCTGCGGCTGCACCAGCCAGAATGCTACCAGGCACGTACATTGTCTTGCTGCCTCCCTTGCCCTTCTTGCTTCCTGGTGCGTAGATAGCAGCGTCTTGTTCGCCAGCAGCCAAAGCACCAGCTCCAGCAACATTGTCGGAACCGAGGACTGCGGACAAGTCTCCGTAACTCTTGTCGCCTCCATAAGTTTCGGTAACAAATTTACCGCCACTCAACGTAAGTCCACTTGCTGCTAATCCCATGCCCTTGCCAGTACCAAAGTATCCTCCTGGACCTCCATAGAATTGACGACCAGCACCTGCTCCTCCGAAAGCACCTGCTCCAATGATCATGTCAGGTCCTTGGAAGACGGTCTTTGTGAAGTCGCCTTCTGAGTCTTCGCCGTCAGCAATAAATGCCATGTCGTTTTGACCAGCTGCTAATGCACCAGCTGCTGCCTTGTTAGCGTTTTTGGCATCAAACACAACTCCGTCGGAATATTTACCGCCATCTTCGGTTATAGATTCAAAGAGTCCACCTCCGACAACAATGTCTGAAGATCCTGCGCCGTACGCCATAGCGCCTCCTTTTCCGTAGGGATATCCTCCGTAATAGCCATAGTCAGAACCGGCCTTTGCACCTGCGGCTGCACCAGCCAGAATGCTACCAGGCACGTACATTGTCTTGCTGCCTCCCTTGCCCTTCTTGCTTCCTGGTGCGTAGATAGCAGCGTCTTGTTCGCCAGCAGCCAAAGCACCAGCTCCAGCAACATTGTCGGAACCGAGGACTGCGGACAAGTCTCCGTAACTCTCGTCGCCTCCATAAGTTTCGGTAACAAATTTACCGCCACTCAACGTAAGTCCACTTGCTGCTAATCCCATGCCCTTGCCAGTACCAAAGTATCCTCCTGGACCTCCATAGAATTGACGACCAGCACCTGCTCCTCCAAAAGCACCTGCTCCAATGATCATGTCAGGTCCTTGGAAGACGGTCTTTGTGAAGTCGCCTTCTGAGTCTTCGCCGTCAGCAATAAATGCCATGTCGTTTTGACCAGCTGCTAATGCACCAGCTGCTGCCTTGTTAGCGTTTTTGGCATCAAACACAACTCCGTCGGAATATTTACCGCCATCTTCGGTTATAGATTCAAAAAGTCCACCTCCGACAACAATGTCTGAAGATCCTGCGCCGTACGCCATAGCGCCTCCTTTTCCGTAGGGATATCCTCCGTAATAGCCATAGTCAGAACCGGCCTTTGCACCTGCGGCTGCACCAGCCAGAATGCTACCAGGCACGTACATTGTCTTGCTGCCTCCCTTGCCCTTCTTGCTTCCTGGTGCGTAGATAGCAGCGTCTTGTTCGCCAGCAGCCAAAGCACCAGCTCCAGCAACATTGTCGGAACCGAGGACTGCGGACAAGTCTCCGTAACTCTCGTCGCCTCCATAAGTTTCGGTAACAAATTTACCGCCACTCAACGTAAGTCCACTTGCTGCTAATCCCATGCCCTTGCCAGTACCAAAGTATCCTCCTGGACCTCCATAGAATTGACGACCAGCACCTGCTCCTCCGAAAGCACCTGCTCCAATGATCATGTCAGGTCCTTGGAAGACGGTCTTTGTGAAGTCGCCTTCTGAGTCTTCGCCGTCAGCAATAAATGCCATGTCGTTTTGACCAGCTGCTAATGCACCAGCTGCTGCCTTGTTAGCGTTTTTGGCATCAAACACAACTCCGTCGGAATATTTACCGCCATCTTCTGTTATAGATTCAAAGAGTCCACCTCCGACAACAATGTCTGAAGATCCTGCGCCGTACGCCATAGCGCCTCCTTTTCCGTAGGGATATCCTCCGTAATAGCCATAGTCAGAACCGGCCTTTGCACCTGCGCCTGCACCAGCCAGAATGCTACCAGGCACGTACATTGTCTTGCTGCCTCCCTTGCCCTTCTTGCTTCCTGGTGCGTAGATAGCAGCGTCTTGTTCGCCAGCAGCCAAAGCACCAGCTCCAGCAACATTGTCGGAACCGAGGACTGCGGACAAGTCTCCGTAACTCTCGTCGCCTCCATAAGTTTCGGTAACAAATTTACCGCCACTCAACGTAAGTCCACTTGCTGCTAATCCCATGCCCTTGCCAGTACCAAAGTATCCTCCTGGACCTCCATAGAATTGACGACCAGCACCTGCTCCTCCGAAAGCACCTGCTCCAATGATCATGTCAGGTCCTTGGAAGACGGTCTTTGTGAAGTCGCCTTCTGAGTCTTCGCCGTCAGCAATAAATGCCATGTCGTTTTGACCAGCTGCTAATGCACCAGCTGCTGCCTTGTTAGCGTTTTTGGCATCAAACACAACTCCGTCGGAATATTTACCGCCATCTTCGGTTATAGATTCAAAGAGTCCACCTCCGACAACAATGTCTGAAGATCCTGCGCCGTACGCCATAGCGCCTCCTTTTCCGTAGGGATATCCTCCGTAATAGCCATAGTCAGAACCGGCCTTTGCACCTGCGGCTGCACCAGCCAGAATGCTACCAGGCACGTACATTGTCTTGCTGCCTCCCTTGCCCTTCTTGCTTCCTGGTGCGTAGATAGCAGCGTCTTGTTCGCCAGCAGCCAAAGCACCAGCTCCAGCAACATTGTCGGAACCGAGGACTGCGGACAAGTCTCCGTAACTCTCGTCGCCTCCATAAGTTTCGGTAACAAATTTACCGCCACTCAACGTAAGTCCACTTGCTGCTAATCCCATGCCCTTGCCAGTACCAAAGTATCCTCCTGGACCTCCATAGAATTGACGACCAGCACCTGCTCCTCCGAAAGCACCTGCTCCAATGATCATGTCAGGTCCTTGGAAGACGGTCTTTGTGAAGTCGCCTTCTGAGTCTTCGCCGTCAGCAATAAATGCCATGTCGTTTTGACCAGCTGCTAATGCACCAGCTGCTGCCTTGTTAGCGTTTTTGGCATCAAACACAACTCCGTCGGAATATTTACCGCCATCTTCGGTTATAGATTCAAAGAGTCCACCTCCGACAACAATGTCTGAAGATCCTGCGCCGTACGCCATAGCGCCTCCTTTTCCGTAGGGATATCCTCCGTAATAGCCATAGTCAGAACCGGCCTTTGCACCTGCGCCTGCACCAGCCAGAATGCTACCAGGCACGTACATTGTCTTGCTGCCTCCCTTGCCCTTCTTGCTTCCTGGTGCGTAGATAGCAGCGTCTTGTTCGCCAGCAGCCAAAGCACCAGCTCCAGCAACATTGTCGGAACCGAGGACTGCGGACAAGTCTCCGTAACTCTCGTCGCCTCCATAAGTTTCGGTAACAAATTTACCGCCACTCAACGTAAGTCCACTTGCTGCTAATCCCATGCCCTTGCCAGTACCAAAGTATCCTCCTGGACCTCCATAGAATTGACGATCAGCACCTGCTCCTCCGAAAGCACCTGCTCCAATGATCATGTCAGGTCCTTGGAAGACGGTCTTTGTGAAGTCGCCTTCTGAGTCTTCGCCGTCAGCAATAAATGCCATGTCGTTTTGACCAGCTGCTAATGCACCAGCTGCTGCCTTGTTAGCGTTTTTGGCATCAAACACAACTCCGTCGGAATATTTACCGCCATCTTCTGTTATAGATTCAAAGTGTCCACCTCCGACAACAATGTCTGAAGATCCTGCGCCGTACGCCATAGCGCCTCCTTTTCCGTAGGGATATCCTCCGTAATAGCCATAGTCAGAACCGGCCTTTGCACCTGCGGCTGCACCAGCCAGAATGCTACCAGGCACGTACATTGTCTTGCTGCCTCCCTTGCCCTTCTTGCTTCCTGGTGCGTAGATAGCAGCGTCTTGTTCGCCAGCAGCCAAAGCACCAGCTCCAGCAACATTGTCGGAACCGAGGACTGCGGACAAGTCTCCGTAACTCTCGTCGCCTCCATAAGTTTCGGTAACAAATTTACCGCCACTCAACGTAAGTCCACTTGCTGCTAATCCCATGCCCTTGCCAGTACCAAAGTATCCTCCTGGACCTCCATAGAATTGACGACCAGCACCTGCTCCTCCGAAAGCACCTGCTCCAATGATCATGTCAGGTCCTTGGAAGACGGTCTTTGTGAAGTCGCCTTCTGAGTCTTCGCCATCAGCAATAAATGCCATGTCGTTTTGACCAGCTGCTAATGCACCAGCTGCTGCCTTGTTAGCGTTTTTGGCATCAAACACAACTCCGTCGGAATATTTACCGCCATCTTCGGTTATAGATTCAAAGAGTCCACCTCCGACAACAATGTCTGAAGATCCTGCGCCGTACGCCATAGCGCCTCCTTTTCCGTAGGGATATCCTCCGTAATAGCCATAGTCAGAACCGGCCTTTGCACCTGCGGCTGCACCAGCCAGAATGCTACCAGGCACGTACATTGTCTTGCTGCCTCCCTTGCCCTTCTTGCTTCCTGGTGCGTAGATAGCAGCGTCTTGTTCGCCAGCAGCCAAAGCACCAGCTCCAGCAACATTGTCGGAACCGAGGACTGCGGACAAGTCTCCGTAACTCTTGTCGCCTCCATAAGTTTCGGTAACAAATTTACCGCCACTCAACGTAAGTCCACTTGCTGCTAATCCCATGCCCTTGCCAGTACCAAAGTATCCTCCTGGACCTCCATAGAATTGACGACCAGCACCTGCTCCTCCGAAAGCACCTGCTCCAATGATCATGTCAGGTCCTTGGAAGACGGTCTTTGTGAAGTCGCCTTCTGAGTCTTCGCCGTCAGCAATAAATGCCATGTCGTTTTGACCAGCTGCTAATGCACCAGCTGCTGCCTTGTTAGCGTTTTTGGCATCAAACACAACTCCGTCGGAATATTTACCGCCATCTTCGGTTATAGATTCAAAGAGTCCACCTCCGACAACAATGTCTGAAGATCCTGCGCCGTACGCCATAGCGCCTCCTTTTCCGTAGGGATATCCTCCGTAATAGCCATAGTCAGAACCGGCCTTTGCACCTGCGGCTGCACCAGCCAGAATGCTACCAGGCACGTACATTGTCTTGCTGCCTCCCTTGCCCTTCTTGCTTCCTGGTGCGTAGATAGCAGCGTCTTGTTCGCCAGCAGCCAAAGCACCAGCTCCAGCAACATTGTCGGAACCGAGGACTGCGGACAAGTCTCCGTAACTCTCGTCGCCTCCATAAGTTTCGGTAACAAATTTACCGCCACTCAACGTAAGTCCACTTGCTGCTAATCCCATGCCCTTGCCAGTACCAAAGTATCCTCCTGGACCTCCATAGAATTGACGACCAGCACCTGCTCCTCCGAAAGCACCTGCTCCAATGATCATGTCAGGTCCTTGGAAGACGGTCTTTGTGAAGTCGCCTTCTGAGTCTTCGCCGTCAGCAATAAATGCCATGTCGTTTTGACCAGCTGCTAATGCACCAGCTGCTGCCTTGTTAGCGTTTTTGGCATCAAACACAACTCCGTCGGAATATTTACCGCCATCTTCGGTTATAGATTCAAAAAGTCCACCTCCGACAACAATGTCTGAAGATCCTGCGCCGTACGCCATAGCGCCTCCTTTTCCGTAGGGATATCCTCCGTAATAGCCATAGTCAGAACCGGCCTTTGCACCTGCGGCTGCACCAGCCAGAATGCTACCAGGCACGTACATTGTCTTGCTGCCTCCCTTGCCCTTCTTGCTTCCTGGTGCGTAGATAGCAGCGTCTTGTTCGCCAGCAGCCAAAGCACCAGCTCCAGCAACATTGTCGGAACCGAGGACTGCGGACAAGTCTCCGTAACTCTCGTCGCCTCCATAAGTTTCGGTAACAAATTTACCGCCACTCAACGTAAGTCCACTTGCTGCTAATCCCATGCCCTTGCCAGTACCAAAGTATCCTCCTGGACCTCCATAGAATTGACGACCAGCACCTGCTCCTCCGAAAGCACCTGCTCCAATGATCATGTCAGGTCCTTGGAAGACGGTCTTTGTGAAGTCGCCTTCTGAGTCTTCGCCGTCAGCAATAAATGCCATGTCGTTTTGACCAGCTGCTAATGCACCAGCTGCTGCCTTGTTAGCGTTTTTGGCATCAAACACAACTCCGTCGGAATATTTACCGCCATCTTCTGTTATAGATTCAAAGAGTCCACCTCCGACAACAATGTCTGAAGATCCTGCGCCGTACGCCATAGCGCCTCCTTTTCCGTAGGGATATCCTCCGTAATAGCCATAGTCAGAACCGGCCTTTGCACCTGCGCCTGCACCAGCCAGAATGCTACCAGGCACGTACATTGTCTTGCTGCCTCCCTTGCCCTTCTTGCTTCCTGGTGCGTAGATAGCAGCGTCTTGTTCGCCAGCAGCCAAAGCACCAGCTCCAGCAACATTGTCGGAACCGAGGACTGCGGACAAGTCTCCGTAACTCTCGTCGCCTCCATAAGTTTCGGTAACAAATTTACCGCCACTCAACGTAAGTCCACTTGCTGCTAATCCCATGCCCTTGCCAGTACCAAAGTATCCTCCTGGACCTCCATAGAATTGACGACCAGCACCTGCTCCTCCGAAAGCACCTGCTCCAATGATCATGTCAGGTCCTTGGAAGACGGTCTTTGTGAAGTCGCCTTCTGAGTCTTCGCCGTCAGCAATAAATGCCATGTCGTTTTGACCAGCTGCTAATGCACCAGCTGCTGCCTTGTTAGCGTTTTTGGCATCAAACACAACTCCGTCGGAATATTTACCGCCATCTTCGGTTATAGATTCAAAGAGTCCACCTCCGACAACAATGTCTGAAGATCCTGCGCCGTACGCCATAGCGCCTCCTTTTCCGTAGGGATATCCTCCGTAATAGCCATAGTCAGAACCGGCCTTTGCACCTGCGGCTGCACCAGCCAGAATGCTACCAGGCACGTACATTGTCTTGCTGCCTCCCTTGCCCTTCTTGCTTCCTGGTGCGTAGATAGCAGCGTCTTGTTCGCCAGCAGCCAAAGCACCAGCTCCAGCAACATTGTCGGAACCGAGGACTGCGGACAAGTCTCCGTAACTCTCGTCGCCTCCATAAGTTTCGGTAACAAATTTACCGCCACTCAACGTAAGTCCACTTGCTGCTAATCCCATGCCCTTGCCAGTACCAAAGTATCCTCCTGGACCTCCATAGAATTGACGACCAGCACCTGCTCCTCCGAAAGCACCTGCTCCAATGATCATGTCAGGTCCTTGGAAGACGGTCTTTGTGAAGTCGCCTTCTGAGTCTTCGCCGTCAGCAATAAATGCCATGTCGTTTTGACCAGCTGCTAATGCACCAGCTGCTGCCTTGTTAGCGTTTTTGGCATCAAACACAACTCCGTCGGAATATTTACCGCCACCTTCGGTTATAGATTCAAAGAGTCCACCTCCGACAACAATGTCTGAAGATCCTGCGCCGTACGCCATAGCGCCTCCTTTTCCGTAGGGATATCCTTCGTAATAGCCATAGTCAGAACCGGCCTTTGCACCTGCGGCTGCACCAGCCAGAATGCTACCAGGCACGTACATTGTCTTGCTGCCTCCCTTGCCCTTCTTGCTTCCTGGTGCGTAGATAGCAGCGTCTTGTTCGCCAGCAGCCAAAGCACCGGCTCCAGCAGCATTGTCGGAACCGAGGACTGCGGACAAGTCTCCGTAACTCTCGTCGCCTCCATAAGTTTCGGTAACAAATTTACCGCCACTCAACGTAAGTCCACTTGCTGCTAATCCCATGCCCTTGCCAGTACCAAAGTATCCTCCTGGACCTCCATAGAATTGACGACCAGCACCTGCTCCTCCGAAAGCACCTGCTCCAATGATCATGTCAGGTCCTTGGAAGACGGTCTTTGTGAAGTCGCCTTCTGAGTCTTCGCCGTCAGCAATAAATGCCATGTCGTTTTGACCAGCTGCTAATGCACCAGCTGCTGCCTTGTTAGCGTTTTTGGCATCAAACACAACTCCGTCGGAATATTTACCGCCATCTTCGGTTATAGATTCAAAGAGTCCACCTCCGACAACAATGTCTGAAGATCCTGCGCCGTACGCCATAGCGCCTCCTTTTCCGTAGGGATATCCTCCGTAATAGCCATAGTCAGAACCGGCCTTTGCACCTGCGGCTGCACCAGCCAGAATGCTACCAGGCACGTACATTGTCTTGCTGCCTCCCTTGCCCTTCTTGCTTCCTGGTGCGTAGATAGCAGCGTCTTGTTCGCCAGCAGCCAAAGCACCAGCTCCAGCAACATTGTCGGAACCGAGGACTGCGGACAAGTCTCCGTAACTCTCGTCGCCTCCATAAGTTTCGGTAACAAATTTACCGCCACTCAATGTAAGTCCACTTGCTGCTAATCCCATGCCCTTGCCAGTACCAAAGTATCCTCCTGGACCTCCATAGAATTGACGACCAGCACCTGCTCCTCCGAAAGCACCTGCTCCAATGATCATGTCAGGTCCTTGGAAGACGGTCTTTGTGAAGTCGCCTTCTGAGTCTTCGCCGTCAGCAATAAATGCCATGTCGTTTTGACCAGCTGCTAATGCACCAGCTGCTGCCTTGTTAGCGTTTTTGGCATCAAACACAACTCCGTCGGAATATTTACCGCCATCTTCGGTTATAGATTCAAAGAGTCCACCTCCGACAACAATGTCTGAAGATCCTGCGCCGTACGCCATAGCGCCTCCTTTTCCGTAGGGATATCCTCCGTAATAGCCATAGTCAGAACCGGCCTTTGCACCTGCGGCTGCACCAGCCAGAATGCTACCAGGCACGTACATTGTCTTGCTGCCTCCCTTGCCCTTCTTGCTTCCTGGTGCGTAGATAGCAGCGTCTTGTTCGCCAGCAGCCAAAGCACCAGCTCCAGCAACATTGTCGGAACCGAGGACTGCGGACAAGTCTCCGTAACTCTCGTCGCCTCCATAAGTTTCGGTAACAAATTTACCGCCACTCAACGTAAGTCCACTTGCTGCTAATCCCATGCCCTTGCCAGTACCAAAGTATCCTCCTGGACCTCCATAGAATTGACGACCAGCACCTGCTCCTCCGAAAGCACCTGCTCCAATGATCATGTCAGGTCCTTGGAAGACGGTCTTTGTGAAGTCGCCTTCTGAGTCTTCGCCGTCAGCAATAAATGCCATGTCGTTTTGACCAGCTGCTAATGCACCAGCTGCTGCC
Source organism: Corella eumyota (assembly GCF_963082875.1). Classification (NCBI taxonomy): domain Eukaryota; kingdom Metazoa; phylum Chordata; class Ascidiacea; order Phlebobranchia; family Corellidae; genus Corella; species Corella eumyota. The sequence goes on along the minus strand of NC_137493.1, from coordinate 16,262,751 downwards.
TTGTTAGCGTTTTTGGCATCAAACACAACTCCGTCGGAATATTTACCGCCATCTTCGGTTATAGATTCAAAGAGTCCACCTCCGACAACAATATCTGAAGATCCTGCTCCGTACGCCATAGCGCCTCCCTTTCCGTAGGGATATCCTTCGTAATAGCCATAGTCAGAACCGGCCTTTGCACCTGCGGCTGCACCAGCCAGAATGCTACCAGGCACGTACATTGTCTTGCTGCCTCCCTTGCCCTTCTTGCTTCCTGGTGCGTAGATAGCAGCGTCTTGTTCGCCAGCAGCCAAAGCACCAGCTCCAGCAACATTGTCGGAACCGAGGACTGCGGACAAGTCTCCGTAACTCTCGTCGCCTCCATAAGTTTCGGTAACAAATTTACCGCCATTCAACGTAAGTCCACTTGCTGCTAATCCCATGCCTATAGAAATTTCAACACATTTTTCTATGGTACAACATTGACTAGAATCAACGACCATTCTTTTGGAACCAAATGGACAATCTGGTCTACCAAATACAGGACAGTTTTTTATATTGCATTTGCACTCATAAGTAGAACAACACTCGTCAATAGGAAAAGTGATTAGATCTTCGTATGGTTTACAAATTGTAGATTGGTATGGACATAAGGAAATGTCGCATTCTTCTGAAATCACTTTGTATTTATAACAACATTCATCAGCTTTTTCCTCAACAACAACATAGCCTATAGGAGCGTTGGGGTATAAATCACATTCTTTCTTTTTACACCTGTTGTTATATTATCATTTTTTTAAATTATTAAAACTATATATTTTCCGTTAAAGTTTTTTTTATATAATTTAATAAAAAAATTGCAAACTATTTTTTTTCTAATCATATATTATAAATAAATTTTAAAATCACTTTAGCAACAAATCATAAAATAGTCAACATAAAAAATGATATCCATAGATTAGTAGTAGTAAAATCTGGTATTACCTGACATCACCGGAAACGCAACATGTGCATACATTGCAACTGTCTCCATTTTTAAACCATGACATTCCAAATTCTCTATCATTTCCTAAATCATCAACACAGATAGAAGTTTCTGGTATTATTTTTATACCATTAAGTGCGGTGGTGTCAACTAAAGATCCAGCTGCTGCTAATTTTGATGCTTGTAAAGTTTGTGCTGATGCTATGTTTTTATTACTGTTGTCATTTTGTTGATAATGTTCATAGCCGTGAGCATGTATACCAACCCCCGCATATCCATTTCCTGACGCATCAGATATTCCCCGAGATTGAACACATTTACCAACAGAACAACATTCATCATTATCCAATACAAGACGACTACTTCCAAATGGACAATCTGCTGTTCCCAAATCGACACACAAGGATGGATTACATTTACATTCGTATGTGGAACAGCAATCATCAATAGCAAATGCAAGTGTATCTTCGAAGAATTTACATTTTGGCGCTTCGTAAGGACAATCGTTAACATTGCATTCAACTGGAACAGATTCATATGTTGTACAACAGTAGCCAGAACTTTTTTCTACAATCTTATATCCCAATTTTTCCACTGGTCTTTCAGGACAGATTTTGGAAGAGCACCTACAAATATAAAACAATACAATTTTGTAAAAATACTAAATTAACAAGAAAAAAAAAATTAGAAAAAACATATTTTCTTTAAGTTTATCTATATAAAGTATGATTTTTAATTCTTTAAATTTATAATACACTTAAAAAGGAAATATCACCTAACTGTGGCAATCTAATTACATAAAAATTAGTTAAAACAAATAATTAACACTAACCGGATATCTTCTTGGCCATAACATGTACAGATGTTACACAAGTTATTAGAATCATCCCAACAATCTCCATACTTTCTATCAACACCATTATCGTCAACACAAATTGAAGCCTCGGGAACAATCATGATTGAAGAAATCATCTCAGAGTTTCCAGAACCAGCAGCTTGGTGATCGGAACCAAATAGAGCACTGAAAGTAGAATCAGCAACATCATTTCCAATACTTTCCGTAACAAATTTACCGCCACTCAACGTAAGTCCACTTGCTGCTAATCCCATGCCCTTGCCAGTACCAAAGTATCCTCCTGGACCTCCATAGAATTGACGACCAGCACCTGCTCCTCCGAAAGCACCTGCTCCAATGATCATGTCAGGTCCTTGGAAGACGGTCTTTGTGAAGTCGCCTTCTGAGTCTTCACCGTCAGCAATAAATGCCATGTCGTTTTGACCAGCTGCTAATGCACCAGCTGCTGCCTTGTTAGCGTTTTTGGCATCAAACACAACTCCGTCGGAATATTTACCGCCATCTTCGGTTATAGATTCAAAGAGTCCACCTCCGACAACAATGTCTGAAGATCCTGCGCCGTACGCCATAGCGCCTCCCTTTCCGTAGGGATATCCTCCGTAATAGCCATAGTCAGAACCGGCCTTTGCACCTGCGGCTGCACCAGCCAGAATGCTACCAGGCACGTACATTGTCTTGCTGCCTCCCTTGCCCTTCTTGCTTCCTGGTGCGTAGATAGCAGCGTCTTGTTCGCCAGCAGCCAAAGCACCAGCTCCAGCAACATTGTCGGAACCGAGGACTGCGGACAAGTCTCCGTAACTCTCGTCGCCTCCATAAGTTTCGGTAACAAATTTACCGCCACTCAACGTAAGTCCACTTGCTGCTAATCCCATGCCCTTGCCAGTACCAAAGTATCCTCCTGGACCTCCATAGAATTGACGACCAGCACCTGCTCCTCCGAAAGCACCTGCTCCAATGATCATGTCAGGTCCTTGGAAGACGGTCTTTGTGAAGTCGCCTTCTGAGTCTTCACCGTCAGCAATAAATGCCATGTCGTTTTGACCAGCTGCTAATGCACCAGCTGCTGCCTTGTTAGCGTTTTTGGCATCAAACACAACTCCGTCGGAATATTTACCGCCATCTTCGGTTATAGATTCAAAGAGTCCACCTCCGACAACAATGTCTGAAGATCCTGCGCCGTACGCCATAGCGCCTCCTTTTCCGTAGGGATATCCTTCGTAATAGCCATAGTCAGAACCGGCCTTTGCACCTGCGGCTGCACCAGCCAGAATGCTACCAGGCACGTACATTGTCTTGCTGCCTCCCTTGCCCTTCTTGCTTCCTGGTGCGTAGATAGCAGCGTCTTGTTCGCCAGCAGCCAAAGCACCAGCTCCAGCAACATTGTCGGAACCGAGGACTGCGGACAAGTCTCCGTAACTTTCGTCGCCTCCATAAGTTTCGGTAACAAATTTACCGCCATCAATAGATATAGCACTTCCTGCACCAGCTCCAGCAACATTTGCTGAATTTAATAATTCTAATTTTACACATTTGTCAACCGAGCAACATTCACTTGTTTCTACATTCCTTCTTGTTGAACCAAATGGACAATCAGCTACTCCCAAAGTAGGACATTTAGATGGATTGCATGCACATTTGTATGTACTGCAGCAGGTATCAATGGCATAACTAATTAAATCCTCATAAAAGTGACAAATAGGTGCAATTTCATCACATAGTGTTACATCGCAATCCTCTTCAACAATTCTGTAGCTAAAGCAACAATCATCCGCCTTTTCTTCCACAACAACATAACCGATAGGAGCATTTGGATATGGATCACAGCTACTAGGGGTGTGTTTTACATCTGAATTTTCATCGCATGTTGCTAACGTACATGGATTACCATAGTAATACCATGTTTCACCATAACATCTCTCCAATCCTATTTCATCAACACATATCACACTTTCTGCAATAATCTGCATTTCATGTCCGCTATCAGCTAAAGCTTGTGCAGCTGCCGTACTTTGTGTTGACGCATCCACACTTCCACCCATCTTTTTTCCCGTACTGCTCTCTATTAGAAGACTTTGAGGTTTACTTTCTAATTTAGAGTGGCTTAGAGCTTCAGCACCAGCCATTGAACTATCATAGGTATTGAATGAATCAAAAACATTTAAAGATTGAGCCATTCCTCCAGCAACATTTCCAATAAGAATGTTACCTCCAGTGTATGTAGACACGGTTTTGGATTTGTCTGTTTTTTTTGAGACACTGGACAAAGCGGCCTTTTGAGAAATATCAGACACACCTTCTGCACCAGCAATAGATTTATCATTTATGTCCATGCTTAAGTCAGATACATCAACCTCTGACCCGGTAATTTGTTCAAATATACCTCCCATCATTATGCCACCTAATGCACTAGCTGCAGCCCCAACAACTGTATTTGTTTCCAGTACGCACCTTCCTACATGACAACATTGATGAGGTTCTGTAATTTTGCGGAAATAACCATCTGGACAAGACAATTCATTTAGTTCTGGACAACTTCCAAAATCACATACACATTCATAGGTTGCACAGCATAAATCTATTGGATAAACCTTCAACGTTTTAAACATAGAACAGCTTGGTGGGGTAAACTGGCAGAAACTGGTATCACAATCTTCGGACACAACTCTGTACGTAGTACAACAGGCATCAATTTCTTCGGCCACCACACGGTGACCAGGGGGTGGTATTGGTATTGCATCACATACTGTATCTTTTTGTTCAATATTTTCAAAACCAACACATGTATGTATAATGCATGGATTGACTTTGTTATACCAACTTTCACCATATGAACGACAACAACCATCATCATCCACACATGTATCTGACTCCTGGAAAATTTCAAAGCCAGTGCTTGATTTATCTGCTACTCCGGCAGCAGCACCTGCCATCGCACTTGCTTTATTGTCCAAGCTAAGTTGTTTTTTCTTAGTTGATGATATTGATGTCTCATCAATAAATGTTGGCATGCCTATTAAAAGAGCTCCAGCTGATGCCGCCCCTGCAGAACTAACATCACCAGAATAAATATAACCATCTTTGTTAATTATACCAGAATCTACTTCAGCTAAACTGGATGAGCCAATATGAGTTGTTCCTTCAACAAACTGTGTTACAGTAGTAGATCCTTTTCTAGATTTGCCAATTTGATTTGCTTGTAGTACATTGTCTTGAGATGATAATGCCAAAGCTTTAGCATCAGCTTTAGAACCAGTGCTTATACCAACACCACTACTATCACTTTTACTCGAAAAAGTTTCATCATAAACAGATCCACCAATAAGTTGAACGAGTGAGGCAGCATTGCTTGCAGAGCTAGATTCAATAAACACACATTTTCCTACACCACAACAAGAATCCTGATCAAGCACGACCCGTTTACATCCCTCAGGACAAGGAGGACTTCCTAAGTCTAAACACTTTGATTCATCACAAACACATTCATATGTTGCACAACAACCATCAACATCATAAGTTAAAAGTCGTTCGAATGAAGAACATATCAATGGTTGGTATTGACAATTATTAATATCACACTCTTCGTCAATATATCTAAACGTTGAACAACACTCTCCTGTCTTCTCTTCAACTATAAGTTTACCAGGCACTGGTTGTGGATAAGAATCACAGACTTCTTCTTGAAATACAATTTTGTTAGCATCAGAGCAAGTACTTATTATGCATGGATCTCCATTCTTAAACCAACAATCCCCATAAAATCGTTCTATTCCAGTTTCATCAACACATAGTGTGGACTCTTCCGCAATCTGTAAACCAATAGAGGATAGTCCAGAAGAACCAGCACCAGCGACAGCAGCTGCATCAGATAAAACATTTCCAATAAGTTTATTTTTTTTACTTTTGCCACTATGATCTTCTGTTAAAATTTTAGGTCCTCCAACATGTATACCACTATCTGCAAATCCGTGGGCGCCTACTGAATCACTAAAACCAAATAGAGCATTATCATTAACCACATCTGATCCTGCCATCGCACCTGCAGCTGCACCAAGCATAATGCCACTAGGCATGTAAGTGGTCTTGCTCCTTCCTTTTCCCTTCTTAGTTCCTGGTGCATAGATAGCAGTGTCTTGTTTGCCAGCAGCCAAAGCACCAGCTCCAGCAACATTGTCGGATCCGAGGACTGCGAACAAGTCTCCGTAATTCTCGTCGCCTTCATAAGTTTCGGTAACAAATTTACCGCCACTCAACGTAAGTCCACTTGCTGCTAATCCCATGCCTTTACCAGTATCAAAGTATCCTCCTGGACCTCCATAGAATTGACGACCAGCACCTGCTCCTCCGAAAGCACCTGCTCCAATGATCATGTCAGGTCCTTGGAAGACGGTCTTTGTGAAGTCGCCTTCTGAGTCCTCACCATCAACATACACAGTCGTTGCATTTTGACCAGCTGCTAATGCACCAGCTGCTGCCTTGTTAGCATTTTTGGCATCAAACACAACTCCGTCGGAATATTTACCGCCATCTTCGATTATAGATTCAAAGAGTCCACCTCCGACAACAATGTCTGAAGATCCTGCGCCGTACGCCATAGCGCCTCCTTTTCCGTAGGGATATCCTTCGTAATAGCCATAGTCAGAACCGGTCTTTGCACCTGCGGCTGCACCAGCCAGAATGCTACCAGGCACGTACATTGTCTTGCTGCCTCCCTTGCCTTTCTTGCTTCCTGGTGCGTAGATAGCAGCGTCTTGTTCGCCAGCAGCCAAAGCACCAGCTCCAGCAACATTGTCAGAACCGAGGACTGCGGACAAGTCTCCGTAACTCTCGTCGCCTCCATAAGTTTCGGTAACAAATTTACCGCCACTCAACGTAAGTCCACTTGCTGCTAATCCCATGCCCTTGCCAGTACCAAAGTATCCTCCTGGACCTCCATAGAATTGACGACCAGCACCTGCTCCTCCGAAAGCACCTGCTCCAATGATCATGTCAGGTCCTTGAAAGATGGTCTTTGTGAAGTCTCCCTCTGAATCTTCACCATCAACATACACAGTTGCTGCATTTTTACCAGCTGCTAATGCACCAGCTGCTGCTTTGTTAGCATTTTTGGCATCAAACACAACTCCGTCGGAATATTTACCGCCATCTTCGGTTATAGATTCAAAGAGTCCACCTCCGACAACAATGTCTGAAGATCCTGCGCCGTACGCCATAGCGCCTCCTTTTCCGTAGGGATATCCTCCGTAATAGCCATAGTCAGAACCGGCCTTTGCACCTGCGGCTGCACCAGCCAGAATGCTACCAGGCACGTACATTGTCTTGCTGCCTCCCTTGCCCTTCTTGCTTCCTGGTGCGTAGATAGCAGCGTCTTGTTCGCCAGCAGCCAAAGCACCAGCTCCAGCAACATTGTCGGAACCGAGGACTGCGGACAAGTCTCCAGAACTGTCCTTGCCAATTTTAGTAACACTGCTCATTTCTGGACCTTGTAAAAATATTGAAGAAAGTGCAGCAGCAGCTCCTGATTGAACCGCCATATGAACACATTTTCCAACCTGACAGCATTGTTTGGGTTCAACAATTACTCTAATATACCCATCTGCGCATGCAGGATCTCCTAAATCAGGACAATTTGCAGGATTACAGACGCATTCATATGAAGAGCAGCAATCATCCATTTTTATTTCAACTAAGTTCTCTGCCATTCCACAGACTGGCATGATTGAATTACAAAGCGTTATATCACAAATATCCTTTACAATTCGATAAGTTAAGCAACATCCATCAACTTCTTCTTCAACAACAAAATGGCCAGGAGGTGCAACTGGATAAGGATCACAAACCTTTTCAATGCATCTTACATCTCCACTACTATAACAAGAACAAGTTTCGCAAACTTCGTGCTTGTAGGTCCAGCAGTCTCCATACTTTCTTTCAGCACCTGATTCATCAATGCATAAAGCACCTTCGCCTATAAGAGCAGCGGAAAGTGCTGCCGCTGTTTCTGCTGCAGCATCAGATACTGCAGCATGTTCACTAACCAAATCCACCTTTAATTTCTCTTTGGTGTCTGAATCAAAATGCTCGTGTACAATTGTTGCAGCATCATGAAACAAGCTAGAAATATCACTTGCTGCAATTCCTGTTGCGCCATGAGTATTAAATGCTTCCTTTTCTTCATCAGTGTAGCCAGCTTTAGCATTAAATTTTGAAGCTGCGCCAGCATATGCTATGTTAGACCCAAACACTACATGCTTTGTAACAACACCATTATCTTCCTTAACTAATTGAACATCCACCGCACCGGAAGACTTAGCTGCAGCTTCAGCTGCTGCTTCAGACTCTGAGGACAGTTTAGCATCAATCACTCCTTGACCAATACCTTTACCACCAGAAATCGTTTCTGAAAACTGACCACCTTCCAAAGAAATGCCAGAAAATGCATCTGCACCAGCTGAACCAGAGAAAGCATCACCCAGTATATAATCACCATGTCCGTCAACCAGACCACCAGCTGCCCCACCAGCCCCGACTATTATATCACCAAGAGATGGAGTACAACCAATAATGATGTCATCCTTAAGTACGTTGTTCCAGCAATAATATCGTATACAAGATTGTCTATCGTTTCGTACTTGGCCGGGCTTAAATTAAATTAATTAAACAATATTTATTAAGTCACAACAACTTTATATTTATCAAAAAATAATGATCATCCACATTTCAAAACAGGTACAAATGCAAAAAATACTTTAATAAAATGATACTTACTCCTAGAGATGAACCATCTGGAAGCATACATTGGCAGTCAGCCGGTCGCACACAAGTTTTGGGGTCTCTTAGAACATAGTTAATTGGACATGACACACAGTCCTCTCCACAAGTGTCAACACATTGGTCACTGCTGTCAGCATAAGTACACTGATAAGTTGCAGTTCTCCATGCATGACAGATTTGATTGCAACGGAATGCACAAGTTCGCATATTTACTTTTCCACAGGTTGCTGTAATAAATTGTTAGAGTTTTAATTTATTGTAAAACAAAATATTGCAGTTTTATTCATTCCATAAGCATGATAATGGAATTAAATTGTAAAAAATTTATCAGTTTTTTTGTATGTATATATCTTTATCCTCAATGTGGGAAATTCGAATGCGCAACTTAAACATAGGGTAACATAAGTTACTCCAACCCAGTCTCGAGTTGCCTGTGGCAGTTTGGGATATTATAGAGACTATAATTGCCCGGTAATTATGCTGCTGATTAAGTGCTGGCTCAGCAGGAGTTTAAACTATTTATAGCACCTTACTCAAGGGTGCTACAGCATGAGATCAGTGGGGATTGAACCCACGACCTAATGTGTGGTGTAGCAAGTGTTCTTACCACTACACCACGCTGCCGGTTTCTCCCAAACAGTTTTTAATTAATTATTAAACCTGAAAAACTTAATTGCTATATTTGATTTTTGTTGTTGTTTTATAAAATTTAACATTTTTTTACTAACCTACAAGATTCTCGTACAAATCTGAACATAAGGCTGGGGTGAGTTCTGCAGGTTTAAACTCAAAACCACCATATTCTGTAACTCCGCCAGAAAATGAACCTGTTCAAATAAAAATCCAGTTTGTTTCTTAAGAAATATAATAAATATGATTTGTGTAAAAAGTTAGTAACCGTTAAAATAAGTGTTTTGCATATGCTAATATAATACTTATTAATATAAAATACTTACCCAAGGATGTAGAAATATGAGGGATTACTCCTTCTTCAGCACAAGATAAACCAAGACAATGCACATCATGATCCATACAATAACTTTAAATATAAGCAAAAAAAATTGAGCATCCAAATATAGGTATTATGTTTATCCATATTTATTAGTTACATAAACTAGCCAGTCCAAGTTTAATTTTTTTTTTGTATATATCTTTATCCTCGATGTGGGAAAGTCGAATGCGCGACTTTAACATCAGTTACTCCGACCCAGTCACGAGGTGCCTGCGGCAGTGTGGGATATTATAGATTGTAATTGCCCGATAATTATGCTGCTGACTAATTGCTGGCTCAGCAGGAGTTCACACCGTTTATAGCGCCTTACTAAGGGCGCTACAGCAGGAGATCAGTGGGGATTGAACCCACGACCCCATGTGTGGTGTAGCAAGTGTTCTTTCCACTACACCACGCTGCCGGTTTTACACCACGCTGCCGGAATTTAACACCACTTTGTTAAAACTATTTAAATATTAAGAATGTTAGATACCAGCTTCTGCATTCATCAGATAAGGACTTGATTTTATCACCATCAGCATATGCAACACCATCAATTTCTTTACACACACATGAGTCAATTGCCAAGCAAACTTCTCCATCAGTGCTTGCCACCTTAAAAAAAAAATTACCTGACAATTTAGAGTACAAAAATTAGGCGGATTTTGTAATCCAAATATATTAATTTTTAATATATTTTATTCTATCAGGCTAAGTTAAACTTAGTTTTATATGTAATTTATTAAGTAATATTGCTTTGAGTATTTTGTCTAAATCAGTTTTAAATTAGAATTATTTTATTTATTTTTTTTGTTTTTTTGTGTATATCTTTATCCTCGATGTGGGAAAATCGAATGCGCGACCTAAACATAGAGTAACATTAGTTACTTCGACCCAGTCTCGAGTTGCCTGTGGCAGTTTGGGATATTATAGATTATAATTGCCAGATAATAATACTGCTGATTAACTGCTGGCTCAGCAGGAGTTCATACAACTTATAGTGCCCAACTCAAGGGCGCTACAGCATGAGATCAGTGGGGATTGAACCCACAACCTCATGTGTGGTGTAGCAAGTGTTCTTACCACTACACCATGCTGCCGGTTATTAGTTTTCTGTTATCAGTTAAACCACTATAAAAAAATTTTAGCTGCCTATGAGTAAGTTACTTATTTTGTGTACAGTACATATTTAATTAACTTAATTAGGCTTGGCATGAGTTATACTTACACGATTCTTTATTAAAAAAAGTTCGGCTAATTTACTTACCAGTCCATCTTCACATCCACAACCTTCTACACAAGCAAACTCGCAGTTCGTTTTAATCTTGTTGTAAATGTTGTAGTTGGAGCAAGTTTTTGGGCAAGCAGACATACATGGAGTATATTCGCGCTCCTTTCCCATGCACATCAAAGCTAAAACAAGTGTTTATATATATTGTAACTTTAATAAAATAATATCTAATAATTTAAAAATTTTAATATACAAAAAAATTTAAGATATTAAAGTTGTATTTCCTATAGTAATCATTTGTTTTAGTTTTATAATTGCGCTGAAAATATTAATATGTTTAAAATTTAAAGATTTAAAACCATATTATAATATGTAACTTGTACTATACTAATTAGGCCAACTTTAACAATGCTGTGAATGTAAAAATGCCTAATGTGATATAAGTAACAAACTTACGACAAAGACTTTGTGATCTCCAGTAAATGTGGACACCATATCGGTTACATTCTTGAGCATAAGCATGGATGGCTGTACAGAGACATTCACAATCTCCGCCAGAATCACAAGCACATGCATCAAACACACAGGCAGAATAATATTTACGAGGGTCAACAAGTGCATGACAAGCCTAAAAGAACCAGATGTAAAGTACTGTTATGCTATATTAAAATGGCAAGTTTCTGATAAAAATCTTGTTAGAAATTAGCATACAGAAATAATTTGAATATTATGTAATACTATAAACAAAGTTCTATTTATTGAATCTATGATAAAATGACACAGATTTTTTAATTAAATATTATTTATCTTACTACAATAAGGCTAGGCTTTCTTAGATTATTAAGATTACATTAATTTTTTAGTATATATGTATATATATATATATATATATATATAGCTTATATTGTTACAAACAAAAATTATAAAAACTAATTTGAATTATTTTGTGTTAAAAATTTTAAATACCTGGAAAGTGTCGCCAGTTAACACAGAACACTTTCTCTCTGCCCAATATTTTCTGTGACTGTTCAATTCACACATATCCTTAGGTACTTCTACAGCATGAGATCCATTAAGATAAGTCTAAAATTAAATCCAATTTTATTAAGTAGATGAAGAATAAGATTAAACTTAAATAAACCATAACTCAATTTACAAAACTACTACTTTAAGCAAATATTTATTGCAAACATATTTTGACAAGTAATTTTATAGAATAAACCAATGAAATTGTTAAAAATAAACCTGTAGGATGGGCACTTTACTTGTTACATTAATTTTAAAAAATGTAATGTTTATAAGTTTAACTTTAAAAAAAAAATTAAGTTATACCTTCCATGTGTTAACAAATGAAACTTCGTTGATTTCGATCATGTCTTGTGGGTTCTTGAAATCATTGTTTTCATTATCATCAAAATCACCACAAAGACCTAAAAATTAAGATTACAATTAGGACTTTCAACATAAAATTGGCAATTACTGATATTGATTTTAACATATTTTGAAATAACACAAAAAAATTAAAAATGCTTCAGAATACACAGTATAAAAAAAAATATTAAAAGCTTATTACAAAAAAAATTAAATTTATTACAATATGTTTTTAATATCTTACAATATTCACAACAAAATTTTAGTTTAATAAACATGGTGAATTTTTAAAACTTGAAAAAATTCATTACCTTCTACTTTTCCTTTATGTTCAGGATCCAATCTTACAATAAGGGTTGTTTGTTTGTCCCATTGAAGGGTAACACCCAGGTTTTTGGCTTTCACAAATACCCAAAGACCGACATAAGTTATTTCAAAACTTCCAACCTAAAAAGAATATTAAAAAAATATAATTTCACAGTTTTATTTATTTTATATTGTTTTAATATTTTTTATTTTATATATATACTCGATGTGTAAAGGTCGACTGCACGACCTAAACATAAAGTAACATTAGCTACCCCAACCCAGTCTTAAGTTTTCTGTGGCAGTTTGGGATATTATAGATTATAATTGCCTGATAATTGAGTTGCTGATTAAGTATTGGCTTGGCAGAAGTTCATACCGTTTATAGTGCCTTACACAAGGGCAATATAGCATAAGAGCAGTGGGAATTAAACCCATGACCTCATGTGGTGTAGCAAGTTTTTTTTTACCACTACACCACGCTGTCAGTATAGATGACAAATTTCAGTAAGTATGTATACCAGAGTTTTAACTAAATATTAATATGTTAACCTTTCGTTCCTGGACAGGTTTTCCTCTAATTAACTCAACCCCATTCTCAGAAACGGATCCAATATTAATTGCGAATAGAATTCTCTTAGAGCAAGTACCACCTTTACTGCCACAACTTATATTTTCAATTGAAACCTAGGGTTTTAAAACAGATTTAAAGCTAATGTTAAACATTACAATTAAAGCTAAAAAAAAAATTTAAAACACATTGAAAAATAATGTTAAACATTACAATTTTTTAAATATACTTGAGTCCTTGCAATAATTTTTTAAAATTTTTAAATAACAAACCTGATGTTAATTTACTGCTTAATTTAAATTTAAATAATGTATTACTTGGAAAGAATGTTCATTAGCTGCGGTGGATCGAGCCATAGTAAACTCATTAATTCCATGAAATTGGTAATCTTTGCCATCAAAGGTGGTGTAATGGGAGTCACCGAATGCTCGACACATTCCTGCACATTCATTCACATCACAACTCCATATACCAGACAAACATCGACTAAAAAAAGCAGTATTTTAAAAAATCAATTTATAATTTCATAACTCTTATATTCTTTTAAGAAACTTACATTGTTGGGAAACATTAGTTTATTTAAAAAAAGTTTTGTATATCTTTAAAAAAGTAAAATTAATATTCTGTCCCTTAATAAATCAAATGTTGATATAGTTGTTTACTTTTTAAAACGTAAACCACTACATTAACTTAACATATCAAGTGTTACAATCTTAGTATTACAACATTTTAAAAATCAAATAAACAAACATTAGTAGGAACTATGTTTGCAAATATATTAGTTTGTGTAAATGTTTAATATAGTAAAAAAGTTAAAAGTATTTTAAAAAGTTGCCCATATTATCTAAATCAATTACAATATTAATATAACATACCAAGTGTTACAATCTTGTTGCATGGTTTCGCTTTCACAATAACTTCTTCCACCATGATAACATGGACATGTTTTAGGAGTTACACATTGATTTGTTACAACATCCCAAACATATCCTTCAACACATTGACACCCAGCTATACATTTTGTGATCTAAATATTAAAGAATTACCGTAAATTTTAATATTGGTATAATTAGGTTTTTTAAATCTAATTCAGTGATAAATTTAAGTTATTTAAAAAAGATGCCTACATACAAATCACCTTATGACTTTTAAATAATATAAGTACAATACTTTTTTGTATTTATACAAGTATTCTCATTTTTAGAAATTATTTTTTCAAACAATAATTTTCAAATTAATTTAACTTTCAACTTATTAGCTTAGCCTTAATTTATAGTTCGTAAATTTATTATTTATCAAACAATAGTATATTTTTACCTTTCGGTTCAAGGTCGGTAAATGCATGTTGGTACAAGTTCTAACATCAATCTTCATACAACTTGTAAACTCTTCGTTTGATGAACATTTAGTTTCAATTGGACAAATATTATCCGTACAAGCCCATTTACCTCGATGACATTCGCTAGTAACAAAAATATAAAGAAAATGTTACAAGACATAATGATACAAAAAAGTTATTGGACAGGAAATAAATGTTTGAAATTATCAGAAATTTTACAAGACTTCAGTTCAAGGTTTAATATCAAAAGTACATGTTATACAGCATAAGTATTTTTATTTAAAAAATTGGGCAAAATTGATTTTATAGTAAGAAAATGATATATATATTTTATGTAATTTTATAAATTTATTGTAAAATTTTTTACCAAACATTGCAATCTTGCATCCTTGATTCACCAGCTTCATAAATAATATCTTCAAACATGCAATTACATTCTGGAATTGTTACACATTTACCATTGTAATCAAACACCTAAACATGAATAAAGCTTTAATAAAGAGTATAAAAAGTTGTTTTAACAAGCATGCCAACTATCTAAAACAAAAAATTCTCCACTACAAAAACTAATCCATGATTACCTTCTAAAAAGTAAACCCTAGAATGAAAAACCCCTAAACTAAATCTCCCTAACCCAAAGAACCCCTTAACCAAGTACCCTACAAGAGTTACATTTTATCACAATTATTCTCTTTCAACATTACCCCCTTAATTAAGGCACCCCTTAATACAAGCAGATTGTATAATGTCATTCCCAATACATATAGCCACTCTATACAAAATAGACTTACTTGACCATCTGGGCAGGTACAACCAGGAACACATTGTTCTTCACAAACAAAACTACTCTGCAGAGCTCCACAAGATGATCCACATGCATTTGCACATTCCTTGAAACTTGTGCCTTCAGGACATTCAACTTCATATGCTAAAAACATTAATAATAAGTGTATTAAGATGTGAAAAATAGATAGTTTTATTGTGGAATAAAAATTGAATAATTTCCTTTTTATGATAAAATCAAATAGCAAATGTATAACAGAGCTTAGGGTATGATATATATGTATGCCCAATTTATAAGCCTACAAAATCAATAAAACTGCTGTTTATAGTGTGTGTGTACAAGTATTAGTTGGAAGTTTGACGACATTACATCAAATAAAATCTATCAACTAGTATACATAAATGAGGAAGCATTCTACTAACATTATACAATATTTATTTTAATAAAAAAAGTTTATGACGAATTCGATTAACCCCAAAACTAATTTCTTTATTAAAAAATATCAAGTATATAATATACTCACCACATGCAGTTACTTTTTCTCTCCAGTTACCAAGAACCACACCAAGTTTGGCGCAAGCAATTGAATAATCAGCAAGAGATCGACATTGAAGTTTGGTGTCTTCTGCTGAGCATATGTCATCCATGCAGTTGGAATAGTAAGATTTGTAGTTTACAACATCATGGCATTCTTGAGAGAAAAAATTGTAATTAAATCAAATGAGCAGTAGTTATTAAATTAAAGTTTTCTATGTAAGTGAATGCTTATAACAAAAATTTATAAACATACTTAGTTTTAAAAAAATAAAACTTTACATTGATATTTTTAATAATTTACATGTATAAGTAATTTTAAAATATATTTTAGTAAAAATAGATTTAAACTTCATATTAATTACTGTTGCTATTTAGAAAGAAATACTTGGAAAATTGCATAAAAATAAACTCACAGCAAACTTAAATAAACAAAACATATTTGTGCAACATTTTTTTAAAATAAAAAAAAAACAGAAAATATTAAGCACAAAATAAGCTTTTACTATTAACTAAGTAAAGTTCAAACACACAAAACAAAACTTAATAAATACAACCAATACATACTTGTAAAAGGTGCAGCTGTGATCACCTCACAACTTTCTCGTGCACTTGGTCTGAATGTTCGATGAATATCACATGGTGCTGACAAGATCATGGGAGTGTTAGGGAAGAAGCAGTCTCCAACCATCCTGTAGTGTATAGAGTTATTAAAAACTTTCTTTGGTCATAAGCTTAACTTAATAGTGCATAAAACTTAAGTATTAACTTGAACTAAAACATTTATCAAAATCACAAAAAGTGACAAATTTTTTGTATATATAAAATTTTTAAAACTTGTATCATAAGATTAATTTAGTGGCCAATATCATTAAGACATTTACATTTAAACTTAAAATATTGATCTGAATTAGAATAAAAGATTTATTTTAAAAAAAAATATTAACTCAAAGACTTTAAAATGCATATTTTTTTGCATAATTTTGGTTCGGCAATTTTAAATTCGAAAAAAATATATCTAACAAAAAACCAAGAATAATAACTTTAAGAATTATAAAAAAATGATAACTACTTCAATACCAAAACTTATTTTTGTAGGTAAATTAAAAAATTGCTAAAAGATACAAACAGGTATTTATACCATTCATCTCCGAAGTCATTAGCATTAGCAGCAATATCACCATTTGGAGTCCAAAAATCATCTTTAGTTTGAGCGTTGAAGTTTCCACACATACCTCTCAGTTTAGAGCACAAAGTTGGTTTGGCTCGAATGTAAATTCGATCATTTCCATCAAATAAGATGGTCAGACCACTGTTGATAGTGACCTATAGTTTAAAAATAATTAAAAAATTAATATTTTGTAAAGTTTTATATTGCTAGAAACAGAAAAAATTAAATTAAAAACTATAACTACCATTTTTTTCCATTTAAGACAAATTTGTGTAAAATAATACAGTATTCAACTAATATAAATTAATTTTCAAAAAGTTATTTAAACTAAAATATGTGAGAATAAAATAAGTTCTCTAACACACTTTTAATTTTTAGTAAAAATTATATCAAATGAAATTCTTACTTTGAAAAAGTTGGTTGTAACTTTTTCTATTGCATAAAAGTAGTTGTGGTAGGGTAGAATGACTTCTTTTCCTTTGACTTCAACTCTTCCATTGTGCAACATTTGTACATCTTCACTATTGACTGTCACTTTAAGGCCTCGGTCACAGTTAAAACCACTGTCAATCGAAGTGAACAAAATATTACAAAACAATTATAGTAAAATTTAAATTAAGAAAAAAATTACATATAAATGCAAATTTATTCTAAAAAAAATGCAATCAAAAAGCAATTAAATAAGTATTTGAAAAAGTATTTAATTCATTATAAAAATGTAATTTTTTGTGCCTAATTAAAAAAATCTTTGATTTCTGACACTAAAATTAATATAGCTTTTTGATAACAAATATTAGAAATAGGATTAATTCATAACCTGAATTAATATTAACTGTTTAAATATAACTTACGTGCAAGTGTTAACCAGTTCAACTTGGAAAGCAATATCCTGCATACCCTCAGTTCGCACCAGAGTGTATGAACATCGACCATTGAAGTCAAATTGTTTTCCATCAAAGGTTGTGTAATGATTACCAACAGCTTTGCAAACTGAGTCACAAACGTTCTTTGTACAAACCCAACGACCACGTGCACAGACACTGTTAAAAAATGAATTGTTGTATTTTGATCATGGTAAAAAAATTTTATATCTGTAAAGAGTTAGGGTCAAATAAAAAAGGATAACTAAAGCTTAAAAATCTTGACTTATTGACCATATATTATTTTAACTATAATAAAAAATTAATGTTAGGTTACATATTCAACAGATAACATAAAAAAAGTTTTTAAAAATAGTTATATAAATTATTCGAAAATGATTTGATTCAAATATTTGAAAAATGTTTAAAATAATTTACCATCTGTTGCAATCGAGTCTAAGTTTGGATCCAGGTGAGTATTCTTGCTGGCCATATTGACATGGACAATCATATCTTGATACACAAGTTCCATTGTGTAAGTAAGTTCCTAAAAAATGAGTAAAAAAATAAAATTGGAATGTTGTGTCTAAAAATTATAATTAAATATTTAGACTATAAATAACCATGCAAAACATGTATTTTATGTTTAAAAATTTAACCTTAAAATTAGCCTCACCTTCTGGGCAATGACATCCTTCAATGCAGTGATCATTCTCACAATTATAACTTGTATCAAAACATGTTTTTGGGCAAGAAGAGCCACACACATCGTAACACAAATTATCAGGACAGGATAAAGCTAAATAATGCAAAAATAAATTATACATGTTTAGTAGATAACTGCATAGGTTAACCTTTTTTAGACATGTGTAATTTATTTTGGGTAAGTTGTGCAAACTACTATTGAATAAAGCAGCAAAAATGTTTGTAAACTTTAATACTAGTCCCTACCTTACAATACTTTTTCAATAAAGTTTGTGGCTAAATAAGCCTTCTTACCAATACCAAATGTTGGCACATAAATTATTAACATTAGAATGACAAACAAAAAGTGAAAATATAGTTACCACATCGATCTTCATTTCTCCACGAAACAATCACTCCCAGCCTGGAGCACTCTCTGAAGTAAGCAGACATGGAAGCACAAACGCTGTCATCATCACCAGTCCAACAAACATCTTCTTTACATGCCTCAAAGTAAGGGTTAGGGCTAACAACCTGAGGTAAAATAAATAAAAGTTAAATATTTCAAGTACGCTACAATTTATTTTATTTATTTGAAATAGTCGATAGCCTGTCTTAAGACCAAGATTTTATTTGTTGGAATATATTTGAAACTAGCAATTAACATTTGTTTGCAATAATTTGCCTGCACACCACAAATTTCCCTTTTTTTGCAACACTAAAAATTAAACATTTATATATATTTGTATATATTTATAAAACTTGAATAAAGTAGTCATAGAATATTCTAATACACCACCGACTTTAATAAATTGCTGTGTTTTAACAGAATGTTATATTTTTAACATATATCTTATCTTAACATTATTTGAAATCAATGTTATGTCTTACATATTTACAGTTGGTGTCCAAAATAAACTTGCAACTTTGTAGAGCTTTACACAGAACTTTCTTGTCACCTTCAGTAGCTTTAGAACAATAGGTTTTTGTTTCGGTTGTTCCACATTCTAATTATACAAAATTAAGTCTTATTATTTGTGTCTAATTTTAGTTAATTATATCAGTTTTATTACGATATATGTCTTATTTTTAGTTTTCATATATTTTATTGAATAAACAGAGCACTTTAGAATAATAAATTATCTTATTAAAGTAGGCTTAAGCATAACCTTACAATAGCCTATTTTAAAAATTAAAACTATAATATAGGCTATATAATTAAATTATTTCCTATACTTTTGGAATGTGTAAATTATTATAAGCCTTACTCAAAAGGTTTATTACATATGCCCAAGGAATTTATTATATTTGATTCTTTAACCTAGCTTTAGTTGCCCTGTTACATATAAGTAATCTAGGCCTAATATTTAATTATAAACCTAGTTAAGAATAATATTTTAAATTGGCTCACCACCGACAGTCCATGATTCAGCAAAATCAGTCACATGACCAGCCAAGTTTCCATTCTTCTTAGTGAAATCATTTCTCACATTCTTGTCATAAAGTCCACACAACCCAAGAGTTCGACCTTCATGTGCTTCTCCTACCTATAAAATATATTATTTTGACTAAATTTTTAAAAACTGTTTAATTTATAAATCTTAGATCAAAAAGATATTTAACAAAACTGTATATTTTTCTTCTGGCGCTTTATTAAACTTTACTATATAAGGTCCCAGGTTCGATTTTCACTGCTCCCA
This sequence comes from Corella eumyota, assembly GCF_963082875.1. Lineage (NCBI taxonomy): Eukaryota > Metazoa > Chordata > Ascidiacea > Phlebobranchia > Corellidae > Corella > Corella eumyota. The sequence goes on along the minus strand of NC_137493.1, from coordinate 16,242,618 downwards.
GAAAACATTAGTCATAAATACCAGTCTCAAAAACCAATTAGCTGAACCACAAACCATGTCAATCATTCCCAAATTGCTAAAGACACTTAGAGACTGGGCTAAAATAACTTAAAATTTGAAGTAAAAAACTAGCAAATCACCTTAAGACTGGGTTACAACAACTATAAACTTCTGTTAGGGCTTTTATTACAACCTTCCTAGATTAAAAACATGTAAAAAAAGGCATAAAACTTACCCGGACAAAGATGGATTCCAATCCATCCCATTTCACATAAAGTTCAGTCTCAGGATCTCGAACAACAATAAAATCAGCAACTCGTTGAATTAGAACTCCGGACATCGAAGATGGCAAAGTGAGTTTTTTGTCATCCACAAACGCCCCTGGTGTTCCATCTTTCATGTTTTCTTTCAACTCGATGATCAAGTCACCAACATATATTGTTAGACTTCTGCAAGGTAAAGTAAGTGAGCATTAGTAACTTGTTAATAGGCTATTAATAAGTAACAACATGTAAAAATAGAAAAATTACACTTTCTAGGTAAATTAGTGTAGGCCCATTGGAAGGTCATTTCAAAAGCATTTACTAAACACTTAATTACCTAAAGGTTAAAAAAAAAACAATTAACACCATGTTTACATAATAACTTAATATTGCAGTAGTTGAAATAAACTTAAGACCTAGAGGCAAAGCTACTATGGCTGTAGCCTTTAACAATTTACTTGTTTAGTATTATAGCAAGCCATTTAATAATTAAAAGATAAATAATTGAACTGATAAAGTTTAACCTCTTGCATCCTGTAGTCATGCAGCCTTTCTCATTGTGCAAATGCACTGAAAAGAATCGGTCACTATCTTCCACTAAAACATAAGAGCAATCGCCTTGAAATCGGAAGATTTTGCCATCGAAGGTTCGGTAATGATGTTGACCCCATGTCATACAGTAGCCTGTTTGTTCAACTGGCAAGTTCTTAGATGAATAGATTCCAGTAACTGCTGCTATTCCAATTGGGTCAATGTAATCATCAGTAGCTATTGTAATTAAAATTACTTTAGTTAACAATCACACTAAAATTTACTGAAAAAAATTAGCTAGTTATTAGCCAACTGCTGGCTTAATAAACTTACTAGGCTGTTCAACAGGTACACAAACCAATAATTTTTCTTGAATTGATTAATAATACTTAACACATCGTTACTTAAAGTTAGTTGGACTACCCTTACACATAGATTCGTTATTTGTTTTTCCCTATTTTTATGCTTTTCAAAGTTTTAAATTTTAAACTATGACGTAATACTGGTTTAAACACTTAAATGGTATTTCTTAAACGAGTTAAATTCCTTACATTTTTTGAGTTTAGTTCATTTATTGCTGATTGTGTTAAATGTTAATAAGGATGTGATTATGATAAAATGTTTTAAGTAGTTATAAAAGCAAAATGATTAATGCGAAGAGACAGCGTGGTTTAAAATATCTACGATATTAAACACGCCACGTGCTTTAAAAAATTCAAATAAAAAAAGGTTAATGTTCTGGTTTTTTGCAATATTTATGCAGTAAGTTGAGTTTTGTTTGCTATATAAAGATGCTTGAGTTCAAACCACAACGTTAAACAATTTTAATTTAGAAAAATATTTGTTTTTGCAGATGACTTTTACTTTTACGCCATAGAAATCCACACAAATCCACACAAATATGTTATAAAATAATACACAAATATGTTATAAAATATTAATGAAAAATTATATGACAAAAACAAATTTAGGTGTTACTATATAGTCATAATCAGTTTTATATTTTTATTGGAAAAATGTTTGCTGTTGTAATATGTTTAAGCTATCTGTAAACACCGGGCTCAAGGGCGAATAAAGTGACATTGGTGCGGCTCGAACACAAAACCTTTCGGCTCGTAGTTCGATACAATTTATTTATAATTTTAAACTTACGTAAACATTCTGGGGTGCTGCCGATCCAAGTGCCCATGATACATTGATAATAGCCCTCATCAGGTGCACCAATTAAACCATAGCCACTCTTGCAAGATGGAGTACACCTATGGACACCGTCTATGGTCTTACAAATGATGTAGCCATTCTCTGGTGCTTCCATATTGTTACAGCTAAAGAATATACAAAATACATTTTTTTTGGCTAATTGTAAAATTTGGTATGTTTGCCGACGGAATAGTGTATTGGTAAAAACACTTAAATTTACTATATGAAGTCCCTGGTTCGATTCCCACTGCATCCATGCTAAAGCGCCTTTGAGTAAGGTGTTATAAACAGTATATTGTTTTACTAAAAAAAATCTCGGTAAATTAGTTATGAGGCAATTATATTAATAATATCCCAAACTGTTAAAGGCAACTCAAGACTGGGTCGGGGTAAATGATGTTGCTCTATGTTTAGGCTATGTAGTCGACCTTTACCCACATTGAAAATAAATCAAAACAAAATAAATTTTACCTCTTTTCTCCTAATATGCAGCGTGGAAATCGATTCACGTAAGGGAGTTTAGGTGACCACTCTCCGTTGTCGGTATCGCATTTATACAAATGAGTGTGCTCACTACGGTAGCCTGGGTGACAATTGACGGAACAAAGTACGTCATCGCCCGTGTTTTCGCAGAGTACGGTGCCGTGGTCAGGTTCTTGGGCTTGACACAAAGTTCCTGGATAAAAATAAAGGAAAAATATTGAATTTATTTGTAAAGTAAAGGCGTGGCATAAGTTATAATTGTAATTGCTGGTTATATGTCGTGGTGATGTATTTGTAACTGCAAGTCAAATAATCATAAAAGAATAAAAACGTACTATAATTTACAAATACTAGTGTATAGTTAATTATAAATATAAAATTAAGGAAATAATTAAAAAGCGAAATAACAATTTAAGATCATAAAAACAGATCATAAAAAATGTCCCATAATAAACCAATACTAACCAATAATTAATATTTTAAAAATATTAATTTAAAAAATGATAATTAAAATAAAATACCAATTTAAAATATTAAAATAAATTCATATCTTTATGTTTTTTTAATTTTTTGTACATTTTTTAGGAATATATATTTTTAAATAAGTATTGGCTTAAAACAAAGTATTTGACCTTTAAAGTATTTTACATTAAATTTATTTGACCCTTGACCCCAATTATTTGCTGTACTTACTCTTGCATGAAGGGAAAAGGTTTCCCAGCGACCAAACACCATCTACACATTCGTTTATTAAAATTTCACCGACTGCTCCGAGACTTTTGAATGAGAATCCAGATTTGCATTTGGCGCTACAAATCCTGCAATTTTTTGATAAATTGTTACATTTAAATGCCAAAATGTTTTAAAAGTTGAAGATCTTGATAATTTAAGTTAGTATTAATGTAATTGTTTTAATTATTTGTATAATATAAATTTTAATTGCCTAAAAAAGGTATTTTTTAATCAACAGCTATGATATTTTATGTTCAATGAGTAAACATTATGCATATTTAATGTTAAAAAATTATAAGCATTTTTTGTATTTCAATAATAAAAAATTAAAATACTAAACTTACTTTATTCCATTTTCAAAAGAACACGTAACTTCTCCATTGGGTGGCGCTTCAATGTCTAAAAAAATCAATTTATTATTTTGTTTAAAATAATAAAAAATAATTTAGCAAAAAAATTAATTAATTTAAAAATTATATATTGCAATGTCATTATATGATTTTGCGATTTTTATTCTGACGTCATACTTAAATTATTGTGTAATAATAGATCCGGGTTACGGGTTTTATATAAGTTTCAAATAAGTTTATAAAACGCGATATTATCGATTAATTAACGTTAATTTATTCAACAACGTACTTCAACAAAATATTCCTAACAAATTATATATCAAAACCACTTGAAAAGTTTATGTAACAATACGTATATTAGTGACGTTATAAAATGTAATTTGAATGGGAACTACTTTTCGGTTTTGCAACAATTATTTTTTTAATAAATAAACTTAAAAATTGACAATTTTAATAAATAAAATTTGAAATAAAAGTTTTTACCATCAGGGATTTCAATTGCGGGGTCCATCATCGGATCTTGAATAAAATAAATTTAATATCATCAATATATTAACAAAAATTTACATTTAAATTTTGCATAATTATATATATTAGCATGTCCGAAAATATTATAAAAATATTTAACAACATTATTTTTTACTAAAACAGTTTTTAAAAAAATGTAAAAAATGGTTAACTTACCATTCATGTCAGCAGCACTGAAAAACAAAATAATCGAAATTAAACAAAATTGTTTAATATTGTTTTGAGCCAATATATTTACCCCAAATTTACAAAACGTTATAATATTTTTTTAATACTTAATTAGTATAGTCCTTAGTAATTTTAACCGAAAAGAATAAATTTTACAATTTTTTACCTTATGAATTATATAGATTAAGTAAATTTTATATATATTATTATTTACTTTGTATATTAAAAATATTAATTTATTTTAAAAAAAATATTAATTTATTTTAATTACTTTTTCAAAACTTTTGTAAGTTAGATTTTTCTGTAAGATAGATTTTATGTATATTCGATTTTTTGAAATAAAAAAATAAACCACACTTACCTGAGGGGAGCAGTGCTGCATATTAATAACAGTGTTAAAGTGATGGCACGTAATGCCATGGCGCTTCCAATGCGCAAAAAACTTCGTGGTTAGTTGTCTTTGCTTTATTGTTAGCTTTTAAAAAATCTTCTTTTCGCCTGAAAAATTATCGACTTACTCCCGTTTTGGAAGCAGCCCACTGTAGTTTAACCTTAAAAATTAACGGCTTTTATACCTTAATTCTTAACACAAGTTTAAGAGGACTGTAATAGAAGATCCGGGTTGATTTACTCCGGTTGAAGATATAATCGCCATTTAATTTATATTAAATCAACATCAATATGTGTGAATATTAAAACTAAGGACGTACTTTATAACAGATGTAAATCCTGTGTTGATGGTCATTTAAGGATCTTATCATAGCAACAATCAATTTTGAAAATCTAAATTAAAATTAATTTATTAATTATCTCTATCCGTGATCGATATATTATCAAGCAGGTAAAACTTAAAGCTTAATTTTATTGTCTTTAGTATACTTGATAGTTTGAATTAGAATTTAAGAGCACTTGTCTAGTATATTTATCAAGAATTTTTAATTGCAACAGGCTAAAACCCGGATATAAAATAAATTATGGGCATTTTGTCTTTTTAAATTTAACCACATTAAATTTCAATTGTTTTGTTATTCAAAAGATTAAATATCCAAAAGGTTTTATTTGCATAATAATCTGCTTCTTACGTATGTGAAAAAAATCATCTCTTGATAATAATTAAAAAACTTGACGACATTTTTTCGTTAAATTGTTTGTTGAATGTGGTAATAGTGTTATAATATGAGCTAAAATCAAATGACGTCATTATTTATATTTCTTGCCTAGAATTTGAACCTTGTACTCTCTTATTAACCGCTTTAAACTATAGCGAGTTATTGTTAGCATTTAAATTTGCAAAGCTCGCTCTTTAATTTATTTGTAATTTAACAAATAGGCTATGCACATGCATGTATAGTCTCTAGGATTTGATCAAACATGAATAAGGTTGTTAACGTTAGAATAAGTGCCACCAAAAACTTGGCTGAAGTTTTTTGGGAAGATAACCATATAAGCAGGTAAGTACATTTGAATATTGTTGACTATGGCATTACAACTGTTGTTCTTTTGTTGTACGTGTTTTTCTGTAGTTTGAAAATTATTAAAACTTCGGCAACTGTAATTCCGTAGAGTTTGTGACTGACTATGCGATGATATTTTATATATTCTTTTTACTTAAATATTTATGACATGTTTTAAGTTAGAAATTTGATTTTGTCATATTCTTTTCGTCGCATAATTGTAATATTTATCGTATACATTTATATTATTTTTATTATTAAAAAAACGTAATAACTTGCTATATCGATCAAGTATGAATATAATATGTCTTGTTTTAACCTAGTAAACGTATCTTGGCAATATTTCATGTTAATTTTTGTTATTAGGTTTCATGCATGTTGGTTAAGGTATAATTGTCGCTGCGTGCATTGCAAGAGAACGGTAGTAATGCAGGCTAAGATTGATAGATCACAATTTCCTGATAAACTATTGATTAAAGATTGCCAAATAAAAGATAATGGAGGTAAATATCATCGCAAAGAGTTTAACTTATTGTAGCATATGTTAAAGAAGGGTAGTAACAATAATATTTAATTGCGTTTATAATTTTCCAAGACAAAATCTTATTCTGGATTGACGGCGATATTAAATCAAACCATGTGACTGTTCAAGAAGCTGATTGGTTGAGGAGTGCGTGTTATTGTGACCAATGTATAGCTGAAATGTTATTGGAAAAAGATCGTGAATTTTTAGATCCACAAAAAAATGATGTCCCGAAGTTTAATTACAAAGATTTGAATACAGATGAAAGAACTTACAAGTATAACATTTTGACATATATAGCACATATACAAAACCATCAACCCTTTAGTTTAACAAGAAATAAGGCTACAAAGACATAATTGGATGGTACCAATACATCTTAAACTTACATATATGTTTGTTTAGAATGCTAAATAGATTTCTTGACACTGGATTTGTTCTAATCAAAGACGTCCCATTAGACCATCATAGAGTTCTCAAGGTATTGCAGTTTATTTTGTATTCAAATCTTAATCAATGTTGCAAAATATATTAAGATAAATTACGTGTAAGTTGTGATAAAACTCTGTGTTTTATAGCTAGCCGAAAGCTTTGGAACCATCATAGAGTCAACATACGGAAAGGTAAATGTTTACTTGGTAAAGAGTTGCAAAGTCTATATTTACAATGTGCTTATGTATAAACACCTATAATAGGTATATAAACATCACAGGTTTAATATGTTTAAAGGTCTTTGAAGTGTTTGCACAAGAAGGTAAGGAAGTTATTGTTAACACCCCCATTGCGTTGCCGTTTCATTCTGATCAAGTTCATTATGAATCAACTCCACAAGGACAACTACTACATGCAATCAAGTAAATACACGGAGTTTTTTTCATGTATGGGGTAAAATCTTACGTAGTCTGGAACTAAATGTTGTCAACTTTACTTTCTAGATTTGATGACTGCGTTGAAGGCGGATTTTCACAACTCGTTGATATGATCAACGCTGCGAAAATATTAAAACAAGAATCGCCAAAAGATTTTAAAGTTTTAACAAGAGTTCCAGTTGTGTTTTCAACAATTGATTACAACCGGGAGAAACCTGCCCATTTAACAACACGGAAAACTCTAATCGAAGTGGATTATGATGATCAGGTAATATCGAAAGTGAGATACAAACATCTATAGTCTATCATTTATAACAGCTTCTTATTTCTTACAGTATTTTCGATTTTGTGCAGATGTATTTTATATAAATTTTGTTGAACTGCGTTCTTGCGATAAGTACAAGTTTTACAAAATATTTTCTACAAAATGATTTAAAAACCCAATGTTTTGAACGCTGGTAAAACCAACCGTTTATTTAAAATACTCATTATCTTAAACTTTTGTTACAAAGCGCTACGCTGTGTTTTGCATCGTTGTATGGACGCCTATAGGTTATAAAATCAAGCTTAACAAAATAACCTTTATGTACAAATTTTAGGTTTTATAATATATATATTTACACAAAATTACCAGGTTGTTGCTGTAAGTTGGAATCCAGGCACTGAAGATCCACTTCGAGTCCATGAAGAAGACGTTGAAGACTTCTACAGAGCTTATAACAAACTTTGGAGAATTATTCATCGCAAAGAAATCACTGTAAGAAATATTTAGAGTTTTATTTAAAATATTACCAACGTTAAACAAACGCCGAATATTTTGGTCAATAAAGAAAATAATGACATCATTTTACGTTAAATATATGCAACAAAATTGATTTATTTTTTTAAACAAGGTAAGCTTTTGTTATAGTTTGCTATATATAGTTTTAAATATTTTTATTTTGTTTTGTTTAGTTTAACTTTCGGCTAAAAGTTGGAGATGTTTTAATGTTTAACAACAGAAGAATGATCCATTCTCGAGATGCTTACAAGTGTAATGGCGGTGAACGAGTTTTACAGGTTATTACATAAGCTAATTGATAAGGTTTTGTAAAAAGAATTGTTAAGCTTAGAACTACAAAGTATTTAGGTAAATATAAACTTGAGGTTACATTTCCATTTCAATGCATCATGTTTTCAATATTTTTAGGGAGTCAACTTTAGCTTGGAAGAACTACGAAGCAAGTATATCATACTTGGTCGAAAGCTTGGACAAGACTATGTCGCGCCTAAGATAGGAAATAGAAGCTCAATTTAACTAATATTTACATTTTTAAACGCTATAACTAAATGCTGTATTTAATTTTAAAGAACAATTTTTATTTTTTTGTACTAATTTTTATTAGCTTTATTTTTTTTAACATGATATTTTTTTGAGTTTGTACAGAAATTAATTACTTAATAATTTTTACAAAAATAAATATGAGATACACTGTATAAGTAATATTGCTTTGTTATTTAATTGGTAGAATTAACTTCTAAACAAAGCAATTCTTGGTAGATTTTACAAACGAGACTGGATATGTTTAAAAAAAATTTAGTAGTGTTTTAAACCTAGGCACGATAAGCTTTTATAAACAAGTTTCTGCATACAAAGTCCAATGTTTTCTTTTTTAACTACGTGACAATGGTTAAGCTAATCAAATATGTACTTTGTACCTGTTTTAAGCAGTACTGCCAGTTACATTTTTGCATAAGATAGCTTTAATTTAGTAATAGTAAAAACTATGGCAAAGGTGGTAAATGTTAAGTTGAGTGCAAGAAAGAATTTAGCTAAAATATTTTGGGAAGATGGACATATTAGCAGGTAGGTTAAAGTTGTAGCTATAATAATATCAGTTGTGCTATTACATAATTTTAGGTATGGTTTATTTACCTTTAATGATGTTATAGATTTCATTCTTGCTGGCTAAGGTTTAACTGTTGCTGTCCCAAATGCAAAAGAACTGTCGTAGGCCAAGCCAAAATAGACAGATCACAGTTTCCTGATGAGTTGTTGCTGGATAAATTTGAAATTCAAGATAATGGAAGTTAGTTTGTTTAACATCGTAACTTTAACAATTCATAAAACTATTAAATTTTAACTTTTAACATGAAATGACAAAATCAATTCCATAATTCAAAACAAGCCAATAATTATATTGTTGATCTAAAGTTTTATAGTATATTATAACATGGTCACTAAATATATAATCAGGATAATATTTTGCTTACAGAGAAGATATTGTTTTGGATAAACGGAGGCATTTTCCCTGATCACGTGATCATTCAGGATGCTGATTGGTTAAGAAAAGCTTGTTATTGTGATCAGTGTATATCTGTAATGTTAATTGAAAAACAAAGGAGTTATTTGGATCCAATGACTAACAAACCGCCAACGTTTGAATACAAAGACTTGGAAACAGATGAAGGAACATACAAGTAAATCCAAGTTCAATACATTTATTGTAATAAGTCGTGTGTTAAGGTCGCTTTAGAATTTACTTGTGATACCATATAATATTGTTTAATAATATTTATTTTAAAGATTTTTAAAAACCTTTCTTGATGTTGGTTTTATCGTCATAAAATCTGTGCCATTGGATCACCATAGAGTTGTTAAGGTAATACTTTTGCTAAATTATATAAACTTAAACATGTTGGACTTATTTAAATTTATTTAAATTTGAATATAAGAACTAATAAAATGTATAATCTAGGTGGGTGAGTTGTTTTCTCCAATACTGGAATCTACATACGGAAAGGTTAGTACAAGTTTATAGGCTATATAGTTTAAGTACAAATAAGTTTTCAAGTCATAGTTTATAAGTAGGCCCCCAACAACAATACCATGCATAATATGTTTAAAAATTAAAATACCTTTGTTTTAGGTGTATGATATCTTTGCTGAGGAAAGCAAGGAGAATATATCAAACACGACAGGGGAATTACCTTTTCATTCCGATCAAATCCATTACGAATGCGCACCACAAGGACAACTATTGCATGCTATCAAGTAATAAAAATAAATTAAACAATATACTATAACACTATGGTGTTGAAAAAATTGGCGCACATAAATGCCAATTCTGGAGTTTATGTGTTTTTCAAGAAACACAAGTTAACCTATACAATGCCTTGTTAAAAAGTGATTCGTATTTGTAACTACAGCCTTTAATCTAAACGTATTATTTTAATTACCTTACTTCGTTTAAAGGGTTAATATGCCTAGAATTTAAATGTTTTTCTTTAATTTTCCACAACTCATTTAAGGTGCAATATTTTTCCGAATTAATATTAACAACAACTTAAAACAACGTACATTAAAAACAGATTTGATGATTGCGTGGAAGGAGGTTATTCGAACCTTGTAGATATGTTCAATGTTGCTGAGATTTTAAGAAGAGAATCACCGAAAGATTTTAAAGTTTTGTCTAGAGTTCCAGTTGTGTTTTCGACGATTGATTATAACAGAAGGAATCCCGCTCATCTATCTGTACGCAAAACTTTGATTGAAATTGATTATGATAATCAGGTAAGGTAATTCTACTTCAGTTTGTTTCTATACAAAACAACAATAAAACTATTATCTACTTTGGTCCAGTTTAAAACTTGATCATTATTTGCCTTTTTATGTCTGTAACTTATTCAGTCGGATAAAAACTATTACAAGAAATAACCTCTGACATTTTATATTAAATTATAACCTCAACACATCTCTAAACTAGGCTTAATTAAAGTTTTCAATCGTTCTTTTAAAGCGTTTGATTTTACAAAAACAAAATACAAACTTACCTAAAGCAACCAAAATTTTGCCTAGCTTTGGCTACGCAGCAAGAAGAATACGTTTAGCCTTAGCACAAAATAGGCCTACAGCTTAGTTGTGAATGTATTTTAAGCTTGGTCAAACTTAAAGCTTATGTGTTGTGTAAAATTTTACCGGTCAAGTTATTAACATTTGATATCTTGTTATAAAGATTGTTGGTGCCACTTGGAACCCAGGTACTGAAGATACTTTACAAGTACATGAATGCGACGTTGAAGATTTCTACAGAGCCTACAATAAACTTGGTCGGATTATACAAAGAAAAAAGTTACTGGTAAAATACTGAGTTTATTGGTTTAAATATTATTTTATTGTTACTTTATTAGTATATAAAAATTGCAGTTGTTTATTGACAGTTTTTTTTCTATATGCTTGTACATTTTTGTTGTTGTTAATTAATATAAAATATATAGTTTCTTTGATATTTCAAGAATTTGTTTTTTTGTATTTTTTAGTTTCATTTTCGCCTTAAACTTGGTGATATTTTGCTTTTCAACAACCGAAGGATGATTCATTCTCGAGACAACTTTAAGTTAAACGGCGGTCAACGAATTTTGCAGGTTAATCTTACATTCTTATTAATAAACATTTAAATTTTAAATAAAACCTACAGTTGTATTTTGTAACAATCTTTGCAAATTAAATTTAGGGAGTTTATATTAGTATGGAGGAACTACGAAGCAAGTATGTCATTCTTGGACGAAAGCTTGGACAAGATTCTGTTGCTCCTAAAATAGGAAACAGAAGCTCAATTTAATTTTATTACATGAAGTTTATGATATATAATTAGTTATTTATACTTATTTGTATTAATTAGGTAAAGTTTTGTAAAAATATGTTAATTTTTTTATACAAACTAAAACACAGTTGAAATAATTATTTATGGGACTGTTACAAATGAATAAATATAAGATTTAAGTAATATTATACATACCAATAAAATATAAATATTTTACATATTTTATTAAAGTTTTTTAAACTAGAATACATTAGTTTCTAATTTAAAAACATTTATTTATTATTAATCCTCGATCATAAAAGCTACAAGCTTTGTTCTTATTGGCTTAAAAAGGGCTATGCGAGCGACTAACGCTATGGCAAAAGTAGTAAATGTTAGGTTAAGTGCTGGGCAAAATTTAGCTGAAATATTTTGGGAAGATGGACATGTCAGCAGGTGAATTAAACGTGAAGTTATTTTTACATCAGTTGTGCTATTACATAATTCTTAAGTACGATTTATTTACCTTTAATGATGTTATAGATTTCATTCTTGCTGGCTAAGGTTTAACTGTTGCTGTCCCAAATGCAAAAGAACTGTCGTAGGCCAAGCCAAAATAGACAGATCACAGTTTCCTGATGAGTTGTTGCTGGATAAATTTGAAATTCAAGATAATGGAAGTTAGTCTGTTTAACAATTAACATTATAACTTTCACAATTCATAAAACTATTAAATTTCAATATAAATTGTTAAATTTAACATAAATTAAAGAAAATAATTTTTTTTAATTGACAAGCCTTAAGACATGATAATACATTATGACATGGTCACCAAAACAATACAGCATGGTCACTAGTTGTATATTATTCTATTTTTATAACCAAGATAATATTTTGCTTACAGAGAAGATATTGTTTTGGATAAACGGAGACATTTTCCCTGATCATGTGACCATTCAGGATGCTGATTGGTTAAGAAAAGCTTGCTATTGTGATCAGTGTATATCTGTAATGTTAACTGAAAAACAAAGGAGTTATTTAGATCCAACGACTAACAAACCGCCAACGTTTGAATACAAAGACTTGGAAACAGATGAAGGAACATACAAGTAAATCCAAGTTCAATACATTTATTGTACTAAGTCATGTGTTAAGGTCGCTTTAGAATTTACTTGTGATACCATATAATATTGTTTAATATTATTTATTTTAAAGATTTTTAAAAACCTTTCTTGATGTTGGTTTTATTGTCATAAAATCTGTGCCATTGGATCACCATAGAGTTGTTAAGGTATATAAATTTAAACATGTTTACCTTTTTAAATTTGAATATAAGAACTAATAAAATGTATAATCTAGGTGGGTGAGTTGTTTTCTCCAATACTGGAATCTACATACGGAAAGGTTAGTACAAGTTTATAGGCTATATAGTTTAAGTACAAATAAGTTTTCAAGTCATAGTTTATAAGTAGGGCCCCAACAACAATACCATGCATAATATGAACGAAAATTAAAATACTTTTGTTTTAGGTGTATGATATTTTTGCCGAAGAAAGCAAGGAGAATCTATCAAACACAACAGTGGAATTACCTCTTCATTCCGATCAAATCCAATACGAATGTGCACCACAAGGACAACTATTGCATGCTATTAAGTAATAAAAACAGATTAAACATTATACTGTATGCATAACATTAAACATTAAAGCAATAGGTGCACACAAAAATTAAGGCGTATATGTGTTTTTTAAGAAACACAAGTTAATCTATACAAAGCCTTGTTAAAAAGTGATTTCTATTTGTAACCATGGACTTTAATTTATATATTTCTTATTTAAAACTTATTCAAAAGTGGAATTTGTCTTTAACTTATATACATTTTTAATTTTTAGAATTCATTTTAGGGTACAATATTTGTCCGAATTTATATTTACAATTACTTAAAATAAGTTACATTAAAAACAGATTTGATGATTGCGTGGAAGGAGGTTATTCGAACCTTGTAGATATGCTCAACGTTGCTGAGATTTTAAGAAAAGAATCACCGAAAGATTTTGAAGTTTTGTCTCGGGTTCCAGTTGTGTTTTCAACAATTGATTATAACAGAAAAAATCCCGCTCATCTATCTGTACGCAGAACTTTGATTGAAATTGATTATGATAATCAGGTAAAGTCATTCATCTTCAGTTTAATTCTGTACAAAACAATATTAAAACTATTATCTACTTTGGTCCAGTCTTAAAACTTGATAAATATTTGCTTTTTTATGTCTTTAACTAATTTTAACAATGTCCAAAGAAAGGTATTACAAGCCATCACCTCGTCCTCGGACATTGCATATTAACTATTAACTTAAACACATCTCTAAACTAGGCTTAATTAAAGTTTCAAATTGTTTTTTTAGAAGCGCTTGATTTTACAAAAACAAAATACAAACTTACCTAAGGTACCCAAAATTTTGCGTAGCTTAGCCTAAGCTACGCATCAAGAAGAATACGTTTAGCCTTAGCATCTTGGCCTACAGCTTAGTTGTAAATGTATTTTAAGCCTGGTCAAACTTAAAGCTTATGTGTTGTGTATAATTTTATCGGTTAAATTATTAACATTTGATTTCTTATTATAAAGATTGTTGGTGTTACCTGGAACCCAGGTCTTGAAGATACTTTACAGGTACATGAATGCGACGTTGAAGATTTCTACAGAGCCTACAACAAACTTGTTCGGATAATACAAAGAAAAGAGTTACTGGTAAAACATTCGGTTTATTGTTTATTGGTTCAAAACTATTTTATGTTATTCTATTGGTATATAAATATTGCAGTTGTTTATTGACAGTTTTTTTCACGTATTGCTTCCTGTTCTGTTTTAGCTTAATACTATCTGCTTATATGTTTTTGTTGTTCATTATTTTAACTTACCTAGTGTTTTTTAATATTTCAAAAATTTGTTTTCTGAAGTTTCATTTTCGCCTTAAACTTGGTGATATTTTGCTTTTCAACAACCGAAGGATGCTTCATTCTCGAGACAACTTTAAGTTAAACGGCGGTCAACGAATTTTGCAGGTTAATCTTACATTCTTATTAATAAACATTTAAATTTTAAATAATTCCTACAGTTGTATTTTGTAACAATCTTTGCAAATCAAATTTAGGGAGTTTATATTAGTGTGGAGGAACTACGAAGCAAGTATGTCATTCTTGGACGAAAGCTTGGACAAGATTTTGTTGCTCCTAAGATAGGAAACAGAAGCTCAATTTAATTTCATTACTTAAATTTTATAATACTTTATTATTTGTTTATACTTATTTGTATTAATTAGGTGAAATTTTGTAGAAATATGTTTTTTTTTTTTAACAAATTTAAAATATACCTCTGCAAATTATTTATAGTACTGTTACGATTAAATAAAAATAGTATTTAAGTAATATTATACATATCAATAAAATATAAATGCTTTACATATTTTATTAAAGTTTTTTTTACATTACAATATATTAGATTTTAATTTAAAAACATTTATTATTTGTTATCCTCGATTTAAAAAGCTACAAGCTTTGTTCTTGTTGGCTTCGAAAAATGTCTATGCGAGCGACCAACGCTAATGTATCTTTGTTTATACAATAGTTTATTGTTAGGAAAGGTATTTAAATTGCTTAAACTGTTGATAAAGGTTTTAAATAAGATTAAAATATAACTAAAACTGTTTAAAAATGTTTATGAACAGATGAATGATAAGTCTGCTAATAGTAAAAACAAACGTAATAACAACTTAAGTAAACTATCTAACTATCAGATATAAAGTCTGAAAGAATAAGAACTACTATAATTTCTGTAAGAATTTACACTAAAAAACTAGACAAATAATACAAACAATAGATGGATTTTATGTGAAATATAATATTTGTAGATTTGTATTGCTAATAAGTAATAACAAACATAGTTCATATAATCAAGTTTATTTTCTTAGACAACAGGCAAATATTATTCATTTGGATTAAGTTAATTTTTGATTTGGTTTTAAATTTAAACTGGAAAAAATGAATTATTAAAGTTACAACAGTTAGGTTGTAACTGTATATCAGTTGGATTTACCATTTTGGGAATTAATAAATTATTTTATCAAGCTTGTGGATATTAAATTAAAGTACTAAAGTAAGTATTAATTTATACTTAAAGTTTAATTAAATTATAAGCTGATTTAACTTTATATTAATAACAATTAACAATGAAGTACAAAATTTAACATTTAACTTTGCATGGTTAGACGGTTTTTAAGGAAAGTTAAAATTAGTAGTTTTTGTTACTACCTAAAACTAATGACATAGCTCTGTAGATTAGGACTTTTTAAAAAATACTATTCTTGAAAGGCTTGAGGTTTTTTAGTTTGATTCCCATTGATGCTATCTAACTATTTCAAATAGAATAAAGCAATATCTACTTACATTGGGCTAAAAACTTTTAAAAAGATTTATTAAAACAACCATACATATGGTGAACAGCATAATGCGAATCTGTTTTAAATTACAATATTTTTTTAATTCAGAAATGATGTGCGATATAATGCCCACCATCAGCGAGGATCGAACCAGCAATATCGGGGCTGATGGGGCAGAAGAAGAAGAAGATAAGGTAAGCACTGTTTTAGAAAGTATTTTTTAGAGTCTGTTTTTTAGGGCTAAATTATTAAACAAAATTATGTTGGTAGGCCCTTTTCATTGTTTTTTTTTGTAAAAGTTTGAAGAAAGTGGCCAACATTATTATTTTTTAAAAAAAACTTTTAACCTGGTATAAGCACTTTAAGCACAAATGTCCTAATAATTATGTTATGGAAAAAAACTCAAATTTTAGATACATACTAAGTAGAGCTCTCTGCCACCTTTATTGCTATCATTTATCTGGTTTAATGTTTATAAGTTGCTTTTTAATAAACTGTATTTTATCTAACTTTTTATAAATTGCATTTTTATTCACAAGTAATATCTTTTTCTGATCTGTATATATAGTTTACTGTCATGCTTTTTTTTACCAAAAAACTTAATTTATTAATTTTAATTTGATCATTAATTAATTTTATTTAAATTAGGCCAATCTTGAGCAATTAATGGTCACTGTACTTGATGAAAGAGATAAATTAGTTGAAAATTTACAAGTAAGTAAATCGTAAAATAATTAAATCATTTTGCTTACATATATATAACAAATTTGGTATAACGGAAACAATTATGCAATGAAATTAAAATAAAACAATTTACAATTTATCATTCAGTCATATACTGTTTATTTATCACAAATTTTTTGTAATTTCATTATTTTGCTTTAATGTATGTTAATCACATTTCAATTCCAAATTCGCTTAGAAACTGAAAATTATTATTAATTCATCAGCGCTGTGCGTTGTTTTTACACTTGCATTAAAAATTGGGAGAAAACTGTTATGCTAAGTTTTCTGTTGCTAATGCGTTGTTTCTTCGCTATTGATTTTAGGAAGTTAAAGACAATTTGTCTATCAGCAATGCAAAACTGACTGATATCGAAAAAGAACGCGATTTTCTAATGAATCAGCTCAACAACTCAATGCCCGCAGTAAGTAAAAGTTTAAATAAAATATCACCCAAGAAAAAATATGGATATTATTAAATAGAAATGTTATGTTAATTTTTGTTGCTATATTAGTAAAACATTTGGTGTTTTGGGCTCTTAGTTAGTCTCATATTTAGTCTGTTGTAGTAGACTTAGATTGGTCATCAAGCTTATTAAATATTTATAAGTTCTTTAGTTGTAGCAGTGCACTGCTATTAAGTGTACATATGTTCTCAATACTGTCCAGTTTATGTGTATTATTTATCAATGAATCAATTCCCCTAGGCAAGAGTTGATTTGTTGATTGTAAAAGCAATAGACTGATTATCATATAAAATGTATGCCCACATTGCTGATATTTCATAAAAAAGATTAAAAATTGTAATAAGATTAATTTATGCCTAGTATTACCATTTATTTTTTATATTGCTAAAATTGAAAATGTCATTGAAATAAAATCTATACTTATTTTATAATTTGGAATTGACATTTGTATTTAAAAAGATTGTTAACAATATTATAAAAAATGTTACTTTTTGTTATATAAAACACATTTTATATGTGTTACAATTTTGGTTAAGCAATGTTGTTTAATATTTCATGAGTAGGTACATTAAATTGGTCAAGTTGGATGCAAATTCATTTTAAAAATTATTAATCTTGAACTTGACATTTAATTTAACATATTTAATAAATTTGTAATATAATAATCTTATGAGCTGGTTTGTTCTTAAAACTCAAATGTAATTTAAATGACTTTTCTAACTTTCAATAAATTTTACTTTTAAGTAAAATTAACTTGCCGGCAGCGTGGTGTAGTGGTAAGAACACTTGCTGGACCACAAATGAGGTAGTGGGTTCAATCCCCACTGCTCTCATGCTGTAGTGCCCTTGAGTAAGGCGCTATAAACGGTATGAACTCCTGCTGAGTCAGCACATAATCAGCAGAATAATTATCGGGCAATTATAATCTATAATATCCCAAACTGACACAGGCAACTCAAGACTCGGAGTAACTGATGTTACTCTATGTTTAAGTCGCGCATTCTTTATGCTGTGTTGAAAATATAAATTTATATTCAACAGGATTATGCAAGTTTATCCAAAGAACTAAATCATGCTCGGGAGAAATTATTGGATTATACTGAGGAAATAAATGACATGAAATCGGAAAGAAATAACACTAGAGTAAGTCTCTAATAAATAATACTTATTTTCAACCTACAGTTACAAGGCTGATACTTGCTTGTTATTACTAACATATTGATAGTGATCTGCTAAATGAATTTTAGTCTAAAATAACTATGTTTTTTTTTATCTGTTATCCTTCCTTACATGGATATAATTTTATAGCTTTTTCTCTTTTATTGTTTAGCTTCTTAAGTTACATTTAAACTATAGTTAAAATGTTTAGTAGTGCCTTTTATTACCTAACCATTGATACTAATCTGTCAAAAGGTTTATGACTTATCATTATTTCATGTAACTTATATTTTTCTTGTTTAGCTTCTTCTTGAGCACCTGGAAACTCTGGTAGCTAGGCATGAAAGATCTTTAAGAATGACGGTTGTGAAGCGTCAACAACAACAAAATGCTGGAGTTTCAAGTGAAGTCGAGGTCTTAAAAGCTTTAAAATCCTTGTTTGAGCATCATAAAGCATTAGATGAAAAAGTGAGTATAATCATAATTTTATTGTTGATTATTTTATGGAAATTTTTGTGCATTATGTTTCAGTTATTTTTTAGAACCTTAACTATTTTTATTTTTTTTTTATTCTGTTTTTAATTTTTTTTTTACAAATTGTTTTAGGTTCGGGAAAAACTCAAAAATGCTCTTGAAAGAGAAATGCATTTGGAAGAACTTTTAGAAGCCTCAAACAGAGAGGTGAGTGAAGAACTCTTCCTAATTTTCTTGATTTAAGAAAATTTCCCGATTTTCTTGATTTATGATCTAACTTGAAGTTGTATTTTAATCTTTCAATTTTTTTTTTTTTTTTTTTAGAATAAAGTTTTACGTGAACAGTTCAATCAATTGAAACTACAAAATCATGTCAACTCTGATGACAAGAACTTAAATGTTGATGATAAAAATAAGAATCATAAACACGAACCGGTAAGCTAACTTCAATTACATTTAATCTCATGTAGTCTATATCTTTTCCTATTACAGATCATTTATAAAAACTTTAATTAATTTTATTATTTTTATAACCGGCACTGTGGTGTAGTTGTCAGAACACTTGACTTTACTACATGAGGTCTTGGGTTTGATCCCCACTGCTCTCATACTGTAGCACCCTTAAGTAAGAAGCTATAAACGGTATGAACTCCTGCTAAACCAATTCTTAATAATCAGATTAATTACTGGGCAATTATAATCTATGATATCCAAACTACCAAAGTCAACTCAAGACTGGGTTAGGGTAATGGATGTTACTTTATGTTATGTCGTGAAGTTAACCTTTACACATCAAGGATAAATAAATTTTAAAAATATAATTATAGTATTAAATGAAGATAACTACAGTAAGATACCATTCATTTTAAAAGTTAAGGTAAAACTTTTAAAAAATTTTAATCTGTTACTCAGGTATTAAATGGGAATAATGAGGTTGAAGAAGAAGCAAACCGAATTGTTCTTCTACAAGAAACGAATGACAAACAATCCGTTGAACTTAACCACATGAGAAAAAGAGTGAACACTATGTTGAACAGGTAATCTAAAGTACTATAAAATACGGGGATATTTTTATTTTTATTTAGGTTTGATGTTTTAAATCTGTGTTGTTTATGTTTTCAACTTCTAATACTTTAGTTTATTTACCACAGAAGCATATTAACTAGTGAAATTTATATTATATAAAAATAAGGGCAATTTAAAAGTAGTTTTTTGTAATTTTGTTATACATATATATATTTAATACTACGTGCTAATTTTTACTGAATATGTGCTGTGTTGTTTTACAGAATATCTGAATTAGAAGAAAATTTGGACACTGCTAGAAAAGATTTAATTAAATCTGAAGATGTGAATAATCGGACGCAAAAAGAAAGCAAAGATGTAAGTTTCATAAAACATAATCTTTAGCAACTACTTTAATTTGTCATAATTATACTCCAATCAAAAATGATTTGTTTTAAATTAAATAAATCAATTCTAGGCAAATAAAATTCGACATGAAACTGAAGAAAGAGTTGCAACATTGGAACGACGATATTTGAATGCTCAGCGTGAAGCAGCTTCTGTACATGAGTTGAATGACAGATTGGAAGCAGAACTGGTTAACAGAGAAGAAAAATTTAGACATGTAGGTTAAGATTTAATCTAAATTTATTTAAAAAAAAAGAAATATATATGAATACTTGGTATGGAATTTAATGGTCTTTTGTAACATATGCTTACTTACAATAGCAGTAGCTTTAACTATTGGTATTTATATTTATAGTATTGGTATTTATATACATGCAATGTTAGATGATATTGTGGTTAATTCATTTGAAATGGAATTTTATTAAATTTTTTTAAGCAAAATAAATTTTTTTAAGCAAAAAAAAAAAAAAAAAAATGTTATGATAAGTGCTCTAGTTACATCTGTTTATTATAGGAACACTTTAACTTGTATATTGTTATAGAAGTATTTGTATGTTTTGTAAATTGTATTTTGTTAAATAATAGTTTGGTTAAATGATTTTTAGATTGCTGACAGAAACGAGATGTTACAAGAAAGAATAAATTCTGCTGATTTAAAACTTCAACAATCACTAAGAAGAGCTGAAGCCCTGCCTGAAGTAAAATTAAATTGTTTTAAGTCTGGATCTTTTATATAGTTATAGTCAACATACATATAACTCTTTGTCTAAAGTATTAGATATTGCTACGTAGACATAACATTATTCTTAACTTACTATTTTTTGTAATCTTAGGTTGAAGCTGAATTAGCGGCTAGAGTGGCAGCCCTGACAAAGGCAGAAGAAAGACATGGAAATGTGGAGGAACGATTAAAAGCACTCGAATCTCAATTAGATGAAAAAACACAAGAAATAACAAGGGTATGACAGAGTTATTTTAAATTTAAGAACTTCTATTATAAATTGTCGAAATCAAACTATTTGTATATTTCCAATACTAATATAAAAGTTGATTTTTGTTAAGGGCGATATAAATTTACCAATCATTTTATTGGGTTTAAATTTGTAATAAGGCTGATATTTGTTCTGGAATTTTAACAACTTATTTGTATTTTTAATAAAAGGCAAGACAACGTGAGAAAATGAATGAAGAACATAACCAACGATTATCGAAAACTGTTGATCGCTTACTTGCTGAATCAAATGAAAGATTACAACTCCATCTTAAAGAAAGAATGGCTGCTTTAGAAGAAAAGGTAAAATACACCTAATTTTGTTAAAAAATGGTGTTTTTTTATTGAATTTTTATATATGTTAAGTATCATTTTATAATATTTGATTAAAATGAATATTTTTTTAAAAATTTATTCAAAATTTTTTTATTTTATTTATTTCAAATTTTATTTTTTTACAGAACACTTTAAATGGAGAACTCGATAAAATGAAAAGTTCAATGGAAGAAATGCAAATAGAAAAAGTAAGTTGATATTAAAATTATTTTACCTTTCGTGAAATTGAGATAAAATTTTTAATATTTAGTTTTTGTAATATGTGTTCAAAAATTGTTTTTTTTTATCAGGAAAGATTAGAAAGAAATTCTCAGAAATTAGAAACTGAAATGCACCTTTATAAATCTTCAAAGGTAATTTTTTCTAAATGTCTTTTTTAAAATATAATCTCTAGCATATTAAATAAATTGATGCCTATATAAATACCTAATTTATAGCCTACAAAATAAATAAAACTGCGGTTTATGTTGCGGGTTAACCATTGTGGGCAAATATTAGTTGTAAGTTACGACTTTGGGCGGTCGTTTAACTAGTATCAATAAAAAGCAAAATAATTTTTTAAACCCATTTTACTTACACTTACTTAACTTATATTTCTTTAATTAAAATTAAAATACAATTTCTTTCAACACTCTAAGGTTTCATCACTTGACCGCTCAAGCACTAACTCCATGTTACCCCATTCACCCTTCACAACTCCCCGGGTCCCTCGGACCCAACATGTTGCAGGAAGCACTCCAGATCTTACTCAACATCGTCGAATGTTCCCTACTTCCTCCTCTGCAGTTCCAATGATTTCAACTGATTTGTATATTGGAGACGAACCGAATAACATTCCACATTATGCAACTTATAGGTTAGTTTATTATAACAACTATACAACTTACCTTAACAAAATATTTATAAGTTTTTGTAGTTGTAGCAGTGCACTGCTATTAAGTGTACATATGTTCTCATTTCTGTCCAGTTTATGTGAATTATTTATCAATGAATCAATTCCCTAGGCAAGAGTTGATTTGTTGATTGTAAAAGCTATAGGCTGATTATCATAAAAATATTTACCAATTTGGTGGTGTTTATATCAATAATCTTAAGTAGTTCATTCTATTGAAAGTTTTTGGTGCTGGTAGTTGTGAAAATGTGAAGTTGTTGCTAATTTAAACTACACAATTTAGTTAATTTTGTTTATCTTTAGACCAAATGATTACTTGAGAACCAAAGCACGATTTGAAACTATAAGAAATGAAACAGAAAAGGTATTTATACAAATTTTACAACAAATATCAAGTGTAGTAATACTATTGGCTACAATTTACCGGCACCGTGGTGTAGTGGTGAGAACACTTGCTACACCACACATGAGGTTGTGGGTTCAATCCCCACAGATCTCATGCTCTAGCGCCCCTGAGTAATGCGCTATAAACGGTATGAACTCTTGCTGAGCCAGCACTTAATCAGCAGCATAATTATCGGGCAATTATAATCTATAATATCCCAAACTGCCACAGGCAACTCGAGACCGGGTCGGAATAACTGATGTTACTCTATGTTTAAGTCGCGCATTCGACTTTCCCACATCGAGGATAAAGATATATACAAAAAAAAATTATATGGCCATATACTGTTTAAAATGTTAAAATAAAATGAGTGAATCATGACATTGAATAAACATTATAATGACTGTTATATTACTAATATTGTACTGCCAAATCATATGTGTACTGTAGCAAATTAGTAAACAAATCAATTTAAACATAGGAACACACTTTAAATGAGCAGGAATGGGAGAGAGCACAACAGGCTTCAATATTGTCCAAAGTTCAACAAGCATTTGATACAACAAGCACAATGTCATTAAAACCAAGCATGAGCAATACACAGCAGCCATCATCAGGTTAAACAACTACTTATTAAACTGTTTGTTTATAAATATCTGGGTATTTTTTTGTTTCTTATATTTAAATTAATAATTTTGTTAAACTATTTTAAACCTAATTTTATGATAAGTTGTTCTATATGCTACAGAAGAAAAAAAATCTTTTTTTATTTACAGTAATTAAAATATAATTTTTTTCTTAGAAATGGAAGATACTGTGTTCTCGGCAGTGGATCTGCTGTCACCTGGTGGCCAAACTGACGCACAATCACTCGCCTACATGCTACAAGATCAACTTGATGCAATCAACCAGGAAATAAGGTAAACATTTATACTAAAAATCTATATATAATGGATCTTAGTGGATAATATATGTATGTATGTCCAATTTAAAGGCCTTTAAAATAAATACAACTGCCATTTGTGGTGCTCGGGTAACTTATTGCATAAGAATGTTAGTTGAAAGTTGTGACTATATTGCGACAATTAAAGTTCTGTTCGATGGGCTATTGACCAGTGTAAAAAATGGTGAAGAGAAGTAAAAAAATGTTCTTTTCCTGCAGCATCTTGCAAGAAGAAAAGATGTCCACTGAACGAAGAGCAGAGGAGATCGAGCACCGAGTGACAACAGGAGGAGAGCAACAAAGAAGAACGGTCTTCCAGCTTGATGGAGGAGCCGTGGCATATCCTGGAGGAAACGGAGGTCATCGGGTGAGTTCTTGTTAAAATTTGTAGATGTAAGTACACAGTGTATTACATTCAAGGGCTTCTTTGTTTTTTTGTGAGTTCCGCAGTGTAAATTATAAATTTTGTAGAAATGGAAAGTGTACTGTATATAACTTACTTGTAGTACAAGTATTTTTTTTCTGTTTACTTGACTGATTGATTTTCCTTATTTTAATTTTATCACCTAATTTGTTTAAACGTTTGTTGAGTTTATTTTGTTTTTTTGGTTGTTGATAAGAATGGTCAAGTTAAACTATACAAAGTTAACAAACCCTTTAAAGGTTTGGCAGATAGAAATCACATTTGTTGGCAGTTTAAATTGTAAAAAAAGGTTTAAATAACTAAATTATTTGTGTGAAAAAACAAAATTACTATTCATGTAAATCTATAAAGTTGGGATATATAAACTTGTCATTTAATGCATTGCATGTTCTTGAATTTGTTCTAAATGTGGCATGTTAATCGGCATCGGTTGTTGGACCCCCATTCCTGGTGTTTTAGGCATTACAATTGTCAGTTCATGTTTGGGTAATTTCATAAAGCCTTCATTTTGTTGGTTTTGATTGGCCGAGAGATTCTTCCACTCTTGGTAGTTGTTTTGTTTGGGCAGGTTGAGAGTGTGCCGAAATGGTTTCATTTGGGTTGTATCTTGTTGTCTTCGTACAATTTTATGTTTTAATTGTCTGTTTGGGTTTTTTGAGTGAGCTCCTGTGACAATATATAGAGGTGACCCATTTTCGTCTTGTAACATTTGCTGATTCCTACTGTCCTCATTACCTTCTAAGTATGGGTAATAATAATATGGTTTCTTATGCAGGTTTTTCTGGTTCATATGTTGTTTATAAACTTGTGGTTTTAAACTTGCCTCAGTTGCTTGAAACATCTTAGTAACAGGGGATGAACTATAGAAATATGCAGTCCCATTATTAGTGTAAGCCTCTCCGTGCTTCTTCATAACATGATATAGGCGTTGTAGATCGACCAAGTCCTTAACTTTAGGTGTAGATGGAGGCTTAGTGTTGGCATGTTTGTATAACTCTTGTTGTTGCTGGAGGTTGATCTCTAGTTGTGTTTCAGGAAAGTTAAGTCCATCAACTTGGTTAACTGGCACTGATAAATTGTCATTAAGTCGATTTCTTTTTATGTGTTCTTGGTTAATTTGTTGAGCGGCTCCTACCATTAATAATAGTTATTTTAGGTTTTATCATTAGATATAAGTTTTTTTTAACTTCTAAGTTTTAGTTGTCTTATCAGTTTAATTTATAAGTTGGGTTTTGTTAGGTTAGTTCAATGGATAAAAGTTTTGCTGCTAAGTTCTGATGTTATTTTATTTACCTAGTTTTTGTAAGTTCCATAAGTCAGAAGTGTTTATATCTGTTGGTATTTGTGGAATATATTGTCTGAAAAACATGTCCACAGGACTGCTAGATGGCGCTCTTAAAGATAGTTCACTAAAATAAATAAATTAAACTCATTTTAAGAGCTATTTAAGGTGTAAATCATAGGAATAGCTATTACTTTTTATACAGAATTAATATTTTAAATGGCTTTTAAATTTTAAATTTTTTTTGTTGACCTGTTTAAGATTGCCGCAGTGAAATTAGAAACTGCTGCATGGGTTGGGTTAAATGTCAATCTCTTGTTACTTCTTTCTATTTGTTGTTGCCTCTTAAATCTTTCTGATGCAGTTAATGGGGGTTCTACAACTGCTATCCTTAAAACCTTATGTTTGCCAGCTATAAAAAAGGAATGGTTTTAGAAAAGCAATATAATTTACAATATACAAGTTATGCACTTTTTGTACTGGTGCAGTTAGAAAAATTAAAATGAATTAAGAGCCTATTTTAAATGGCAATTTTTAAAAGGTGTTTCATATGGATGCTTGTTACAGATATTTGTTAGGTAGTAAACATTATTTGAAATTCCTTTAATTCTTTACTTGATTGTTTTTTGCCCCTTATAGCAGTTGATGTTAGAATCGGTCGGTGTTCTTTGCTAGTTGTTAGTGGTTGTTGTTTTTGTTGATTTGCAGATAAACTTGTTGTCAACTTTAAACTTGAATGTTGAGGGTTATCGATGTAATGTTTGTGAAGTGATTTAGTTAAGGAAGCACTGAATACAAAACAAATAATAAATACTTAATCATAGAAAAATATTGGCAATTTAAAAAAAATCATTTTGGCATTAAAATATGTTTTTAAATGTTCATATTAATTATGACAAAAATCTGACTCCATATTAATTTAACTCAAGTTTTTGAGTACTTAAGGTAAAAAAAAAAAAATTTTAATTATTACCTTGTTGCGGTTTTTACATTTTCTTGAATACTTGCAGTAGCAGGGGTAAACAGTCTATGTGCCAAACTTCTACTCTTCTTATTTCTATCCACAGCCAAATCAACTTGGTTTGTGCTTTGAATTGTCATCGGTCTAATCTCAGTAACTGGCAAGGGTTCTAATTTCTTATCATCAACCGATTTCTCATTCTCTTTTCCATTAACATTCTTCTGATTACTTCTGTGGCTATGTTTCTTGGCAATTCCAATCACACTTGATATAAAAGATTCACGATTCGCGACCCCATTTAGTGTAAGCCTATGTTTTACTTTATTTTTGCCTATATTATTGTTATCTGTGTGTTTCCATAAAGATGTTGGGGTGATGTTGTTGATTTTAGGTAAGGACCCGTCACCAAATGTATGTGGTCTTGTTCTGCAAGATTAAAAATTACAATCTTAACAAAGTTTTAGCACACTTACAGTTGGGCCCTTGATAATTTACTCATGTACCACAAATGGCATTTTTTTTAATTTCGTAAGCCTATAAATTGTATAATGTTTAAGCTTCATTATATATATAGATTTAATTTTAAAAACAATTCTTACGTTGGCCTGTAACCACCATGCTGACTATTTATTCTTGACCTTGTAGGCTGTCTTCTACTATTTGTTTCATGTTTTTTGTCATCATTATCTATATTAAAAGTCATCGGCTGTGCTGTGTTTTGCAATAGTAACTTTAACTTTGCCCCCAAGCCAGTTTTTGCATTAAAATTGGGGGCAGTTGTTACTCTTTCGTTCAGGACTTCTGTTTTGTCCCGTTTTAGTTCACTACTAGTATGTGGTGCTTTAAGTTGTTTCTTTAGGTCGATAAGTAAAGCTCGCGTTTCTTGTTTGTTTTCATCCATGCTATCTGAGTCTGATTTATCTAAAAGGAAAAAACTTTAATTGTTTAAAGTCTACATTAATTCTAAAGACATTGTAAAATACTTATTTTGGCCATTTAATACTTAAACTAATAATGAATGGCTCTTGTGAGTAGAAAATTTGTGTTTTATTATTTAAAATCAACTTGATTAGTATACTACCTTCTTGACTTTGTTTTCTGGACGAATGTTTTTTCTCTTCTGTCTCAAACTCTTTTAACAACCCCTCCCCATGCACAGGGTAGTTAGCACTCTGCCTCTCTGAACTTTGTGGTTGGTTTGATCTTCTTGTTGAAGGGAATGTAGTGGTGTTTCTTTGTTTAACTTGCTTCTTTGCTGCTTCGTTTGCAAGGGCAGCAGGTTTGCCAAAAAATGGAGGCTTGCGTTGCCCATTATCTGTGGTTTTAACAAAAATTTGTGGTTACCATTATATCCTATGTAATAAAATTGTTGTTTAGTTGGCCAATCCATAACAGCTAGTAGGGGTACATTTTAAATGTCACCAAACTGTTTTTTAGTGCAAAGTTTTGCACATTTTTTATTTACAATGCTTCTATGTAGTTATGATATATATACACCTTTACAAAGGTTAAATACTCACCATTATCAAACTCAGTTATAATATATGGTTTCCACTCTTTGGATGGTGACATTCTAACACTATTCTGTGCTTTGTTGCCATTTGTTGAAGTCTTTTCTTGCACTTTCTTGTTGTTTCCTTGTAAAATATGTTTCCATTCTTCGACATCTTTGTTTAACCTTACTTCTTTTGAAGCAGTACTTGGTAAGGCTGGCCTTTGTCTTAACCTTTGCCTTCAAATAAATAAAATGATATTGATTTAAAGTAATTAAAGTTTATTAATTTTTGCTCTAGTGCGTTATTAACAAAAGTTCTTATGTAATAAGGAACACATTTAAAGTTATTTTTAATTAATTTGATGCATTTTAATAAAATGAAATAGTGTCATAATTTAAGTTTTACCTATATTTATTGATCCTTGTGATAGCTTCGTTATAATGCATGGTTTCATGCTTTAGTAATCTGTCCCTAAGAGCCATGTGCCAGGTCATAAATCGATGTTTTTCACTTGTTTCAAAACTTGTCACTTGGTCGCTCCAGTTGTTGCTAAAAAATTATTATAAATCTTTTTAATTAATTATAGTTTTGTATAACGTATGTGATGAGAGTTCAGTGTATTTTAATTTTAAAATTAGCCTTAAAAAATATCAACAAAACTATATTAAATGGATATTTTATAACTTATGGCCATTATAAAAATTGCATTGTCACAGTGGGCAAATTTTTGTTAAACCATATTATGGCAAGCGGTACAGTTACTGGCAAAGTATGTAAAAATTCAGGCACTTAACTAGTGACCTGTTCCTTTAAATAAATCTTAGTATCTAGGATTTTATATTTTTTTATGTATTTCATGAAATATATTGGAAGAAACAACATTGTTAAATTTATAATTGGATCATAACTTACCTTTCCTTATTTATATCCTTGTCTTGACTTTTAAATGTTTCAACAACAGATTTATCCAAACTTTGTCTGTTCTTGAAAGTTTTGACGATTGTTTCAAAATCTTGTTGTCTTGTAACAGGAGTTGTGCCTCTCCAGAACTTAATATTTCGAACAACTTTGTTTTTTGTTTCTAACTCAGTTTGTTCCGGTTTTCCTAATGGTGAATCAGGCAATCTAAAATTTACAGTGTGGTCCCATTAAATGTTGTTGCTTGGTTAGATTAAGTATTATTATTTCAAGTACTCTATTTACTTTTCACTTTGGACTTGAGATTTTTGTTTGGTGTTTAAATCATTAAGAAGGCGTGGTAATGCTATGTTTAATTATAATTGACATTATTTTTAAATTACTTTATGGAAACAACTAGGTGTGTTTATTTTATTGATTTAGCCTCACAAGTTTTTTAACATTAACAAACTTATCATAACCTTACTTTAAAGTTTATAGTTATTACATATTTTCACAATAAAGTATTTCAAAACATAAATACATTAATAATGACCTAGTAACCATGAAACTCTTTAAACGTTAGTTATTTTAATAAATATATTTAGTATAACTAGAAATGCATTCAAGCACTTACTCTTTTTGTACTTTTGGTAAAGTTGCAACTTTTGTTGGCGATCTTGTGGCTAATCTTGAATCAAATATTCTCTTAAACGGCAACTCGCTTTCCTTGCTTTCATATCTACTATGTATCGCTGGAAGTAAATTCTTTTCCTGCTCAGGAACAACATAGGTCACATTTTCTTGTTTTTTATTCTTCGCTTCCATATTTTCATCATTGTTTTTTGTTGTGACCGTCAACATCTCAGTGTTTAAAACCCTTCTGTCCTCCCCGCCTTCAATCACAATAGTTGCTTGTGGAAAGCGATGATATCCTGCTCTGCTTACTGCACCCGATCTTCTTGCTCGTTTCGAGTTGGGAACCATTGTTTGATTTGTTTTGGGTACCGGTTGGTGCTTTGTAATCGGTTTTGTTGCTGTGACCACGCTTTTTAGCTTGGGCAATTTCAATTCAATTTGAGATGTTGATGTTATATTTGATACTTCTTTACCCTCCATTATATTTAATATTACTTGTTGACAGCGTAGTATTAAATGTTGTTGTTGTTTTTTAATCTGATACTATATATTTTGAACAACTTGAAAGCACGAAAAATATAACTTTCATAGCTTTTATAGACCACTTTTTTTATAGTAGACATAACTTCTTAGACATATTTTCAACTAGGTCATAGAATGCTTCAAAATTATGGCATTGTTTTTCTATAAAGGTTGTAAATATATGTGTTTGTATTGAGCCTACAGATGGTATAATTCCAAATTGGGAGGTTCTTATATTGTCCGGTGTTGGGTTACATTCTCTGTTTACATTTCTCTTTAATTTGTTTCACAGTTTTTCGGGCGATTGTTTTACAAAAGTGTCTAAAAGAAATTTGTAACTGAATCTAGTATGTGTCAAATAGGTCAACTCTTTGTACCTCCCTACATTGTATATTTTGTTCACTGTATCAATTCTCAATTAAACAATAAAGCATTCTTGTAGCTTATATATCTTGTTTTTGCTAGATTTATGATTGTCAATTGTTGTAAAAACACATTTAAAAAATTTTGTGAAGGGATATACTATCTAGTTTTTAGACCTAAAATTTCGGGTATTTTGTATATTTTTGCCTTAACTTGGTTTAAATTTAGTTTTAAAAGTTTATAAATGGCATTAATATTTCAATAACATTATTTTTACATTTGTTTAGAACTCACCTTCATCCAATTTGAGATACCAACAATCTAACTCATCTTTAACTCAAGAACAGGACGAATTAAAAATGTAAATAACAACTGATTTACTCCAGTGTTTAAAATAAAAATTAAAAGAGGCATTTTTACACACAATATTTAAAATATTTTTTTTTTGCATTTTTTTGTATTAGATTACAAATTTTAAATGTTTTTAGATTTAAATTGAAACGTAGTTCAATAACGTATTTTATTTTGTGTTGTTAAACTTTTTTGCTCCTATATATTTAGACCACACGATGGCAGTGGTACACCAAACAGTAGTTACGGGAGCCAGGATTCAGTTCGGAGAGGAAGTCAACCTCAAGTTGGAGGAAAGAAGAAAAGTGTCATCAAGTCATCTATTGGTCGATTGTTCGGCAAAAAAGACAAGGTAGAACAAATACTTAAATATTTTTCTGGTATATTTAAAAACTTTTCATTTTTTATATTTTAGTGGATGGTTTACCAAGTTACACTGGTTAATTGGTGTTTTTTTTAAATTGCTAATTGGTCTTTTCTTTAATTATAAATTGGTCCTTTGGTTAATTGTGAAATGGTCTTTTTTTAATTGTGATTTGGTCTTTTTTTAATTGTGATTTGGTCTTTTTTTTATTTTAAATTGGTCTTTTTCGTTAAGTGTAAGTTGGTCTTTTTTAATTGTGAATGGTATTTTTTAAAGTTATCTCATAAAGTTATTAAAACATTGGGAAAACACAAAAAAATCTGAAATTAAAACTAAAGTTTTAAATTTTTGTTCTTAGATTCGAATGTCGAGACATCATCAATTAGCTTCTGCATCTGCTCAATTTGGTAACATTCCTGATCACATGTCTGGTTCTGGTTCAACAATTTCAGTCACGGATGATCGATCAATGTCCTCCGACTCTTTGGATGTAGGAGGAGGTCATCAGCGTGACCTTGAGAAACGAATCAAGAAAAAGTAAATAAATTATTGGTCTTATTATTATTTTTAAATATATAAGCTATATAATTATCTTTTCTGTAGCTATATTAATAAAAAATACCTCCTAAAAAAGTATTTAAATATAACCTAAATCAATGGACCCACTGGGACACTTTATACTCTTTTCAAGCAGCTATTTTCCTAAAAAGGTCATCTGAAAACTGCAGTCAGATAATATTATTTATTGTTGTTGTATAGGCATGAAATGTTGGAAGAAGTCAGAAGAGCTGGAACTCCGTTTGCTTCGTGGAGTGGACCAACTGTAGTGGCGTGGCTTGAGGTATTTAAACTCATTTAACTGTTTTTAATGGATTGCTTATATAGCTTTTAATATTTCATGTTATGCAAGTTAAGTTTTATCTAAAGTTTAATATTGCTTACCTTAAACTTTATTGTAATATATTGCCAGTCTATTAGATTTCGATTCTGTTTATATTTACACATATCTTTAAACGTTTTTTTTTTCTAAAAAAATCATTATTTTGTTTTGTTTTAGTTGTGGGTTGGTATGCCAACTTGGTATGTGGCAGCATGTCAAGCAAATGTCAAATCAGGTGCCATCATGTCAGCTTTGTCTGACACCGAGATACAAAGAGAGATAGGAATTAGTAATCCACTTCATAGACTTAAGTTAAGGCTTGCTATTCATGAGATGATCAGTTTGACGAGTCCATCCGCACCCCCAACCTCTAAAACGGTAAAAAAATTAAAATTTTAGGAATATTAGTTAAATGTATGCCATACAACTTGGGTTTTAGGTTTTATAATACAATTTTGTCCACTTAGCTCCATTATATATGTTTTTTGGACTAGTTTTAGGCTGTAATCGTTCTGTGTAAGACTTAGGCCGGATTTTATCATTTTACAAATAGTCTTTTTTGGTTTTCATGTCACATTATGTTAAGACAGTTATTTATTAAATGGTTGTTGAAATTGGACAAAGTACATTCACTTCAATTAATGAATATTGATTTAAAATTAACCTAATTACCCCCCTCCTACTCATGCTGGAACACACAGACCACAGGGAATGTTTGGATGACGCACGAGGAAGTTGATAACTTGGCCAGCCAAGTTTCTACAATGGTATATTTCTTGTTGTACTTGTTGGTACTATAGTGTCTTAAAGTGGTTGTGTTTAATGATAAGTACATATGATTTAATATTTTTGTTGGTAGGCTTGATATAATGGTGTAGAGTGTCATGTGTTAAAGGAAAAATAATTAATGTTGTACTTAACTTTTTAAGCATTTACTCATGCTTATTAACTCATGCTTATTTAATTTAATTTCATGCTTAAGGATGATGATGGGGGGTGGGCTGAGGTAAGTTAAAAGGTTTTGGGAACATTTTTTTACCTTTATTGAAAGCATTTTCTTAATGCTTTTATTTAACTTTTATTTCTTTAGGTTCTAATGAAAGCAGATTTAAAAAAAAATTTGATATAAAAAATTATTTAAATTTATTTTTTTTAAAGACATTAACATCATTTATTAGCAGAACCAAATAACTTACCTAATAATATACCTCTAAATATATTACAGACACTATCATACTACATTAACAAAAAAAAACTCTTTACATTAAATATTGTTTAATATACTTCACAGACATTAGCATTCTACATCAACAAATTAAATTCTTTTCATCAAATATTCTCAATCTATTATTTACAGACTTTAGCTTATGGAGATATGAACCACGAATGGATAGGAAATGAATGGCTACCAAGTCTTGGGTTAGCTCAATACAGATCTCACTTTATGGAATGTTTAGTAGATGCCAGAATGTTGGATCATCTTACTAAAAAAGATTTAAGACAACATTTAAAAATGGTGGATGGGTTTCATAGGTAAAATTTAACATTTCTTATAAGATTTGTTGGAATTGGACTTAACTGGTCAATAGCCTACCACATGGGCTGCATTTTAGTTATTGTAATATACTAACAATGGCAACTTATATATGCCCTTGATAATTTACCCATGCGCCACAACTGAAAGTTGTTTTTTAGCTGTGTTTTTTTTAGTTGATGGTTAGTGTTTTTAATATAATCGATAACTTTTTGTATAGTGAAGCTAAAATTTTAATTTACATTTGCTTAAAAATCTTGTCATGGCATTAAACTATAAAAGGGATTTTTTAAATGTTTTTAATCCAGGTCAAGTCTACAGTATGGAATCTTATGTTTAAAAAGATTAAATTACAACAAAAAAGATTTGGAAATGAGAAGGGATGCTTCATCTGATGAACTTAAAGGTAAAACATTTTATATTTTCAAATCAACTTAACCAATTTTTAAACTTCTTTTATTTTTTAGATGTCCTAGTTTGGAGCAATCAGAGAGTAATTAGATGGCTACAAGGGATAGGGTTAAGAGAGTATGCAAGTAGGTTAACAGATAGTGGAATACATGGAGCTGTGATTGAACTGGACAGTTCTTTTGACACTGATACTCTAGCATTAGCTTTACAAATACAAACACAAAATACACAGGTAATGCATATGAAAATTTATGTAAACATAAATGGACTTACATTTAATTTAAGACTGGGTTGGAAAACTAAAAATAATTGCATGTAATTTTTTTTTAGGCTCGTCAAATTCTAGAGCGTGAATTTAGTAATTTAATTGCGATTGGAAGTGATAGATCATTGGAAATAGAAGAGGTAAATAAATTTATCTTTAAAACTTCTTTTTTTACATGTGTTTTTTATTATTTGTTTAATTTTAAAAGATATTATTTTTTTGCCAGCCTTATTATTATAGGTTAAGTATAATTTATTTGGCCCATTTACAATGATATTAATAAAACTTTGTCAATCTTTTCCAACAACTAATTTTTTTTAAATTTAGTCGGAGAGCAAAAGTTTTCGTCGAACTTCATCTTGGAAGAAGAAGAGAGGTCGTGGGTCAGTGGTCACCACTTCTCCCTCCACGATCGCCGGGGTAAACTCCGACCCAATATTAGTGGGTCAGAGACTTGAAAACCATAGCTCAACAGGGTTCGGTGGGGCTGTGTTAAGACCCGCTAGTCCGTTTAGGCCCCCGCATCATCTTGTTGAAGAAAGGATCACTCCTACTAAAAGAAATGAAGGTAATACTGGTTTTGTAATTTAAATGTTAGGATAAAAACAAAATAAAATAAAAAAATAAAAGTCATAATTGCCACTTTTCTTTTAGGCAAAAAATAATTAGATGCAGTGAAAAATGTATCTAAAAACTCTTCCATAATGATTTTTTTTAATAATTCCCATTTTTAAAACAAGAATACATAAATATCCATACTAGCTCTATACTTTTATTGCAAGGCAAATTAATGTAGCCACTTGCAATCAATTTCTGATTATACAAATGCTTTTTTTGTTGCCATCACACTGTATTTTATTGCATGTTTTTTCATTATGCTTTACAAATTTTCCATTAAATATCATCAGGTGGAAAAAAGAAAAAGGGAAGATAACATTAACAAGAAATTCATGACAATCATGGTATTTTCGTTTTTTATTTTTGGTTTGCATGATTTTGAAAGGCTGATTATTTCATTGCAGTTATTACTTCAAGTTTAAATGTTTCAATAGTGTAAGAAAACAATTTATGTAAAGTTAATGTTAAAAATTTATCAAGGTCGAATCAATTTTTTTTATAATTTTAAATTCACAGATAATTATCTGTATATAATAAAGCTTAGTGGATGATATGTATATGTGTGTCCAATTTAAGGGGCTACAAATAAAAAAAATGCCGTTTGTGGTGCGCTGTTAAACTATTGTTGGCGAATATTAGTTAAGAGTTGTGACCATATTACAACAATTAAAATCCTGTCTGTAAGGCAGGCTATTAACTAGTGTTAATTGAAATATCTTTATTAGTTATTTAATTTAAGTGCTAATTTTCTTATAGGGTTATCCAATCCTATTGAACTAATGCCAGAAGGTAGACTGCACCTAAACCTGGGTTCATACAACTAGAACCAAATTGAGAATACAAACTTTCGCATGGTGATGTTATAATATCTCAAAAAAGAAATCTAATGCCAACAGTGTTGAATTTGTTTTTTTATATTTCTTTTAATTTGAAGCATTTGGTGCTTAATCATTTAAAGTTACCAATACTTACAAAGGGCTAGTTAGTACATTTTTATATTGTTTACATTTAAATTATGCTTAGCTGGCTTTTAGTGTAAAATGTAGAAGGCATGTTTCATATTAGTTGCACACACTTTAAAATTGAACAAGCTTTGCAAAGAAATACTGCCATATACAAAATATGCAGGCTACTTAACTTATAAAAATGTTCTAGTTAAAAAACCTAGAGCAATGAGATTTCTAATTAAAAATATTAAGGACCAAAAAAACCTCGATCTGTAACCAGGTTGCAAAAAACTTGCCATTTTTTGTTATTCTTTATTTTAAATTTATTTTCTTAAAAGAGGTTTGTATCGTCTTCAAAATACTAAAATTATTTTCTACATTCTCATATCAAATAAATAATACAGTGTTTTTTATTTGCGGTACTTATTGTAGTATTTCTATTTCATATAAAATTAAATTCTGTAAAGGTGGTTTGTTGTTTAAAATCTGTGCTATTTTTAACTACGACGTTCAAATTGTTACTGTTTTAGGCAATAATTTTCTTACATAAGTTTATTTTTAAGGATTTTCAAGTTAAATTGCACAATTTTTGTAAAGAACAATTTTGGTCAATTTCTTCCTGCTTAAAACTTACTCTATACTGTGCAGTTGAAGTTATTTAATATTGTAACATCATGGATATATCTATGATGTATTTTGTTAGCATGTTAGTTGTTCTTTATATTGTGAATTTATTTATTTGTATACAACTTTTATGTGTTTGTTCGTTATATGGTGCGTTATTCGTTGTACTTTTTTATGCTTTTCAATTTGATCATTCTGCAGTACCCTTAAGTAAAATAAATGTTCTTCATATAAGTCTAAGTTGAAAATAATACAAAAATGTTAGAAGATAAGTTAAGATACTTTTCTTTGTTGAAATGTCAGGTGATTTGTTACGCTTTGAAAGTGAAAATAAGGTAATTTTTGTATCCTTCTTCGTCTAGGGTTACTTGTTGTCATTTTTTGGTATTCTGGACTACTGTATTGCCAGTTTTTTAATCTGCTGATTAGTATTTAGTTAAAGTTAGTAGCCTACCAGAAAGTTTTTTGAAAAATTGTGACTTTATGAATGTATTAAAATGGGACTCTTTGAATTAGTACCTAATCTTTGCATAAATACAGTATGTAGTAGTCTGTTTTATCAAAACCAATATTAAACTTTAGTATAAAAATTGCCGTTTTTAATTTAACTTAATTCTCAATGAAGGTTTGTTGTTAGGTACACTATCTTAAAATAAATATATATCGTCGTTGTTTATCAAAATGACGTAATCTTATACCGAGACCGAAGTCCGAGTTAACTAGACCGAATCTTTTCAACACCGAAATGTCTACGTTGCCTTTGATTTCGGAAATTGTGTAAGGTGGTTTAAAAACC
This sequence comes from Corella eumyota, assembly GCF_963082875.1. NCBI lineage: Eukaryota > Metazoa > Chordata > Ascidiacea > Phlebobranchia > Corellidae > Corella > Corella eumyota. The sequence continues at coordinate 16,205,364 of NC_137493.1, read as the reverse complement.
AGTTGGTAAAGACATTAAAATAATGGCCTAACAGTACTAGTTCGCGTTTTAATTAAGTTTTGTTGGAAGAAGATGCAATTTAAAGAACAAAATCGGTCAAAAATACCCGAATATACTACCTATTGTTTGTTGTACACAACTGCTATATTGTGCAACAAATACGTTCTAAGTGACTTGGGTTTTCAATACCCTACCATTTTCCAGTCATGGCAAGCGTTTGTTGCTGTTTTTCTTATTCAAATATTATCAGGTAACAATAATTAGGGGTTTAAATTTGTTTAAAATTATGAATTTTTGTTATTTTGCTTATACTTTATGTTTGTACATTTGGTTTTAGGCATTTATTGAATATTTTAACACATTTAGGCAACCCATTAAAAACTTTAAATGTAACTGAAATCCTCACATGGAGTCCTGCAATGCTGCTCTATGTTGGAAGCATTTATTCTGGTTCTATTGCGCTAAGTCGATTATCTGTACCTATATTTGTAATGAGCCATGCTGCAAGTGATGTTATCTTAATTCTATGCGATGACCACTTACCCACTGGTGCAATACATATGAGTATGCCTTTAAAATTATCAGGTTTTATGCTGGCTCTATGGGAAGCACATTACAGTGTATCAGTATATGATATAGCTTGGGTTTTAGTCCATTCAGTTTTATCTGGTTCATATAGATCTGTTGCTTATTGGTATACAAGTTCTAATTGGCCATACAATGGTCTTTCTTCAATGCAGCGCCAATATCTTAACAACCTACTCAGTCTCACTGTTTTATTTCCAACAGCGTGGTTTTTAGGACACCATCAGACAGTTCAAAATGAATTCGAGCATTTGGGAAAAGTGAATTTTTACATTGGTTGCATTTTTAGCGGCATTCTTGGTTTTGCCGTAAACAAAATGTGGTCACATCTTCGATTTGTTTCGTATAATGCATCAGCACAAATGGTGCAGTTATCTGGTAAAGTTTTAACAATGTTGGTATCTATGCATCTTTATCCACTTGACCACACTATATTATTATGGTTATCAATACTATTTGTAACTAGTGGCGATGTATTGCACATTTTAGGCAGTATGGTTATACAGCAAACTGATTTAAGCCATGATATTAGTGATGTGTTGGTTGGTTGAATTTTAATTTTTTTTTGCCTTTTTTAGTGGTTGCTAGTTATATCTGTATCATTGTAAGGCTGCTTTTATTGTATTTGTGCAATAGTTCCCTTCAAGACAAACCATTAACTCAGGATTTTATGCAAGCATGTTAAGTGCAGTGATTTGAAACTGTTTTAAGCCAAAGATTTTAGTTTTATTTCTTCAAAATTTACATTCCAGCAGTAAAATTGATTGAACTATATATTTTATGATGGTGTTTTTGTAGAATTTTTGAATGGTGTAGGTGCTATGGTATTACAGTTATTATTTACTGATAAAATATTAGAAAAAATTAACTAACTTGCTGCTAATATTAAGATTCGTTTTGGTAATGCAAAATTGTGATATTTTTTTTTCATTGTGCTTTTTCTTTTCTTTAGTTGTTTATATTAGTTCAAAGCAAAATTGTAAAGTATTTTTTATTTGGTTCTTTTAGCATTAAAATTAAAACACAAAAAACTAGTGCATTTATAAAAAAAATCTGAAAACAGCATTTTTTATTTGATTGAAAACAATTTGTATTACTAGTTCAATTTTTAATTAAAAAACACAATTATTTTAAAAGGTTTACAGTTGTGTAATTGTCAAGGCACAAAATATTTTTAAAAACAAAAGCACGATTCAAATAAAACAGTGTTAAAAGCACAAAATATATGAAAAAGTTTATTACAGAAATACAGCAGCAAGTTAAAAACAAAATCGAAAAAAACTAGCACAGCCAAAACTTGCATTAATACAATTTACAATGATGTATTTATAAAGCAACAATGTTTATACAAATGTACATATTTATATGCTGTATAATCACTGTTTGTTACATTACATTCCTTCATAATACTGTGTTCTTGGATCAACCATTACCTAAAACAAAATAAAATGATCAAAACTAGTAGATATCCAACACTACAGGTAATATTTCAGGTTTATAAATTAGAAAAACTTGTATATATATATATATATTGCCTACCAAGCTCCATTATTTGTAGATGTAATAAGTACATATTTAAACAGTTAACTTATAAGTTGTTAACTATAATCAAAATTCCTACCTCTCCTGCAGATTGGGGGGCAAACGGTTGTTGTTCTAATATGTTATTAATTGATTGAAATTCATTATTATCATCTACTTTTAACACCTCGATTTCAGATCTCATGTTTTGTAATTGTTGCTCTATGTTATTACTTTTTACTTGGTAATCAGCCCTGATGAAATATAAAGAGTTGACATATTGAAAAGCAACATTATTTGATTCTTGAAATAAGTTAATAATTAGGATCAATGCTTTGTAATGTTTTTACAGTCTAATTTAGAAAAAGTTTGAGCAGTTATATTTCAAAAATGGTTTGAATTCCATGTCATTTCAGTTTAAACAGTATGGTATTAAGCATTTGGTTATTGGTAATATATAATACTTGTTCTTACAAACATATTGAATAATATAAATTAATACACCTACCATTCCTTCTCGATTTCTTGGGTAAGATGTTGTACATCATTTGAACCACCATTCGAAGAGAACTCGCTGCTATTTTGATGCGAACGACTTACACCTTCACTTGTGTTATTGGGAGAATACCCTGAGTGGTACGCATGGGTGTTAACCAGATTACTCATGGCTTGTGAATGGCCGACTTGTGTGTTGTTATTGTGTAAGGGTGGGATGATAGGACTGTGATGGTTTATGGATGTGTAGGCATTTGTACTTGATGCACTTGGTGAATGGTGCTGAAAATACAAGTGTTTGTTGTTAGTAAAAATAAAAGTCTATAAGGTTCTAGGGTAAATTATCACGAACAAATATCAGTTGTGCTATATTACAACAATACAACAGCAACCAAAGAGCAGGCATTATAGTAGTTGTTACAATGCTTCTAAACAGTAAGTTCTTTAAGAATTATTTTCACAAAAAAACTAAAATTTTCCATTCTTAACTTATGTTTAAATATCTACAAACCCAGATTGTTTGATTTTTATATGATAAAGGGTAGTACTTGTTTTAGTACTTTATTAGTTTGTGCTTACAGTTTTATAAAGAGCCCAAAACATTAGTTTGTTATTTAGTTTTACCATATTTTGATTTGAGACAAGATTAAGTTTAATGTTTGCTTCTCCGAGTGCTTTTTGTGTCGTGAATAATTCTTCCCTCAGTTTATTTGCTTCTATTGATCTGTAAGACAAAGACCAATTTACATACAAACTTAGAGGGATTGAAATACTAAATGTTTTGTTAAATTGAAGTTGTTTATTACTTTGTCCTTGATGAATCAGCAAGTTGTTTTGTAAGTTGATCGAATTTGTAGAAATTTTGGTTAAGTTGGTGGTTAGTTTCTTTCAACTGTTTAAAAGAGAAAACAGAATAAATTTAAACCTTATTCTTATTAAATAAAATATAGACTGTAATAAGTATCTTAACTTTCACTACTTGGTAAAAAGTATTTAGTTAATTTGTGCCTTTGTATTTACTTACCTGTGATATGTTTAGTTGTAATCGTTGTATTTCTTGTTCAGAGTTGGAAACTTTCAACCTGAGCAGCATAGCTTCTTCTTCGGCTACTTTTGCTTTTTCTGATAACAACTCTGCCGCTTCTTCTGATTTTTTCTAAAAATTAACGTAGAATTTGATAAATTAAAAAAACAAAAAAAAACACCTAAAATATTTATAATATAAACAGCGTTTGCAGTATAAATATAAATGTATTTGTTATTGAAAAACTGTCTTTAAAAAACTTGTGTATATATAAATATATATTTAAGTTTATTATTACCAGCATATCCCCTGCTACTCTATTTTCTTCCTGACAGATTTTAAATTTTTCTTCAATGTCATCTTTTTCGTGTTGAAGCTGGACGTAAAGTTCTTTTTGCTTCTTTAACCTTGTTCTCTCATTCTAAATAAATTCATTGAAAGTTAAGTTTTCTGTTTAAAAGTTTATATAAATAGCAAAATATATAAATACTTTTAGTGTGGACTTTCTATAGTATAAGAGCCTTTGCTTTAAATAAACCAGGGTCTAATCTTAGTATATATGCTGTAGCACCCTTGAGTAAGGCGCTATACAGGCAATTATAGTCTCTATAATATCCCAAACTGCCACAGGCAACTCGAAACTGGGTCGGAGTAACTGATGTTACTCTAAGTTTAAGTCGCGCATTCGACTTCACACATCGAGGATAAAGATATATACAAAAAAAATATATAATAATATTTTGCCAAGTCTTTAGACTTACCTGTTTTCTTGCCTTTTCTTCTTTAGCTTGTGCTTTCATATGTTGTATTTCCATACTGTCAACACGACGACGTTGCATAAATAAATCATGATTACCCTTGCACAAATCAAGAATCTAAATCCAACAAAAAAGGCTTAATGTAAATCACATTATCCACTTTAAACACATACAATTATAAAGCAGTACAATCTCACACGAAAAAAAGGTATTACTAATTGTTATTTTACTAATTTATTTGTGTCTGGGTCCTCTGTTATAAAGAAAATATCATCAGAATGGTTGTTGTTAAGATTTGATGTAGATCCCAACTGAAGTCTTCTTCTACCTAAAGTCCCTCCACCTAAAATCACAAATAATATTGCAAAAAACATTTTCAAAACTTTTACAATTTTCTTGATTATTTTATATTGTCCGTACCTCCACCCAGCATTTTTGAGTTAAGTTTGATTACAAATTTATTCCCACTGTATGACATATCAGCTAGTTCACTCCATTGATAAGCTTTGTTAGCTCTTAACTTGTCATCTATCGGGTAAAATGAAATTGACTTTGCATCAACTCCCAACCATAAGTCTGCATCATTACCATCCTAATAAACGCAATTTAAAGGTATAAATAAAAATATATACCATCTTGCTACCATTTTTTGTTTAAATATCTTCACAAATTTTTTCGAATGTACTTGCCTTTATTTTAAAATAATAAATCCCGCTCATTTCAAAATCTTGAACAATTTTAAGATATTCTAATTCAGCTTCATCTCTTGTCATTCCATGATGCTTGGCATACCTTAAAATATATTTCAAATAATAACAAGATTCAATACATTATGAAACCCAAGAAAATGTTTATCAAATACCAATCAGTGATTTCTTCGGAGAGCGACATTTGCCCGGAAACAGTTTGAAATTGGTCGGTAACACTTTGTGGTAATAAAACTTCATCTTGAAGGAAGCCGGGTATGTGGACATCAGGATCGTAATCACCAAACTATAAAAAATATTATTAAAGTTATGGGGCAAATGTGAATTACTATGTCAACTCTTTTACAAGTACTAGTCAACAGCTAGGCCCACCGACAGCCCTTTATTTGTCATAATATGGTCGCAACTTTTAATTCATATTTGCAGCGATAATTTACTTGCACACCACAAACAGCAGTTTTATTTAGTTGGTAGGCCTATAAATTGGACATACATATATATCATCCACTAAGCTCTACACAGACTGTAGAAAATCTTTTACATATATATTTTTAAGGCACAAATATGTATAGCCTATATAGTATTAAATATTTAAATTGTAAGATATTTACTTTAGCTTGTACTGCATATGAAGCAAGCAAAATAGAAGCTTCAGGTTCACAATGTAGTTCCTCTAATAAAATTTGTTGTTGGTACTAAAAATTTAAAGTGTTATAGACCTTTATATATATAGGATTTATCACAAAATGTTTATTCTTAAACTTTACTTGCAAATAAAACAAATGTCTGGTGACTTCTTGAATCAATTCTTCTTCGATAACTTCCGGATAAAATTTGGCCAAAAATTTTAAATGTAGAAAACCGTCTTCATCCCTTCGTAAATTTTGATCTAAAATCTAGAAAAATTATATTTTGGTTATTTTTATTATTTAAACTTGATTAATTCTTTATGTAAGAAAACCAACTTGACAGCATAAACTTCTGTTATTTTTACCAAAAAACAAGATACCTTTGCTTTTTAATATCATATGTTTATATATTAAGTGTAAAATGACATTATGTATTGGAAATTAAACATTATTAATATAAGATAAAGTGTTTATTTTTTCCAATTTGTTGCACCTTTTTATCAAGTTTCACCCAGTTCACATGACCATTAACTGATACATGAGCAAGTCCAAAATACCAAGACTCACGAAGACCAATTGTATGACAAACAAGGTCAAAAACAGTATTTGCTTTTGCTGTGCAATCAACACTAAAAACAAATAAAAAAAGGGTATTAAAAAAATCATTAAATAAATCAGAAATTTAAAGTATATCATCTTTAACATATAATTATAATTGAGCAATGTTTAATAAGGTGATGTACATACATTTAACAGCAATAAAATTAGATGGTTTACCATCTAAATGGACAGTAAAACAACGTTACCTGAATTCTAAGTCAGCATCTAGCGTAGAAATACGAACTGATATTAACTTAACCCTTTTCTTCTTTAAAATATGTAAAGGCATCGTGCAGCTTAAAGTGGTATACCGTTAAATATTCCTTACCACTTAATAACAAATTTAATTATCAGTTTGTTTACCTTGTGTTGTTTAAAATGTCAATAAAACAGGTTTAGAAAATTTGTTTGTGAGTATTTCTGTGACCTGTGCCACGAAAATCCATTTTAAATTTAAATACTACTTTTGTTAAAACACAATTTACTTGTTTAATTTGCCTAATTAGTAAAAAGTATTATACTAACTTTTATTTTAAAGTTCGTTAATTACATATAAAATTGTCTTTTTTGTACTCTTATTAGAAATTTGAAAAAAAAATAAGGATTTTACTACCTGACTTATTTTAGCGACAACTCTTGTTGTGTCAAAGGTCAACGTAGTACTTTTCTACTTTTAAGTAAGCATTACGTTAACAAAATTTAAAAATTAATAATTTATTAGGACATAGTGCGGTTTATTTATTTAAAAACTTAAAAAGTTTAAAACCATTGCTTATTAACAAACTTTTGTTTCTTAAAATATAGTTGTACGCCTTTAAAACAGTTAGGCTGTTAGACAATTAAACGTTTAATATTTTTATAATTACTATTATTTACAAATGATTATTTTATGTTTTTGACAGAGCTTTTGTTATGTGCTGCTTGGTGTTTTTTGAATTTTAATTTTGATTTGTAAATTTCGTTTTTTTAACTGACCTGTCAATCAATCATAAGTTTAAAAATGGAAACAAAAAGTGTGGAAAATAATGAACAAACAAAACCGCCAACAAAAAAACTAAAAACTTGTAAAATTCATTTGCTAAATGGGCAACAATTTATTTGCAAAGTTTCAGTAAGTTACGATAAAAATTATGTTAAAAATTGTATATATAATATATTCAGATATTCATTGCAAAAAAATGAATATATTATAACTGGTAAAAGTAAATGACAATATATGGTAGACATTTAACTATGAATAAATTAAAGTTTTAGTCTTGCGAATATTATGAAATTTCACATTGTATTATTTTTTGCTTATTTATGTTTTTGTTTTATAGAAACAAGCAAATGGAGATGCAATTTTGAAGCAAATATATGAGTTGTTAAACATTGTTGAATATGATTATTTTGGTCTTTACTTTAATGATTTATCGAATGAAAAATATTGGTTGGAACAAAATAAATCGATTAAAAAACAAGTGAAAAGTAAGTGTTATGTTAAAAAACTTAACAACTTTAATAATTTAAAGTATATATAGATTAAAAAGTACACATATTAAACATTTTAAGTCACTTAACTTATATATATAATTGATAAAATAAGAAAGGGTCTTTTGTATTAAGGTTTAAAGTAACACTTTTTTAAACTTTTTTTTCAAATTTTCGTTATTTATTTAGATGGCCCATGGACATTTCATTTTGCTGTGAAGTTTTATCCTTCTGACCCCAACCAACTACATGAGGATATAACAAGATATTATATGGTACTTCAACTTAGAGATGATATTGTGGAGGGAAGGTAAATGCACTGTTATCAATTTCCTTTTAATTCTCTTAGCATTTGATTAAATATTGTTTAATTAAATTACATTGTTGATTATTATATTAAATTGTTAACACCAAGTAGAATTTTAAATTTCTTAAATTAGTAATATATATATGTTGTAATTTTATAAATTTTTTATTCCGCCAGTGAACAGTTTAGTAAATAACTCAAACAGGCTATATCATTGTTAAAAGTAAATCATTGTAAGCATAATAATGAATTAAATCTTGTAGTGCCAGTTTGCTATTTGTATACCAAACAGTCTGTTTTATTTTTTAAATATTATTTAAGGTTTGCTAATTTAAAACATTTTTCAGACTTCCGTGCTCATTCGTAACTCATGCACTTCTTGGTTCCTATGTTGTTCAATCTGAACTTGGAGATTATGACAAAACTGAAATGAAGGGGAATTATGTTGATGATTTTGCATTTGCACCTAACCAGACTTCAGATTTAGAAAGCAAAGTGATGGCATTACACCAAACTCATCGGTAAATTGTTTTTATTTTCCGTCTTAACAAAAATTTGCTTTTGTAAAGTTATGTAAGAATTATGTCATTATTTTATTTTATTACAAAATTTGTTTGTCATCAAGTTATTTTGAAATCAGCAAATTTATGTTCAAAAAGGGCAAACTTGCAAAAAAGGTTCAAACTGACCCTTAGTCTTTAACATAATTCCAATAACTCAACAGGCAAATTTTTGTTTAAAAAACAAATTACTCATGTTTTTAAGATAATAACTGCATTGAAACTTTCTATAAATAAAACATTATTTCACATAGGATTTAGTATATCAAGCCTAAATTATCATCTTGTGTAACTTTTATTTTATGGTTGAATAGACTTTGACTTCACAATATGTTGTTTGTACTACTACATATTAAACCATGTAAAGTGTTATTTGAAACAAATAGGTTTTTATGGATCCTGTATATATATTTTTAAAGCCGGCTTTTGTGGCTTTTTTATTTCGATTTCTGAGTGTTTTTAAATTTTAAAACATATTCTATAATATTTAATTTACACAATTTTTTTTGTTTGATATTAACATTTTTATTGTTTTTTATATAGTGGCCAAACACCTGCTCAAGCGGAATTAAATTTTCTAGAAAAAGCTAAAAAATTGCCGCTATATGGAGTAGATTTGCATGAATCCCAGGTGAACTTTAAATTTATTATTTTATTATCTCATTGACATGACTTGTTGTTTTTGAATGTACTTTAATGTGTACCTAGGTTAAACATTACCGGTACTATGTAACCAAAGTTAATTTATTATGACAAGGGGAGATTTAGTTATTTCTTTCTAAAGCGTTTGTAAAAAGATGTCTACTAACTTGTTTTTAGAAATGTAATACTTGGATACAAGAAGTTGTGTTATAAAAACATTTTGTTTTTTTACATAAATCCTTGTGACTCTGAACTAACTTTTTGTTAAACAAAATGCTATTTTATTATACCTCTTTCCTATATATTTACAATGTGTGTCTTGGTATATACTAGTCAATATTATGCACTATGGTTAGGATTTTATTTGGCATAGTATGGTTGCAACTTTTAACTAATAATTGTGATAATTTACCCGTGACCACAAATGGCAGTTTTATATATATTTTATAGCCCTATAAATTTGCCATACATTTATATAGGCCTATACATATTATTCACTCATATTTTTTGTATATATATATTTAAAAAATTTTTTTATTTTTAGGACAGTGATGGTGTGAAGTTATTAGTTGGGATAAGTTGGAATGGGGTTCTTATATACAGAGAGGAAACTTTAATCAACAGATTTGCGTGGCCCCGTGTTGTTAAACTTTCTTATATTAGAAGCAAATTTTATGTCACGTTAAGACCATTAGATGTAAGCAATAAGCATATTAACCATTCATTTTTCTTAAGAAAAAATTGCAAATTTAGCTAAATATTATATATACAATATGTGTATTGTACTTTGTTTTAATTTGTAAAATGTTTGTCCTATTTTTAGCAAACTTTTTAAAAAATTACAAAATTTTTTTTATGTTTAAATACAGTAATACCTGAATAATATTCAATGTATTAACACCTGGTACTAGATAATACTTGAATTATTTATTATATTCTAGGGCGAAACCCAGTTAAACATGGTTGGATTTAAAATGTTGAATCACCGAGCTGCCAAACGTTTGTGGAAATCTGGTGTTGAGCATCATGCCTTCTTCAGGTGTTTTAATTTACTAAATATTTATAAACATATACATATTATAAGCTGAACTCTTACATAATGTTTGATGTGTTGGTGTATTTGTTCTAAGTAAATTAAATCCAAGTCAATGGATTTTTTGATTAATAGGCCTTTTTGTCAAAATAAACACAGAAAACACACAAATTTATGATAAGGAAATGTTAAAAAAATGAAAGAGGATAATGAAAGTTAAACTCAAATAAACAAATTAAGTTTGCCTATCACAATGAAAATATTTGAATCTGAATTAATTTTTTTTCGGAGACCTTAAAAATAAAATGCAAAATCTATATTAGGTTGGATCGAAGTGATCGACGCCACCGTAAAAAGTTGATCAGAGTTGGATCAAAGTTCAGGTACAGTGGTCGAACACAGATGGAGACTAGGAAAGCTGTCGGGGAAACTGAACCAAGACCACCACCGAAAATTGTTCGAACCCACAGCAAACGTCTTAGATCCGGTAAAAAAAAATACTTGATAATTTTTATAACAGTACTAGTTGTAAATATAACAGTAATATAGAGCTTGTATATACTTCTAAAATTTCAATTTATTTTTTGTTTAGCTTATTTATTGTGCATGTTTTTTCGTTTGAAACAGATCTTTATTTATGTTACAGAGGGTTCTATTAAATACCCAGCAAAAAGTCCGTTGAAATCTGTAAGTGAAGAAGAAACTCAACAACCTCCTCCTGTATGTTTAATATATTCACATTTGTTTTTAAGTTAATCTTTTTACACCATGTTAAATGTTGTTAAATATAATCTTTTTTTACACAAAGAAAAATTCAAGACACTTTTAATGCATTTTATGAAATTATTCGTGTTAAGTTTATGTAGTAAATGTTGTTAAATTTAATAATTTTTGTTTTTAATGTACTTTTAAAAAAATTATAAAGGCTTTAAATGCATTTTATTTAATAATTTGTGCAAAGTTTATGAAATATTTATGTAAATTTTAATTTAAAAAAAAAAAAAATTTTGTAATTTTGCACTTTTAGCTTCCAGAAAAAGAACATAAACAGACAACAGAAGAGGTTATAATAACCACAACTGTGGAAGAAACTTCACAAGTAAATTAACTTTTTGTAATTGACAGTTGAGTTTTTAAAATGCTAGAAAGAGTTGATAGCCTGCTGTACCATTGGGATTTTAACTGTCAATTGTGGTGACAACTTTTAACTATATTTTTGCGATAATTTACCAATGCACCACAAACAGCAGTTTTATTTATTTTGTAGGCTTATAAATTGGACGTATATATGTATATATATCTAGGGTCCATGTTATATAGATGAGTAGCTTACCATATGGTTGCTATTAATAAAATGTTTTTTTAAAACAACTTCTTTTCATTTTTTTTTAGACTTCGTTGTCTGCCCCAGTGAAGCCTCCTCGGCGCTCGATGAGAATTGCGACCCCACCTTCAACACCCCCAAGGGAGAATAATACACCCCCTCCAGAAAACAGCACACCCCCTTCAGAGAGCAGCACACCCCCTCCAGAAAATAACACGGAAACGCTGGAACATAAAACTGCATTCGATATTATGACGGATCATCAGAAATCAATTCATAAAATGAAAAGTAAAATTTGTTTCTGTTTTTTATTAATTATTTTACTATTTTTTATTTTGATTTATTATTTTATTATTAATTTTTTGTTAATTTTTTATTAGTTAAAGAATTTTTAATATAGTCTCAGTATTCCTAGAATAAAAGCTAGCAAGTTTTTATTTTTATTTTATTTTTTCTTTGTTTGTTTTTGAATTAGAAATATTATTTTCTTTACTCATTAGTTAAAAAATATAAGTTATAAAACATATAAATTATAAAGTGTTTTTTTATTTTATTTTTATTTTAAATAAATATTATATCTTTAACACATACTAAACACTAATTAATTATTATTAGTTTTTTAATAAGGTCATAATAAATATATTTCTAAAACATGTTATATATATTTTAATAACAATTTTAATTACCTGGTTCTTAAATTTTATGTCTGTAAGGCATTGCTAATTAGTTTTTACAACCTTATGTTTAAGACGTATAAGTTAAATTGCAGACATTTTAAAAGACATTTATAACCTTGTAGTTGTTAGGTCAAGTGCATACATTACTCTGTAAAACATCAAGTTCAAGTGGTTAGGTTTTACACATACTTTCAAAGTTGTACAACTTGCACTTTGCTGTGGCAGTTTATTTAAGCTGTTTTTTTTTACCACATATTGGCATACACACTTGCTTCTTATACATTAACATGTATTGTTATAAGCTAAAAATGCATTTAAAATTAATAAAGTTGAAAAACTAATAATTTAATTAATCTCATTTTTGTTAATATACAACTGTCTAAACATGATTATAAAATGTAAATTCAATTTGCTTCACCTAAACTTGAATAACCTTTAATTTGGTGAATTAACAGCATTATTGGCTGGTTTTATAAAACACCAAACTGCTTGTAACTAATTCATGTTTTTTAGCGAACGAAAATGAAAATTTGGATGGTGAGTTGAGATCATGCTTTTTAGTTTGTGCATGATTTCATTGATTTAAACATTAATTACCATCTAAGCATGAACTGTTTGGCTAAATCCTCACCAGAATAATTGTTTATATATTTACACACAATTAATAATTTGAATTGATGTTTCTCGGTACTTAAATTAATGTTGATAGTTTATAAAGTTGTTTTTTTAGATTTTGGTGTAAATGCTTTCGGCTAGTTGCTTTAGTATGGGTAGTATGGGTAAAAAGTTTAATTTAGATTTTAGTCCTTGTACAACTAAGTTTTAAGAAATGAATGGTTTTAAATAATGGAGCAATGTCTACATACAAAATGTAAAATTATACATAAACATAGCTTATTGAGAATAACTTATTAAATTTTTGGGTCATAAACAATTTGTTTAAATATTGTTATTTGGTATAAGTTAGCTATGCTTGCATGTTATAATTAGGGAGTTTGTTAAGTAGTTTAGGCTCAATTTTTGGGATTAAATTTAGAATTATTGGTTTGTGGTTTTAATTAGGGGGTTAAAAGATTTAGGTTTAGTTCAACTAGTTTTGTTTATTGTTATTATTTTGTAAAAGTTTTAAAACACAGTTTTTGCAAAAAGTGTTTTATTAAAATATCTACAAACTTCTGTTTCCTTTTTAACACATCAAAATTTTATAAATTGATTTTTTTTTATCATTTTTAATTAAATTTTAAAACCAAAATTTAGCATTTTTATGTTTGTATAATTTATATTGACGTTTAATTTTGTTTTGTGTTTAGTTGAGTTCCTGGCTTCCTCGTCATCTCCTAAACATGGATCCAGACACGGAACTAGCATGGATTCTTTGGATGAGATCGATGCAAGGTTGCCTGCAACACCCCGCAAACCTGATCAGGAACAAGTAAGTTTCTTATATTTAAGTTTATAAAACATATTTATTTGTACTATATATATTGTTTTATTCTTGATGTGGTAAGGTCGACTTTACAACCTAAATATAGATTTACGAGTTGACTTTGGTAGTTTGGGATAATATAAATTATATTTGCTTGATAATTAAGCTGTTGTTTAAATATTGACTTGGCAGGAGCTGATATAGGATGTTTTATGTTTTAGGATAGTTTTTAATGAGGAAAGCAGGCAGTTTTTGCCTTTTTAGAATTTCTTTACATTTTGTTTTTAATTTTTGTAAAAAATTCATTAGGTATTATTATTTTTGTTTAAAGAAAAATGAAGAGAAGGAGAGCGAAGATAGTGACAGAGATGTGACAACAGCAACCCAGTCATTCACTGTTTTAACTTATGTTAACGATGACAACTCACAGAGTGATAAATCAGAAGCTGGGGAAGTTAAACAAGTAAGTAGTCAAAAATTTGTTATAAAATAAAAAAGAATTCGGCCCAAGATATTCAAAATTTGGGCAACTTTTGCCTAATATTACATATTTAAATATTAGTTATTCTTATAGAGAGGCCTTATCTTAGTTAAAAAAATAGGATAAAAAGTTATAGAGTGGCCTTATCTTAATTAAAAAAAAATAGGATAAAAAGAGGGTAGTAGTTTAACAACTATGTGTTGTATTTGCTAAAATTTTAATGAAGAAATTTACTAGAAAAGATTTATCATATCTTAATAGTTACTTGTTATGTTGGTAAACTTATTTTTGATTGACAGTTTTTAATATTGTTGACATTTGATTGACAGGTTAACACCGGCTCTTCATTGTCATCATCATCATCTTCCCAGAGATCCAGTGTCTCTATGGAGCCGGGTGAGGTTGTTTCAAATGGGTTCCATCCAGAAGAGGAAGATCAAGAGATTTCTGTGATCCAAACTGTGGAAACAAGGACAGTAAGAGTGGAAGATGCTCTCATACCACAAGAAGAAAATGAGGTAGGGATAAATAGTTAAAACATAAAAATTTTTTTTTTTTTTTTTTTTTTTGCCTTACTTAAACTGAATTAAAAACGTTACGGTCCTTGCTAATTCTATTTCATAATTCATGGTCCAAGCAAATTCTTTCTTGTACTTTACAGCTCTACCTAATTCTCTCTCTTAATGCTCCTAAGATTTATCTAAGAACCATGAAGTACAAGTTATCCCTCAAATTTACTATTTTTAATTCTTCAACTATTAAAATTAGTAAACCAATTTTTTTGGCTAAAATTTTATAATTCTATTTACAATTATCATTAGGTACATGAAGTATCTTTGTGGCCCGAAGTGCAAGAGAAAAGCCAAAGTGCGAGCAGTTTATCAAGCCAATCATCAAACCAATCTCCCAATCAATCACCGGCCTTGTACAAAGAACCACCAACCATATTTACTGAGGCAGTGGTGGTGGAATCATGTGCTGAAATTCCACCAGAAGGGACTACCCAAGTAAGGATTTATTATGAGTATATATTCTAGTGTGGTATACCAGTCATGGCAATATAATTTTTGCCCAAAGGATTTTGGTTAAGTAGCACCAATGCCACACTTTTTACCTCAAAACCTGGCGTTTACAGAGAGCTTAAACATGTTACAACAGAAAACATATAAAAATTAGCAAAAAATTTATGATATCTTTTTCTTTTAACATTTTGATATTTTCCAACATAGTATTACCTATTTGAAATTGATGGTTACATAGCTTAATTTTACTTCCTGGTATGTTTTAACATTATTAAGTTTATACTTTGTATTGATCTTTGTAACTTGTTATATTAAAAACTAATTGATAAATATAGAACTGATTATTATTTTAGGTTTTTGAATACAATTTTTACCTAATCATTTAATAATTTTTTTAATATTTTTAGCCCCCAGTTGTGCAAACAGAAACAAAAACGATTACTTACGAAACTAACAACACAACAACAGATCCTTCCTCTGATGATATGATGTTAATCAGTAACAAGATTGTTTCATCTGAACAAACTATTACAACTACTGAAATAACAAAGGTAATAGAATATTATTTTATTTAGTTTATTATTTTACATTTAGTTGTTGATATTTAATAGAACAATTTTGTTGAAATGCTTTAATAATGCTAAAATGTTAAAATTAACAAAATGAATAGTTTAAGTTTAATGTGATGCCTTTTTTTTGTATATATCTTTATCCTCGATGTGGGAAAGTCGAATGCGCGACTTAAACATAGAGTAACATCAGTTACTCCAACCCAGTCTCGAGTTGCCTGTGACAGTTTGGAATATTATAGATTATATTTGCCTGATAATTATACTGCTGATTAAGTGCTGACTCAGCAGAAGTTCGTATCGCTTATGGTGACTTACTCAAGAGCGCTACAGCATGAGATCAGTGGGGATTGAACCCACGACCTCACATGTGGTGTAGCGAGTGTTCTTACCACTACACCATGCTGCCAGGATAACAGAAACTTGCTAGCAATCATTTATAAATTAATTATGACTAAAATTTGCTAGCAATAATTACTCTGCGCACCACAAACAGCATTTTTATATTTTGTAGGCCTATAATTCGGACATCTGTCCACTAAGCTCTATTGTATATAGATGCTATAACTGAATACCTTTTTACATACTAGGTTGAACATAACGAAGTGGTGACAGTTGTTGAAACACAAGTTACTTCAACTGAGAATGAAGTCAACTTACCTGAACCTGATGAAAATGTAACAAAAGTTGCGCAAGAAGAAATTATTCAATCTTAAACATGGAAGGTATATACTTCATATTAATTGTGCTTTAAATTAGGGCTTTTAAAGTTTATCATTATTAAAAAAAAGGCTGATGAATATAAATCTATATTAGACATTTAAGTTTAAACATTAAAGCTGCACATTTAAAATTACTTTTGTAAGGCATTTGTAATCGGTAATTAAAAATTTTGTCATTGAAAAGTTAAGGTTAAGAAGACCTTTTTTAGGCATTGATGTTTCTTTTTCCTTTAATTATATTTTTTACTTTATAATTCACTGGATGTAATGTCCAAAAAATTTACTAATTCTCTTTGTTTACAAAAAATGTTAAGTTTGTTATATTATTTAATAGGTATTGGTTGTCTACACTGCCAAATTTGCACTAACGCCAACAGAAGAGAATTCTGCTTTTTCAACATTGCAAGTAGTTTCTGTAGAATTTATATTTTGTCATCAGGCTTGTTTTAACGCACAGTTTTACATATGAATATAATACACTCTGCTTAATATATGTTATTGTCAACAAAAGTTTGTTCAACTTGATTCATATCTATTTGCAGTTAGCCTTTTATATATGTTATAGTGTTTCAGTATATTTGTGTTTTGGTTAAAATTTATTAAATATTTTGTTGTGCTAATCATATTTTTTTACTAATTTTAATTCTACATCTTCCCAATTTGTTTATGAGTCAACCTTGCAAAAATATATATGTACTAAATGTTTACATAAACAATATACAATTTAATAATCTGTAATAATGCTTATTAAGTAATATATTGGATTATTTTGATTTAAGTTAAGTTTGAATGCTGGCAAATTATATATGGCCCACTGTGATTACAAAATTTCATGTAATTTGGTTTTCAATATTTGTAATCCTTAGACATTTTTGTGTTCAATTAAAATTAAATCTTATAATAATTCGAATCTCTTTGCATGCTTTGTGGCTGAATATATATTATCTGTAAACGCCATCGAACTCTGAATCGTATATATGTTAGTTCTGTTTTTATTGTTAATGTAAAAGCGTAGTAGATTGCTTGTAGATTTGTCAAATAAAATTTTTTGATCAAATGGTGCTTTGTAAAATATTTGATTTACGTTTGTTATTTGTATATGATTTATTTCAGCCTTAACAAATAAACATTTCAATGTACGTTATACTGGTTTACTTTATTTTAAACATAACTAGAAATATTCTAAAAAGATGTGTTTGAATCAAGAAATTAATAGTTAGGTTTATCATTAAATATTAAGGATCAATAAATCTAAATGAAATTATAAGTCTTAGTTTTTTTCAAGACAATATAACAAACAAATTAAAAACTTGGATTACGTTTTAACACAAAACGTTCGAGAATTTAAAATTAATAATTTTTTTTACAAATTAAATATCGATGTATATTCTATTAATTTGGTAGGTTTATTGAGGACAAAGTACAAAATTTATTCTACTCTTTAAACTTACTCAACCGTAGTTGCTACGGTACTTAATGAAAATAATGCTGCAGTTTAAAATTTATGTTTGATTGTAGTTCCAATTTCTAGCTAAACTTACTAAATTAGATAAAAAATTAACTAATATAAACTAAAAACAGTCTAAGTAAGAGCATTACCAAAAGTTAATATTCAGAAATAGCCTGTTTTACAACTATACATAACTTAGTAAGGTTCTGAACGATGAACGTACATAAATTAAAAAAGTGCTTAACTTTGAAGCTTTATAAAACCTGCATAAGCGTTTTAAAATAGTAATTGTGTAGCTAAAACATTTATACATGGGGTCCTTAGTTCAATCCCCATTGTTGCCTTGTTTTATATTTATGCTTAATGATTTACTTCGCAGTTTAGTAAGCTATTTGTAAATTGATATTAAGTAACATATCGTCTATTTTTGTAGCTTAACAGCCAGACAGGCTATCTAGCATGGCTCCTTCAGTTGATAAAATAGGATTGTGGGGGGAAGCAACTTCAACATTGGATTGGTGTGAGGAAAATTATGCTGTAACTGAAAACATTGCTGAATTCTGTAAGTTCTGTTTTTAATAATATTTTTATTTTTACTTGACTCTTAGGTTCAGTAGGTTAGGTGTTCAATTTTTACTGCTACAATGTGTTTTTTTTTGGCATGTTAAGAGTAAAAACTGTCGTTAACTTACTGAAAAATTTTTTGCTGTTAAAAAAATAAAATTTAAACCCTAGACCTCATGTTATGATGCTGTAATTTTAAATGGTAACATAACCTTCACAGATTGCAGATTTAAAAATAAAACAAATCTTTGAATTTTTTAGGGAACACTGTTAGCAATGTGATTATGATTATTCCTCCACTTATTTGTTCAATTTATTTTTGGAGGAATCAAGTTGAAAAGCGACATATATTTTCTAACTTGTGCTTATTAGGTAGGTGAATAACTAAACTATTTAATTTATATTGATTACACTAAATGTATATTACACTAATTTCTTATCAAGTAATTAATATTTAGGTTTTAATCTTTATAAATTTTCTTGCGTAAAACTATAACTTGAAAAGTATTCAAAATAATTAAAGTAAGTTTAATATTATGTTTAGCTGTTGGATTAGGATCTTGGATGTTTCATATGACCTTGTGGTATGAGATGCAGGTAAACAAGTTTATATTTAATACAAACCCTTGATCTAAAAATTTTAAGTAAGTTTATTATTGTCTGGCAGTGTGTGATATAACATTATTTATTTTTAAAACATCTCTGTTAAAAAGGAATTTTTATAAATTTGAAGTTAAGTATATGTAACTTAATATATATATAAGTTCTGTTACTTTTATGCTTCTGTTAAAATATAATATAATATATTTTAAATATAAACGAGAAAAGGTTGTTTTTATCTACCTTAAAAATTGATCTTAAATTAATTGTTTTATTTATCAATATTGTGTATATTAATAAGAATGTTGAAAAGTTTAGAGATAAATTAGAAAGAAAATTTAGATTAAATTTGTCAACAGGTGAAGTTAATTTATGTTTTTTGCTGTTTCTTTTGCAGAATAAAGGAAGGGAAAATTATTATTTTTTGGTTTAGACAGTACAACCTTTAAGCTACTCCAATAGAAATAAAAAGAATTCTAATTTTGTTCCAGGAAATAAGATATTTGTAGCTTAGAAAAGTTATTATATGAAAAATTTGTGCTAGTATTTATTGGATTAAAAATGCCTTTAAAAAACAAAGATTTACAATCTAAAATGGATAGAGCCAAGAGGAAGGCAAATGCAGTCGGTAAAATACAGGATTTAGATTACGAAGAAATTAATGCTAAAAAGATGTGGAGGAATGCCATAGCAGTATTATCAGTGATACTAGTGGTTGGAATATGCACTGGAATGTATTTATCTGTTGGTCAATCACCAGCTGCAGCTTCAACCAATTCACCATTACCTGCTGGTATAGAAAGAACCATTGCTCCTAGAGGAACAACCAGTAAACCAACTGATGAACCAGTTGTGAACACACCATCTGCTTATACTGATGGAAGATGGGCAACCTTAAGAGGGGATTGTGGAAATCCAGCAACCCAGCCTGACTTGATAACAAGTCGAATCGTGGGAGGAACTGAAGCCACAAAACATACCTGGCCGTGGCAGGTCAGTTTGGTCAAGTAAGTGGCAACCTTGTTTATTTATAAACGATGATAATAGTAAAAATAAATAATTTTAAAAAAAATGGAACAAAACATAATTTTTTTACAGTCAATCATTAAGTAATTTTCTTTAAAATAAGTCAAAGGTGTAATTATTACATTTTATATTTTCAGGGGTTAGTCTAAATACTTTCTTGAGTTTTTACCCCTAACTCTTTTTGTAATACAATAACTAAAATTACTATTTTAAATTTTAGATATAAAGATTATGGTGGTGGTGTAAAATCAATTACTCATACTTGCGGAGGCACTTTAATTGGACCTAACTTTGTCATAACCGCTGCTCATTGCTTTCTAAATGCATTTAAGAATAAAGTTACCACAAACCCAACTGGATATAAGGTAGTGGTTGGTGGTCATTATAAATCATCATTAAAAGATGGAGCAAGGTATCTATCACAGTTTAAAAATTGTTTTTGTTTATTTATCCTCGATGTGGCAAGGTCAACTTCACGACCTAAACATAGAGTAACATCAGTTACCTCCACCCAGTCTTGAGTTGACTTTAGTTTAGGATATTATAGATTATAATAACTTAATAATTAAGCTGCTGATTTAATAAGGTTAAAATAAATAAAATTGAATTTACCTTACATATGGTGCAGTTTTTAACTTTAAAACATTTGTAATAAATAAAAATGACTGTATAATGTACTTGAATGTTATTCTAGCTCACTATTCTATCCTGACTATAATTAGTTTAATTATTTTTCAATTAGAATGGCTTCAATTCAGAGAATTTACCATCACCCAAAAAACAACTTGGCCGTATTTTCAAGACAAAGAACTTCACCTGTAAATGACATCACATTACTTAAACTTGCATCTACTTTAGATCAAGCATCAGTTTCTCCTATTATTACTTTTGCTTGCCTTCCCAAACCTGGAGACTATCTACCAGCTGGCAGAAAGTATGTTCACTGGCAGCATGGTGTAGTGGTCAAAACACTTTTCACTGCACGAGGTCCGAGGTTTAATTCTCACTGCTCTCATGCCAAAGCTCCCTAAAGTAAGGCGCTAAAAATGGTATTAACTCCTGCTGAGCCAATATTAATCAGGAGCATAATTATTGGGGAACATCACCAACTCAAATTTGTCATACATTATTGTTTTGTAATTATTTAAAACATGTTATAGCTTATAAACTACAGTTTCAAAACAAAAAATAAACAAAGAGTATAATGCATTACACAACATTACATAGCATTTTAGTATCTTACTTAACCTAAACTTGTTTAGTACGCATATAATTAATTTTTAATTTTCTTAGATGCTGGGCAAGTGGTTGGGGCAAAACAATGAATACAGGTTTTGACAAAGTTCTAAAACAAACCTCGCTTATAGTTGTCAGCTCACCAGTATGTGGTAAAAGTTACTCTAAAACAATTCAACATAAAATTCACCTTTGTGCATCAGAGGGCTCAATGGGTACGTGTCAGGGTGATAGCGGAGGGCCCTTTGTGTGTAAGGGTAGTGACAACAAATGGACACTTTATGGTGCCACAAGTTTTGGTGCCACGAAGTGTCAAGGTGCGCCGAGCGTATTTGCACATGTGCCTAACTATGTGGCATGGATTTGTTGCTATTTGGATGGATATGGACCATGTTCAGATGTTGAATGTAAAAAGACTTGAAAAGTTTACTTTAATCATATTAGTCGATAGTCTACCCTACATGCAGGTTTTTCATTGTCACATTATGGTTACGACTCTCAACTAATATCTGGCTGCAATTATTTTACCCGACCATTAAAAACAAAAATTTTATTATTTAGTAAGCCAAAAATTTAACATACAAAAATATAGTGTACACTTAGCTTTATAATATATTAATTAGCTTTTAAGATCTGTTCATTAAGTCGGTTTGGAAAATTGCCTTCTCATACATTGAATATTAGTTTTTTTAGGTCCTTAAAAATAAAAGAGTTTTAGCTGAAATAGTGATCGCTTTAGTCAGATTTTTGTGGTACCAGTAACATGGAATTATGAATTTGTTTTAATACATCGTTAACTTTAGTCGAAAACTTTAATTTTTATTGTGTAAAATTATTGTTTATTTTATTATGTCTTCTTTGGTTCCACTTCAATACAAAAAAATATAATAAACTGTGTGGTTTTTGTAGAATATCTTTTGATGTAGAATTCTACCTTAAAGTTCAGCAATAGTTAATCACTCTTTAAAATTCAACAAATGTTTTATTTAATTTTTAACAATATGTATTCCATTTTTTAGCTTATGGATGAACTACCTATGATTTATGGGACTTGTGTTTTTCTCTATTCATTGTAAGTATTGTAAATTATTTTACATAAAAACTAAGAAAAAGATATCATTGCGAATTCCAAGTTGTAAACCGAATTTCTAACCCTTTTGTTTAATTTAGGCACCAACATACTGCACCCAAGCATGAAAAAAACTACTTGTACATTTTTCTTATGTCAATTATAAGCATTACTGTTACAGTTGTGTATTTACTATGGCCCAACCCCATTTTTCATCAGGTAAAAGAAATTAAAACCATTTTAAATAAGGCATTTGTTAATAAAGAAAATAATATAATTTTATAATTATAAATTTGACAGTTTAAAATTAGACATATGCTAATAAAGAAAATATAATAATAAACAATTTTAAAATAAATTAAGCATAAGTTAATAATCCCAAAGAATGTAGCTAAAAACTGTCCAATATAATTTGCCAAAAACATTTTATAAAAATAGTATTCGATAATATGCCGAAGGGATTTTTAAACAATTATGTTATGTTATACAGATAAGCTATGCAACGCTTGTATTTGGTCTTATTTATGAAGCTTTAATAGCTTGGAAAAACTTCCCACAAATTAAACATGTTGTGTTAGCTTCTTTGGTATTTTATGTTTGTGGTTTTATATTCTGGAGTATTGACAACACTTTTTGTGCTAATCTCAGGTAGGATATGTATAACACGTTGGGTCTGCTTTTAAAAAGCAATTTTGAATTATATTCTAAGTTGAAAGAACTGTCCTAGCTGGACTATTAATTTATAAATGCTGTTAGTTAACAATATACCAAGCTGGCAAAAATGAAAATAATCCTATTATTAGGCTATAAAGTTGATCTTTTTACATCAGGAATTGTTTAACATAGTAGCCTAGTTAACATATTTTGATTTATTTTTTAATACAATTTGATTAAATTATTTTAGGTCTTTGCGTTCCAAATCTGAACCTTATAGTCTAGTTAGAGCCTCGACCCAGTTACATGCTTGGTGGCATATTTTTACTGGCTTTGCAACTAATTTGCACATTTTATTTTCTACTTATGCAAGACAGTTACACCTTAAACGACAATGTTCTTATCAGGTAACAACAAATATGGGGATTTTTTTATAAAAAAAATTTTTTGTGAATATTTAATTGTTAAGTTTTAATGTTTTATATCTTTATCGTCAATGTTGAAAAGTCGACTGCATGGCCTAAACATAGAGTAACATTAGCAGCTACTCAACCCAGTTTCGAGTTGCCTGTGGCAGTTTGGGATATTATAGATTATATTTGCCCAGTAATTATGCTGCTGATTAAAGGTTGGTTTAGCAGGAGTTTATACCGTTTATAGCGCCTTTCTAAAGGGCGCAACAGCATGAGAGCAGTGAGGATTAAACCCACGACCTCATGTGTAGCAAGTGTTCTTACCACGTGCCAGTTTATACGCACTTATACTTATAACATATTTAATTTATGTTGGAAATGTTTTTAGAAAATGTTGGGTGTTTGGCCATATCTTCAAGTTGGAACTAAAGAGTAAATGAATGTTTTTAAAGAAGAATTATTAACCCCTTGTCGATGTTCAGTAGTTTAGGACAATTTAACGAAGAGATTTTATTGTATTAGACCTCAGTTATTTGTTCCTATGTAATGTAGTATTTTATTGATTTCAATTTTTAGTATTTAATCCTTTTAAGATATTAATTATAAGCACATTAATTTTATTTTTTTAGTTATTTTAGTATTTTACAGTTGTTACCATTGTGTTTTTCTTTACATTTCTTTTCTTATTAAATATAACCCAGAAAATATATCTAAAATACAAGAGCCTGTTATTATAAAAAAAAAATTTCCAATTAATAAAAAAATTACTAATATATTGGTAAATTCCACTTTTTTTATTTAAATTAACACCGAGGATAAACATTAAATTAATTAGTGGGAAACACTAGAAATTGAGAGCAAAGATTTTTACTAATTTGTGACCTTATCAAACGTTTTATAATTTCAATATAAAAGCGGTACCTTACGAAATATGTTTAGTTAAAACTGTATTTTTTAGGGTTTTAAGAAAGTTTAAAGCGCTTAAATTGTATTTAAAACATTAATACTTCCTTATTTATTATTTAAATAGAAAAGTAATAGCAGTCAGTAATACATTTTGTCAAAAATTAGGTTTCGTTTTGATCGAAACGTTAAAAGTTTTAATTCATTTTTCTTAATATTTAATTATATAACTGTAACCAATCATATTTTTTAATGGTAGAGCCTTTGATTAAAAGATAAAGTTATTAAAAAGCAACCCAAAATAGAATAATTTAATTTAGTTAATTCTTGAGCAATGCGAGTGAAATTTCCACTTAATTTTGATGGAGAAGATTTTTGTTTCGCAAAATGATAAAGACCTGGTAAGTTTATCTTAAAGACTTATAATCTCATGCGCCAACATACAGCACAAAAAATTGGTTTTTAACTAAATATGACTAAATATTTATCAATTTAGGTTCTTGGTGATGATGTTGATGAAATTGATCTTTTAAATGAAGACACATTTGGTGCTGGAGCAGTTGGTAATTTGAAATTTAATTTTATATATATATAATTTAATTTTTTTTGTATCTAAAAAAAGCTGTCTTAAACTTTTGTAACTTAGAAAAAAATTAAAACTAACTTTGATACCGGCGGCATGGTGTAGTGGTAAGAACACTTGCAACACATTAGGTCATAGAATCAATCCCCACAGATCTCATGCTGTAGTGCCCTTAAGTAAGGCGCTATAAACGATACGAACTTCTGCTGAGCCAGCACTTAATCAGCAGTATAATTATCGGGCAATTATAATCTATATAATATACCAAACCGCCACAGGCAACTTGAGACTGGGTCGGAGTAACTGATGTTACTCTATGTCTAAGTCGCGCATTCGACTTTCTAACATCGAGGATAAAGATATATACAAAAAAAATACTTAAAGTTTTGAAAGATTTTTTTTTTACAAATTTGGTTTTACAGAGGAGGATTGGGAATTGGATCACAATGTTTTGGTGGGATCAGAATTTAACAAACTTAAAATTAATCAAAATGAATTGGATTTTGATCTAGCCACAACACAAGGTAACCTATTGTAAAGGATTCATTCTTATTGTAAAGGAAGCTGACCATTTAATTTGGTTAAGCTAAGGATATCACCAACTGAATACTTCCTGCCTGCAATTAACAACTATATTACTTTTTAAACTATGCTATTACATTGCAAACACAAATGAAAAAGACTTTAATTTATTTTTAGATTTTACTTTTCATAATGGAGGTGATCATGGCAGGTTGTTTAATCGACTGTCACGCACGACTGAACAAGTACAAACCAACCACCAAGGGGCAGTAAAGATGGATGATGAGGTCATTGACCCTGCGATTGTTAGTCTTCAAAAGCAAAGTCTTCCAATTCATTTCAACAATTCACAAAAGTAAAAAAATTAAGTTTAACTTTTGTAAATTTTGAAATATTTTGTGGTAAATTCAAATTTATTTTTTCATAATTTTAAATTAAATTTATTTTGAAGGTTACAGCAAAGTTATGAACCCGATAATTTGGCAATGTTTTCACAAAGTAGTGAACCACCTTACTCACAAGCTTTAATTGACAGCACTAACATTGTAAGTTAATGCTATATCTTATTTTATTTTAATATAAAAAGCCAACTACAAAATAAAGCATTATATTTATTTTTGTATTTCGAAATTTCTAGCAAAATTTTAAAATGTAATTTTTAGCGCCACATTTGGGATGAGAATTCGTATGATCTAAAAGGGGGATTTCCCCAAATGATAAGAAGAATGACATCGCCCCCTCCTGGATATGTTGAAAGTGGATTGGAACCCCCACTACAGGTGGAACTTAATGTAAATATATTAAATTTTAGAATGTGTTCATACGTTGAGTTGCTAACTCATACATGCTATAGCATTTTAATATGTTTTTTATTTAAACTATTTTTAATATTTAGGATAATTCAATTGTGAGTGCGCTCAAGTGTGAAGATGACTCCACACTGCCACCTGGTGGTAGATTAGTTGTAAAAGCAGAGGATTTAGAACGAGAGATGCAAGCGTCTGCTTCACCAAGGTTTAAAATTATTCTGTGTCTTTTTTTAAATTTTAAATTTAGAAAAAAGTTAAAAATTTTACAAAATTATTTTGTTCTCAGTCGTGGGCCTTCCCCTACTTTTGGAATAAGTATTCCTCAAGGTTGCCGAAATGACTCTAATAACCCTGAAGATCGTTCTCTACCCCCAAGGTCAGTGTCCCCCGTGTTTGGAAGCCCTTCCCCCTCTAACTTACCTATTGGTACCCCCCCAAAGCATGTAATTATGGACATGATGCATCAACTTGAACAACAGGTTAAATTTAAATAGAAAAAAAGTCAAACTGAATTACATTCTATGAAATGTTAAATTTTAATAAATTTTGCAAAACTAATAAAGTTTTTCTTTAAAGTTCTTTAAATTTTGTTAATTAGCTTGGTTTTTAGACAGGTATGATGTATGGTAATAATAAAAGTTAAAATTTTAATTATTTTTGTAGCAAAACCAACAACAACAACAGAGTAAAGGACCTCAAATTCGTCCTCCAGGTAATTCGGGGCTTCTCCCTCACCCCTTAAACTTGCCCCCTGGTCTCCCCCCACCTAGACTACCTTTTCTTATTAGAGGTGCTTTCCCACCAGGGGTTAGACCCCCGATTTGGACCCATGGACCCTCAATCCCAATGAACCCAAGAATGGCACAGGTAATTTAAAAGTTCAAACTTTTTTTAAAAATTTCATTTAATTTTGGTTTTTATTTTTAAAGAATTTAATTTTTAGGATTTTTTTAACCGATTACGAATGCATTCACCTCTTTCTTCTCCTATTGGTTCTCCCATGATGCCGCCTGTAATTCCAACCAATCAGAGAGGAATGCCACTTATGGGACATCGTGGAATGGTGCGACCTAATATTCCAGAGATGAACAACAGAAATAATAGGTAAAAAAATTTATTTAAAAAATTTTTTGAAATTTTATTTTATATAATTTTTTCAGATCAAGAAACAATTTTCAACAATCTCATAATATTCCGGGGATTCCTCATATGAGGGTGGGTCCTGGGCATCTTCACCCAGAGCATAGCAAGTTTGTTAGGATGCAACAACAGCGATATAATAACAGGAGAAACTACATCCAGAATAGGTAACACATGCTCATTTTAACTTGTTTGAATTATCTTATTTCTATTTTTATTTTTGGGGTCTTTTGTGTGTGGGGTTTTGTATGGATGTCTAGAAAAAGGAGGGTTGTTGTTATTGGTACTTTTTTATGAATTATATCTTACCTATGATATTTTTTCTTGCTGGGTTACTTAATGCTTGTTAAATCTTTAATTGTGGGACATTATTTTTTTGAATTTCCTAATTTAGGGTTAAGAGTATTTAGGATCACTTGTACTTGACAATCCTTAAAAAAAATTAGAAATGTTAAATAAGAAAAACAATTAGTGAGGACTAAGGACTATAAAGTACAAGAAGGAATTTGTGAAGACCATTTAGTACACGAGTTCGATCCAGGGCTGTAAAGTACAAGTGATCCCACATTTATTTTTAGGGATTAATTTATAATAGACATAAAATTACATTGATTTAGTTTAGTAACTAAAATAATTATTTTTAGAGAGAAGTCGAGTATGACACGAGATGGTTGGGTAGGAAATATTTTGGATCCTTACGCAAACATCATGAATCAAAAAGAGAAGGATTGGGTGGTTAAAATCCAGATGATGGCGCTACAGAGTGACCGGCCGGAGATTGATGATTATTATTATCAGGTCTGCTACTAAAAATATTTTAAACTTCTAAGAATGATATTTGTTAAAACATTTTAACCTTAATTGTTACTAAATCTTATTTATCTATTTTTGATTTATTACTAGAATTACATTGAACGAAAACTTAGAGAAGGAAAATTGAACACAACAGAATCTGACAAAGCGAAAAGACTTTTAACTCCGACTAAACCTAACTCTGATAACAAGAAATATATTCCAGGTAAATTAATATACCAAGTTCTTAAAGAATATTTGTAGATTTCATTAGGCCTAGACAGTTCAAAAAATAAATAAAATTAACATCAAATGGGACTTAAATTAAATTTTGATTTTTTAAATTTTAGTTCAATTTCAAAACTCTCTCGGTAAGTTGACTGCTTCTAGTGTTTATAATCCTCGCCAGATCATTGACATTGTTCACTCAACCAATCAGGATGAAGAACCTGGGGTATGATGTTAAAGTTGAAAATTGATTTAATTTTTTGTAAATTAAACTAGTAAGCCCCTCCTGCATTTGACAAATTAATTGTTGTAATATGGTCACAACTTTTAACTAATATGTCGCACACCACAAATGGTAGTTTTATAAATTTTATATGCCTATATAGTGGACATACTGTTATAGACGAAACATGCATGAGTTACTATCAAAAATAAGATAGAAATGCGAATTGTTAATCATAATTTATATTTTTAGACTCCTACTAACACTACTGCATCAGATACCAGCAGACAAACTCTAAGTAAAAGATTAGTTGTCTACAAGAAAATAGAGAAGGTAAAATTTTCAAATCTATTTTTAAAAATATGTAATTCTTAGTTGTGTTAGTATAATATATTAAACTTTTTTAGTATTAGGAAAATTGAGGTTTTTTTTACGTATTCTGTTCTAAATTTTTATTATTTTTAGACTTATGAGTTGATTGTTTTAATTGAAGAATTGGATGAAAAAGCAGAGGAAAACTTTGAGCAAAGGTTTGGTTTATAAATGTTTTGATACAAAATAGTATTTAGATGTTAATATTAAATGTACCTTATATTTGTTTTTAGGGATATTATTCTGGCAGACATAAAAGTTAAACTGGCAGAAATGTCAGCAGTTTTGGGCCTGGATAACTTGGAAAAAGAATTTCAATATTTTGATGAAAACATTTTCCAAATCTTAAAAATTAGAAAAGGAAAAAAATTGCTGGCTAGAGTTATGATGTTTTTAACACAGGTATATGTGAAGAAATATAATTTTAAACTGGTTTAAGAAGCAGCGGGGATTGAACCCAGGACCTCATTTAATGTAGCCAATTATTCTTACTATTACATCCCCTTGTACTGCTTTTAAATATCTTAAAATGTTTTAAAGAATTAAATTTGGTCCAAAAAATTAATTTTAGAGAAAAATATTTTAATATTAGTTTTAATTGTTTTTAATTACTGTGTAATTAAAACTTAAATTAAAATTTTTTAGGTTCAATGTGAAATAGTTGTTCAGTCAATCTTTTCCCACATCTCAATTCTTATTAAAAGAGATTCCAGAGATGGAGTAAGTAATACTTTTAAATTTAAATCAAAATATATTTTGTTTGTCAATATATTTAAAGCAGTTAATAAAAATATTTTTTTAAACTCTTTTTTACGCAATTTTAAATTCAATTTTTTCTAGGTATTACATGAACTTTATGGGCCGATAAGCCAAACAATTTATAATTGTAATTCTGATGCCCTTGTACACTTGGTGTCTCTGTTGAGCACCTTTTCAATCACCTCGGCTTTCAAAGATCAGGTTTAATTTTATTTTTTTTAATATTCTGAAGGTTTGGAACTTAAATCTTGTTTTTTTTGGAATGAATAACTGACATGTTTAAAAGTTTGTAAAGAATAACATAATTAACTTTATACTTGTTATGTGTTATAGGTTGGAGTGTCCATCATTGTAAAGCTGTTATATTGTGGTAGTTTAGTGTTTCGTGAAGATCAAATCAAAGATATTAGATGGTAAGATTAAATTTTACAATACCTATATTTTAGTCTGCCAATTAGCATGGTAGGAATACTTGGCTTTACTACTGAAGGTCCTGGGTTTGATTCACACTGCTTTTATGTTTTGACACTCTTAAGTTAAGTGCTATAAATAGTTCAAATTTCTGTTATATCAAAGTGTTGCAAATAATATTTAATTAGTTCAAAAACTACATCATCAAATATTTTAATTTTTAGGGCAAAATTTATTGGCAGCACTGTTGATGTCATAATTGCCTTAGCCAATCCAAAGGAAGGATCACGACATGCTAGACCAAGCACACCATTGATGTTATTGGAAGATTTCCCGTTTGATGTTTTTTCAATTTTGAACGAAAATTTGAAAGAAAATCAAACCCAAGAAATTGTGGAAAATTCTTTTAGAAAGCTAGTTGCTTTTTAGGTTTAGACAAAACGATTTTTTTTAATAAGTTAAGTTTTCTTTTAAGAAACTTTTTTGGAAAATAGTTTTTGCATAATAAGTAGATATCTTTAACTCCTTTAAATAAACACTAATTTTGTATCTAAATCAGTAAAGTTGTTGCTTGTTAAAAGTATCTAATAATGTATATATAACTTTAATTGAACACACTTTATTTACCATATTATTTTATAGATTACAATTACTATAAAATAGCATTTTTAAACACTTAATTTAGGTTATTATGTATTATTTATTACCTTATACCAACTCAGTTTTAATTCTTTATTAAGGTTTATTTTTAAATTAAAAGGTCTAATCATTTTTTGCCATTGTATAAATGTATTTATAAAATTTTCAATGTAGTTTGTTAAAAATGTAAACTTTTATAGATTTGTGACAATCTTGTGTAAATTTGGATATTTATTTGTAAATTTTTCACTGAATTTTTTCACTATTTAAAAGCTTGTTCTTTGAATCAGAATGGTCGCAGTTGTTGTTTTAAAAGCTTGAAATTGATTCCCATTTAGATGTTGTAACAAATTTCTATCGAAATAATAATTATTTGTTTTGTATTTACCAATTCTTTAAAATTGTACAAATATTCTTTTTTTAACACCTTAAATTTGTGTCTAGAATTAGGATGGGAAAGTGGCATAAGTTAAACTTTCAAACCATCCGATTCTTTTTCAATCAAGTTGTTGTTGGTTTTCACGAAATAAATGTGTTTCAATTGAACATAAGTTGTTTCATTTAAATATACCTTTGATTTAGTAATAGGTATTACTTTGTAATGCGAAATCTATGAATTACAAATCTGGTAATATATGGTAATAGAACGAAATTAAAAGATTTTAAGTAAAAGAATATTAAACTTTAATATTTGACTGATTAATTAGGACTAAATTATAATTCTACCATTTTTTAGTTAACCTATTAAAATAGTATTTATCAAATGTTAAATTAAAAGTATATACTTTTAAGTATTAAGAAAAGTTTTTACTGTCCTGTAAGCACGTGCTAATGTTATTGTTTTTGTCGCAAAAATATAAGTTTTGACATGTTTTTTTCTAATTAAATTGTTAAGGAACAACACACCTTATTAGCTTATATAGCAGTAGTAATATTTGTTAATACATTTTTAATTAGTTGTTAAATTATTCAGAAAGATAAACGGAAAACTAAAATCAAAAAAATCCTATTTTTAAAACCTTTTGTTTTTCTAGTTTATTCCGTTTTTTAGTTCTTTTTTGTTTATTTATTATTTCTAAAACAATGCCGACTTTTCAAATTGAGGGAGTGGACGTTTCTTTTCCTTTTAAACCTTATGATGTTCAAATGGAATATATGAAAAAAGTGATTTTCGCTCTGAACTCGAGACAAAACGCTGTGTTAGAGTCGCCAACTGGAACTGGTAAAACTTTGTGTCTGTTGTGTGCTACGTTGGCATGGCGACAAGCTGAGTTAAACAAGTTAAAAGCAAGCAATGCAATTCAAGAAGTAAATATTGAAATACTATAATTTTGTTTTTTTTATTTGGTAAGAACACTTTCTACACTACATGAGGTCTTCAGTTTGATCCCGAGTGATCTCATGCTGTAGCGCCCTTTAAGTAATGCGCTATAAATGGTATAAACTTCTGCTAAGCCAGCACTTAATCAGCAGTATAATTATCGGGCAATTATAATCTATTATATCCCAAACTGCCACAGGCAACTCGAGACTGGGTCGAAGTAACTGATGTTACTCTATGTTTAAGTCGTTCATTCGACCTTTCAACAATAAGAATAAAGATACAAAAAAATGTTTGTATGTGCAATTGTTGTATCTAAATCATAACCCAAAATATTAGAAATAGTTTTTGCCTATTTCAAGATTAATCATTTCCATACTTGCTTAAAATTATATTTATTTTTAATGTAGTATAAACTTCTGATGCTATCACGATAAAGATTTATTTCATTAAAGTTATTATTTTCTTACATAAAAGAGAAACATACCATATCATTAAATTTTATTATTTTGATGTTTTTGTTTTAAGATGGAGTTAAAAGAAGGGTTGGGTGCTTGGGGTGAACCTGATAAAAATGAAGAATCAAACATTACTTCAGTTCCAAAAATAATTTATGCATCAAGAACCCATTCTCAACTTACACAAGTTGTAAGGGAACTTAAGCAAACTGATTATGGAAAAAAGTAAAAACTTTAAATTCTTTAATCTCTTGAAAATTTATTAAAGTCTTTACTAAGCTATAAAATTGTGGTAATAAAAGATTTAAGTTTTTTTGTAACATTTTATTTTTAGCAGTTTTCCGACTTAAAATTTTTTCTTATTATTTTAATTGTTGTTTTAGTATCACAATCAGTATACTAGGCTCCAGAGAGCAAATGTGCATTCATCCTGATGTTTCTAAACAAACAAACAATCAAGCCATGGTTCATATGTGTAGAAATAAGGTTAACAAACATACTTGCCACTTCTATAATAATGTAGAAGGTACAAAAAGATTTTAATTAGGAAATGTAGTTCTTTATTTATAAATGTTAAAGCACATATTTTGTAACTTTTTTTATCCTTGATTTAGAAATGGTAAGAACTCTTGCTACACCACACATGAGGTTATCGGTTCAATCCCCACTGATCTCATGCTGTAGCACCCTTGAGTAAGGTGCTAGAAACGGTATGAGCTCCTGCTGAGCCAGCACTTAATCAGCAGCATAATTACCGGGCAATTATAGTCTCTATAATATCCCAAACTGCCACAGGCAACTCGAGACTGGGTCGGAGTAACTTATGTTTCTCTATGTTTAAGTCGCACATTCGACTTTCCCACACCAAGGATAAAGATATATACAAAAAAAAAAAAAAAAAAGGTTGACTTTTTTTGTATATAAATATCTTTATCCTCGATGTGGGAAGGTCGAATGATTGATCTAAACATAGAGTAACATCAGTTACTCCGACCTAGTCTTGAGTTGCCTTTGGCAGTTTGGACTATTATTGACACGATAATTGCCCGGTAATTATGCTGCCGATTAAGTGCTGGCTTAGCAGAAGTTTATACGCCTTACTCGCTACAGCATGAGAGCAGTGGCGATTAAACCCACGACCTCATGGTGGTGTAGCAAGTGTTCTTACCACTATACCACGCTGCTGGTTGAACTTTACAACCTAAACATAGATAAAGTGACATTTGTTATCTTGACTCAGTCCCAAATTGACTTTGCCAGTTTGGAATATTATTAAAAATAATTGCTCTAAAAATTTTGTTTGTTGATTAGTTTTTGACTCATCAAAAATATATTTGGTTTCTTACTTAAAGGAGCTACAACATAAAAGCAGTGGGGATCAAACCATGGAATTTATGTAGTGTCGTTTAGTGTTCTAACCACTACACCAAGCCACTGCGAATTTTAGTATTTTCATTTGGTATAGATTTGTGTTTATCTTTAATTGTAAAATGTTTTTAGATGCTCGTAAAAATAATATTTTCACAACTGAAGTATTGGACATAGAGGACTTAGTAACGGTGGGTAAACGACGGAATGCTTGTCCTTATTACACAACAAGAGAAATATCAAAACAACCAGATTGTGGAATTATTTTTACTCCTTATAATTATTTGTTGGATAGAAAATCGAGAAGATCGCAGAACCTCGAAATTGGGGGAAATATTTTGATCTTTGATGAAGCTCATAATTTGGTTGGTCTAAAAATCATTTTGTTATTAATGCTTAACTTTTATTAAAAATATCAAAGCCTTTTAAAATATCAAATACTAAATGTATCAAATACTAACAAAACCACAGCAAATTCAAAAACCAATGTCGAAATAACAATATTTGCAACAATATATAACATCAATAAACTATTTAAAAATGGTTGATTATGTAAAGTAAAAATAGTTAACAATATAAAAAACAATAAAAACTATGTAAAATAACATAACAAACAATGTAGGAGAAACAATGTGAAGAGTCAGCCTCTTTTGATTTATCCTCGATGGATCTAGCCAACTGCATCGAGGAGGTTGGGGATTTGTTAAGTGCGGTCACTAAGATGGAGGAAACAGGATCAGTGATGGATGGACACGAAGCGGGAGAATCTTCCGGTAATAAATTTGCTTTTAAGGATTAAAAATAATTGTTTTTTTTTAATTTTTCAAAGTTGGATAAAATGGATTAAATAAATCGAAAGGATTTGCACTTGAACAGGGTTTGAATCTTAATATTCTTTTATTTTCTTTTATCCAGTTGCTATACAGACATCGCAATTTATCAACTTGTCATTTTCTTTAAAAATGGTCAAATTGTTTCTCATTTTCTTTTGTTTTTTACAGCATTGTCAGAATTTAATAAAGAAGAGCTAGCTTTAATGAAATCGTTTTTTCTCGCTTTGGAAAAAAATTTGGATGAAATTGATTTATCAAATTCACCAAATAAAAGTAAAGCGGAATCAGGAAAGTAAGAAAAACTTGACTTGTAATAAATTCATTTTTATAAAGAAAAATATAAAACTTTATTATTATTAATATAAAAGTAGGCATTTATTTTCCCTTATTTAATTTTTTGTGATCAGTATTTAAAGCTTAATCACTTTCAACAGTTTATTAATATTTACAATGTTTTTATTTTTTTAAATTTAACATTTTTTTTACCTTAATCTTACGAATCTTTAATTTTTTAGATTTATTTTTGACTTTTTTGCCAAAGTGAATTTAACTTTTGAAACAAGTGATGTTTTGTTGGAACTCATGGACAAAATTTCTTCCTATTTATCTACTTGTAAGTTCATCACTTAAAAACGATGTTGTTGTAGCAGCTATATTGTTGCATTATTCTTTAATAACAGTTAGGTGCCCAGACCAAAAGCTGCATTTTTTTGTAATGAGGTTGCAAAAATATTTGTTTGTGTAAATAAACCTGCGCACCTTTAGTATTTTCTTAGTTTAATGGTCTTTAAATTGGACATACATATAAATTACTTAATTTTTCCAACTCTTTATTATGTAAAAATTAAGCTAATTTAATGTTTTAAATTTCGTTTTAATATTTATTCATTTTTGCAGTAAGTAATTCCTTTAAAACACGAGGTCTTGCTTTACAAAAATTCTCCGAGGTTATAAAAACCGTTTTTACTTTGTCCTCAAACGAAAACAACATATTTGTCTCTGCTCCCACCCAGTGTATGAGTCGAATCAAGGAGTTAAGTAAGTTTTATCGAACTCATATTTGCGAGGAGGCACCAAAGAAAAACAGCAACTCAAATTTATGGAAAAAAGACACGAAAATATTCTCAGCAAAACAAAGTAATTTTTTCATTTTTTAAATTTTATTTTATGTAAAAATGTATTTTTTCGAGGAATTATAAACATGTTGATGTTTTCAGATCGGACTTTATCGTATTGGTGCTTTAGTCCTGGTTATGCTATGAAGGATCTAGTGGCCTCTAGTGTCAGGAATATTATCTTAACAAGTGGAACTTTATCCCCAATCAACACTTTTGTTGCCGAGTTTCAAGTGTAAGTTTGGAGAAATTGCAAAAATTAAAAAAAAAACTTTTTTGGTTTAAATTTTATTTTATTTTTTAATTTAGGGATTTCCCCATCACCCTTGAAAATGCTCATGTAATTGACGGCCACCAAGTGTTTGTTGCTGCATTAACAAAGGGGTCACTTGGTGGCCAACTTGAGTCGACTTTCAGGACTCGAAACCAACCTCGATTTATTGAGGAATTGGGTCACTCGGTGGCAGAAGTAAGCAGTGTTTCCCCGGGAGGTTTGCTCGTGTTTTTTCCTTCTTATGCAGCGATGGAACATTACGTTAAAAGTTGGACGGTAAAAACTTTAAATAAATAAAGATTTTGAACTTACTTACTTAAGTAGCGTTGTGTAAACCGGCAGCGTGGTGTAGTGATAAAAACACTTGCTACACCACTATAAGGTCCTTGTTTCAATCCCCATTGATCTCATTTTATAGTGTCCTTGAGTAAGGCGCTATAAACGGTATGAACTCCTGCTGAGCCAGCACTTAATCAGCAGCATAATTATCAGGGAATTATAATCTATAATATTCCAAATTGCCATAGGCAACTCGAGACTGGGTCGGAGTAACTAATGTTACTCTATGTTTAAGTCATGCATTCGACTTTCCCACATCGAGGATAAATTTAAAAAAAAGGAAGCTTAGTAGGTTATGCTATAGGAAGGATATAAAAATGCTGTTACTCTGTTCTAATAGATATTTAAAAAAAATAATTTGTCTTGATTCTTAGTTAAGACCATACGCTTCTTTTGCCAAAAATTTTTAAAGTTGTCATAACTCTGGTTTATATTAAAAGTTAATTTTTTTTTTTAATTTTAGGAGTCTAGTAATATAATGAGCAAATTAGAAAGCATTAAACCTTGCACTATAGAACCGAGAAATAAACACGAACTCAAAGATTCTATCGAGAAGTATTACAGCGATGTTAAACTGCCACACGGAGGAGCATTCTTTGCTGTTTGTCGAGGGAAGGTAAGAGATCTAGGGTTCGATTCCCTCTGAAAAAAATTTTGGATATTTTTTTTATAATTGCCTTGTACTGCTAGAATGTGTTTTTTTTTTTTTTTTTTTGGATATTAATTTTTTGGATATTTTTTATTTGACTATCCAGGTCTCAGAAGGATTAGATTTTGCAAATGATAATGGCAGAGCTGTAATAATTATTGGAATCCCATTTCCTCCCGCTATGGATCCTAAAGTGAAGTTAAAGAAACAATTTCTTGATGATATTAAGCGAACTACTTCAAATAATGTAAATTTTAACTGTATTTCTGTTTAACTATAGTTGATTTCTTGTTACTGGTAGTACTTACAGCTAAAAAGCAAACAATGCAACTTAAACAACATTTTTTTGTATAAAATTATTAGTTGATGGTTTATTTTTAATAATTTTTAAAAAAATTTTAAAATAATTTTTAATATTATTTTACCCACAGTGCAATTTATCAGGTGCATTATGGTACCAACAGCAAGCATGTAGAGCTGTCAATCAAGCGATCGGAAGAGTGATCAGACATCGTTATGACTACGGAGCCATTATTTTGTGCGATTATCGATATTCAAGAAAGTCTCAAATTGATGAGGCAAGTATAGATTTTTTTTTATTTAAATTTGGATCATTATTTTAAATGTCGCAAGTGACTATTGACACATGAGGTTCTGCGTTCGATTCCACTTAAGCCTGTATTTTATTTTGTTGTGTTTTACGTGAATTATCTAGCTGCCAAAATGGATTCAGTCTCATGTTATCCAGTTTAGTGATTTTGCAAAATCACTTCGAAGATTAAAATCATTTTTCTGTTCTATTAAAGAAAAGGAAAAGGTCAGGCTTGGGTAAGTTGTTAAATAGATTTATTTTGCTTTAAAATATTTGTTTAAATTGTTTATTTAATATTTAGCAAAGATGGTTGTAGCTCATCGAACAAAAGGGAAGTCAAAAAATTTGTTGAAAAATCTGAAAATTCAAATTTACTTTCATTTGGAGGAATTAAACCAAAATCCTCGAACTTCAAATTTTTGCCAAAGATGAGTGAACCAGATTGTCATGTGCCCTCTAGGGGGAGTAATTTAAGGTTAGTTTTTATAATTTATCCTTAACTTTGTTACCGTTGTATTTGGGCAAAATAATAAATAATTAAATTCATTTTTTCTAGTACACAAAATCACAAATTTAATAAATCAGAATTTTCATTTGATACAAGGAAAAGAAAAAGGGATAAAAATAAGTAAGTTAATTTTTAGACTTTTACAGCTTCACAAACATTTAATTTAAATATAACATTTATTTTAAGTTCTAGTTCTAAGAAAGTTGGATTATTTGAGGCTCTGGAAAGTGAGAATAATAAAAACGACGAACCACAAGTTGAAAACAAAAAAGTTTCTGGTCTAGATGAAGCACAAGTAAGAATTTTTACAAATTTATGTTTACTCCTGTTAGGCTAATGGTCTTAGGTTCTTTTACCAGTTTTGGTAATAGCCTTTAAAACTTGTTTTTAAGTTTTATTTTCTAATGTATTATTGCTTTCTAAGGTTTATTGCATCTATCATTAGATTAAATTAAAAAAAAACACTTGGTTCTTAAACTATAGTAGCAGATCTAATATATATTGAATGTGGTTAGGCTTTTTAGTTTAAACCAGGGTCATATCAACAAATAGTATCTGTAGTTAGATTGTAAAGTTGGTATTTTTGCATTAAGGATAAACTGTAAATCTGTGTCTTGAATTTCAATATTGTGAAAACTAAATTATAATAATCTTGTTATTCAGGCTCACAGAATTTCAACAAATCTGTTGGTTCTTGATAAGAGAATGGAAGATGAAAGAAAGGGAAAAAGGAAGAAGATTGTAATCAAAGTAAGTACTTTTATTTAACAGGGTAAATACTTTTTTATTTAAAATAAATAATAATGAACTTAATTTATACTTAGTCACAGAATGAATGTATAGAACAATTTCAAGAAAAAACAAAAAAAATTGACAACGAAGAAGTCAAATTAAAACCTACTACCTCAAAAACTACAAATATAGATGAAGGTGAAACAAGTTTGTTTTAAAAATTTAAATTTAAGTCTTTTTAAATGAAATTATAAATTAAGTTTTTATTTTACAGATACCTCTATGTATATGAAACTACGCAAAGGTGATATAAAAACTTACGTTAACACAGTTCGAAGTTGCTTATCAGACGAACAATACAAAATATTTCGAAACACAAGCAACAAATACAGGTTAGATCATGATTTACACAAATTATTTTCAACGTACGCAGAAATATTTGGTAAAATTGCTGAAAAAAGAGTCCTTCTCACAAGTTTTGCAAGGTTTGTTAAAGCACACCACAAAACAGAATATAATCAATTATGTGAAAATTTCTTGAAAACAGTTGAATGAAAAATTTGTAATAAGTAAGTTCTATTTTCTTTATGCAATGTTTGTTATTTATTTTATATTAGATATATTAACTAGTAAAATAAATGTATATGTAAATGGTGAGCATATTTACCATGGTTTATACGATATATATTATGCAAATATTAATATATATATATATATATATAATAATCAGTTGAAACAATTATGTCTTAAAGTTTTTTACTCTTTGTTAAGATATGTATTATTGTATTTTCCTGATTTTTATCTCGGCCTTTTTTAATGAATAAGTTGTGCCATGCCATGTGTCCCACGCTATACCAGTTTGAGATGGACCATTATAGACACCATTTAAATTAGCCGAGTAACACACATTATACCACCAGGCTCCATGATATCTTGTTGCACAGTTTAATGAATATTTATCGTGGTCTGCATCGAATGTTGAAAATGCTTGCCCGTTGTGGGCTGACATAGAGTCGCCTAATGAAATGCAAATATACTTAAAATTAAGATTTTTGGAGATTGCATTTTATATCAAGTTGTTTAATTTGATTTTTACTGTTAGCATGGACGTATTGTTAAACCCTAATAGCATTGTCTTTAATTTATTTGAATCTAGCCGATAGTTTAATTACAAGTTTAACAATATTGAAAGTTTGTAACTGATTATTTTCACTAGAATACATTTAAAATGTATAAAAAAAACTAATAACCTGCATTTCCAGAATACCCACTTATAGATAAACGATAATTGGTCGGAAAAGAACCAATTTCAAAATGGCTACAAAATAGAACTTTTATAAATATGATTTTTATAACTTGTTTCAAACTTATTTTAGGTTATTGATGCTTAAGTGGCGAGCTTAACGCTCCAGTTATAGCCTTTTACATTGGCAAAATCTTTAAGACATATTAGTTACATTCGTTGCTATTATTAAGTTTAAACGATTTTACCTGTATTGGGCGTATCTTGTTTCGTTTTCAAAGTCTTCCAAATCAAATCTGATTTGATGATTTCCCGATTTTAAGATTTCGTGAATGTTGTCCAGACCTTGGTATGTTATTTTTTTTCATAAAATTGGTTTGCTTACTTAATGCGCGTTATTTATTTAAGAAAGTTATGTCAGAAGGAAAACGATAAAAGAATGTTACCAAGCCAAAAATTGTTGTCCAGATTTCCAAAGCCAAGTTGATAAGTTGGCCAATTTCGATAAAAGTTAACGCTTCCATCCACTCTTCTTTGAATTAACTTAAAAGAACTTAAGTTTGTTTTGGTGGCAAAATAGTTTTTTACATGTTTACTTTAATTTTTACATATTTACTTTTAGTTTAATTACTTTTACTTACAACCCAACCACCACCCTCTGTTGTTTGATCACATAAAACTTTCAAGCTATTTGTGCTATCGAAAGGAAAAATTGTATTTTTTACAAGTCCTTTAGCGCCATCTCGTGCCTCTAAGCAGTCTGTTGGTCGAGTTACTGTAATTTAATAATTTGTTAATATGCAATACAGTTGTAAAATTGTTTTTAAAACGATTACGTTAAATTTTTAAATGAAAAATAAGAAATAAGATTTTTTAAAACTATGACAAACAACCAAAACTAACTGACTTGCTGATCTTGTGGGTGTAGTTAATGTTGTTGTAACGGTTGAGTTAAAAGGCTTAGTTGTAACAAGGTTATCTACTGAAGTTGTTGCAATAAGTGTTAAAAACAATTTTAAAGTATTATTAATTTTGTTAAATTTCTTTTTTATTTACTATAATGCATTTTTTTAATCAAATTGTGAGACAAACCTGTTGCTGTATTTGAGTCTTTGTCGTTCTAAAAACATAGTTATTTAAACTAAAAATACTTGAGAATGTAAATCAGATAAGATTAAAAAATATCTAGGCAGTTTTTGATTTTTCCACAATAATAATAAATTAGTTGATAAAATATTACTTTTAAAGTTTGAACAACGTAACACAAGGAAGTTATTGAGATAACTGTAGCCACTAGCCCGATAAATAGGACCAAAGACGTCACAATCTTTAAGTTTGATATTTTTTTTTCTACTTTTTCCATCGGTTTATCTAAATGAATTCAAAATATTCTTTATGTATTTATAAGTAATTTACTTAACATCTTTTGGCTATAAAATCTTACCTAAATCTTTTTCCAAATTGGGTTGAATGTTAATTTGACTTTTGTCAACGTTGTAACTTGGTTCGTTTGTGTAGGGGTTAAAATCTTCCATATTTTTTCTTACTAAATATGATACGTCTAACAGATATCAATACAATAGCTTAATGATTTGGTTTGTTTATACTTTAAAACAGCCGAGATAGAATTATTTAAACCCACGTTATTACGTTGGAGGTTATTTCTTTATCGTGGGAGATTTTCTTACAAGATTGCTCTACCTAATACGTCATACGGATCTTTTTTTAATATTTAACTTAATCTGTATTGTCATCGTTTAACACCCACAGAAAACTAAATAATGATATAGTTATTTTTAAAATAAGTGTGATGCAACTAATATAATACAAAATATAACTATATGATACAATAGAATAAGAATAGTTTTACGGTAAAATATATGTTTTATGGTTTATAATTTTGAAAACGATTAAATTATACTTTTTAACTTTTTTGGATTATTATTTTTGTATACAACAAACATATTTTTATTTTTGTTTCGTTTGTTATCAACGTTGTAACTTGTTTCGTTTGTTATCAACGTTGTAACTTGTTTCGTTTGTTATCAACGTTGTAACTTGTTTCGTTCGTGTAAGGGTTCAAATTTTCCATATTTTTTTCATTTAGGTATGATTTTAACAGATATCAATACAATAACTTAATGGTTTGGTTTCAGTTAAAAACTTTCCAATCAACTAAATGGAAAAATTTTAACCCACGTTATTAACATGAGAAGTTGTTTAATTATCGTGAGAGGTTTCCTTATAAAATTACTCAACGTCTTTACCGGTCTATTATGACTTGACAAATTTTTGTATTCTAATCATTGTATTTATACCATTCAACTTTAAAATATATGCTGTATTTAAAATAATGGTACAGTTATGTATTTCTAAGTAAGCCCAACATATTTGATAAAATGCAAAATATAGTAACGTAATTTATCAAAATACAACAGGGTATAGGTACATACTTATTTTTCGGGTTACATTAATATTTTGAAATCAGTTGAATAAAAAAGATCATATTAGGCGATACTGATTATATTTTTTATTAAATATATATACACTTTACTTGAATGAATTCACGCATAAGCAATAAAATCTATTATAAATAAGTGCAGTTTTGGATACAAAGTTTTAAAAATGTTGCCCAATAAAAAAATTAATAATTTTTGACACATTTATATTTTGCATTTTATCATTGGTTATATTTTAAACATTAAAAATTTTTTTTATTGAATTTTTCTAATTTTTATCTCGACCCTTTTCATTGAATAACTGTAGCCATGCCATGCGTGCCACAATATACCATGACCAGTTTTACTGTTATAGACACCATTTAAATTAACCTTGAGACAGTTATTATACCACCAAGCTCCGTGGTGTTGTTCGGCACAATTTTGTAAGTATTTATCGTGGTCTGCATCAAATGTTGAAAATTGTTGCCCGTTGTGGTAATGCATTGAGTCACCTATTAAAAGGGTAGGATTAATATTATTTGTTATATTTCATTAAGAAAATGGTCTTGGCGTATTTTTATTTGTTGGATTATTTTAGTATCTGTTTAACACAAGTTACCTGCATCTCCGTAG
Organism: Corella eumyota; assembly: GCF_963082875.1. Lineage (NCBI taxonomy): Eukaryota > Metazoa > Chordata > Ascidiacea > Phlebobranchia > Corellidae > Corella > Corella eumyota. Next base: position 16,161,913 of record NC_137493.1, on the reverse strand, counting down.
TATACTTGTAATAATAAAGTGTAATTTGTTAAGGAAGAACCGACTTCAATTCGACTGTGAAATATATTTTTTTAATATGATTTCTTTTTTTGTGGCTAAGTATATTTTTATATCTGTTTAAAAGATTTTTGAATAAAATCGTTTTTTTTATTCAAAAAATCTATTTTTACCTGTAATGGGCATATCTTGTTTTGTTTTCAAAGTCTTCCAAATCAAATCTGATTTCGTGATGTCCTGATTTTAATATTTCGTGAATGTTGTCAAGACCTTAGGTAAATTAAACAAAATACCTATTTTGGGTACATAATAATGAAGATTGATATACATATATTAGCCTACATCCTGTCTTAAATTAACTTTTGTTTATCTCATAATAAAGGAATATATGACAGTAATATTATTTGACAAAATGTAGCTGTTATATTTATCTTGATACACTATTGTTAGCCTTTATAACAAATTTAATATGGGGTTTTTACCAAGCCAAAAATTGTTATCTAGATTTCCAAAGCCAAGTTGATAAGCTTTCAAAGTTCGATAAAAACTAACACTTGCATCCACTCTTCTTTGAAAAACCTTTAAAAATCAAAAAAAATGTTTATATTGAACTAACATTGTAAACAAAGTAAAGAGCAGCAAATGTTTTGTTAAATTTAATTTTGCATAACTAAATGTTTAAACAAAATGCTATCACAGTTTTAATATAACTTCCGGCCAAAAGCATTTGCACCAGATATCATTTAAAGTCATTTTAACTTACAATCCAGCCACCGCCATTCGTGGTTTGATCACACAAAACTTCCAAGCCAGTATTGTTATTAAAAGGATAAATCGTGCTTTTTACAAGTCCTGTAGCGTCATCTCGTGCCTCCAAGCAGTTTGTTGGTCGGGTAACAAAAATTCAGATTTTTAAAAATAATGCTACCGAAATAAATACATTTTTTTAATTTATTACAAATAAATAAAACTAACTAACTTTGGGCCGTGGTTGTTGGTGTTGTTGTTGCTGGATTAGTGGGCTTGATTGTATCTCCAGCGTCACCTATTGTAGTTGTTAATATATCTGATAAATAATTTAAAAATAGGTATTCTTTAAAAATTTGCATAGTATTTAAAATTGTTGTACTGTTTAACTACATGCACATTTTGTTTGTTTAATATATAAATTATAGTTAGCACAAACCTTGGGCTATATTTTGGTCCTGTAGTTTCTAAAAAACATAAACATACTCTATTATCATTAAGCTTTCAAAAAAAAATTTTCAAAAAAAAGTAAAAATTTTTTTTATTAAATTTTTAACTTACAATAAGTAAAACAGAAAAAAAAATTCCCTTTTCGTTTTGAACGTCGAAGCTTAAGGAAATTATTGAAAAAACGATTAAAATTACCACTCCGATAAATATCAAGTATGCCACAATATTTAAGTTTGATCTCTGTGGTGCTACTTTTTCTTTAGATTTATCTGAATAAATTGAAAATTTGATATTGTAAATTTAGGAATTTCTTTTAAATTTAATTATTGATGAAGATAGTTACCTAAATATTTTTCCAAATTGGGTTGAATGTTAATTTGACTTTTGTCAACGTTGTAACTTGGTTCGTTTGTGTAAGGGTTCAAATTTTCCATATTTTTTTAATCAAAGTATTGTAAGTCTAGCAGATATTAATACAATAACTTAATGATTTGGTTTGCTTAATAACTTTCTAATCCAACAAATAATAGAATCTTAACCCACATTATTAGGATGGAAGTAAGTAAGTTATCGTGGGAGATTTCTTTATAATATTACTCAATCTGATGTGTCTTTACCGGTCTATTATGATTTGGCATTTTTCTTTTCTTTACTTATTGTTGTATTCATACCATTTAACTCTTAATTAAACAATTATATTGGTTTTCTTTTTAATGAATTTAATAATTTATCTATAAGCTAAACATACCTAAAAAAAAGGTTCTTTTTTTAATGTTATTTAAACAAAAGTCAAATGTTAATTTTTAAAATATAATACTTAAATTAATTGTGTGAAGGTTTGTTGTGGGCAGGTTGACTCACTATCTTAACATAGAGTAAAATTTGTTACCCCAACCCAGTCTCGAGTTGCCTTAGGCAGTTTGTGATATTATATGGATTATAATTGCCCACTAGTTATGCTGCTGACTTGGCAGAAGTTCACACCGGTTATAGCGCCTTACTAAAGGACGCTACAGCATACGAGCAGTGGGGATCGAACCCAGGACCTTATGTAAAGAGACCAAGTGTTTTGACTACTTCACTAGTTCGAAAAATTATTTTGATTATGTTTTAAAGTTTTGAATTACAACTTCTTGTTTGTTGTTTTATATTTATATTCAAAGCAACTTTAACATATCGGCTTTGTTATTTTATTTTTCAAATTTTATTGTTACGAATTTTAAACATAATTGGATTCCAGCAGTTTAAGCCGCACGTGTTTCATTCTTGTGTTATCCAATCACATCTCGTCTTTTCGCGTCGTCTTGTCTTCTATTTCAATTATGACGTCACAATAGAAAGGAGGTAAAGTAGCGGAACTTAGTATTTTTATTAGCAGAAGTGTGAAAATGTTGTTTGTTGAATTTGTTAAAATTTCAGAATAAACATTTTCTAAGAAGTTGGTATTAAGGTTTTAAAGCTCTTTAGCTAGCGAAAATAAACTATTAGTAAACTATGGTGCAAGATTACGTTTTTTTCTTGCTGTAGGGTTAAAATCGAAGTAAAATGAAGTCAATAAAAAAGCTTTTGTAAAAATCACGCGATTAAAATAATTATAATATTTAGTTTATGATAACAAAATACAAAATTTGTTAATGTTTATATAAAAATAAGAATTGCCGAACGCGGGAATCGTACCAGGTACTTCGACTATCAAGTCTCTTAACATCTCAAATTTAACGTAGCATTTTTTATGACGTCATTATCCGCCTAGATTGGGCTTCGTAATTACTCCAAAAATACTTGAGGCAAGTTTTGTGTCTTGCCATGCTTCGGCTAAAATTAATTTCATTTCTTGTTTTCTAAAGTAGAAGTAGGAACCATTTGTTACTGCAAGAAGTTTTAGAGGAAATTTAAAAACATGATTTTTTAAGGATTTTAGCTGGTAGGTTGGTGTCTTATTATACGTGATAATATTAAGTATATTAACATATCTTATTGGTGTTAGTTATGGTTATATATCTACACAAGTCTAAAATAAAAAAAACGATTTTATATTTTAAATAAACTTGTAAAACTATTGTTTATTTTTACGTTTAGGTAAAAAACAGATTGAAATTATTGAAAAGTCAACACTACAAGCAGGTTTATTCTGAATAAAAAGCATAAAAGGTAAATTAAATTTTTTTGTATTTATTTACAATATTTTTCATTCGTTTGGTGGCGCTGTAAAGCTCTTTTGTCGCAGGCATCCACAGCGCTTGTATTATAAAGAATTTTGGTTTAGAATTTGCAAGAAAAAATTAATATATAAAATATAGCAATTATTTTATAAAATCATATATACATAGAGACTATTAAAATATATTTAAATGTGGAAAAAATAAATTTTATATATGTTTTCGAAAAGTATATTTTATTTATATGTTAACGTAATATGTAAGGATTGAACAGTTAAAATTTGCGAAATACGACGTAACACTAGCAGTGTACATGAATAAACCCACGCTATGTAGTCGAAACTCGAGAGTAGGAACGGCTGGAATTCAGCAAAAACTATTATCTGACCTTCTTTATGTGCTGGTATTTATAGGCCACAACCGGTACAGTACAATAGTCATCGAGGGATTTAAATTAATTGTCAGGCAATCTAATACACTCTGACATTTGCTCTACCCCCCTGGCCTATCAAACTAGGGTTAAGTTACTATTATAATAGGCACACTTGTTTCAAATATGGAATTGCCGAAATTTTTTGTACGCTGCAATTATAATTGTCCACTGAAGCCATTTGATTGTCCAGTTTGAAATTTAATATTGAGTGTCCATAGATATCATATATCTAGAGTTTAAAAATAAATGGTCAATTTTTATTTGTAAAAATGCCGGTCAGATAAAAAATAAACCAAAAAATAATGCTTTTTATTGGATTAAAATGATTTGGCTTTTTCACTTGGTAAAACTTTATATTTTTTTTATAAAATAATTAAATAAAAATAATATAGTTATCCAACCAATACAAAATATTTATAACGTAACAATCTCTTTGTTTTGCAACAAAAAATTTCAGGGGTAAATTTGATGAAAACATTGAACTAAAAGTTAGTCAGCTTTGTGTAGTTTTAAAAAGCTTGTGTAAATACAGCATTAAGGCTAGTATTTAGTAATTTATATTATGTAAAACTTTTTTTAAATATTTGAAACAACTATTATATCGTTTTTAAATTTTTTTTTATCGTTTAGGTGTCAATTTTATTTAAATTTATGGTAGGGGCACTAATATTGCTTTATTAATAAATTTCTAACTAATTGCTTAAGTAAATTTAACTTTAAGGGTATGGTGTATTTTTGAACTTGATTTGACGTAGGTGCTGCGAAATATTGCGGAACTGTTTACTCAGGGTGTATTTGTTCAAGATAATACAAAGTGCTGCAAGTTCAAAATATTAATACCGGTTACTGAATTACTGAATACTAGTAAAAAAATCAGTAATTTTCCATTTATAACGTAAAGACAAAATGATGACTTTTAAAATTTAGTAAAAATATGTTGTAATGTTAGTTTAATGATGTTGCTTCAGTAAAAATCTAAGATTTTAAATGTTGTAACAACGAATTACTGGAATAAGGTTAGTTTGCATTGTAATCTAATAATAAATCACTTGAATTTATCGGTTTGTTGCTTACAGACAAGGAAATTTGCGTTTTCCTATAAGCTACATGTTATAATTAATAACAAATTTCCTATTTGATTTCCTAATCGTTTATATCTGTGTGATACGATTTTAAAGTTTGTGGAGTTTTAAACTGAAATGACCAAGCGATTTTATATAAAAAGGTATAAGTATGTCAAGGATATAAAATGGTAATTTGGTGTAAATGTGAGGTTAGTTTTGTTCAGGAAAAGTTGCAAAAAACTTTTTTTTATTTACATAGACGACTTTTAGCATACTGATGTATATATTCAAATACAAACCGGATATTTAATTATTTACATGCGTTATTGAAACCAAATTTCAAACAATTTTTAAGTACAGAGTTCGTTTAAAATAAATAAATAGCCTTTAAATAAGAGAGAATTAAATTTAGAATTATCTATTTTAGCCTCAACTATTTTTTAAACTCGAAAATCAAAATAACGAAGCGTTTTTAACAATTTCAAATCTATTGTGTATTGAATTAATGGTGTTTTCTTTTCTTTAGTTATATTCTTCTTTGGTAAATTGCAACAATAGACTAAATTGAATTCTGAATTCGTAGAAAAATTGCTATTGTAATTTCCTAGTAAGTATTTTCCTGCTGTGTTATTATTACATGTTTTTAATATTATTTTTTTCTAAACACCAGTCATTAAAAATATGTTTATTATGAGGTGCAAGTTTTTTTTAACGTATTTTAAATTGGATTACAATCACAATTTTTAGTGATTTTTCTATTTTTAGGATGGTAGTTTAATTTTAGTATTACAGACAGTTAAGTGTATTACAGACAGTTAAGTGAGTTTATTTTTAGTTAAATTTGGTATTTAAAAATAAAAATATCGTGTCATTTATCTATAGTTCGCTTGTTAAATTACTTCCGCTAAATTACAACGTTAGACCTAGGTCCTTACATTAAATAAATGCACAAAATACTTTCGCATCGCTGCCCGGCCCCCGTAACGCCTCTTAGCTTATGACGTCACGGTCGCTATGGTTACTTTTCTCTTCGGAGGAAATCGAGAGAGAGCGAGCGCTAGAGGAAGGCTGTGGTGACGTCACGATGTAATAAAGTATTGCGAAACACGGTGTGGTGTCGTCAGTTATTGCGTAGAAAGTTATAAGAGCACATGCTCCTACAAAGTTTCGCAAAAAATAAAATTTTAAAGTTTTTTATTTTACGTCAGTTTCGTAAAAATTTTTTAAATTGCTTAGCAAAGGTTTGAGCGCAAATTCGAAGTCGGCATTTCAAAATATTTTACAAAAGTTTGTTTGAAATAGTAGCTTGTCGAGATGCTTTACTGAATAGCTTTATTTATTTAGACAGGGTTCGAAATAGGCCTCAGCGTAGGCAGCGCAGGGCTCAAAATACGAAGTTGTAATAGGATATTTTATTCGATCCAAAGTCCATTGAAATTTGTAGTTCTTTAGCATGGTCTGATTTATTACAATACCGGCTTTTTATTCAGGTAGCCGGTGTCGACATCTGATATGTGTGAACAAAAACTAATCAATTATATAACAAGTTTTGACTTGATTTATAAAATAAACAAGAAAAAATTAACGAAAAAACTTTAATATTTTTACGTCTAAACTCATAATTTAACGTTTATATTTTTGCACTATAATCACTATGTTTTTATAATCAATATTAATGCCCAACTTACTGTTAACACCTTACTACAGCGCTGATTGAGTTCAGCTGTTAGTTATATTTATATCGATTAAAAGTGATTAGGTGTACAACCTGCTAAGCCAATTTACTAATGCAATTAAAACAACAAACAGGTTAATATTACAATATTTTATGTAACAAGTTTTTTTTTTGTATTTTTAGATTTAAAAAACTAGAAAAAATCTATAAAAAATCAAGAAAAATGTTGAGTAGCGAAGACCCACTAACTTCGATGTTAAATATCAAACAAGAACCTTACAGCCCCCTTCATAGCCCCCTAAACCCCCTGAACTTTAACAACTCGTTCAACTCAAGTTTAAGTAGTAGTCCGGACAGTCTGGGGTCAGATGGGGGTTATAGCCCCCCTACTATGGTCCCCTTTGCATTTGGGGGAATTCACCAAAATGATGACTTGAATTTTGAATCCAGTCTTAACTCAAACTTTAATAATAATCGTCACGGATCATCGGCAGAAGATGACGACACTTTTGAAGATTTCCAATGCATTGTTACCTCACCATCAGATGACCCAAGAAATGACCTCATGGCAACGTCAATGCCAGGCGGTCTGACGTCACCATTTGTCGATTTCAGCCAGGACAACGACTTTGGAAGCCTTATATCTTCACCCCCCTGTGCCGTTATGATAAAATCAGCAACCTGTGACCCCGTCGATTGTGCGATGACGTCACTTACTACGTCACTGGTTCCGTCGCCGACCCCTGCCACCCCCAAGCGGTTGTGTTTAGTTTGTGGTGACGTAGCTTCCGGTTATCACTACGGAGTTGCATCGTGTGAGGCTTGCAAGGCTTTTTTTAAACGAACAATTCAAGGTAAGAATTAATTTAAAAAATGTTCTAGTTAAGTTTATTTTAAACTAATAAAGCATATTGTTGGTATTTTCAACAACTTTTTTCCAATACGACTTTGCGTTTTTCCGAAACTTCGAATAAGTTATTAAAAACCTAAGAAATTTTCGAAATCACATTTTGTATTAAAAGATAAAATCTCGATTTTTAAGTTTTTTTAACCACGTGGTCAATGCCTTAAGGGCAATTAAAAAATTACACATTTCGTTAATACAAAAATATGTGTTTTTTTGCGATTATTTGTGTCTAATAAATATTACATTTTTTTGGTATTTTATCTGTAAACCATTACTTACTTAGCATAGGTTATTAAATCCTACCTAAAAAACAACTAAACTTTTGTTTAAATTTGTTAATTACGAAATCGGTTTAAATTTATTCGATTTTTGTAGATTACTAAACCATAATACCCCATAATGTTCAAGAAAATTGCTTTTTAATTTATTTAATTACTTTACAGGTAGTATAGACTATACATGCCCCGCTTCAAGTGAATGTGAAATAACGAAACGCAGAAGGAAATCTTGCCAGTCTTGTCGCTTCACTAAATGCTTACGAGTAGGCATGTTACGCGAAGGTAAATATTGGCTTACACTTAAAATTATTGCCGACTAATTCTTGTTTAATTTTAACCACGTGTGTAAATTTTATCGCTACTATAGTTTGTTTAAGCGCTTGAGGTTTAGGGTTCGAACGCCAGTTTGGATGGTTTTTTAATTGGTTATTTATGTAGCTGGGTTTGCCTTTGATAATAAGACAATACCTATAATGTTAAATTAATATAAAGGTATATAAAATGTTATTTTGGGGATGTTTTATAATTATAATAACGTTATAGAATTAATTATTTTTTGAACAGGATTGTATATAATATTCTTGGATGTGTAATTCCTTTATTTTTAAAATTTTTTTTTTTTCAGGAGTCCGCTTGGATCGGGTTAGAGGTGGAAGACAGAAATATAAACGAAAAGTTGACACAGCTACAACCGATCCTTACGTTATTCCTCCGTTAAATATTGATATTAAACCTTCTATTTTAAATTGTAAGTTCAAAAAAGTAATATAATATACATCGTATAAAAACTTTTAAAAGCTTTTTAAAATATTAAATTGAAAAATAATTAAAAAAGGCACTTTATAAATATTAATTTTACAAAAAGTTAAATTTTATTGCTTTAAAAATATAATAGCAATTTAAATATATATAAAAAAAAACAAATAAATATTTTATCTTTTAGCTAACAAAGTTGTTTCCCATCTTCTTATGGCCGAACCTGACAAATTATTCGCTCAATCCAACAACAGTTCGCCGCGGTCTGACACAAGTGTGCTCACAACGTTATGTGATCTAGCTGACCGAGAACTCGTCGTTATTATTGGCTGGGCGAAACATATCCCAGGATTTGCTGTCCTCTCATTGGCTGATCAAATGGCGCTCCTTCAATCAGCGTGGATGGAGATTTTAGTGATTGGAATCGTGTACAGGTGCGAATGACGTCATTGTTACGTCATAGAATTTTATGTTTTTATTTTTCTGTGTATTTTAGTTACAAGCATGTTGCATCATAAAATAAGTAAATAAAATTTTACTGAAAAAACGTTTTTATTAAAACCTAATATAACCAGTCTCGATTCTCGAATATAAAACTGCTGTGACGCAGAATCGAGATTAATGACGTCATATTACATAAAAATAACAATCTTATATTTTTTCAGGTCTTTACCGTACGACGGAGATTTAGTTTTTGCGGAAGACTTTGTTGTGGATCAAGAGTTAAGCACAGAAGTGGGAATGACTGACTTGTACACCGTTATTAACCAGTTACAAAAACGTTTGAAAACTCTGCAAATCACCAAAGAGGAATTTGTTCTCATGAAAGCCATTGCATTAGTTAATTCAGGTATTTAAAATTATTATTCAGAAACTGGTTCATATCTTTAAAAAATTGAATTTTTTATGTAAACTTATTTCATTATTGGCCCAGATTAAGTCTCAAATCGTATTAAGAACATTATAAATTAAAAAAATCGTTTATATTTTAAAATTTAAGATTTTTTAAGTATAAATAAGACATTTCGTTTGAACCATTACCCCAACCCAGTCTGAAATCGTATTTTTAAGAACAAGAAATAATTGTTGGACAAAGTTTTTACTTATTTAGTTCATTTCAAACAGTTTTTATTTAAATTGTAAACTTTAACCATAAGTTAGGTAAGTGGGGCAAAGTCTGATGTTTCAATAATCTATGTAAATTTATGAATTAGATGTCAGTTTATTTAACCTGTCGGCTAACTCTGTGCGCCGGTCGTTTACCTTTAAGTCAAGAAAATTTCCACTTATCGCGATTTTGTCCGCCCCCTGACACACACCACCTTTTGTTACGTCACTATCACGCGATTATGATAAAAGAGAGAGTGTGTAGGACGTGTTCAATTTCCGAGAGAGACCCGCGCGCTTATTTTTGTTCTCTTTTTAAATAAAAACGAGCGAAGCGTTGCCTGGTAACGGCGTTTGACGTCATCAGTCGCCTGACGACTATCCTTATACGGGTAGAAGGCTATTTTAAGCTTTAGATCTGTGGTTGTGCTAATCCCCTAACGCTGACCGTATTGCTTTGCCAGATGTACCTTAAACTTGCAGGATTAAATATTTAAAATCTATTGTCGTGATTAATGATGTGCAAATTAATGAATTAAATAAAGATTAATGGCTCTACAATTAAGCGATTTCTGCAAAGATTAACCGTTAATATTTCATGCGTTAAAATCTTGAATGTATAATAACAGTAAGTTTTGCAATTGGTTGTAAGTACGTATTTGCAAAAAAATGATTCTTATCCAAAATAATTTTCTCCAAAATAATTTTGCTTCTCAAAAATGCATCACCCGTAAAAAATGAGGTTAATTTGATTGAAAAAATTGCAAGTTAAAACCAACAATCTTTCAACTGAAGTCAGCAGTTTTGCGGTTCACCCAAGGAAACTACTAATAAATAACAACACCCACTACACACCCCTTGCATACCATATCACACAGTTCACTTTCATATTTTATAATATCTCTAGCTCATATTCGTATTTAATCTTTATTAACATTTGGCAGTTAATTTACGAGTATAGGGATAAAGGTGATATTTATGTGAATTTTATTTTAAATTGGGGGTAATTATTTAAACTTTATTAATAGTTTAACATAGTAAAATTGACTTATGGTTTGCAAACATTTTAAGCTTACACAATGTCGGTCATTAATTTATTCCAATTCTGCGTTAAATTTAGAATTTAAACTTATAAACCCATTTTTTATCTTATTATTAGAAATATTTTTAAAACAAACCGAAAAAATAATAAATATTTATATTTAAAATCGTTTTTTTTCAAAATAAAAAATGATGAAAAGATTTGAAATCCTTAAAATCGGTTTCGCTCTCTGTAAATTTCCATTCGCACGAAAATAGCTCCCCTTACGTCACAATCTCGTGATTTCAACCACTAGTGACGTAACATACCAACGTGACGTCACTTGTTTTCGAGACGGTTGCGCAACCATTACGGTGCAAATATAAATTCTCTTTTTTTAAATTGTTTTGTATTCGAAACTTTTTTTTATATTTAATCTCGTTTTTTCCACATTTTTTTAAAGTTTTTTGATTCTTATTTATTCTCGATTTAAAAAATTTAGTTTAACCAACTTATACTTGGATTTTTTGTTAAATTTCTTAAAGCCAAGTAGTAGAAAACAAGTTTAAATTAAACGAATTATGTGATCGCGGTGTTTAATTTTTTAATTATGTTAAAATTTTTCAAAATTGCACGAGGATACAATTATTTTTAAAATTGATCAAGTAGTTTTTGAGATATCGGGATTTAAAGTTAAAATATTGTAAATAGGGGAAATCCCTTTGCTCGCAAGTCACGTGACGCACAACGTCATCGTCGTAAGTTCATATGCTGGCAGACATTGAAATATTACCCTATTTTGCCTTTTCTGAGCCGTTTGTTGTACTTATAATTATATTGGGTTTTATTTGAGTGTCGAAATGTTAAATTAAATTTTAAAAATGATTTTTTTTTCAGATTCTCCTCACGTTGATAACCACTCTACTCTTCAACGCCTCCAAGAAAGTCTCCAAATCTCATTGGCTGAAACCTCGTCACGTGATTCGAACGCGTCCTGTCATCGTTCCGGTCAGCTGATCATGACCTTGCCATTGTTACGTCAGACCGCGATCAAAGCTGTCCAGTTCTTCAATCGCGTTCGCGAGTCCGGGAAAGTCCCCATGCACAAACTTTTTCTTGAGATGTTGGATGCCAAGCTGTGATGACGTCATAAACTGTTAAAGGTCACGTCACAACCTTTGGTGACGTCATCATTATTCAAACAATCTGTTTTGCGTTATTATTAATTATCGATATTTAAATTCACGTATCGTGACGTCATGTTTGTGATGTCAGTGTTTAGTGACGTCATCATGTTTGTAAAAATAATTGCACACATGAGCACACACATTCACTTAAAACAAAATCAAAAGCTAGCTTTAATCTAATGTTCTGCTAAGCTATATATGATGTAATAATGCGTAATTAGTGACGTCATCACGGTACGCACTTGAACACTGTGAGGCGCTCCAGAGCGAGGTTTTATTATTTATGTCTTCTAGTTATTTTGTTTTATATTTTATTTAAAAAAGTTATTTTTCTGTTCCAATGCGTATTTTGTTGTTTGCAACTTTGTTCTTTGTGACGTCATACTTAGTTTTACGCACGTGACTTCATTTTTGTAATATTGATGACGTCACGCTTCATTTTATTTTTTTTTTAAAGATTTATTGTGTTTTTATTATATTTATTGCTTGTAAAAATTTTGCTATTTTTCCTTTAAAATATCTCATGATTATTACGTCATCTCACCTGAGATTCTAGAAAATCAATTGCGCCTTTATTGACGTCATTCTTGCTTAGTGATGACGTCACTACAGCGCTATATTCTTGCGAATCTGCCGAACTATGATTCAACTGCCTATAGTGCTAAATTGATGTGAAAATAAATTCAAGTATTAAAAAGTTATGTTACTTTTTACAGAATTTTAATACAGGCATCGTAATGTAATGACCAGAACACCTGGCACCACTACATACAGCCCTGGGTTTGATCCCTGTTGCTCTCATGCTGTAGTGTACTTTACTAAGGCGCTACAAACTCTGCAGATCCAATACTTAGTCAGCAGCTTAATTTGCTTAATTATCGGGTAATTATAATCAATAATATTTTAAACCGCAAAAGGCAACTTAAATATGGGTCGTGGTAACAAATAGTTGATATCTATCAACAGTCTTGTGCTTTTTAATATTTTTTACTTGTAAAAATGTTTACAAAAAGTGCCACAACGGTAACAACTTCTATTACGCGCCAAAACGGTTACTATTTTTATTTGTATGCAAACTTTTCTGAAACACGTGCAAACAAATTTATAAGAAAACATAGTTGAAACTTTTGTTTTAAAATTATTTTACTTTAACTGAAGTATTAAAAACATTTTACGTAGCTAATACTATAAGAGTGTTGGTAAATTTTGTGATTTTTTAATGGTAAATACCTAAAATGGCCGAAAAACCAGAAGATTTAAATTTACCGAACTCAGTTATTCAGCGAATTATAAAAGAAGCTCTACCAGAAGGTGTTATCATATCCAAAGAATCCAGATCGGCAATATCCAAAGCTGCCAGCGTGTTTGTTCTTTATTGCACTTCATGCGCTAATAACTTTGCTATACAAAGTAAACGCAAAACTCTTAAGGATAGTGATGTTATCGCAGCGTTAGAAGATATGGATTTTGAAGAATTTATACCGAGTCTTAACATGTATTTAGAGGCATTCAAGAAAGAACAAAAAGGTAAGAAAGTTGCATTGGAAAAGAGGAAAAAGGCGAAAGAATTAAACGCATCGACTGAGGAGGTTTCCAAAGATGTTGAGATGAAAAGTTCTGATTCAGAAAAAGATATAAGTGCAGAGATTATAACCGTTGAATAATTGGATTACTATGTGTTTATAAACATTATATTCCTGCCAACATTTATTCTTAACAAATTATATAAACTGAAATGCTCATTGTCAGACTGTTAGAGCGTCTCACAATAAAAATTAATATTTTTTTAAATGAATTATAAACTAACTTCGTTTGTGAATCTTATAATCTTAGTTTCAAATTTTTAAATAACATAGTCTTTCTTGAAAAAATTAATTTTTTGAGGATTTTCTATTTAGCATAGTAGTAAACAATCTGACATTTTGTAAATTAATTTTTTTTGCATTATTTTTTGATTTTTTTCATACTTCATTTTTTGTAGGATTTTAGGGTAATTTTGAAATTTAAAAATGTTAAAAAGAATTAAAATTTTTCAGAAGATTTTGCCCAATTCAGACTTTCTTCATTATACACATTACCAACAAAACCTTAAAAATTTACAGAAATGTTCATTCAATACTCAATATTCAAGTTTATATTCTTCACAAGAACATAAAAACTTCTTAAAAACAAATTGTTATCAAGTTTTGCAAAAGCGTGGAATAAGGCGCAAAGTAACATCACAAAAACCGTTTAATAATGAAGAAAATCCACTTAACTTGGATGATATTTTGTTACCATCAGACCCTGAAAAAATCAGTGCTTCAAAACAGACAAAAGATATTCTTTTTCCGACAAAAGAAAATATATTTTCAATTAAAAATGATTTTATGGTGGAGAATATAGAAGAGGATGTTGCTCTTCCTGAAGCGAAAGAGAAGCAAAAAACTGCACTTGATATTGCTATTGAATTAAGGGACAAAAAAAGAAACAAAAATAAAAGAAAAATTCCTTTAACTGATTCGAGAACTGAGGTTGGTAAAATGTTTTCCTTTAAAAATATTTGGATCATGTTATGTTTTTGGTTCTAAATTTACTTAATACTTTAACAGTCTTCATAAAACGTTATGTGTAGCACAAATGAAAGCTTACACTAAAAGAATCTTATTGGTTTTATATTTTTTGAGATTTGTAAAAGCAATTTTAGCCAAATGTATTTTATGTTTCAAGTAATTGTAAAATAATAGCTACGTTGATGTCATATTTTTTAAAGTGTATTTTTAATATCTTCAGTCGGAACCAGACCCTCGTGAACTAGAGGAACAATTCAAAGTTCGAAGGGCGATCAACGCAGTTAAACCTGTTATTTTAACTCATAAAACTACCGAAGAATTAGCTCGATTTTTAAGAAAAAATGTTTTGTATGCTGATAAAGATTTGGTGGTGTTTAATAAACCATATGGGATTGCTGTTCATGGTAAAAATCTGGCTTTTTAAAATACTGATATTTTGATTAACTCATGTATGTGCTTTTAAAAACTAAATATTTGTAGGATAAAAATATGTTTTTTAACTGAAATTGTTTAACATTTTTTTTATACATAGAGGCTATACGACAGCTTGGTGTAGTGGTAAGAACACTTGCTACACCATCATGAGGTCGTGGGTTTAATCCCCACTGCTCTCATGCTGTAAGCACCCTTGAGTAAGGAGCTATAAACAATATGAACTCCTGCTGAGCCAGCACTTAATCAGCAGCTTAATTATCGGGCAGGTATAATCTATAATATCCCAAACTGCTAAAAGACAACTCGAGACTGGGTCGGAGTAATTGATGTTACTGTTACTCTATGTTTAGGGTGTGCATTTGACCTTCCCACATCGAGGATAAAGATATATACAAAAAAAAATATTAAAAAAATATTCATTTAAATGCTTTTTAGATGGTGATAATTTACATAGTCATCTTTCTGAATGTTTTCCAATTCTATCCAAACTTCTATATGGAATGAAAACCAATATTGACTTAAATCTTTGTAATCGCCCCGACAAAAACACAACTGGCGTAACCATCTGTACGACCAATGATGAAATGAAGTTGTTGATTCTTAAAAAACAACGCGAGAATAAAATACTTAAAAAATATTTGTAAGTTTTTGCTTTAGTTTTAAACTTTTGATAATAGTTAGCTAAAATTGTAAGAAGGTTATGTCTTTATTATGGAATAATTTGCATTATTTGGTTTTGAAATTTGTCCTTTATTAGTATATCATTTTGGTTTAATGGTCTGTAATAATTATTTTAGTATTTGCTCTATTTAGTTTGGTAAAATAAGATGCTACACTTACATGGTATATTATGCTAGCAGTGGGAATTAAACTCTTGCCCTCTAGTCTTCAATTTGCAACCTTAAATATCTTGACCTTTTCAATGGTATATTAATGGTGTTTTATTTTTAGATCAGTTGTTGTAAATGAACCCGAAAATAACGAAGGAATGGTCGAAATTCCAATCAAATATGAAAACTTTAAGAAAGGATCCAGAACTTTTGCAAGAATGGTTCTTAGTCCCGAAGTCAGGTTAAACCAGATTTTATGAACCTCTTGCCTTCTGTAATTTAAACAACATTAACAACTTAGTTTAAATTGGAATTTTTACTTGTACTTTATAGATATAATGCCCCACTTGGTAAAGAAGAAAATATAACAAATGGAAAGAAAGGTCACATGGCCATCACATATTACAAGTTACTATCAAGCAATGGAGGTCTCTCATTACTAGAACTCCAACCAAGAACAAGTAATCATTTTTTACTTGCTATAGTAATATTAGTAAATAAAATTTTTCGAGTTTTTTCTTGACGATATTTGTCATTTTTAATTTAAATCAATATATTTTTTAGCTATTAAACATCAACTAAGGGTTCACACGTCTGATGGGTTAGGTTGCCCCATTTTGGGGGACCATAAGTTTGCTAAATACGGAGTCCTAGCCCCACAACCTTTACCCCATTACTTGTTAAGAAAGTTTAACCTTCCGAGAACGAAGACGAGTGTTATTCCAATGCATTTGCATTTGCAGCAAATCATGATCCCAGGTAAATTTAAAGGTTTATTTTAATAAATTAAAAAAAAACAATTTAAGTATTTTAGGCAAAAAATTGCAGCTTCAGGTAATGATTCAAATACTTGGCTTTACTACATGAGGTACTGTGTTTGATTCCTATTGCTTTCATGCTAAAAAAAACCTTAAATCCAATTACAAATCTGGTTAAAGCTGGTTAAATTTTTATTGTCATACTTTTTTGGAGATTTTTTCATATTATTTTTATTTTAGATATTTTCCCGGACGAGAAAAAACCCCACCTAATAATTGGCGCAAAAATTCCGCAACATTTCTTAAGAACTATCACAATTTTTAATCTTAAAACAGTTCCTAATGTAAAGTGGCTCGGCCAATCAGATAGCGATAATAAAATTGCGTCACCGAAAGGTAACTCGGATTTGTATTATGATCCTACTGCTGTTCATCAAGAAAATGCTGAAAATAAAATAACAGATTTGGACGGGAAATCTGTGAAAGTTTTTAAGCCAAGAGTCAATGTGCGTTATAAAAAATAAATTCATAAAATCTGAAAATCGTTTTATTTTATTACTTTTCTATTACGTTAGTTTAATACGCCAAATAAACGTAAACCGGCAGCGTGGTGTAGTGGTAAGAACACTTGCCACACCACACATGAGGTCGTGGGTTCAATCCCCATTGATCTTATGCTGTAGCGCCCTTGAGTAAGGCGCTATAAACGGTATGAACTCCTGCTGAGCCAGCACTTAATCTATAATATCCCTAACTGCCACAGGCAACTCGAGACTGCGTCGGAGTAACTGATGGCAGCGTGGTGTACGTCAAACCCAAAACCTATCGACATGTTAATTATCTGGCAGTATAATAAGTGGCATCTATCTTTACCAAAAATAACTTTTGACTAAGTCGCCGTATCAAAATGTTACTCGTTGTTTAGACTGCAAAATCGTCCATAAAGGTGGGTAAATATGTAAATGTATGTCTATATGAAATACATTAAATTAAAATAACATTTTTGTTTGTGGTATGCAGGCGATCTACCAAGCGTATTTGTTACAATGAGTACACAGCAAATTCTTAACATCTGTTACTTAAGCTGAACTTGGTTCTGCCGTTACCCGTTTTAAATAGTAACAACATTATCGCAATATTAACCTGCTGATTATTTCCGACATGGCTAAAAAATGTATTTTTGATTAAGTACGCTACAACATAGCAGTAAAAAGGGGTTATAACTTTTTATTTTACCAAAAGGTTACATATATTTTTTATACGAATTGCAAAGACTTACGTGAAAAATTCAAGCTAATTACACACAATTTTTTTTTACCTTATTTGAGGATAAAGCTACATGGTGAACCATATCACGTGACTGCAATCGCGACATTATATGCCACTCAAAAAACGCCCACGGCAAAAAAGGCCTTAATTAAATATGTCTTCAAATTCGCCTTATATGGCAATACAGTAGTTTGGGTCAAAAATATTTTAAATTTTTATTTAGCATTTTGTAATATTTTAGAAAGTAAAGGAAAGTTTTCAAGATTTTTGATATTGCATAAATGTTATTTACAGTGTTCATCTTTTTAAAGATCGAATTTTTGGCAGTGTTTTACTTCAGCAAAATTTAATAAGGCGTTTTTCCAGACGACGCTTCCTACACGAAATATGACGTCATTCTCAAAAACGTTTTTCTTGCGCGTCGCGGAAATTGTTGTGTTATGGTTAAGGAAGCTGGGCAGAGTTTTTATGTTGTTATTCCGAAAAATATCAGAATTTTGCGCTGTAGTTGAAGGTGCCATAAGAGTTAATTGATATCAGATAGTTGACAGCGTACTAATGTTATTTCTACAAATATTTTTAAAAAATATTTATGAAATTTGATTGGCAGATATTAAGTTTTTAAATATACGTAAATATGCATACAGAATAGTTTTAAATATTAAAACTAATGAGTTTTTACCAATATTGGCACAACAATAAAATTCAATTTTAAATGCAAGTTATAGATTTTAGACTAGAACTTTCCAGAACTTCTATGAATAATTAATAAGCCTTTTAAATTTTTTATAATTTTTTGTTTCAGAACTTTAAATATTTAAATACTGTGACTTTGTGAGTTCGGCAAACTAAAAAAAAGGTAAATTTACTTAGGATATTGTATTTAATTGATACTATTTATTAAGTTATATTTCGTCACAATTTAATGTTTGTTACGTCATAGAAAATGGACCCCGATGTTTCAGGAGCATTAGCAAACTTCGATAAAACAAAACTGAAGAAGGCTAACACCACAGAGAAAAATAGTCTGCCAACAAAGGAAAGTAAGTGTAAACATAATAAAACATATAATTAAAACAAGTTTAACGCTTATAAAATAAACATAAAAAAGTAAATATTTCATTTTTTGCACATTAAAAAAACTAATTTTTTTTTCATTTAGCTATTGAGCAAGAGAAGCAGGCAGACTAAAATGTAATTAGCGTAAGTGTTTTATAATTTATCTTTCAAATGACGTCAGCGTCCTGACGTAAGCACATTAATTATAACAGTGAATGGCATACTAACCTGTGATTATTTTTTTGTAGGTTTAAAAAAAAAGAAAAAAGAAAATTATGGAATTTTTGTTAATTTTGAAACGATTAAAAATTTAAATTTTTCATCTTTAAAACTTTTTATTGTATATATCTATACTCATTTATTTACTGTTTAAGTCAAATTTAAAAAGTATTATTAGGTTTAAAAATTGTAATTTAACAATATTTTTCAATTGATTAATAAGAACAAAACAATTTTAGTTTAAACAAAATGACGTATCGTTGTGTTATTGAAATTATGTATTTGGAAATAAAAATGAACCATTAAAAATACAAGGTATGATGTTAACTATATATAATTACATAATTTAGTAAGCCTATACTGCTGGCTGTAACCTAAGTCGGAAATAACTCAAAATTGCCTAAACCGATGCGCATGAATGTTCTCTGCGCTGGCTTAAATTAGCCGAATTTTTGCCTTGTTTTCCTTACGCTTTTGCTTTTATTTAGGCACAATTTTGCGTAGATATAATTTTTTTTACGGTTGCTTAACTTTTGTTTGCTATAGTTTAGTAATAGAAATTACAGGCTGCTTTTTAGAAACATGAGTAGCAGAGCACAATTACGTATAGCAGCTTATAAATGTTATTAACTTCATAGTTTGAATTGCCAAAGTTAAAATACACTTTTAATTGTTATTCACACCGGGACGATATACCAATACGTTCACGGAAATATTGAAAGGAAGACTGTAATAAAATATGTTTAACAAATCGAATTATTGAATCAAAACAAGGTTAGTCTGTTTGTTGACGTGTTTAGTTTATATGTATGTGTAGTTTATAAATTTATTAGTTGTAAATAAATTAATTAATTGTAAAATTTTGCCCTTCTGTATATACCAAAAATTGCAAAAATTACAATAAAACATTGTAAGTTAGTCTTTTATTGTTCAAATTTTAAAAAGCATTTAATTATAAAATTGTGGTTGTCATAATATACTATATATATATACATTTTTTGTATATTTCTTAATCCTCGCTGTGGAAAGGTCGAATGCGCGACCTGAACATAATGTAACTTTAGTTGGAATATTATGTAGAATATAAATGCCCGAAAATAATGCTGCTGATTAAGTGCTGACTCAGCGGGAATTCATACCGTTTATATTGCCTTACTCAAGGGCCCTACAGAATGAAAGCAGCAGGGATTAGGCCCACGACCTCATATGTGGTGTAGCAAGTGTTTCTACCACTACACCACGCTACCGGAAATTATAAATATACTCATGTATATAATTTATTACGAGCCACATTAACAAAAACTTTTCTCGTTAAAACTACCGACGAAAATTCCGACGAATGAAAATTTATTTTAATACTGAAAATCGCGTTAATAAAACGTCAAATAAATTAAGTACCAAAATTTTCTCTCAGTTTATATTAAACCTTTTATGCATGGTTCTTTTTTTAAGTTAATAAATTAAAATTTCCAACGGTGATAATGCAAATACATCAACAGTTTTAAAAAGTTTTGATTATTTATTACTCACATGGAATTTTTGTTTATGATTTCCTAAATAACCGAACGACTAATAAAGAATTAAGTATAAAAATATCCACATAAAATGACGAATATAAAACTTTAAAAGTTTTGAATTTTTGCACAAGCGGGTGGTGGACAGTTGATTTGAAACTAAGATAGCAAGGCAAATAATATATAGTTTAGGTTAAATGTAATAAACATGAAGAAGTTAATAGCGTTTATTTTCTTATGTGTATACTTCGTATATGCTCAAGGTATTATTTTCTATTGATATCAATTTTTTAAGGATAGATTATTTGTAACGAAAAATAGCACCCTTTTTCAATTAACTGTATATGTTTTTTATGGTATTCTTATATTAAAAATGTCTCTTTTTTGTTGTAGAAGGAAAAGAAGAGTTTACAGTGAAACTTAACGATGTTTCGTTCAACAGCAACCATTTTATTGATAAAAATGTTGGTGAAATTACTGAGCGCAATATAAGTGGTAAGACGTTAAAACTTTAAAATTTGGTAAATCAAAAAAAACAAAAAAGACAAAATTATTTCAACAAAAACTAATTACAAGCAAAAAAAACTTGACAATCAAATTAAATTTTTTTGTTAAAAAAGCTTCTTTTAATAATATGGTGAAAACAGAGTTTGAAAGGATCTAATAATGTTTTAATTTTTAAAATATATATAGAATAAAAGTCCCTACTGAGATATGTTATAGTGGGTAGCTTGTTTAAAAGGGTTTTATATTAAAACGCATTTGTTAAAAAAAATGCTTTGGTTAATTTAATTAATTTAAAATGTCTTCTCTTAAATTTCTAAAATTTAATTGAAACTTTATTTTTTTTTAATTAATTTAGTTACCTACTCAAGCCTTGGATGCTGGGCACAAAATACCGCGATAGCCAGTTTGGAAAATAAAGCTTATTTTTTGAACGGAAATCAAGTTCATAGAACTGATCAGATTGCAAAATGTGCTGCCGTGGCGCACTCACTAAACTATCCAATCTTTATTATGCAGGTAACTAAAATTAAACTATATGTAACACACTATTTTGTTGTATTTAATTTCATAGGCATTTCGTTTCATGTATTGATTTGGCATGTCTTTAATAACATGATTTCTAAATAGTCGCTCCGCGTTTACTTCTGATGCGGTACAATTATTAACAAAATCTTTGAATCACTTGTACTTAACGGTCCTCTAAAAACAAAATTTGAAAATGTAGGTACGAGAGTCAGCAAGGACCGTAAAATACGAGAGTGTTAAAAAACCGTAAAGTACATGTGACTCAAATATTGATTACACAACATTATCAGGGCAACTTTTACTGACAATAAAAACAAAATTATTTTATAGAATTACGGATGGTGTTTTGGTTCACCAGACGCGGAGTCTTTATATAAAGCTAACGGACCTTTAACAACATGCGGACCAGAAGGAATGGGTGCAACTGGAGCAAACCAAGTTTATAAAATCCTATCCACCGAAGGTTTTCATGTTACTACTTTATTAAATACAGCTTAAATATATTTGGTAAAATTTATGTGACTAAAAAGTAAACGCTATTTTACATTAAGTCTCAGCATAAACATAATGAATTTATTTATTCGTTTGCATATATTGATCCCTTATGTTGACTGGCCAACTTACAGCCTATGCATAAAAATACATTTGTTACCCTGACCCAGTCTTTATTCAGTTTGGCAGTTTGAGAATATTATTAAAAATGTTAACCGATAATTGAAATACCACTTAAGCGAATGTTTGTACTGTTTATAACGTCTTACTTAAAAGACCTATGAGATCAAGGCAGCCAAGTGTTTTAACTACCATACCACGTCGTTGGTCAAATTGGCATTTTAAATATATATTTAACCTAAATATTTCAACCAATGTTTGTTAAAAATTCAGGTTTTCCACCTCGGGTTATTTCAAATACGATGGAGGTCGGGTATAACTTTTATGAACCTCATGAACTTCAAGGAGCTGGATATAGGGTTATACATGAGCAAACAGGTTTACAAACCATACGCAAATTTGTTAGTAGATTAAAACTTTTTATTCAGTAGAATAACACGGCAGCTATATGGCATCTAGTTTTAAAGATACATTTTGTAACTTAATGATAAATTTGCCACATTTAAATATTATTATGATACAAGTGGTTATTATTATGTCGCAGTTGATTATGTTGACGAGGGATGTTGGAAAGATAACAACCATGCCAGAATGATGACACCGTTGGAAGACACAATCTACTTTTTATATGGCAATGTTGCTGTCAGAAAAGATGCGGTTTTGAAATGTGCCGTTGCTACATTTTTAAAAGGCTTCACTTGGTTTGGTGTTAAGGCAAGTTTTATAGTTAGTTTTTGTTATTTGTTGTTAAAATGCCAATCTCAAACTATTATACAAGGGTTGCTCTTGCACCAGTTAAACAGAGGCAAGCGAACATGTTAGGTTAGAATTTTTGGATTACTTGTACTTAACGGTTCTTAAAAAATCTTAAAACTATAAAGTACGTGAGAGAATTACCGAGGATTGTTAAGTACGAGAGAGAGAATTTACGAGGACCGTAAAATACAAAAGAGAATCATCTAGGGCAGTAAAATACAAGTTGGACAAGAAGCTAGGCCCGTAATATACTAAAGAAAACTAGACAGAATCGTAGTTACAAGAGAGAATTGGGCAGTACCGTAAAGTACGAAAGAGAATTAGGTAGGACCGACATATACAAGAGTTTTAATAAGAACCGTATAGTGATCTGGCTATTTTTGTACCAACTTTGCGCTAACGAAAGTTTCTGACTTAGCTACGTGACTATATTTATATTTTTTTGCATATCTTTTTTAGAATAACATGTGCTTATCATCTGCGGATGCGGGCGACACTTATAACAAATACGGAATATCCCCACTCTGCTCAAACCAGGGAATAGGAACTCCACAAGTTAGTCGAGTTTACAGAATCGTCGGAGATTCTGATAAAAGTAAAGACTTTATTTAATTAAAATTTAAAAAAAAAGTATATCTTAACTAAGATAGCTTTAACCTGTACAACTTTTTTAATTTTATGAATTGTGATAGGGTACGACACCTTTTGTAACGACTTTTTGGTTTTATTATTAGAGCTTAACAAAACTTGCAAACTTATTATACCTTTTGTAAGGTGTAACAAAAGAATGTAAACCTTAAACTTATTAATGATTTAATTTTTTAATTGATGCTTTAATTTTTTAGTTTTACCTAGAGAAGTTATAACCGATCACATAGATGTAAGTGTGAATGCGCTTAACATACTCTCCAATGTTGATGTCACCAACACTTTTGACCTTGGAGGTAATTATTTTTTTGAATTTATTGAAAAACCGTCGCCGCTTGTTTTAAATTTCTTTTTTTGTAAAATAATACTGGTCTATTTAAAGGTTTTAATTGGTTTTGAAGCTTTTTAAACGTAATTACTTAAACTTTTACTTTTCATCATTTTAGTAACGTTTGCTGATCTTGGATGCTGGGTATCAGGTCACGAAAGAACAATTCCCACTCTTGAAGGAAAGGGAGTTTATCTTTTGGATGGCGTTTACTATAAAAGAGAAGATGCTCTTGTAAAATGTGCAGCGTCTGCTTATATGAAAGGCTACACAATATTTGGTCTTTGGGTACAACATTTGTTTAGTTAGGCTACACGAAATTAATTTAACTCTATTTAAATTAATTAAGCTCATTGTAAAAACTAGAAGCGTGTTTTAAACAAATTTAAACCTAATAAACAATTGTTTTATAACTAATATATATATAATTATTTAAGTATTTAAAAAGCATATTACTGTTTAGAACAACGGATCATGCTCCAGTTCGGCGAATGCAATTGAAACCTATAAAAGCTTTGGTGATCATGTCGGTTTAGGTGGATGTTATGGGTATGGTAAGGGTGGTCATTCCACCAATAGAGTCTGGGAAATTGTAAATGGAACAGGTACATCATGAGTTACAAAATTAATTTAAAATCTTTAATGTTATTGCAGGCATTTTTAACTTGTGATTACTTTTCAGTTTTATTGACAATCTTTTTATTAAATTTTCACAGGTAAACCAACCGAGATTCAATTTGATTTTAACTATACAGTGAACGAAGATGACAATACCGAAATAACCAATATTGGTGCTACAACTAAGCAAAATGTTGCAGGTAAATATATGTTGTTTAATCAAAATCCGTTAATTTTTGCTTCTAGTAATATAATATTTGTGTAATTGGTTTAGAGGGTTGGGTTCAGGCCATACAATAGCATACGGTTTACTTAATCAATTAAAAAAATCTACGTCATCTAAAAAGATGTTGAAAATTCCATACTCTTTTAACTATGTATTTTACTTATTACAGTAAGTGTTGATAACTTGGGCTGCTGGAAAGATAACACGGCTGTCCGCGCTTTAGAAACCATGGAAAAAACGAGTTATTTACTAAACGATGCTTACAATACCCGTAGGGATGCTGTTCAAAAATGTGCGGCAGTGGCGTTTAGTAAAGGATATTCTGTTTTTGGACTTGAGGTATTTTGTTCTAATCAGCATTTGCATATCTTGATTTTTAGTAAATGATGTTTTTAGATTTTTGTCCACATTTTTAATTAAGAGTACTTTGATTCTAAACCTAAGTGTTAGGTTGCATTTCGAAAGCAAAATTTAAATAAACATTTTTGGATTTAGTTTGGAGGACAATGTTATGGTTCTGAAACAGCGAAAGATACTTACAACAAATATGGTCCAGCGACAACATGTGCTGATACTGGAAAAGGAGGATCTTGGGCATTTCAAGTTTACGAAATTCTAGATGGAGAAATTACAAGTAAGTGATTTTGGTTGATATTAAACATCTATCAGTTATTATAGATTTGAAATATAGCGTATCAAGGATAATTAAAAAATATGCTTCTGTCTACGATTAAACAAAGTTAAACTTATAATAAGATTTACTTTAAGATTATCCTAATGAAGAAATAACTGACAACATGGACGTTTCAATGAGCCCAATCGGATTTGTATTAAATACTGGTGGTGATGTTAAAGAATACCCTGTTTCAGGTTGTTTATTGTTTACAAAGTAACAAAATAAAACAGCTTTTTAATATTGTTTTATAATTTTAATTAACTCGTTTAATTAAAAACTTTTATTATAAATACCTATTATGTTTAGTTACTTATAAAACTTTGGGTTGTTGGAAAGATACTGCAACTCGAGCAATTCCCACGATGGAAGGAACAAATTATTTGGTCACTGGTATTTATTGGACTAGACCTGAAGCAATTGAGAAATGTGCCATTTCTGCTTACCTGAAAAACTACACAGCATTTGCAGTACAAGTATGTGTTTCCTTGCTTCTTTTTTTTCTAAAAAAAGTTTGTATTTTTGTTCTAAATCTAGAAATTATTTAATACCTAATATTAATAAAAAAGTTTAAAATCAATATTTTTTTTTAGGCTAAAGGATGGTGTGCGGGGTCAAGGGAGGCTATTGATACCTACGACAAATATGGTGGAATCGGTACATGTCAAGATGGAAAAGGCGGCTATTTAGCAAATAATGTATATCGAGTTATCAGAGGCACAGGTAAAAAGTTTAATTATAAAATTACAACATTAAATATACTTTCTGTAACGATGTAAATTTATTTTTTTGCAGTAGTGATAACAAAAAAATTGATCTTTTTAAAACAACAAATATATTGTCAAATCAATTGCTAATAAACTAAAATATAGTGACAAGAACATGATGTCTTAGTCTACATGTACTCATACCTGATGCATTCATTCGAATTTTTAATTTTGATGAAATTTATTTGCTTATTTATTGCAATTAGTTTATATTTTTAATTGTTTTAAAATAACATAATGTCAATGTTGGTATAATTTACATAAATAGGTAGATTAACTGAAAGCCATTTTGAGATGAACGTTACTGTTGATGCAGAGGATAAATCAAAAATATTAAATATTGGTTTGACTACAAAGCAAACTATTGCAGGTAGTTTATGGTTCATGCAGAACAATTAAATAAAATATTGGTTACTATTCATTACATAAGCAAACCAAAATTTATATATTTGGAGTAATAGCTATAAGAAGATTTTTTTGGGTAACAAGTTTTTAAGCAATATTAAGCAACCGATTAGGAAATGATAAAGCAAACATTTTATTTTCCACAAAGCAATTGTAAATAATCATTAAAAATGGTTATTTTTAATTTAGTAACGGTCAAGAACTTGGGTTGCTGGAAAGATAACGCGGGTGCACGGGCATTAAATACCATGGAAGGAACGAGCTATTTACTAAAGGAAACTTATAATGTTCGTAAAGTTGCTGTTCAAAAATGTGCTGTTCTTGCTTACTCCAGAGGGTACACTGTTTTTGGTCTTGAGGTATTTGCATTTTATTAACTTTTATTTTGTAAGTACATACTTGTATTACAAAAAGATATAAGTTTTATTCAATCAATTTGTTTTAAACTAATTTGGTATTTATCAAGTCATTGTTTGGTTAATATTAGTTTTTCATTGTTTATATCAAGCTTAAAGATCACCATTTTAAGTCTTATATTACCCAATTTAAAATAAGTTCGTCAACTTAATATGTCAGACTTATACATTATAGTTTGGTGGACAATGTTATGGATCTGATACAGCACAAGATAATTACAACAAATATGGTGAGGCAACAACATGTGCTAACACTGGAAAAGGAGGAACTTGGGTATTTCAAGTTTACGAAATTTTAGATGGAGAAATAACAAGTAAGTAATTTAATTTAAATAGATGTTGTGTAAAATAACAAATTAGTTATAATTTCATTAATCAAAAGTGAAAAATGCTAGTTTAAATATTTGCCCCAATCTTAAATTATCTTAGCCAGTATTGGGCATTAATATTACAACATGTAAGCAGTCTAAGATTGTCGATGTCCAATGTTTTCGTCAACGGGAAAAAGTTGTTGATATCAAATTGTTGCTTCTTTCATCAAGTTGTCATATAAAAAATATAATTTATTATCTTTAAGATTACCCTAATGAAGAAGTTACTAACCACATGGACGTTTCAATGAGTCCAATTGGATTTGTTCTGAATACTGGAGGTGATGTTAAAGAATACCCCGTTTCAGGTTAATTAATAGACTTATTTCTATCACCTACTAAATAAAAAAATGACTCAATTCTTTTTTAAATTTTGTGTAAATTTTGAGATACATTTTATGTTTTACTGGTACTAATTATTATATAGCTAAATATAACTGGTTCTTATTCACTTCAGCATTATAAAGTAATTTTATCAATAGGCTATGTTAAATTAAAATTCTTAAGCTTTGCACATATTACAATACTGTTGTCTATTGAGTAATATGCATGATGTTAACACATTAAATTGACTAACAGAAAATACTTCAAATACTTTTTTCACGACAACACAACATTTTTAATATATCTTGTCATATTTTTTTAAAGCTAAAACATCTTTTAACATGTTTTGAGTTAAATACTTATTATGTTTAGTTACTTATAAAACCCTCGGTTGTTGGAAAGACACTGGAACTCGAGCAATTCCCACGATGGAAGGAACAAATTATTTGCTCACTGGTATTTATTGGGCTAGACCTGACGCAATTGAGAAATGTGCCATTTCTGCTTACCTGAAAAACTACACAGCATTTGCAGTACAAGTATGTGTTTTTTTGCCTATTTTTGGATAACCCTAAAACGTTTATATTTTTGTTTTATATCTAGAAATTATTTACCACCTAATATTAACAAAAAGTTTAAAATCAATATGTTTTTTAGGATAGAGGATGGTGTGCAGGATCGAGGGAAGCTATTGATACCTACGACAAATATGGTGGAATAGGTACATGTAAAGATGGAAAAGGCGGCTATTTAGCAAATAATGTATATCGAGTTATCAGAGGCACAGGTAACAAGTTAAACTATAAATCAAAGTTTATATAATGTAATACTCAACAGTTTTACATTAAGTATACTTTCGTTAAAGATGTAAATTTATTTTTTGTGGTAGTGATAACAAAAAAATTGATCTTTTAAAACAACGAATATATTGTTAAATCACTTTCAAAAAACTAAAATATAGTAAAATGAATATGTTGTCTTTATCTACATGTATACATACCTGATGCATTTATTTGCATTTTTTATTTTTGATAAAATTTATTTTCTTATTTTTTGCAACTAGTTTATACTTTTGATTGTTTTAAAATACCACAATGTCAATGTTAGCATATTTTACATAAATAGGTATAATAACCGAAGGCCATTTTGAGATGAACGTTACTGTTGATGCAGAGGATAAATCAAAAATATCAAATATTGGTTTGACTACAAAGCAAACTATTGCAGGTAGTTTTATGGTTTATGCAAAACAATTAAAAAAATATTGGTTACTTTTTATTACTTAAGCAAAGCAAATTTTATATATTTAGAGTAATAGCTATAAGAAGATTTAGTTGGGTTACAAGTTTTTAAGCAATATTAAGCAACCGATTAGGAAATAATAAAGCAAATGTTTTATTTTCCGCAAAGCAATTGTAAATAATCATTAAAAATGTTTTTTTTTAATTTAGTAACGGTCAAAAACTTGGGTTGTTGGAAAGATAACGCAGGTGCACGTGCTTTAAAAACTATGGAAGGAACGAGTTATTTACTAAAGGAAACTTATAACGTTCGTAAAGTTGCTGTTCAAAAATGTGCTGTTCTTGCTTACTCCAGAGAGTACACTGTTTTTGGTCTTGAGGTATTTGCTTCACATGCATTTTATTAACTTTTTATTTTGTAAGTACATACTTGTATTAAAAAAGATAAAAGTTTTATTCAATTAATTTGCTTTAAACTAATTTGGTCTTTATCAAGTCATTGTTTGGTTAATATTAGTTATTTCATTGTTTATATCAAGCTTAAAGATTACCATTTAAAGTCTTATATTACCCAATATAAAAAAAGTACGTCAACTTAATATGTCAGACTTATACATTATAGTTTGGTGGACAATGTTATGGATCTGATACAGCACAAGATAATTACGACAAATATGGTGAGGCAACAACATGTGCTAACACTGGAAAAGGAGGAACTTGGGTATTTCAAGTTTACGAAATTTTAGATGGAGAAATAACAAGTAAGTAATTTAATTTAAATAGATGTTGTGTAAAATAACAAATTAGTTATAATTTCATTAATCAAAAGTGAAAAATGCTAGTTTAAATATTTGCCCCAATCTTAAATTATCTTAGCCAGTATTGGGCATTAATATTACAACATGTAAGCAGTCTAAGATTGTCGATGTCCAATGTTTTCGTCAACGGGAAGAAGTTGTTGATATCAAATTGTTGCTTCTTTCATCAAGTTGTCATTTAAAAAATATAATTTATTATCTTTAAGATTACCCTAATGAAGAAATTACTAACCACATGGACGTTTCAATGAGCCCAATTGGATTTGTTCTGAATACTGGAGGTGATGTTAAAGAATACCCCGTTTCAGGTTAATTAATAGACTTATTTCTATCACCTACTAAATAAAAAAATGACTCAATTCTTTTTTAAATTTTGTGTAAATTTTGAGATACATTTTATGTTTTATCTTAAGCTTTGCACATATTACAATACTGTTGTCTATTGAGTAATATGCATGATGTTAACACATTAAATTGACTAACAGAAAATACTTCAAATACTTTTTTCACGACAACACAACATTTTTAATATATCTTGTCATATTTTTTTAAAGCTAAAACATCTTTTAACATGTTTTGAGTTAAATACTTATTATGTTTAGTTACTTATAAAACCCTCGGTTGTTGGAAAGACACTGGAACTCGAGCAATTCCCACGATGGAAGGAACAAATTATTTGCTCACTGGTGCTTATTATGTTAGACCTGACGCAATTGAGAAATGTGCTATTTCTGCTTACCTGAAAAACTACACAGCATTTGCATTGCAGGTAAGTGTTTTATTGCTTATTATTTTAGAGAACCCTAAAACGGGTATACTTTGGTTAAATAATAGGAAATTATTTAGTAATTAATTTTAATAAAATTTTTAAATCAATATGTTCTTTAGGACAGAGGATGGTGTGCAGGATCGAGGGAAGCTATTGATACTTACGACAAGTATGGTGGAGCTGATACTTGTGTGAATGGTAAAGGAGCTGGTTGGACAAACAATGTATACAAAGTTATTAGAGGTTCAGGTAAGTGGTTTAAATATATGGTAGCAGTTTATGTTATGTAATAAATACATCAAGTATATATTTTCTTTAAAGATGTTAACTTTTTTTTGTGCGGTAGTGATAACAAAAGATTGATTATTTTGAAACGATAAATATATTGTTCAATCATTTGATAATAAACCAAAATATAAATCTAAAAATGTGTTGTTGTAGTCTACATGCACTTTATAACTTATACGTTAATTTGTATTCTTTATCTTTAATTTAATTCAATTTTTTTTTGCAATTAGTTTATATTTTTGGTTGTTTTGAATATTGCATGTCAATGTTTGCATATTTTACATAAATAGGTATAATAACCGAAGGCCATTTTGAGATGAACGTTACTGTTGATGGAAATGATAAATCAGAAATCTCAGATATTGGTTTTACTACAAAGCAAAATATTGCAGGTATAAATGACAATTTGTTGTTACTAGTTGAATCTTTAAATGGTTTACATTTAGTAACTAACAATTTTAAAATTTATTAACAAGGTTTAAAAAGTGATTAGAAAACAACCTTGAAACGTATTGTAAAACAACGTGTTAAAATCTTATTTTAAATGTACATAGTCACAGTCAAGAACTTGGGTTGTTGGAAAGATAACGCGGGTGCACGTGCATTAGCAACCATGGAAGGAACGAGCTATTTACTAAAGGAAACTTATAATGTTCGTAAAGTTGCTGTTCAAAAATGTGCTGTTCTTGCTTACTCCAGAGGGTACAGTGTTTTTGGTCTTGAGGTATTTTATTTGTGTATATTTTAATAAATAATAAAAAAATTATTAGGCCAACAAATCTAAGTACTTGTACATATAAATAATTCTCATGTTTATTAACTTTTAAATGTAATATTTAGTTTGGTGGACAATGTTATGGTTCTGATACAGCACAAGATAATTACGACAAATATGGTGAGGCAACAACATGTGCTAACACTGGAAAAGGAGGATCTTGGGCATTTCAAGTTTACGAAATTCTAGATGGAGAAATAACAAGTAAACGGTTTAATAAAACGAATTTTAATTTATTATCATGAACTTTTAAACAAACTCAAACTTGACTAAATATCAATACATTTCTACCATTATAACTAACTTTATTAAATGTGCAAAGGAGTGCACTTTGTTTATTTAAAATAAATAACACTTTGTTTATCTAAAATAAATAAATGTTATCTTTATGTTTAGTTTAATTGAAATTTCCTTTTTATATTTTTTTAAGATTATCCCATTGAACAAATAACTGACAACATGGACGTTTCCATAAGTTCACTAGGATTTGTTATGAATACTGGAGACGAAATCAAAGAATATCCTGTGTCAGGTTGTTTAATTTATCAAGGAATTTTTATTTTATTTTCTATAAAATAATATTAAATAAGTTTATAGCTTGTTTGGAATGGATTTCTAATATACTTATCATAGTTTAACCTTTTTATGTTTAGTAACTTACGAATCTCTTGGTTGTTGGAAAGATACTGCAACTCGAGCAATTCCCACGATGGAAGGAACAAATTATTTGCTCACTGGTATTTATTGGGCTAGACCTGAAGCACTTGAGAAATGTGCTATTACTGCTTATCTGAACAACTACACAGCTTTTGCAGTGCAAGTATGTCTTTAATCTGTTAATATCTTACAGATGTTATTACTTCACTATTTGAGCCAAAAAAAAATAAATAAGTGAAGCTTAATATAAGTCTGATATTTTTAACTTAATATTGTACTAGTAATATTTCAAAATAATGCTTTGACATAAATAAAAACTACTCTATTCTTAGCCTAAGTATGTAAAACGAAAATAAAAAAAATAGGTTTAAAATAAATTTAGGATAGAGGATGGTGTGCGGGATCGAGGGAAGCTATTAATACTTACGACAAGTATGGTGGAACTAATACATGTGTGAATGGTAAAGGGGGTACCTGGGCAAACAATGTATACAAAGTTATAAGGGGCACAGGTAAGTACCTCAACTAAGCAACGTTTTTCTTGGTAATATTAAAGCATCGATTTAAATTAATTGTAAATACTACGCTATAAAAATTTGTATCATTGATAAAAAATTTAGCTTAATTTTGGTTATTAAAACTATATATTGATAATAAAAGGTAAACCTGATGTTGAAATTACAAGAGAAATTAACGTAACAGTTGATGCTAATAATGATTTAACACATAATAAGGCAGACACAGTTTCACATCAAAGGATAAGTGGTAATGTTTAATTTTGTTTTAAGTTTTCGATTGTTAATATTGTAAATATTGCTATATTTGTAATAATTTTGATAAAATTTTTTTTAAGAAACCACTTACAATTTTAAATTTTCTTTAGTGACTTTTAAAAACTTGGGCTGCTACAAAGACACAGCGACTCGTGCAATAGCTTCACTAGAGGGCACAATTTATTTGTTAGATGGGGCTTACAATACAAGAACAGATCCGATAACTAAATGTGCTGCAGTTGCTTACTCGAAGAGTTACCCTGCATTTGCTGTTCAGGTTAACATTTATATTTAACCGTTTTCAAATTTGTTTTATTTTCATTTTTGTACAGTTATATTTAAAGTTAACACGACGTACCTTATAAAAGTTTTTTTAAAAACTTTATACAACAAATTAACAGAATGGTGGTCAATGTTACGGATCTGCAACAGCGGATCAAACATATGACAAATATGGAGAAGCTACCAACTGTGCTAAAAATGGGGAAGGAGGTCTCAACGCTAACCGAGTTTATCAAATTATTGATGGCTCAATAACAAGTATACAACATATAAACAAATATATTTTTTCTATACTTAAACTGATTTTTATTTCACCTTTTGTTGGTAAATTTTCATACCTTTTTGGGAAGGAGTGTGCTATCGTGACGTATGATGTATTTGTCAGCAAAGGACTCGAGGGCGAATAGTATGCCATTGGTAGGACTCTAACTGTAGAATTTTCTGCTTGTAGTCCTATACCAAGTCTAACGGGGTTTGTTTACGTGTTTTTGGTAATATTTTAATTTTTATCAATATATCATTTTTTTAGACTACAATGAATGTGAAGTGGACAGCGAAGCTTCTAGTTGTGATAAAAATGGAGCCTGTGTAAAAGAAGAAAACGGTTTCCAACACTGCGTTTGCAATACGGGATACACGGGATCGGGCGTCATATGTTCTGGTAATATTATAACTTATTATCTATGAAAATTGATTTGTGTAACTTGTTATTAACCATGATTCTTGGTCAACTTTGTTAGATATTGATGAATGTAAAGTAGCTACATGTGGGGCTTACTCTAAGTGCGTCAATTCGCCTGGCTCTTACAGTTGTAAATGTGTCACATTTTACTCCTGGAACGGTGTTAGTTGTCAGCGTAAGTTTTTAAATTTTAACATTTTTGTTTCTCCAAATTTTTTTTTAAAAACTGTGTGAGATTATATCAAAGTGCCAAAAGTGTGTTTTTACATATTCAAATCAGATTAAATTACAAAGAAAACACCAAAGCTACTTTGTTTGTTAAGAAAACCAGGGACATTGAACGAAACATTTTAAGTTTATCGTTGTTACTTTATTTTAGTTTTAATAACGTACTATTTAAAAATATATGTAAAAAATTATAATCATTTATAATTTTAATACCAACTTAACAAATATTATTTTATAGCAATGCCGGTTTGTTATATACACGGAGATCCTCATTATACCACGTTTGACAAAACAAGCTACAATTATCAAGGAATGTGCGAATATTACGCTGCTAAAACATACAAACGCCCAATTAGTGATCCAAATTGGTTCCAAATTACAACAAAAAATATTAAATTTGTTTCTACTGTCTCAGTTGTTCGTTATGCAGAAATAACTTTAAAGGGTGGAAGGCTCACTATTCGCTTAACTACACCGAATATCATACATGTAAAAAAATTATCTTTCTGTTTTTATTTAAATTTGTAAATTATGTTATTATATTGCTGTTTATATATTAGAAGTAACCAAAATAAGAAAAATTTTAATCTTTTGTTTTCTTTTGTAAATTAAATGACCAGGTGAATGAGCAATTGGTAACAGAATATGATAAAGATGGTGTAACTATTAAAACAGTAGGAAAGCATGTTGTCGTTGAAACGGATATAGGTTTACATGTTTCATTTACTTTGTATATTTTAAATATATATGTTTCAACTAGTTACATGAACGAGGTACGTTAAATTTAAATTTTAGCATTTGTCGATTCTTAGTTGTGTAAACTTATTGTTATTTTATAGTTTCAAATTTTAAATTAAGTTTAATTGTTTTGTTAAAATACCAACATGTTAATATACCAACAAGTAAATATACTTGTTTTTTGCACTAACTAACAAATAATTTTTTTTATGTCATTGTTTTTGAAGTTGAACGGACTTTGTGGTAGTTATAATGGAAATAAGGGTGACGATTTTACAGCAAGTAATGGTCAAGTTACTGGGTCGCACGAATTTGGCGAATCGTATATGGTATATGATTGTACCAAGCCAACGCCTCATGAAAAACCATGTGCCAATCCTGCTCCATGGTATTTAAAATAAAACATTTACATCCTATTTAAATATTACAAAGTTAACGTGTAGAAGAAGAAAACTTGTTTTTTTGATAACAAATGTAATTCGTAGTCTTTGAAATTAATCATTGTTTATATAATGAATCATTGTGAGAAACTACAAATTACTATTAGTTTACTTACTATTATTAATTCACATTCAAGGGCTGGACAAGACTTTTGTGGACCTTTACTTAACACCGGTGGGGTATTTGGCCCTTGCTTAAATAAAGTTAACCCTCAACAGATGTACAAAGATTGTATTTATGATATGTGCGCTTCAAACGGCGATCGAACCCTTCTTACCCAGGTTCCATAGCTGTTTCTGTTTAACAAGTATTTATTGAACTAACCTATCTTATTTAAACCTAATTTTTCTTTTTTCAGGACTTAAAGGTGTTGGCGGATAAATGTGAAGAAGTAGGTATAAAAGTTTGCGATTGGAGAACGAGAACAAATGCATTAGTTGACACCTGTCCTGAAAACAGTCATTATGAAGGTTGCATGACCCCATGTCCTGCAACATGTGAAACAGTAACTGAACCTGAAGTGTAAGTATTGGATTGTTTTAAGTAGCTTTAAGTTAAAACAAATCAACTATTTTTCTAAAAATAAGTTAAAGCTATTGGCTTAATAAAATCAAATTTCTTTTTTTTAATCATGTAAACATTAGTTTTATCTTCTTTTTGGTTGTTTTTTCAAACTTAGCAATTATTTTTGTCATTTACTAAGAAAATATTGGACTTAACATAATCTAACCAAAGCAAACATTTCTTGTAAAATTATTTAAATAAATTGCAATAACAATTTTCAAACTTAAAAAAATATTTTAAATTCCATATCTAATTTTTCCTATTTAACAAAATCTTTTTAAAAAAATTAAACCTGTTTGAAATTTTGTTTCAAGATGTTTACAAGAAGGAAATGTTGAAGGTTGTGCTTGCGACACCGATTTTGTTAAAAGTGGATTTGATTGTGTTTCTATGAAACAATGTGGTTGTAAAATTAATGGAGCTTACGTTAATATTGGTAAATTGTTTTGGTTATTTAATTTTATCATGTTATTATTCTAAATCCAACACGATTTTTTTATAAAAATTTAGCTTTTTAAATTGGTTATAAATATTATTGTTGTACTAAATATTATTTATTTGGTGCTAGAAATTTTTTTCAATGTTGCAACAGGTTAAAAAATACATATGTTTAAAGACTATAATAACATGTTTTATTTATAGTTATGTTTTATCATAGGTGATGGGTATGTTAATGAAGAAACGAATTCTCAATGTAAATGTGTATCTGCAAACAATGTTCAATGTTCTTGTCTTGTTGGTTTTAAAGGAGAGCCTTGTCTGGGTAAGTGTCATTGCAATTAAGTTTTAGTTTAAATGAAACAAATAAAATATTTAAAAAGCTAAATTGTTTTTACAAGTTTGTTAAAGTTAGCAAGTTTTTAAGCCTGCCGAGTTATGTTTTAGATTTGATGTGAATTAGCTTAATCAAAATTTATTTAAAACAAAATTATTGAGCTTAAACAAAAAATGACTTGGTCTTAAACTACATTACAAATTAAATTAAAAATGTTAATTGTAGATATCGACGAATGTTCTACGGGAAACTTTAGTTGTGGTGCAAACCAAGTTTGTAATAATACAATTGGCTCATATGAGTGCATATGTGATGTTGGTTACGCTATGGTGAATGGAGAATGCAAAGGTTTGACTAGATTTGTTTTATTTTTAGAAAGTTTTTAAAAGCGTTTGCATAAAAAATATATTTAACTTTCATGTGCTATGTTATAAAAAGTTTAAATATAAATATACATTTTTTTTTAACTGTCTGTTTTAACTTGATTATTGTTAATTATTGATGTGTTATAGATATAGATGAATGCGTACTAAATATTGATAAGTGCGACGAAAACGCTGTTTGTACCAACACAGAAGGTTCATACACTTGTACTTGTAAAGATGGTTACACTGGAGATGGAATGAGTTGCGAAGGTTGGTTAAATTTAAATATTTGAATTTTTTTATTGTTTTAGGTTATGTTAACAATAAATAACATTATTTAAAAAACAAAAAAATAAAAAATACAAAAAGTGATTTTGTCATTTAACAAATGGTAAATATTAAAAAAAAACTAAAGAATATCAAAATCTATATATTTTTCAGATATTGATGAATGTGAAACAATGTCTCATACTTGTAACACTGATTTTGCTGAATGTGTTAACACGATTGGTTCTTATCTATGTAAATGTAAAGCAGGTTATAGTGGGGATGGTACAACTTGTACAGGTAAAATATATAGCATAATGAAACATTGGTAAAATATATAGCATAATGAAATATTGGTAAAATATATAGCATAATGAAAAGGAATAAATTAGTTTACTGTTTTGTATTTAATAAAAAGTCATTTTTTAAAGAGCAATAAAATATTTTTTTAAATGATATTCTACATTATTGGAGGTGGTAACATAAAAATGAATATTCCAATATTAAATTTAAAAATCACATAATCAGCAAATTTATTAACTGCTTTAGGAGTTATAGTTTAATTTCTTAACTATATAATGTTTTTTAAATGAAGCTAAATTTTGTAATTGTAGTAAGTGACACGGGTTTAATAAAAAAATGTTTTTAGATGTCGATGAATGTAAGTCTGGTGCTGCTAACTGTGATGTAAATGCAGTTTGTTCAAATAGTGTTGGATCCTATGAATGCAAATGTAATGAAGGTTATGTTGGGGACGGAACGAATTGTGTTGAAATACAAGGTAAATATTTTTTAAATTGAAAAAATGTGTGCATATTTGTACTGCTCATACAATATACTTTAATTTATACATTTTTTTTATATCATGCAAATTTATAAAATTAATATTTTTTGAAAGATTTTTCTATTTAAACAAAAATTATTATTATTTTTTTTATATTGTTTATTTTTTTAATATCGTATTATAAGTATTCTGTATTTAAAGTTTTTTCAGTTTGTTTAATTTTTTAAACCAAAAATGTTTATAATAGTACGTTTTTGACTTCTTTTTATTTTTATTCCTAAAATTCAATGTTAAAGAATGTGACATTTTTTGCAGAATGTGAAAATGGAAAAGTCTTTTCAGATTGTGAACATTGCGAAATTAATTGCAAGGATATTAACAATCCTGAACCCTGTACACCAGATTGTCAAATCGGTTGTAAATGTCCGCCCGGAACATTTGTGAACGATGAAGATAAATGTGTTAAAATAAGTGGCTGCTTGGGTATTGAAACAAATCCAGGTCAGTTAAAATTTTAAAAAGTTTAACAAAAATTCGTGTTTAGTGTTTTTTTATATTTATCTTTGATGTAAATTTTTAAGTCAATTTCTTGACCTAAAGGTAGAGTGACTTTAATTACCCCAACCCACTATTAAAATGGAATTGACGACTTTGGATATTACAGATTTATATATGCCAAATAATCAAGTTTAGGTGTTGGTTTATTAGGAGTTTATACTGTTTATTGCGCTTTTCTAAAGGCATGCGAGCAGTGGGAATTTAACCAGGACCTTACGTAGTGAAAAAAATGACCATTACACCAAGCTGCCGGTTAACAACTATGTTCAAATATAGATTCTATAAAAAAATGTCAATATTGTAAAATAATAAGTTGGTAATATTTCAGAATGTTCCGACGGCAAAACGTATTGTACTTGCCACGGTTGTGATGTGAGTTGCGAAGATCGCTTATTCCCTCCTCATTGCGAGGATA
Source organism: Corella eumyota (assembly GCF_963082875.1). Taxonomy (NCBI): domain Eukaryota; kingdom Metazoa; phylum Chordata; class Ascidiacea; order Phlebobranchia; family Corellidae; genus Corella; species Corella eumyota. The sequence continues at coordinate 16,122,900 of NC_137493.1, read as the reverse complement.
CATGCCAGAATGGTTGTCATTGTCAAGAAGATCACTATATGTTGGATGGTGAATGTGTACCAGAGGATCAATGTCCGGGTTAGTTTTTTTGTTGTTAATTATAATACACAGCTTGTGTGGCAGAATTAGTTACGAAATACTAAATTATGAACACAATGTCACTAAGATGTTATAATCTGTCAAACGCTGCAACTTTAACTTTTTAAAAAAATATATTAATAAAAAATATTGTTGTTAAACTTTTAGTCTAAATACTTTTATTATTTTACAGAAATTGAACCTTGTGATGAATAGTTAAACAATATTCAATATAAGACATTAAATGTAGTTTGGTACTTTAGAATATTTTATTGGTGCAATATATTATAGCTTGGGGCTTTAAATTTTGATACTTTCAATATTCTATATACAGTTTTTTTAAATTAATTTATAAACTTGAACAAGATTTAGTTTTTAATTTACGTTTACAATTTCCATTTCCAAAAATCTTATAAATATTATACATATTAGTCATTTAAAATTAAAACATAATGTATTTGTTAATTAGTAGAAGAATAAAATATATGTTCTTGTTTTGTTAAAGTCTTTATTTTACAATGTGTTTATTTGTATTTTTGTGTGGGTAAAAGTTGATATATCAAACGGAAAATAAATTAATTTTCATAATTATGTTGTTAAATTTTTTGCAAAATAAAGCCAATGTAGTAAAAAGGTTCTTTAGGTTTAAAAAGAGTTTAGCAATGGAAACATATAACTTACATTTTTTAAAGTTGCCTCAGTTGCCAATTTAATCTGCCTTTTTTTAAACCTTGCCTGAATTTAATTGCTTCGATTCTTTGAAATGTTGCTCAGGTTCTGCACAACTTGCTTAAAACAAAACAGTTACGTTGTTAAGTAAAACAGAAACTGTAAATTAAAGAGTTTGGTAAAGCATAAGACTACAGATAGCAATAGATTCTGTTATGCCAAATATTATGACTTATCTAGTTTCCTGTACACACTAGTAACTAGAGCTACTGATAAAATTACTTATCTTTATTGTTATTTTAGGTAAAAGCGTTGACTTATGACAGTTTTGAAAAGAATTCATAGAACAAGTACTAAGATTTTTTGGATTAACTAATACACCAAAGGTAAGATATATCTAAACATAACATAAAAGTAAAAATATACTTATAAGGCGTAAAGCGAGTTTTTTTTAAAGCAAACCTAGAGAATTGTTTTGCAATATTTTTCGTTAATTATTGACACATTTAAAAGTTGCATTTGATTAAGTAACTTCCACATAGTGTTTATAGTGTTAAAAAAAGTTGTATGCTATCGTAATGTCATAGAGTTTTGTATTGTTGTTTATTTAAAGCTATTGTTGTTAAATTAAAGCTGAAGTTTTCTAAAAATTAATTTTAACTTTGGTTCCTATAATAGAATTCAAATATTACTAAAACTTTCAATTAATCAAACGCAGAAACTTTCGCTATTAATCAAACAAATTAAAGTAAAAATTTTTGTGCTGGAATGTTTTACGTAAGCGACAATTTTCTGCATTTTTAATCCTTTATTACAATTACGGAATTTTCTGTAAATCTATTGCATAATCATGACAAATTATTAAAAAAACTACATAATTAGAGCAAATCACTTACATAAACTCAAAGGTTTAACTTTAACATTCAAAGGCTTTGTCAGTTAGGTTTGGTTTGTGCGTGTTAAATAATCTTACCTGTACTTAGTTATACAAAATAAAATATGATTAAGTTGACAGCTTTAGTATTGTTTTGTGTATATTCCGTGTATGCTCAAGGTAAGTTTACGTTTGTGATTATAACATAAAATAAATTAAGCTTTAATGTATATGAACATGGTATAAAACGTATTACAAAGCGTCAAAAACTTATTTTATGATTATAGAGACCACATCAGAACTTTACAATATTGTTTTCAATAACAACCATTTTATTGACAAACTTGTTGCTCCAACTCATGAGCGCAATATAAGTGGTAAGATTTTTTTATATTTAATAATTTCATGCATTTGCCGCTGTAACTGTCACAAAAATTTGAAGCGTAGACCCAAAGTATTCGTACAATCTAATTATACTTGATCAATACACATTTAGTAACGTACTCAAACCTTGGTTGTTGGAAAGCAAACTACGCGATTGCAAGTTTAGAAAACAAGGCTTATTTCTTAGTTGGAAGTCAGCTTACTAGGACCGATTCAATTGCAAAATGTGCAGCTGTAGCATATTCGCTTCAATATACTGTATTTGCACTGCAGGTGAATTTTTTAAATGTTTTCAAAAAAAATGGACATCCCTATAAAAAAATTGTTCTTAATGTATCATTTTTTGACTTTTTGTATTTAGAACTACGGGTGGTGTTTTAGCTCACGGGACGCAGATGATTTATATAAAGCAAACGGACCTTTGACAACTTGTGGGCCAGGCGAGGGCCGTGGAGTAGCAGGAGCCAACCAAGTTTATGAACTTGTAACGGGCGAAGGTTTTAACACTTTTAATTTTTTGTAAAACCAATTTGTATCGGCGTATACTCTTAGGCAGTCAGAATAAAGAGCACATATACGCAACATAACATTAAACTCTAGATTGGCAAAAACTTGAAAGAAAAAATTTAACTTTAAACAACTAATTTATTCCGAAAGTGTTTAAACAAATAATTTACTGTCTTTTTATACCAGTTTTTTGATTTTTTATAGGTTTTCCACCTCGACTTATTTCAAACACATTAGAGATCGGATATAATTTTTATGAGCCTCACCAAATCCAACCAGCTGGATATAGAGTTTTGCATGAACAAACAAGTTTACAATATATAGAATTTTTTTATTTTTATTTGATTGGTATTATTTATACTAAATAATTAAAAGTAAAAATACAAGTAAATTTGACTGTTAAAATGTTAAATTTAAATTCAGTTGATTATGTTGATGCTGGTTGTTGGAAAGATAACGCTGTTCGGACAATGACATCATTGGAGAATACAATCTACTTTTTATCCGATACTTATTCAATAAGAACAGATGCTGTAGTTAAATGTGCTGCTGCTGCCCACATAAAAGGTTTCTCTTGGTTTGGAGTTCAGGTCAGTGTTTAATCTATTTGCTTATTGCAGAAACGACTACATTATGTTCTAGTTTTAAGTAAATGCAGTTGTTAATTAAAATGATATTATTTAAAAGTAATTTTTTATTTATTTGTTATAAAGCAATTTTTTTTTCAGAATGGAGGATTTTGCGTATCATCGGCAGATGCTGGTGAAACTTATAGCAAGTATGGGCTTTCACCACTTTGTCCTAATACTGGAAAAGGAACATATCTAGTTAATCGCGTTTACAGAATTGTCGACGCATCTGATAAAAGTAAAAATTTAAATATTGTTTCTTTTTTACAAAAAAAATAATAAATTTGCAATAGTGACATATTGTTTTTGACTTTTTTTTTTATAGTTTTACCTAGAGAAGTTATAACCGATCACATAGATGTATCCTTAAATGCGTTGAACAGGCTTTCAAATGTTGATGTTGCCAATACTTTTAATCTTGAAGGTATTTTGTAAATTGATTTTTTTTAGTTCTTATACATTTTCGTTTTTAAATGTCGTAATAAATTTTCTTTTTATTTATTTTAGTTACGTTTGCCGATCTTGGATGCTGGCTTTCTGCTCACGAAAGAACGATCCCGACTCTGGAAAACAAAGGAGTTTATCTTTTGGATGGCTTTTACTATACTAGAAAAGATGCTCTTGTAAAATGTGCAGCTGCTGCTTATATGAAAGGCTACACAATATTTGGTCTCTGGGTAAGAATATTCAACTTTATTGTTTGGATTAACTTATTTAAAATTTTAAAAGACTTGAGAAGTCAAAAAACGTGATATTTAATTCGTTTAAACATTTCATGTATCTAAGCATATTGTTATAAAACTTGTTTACTTTTAGAACAACGGATCATGTTCCAGTTCGGCTAATGCAATTGAAACCTACAAGAGCTATGGTGATAAAGTCGGCTTAGGTGGATGTTATGGGTGGGGTAAGGGTGGTCATTCCTCTAATCGAGTCTGGACCATTATAAACGGAACAGGTAACTATTTTATTTCATTTTAACAAATTAAATTTTGTGACACCATATTTTAAATAAGCTTGTTCAGTAGATCTTTAAATAAAATTGCTTTAAATAAAACTTAATCAGCATGTTCAAATAAATTATATAAAATTATATCCCCTAAGTATAAGTATTTTTGTAATAATTTGTGGCTCTGGACTTTTATTTTAGGTATACCTACAGAAATGCATTTTGAAAGGAACGTTACTGTTGATGGAGATGGTAAAACTGAAATATCAGATATTGGATTTGTTACAAAGCAAAATATTAAAGGTATGTAGCAGTTAAATAGAAAAATTAAAACGTCTTACTAGTTTAACGGTGAAATACAGAATGAATGAAAGATAAGATAAACAGCGCGGCGCTAAAGTAATTAGGAAAAAGGCAAAAACAACATGCGTACAACGTACACACACATACTACGCTTCGTATGTCTAAAAAGTAGTACGCTACAGGTATTACTTAACTGTTAAAAAAATCGAAAGTAAGCTGTGTTCACATTAAGTAAAATAAATAAACTATTAAAATTAGTTTGCAATATAAATGTTTTATTTTAGTAACTGCCAAAAACTTGGGTTGTTGGAATGACAATACAGGCGTGCGTGCTTTAGAAACCATGGAAGGAACAAGTTATATACTAAAGGAAACTTATAACGTTCGTACGGATGCCATTCAAAAATGTGCTGTTCTTGCTTACTCCAGAGGTTACACTGTTTTTGGTCTTAAGGTATTTGCTTCATACGTACCTTTCACTAAGTTATTACTTTAAAATAACGTTTTTTTTCATATTATTGCTTTCAAGGCGATAGTAGTTAGTTTAAGTTCTACGAAATATGTCGATATAATTTGTCGGATTTATGTTTTAAAGTTTGGTGGACAATGTTATGGATCTGCTACAGCACAAGATACTTACAACAAAAATAGTCAGGCATCCACATGCCCTGATAATGGAAAAGGAGGAACTTGGGTATTTCAAGTTTACGAGATTCTAGATGGAAACCGAACAAGTTTGTAGTTTGACAAATATAAACTAAAATCGATTTTAAATTTAATTAACACAATAATACGGTTATGCTATGGTTGCAACTATATAACATCTATGTTTTAAGGTGCAATATACATCTTATCTTTTCAATACTAAACTTATTTCAGCTACACATAGTTCTACTTTAATTTATTGAATAAATTTTTAATTTAAAATAACAATTATATTAATATCTACTTTAGATTATCCAATTGAGGAGATAACCGATCACATGCAAGTTTCAATAAGCCCTATTGGTGTAATTCTTAATACTGGTGATGTTAAGCAATATCCTATCTCAGGTTATTTATTTATTTATTTATATAAAGTAATACATTCAGATTAAAATTAGCCATTTTACTAAAAAATGTAGCCTACTGGTTTTTCAAGGATTTGTTACTCATTTGTTATTGAAATATCCTTAATAAAATATATTTTTAAATGATTTGTAAACACTTTTTTTAATCTCTTGGGTTAATTTGATGAAACTGTTTGTGGTATACAAATAATATATGACCTTAATCCGACACAATTTGAAGAGCTATTTCAGTAATGGGTACATATGCATTTAACTATGAAGGTGTAAGAAAGCCATATATGCCGCAGTTGATTCTGCTTGTAAACTTTGAAAATAATTGTTATTTAAAACCGGTTGTTTTTAGTCATAATTTTGTTAAAATAAAACATACTTCGAATTTTATGTATTTTTTTATTTGATTTTTGTTTTAGTTACCTACCAAACTCTTGGTTGTTGGAAAGATGCTGCAGATAGAGCAATTCCAACAATGGAAGGAACAAATTATTTGCTCGCTGGTGCTTATTGGGTTAGAGCTGAAGCTATTGAGAAATGTGCTATTACTGCTTATCTAAAAAATTACACAGCTTTTGCAGTACAAGTATGTCTTTAATCTATCTTACAAATGTTATTACTTCACTCTTTCAGCCAAAAAAATTAATAAGTGAAGCTTGGAATGTTTTTCTATTATATACTCGTGCTTCGAAAGTTGAATTTATATAAGTCGAATATTTTAAACTAAATATTGTACTAGTATTATTTTAAAATAATGCTTTGACATAAATAAAAACTACTCTATTCTTAGCCTAAGTATATAAAACGCAAATAGAAAAATAGGTTTAAAATAAATTTAGGATAGAGGATATTGTGTCGGATCAAGAGATGCGATTGATACTTACGACAAGTATGGTGGAACTAACATATGTGTGAATGGAAAAGGGGGTGATTGGGCAAGCAGCGTATACAAAGTTATAAGGGGCACAGGTGATTGGTTTAATTAAAAAATTATTTATTTTGTACAATAAACAAAACTTGTTGAATGATAAAGTGTCCTTTAAGATATGCTAAATTTGGTTTTTACAAATCGTTTAAGTTTTATGAAATATTTTTAAACGAGGTAATAATAAATATTTAAAGATACCTTAATTTATAAAAAAAACAGATCATAACAAGGATTAACATATATTTTAGACTAAAAATTTAAAACTAATAAAAAAAAAGTTTTTTAACCGTATCTATAACGTTGTAAATAGTATTAAACTTAGATGTTATAATTGAAAATGTTTTTATATCTAAAGGTAAACCCGATTTGGAAATTACGAGAGAAATTAAAGTAACTGTTGATGCCAATAATGATGTTACTTTTAATGACGCGGACAAAGCTTCCCATCAAGATATAAGTGGTAATATGACATGCTTTATCATTTTAAGTTAACAATCATATTGGTTAACTTAAGAATAATCTATTTCGTTTTTTAATTTTGACAAAAATAATTTATTTGTTATTATTGTTTTTGTTTTTATTTGTGATTTTGAATAAAAAATTGCAACAGTTTTTGTTTTATAAGTAAAAGGCAACTTAGGCTTTAAATTATTTTTAGTGACTTTTAAAAACTTGGGCTGCTACAAAGACTCAACAACCCATGCAATAGCTTCACTAGAGGGCACAAGTGAGTTGTTAGATGGAGCTTACAATACAAGAACAGATCCAATAACTAAATGTGCTGCAGTTGCTTACTCAAAGGGTTACCCTGCATTTGCTGTTCAGGTTTTAAGCTTAAAATTTAATTTTGTTACTGAAAACATATTTATTTGATTTAAAAAAAATATATGAACCTATAGTTATTTTTTAAATTTGTGCATTTTTGTAAAAATGTTACATATTTGTTATGTACATATTTTTTTAAATCATTTTAAATATTAGCATATGTTTAAAATGGATTCCCATATTTAAAGTGCTTGGTAATCTCTTAATAATTACAAAGCTTTGAATTTGTAGAAATTCGTATATATTTAAAACAAATCATCGTATTTACAATTTTTTTTTAATTTCTGCTTAACAATACTAACGTATTATTTTTTCTACAGAATGGTGGTCAATGTTACGGATCTGCAACAGCGGATCAAATATATGACAAATATGGAGAAGCTACCACCTGTGCTAAAGATGGAGAAGGAGGTCTCAACGCTAACCGAGTTTATCAAATTATTGATGGAAAAATTACAAGTATTTAAGAAATTAAAACAACTTTATTTATTGTAAAAAATGTGGTTATTATATATATTAATTTTGATGAGTATTGTAACGTTTATTTGCCTAATAGTCTTTTACATGAAAACCGTTTTAATCTTAGAGTATTTTATTGCAAAGAGATACAGAAACAACCGTTTACAAGCTTGTACCACGAATACTAACGCGCAATTACATTTTCAATAGTTAACTAACAAATCACGTGATACATAGCACGTGATAAAGAAGTGTCAGTACGCGACTTAATGGTGTAAACACGTGACTAGGAACTGATAACATTTAGTATAAACAACAAGATGGCGGATTCGTTACAATATTAACACATTGCTATTCCATACTTTAAGAATTCACAAGTTAATCACATTTATTTATGCAAAATATTATTAACAAATTATAGTCCATACAAAGACTGTTTTAAAGGTGACAAACATTATACAAACCATCTCTAAATATTATAAAGTCAAGTGCTTTATTTGATTTACTTTTCATTAAGACTACAACGAATGTGAGCTTGGAGAAAATGATTCAAAATGCGACGAAAATGCAGCTTGTGTAAAAGAAGAAACTGGCTTTCAACATTGTGTTTGTAACAAGGGCTACACAGGATCAGGAGCAGTTTGTGATGGTATTTTACTTTAACTTTTTGTTGATGTTGTTATCTATAACTCTATGTATTCAGAATCCAGAAAGTTTAAAATTTTTGAATTGTTGACACCATAAGTTAGAAATTTGTACAAAGGGCATATTAAGTTCTACAGACCAATAATATCCTAAACAACTTTTAAAAACATAATTGATTGACTTTTTTAGATATTAATGAATGTGCATCAGCCCTCTGTTCAACAAATTCTATTTGTTTGAATACACCTGGATCTTTTAGTTGTGAATGTACGACGTTGTATGCTTGGAATGGAGAACAATGTGAACGTAAGTAATTACATTTTTTATTTGGTAAAAAATATAGATTTTGCTAATAAAAACTTGTCTTTTTGTATTAAATAAATTTGGCATTGATAATCAATTAATTTCTTAAATTTTTACTGTTTTTCTTTTGCCTTGTGTAATCTAATGGTGTTGTATCAACCGTTTAAGATTTGTGATATCTGATAATTGACTTTTTGACCGTATATTCAACGTTTAATTTTCTAGTTATGCCGTTCTGTAATATAAACGGTGATCCACATTACGTTACATTTGACAAGACACAGTACCACTTCCAAGGGGTGTGTAGATATTACGCTGCTAAGACTTACAAGCTTGCCTTAGATGATCCAAGGTGGTTTGAAATAACTACAAAGAATATTCCCTTTACGGCTCATGTTTCAGTTGTCCAGTATGTTGAAATAGCTTTAAAAGGAGGAAGGCTAAATATTCGCTTAACAACACCGAATATAATACATGTAAATATTTAATTTTGTTTGGTTAAATTGTGTTTTTTTTTCTGAATACCATTAGTTTGCAACTACAAAACCACTCACATTTTTCTCTCGAAAAAAGACATTAAATTTAAAATATGTTGTTAAAATATATATTAAGTTAATTTTAGCAGTCTTAATTCAACAGCTTGGTTATTTTTTATTAGGTTAACGGACAGAAAGTAGTGGGATACAATAGAGGTGGTGTTGCTATTAGAACAGTAGGCAACCGAGTTTCTTTAATTACTGACCAAGGGTTACATACTGATTTTACTTTGTATATTTTAAATATCGGTGTATCACCTGACTATCAAAACGAGGTATTTTGGTAATTTACGTATGAGTTTGTTCGCTTTTATAAAAAAAACCTTTTAAACATATGTTGTATTTTCTCCCTTTGTTAAAATTGAACTAAATTCTTTAAGTTAAATGGATTGTGTGGAGCTTATAACGGTAATCCAGCTGACGATTATACGGCAAGTAATGGTCAAGTTACATCACAAGGTGTGTTTGCAAATTCTTACCAAGTTGATGTATGTAATAAACCCAATCCTCTTCCCACTTGTGCAAACCCTGCAGCTTGGTGATTATATTTTTTATTATAAGTCAATGTTTTTGATTTGTTATGTATGTATGTATGGTCGTGATAAGTGTGTTAACTTCGTCCACAACCGTTTGGCACTTCTTTTAGAGGAATGACAATTTTTTCATGTGTTAACCAACTTTTCCCGTTTAATTATTATTTAGCAGCCTGTAAGTTAATTGGGAATTGTTTTATATTCAAGGACTGGTCAAGATTTCTGCGGACCTTTAATTAGCACAACCGGAGTGTTTGCTGCTTGCTTACATAAAGTAAACCCAAGCAAAATTTACGAAGACTGCATCTATGACATGTGTGCTACCAATGGAGACAAAACCCTTCTAACCCAGGTTGGAACAAAATAAGGTCACTTAAGTCTAATGGTTATTTGCAAAACGTTGAACTTTAATTTATAATTATTTTAGGACTTAAAATGGATGGCGGACCAATGTGAAGGCCAAGGCATAAAAGTTTGCAATTGGAGAGTTTTAACTGGTGCGTCTGTCGAAACTTGTCCAAAAAACAGTCATTACGATGGTTGCATAACCCCATGTCCTGCTACATGTGATACTATAGTTGAACCTGAACAGTAAGCACTACGTTTTTTACTTCAAAGTCCTTTAACAACATAATTGATATATAAAGCTTAAACACCGACTTAAGAAAACGTTAAATTTACATATTAATAACAAAATTTATCAATGTATAAAAAACAAAAAAGGATCGGGCTTAAAATATAACTGTTACACAACAAATATTGTAACGTAAATTTGCTTTCTGCCCCTTAAGTTAAGTTAATGCATTAATTAAACTAATATATAAAGTTAAATTTTCAAAACTCAAATTTAAATATTTTATTAGATGTGCCTTGACCTAACTAACATTCAAGATAAAACATTTCACGAAAATATTTAATAAAACAAAAATTAGAGGTATTTTTTATATTGCCTCTAGCGCCCCCACTTAACCTCATTTTGGTATTATGAAAAAAATTTTGCAAAAAGTTGAAAATTTTAAATCGAATTTAAGTAATACCATTACAACCCAATAAGTCTAAACAACGTATTTTAAAAAAATTAGCAAAAAATATTAATAATTGATGAAGTTATGACAAATTTATTAATATTTTACAAATTTTCAAAACTCAAATTTAAATATTTTATTAGATGTGCCTTGACCTAACTAACATTTAAGATAAAACATTTCACAAAAATATTCAATAAAACAAAAATGAGAGGTATTTTTTATTTTGCCTCTAGCGCCCCCACTTAACCTCATTTTGGTATTATGAAAAAAATTTTGCGAAAAAGTTGAAAATTTTAAATCGAATTTAAGTAATACCATTACAACCCAATAAGTCTAAACAACGTATTTTAAAAAAATTAGCAAAAAGTATTAATAATTGATAAAGTTATGACAAATTTATTAATATTTTACAAATTTTCAAAACTCAAATTTAAATATTTTATTAGATGTGCCTTGACCTAACTAACATTTAAGATAAAACATTTCACGAAAATATTCAATAAAACAAAAATTAGAGGTATTTTTTTTATTGCCTCTAGCGCCCCCACTTAACCTCATTTTGGTCTTATGAAAAAAATTTTGCAAAAAAGTTGAAAATTTTAAATCGAATTTAAGTAATACCATTACAAACCAATTAGACTAAACAACGTATTTAAAAAAAATTAGCAAAAAAAATTATTAATTGATAAAGTTATGACAAATTTATTAATATTTTACAAATTTTCAAAACTCAAATTTAAATATTTTATTAGATGTGCCTTGACCTAACTAACATTCAAGATAAAACATTTCACGAAAATATTCAAAAAAACAAAAATTAGAGGTATTTTTTATATTGCCTCTAGCGCTCCCACTTAACCTCATTTTGGTATTATGAAAAAAATTTTGCAAAAAGTTGAAAATTTTAAATCGAATTTAAGTAATACCATTACAACCCAATAAGTCTAAACAACGTATTTTAAAAAAATTAGCAAAAAATATTAATAATTGATAAAGTTATGACAAATTTATTATTATTTTACAAATTTTCAAAACTCAAATTTAAATATTTTATTAGATGTGCCTTGACCTAACTAACATTTAAGATAAAACATTTAAGATAAAACATTTCACGAAAATATTCAATAAAACAAAAATTAGATGTATTTTTTGTATTGCCTCTAGCGCCCCCACTTAACCTCATTTTGATATTATGAAAAAAATTTTGCAAAAAAGTTGAAAATTTTAAATCGAATTTAAGTAATACCATTACAACCCAATTAGTCTAAACAACGTATTTTAAAAAAATTAGCAAAAAAAATTATTAATTGATAAAGTTATGACAAATTTATTAATATTTTACAAATTTTCAAAACTCAAATTTAAATATTTTATTAGATGTGCCTTGACCTAACTAACATTCAAGATAAAACATTTCACGAAAATATTCAATAAAACAAAAATTAGAGGTATTTTTTATATTGCCTCTAGCGCCCCCACTTAACCTCATTTTGGTATTATGAAAAAAATTTTGCAAAAAAGTTGAAAATTTTAAATCGAATTTAAGTAATACCATTACAACCCAATTAGTCTAAACAACGTATTTTAAAAAAATTAGCAAAAAATATTAATAATTGTTAAAGTTATGACAAATTTATTAATATTTTACAAATTTTCAAAACTCAAATTTAAATATTTTATTAGATGTGACCTAACTAACATTCAAGATAAAAAAAATAACTAACATTCAAGATACCTAATGTAACTTTAGTTGGAATATTATATAGAATATAATTGCCCGAAAATAATGCTGCTGATTAAGTGCTGACTCAGCGGGAATTCATACCGTTTATATTGCCTTACTCAAGGGCCCTACAGAATGAAAGCAGCAGGGATTAGGCCCACGACCTCATATGTGGTGTAGCAAGTGTTCGTACCGCTACACCACGCTACTGGAAATTATAAATATACTCATTTATATAATTTATTACGAGCCACATTAACAAAAACTTTTCTCGTTAAAACTACCGACGAAAATTCCGACGAATGAAAATTTATTTTAATACTGAAAATCGCGTTAATAAAACGTCAAATAAATTAAGTACCAAAATTTTCTCTCAGTTTATATTAAACCTTTTATGCATGGTTCTTTTTTTAAATTATTAAATTAAAATTTCCAACGGTGAAATGCAAGTACATCAACAGTTTTAAAAAGTTTTGATTATTTATTACTCACATGGAATTTTTGTTTATGATTTCCTAAATAACCTAACGACTAATAAAGAATTAAGTATAAAAATATCCACATAAAATGACGAATATAAAACTTTAAAAGTTTTGAATTTTTGCACAAGCGGGTGGTGGACAGTTGATTTGAAACTAAGATAGCAAGGCAAATAATATATAGTTTAGGTTAAATGGTAATAAGCATGAAGAAGTTAATAACGTTTATTTTCTTATGTGTATACTTCGTATATGCTCAAGGTATTATTTTTTATTGATATCAAATTTTTAAGGATAGATTATTTGTAACGAAAAAAAAATTAACTAGATTACGCGGTATTTAGCGCCTTTTTTAATAAACTGTACATGTTTTTTATATTAAATAAAAGTAAACAGATACCAAAATGTGTCTTTTAACACATATATAAAGGTATACATGTATTTATTAACAGAATATATAAAATGTTTACAGGTAAACTAACCGAGATTCGGTTTGATTTTAACTATACAGTGAACGGAGATGACAATACCGAAATAACAAATATTGGTTTTACAACTAAGCAAAATGTTGCAGGTAAATATATGTTGTTTAATCAAAATCCGTTAACTTTTGCTTCTAGTAATATAATATTTGTGTAATTGGTTTAGAGGGTTGGGTTCAGGCCATACAATAGCATACGGTTTACTTAATCAATTAAAAAAATCTACGTCATCTAAAAAGATGTTGAAAATTCCATACTCTTTTAACTATGTATTTTACTTATTACAGTAAGTGTTGATAACTTGGGCTGCTGGAAAGATAACACGGCTGTCCGCGCTTTAGAAACCATGGAAAAAACGAGTTATTTACTAAACGATGCTTACAATACCCGTAGGGATGCTGTTCAAAAATGTGCGGCAGTGGCGTTTAGTAAAGGATATTCTGTTTTTGGACTTGAGGTATTTTGTTCTAATCAGCTTTTGCATATCTTGATTTTTAGTAAATGATGTTTTTAGATTTTTGTCCACATTTTTAACTAAGAGTACTTTGATTCTAGACCTAAGTGTTAGGTTGCATTTCGGATGCAAAATTTAAATAAACATTTTTGGATTTAGTTTGGAGGACAATGTTATGGTTCTGAAACAGCGAAAGATACTTACAACAAATATGGTCCAGCGACAACATGTGCTGATACTGGAAAAGGAGGATCTTGGGCATTTCAAGTTTACGAAATTCTAGATGGAGAAATAACAAGTAAGTGATTTTAGTTGATATTAAACATCGATCATTTATTAAAGATTTGAAAAATAGCGTATCAAGGATGAATACAAAATATGCTTCTGTCTACAATTAAACAAAGTTAAACTTATAATAAGATTTACTTTAAGATTATCCCAATGAAGAAATAACTGACAACATGGACGTTTCAATGAGCCCAATCGGATTTGTATTAAATACTGGTGGTGATGTTAAAGAATACCCTGTTTCAGGTTGTTTATTGTTTAAAAAGTAACAAAATAAAACAGCATTTTAATAACGTTTTTTAATTTTAATTAACTCGTTTAATTAAAAACTTTTATTATAAATACCTATTATGTTTAGTTACTTATGAAACTTTGGGTTGTTGGAAAGATACTGCAACTCGAGCAATTCCCACGATGGAAGGAACAAATTATTTGCTCACTGGTATTTATTGGACTAGACCTGAAGCAATTGAGAAATGTGCCATTTCTGCTTACCTGAAAAACTACACAGCATTTGCAGTACAAGTATGTGTTTCCTTGCTTCTTTTTTTTCTAAAAAAAGTTTGTATTTTTGTTCTAAATCTAGAAATTATTTAATACCTAATATTAATAAAAAAGTTTAAAATCAATATTTTTTTTTAGGCTAAAGGATGGTGTGCGGGGTCAACGGAGGCTATTGATACCTACGACAAATATGGTGGAATCGGTACATGTAAAGATGGAAAAGGCGGCTATTTAGCAAATAATGTATATCGAGTTATCAGAGGCACAGGTAAAAAGTTTAATTATAAAATTACAACATTAAATATACTTTCTGTAACGATGTAAATTTATTTTTTTGCAGTAGTGATAACAAAAAAATTGATCTTTTTAAAACAACAAATATATTGTCAAATCAATTGCTAATAAACTAAAATATAGTGACAAGAACATGATGTCTTAGTCTACATGTATTCATACCTGATGCATTCATTCGAATTTTTTAATTTTGATGAAATTTATTTGCTTATTTATTGCAATTAGTTTATATTTTTAATTGTTTTAAAATAACATAATGTCAATGTTGGTATAATTTACATAAATAGGTAGATTAACTGAAAGCCATTTTGAGATGAACGTTACTGTTGATGCAGAGGATAAATCAAAAATATCAAATATTGGTTTGACTACAAAGCAAACTATTGCAGGTAGTTTATGGTTCATGCAGAACAATTAAATAAAATATTGGTTACTATTCATTACATAAGCAAACCAAAATTTATATATTTGGAGTAATAGCTATAAGAAGATTTTTTTGGGTAACAAGTTTTTAAGCAATATTAAGCAACCGATTAGGAAATGATAAAGCAAATATTTTATTTTCCACAAAGCAATTGTAAATAATCATTAAAAATGGTTATTTTTAATTTAGTAACGGTCAAGAACTTGGGTTGCTGGAAAGATAACGCGGGTGCACGGGCATTAGATACCATGGAAGGAACGAGTTATTTACTAAAGGAAACTTATAACGTTCGTAAAGTTGCTGTTCAAAAATGTGCTGTTCTTGCTTACTCCAGAGGGTACACTGTTTTTGGTCTTGAGGTATTTGCATTTTATTAACTTTTATTTTGTAAGTACATACTTGTATTACAAAAAGATATAAGTTTTATTCAATCAATTTGTTTTAAACTAATTTGGTATTTATCAAGTCATTGTTTGGTTAATATTAGTTTTTCATTGTTTATATCAAGCTTAAAGATCACCATTTTAAGTCTTATATTACCCAATTTAAAATAAGTTCGTCAACTTAATATGTCAGACTTATACATTATAGTTTGGTGGACAATGTTATGGATCTGATACAGCACAAGATAATTACGACAAATATGGTGAGGCAACAACATGTGCTAACACTGGAAAAGGAGGAGCTTGGGTATTTCAAGTTTACGAAATTTTAGATGGAGAAATAACAAGTAAGTAATTTAATTTAAATAGATGTTGTGTAAAATAACAAATCAGTTATAATTTCATTAATCAAAAGTGAAAAATGCTAGTTTAAATATTTGCCCCAATCTTAAATTATCTTAGCCAGTATTGGGCATTAATATTACAACATGTAAGCAGTCTAAGACTGTCGATGTCCAATGTTTTCGTCAACGGGAAGAAGTTGTTGATATCAAATTGTTGCTTCTTTCATCAAGTTGTCATATAAAAAATATAATTTATTATCTTTAAGATTACCCTAATAAAGAAATTACTAACCACATGGACGTTTCAATGAGCCCAATTGGATTTGTTCTGAATACTGGAAGTGATGTTAAAGAATACCCCGTTTCAGGTTAATTAATAGACTTATTTCTATAACCTACTAAATAAAAAAATGACTCAATTCTTTTTTAAATTTTGTGTAAATTTTGAGATACATTTTATGTTTTACTGGTATTAATTATTATATAGCTAAATATAACTGGTTCTGATTCACTTCAGCATTATAAAATAATTTTATCAATAGGCTATGTTAAATTAAAAATCTTAAGCTTTGCACATATTACAATACTGTTGTCTATTGAGTAATATGCTTGATGTTAACACATTAAATTGACTAACAGAAAATACTTCAAATACTTTTTTCACGACAACACAACATTTTTAATATATCTTGACATATTTTTTTAAAGCTAAAACATCTTTTAACATGTTTTGAGTTAAATACTTATTATGTTTAGTTACTTATAAAACCCTCGGTTGTTGGAAAGATACTGCAACTCGAGCAATTCCCACGATGGAAGGAACAAATTATTTGCTCACTGGTATTTATTGGACTAGACCTGAAGCAATTGAGAAATGTGCCATTTCTGCTTACCTGAAAAACTACACAGCATTTGCAGTACAAGTATGTGTTTCCTTGCTTCTTTTTTTTCTAAAAAAAGTTTGTATTTTTGTTCTAAATCTAGAAATTATTTAATACCTAATATTAATAAAAAAGTTTTAAATCAATATTTTTTTTTAGGCTAAAGGATGGTGTGCGGGGTCAAGGGAGGCTATTGATACCTACGACAAATATGGTGGAATCGGTACATGTAAAGATGGAAAAGGCGGCTATTTAGCAAATAATGTATATCGAGTTATCAGAGGCACAGGTAAAAAGTTTAATTATAAAATTACAACATTAAATATACTTTCTGTAACGATGTAAATTTATTTTTTTGCAGTAGTGATAACAAAAAAATTGATCTTTTTAAAACAGCAAATATATTGTCAAATCAATTGCTAATAAACTAAAATATAGTGACAAGAACATGATGTCTTAGTCTACATGTATTCATACCTGATGCATTCATTCGAATTTTTTAATTTTGATGAAATTTATTTGCTTATTTATTGCAATTAGTTTATATTTTTAATTGTTTTAAAATAACATAATGTCAATGTTGGTATAATTTACATAAATAGGTAGATTAACTGAAATCCATTATGAGATGAACGTTACTGTTGATGCAGAGGATAAATCAAAAATATCAAATATTGGTTTGACTACAAAGCAAACTATTGCAGGTAGTTTATGGTTCATGCAGAACAATTAAATAAAATATTGGTTACTATTCATTACATAAGCAAACCAAAATTTATATATTTGGAGTAATAGCTATAAGAAGATTTTTTTGGGTAACAAGTTTTTAAGCAATATTAAGCAACCGATTAGGAAATGATAAAGCAAATATTTTATTTTCCACAAAGCAATTGTAAATAATCATTAAAAATGGTTATTTTTAATTTAGTAACGGTCAAGAACTTGGGTTGCTGGAAAGATAACGCGGGTGCACGGGCATTAGATACCATGGAAGGAACGAGTTATTTACTAAAGGAAACTTATAACGTTCGTAAAGTTGCTGTTCAAAAATGTGCTGTTCTTGCTTACTCCAGAGGGTACACTGTTTTTGGTCTTGAGGTATTTGCATTTTATTAACTTTTATTTTGTAAGTACATACTTGTATTACAAAAAGATATAAGTTTTATTCAATCAATTTGTTTTAAACTAATTTGGTATTTATCAAGTCATTGTTTGGTTAATATAAGTTTTTCATTGTTTATATCAAGCTTAAAGATCACCATTTTAAGTCTTATATTACCCAATTTAAAATAAGTTCGTCAACTTAATATGTCAGACTTATACATTATAGTTTGGTGGACAATGTTATGGATCTGATACAGCACAAGATAATTACGACAAATATGGTGAGGCAACAACATGTGCTAACACTGGAAAAGGAGGAGCTTGGGTATTTCAAGTTTACGAAATTTTAGATGGAGAAATAACAAGTAAGTAATTTAATTTAAATAGATGTTGTGTAAAATAACAAATTAGTTATAATTTCATTAATCAAAAGTGAAAAATGCTAGTTTAAATATTTGCCCCAATCTTAAATTATCTTAGCCAGTATTGGGCATTAATATTACAACATGTAAGCAGTCTAAGATTGTCGATGTCCAATGTTTTCGTCAACGGGAAGAAGTTGTTGATATCAAATTGTTGCTTCTTTCATCAAGTTGTCATATAAAAAATATAATTTATTATCTTTAAGATTACCCTAATGAAGAAATTACTAACCACATGGACGTTTCAATGAGCCCAATTGGATTTGTTCTGAATACTGGAAGTGATGTTAAAGAATACCCCGTTTCAGGTTAATTAATAGACTTATTTCTATCACCTACTAAATAAAAAAATGACTCAATTCTTTTTTAAATTTTGTGTAAATTTTGAGATACATTTTATGTTTTACTGGTATTAATTATTATATAGCTAAATATAACTGGTTCTGATTCACTTCAGCATTATAAAATAATTTTATCAATAGGCTATGTTAAATTAAAAATCTTAAGCTTTGCACATATTACAATACTGTTGTCTATTGAGTAATATGCTTGATGTTAACACATTAAATTGACTAACAGAAAATACTTCAAATACTTTTTTCACGACAACACAACATTTTTAATATATCTTGTCATATTTTTTTAAAGCTAAAACATCTTTTAACATGTTTTGAGTTAAATACTTATTATGTTTAGTTACTTATAAAACCCTCGGTTGTTGGAAAGATACTGCAACTCGAGCAATTCCCACGATGGAAGGAACAAATTATTTGGTCACTGGTATTTATTGGACTAGACCTGAAGCAATTGAGAAATGTGCCATTTCTGCTTACCTGAAAAACTACACAGCATTTGCAGTACAAGTATGTGTTTCCTTGCTTCTTTTTTTTCTAAAAAAAGTTTGTATTTTTGTTCTAAATCTACAAATTATTTAATACCTAATATTAATAAAAAAGTTTTAAATCAATATTTTTTTTTAGGCTAAAGGATGGTGTGCGGGGTCAAGGGAGGCTATTGATACCTACGACAAATATGGTGGAATCGGTACATGTAAAGATGGAAAAGGCGGCTATTTAGCAAATAATGTATATCGAGTTATCAGAGGCACAGGTAAAAAGTTTAATTATAAAATTACAACATTAAATATACTTTCTGTAACGATGTAAATTTATTTTTTTGCAGTAGTGATAACAAAAAAATTGATCTTTTTAAAACAACAAATATATTGTCAAATCAATTGCTAATAAACTAAAATATAGTGACAAGAACATGATGTCTTAGTCTACATGTATTCATACCTGATGCATTCATTCGAATTTTTTAATTTTGATGAAATTTATTTGCTTATTTATTGCAATTAGTTTATATTTTTAATTGTTTTAAAATAACATAATGTCAATGTTGGTATAATTTACATAAATAGGTAGATTAACTGAAAGGCATTTTGAGATGAACGTTACTGTTGATGCAGAGGATAAATCAAAAATATCAAATATTGGTTTGACTACAAAGCAAACTATTGCAGGTAGTTTATGGTTCATGCAGAACAATTAAATAAAATATTGGTTACTATTCATTACATAAGCAAACCAAAATTTATATATTTGGAGTAATAGCTATAAGAAGATTTTTTTGGGTAACAAGTTTTTAAGCAATATTAAGCAACCGATTAGGAAATGATAAAGCAAATATTTTATTTTCCACAAAGCAATTGTAAATAATCATTAAAAATGGTTATTTTTAATTTAGTAACGGTCAAGAACTTGGGTTGCTGGAAAGATAACGCGGGTGCACGGGCATTAGATACCATGGAAGGAACGAGTTATTTACTAAAGGAAACTTATAACGTTCGTAAAGTTGCTGTTCAAAAATGTGCTGTTCTTGCTTACTCCAGAGGGTACACTGTTTTTGGTCTTGAGGTATTTGCATTTTATTAACTTTTATTTTGTAAGTACATACTTGTATTACAAAAAGATATAAGTTTTATTCAATCAATTTGTTTTAAACTAATTTGGTATTTATCAAGTCATTGTTTGGTTAATATTAGTTTTTCATTGTTTATATCAAGCTTAAAGATCACCATTTTAAGTCTTATATTACCCAATTTAAAATAAGTTCGTCAACTTAATATGTCAGACTTATACATTATAGTTTGGTGGACAATGTTATGGATCTGATACAGCACAAGATAATTACGACAAATATGGTGAGGCAACAACATGTGCTAACACTGGAAAAGGAGGAGCTTGGGTATTTCAAGTTTACGAAATTTTAGATGGAGAAATAACAAGTAAGTAATTTAATTTAAATAGATGTTGTGTAAAATAACAAATCAGTTATAATTTCATTAATCAAAAGTGAAAAATGCTAGTTTAAATATTTGCCCCAATCTTAAATTATCTTAGCCAGTATTGGGCATTAATATTACAACATGTAAGCAGTCTAAGATTGTCGATGTCCAAGGTTTTCGCCAACGGGAAGAAGTTGTTGATATCAAATTGTTGCTTCTTTCATCAAGTTGTCATATAAAAAATATAATTTATTATCTTTAAGATTATCCTAATGAAGAAATTACTAACCACATGGACGTTTCCATGAGCCCAATTGGATTTGTTCTGAATACTGGAAGTGATGTTAAAGAATACCCCGTTTCAGGTTAATTAATAGACTTATTTCTATCACCTACTAAATAAAAAAATGACTCAATTCTTTTTTAAATTTTGTGTAAATTTTGAGATACATTTTATGTTTTACTGGTACTAATTATTATATAACTAAATATAACTGGTTCTGATTCACTTCAGCATTATAAAGTAATTTTATCAATAGGCTATGTTAAATTAAAAATCTTAAGCTTTGCACATATTACAATACTGTTGTCTATTGAGTAATATGCTTGATGTTAACACATTAAATTGACTAACAGAAAATACTTCGAATACTTTTACATGACAACACAACATTTTTAATATCTCTTGTCATATTTTTTTGAAAGCTAAAACATCTTTTAACATGTTTTGAGTTAAATATGTATTATTTTAGTGACATATGAAACTCTGGGTTGTTGGAAAGATACTGGAACTCGAGCAATTCCAACGATGGAAGGAACAAATTATTTGCTCACTGGTGCTTATTGGGTTAGACCTGACGCAATTGAGAAATGTGCTATTTCTGCTTACCTGAAAAACTACACAGCATTTGCATTGCAGGTAAGTGTTTTATTGCTTATTATTTTAGAGAACCCTAAAACGGGTATATTTTGGTTAAATAATAAGAAATTATTTATTAATTAATTTTAATAAAATGTTTAAAATCAATATGTTTTTTAGGATAGAGGATGGTGTGCAGGATCGAGGGAAGCTATTGATACTTACGACAAGTATGGTGGAGCTGATACTTGTGTGAATGGTAAAGGAGCTAGTTATACAAACAATGTATACAAAGTTATTAGAGGCTCAGGTAAGTGGTTTAAATATATGGTAGCAGTTTATGTTATGTAATAAATACATCAAGTATATATTTTGTTTAAAGATGTTAACTTTTTTTGTGCGGTAGTGATAACAAAAGATTGATTATTTTGAAACAATAAATATATTGTTCAATCATTTGATAATAAACCAAAATATAAATCTAAAAATGTGTTGTTGTTGTCTACATGCACTTTATAACTTATACGTTAATTTGTATTCTTTATCTTTAATTTAATTCAATTTTTTTTTGCAATTAGTTTATATTTTTGGTTGTTTTGAATATTGCATGTAAATGTTTGCATATTTTACATAAATAGGTATAATAACCGAAGGCCATTTTGAGATGAACGTTACTGTTGATGGAAATGATAAATCAGAAATCTCAGATATTGGTTTTACTACAAAGCAAAATATTGCAGGTATAAATGACAATTTGTTGTTACTAGTTGAATCTTTAAATGGTTTACATTTAGTAACTAACAATTTTAAAATTTATTAACAAGGTTTAAAAAGTGATTAGAAAACAACCTTGAAACATATTGTAAAACAACGTGTTAAAATCTTATTTTAAATGTACATAGTCACAGTCAAGAACTTGGGTTGTTGGAAAGATAACGCGGGTGCACGTGCATTAGCAACCATGGAAGGAACGAGCTATTTACTAAAGGAAGCTTATAATGTTCGTAAAGTTGCTGTTCAAAAATGTGCTGTTCTTGCTTACTCCAGAGGGTACAGTGTTTTTGGTCTTGAGGTATTTTATTTGTTTATATTTTAATAAATAATAAAAAAATTATTAGGCCAACAAATCTAAGTACTTGTACATATAAATAATTCTCATGTTTATTAACTTTTAAATGTAATATTTAGTTTGGTGGACAATGTTATGGTTCTGATACAGCACAAGATAATTACGACAAATATGGTGAGGCAACAACATGTGCTAACACTGGAAAAGGAGGATCTTGGGCATTTCAAGTTTACGAAATTCTAGATGGAGAAATAACAAGTAAACGGTTTAATAAAACGAATTTCAATTTATTATCATGAACTTTTAAACAAACTCAAACTTGACTAAATATCAATACATTTCTACCATTATAACTAACTTTATTAAATGTGCAAAGGAGTGCACTTTGTTTATTTAAAATAAATAACACTTTGTTTATCTAAAATAAATAAATGTTATCTTTATGTTTAGTTTAATTGAAATTTCCTTTTTATGTATTTTTAAGATTATCCCATTGAACAAATAACTGACAACATGGACGTTTTCTTCAGTCCACTAGGATTTGTTATGAATACTGGAGACGAAATCAAAGAATATCCTGTGTCAGGTTGTTTAATTTATCAAGGAATTTTTATTTTATTTTCTATAAAATAATATTAAATAAGTTTACAGCTTGTTTGGAATGGATTTCTAATATACTTATCATAGTTTAACCTTTTTATGTTTAGTAACTTACGAATCTCTTGGTTGTTGGAAAGATACTGGGACTCGAGCAATTCCCACGATGGAAGGAACAAATTATTTGCTCACTGGTATTTATTGGGCTAGACCTGAAGCACTTGAGAAATGTGCTATTACTGCTTATCTGAACAACTACACAGCTTTTGCAGTGCAAGTATGTCTTTAATCTGTTAATATCTTACAAATGTTATTACTTCACTATTTGAGCCAAAAATAAATAAATAAGTGAAGCTTGGAATGTTTTTCTGTCATATATTCGTGCTTCGAAAGTTGGATTAATATAAATCTGATATTTTAAACTAAATATTGTATTTCAAAATAATGCTTTGACATAAAAAAAAAACTACTCTATTCTTAGCCTAAGTATGTAAAACGCAAATAAAAAAATAGGTTTAAAATAAATTTAGGATAGAGGATGGTGTGCGGGATCGAGGGAAGCTATTAATACTTACGACAAGTATGGTGGAACTAATGCATGTGTGAATGGTAAAGGGGGTACCTGGGCAAACAATGTATACAAAGTTATAAGGGGCACAGGTAAGTACCTCAACTAAGCAACGTTTTTCTTACTACGCTATAAAATTTTGTATCATTGATAAAAAATTTAGCTTAATTTTGGGTATTAAAACTATATATTGATAATAAAAGGTAAACCTGATGTTGAAATTACAAGAGAAATTAACGTAACAGTTGATGCTAATAATGATATAACACATATTAAGGCAGACAAAGTTTCACATCAAACGATAAGTGGTAATGTTTAATTTTGTTTTAAGTTTTCGATAGTTAATATTGTAAATATTGCTATATTTGTAATAATTTTGATAAAATTTTTTTTAAGAAACCACTTACAATTTTAAATTTTCTTTAGTGACTTTTAAAAACTTGGGCTGCTACAAAGACACAGCGACTCGTGCAATAGCTTCACTAGAGGGCACAATTTATTTGTTAGATGGGGCTTACAATACAAGAACAGATCCAATAACTAAATGTGCTGCAGTTGCTTACTCAAAGGGTTACCCTGCATTTGCTGTTCAGGTTTTAAGCTTAAAATTTAATTTTGTTATTGAAAACATATTCATTTGATTTAAAAAAAATATATGAACCTATAGTTATTTTTTAAATTTGTGCATTTTTGTAAAAATGTTACATATTTCTTATGTACATATTTTTTTAAATCATTTTAAATATTAGCTTATGTTTAAAATGGATTCCCATTTTTAAAGTGCTTGGTAATCTCTTAATAATTACAAAGCTTTGAATTTGTAGAAATTCGTATATATTTAAAACAAATCATCGTATTTACATTTTTTTTAAATTTCTGCTTAACAATACTAACGTATTATTTTTTCTACAGAATGGTGGTCAATGTTACGGATCTGCAACAGCGGATCAAACATATGACAAATATGGAGAAGCTACCACCTGTGCTAAAGATGGAGAAGGAGGTCTCAACGCCAACCAAGTTTATCAAATTATTGATGGAAAAATTACAAGTATTTAAGAAATTAAAACAACTTTATTTATTGTAAAAAATGTGGTTATTATATATATTAATTTTGATGAGTATTGTAACGTTTATTTGCCTAATAGTCTTTCGCATGAAAACCGTTTTAATCTTAGAGTATTTTATTGCAAAGAGATACAGAAACAACCGTTCACAAGCTTGTACCACGAATACTAACGCGCAATTACATTTTCAATAGTTAACTAACAAATCACGTGATACATAGCACGTGATAAAGAAGTGTCAGTACGCGACTTAATGGTGTAAACACGTGACTAGGAACTGATAACATTTAGTATAAACAACAAGATGGCGGATTCGTTACAATATTAACACATTGCTATTCCATGTATACATACTTTAAGAATTCATAAGTTAATCACATTTATTCATGCAAAATATTATTAACAAATTATAGTCCATACAAAGACTGTTTTATAGGTGACAAACATTATACAAACCATCTCTAAATATTATAAAGTCAAGTGCTTTATTTGATTTACTTTTCATTAAGACTACAACGAATGTGAGCTTGGAGAAAATGATTCAAAATGCGATGAAAATGCAGCTTGTTTAAAAGAAGAAACTGGCTTTCAACATTGTGTTTGTAACAAGGGCTACACAGGATCAGGAGCAGTTTGTGATGGTATTTTACTTTAACTTTTTGTTGATGTTGTTATCTATAACTCTATGTATTCAGAATCCAGAAAGTTTAAAATTTTTGAATTGTTGACACCATAAGTTAGAAATTTGTACAAAGGGCATATTAAGTTCTACAGACCAATAATATCCTAAACAACTTTTAAAAACATAATTGATTGACTTTTTTAGATATTAATGAATGTGCATCAGCCCTCTGTTCAACAAATGCTATTTGTTTGAATACACCTGGATCTTTTAGTTGTGAATGTACGACGTTGTATGCTTGGAATGGAGAAAAATGTGAACGTAAGTAATTACATTTTTTATTTGGTAAAAAATATAGATTTTGCTAATAAAAACTTGTCTTTTTGTATTAAAAAAATTTGGCATTGATAATCAATTAATTTCTTAAATTTTTACTGTTTTTCTTTTGCTTTGTGTAATCTAATGGTGTTGTATCAACCGTTTAAGATTTGTGATATCTGATAATTGACTTTTTGACCGTATATTCAACGTTTAATTTTCTAGTTATGCCGTTCTGTAGTATAAACGGTGATCCACATTACGTTACATTTGACAAGACACTGTACCACTTCCAAGGGGTGTGTAGATATTACGCTGCTAAGACTTACAAGCTTGCCTTAGATGATCCAAGGTGGTTTGAAATAACTACAAAGAATATTCCCTTTAGGCCTCATGTTTCAGTTGTCCAGTATGTTGAAATAGCTTTAAAAGGAGGAAGGCTAAATATTCGCTTAACAACACCGAATATAATACATGTAAATATTTAATTTTGTTTGGTTAAATTGTGTTTTTTTTTTCTGAATACCATTAGTTTGCAACTACAAAACCACTCACATTTTTCTCTCGAAAAAAGACATTAAATTTAAAATATGTTGTTAAAATATATATTAAGTTAATTTTAGCAGTCTTAATTCAACAGCTTGGTTATTTTTTATTAGGTTAACGGACAGAAAGTAGTGGGGTACAATAGAGGTGGTGTTGCTATTAGAACAGTGGGCAACCGAGTTTTTTTAATTACTGACCAAGGGTTACATATTGATTTTACTTTGTATAATTTAAATATCGGTGTATCACCTGACTATCAAAACGAGGTATTTTGGTAATTTACGTATGAGTTTGTTCGCTTTTATAAAAAAAACCTTTTAAACATATGTTGTATTTTCTCCCTTTGTTAAAATTAAACTAAATTCTTTAAGTTAAATGGATTGTGTGGAGCTTATAACGGTAATCCAGCTGACGATTATACGGCAAGTAATGGTCAAGTTACATCACAAGGTGTGTTTGCACATTCTTACCAAGTTGATGTATGTAATAAACCCAATCCTCTTCCCACTTGTGCAAACCCTGCAGCTTGGTGATTATATTTTTTATTATAAGTCGATGTTTTTGATTTGTTATGTATGTATGTATGGTCGTGATAAGTGTGTTAACTTCGTCCACAACCGTTTGACACTTCTTTTAGAGGAATGACAATTTTTTCATGTGTTAACCAACTTTTCCCGGTTAATTATTATTTAGCAGCCTGTAAGTTAATTGGTAATTGTTTTATATTCAAGGGCTGGTCAAGATTTCTGTGGACCTTTAATTAGCACAACCGGAGTGTTTGCTGCTTGCTTACATAAAGTTAACCCAAAAAAAATTTACATAGACTGCATCTATGACATGTGTGCTACCAATGGAGACAAAACCCTTCTAACCCAGGTTGGAACAAAATAAGGTCACTTAAGTCTAATGGTTATTTGCAAAACGTTGAACTTTAATTTATAATTATTTTAGGACTTAAAATGGATGGCGGACCAATGTGAAGGCCAAGGCATAAAAGTTTGCAATTGGAGAGTTTTAACTGGTGCGTCTGTCGAAACTTGTCCAAAAAACAGTCATTACGATGGTTGCATGACCCCATGTCCTGCTACATGTGATACTATAGTTGAACCTGAACAGTAAGCACTACGTTTTTTACTTCAAAGTCCTTTAACAACATAATTGATATATAAAGCTTAAACACCGACTTAAGAAAACGTTAAATTTACATATTAATAACAAAATTTATCAATGTATAAAAAACAAAAAAGGATCGGGCTTAAAATATAACTGTTACACAACAAATATTGTAACGTAAATTTGCTTTCTGCCCCTTCTACGTTTAACTATTTCGTAAACTTCAAATCTCGCACCAAGTTCAATATATAACATATGTATTTCCAAAACGATAATCAACACTATAAAGCAACCAAACACCACCGTTTATCCAGCTGTTCACTACGCTACACCCCTACTATTCCAATCTTACCCTTTTTACTAGTTACGAGATACAGACAAACGAGAGATAAGATGTGCCCGCGTGACTAAAAGTGTAAGCACGTGATTAGAAACAGATAACAAACAATAAACAATTAAATGGCGGATTCGTTACAATATTAAAAAAGATAAAAAAATTTAAAAGCTAATTTTATTTTTATTATTAAAGATGTTTAATTACTGGGGTGGTTGAAGGTTGTGCTTGCGACACCGACTTTGTCAAAAATGGATTTGATTGCGTTCCATTATCAAACTGTGGTTGTGAAATTGACGGAGCTTATATTAACTTTGGTATCACTTAAATGCGTTTAATTTTTAAATTAAACTATTTGTTTCATTTATTATTGGAAATCAACTCTTTAAAAGACATCTTTATAAGTTTGAAAATTTAATTACGTGTGTTAATTTTGTTTATGATTTTATATAGGTGATGGGTATATTTCTGTATCAACCAATTCACAATGCAACTGCATTGGCGTTAAAAATTTCACATGTAGTTGTTTAGATGGGTATTCAGGGGATCCCTGTGTAGGTTAGTACATTATACATTAATTAATTTTAAGTTATATTTTGTTAAATAAAATTAGACTGTTAGGGTATCCAAATTTTATGTAATATATTTGCCAAATGTATACACTCAGCATTACTATTAACAAAACAATTTCGTAATTTGTGTTAAGATATTGACGAATGCACTACTGGAGATTTTAGTTGTGGAGCAAATCAAGTTTGCAATAACACAATTGGATCATATGATTGCCCCTGCGTAGAAGGATTTGTTAAGGTTGATGACAATTGTAAAGGTTAGATAAATGCATAAGTAATAATATATATTAAAAGGTTGACAACACAATTTAGTATGTTTAAAAATGATAAAGCAAACGTTTTAAAATTTTGGTAAAAGTAACAAAAATTTTTAGATATTGACGAAAAAAAAAAATTTTTTTAGATATTGACGAATGTACAGAAGACGCTGGCAATGATTGTGATGCAAATGCAGTTTGTACCAACACACCTGGAAGTTATACATGTGGATGTAAGAAGGGTTACACTGGAGATGGAAAGATTTGCAAAGGTTTAATAATTGGTTTTAAATAGTTATCAAACAATGATTTGATGCTAAAACTTTTAATATTTAAATTTTGTAATCGTTTAAAAATTGTTTGTATTATACAAATAGAAACGTAAAATTTAATATGATGTAATGTGTTTTGACATAGGTATTTTAGAGATTGTTTTTTTTTTAAATCCCAATTTGCAGAAGAAATGCTAACTGTATAGTTTTTTTTTCCAGATATTGACGAATGTACCACAATGTCTCATACTTGTAACACTGATTTTGCTGAATGTGTTAACACGATTGGTTCTTATCTATGTAAATGTAAAGCAGGTTATAGTGGGGATGGTACAACTTGTACAGGTAAAATATATAGCATAATGAAACATTGGTAAAATATATAGCATAATGAAATATTGGTAAAATATATAGCATAACGAAATATTGGTAAAATATATAGCATAATGAAAAGGAATAAATTAGTTTACTGTTTTGTATTTAATAAAAAGTCATTTTTTAAAGAGCAATAAAATATTTCTTTAAATGATATTCTACATTATTGGAGGTGGTAACATAAAAATGAATATTCCAATATTAAATTTAAAAATCACATAATCAGCAAATTTATTAACTGCTTTAGGAGTTATAGTTTAATTTCTTAACTATATAATGTTTTTTAAATGAAGCTAAAATTTTGTAATTGTAGTAAGTGACACGGGTTTAATAAAAAAATGTTTTTAGATGTCGATGAATGTAAGTCTGGTGCTGCTAACTGTGATGTAAATGCAGTTTGTTCAAATAGTGTTGGATCCTATGAATGCAAATGTAATGAAGGTTATGTTGGGGACGGAACGAATTGTGTTGAAATACAAGGTAAATATTTTTTAAATTGAAAAAATGTGTGCATATTTGTACTACTCATACAATATACTTTAATTTATACATTTTTTTTAAAATCATGCAAATTTATAAAATTAATATTTTTTGAAAGATTTTTCTATTTAAACAAAAATTATTATTATTTTTTTTTATATTGTTTATTTTTTTAATATCGTATTATAAGTATTCTGTATTTAAAGATTTTTCAGTTTGTTTAATTTTTTAAACTAAAAATGTTTATAATAGTACGTTTTTGACTTCTTTTTATTTTTATTCCTAAAATTCAATGTTAAAGAATGTGACATTTTTTGCAGAATGTGAAAATGGAAAAGTCTTTTCAGATTGTGAACATTGCGAAATTAATTGCAAGGATATTAACAATCCTGAACCCTGTACACCAGATTGTCAAATCGGTTGTAAATGTCCACCCGGAACATTTGTGAACGATGAAGATAAATGTGTTAAAATAAGTGGCTGCTTGGGTATTGAAACAAATCCAGGTCAGTTAAAATTTTAAAAAGTTTAACAAAAATTCGTGTTTAGTGTTTTTTTATATTTATCTTTGATGTAAATTTTTAAGTCAATTTCTTGACCTAAAGGTAGAGTGACTTTAATTACCCCAACCCACTATTAAAATGGAATTGACGACTTTGAATATTACAGATTTATATATGCCAAATAATCAAGTTTAGGTGTTGGTTTATTAGGAGTTTATACTGTTTATTGCGCTTTTCTAAAGGCATGCGAGCAGTGGGAATTTAACCAGGACCTTACGTAGTGAAAAAAATGACCATTACACCAAGCTGCCGGTTAACAACTATGTTCAAATATAGATTCTATAAAAAAATGTCAATATTGTAAAATAATAAGTTGGTAATATTTCAGAATGTTCCGACGGCAAAACGTATTGTACTTGCCACGGTTGTGATGTGAGTTGCGAAGATCGCTTATTCCCTCCTCATTGCGAGGATACATGCCAGAATGGTTGTCATTGTCAAGAAGATCACTATATGTTGGATGGTGAATGTGTACCAGAGGATCAATGTCCGGGTTAGTTTTTTTGTTGTTAATTATAATACACAGCTTGTGTGGCAGAATTAGTTACGAAATACTAAATTATGAACACAATGTCACTAAGATGTTATAATCTGTCAAACGCTGCAACTTTAACTTTTTAAAAAAATATTTTTTTTTAAAAATATATTAATAAAAAATATTGTTGTTAAACTTTTAGTCTAAATACTTTTATTATTTTACAGAAATTGAACCTTGTGATGAATAGTTAAACAACATTCAATGTAAGACATTAAATGTAGTTCGGTACTTTAGAATATTTTATTGGTGCAATATCTTATAGCTTGGGGTTTTAAATTTTGGTACTTTTAATATTCTATATACAGTTTTTTTAAATTAATTTATAAACTTGAACAAGATTTAGTTTTTAATTTGCGTTTACAATTCCCATTTCCAAAAATCTTATAAATATTTTACATATTAGTCATTTAAAATTAAAACATAATGTATTTGTTAATTAGTAGAAGAATAAAATATATGTTTTTGTTTTGTTAAAGTCTTTATTTTACAATGTGTTTATTTGTATTTTTGTGTGGGTAAAAGTTGATATATCAAACGGAAAATAAATTAATTTTCATAATTATGTTGTTAAATTTTTTGCAAAATAAAGCCAATGTAGTAAAAAGGTTCTTTAGGTTTAAAAAGAGTTTAGCAATGGAAACATATAACTTACATTTTTTAAAGTTGCCTCAGTTGCCAATTTAATCTGCCTTTTTTTAAACCTTGCCTGAATGTAATTGCTTCGATTCTTTGAAATGTTGCTCAGGTTCTGCACAACTTGCTTAAAACAAAACAGTTACGTTGTTAAGTAAAACAGAAACTGTAAATTAAAGAGTTTGGTAAAGCATAAGACTACAGATAGCAATAGATTCTGTTATGCCAAATATTACGACTTATCTAGATTCCTGTACACACTAGTAACTAGAGCTACTGATAAAATTACTTATCTTTATTGTTATTTTAGGTAAAAGCGTTGACTTATGACAGTTTTGAAAAGAATTCATAGAACAAGTACTAAGATATTTTGGATTAACTAATACACCAAAGGTAAGATATATCTAAACATAACATAAAAGTAAAAATATACTTATAAGGCGTAAAGCGAGTTTTTTTTAAAGCAAACCTAGAGAATTGTTTTGCAATATTTTTCGTTAATTATTGACACATTTAAAAGTTGCATTTGATTAAGTAACTTCCACATAGTGTTTATAGTGTTAAAAAAAGTTGTATGCTATCGTAATGTTATAGAGTTTTGTATTGTTGTTTATTTAAAGCTATTGTTGTTAAATTAAAGCTGAAGTTTTCTAAAAATTAATTTTAACTTTGGTTCTTATAATAGAGTTCAAATATTACTAAAACTTTCAATTAATCAAACGCAGAAACTTTCGCTATTAATCAAACAACTTAAAGTAAAAATTTTTGTGCTGAAATGTTTTACGTAAGCGACAATTTTCTTCATTTTTAATCTTCTTTTACAATTACGGAATTTTCTGTAAATCTATTACATAATCATGACAAATTATTAAAAAAAATTACATAATTAGAGCAAATCACTTACATAAACTCAAAGGTTTAACTTTACCATTCAAAGGCTTTGTCAGTTAGGTTTGGTTTGTGCGTGTTAAACAATCTTACCTGTACTTAGGTTATACAAAATAAAATATGATTAAGTTGACAGCTTTGGTATTGTTTTGTGTATATTCCGTGTATGCTCAAGGTAAGTTTACATTTGTGATTTTAATATAAAATAAATTAAGCTTTAATGTATATGAACATGGTATAACACGTATTACAAAGCGTCAAAAACTTATTTTATGATTATAGAGACCACATCAGAACTTTACAATATTGTTTTCAATAACAACCATTTTATTGACAAACTTGTTGCTCCAACTCATGAGCGCAATATAAGTGGTAAGATTTTTTTATATTTAATAATTTCATGCATTTGCCGCTGTAACTGTCACAAAAATTTGAAGCGTAGACCCAAAGTATTCGTATAACCTAATTATACTTGATCAATACACATTTAGTAACGTACTCAAACCTTGGTTGTTGGAAAGCAAACTACGCGATTGCAAGTTTAGAAAACAAGGCTTATTTCTTAGTTGGAAGTCAGCTTACTAGGACCGATTCAATTGCAAAATGTGCAGCTGTAGCATATTCGCTTCAATATACTGTATTTGCACTGCAGGTGAATTTTTTAAATGTTTTCAAAAAAAATGGACATCCCTATAAAAAAATTGTTCTTAATGTATCATTTTTTGACTTTTTGTATTTAGAACTACGGGTGGTGTTTTAGCTCACGGGACGCAGATGATTTATATAAAGCAAACGGACCTTTGACAACTTGTGGGCCAGGCGAGGGCCGTGGAGTAGCAGGAGCCAACCAAGTTTATGAACTTGTAACGGGCGAAGGTTTTAACACTTTTAATTTTTTGTAAAACCAATTTGTATCGGCGTATACTCTTAGGCAGTCAGAATAAAGAGCAT
This sequence comes from Corella eumyota, assembly GCF_963082875.1. Taxonomy (NCBI): domain Eukaryota; kingdom Metazoa; phylum Chordata; class Ascidiacea; order Phlebobranchia; family Corellidae; genus Corella; species Corella eumyota. The sequence goes on along the minus strand of NC_137493.1, from coordinate 16,089,495 downwards.
ATATACGCAACATAACATTAAACTCTAGATTGGCAAAAACTTAAAATAAAAAATTTAACTTTAAACAACTAATTTATTCCGAAAGTGTTTAAACAAATAATTTACTGTCTTTTTATACCAGTTTTTTGATTTTTTATAGGTTTTCCACCTCGACTTATTTCAAACACATTAGAGATCGGATATAATTTTTATGAGCCTCACCAAATCCAACCAGCTGGATATAGAGTTTTGCATGAACAAACAAGTTTACAATATATAGAATTTTTTTATTTTTATTTGATTGGTATTATTTATACTAAATAATTAAAAATAAAAATACAAGTAAATTTGACTGTTAAAATGTTAAATTTAAATTCAGTTGATTATGTTGATGCTGGTTGTTGGAAAGATAACGCTGTTCGGACAATGACATCATTGGAGAATACAATCTACTTTTTATCCGATACTTATTCAATAAGAACAGATGCTGTAGTTAAATGTGCTGCTGCTGCCCACATAAAAGGTTTCTCTTGGTTTGGAGTTCAGGTCAGTGTTTAATCTATTTGCTTATTGCAGAAACGACTACATTATATTCTAGTTTTAAGTAAATGCAGTTGTTAATTAAAATGATATTATTTAAAAGTAATTTTTTATTTATTTGTTATAAAGCAATTTTTTTTCAGAATGGAGGATTTTGCGTATCATCGGCAGATGCTGGTGAAACTTATAGCAAGTATGGGCTTTCACCACTTTGTCCTAATACTGGAAAAGGAACATATCTAGTTAATCGCGTTTACAGAATTGTCGACGCATCTGATAAAAGTAAAAATTTAAATATTGTTTCTTTTTTACAAAAAAAATAATAAATTTGCAATAGTGACATATTGTTTTTGACTTTTTTTTTATAGTTTTACCTAGAGAAGTTATAACCGATCACATAGATGTATCCTTAAATGCGTTGAACAGGCTTTCAAATGTTGATGTTACCAATACTTTTAATCTTGAAGGTATTTTGTAAATTAATTTTTTTAATTTTTATTATATTTTCGTTTTTAAATGTCGTAATAAGTTTTTTTCGTTTGATTTATGTTAGTTACGTTTGCTGATCTTGGATGCTGGCTTTCTGCTCACGAAAGAACGATCCCGACTCTGGAAAACAAAGGAGTTTATCTTTTGGATGGCTTTTACTATACTAGAAAAGATGCTCTTGTAAAATGTGCAGCTGCTGCTTATATGAAAGGCTACACAATATTTGGTCTCTGGGTAAGAATATTCAACTTTATTGTTTGGATTAACTTATTTAAAATTTTAAAAGACTTGAGAAGTCAAAAAACGTGATATTTAATTCGTTTAAACATTTCATGTATCTAAGCATATTGTTATAAAACTTGTTTACTTTTAGAACAACGGATCATGTTCCAGTTCGGCTAATGCAATTGAAACCTACAAGAGCTATGGTGATAAAGTCGGCTTAGGTGGATGTTATGGGTGGGGTAAGGGTGGTCATTCCTCTAATCGAGTCTGGACCATTATAAACGGAACAGGTAACTATTTTATTTCATTTTAACAAATTAAATTTTGTGACACCATATTTTAAATAAGCTTGTTCAGTAGATCTTTAAATAAAATTGCTTTAAATAAAACTTAATCATCATGTTCAAATAAATTATATAAAATTATATCCCCTAAGTATAAGTATTTTTGTAATAATTTGTGGCTCTGGACTTTTATTTTAGGTATACCTACAGAAATGCATTTTGAAAGGAACGTTACTGTTGATGGAGATGGTAAAACTGAAATATCAGATATTGGATTTGTTACAAAGCAAAATGTTAAAGGTATGTAGCAGTTAAATAGAAAAATTAAAACGTTTTACTAGTTTAACGGTGAAATACAGAATGAATGAAAGATAAGATAAACAGCGCGACGCTAAAGTAATTAGGAAAAAGGCAAAAACAACATGCGTACAACGTACACACACATACTACGCTTCGTATGTCTAAAAAGTAGTACGCTACAGGTATTACTTAACTGTTAAAAAAATCGAAAGTAAGCTGTGTTCACATTAAGTAAAATAAATAAACTATTAAAATTAGTTTGCAATATAAATGTTTTATTTTAGTAACTGCCAAAAACTTGGGTTGTTGGAATGACAATACAGGTGTGCGTGCTTTAGAAACCATGGAGGGAACAAGTTATATACTAAAGGAAACTTATAACGTTCGTACGGATGCCATTCAAAAATGTGCTGTTCTTGCTTACTCCAGAGGGTACACTGTTTTTGGTCTTGAGGTATTTGCTTCATACGTACTTTTCATTAAGTTATTACTTCAAAATAACGTTTTTTTCATATTATTGCTTTCAAGGCGATAGTAGTTAGTTTAAGTTCTACGACATATGTCGATATAATTTGTCGGATTTACGTTTTAAAGTTTGGTGGACAATGTTATGGATCTGCTACAGCACAAGATACTTACAACAAAAATGGTCAGGCATCCACATGCCCTGATAATGGAAAAGGAGGAACTTGGGCATTTCAAGTTTACGAGATTCTAGATGGAAACCGAACAAGTTTGTAGTTTGACAGAAACAAACTAAAATCGATTTTAAATTTAATTAACACAATAATACGGTTATGTTATAGTTGCAACTATATAACATCTATGTTTTAAGGTGCAATATACATCTTAGCTTTTCAATACTAAATTTATTTCTGCTACATATAATTCTACTTTAATTTATTGAATAATTTTTAATTTAAAATAACAATTATATTAAAATCCACTTTAGATTATCCAATTGAGGAGATAACCGATCACATGCAAGTTTCAATAAGCCCTATTGGTGTAATTCTTAATACTGGTGATGTTAAGCAATATCCTATCTCAGGTTATTTATTTATTTATATAAAGTAATACATTCAGATTAAAATCTGACACAATTTAGAGAGCTATTTCAGTAATGGGTACATATGCATTTAACTATGGAGGTGTAAGAAAGTCATATATGCCGTCATAATTTTGTTAAAATAAAAACACTTCAAATGTTTTGTATTTTTTTATTTGATTTTTGTTTTAGTTACCTACCAAACTCTTGGTTGTTGGAAAGATACTGCAGATAGAGCAATTCCAACGATGGAAGGAACAAATTATTTGCTCACTGGTGCTTATTGGGTTAGACCTGAAGCTATTGAGAAATGTGCTATTACTGCTTATCTAAAAAATTACACAGCTTTTGCAGTGCAAGTATGTGAAACCTTGTTTAATATTTAAAATTTATAAACAACATTTTTTGCAATCTTTTAATGTTTTTGTATATTGTAATATACTTATGCTATTTTATCAGCGTTAGTTTATAAAAGCAAAATTTATTAATAAATTATTTAAGGCTGCCGGATATTGTGTCGGATCAAGAGATGCGATTGATACTTACGACAAGTATGGTGGAACTAACATATGTGTGAATGGAAAAGGGGGTACCTGGGCAAGCAGCGTATACAAAGTTATAAGGGGCACAGGTAATAAGTTTAATTAAAAAATTATTTATTTCGTAAAATAAACAAAACTTGTTGGATAATAGAGTGTCCTTTAACAAGGTTATTTTAAATATTTAAAGATACCCTATGTATAAGAAAAACAGATCATAACATGGATTGACATACAATTTAGACTAAAAATTTAAAACTAATACAACAAAAGTTTTTTAACCGTATCTATAACGTTGTAAATAGTATTAAACTTAGATGTTATAATTGAAAATGTTTTTATATCTAAAGGTAAACCCGATTTGGAAATTACGAGAGAAATTAAAGTAACTGTTGATGCCAATAATGATGTTACTTTTAATGACGCGGACAAAGCTTCCCATCAAGATATAAGTGGTAATATGACATGCTTTATCATTTTAAGTTAACAATCATATTAGTTAACTTAAGAATAATCTATTTCGTTTTTTAATTTTGACAAAAATAATTTATTTGTTATTATTGTTTTTGTTTTTATTTGTGATTTTGAATAAAAAATTGCAACAGTTTTTGTTTTATAAGTAAAAGGCAACTTAGGCTTTAAATCATTCTTAGTGACTTTTAAAAACTTGGGCTGCTACAAAGACACAACAACCCATGCAATAGCTTCACTAGAGGGCACAAGTGAGTTGTTAGATGGAGCTTACAATACAAGAACAGATCCAATAACTAAATGTGCTGCAGTTGCTTACTCAAGGGGTTACCCTGCATTTGCTGTTCAGGTTTTAAGCTTAAAATTTAATTTTGTTACTGAAAACATATTCATTTGATTTAAAAAAAATATATGAACCTATAGTTATTTTTAAAATTTGTGCATTTTTGTAAAAATGTTACATATTTCTTATGTACATATTTTTTTGAATCATTTTAAATATTAGCATATGTTTAAAATGGATTCCCATTTTTAAAGTGCTTGGTAATCTCTTAATAATTACAAAGCTTTGAATTTGTAGAAATTCGTATATATTTAAAACAAATCATCGTATTTACATTTTTTTTTAAATTTCTGCTTAACAATACTAACGTATTATTTTTTCTACAGAATGGTGGTCAATGTTACGGATCTGCAACAGCGGATCAAACATATGACAAATATGGAGAAGCTACCACCTGTGCTAAAGATGGAGAAGGAGGTCTCAACGCTAACCGAGCTTATCAAATTATTGATGGAAAAATTACAAGTATTTAAGAAATTAAAACAACTTTATTTATTGTAAAAAATGTGGTTATTATATATATTAATTTTGATGAGTATTGTAACGTTTATTTGCCTAATAGTCTTTTACATGAAAACCGTTTTAATCTTAGAGTATTTTATTGCAAAGAGATACTGAAACAACCGTTCACAAGCTTGTACCACGAATACTAACGCGCAATTACATTTTCAATAGTTAACTAACAAATCACGTGATACATAGCACGTGATAAAGAAGTGTAAGTACGCGACTTAATGGTGTAAACACGTGACTAGGAACTGATAACATTTAGTATAAACAACAAGATGGCGGATTCGTTACAATATTAACACATTGCTATTCCATGTATACATACTTTAAGAATTCACAAGTTAATCACATTTATTCATGCAAAATATTATTAACAAATTATAGTCCATACAAAGACTGTTTTATAGGTGACAAACATTATACAAACCATCTCTAAATATTATAAAGTCAAGTGCTTTATTTGATTTACTTTTCATTAAGACTACAACGAATGTGAGCTTGGAGAAAATGATTCAAAATGCGACGAAAATGCAGCTTGTGTAAAAGAAAAAACTGGCTTTCAACATTGTGTTTGTAACAAGGGCTACACAGGATCAGGAGCAGTTTGTGATGGTATTTTACTTTAACTTTTTGTTGACGTTGTTATCTATAACTCCTTGTATTCAGAATCCAGAAAGTTTAAAATTTTTGAATTGTTGACACCATAAGTTAGAAATTTGTACAAAGGACATATTAAGTTCTACAGACCAATAATATCCTTAACAACTTTTAAAAACATAATTGATTGACTTTTTTAGATATTAATGAATGTGCATCAGCCCTCTGTTCAACAAATGCTATTTGTTTGAATACACCTGGATCTTTTAGTTGTGAATGTACGACGTTGTATGCTTGGAATGGAGAACAATGTGAACGTAAGTAATTACATTTTTTATTTGGTAAAAAATATAGATTTTGCTAATAAAAACTTGTCTTTTTGTATTAAAAAAATTTGGCATTGATAATCAATTAGTTTCTTAAATTTTTACTGTTTTTCTTTTGCCTTGTGTAATCTAATGGTGTTGTATCAACCGTTTAAGATTTGTGATATCTGATAATTGACTTTTTGACCGTATATTCAACGTTTAATTTTCTAGTTATGCCGTTCTGTAATATAAACGGTGATCCACATTACGTTACATTTGACAAGACACAGTACCACTTCCAAGGGGTGTGTAGATATTACGCTGCTAAGACTTACAAGCTTGCCTTAGATGATCCAAGGTGGTTTGAAATAACTACAAAGAATATTCCTTTCACGGCCCACGTTTCAGTTGTCCAGTATGTTGAAATAGCTTTAAAAGGAGGAAGGCTAAATATTCGCTTAACAACACCGAATATAATACATGTAAATATTTAATTTTGCTTGGTTAAAAATTTTTTTTCTGAATACCATTAGTTTGCAACTTTTACAAAAACACTCACATTTTCTTTCAAAAATAAGACATTAAATTTAAAAATTTAGTTTATTCTAAAAAATATGTGTTGTTAAAATATATATTAAGTTAATTTTAGCAGTCTTAATTCAACAGCTTGGTTATTTTTTATTAGGTTAACGGACAGAAAGTAGTGGGGTACAATAGAGGTGGTGTTGCTATTAGAACAGTGGGCAACCGAGTTTCTTTAATTACTGACCAAGGGTTACATATTGATTTTACTTTGTATATTTTAAATATCGGTGTATCACCTGACTATCAAAACGAGGTATTTTGGTAATTTACGTATGAGTTTGTTCGCTTTTATAAAAAACCTTTTAAATATATGTTGTATTTTCTCCCTTTGTTAAAATTGAACTAAATTTTTTAAGTTAAATGGATTGTGTGGAGCTTATAACGGTAATCCAGCTGACGATTATACGGCAAGTAATGGTCAAGTTACATCACAAGGTGTGTTTGCAAATTCTTACCAAGTTGATGTATGTAATAAACCCAATCCTCTTCCCACTTGTGCAAACCCTGCAGCTTGGTGATTATATTTTTTATTATAAGTCAATGTTTTTGATTTGTTATGTATGTATGTATGGTCGTGATAAGTGTGTTAACTTCGTCCACAACCGTTTGACACTTCTTTTAGAGGAATGAAAATTTTTTCATGTGTTAACCAACTTTTCCCGGTTAATTATTATTTAGCAGCCTGTAAGTTAATTGGTAATTGTTTTATATTCAAGGGCTGGTCAAGATTTCTGTGGACCTTTAATTAGCACAACCGGAGTGTTTGCTGCTTGCTTACATAAAGTTAACCCAAGCAAAATTTACGAAGACTGCATCTATGACATGTGTGCTACCAATGGAGACAAAACCCTTCTAACCCAGGTTGGAACAAAATAAGGTCACTTAAGTCTAATGGTTATTTGCAAAACGTTGAACTTTAATTTATAATTTTTTTAGGACTTAAAATGGATGGCGGACCAATGTGAAGGCCAAGGCATAAAAGTTTGCAATTGGAGAGTTTTAACTGGTGCGTCTGTCGAAACTTGTCCAAAAAACAGTCATTATGATGGTTGCATGACCCCATGTCCTGCTACATGTGATACTATAGTTGAACCTGAACAGTAAGCACTACGTTTTTTACTTCAAAGTCATTTAACAACATAATTGATATATAAAGCTTAAACACCGACTTAGGAAAACGTTAAATTTACATATTAATAACAAAATTTATCAATGTCTAAAAAACAAAAAAGGATCGGGCTTAAAATATAACTGTTACACAACAAATATTGTAACGTAAATTTGCTTTCTGCCCCTTCGACGTTTAACTATTTCGTAAACTTCAAATCTCGCACCAAGTTCAATATATAACATATGTATTTCCAAAACGATAATCAACACTATAAAGCAACCAAACATCACCGTTTATCCAGCTGTTCTCTACGCTACACCCCCACTATTCCAATCTTACCCTTTTTACTAGTTACGAGATACAGACAAAACAGAGATAAGATGTGCCCACGTGACTAAAAGTGTAAACACGTGATTAGAAACAGATAACAAACAATAAACAATTAAATGGCGGATTCGTTACAATATTAAAAAAGATAAAAAAATTTAAAAGTTAATTTTATTTTTATTATTAAAGATGTTTAAATACTGGGGTGGTTGAAGGTTGTGCTTGCGACACCGACTTTGTCAAAAGTGGATTTGATTGCGTTCCATTATCAAACTGTGGTTGTGAAATTGAAGGAGCTTATATTAACTTTGGTATCACTTAAATGCGTTTAATTTTTAAATTAAACTATTTGTTTCATTTATCTATAAAAATCACCTTTTTAAAAGACATCTTTATAAGTTTGAAAATTTAATTACGTGTGTTAATTTTGTTTATGATTTTATATAGGTGATGGGTATATTTCTGTATCAACCAATTCTCAATGCAACTGTATTGGCGTTAAAAATTTCACATGTAGTTGTTTAGATGGGTATTCAGGGGATCCCTGTGTAGGTTAGTACATTATACATCAATTAATTTTAAGTTATATCTTGTTAAATAAAATTAGACTGTTAGGGTATCCAAATTTTATGTAATATATTTGCCAAATGTATACACTCAGCATTACTATTAACAAAACAATTTCGTAATTTGTGTTAAGATATTGACGAATGCACTACTGGAGATTTTAGTTGTGGAGCAAATCAAGTTTGCAATAACACAATTGGATCATATGATTGCCCCTGCGTAGAAGGATTTGTTAAGGTTGATGACGATTGTAAAGGTTAGATGAATGCATAAGTAATAATATATATTAAAAGGTTGACAACACAAATTAGTATGTTTAAAAATGATAAAGCAAACGTTTTAAAATTTTGGTAAAAGTAACAAAAAATATTTAACAAGATTCTAAAATTATTTCTATTTAAAAAATTTTTAGATATTGACGAATGTACAGAAAACGCTGACAATGATTGTGATGCAAATGCAGTTTGTACCAACACACCTGGAAGTTATACATGTGCATGTAAGAAGGGTTACACTGGAGATGGAAAGACTTGCGAAGGTTTAACAATTAGTTTAAAATAGTTATCAAACAATGATTTGATGCTAAAACTTTTAATATTTAAATTTTGTAATCGTTTAAAAATTGTTTGTATTATACAAATAGAAACGTAACATTTAATATGATGTGATGTGTTTCGACACAGGTATTTTGGAGATTGTTTTTAACAGTGTTGTTTTTTTACAGATATTAATGAATGTACCACAATGTCTCATACTTGTAACACTGATTTTGCTGAATGTGTTAACACGATTGGTTCTTATCTATGTAAATGTAAAGCAGGTTATAGTGGAGATGGTACAACTTGTACAGGTAAAATACTACAAAAATCCGTTCATTTTACTTTTACAATTTAACCAATAACGCCCTTAGGTCTAATGATTACCCAACAAAATGCCCGGGTTAAATATTGATTTGTAGTTGAAAAAATAGAACGAGTTTACATTTTAAATATAGTCAAACAAAAACCAATTTAATAAGAAAAAAAAAATTGAAATTGTTAACAGACATTGACGAATGTACTTCGGGTGCTGCTGACTGTGATGTAAATGCAGTTTGTTCAAACACACTTGGATCATATGAATGTAAATGTAATGAAGGTTATGTTGGTGACGGAAAGAACTGCGTTGAAAAGCAAGGTAGATGTTTTCGTTGTCTAATTTAAAGTTTAAATGTTTGTAAAAAAATTGTAAAGATTAAAGTTTTTTAAATTCCATTCTATTTCTAGTTTTAAATTTTTGACTTCATTTTTAACTTGATTAAATTTGTGAATAATTGGAAAAACTTTTTACGTTTTTTTTGCAGAATGTACGGACGGCAAAGTATTCTCTGGTTGTGAGCATTGCGAAATTTACTGCAAGGATATTTACAATCCTATACCATGTACAGAAGATTGTGAAATCGGTTGTAAATGTCCGCCTGGAACTTTTGTCAATAATGATGGCAAATGTGTCAACATATACGAATGCCCTAACGTCGAGCCCGGTTAGTTTAATTAATGCATTAACTTAAGAAAAAGTTAATAAAAGGTGTATTTTATAAAAAGATTGTTTATGAATAATTTGCAGACCTATTATAGCTAGATAGTAATGATTCATTTTCCATATTTAGGATAAAAAAAAAAATCATAAAGCACCAAGTTTGTTCAAAACTTTTAGTTTAACTTTAGCACAAAGTTGCGTTATAATTTTTTAAACAATTGGCAATTCAAGTTTGTTCTGCTTTATATTTATTTAAGCCAGTTTTTCAATTATTTTACACACATTGTTGTTTCAGAGTGTGCTGAAGGTCAAAGCTTTTGTCTTTGCCATGGCTGTGACGTAAGTTGCGAGGATCGTTTATTCCCCCCTCACTGTGAGGATACATGTCAGGACGGTTGTCATTGTGCAGAAGATCATTATCTTTTGGATGGTAAATGTGTTCCAGAAGATCAATGTCCAGGTTAGTTTTTTTGTGGTAAATTTAAGTGCTGCTTTTTTGGCATGATTGCATGGAATTTATTAAATTCTTTTCATCTTTAAACTATTTTACAGAAATAGAGCCTTGTGACGAGTAGATTGAAGCATTTAGATCAAGTTAGAAAATCGTTTGCATATGGTGTTACTATACAGAGAAACATACTACATTAATATTTAATTTACCTCATTTTGGGTTAATATAATCAAACAGTTGGTGGTAAAGTTGTAATTCAAATCTATGTAATTGGAAAAATTATTTACAATGTTTTAACGTTCTAAGAATATATATAACTTTGGGTGATTTATAAAGTTGTTACACTTTTTAAAAATGAGTACTAACTTGATAGTGGACAAATAAATATATATTTACATGTTTAAGGATTTTAACAATAACTAGTGTGATCTTAAATGTATATCAAGATTTAGTTTAGGAAATTTATTTAAAAGAATTAGAAGTAAATTAGGTGAGGTTATCGACAAAACAAATATAAAAAAATACTACATTAAGGCGATTATTTAACAGTAGCAAAAAAGATTTTAAGACATATTAGTTACAAGCCTTGAATGTCAAAGAAACAACCTGTTATAAAGTGGGTCAAACAGAGTAAATAACAGAAATCAAACAGAGTAAATAACAGAAAAAAATCAAACAGAGTAAATAACAGAAATTTTGTGATAAAAATATAGTATATGATAGATAAAGTTATTAGAAAAATCTGCTAACAGACTAAACCACAACAAACTGTTTTGGTTTTGCCTACTAGTCATTTATCGATAAAAATACTTTACCATATTTATTTAATTTAAATTTTAAATAAAATTTTAACAGTTTAACTTTGCGCGTCTAGAGTAACAAATTGCCCCGAGAAGGTTTCTTTAAAACGGGTTTTCGTTTAGCACTGTTAGGTCGTTGTTTACATTGGTTGTTTTCAGTGCGTTGTTTAGCAATGCAGTTTTAAAGACAAATGTGCAATTATACAAAGAACAATAAATTTTAAACGAAATAAAATTTAACGTTATTTTAATACAGTGTGAGAGTTGAAAGCAAAATTAAAAAGAATCAAATTTTAAACATTTAGGCAGTAATGGATAACGTTATAAATCAAGAATGGTGGGTAATTTAACTTATGATATGTTATTGAACATGTTTAGTTTTTTATCACTTACGTATATCAAACTTAATGTTATGCAGCAAAAACATCGAATGACCTTAGATGTTAAACAAAATCACAAAAAATTTTGCAAAAAGTTGAAATTTTAAATCGAATTTAAGTAATACCATTACAACTCAATTAGTCTAAAAAACGTATTTTAAAAAAATTAGCAAAAAATAATAAAATTGATAAAGTAATGACAAATTTATTAATATTTTACAAATTTTCAAAACTCAAATTTAAATATTTCATTAAATGTGCCTTGACCTAACTAACATTCAAGATAAAACATTTCACGAAAATATTCAATAAAACAAAAATTAGAGGTATTTTTTATATTGCCTCTAGCGCCTCCACTTAACCTCATTTCGGTATTATGAAAAAAATTTGCGAAAAAGTTGAAAATTTTAAATCGAATTTAAGTAATACCATAACAACCCAATTAGTCTAAATAACGTATTTTAAAAAAAATTAGCAAAAAAATATTATTAATTGATTAAGTAATGACAAATTTATTAACATTTTACAAATTTTCAAAACTTAAATTTAAATATTTTATTAGATGTGCCTTGACCTAACTAACATTTAAGATAAAACATTTCACGAAAATATTCAAAAAAACAAAATTTAGAGGTATTTTTTATATTGCCTCTAGCGCCCCCACTTAACCTCATTTTGGTATTATGAAAAAAAATTTGCGAAAATGTTTAAAACTTTAAATCGAATTTAAGTAATACCATTACAACCCAATAAGTCTAAACAACGTATTTTAAAAAAATTAGCAAAATATATTAATATTTGATAAAGTTATGACAAATTTATTAATATTTTACAAATTTTCAAAACTCAAATTTAAATATTTTATTAGATGTGCCTTGACCTAACTAACATTCAAGATAAAACATTTTACGAAAATATTCAATAAAACAAAAATTAGAGGTATTTTTTATATTGCCTCTAGCGCCCCCACTTAACCTCATTTTGGTATTATGAAAAAAATTTTGCGAAAAGGTGGAAAATTTTAAATCGAATTTAAGTAATACCATTACAACCCAATTAGTTTAAACAACGTATTTTAAAAAAATTAGCAAAAAATATTAATAATTGATAAAGTTATGACAAATTTATTAATATTTTACAAATTTTCAAAACTCAAATTTAAATATTTTATTAGATGTGCCTTGACCTAACTAACATTCAAGATAAAACATTTCACGAAAATATTCAATAAAACAAAAATTAGAGGTATTTTTTATATTGCCTCTAGCGCCCCCACTTAACCTCATTTTGGTATTATGAAAAAAATTTTGCGAAAAGGTGGAAAATTTTAAATCGAATTTAAGTAATACCATTACAACCCAATTAGTTTAAACAACGTATTTTAAAAAAATTAGCAAAAAATATTAATAATTGATAAAGTTATGACAAATTTATTAATATTTTACAAATTTTCAAAACTCAAATTTAAATATTTTATTAGATGTGCCTTGACCTAACTAACATTCAAGATAAAACATTTAACGAAAATATTCAATAAAACAAAAATGAGAGGTATTTTTTATATTGCCTCTAGCGCCCCCACTTAACCTCATTTTAGTATTATGAAAAAAATTTTGCGAAAAAGTTGAAAATTTTAAATCGAATTTAAGTAATACCATTACAACCCAATAAGTCTAAACAACGTATTTTAAAAAAATTAGCAAAAAATATTAATAATTAATAAAGTTATGACAAATTTATTAATATTTTACAAATTTTCAAAACTCAAATTTAAATATTTTATTAGATGTGCCTTGACCTAACTAACATTCAAGATAAAACATTTCACGAAAATATTCAATAAAACAAAAATTAGAGGTATTTTTTATATTGCCTCTAGCGCCCCCACTTAACCTCATTTTGGTATTATGAAAAAAATTTTGCGAAAAGGTGGAAAATTTTAAATCGAATTTAAGTAATACCATTACAACCCAATTAGTTTAAACAACGTATTTTAAAAAAATTAGCAAAAAATATTAATAATTGATAAAGTTATGACAAATTTATTAATATTTTACAAATTTTCAAAACTCAAATTTAAATATTTTATTAGATGTGCTTTGACTTAACTAACATTCAAGATAAAACATTTCACGAAAATATTCAAAAAAACAAAATTTAGAGGTATTTTTTATATTGCCTCTAGCGCCCCCACTTAACCTCATTTTGGTATTATGAAAAAAATTTTGCAAAAAAATTGAAAATTTTAAATCGAATTTAAGTAATACCATTACAACCCAATTAGTCTAAACAACGTATTTTAAAAAAATTAGCAAAAAATATTATTAATTAATAAAGTTATGACAAATTTATTAATATTTTACAAATTTTCAAAACTCAAATTTAAATATTTTATTAGATGTGCCTTGACCTAACTAACATTTAAGATAAAACATTTAACGAAAATATTCAAAAAAACAAAAATGAGAGGTATTTTTTATATTGCCTCTAGCGCCCCCACTTAACCTCATTTTAGTATTATGAAAAAAATTTTGCGAAAAAGTTGAAAATTTTAAATCGAATTTAAGTAATACCATTACAACCCAATAAGTCTAAACAACGTATTTTAAAAAAATTAGCAAAAAATATTAATAATTGATAAAGTAATGACAAATTTATTAATATTTTACAAATTTTCAAAACTCAAATTTAAATATTTTATTAGATGTGCCTTGACCTAACTAACATTCAAGATAAAACATTTCACGAAAATATTCAATAAAACAAAAATTAGAGGTATTTTTTATATTGCCTCTAGCGCCCCCACTTAACCTCATTTTGGTATTATGAAAAAAATTTTGCGAAAAGGTGGAAAATTTTAAATCGAATTTAAGTAATACCATTACAACCCAATTAGTTTAAACAACGTATTTTAAAAAAATTAGCAAAAAATATTAATAATTGATAAAGTTATGACAAATTTATTAATATTTTACAAATTTTCAAAACTCAAATTTAAATATTTTATTAGATGTGCCTTGACCTAACTAACATTCAAGATAAAACATTTCACGAAAATATTCAATAAAACAAAAATTAGAGATATTTTTTATATTGCCTCTAGCGCCCCCACTTAACCTCAATTTGGTATTATGAAAAAAATTTTGCAAAAAAGTTGAAAATTTTAAATCGAATTTAAGTAATACCATTACAACCCAATAAGTCTAAACAACGTATTTTAAAAAAATTAGCAAAAAATATTAATAATTGATAAAGTTATGACAAATTTATTAATATTTTACAAATTTTCAAAACTTAAATTTAAATATTTTATTAGATGTGCCTTGACCTAACTAACATTCAAGATAAAACATTTCACGAAAATATTCAATAAAACAAAAATGAGAGGTATTTTTTATATTGCCTCTAGCGCCCCCACTTAACCTCATTTTGGTATTATGAAAAAAATTTTGCGAAAAAGTTGAAAATTTTAAATCGAATTTAAGTAATACCATTACAACCCAATTAGTCTAAACAACGTATTTTAAAAAAATTAGCAAAAAATATTAATAATTGATAAAGTTATGACAAATTTATTAATATTTTACAAATTTTCAAAACTCAAATTTAAATATTTTATTAGATGTGCCTTGACCTAACTAACATTTAAGATAAAACATTTAACGAAAATATTCAATAAAACAAAAATGAGAGGTATTTTTTATATTGCCTCTAGCGCCCCCACTTAACCTCATTTTAGTATTATGAAAAAAATTTTGCGAAAAAGTTGAAAATTTTAAATCGAATTTAAGTAATACCATTACAACCCAATAAGTCTAAACAATGTATTTTAAAAAAATTAGCAAAAAATATTAATAATTGATAAAGTTATGACAAATTTATTAATATTTTACAAATTTTCAAAACTCAAATTTAAATATTTTATTAGATGTGCCTTGACCTAACTAACATTCAAGATATAACATTTCACGAAAATATTCAATAAAACAAAAATTAGAGGTATTTTTTATATTGCCTCTAGCGCCCCCACTTAACCTCATTTTGGTATTATGAAAAAAAATTTGCGAAAAAGTTGAAAATTTTAAATCGAATTTAAGTA